>NC_139383.1:157907500-159107500 GCF_054392235.1 Sus scrofa | reverse complement strand
TCTCAACGGGAACAATGATATTCCCTTCCTCGTCTGGTTGTTAGGACAGTTCAACAAGGAGACACATACAGAACACTTCAGACTGTGCCTCTCATTTTAAATCCCCAAAGAAGTATTAGCAGTTACTTTTGAAATGACCATTTTTATCATTATTATCCCTACTATTTAGTAATAGCTCAGGATCTCACCCTGTCTCCTTCCCTGGACCCACGGCATTGAGTCTTGCACTGTATTCCTTCAGCAGCAGGAAGATGAACTGGGGCCCTAATAGGAACAACGAGCTACACAAATAGCCCAGTATTGACCTAGGCATCCATCCTATTTACCAGCACACTGAGTTGCCTCCTCTCACATTCCAAGATAGAGATAAGTATGTATTTGGAAACCCTTCAAAATACAAATGTGTGCCATATACCAGAAATGACATCAACCCCAAAAGTAATGTGTGGGGGCTTGACATGAAATTATAATTAACAATGTTTATAGCTTTAATTTCAACATAATGATGTGAAATTAGAACAGTATGATCTGAAGTTAGAAACCAAAAAATTTTGAGTGTATGGTTTTTGATGACTCTATTTAAGGTATTTTAGACTTTTAAAGCACATGCTACTGAATGCCATGTCACAGAAATTTGACATGGTCACAGAATAGATTTCATTTTCTTTCTATCATGTTTAGATGGATTTTTAAGGTATTCTTAAAAACTGATGTTCAAGATGGTCTATTTTTTTGAGGAAAGTTAAATGAATTGCAGATTTTCAAGGCCCATTTTGAGGTTTTGAATTGAGAATGAGCCTGACTGAAAAAGCATTCCCCATTTTAATTTATTCAAACAGTATTGCTAAACCTTTAATAAACCACATAGGAATTAGTCTGGCCCTTTCAATGACGGCAACAAATATCATTAACAAATGTGAAACAGCCAACCATCAAGAAAGCACATGCATGGGAATTCAATTATAGGACACAGTGGGGCAGAGGAACGGCCACATGTCGACTTTATTTGTGTTCTCAGGACCAGGCCAACTGCAGACAGGGAAGAAACTGTTCTCTTTTTTGCTCAAGATATTAGCTGGAAAGGAAAAATGATCAGAAATCTTTAGGTTCTGATCATACAGAAGATTCTAGAATCCTGAAAAATCTCACTGGGCATTGGCCCAGCAGACAGGGGAGCTTTTGCACTGGAATAAACACAATGGGATGGATGATTTGGACCAAGAGCTCCATTTGCACAGGGACTCACCCCTGATGCTGGTGGCCAAGCAGGCGTGCTGGACCCTGGGAACCAATGGTTCCAGCCACAAAAACCAGGCAGTTGGATATTCTTCTTCCTAAGTGTTTAAAGCTCTGGTTGACAAGCACAGATTTAACACGAGCTACTCAGAACTCTTCCCATGGAGGACATTCCCATTTAAACATAACAAAAAGGTGAACATAATCCTAAAATGTAGTATGTTAGACATGGGCTCACCGTCAGTGACGTGACCAGAAGATGAAGAGTGGGACCCCAAAGCCAGTCCAGCTCCCCTGCTCATGCCCTTGACAACAGCGCCACCGGGAGGCCCACACAGCCTTTGAGAACCCGCAAAATGCGGGGTGCTTCAGATGAGGGGGTGAGAGCCCAGCACAGACAGGGACAGTGAAGAAAGTAATGCCATTTGTAGACTCCACCCAAAAAGCTTTTTCGTAAGGAAAAACATGAAGAAGCTAATTTCCAGGAGTAACACATTTGACTTGCAATTTGTTACTGAACTTTTGTTAATGGCCACACCCACCACATAGGGAAGTTTCCAGGCGAAGGATTGAATCCGAGCCCCAGCTGTGGCAATGCTGGATCCTTAACTCACTGCCCTGGGCCGAGAATCAAACCTGTGCCTCCACGGCGACCTGAGCCACTGCAGTCAGATTCTTAACCCACTGCGCCGTGGTGGGAAGGCCTGTTCCTGATCTTTTAAAGAGACTGACAGCCAGACCCTGATGTTATCAGTGAATGCCTCCTTTAGCAGTGGTAAGATACTAAAAAGGAGGAGAAAGAGTTCCAAACTACATCCCATGGAGTCAAAAGCCACTGGTTCCTGCCAGCTCTGGCTCTGTGTGGGCCCAGCTGGAAGAGGTGGATAAGGAGAGAAGGAGTCTCATCGGTAAGAATGAGGTTGAACCAGAGGGGGCCTGACAGCCTTGGCTCTGTCCCCTGGAAGTATCCTGTTGACTTTTAAGCCAGGATAGTTCCCCGTTGCCATTTTCCATCCCTTAAATGGCCAAGGGTCCCATCTGAACATACCCTCCTGGCTCCATCCCATTCTCTGTCCCTGTCCCACCACAGGGCTATGTGTCCTGGCTAATTAGGAACCTTTGTGTGGACTCTGGGAAGTTGGTAGCGCTGTGGAAGTTCACGGAAAGATCAGAGGGTGTTCATTGCTAGAGCCTATTTTCCATCTCATAGGAGGCATTCTTTTCTACAATGGATGAAAGAGACCCTGCTGGTGGGGACATTCTGAGTAGCATCCTGATAAAAGTGACTCTCTCATACATCAGGGTCAAGAAAATCCTCATGGCGATAAAATTCTTGCTGCTCTGTGAAAACTGAAAAATATTTGCTAAATAATCTTCATTTCAGGATATTTCAGTATCACCCTTCTTTCAAATAACTAAATACATTAAAACATCTCCCTTCTCTTATCTCAACGCTAATTCCTCACATTATGATCCATTTGCTTTATTCAAGGACATCTGCCTTGTTTCTAGTCCGCTTTATCTGTCTTTATAAAATCTTTCACTGGCTCTGGATCATCTCGCCTTTCCAGACATCTATTTCCTGATTCTTCTCCTAAAAATCTGCAGAGGATAAACCCCTCTTTCTGGAAAACAGTGAGGTTCTCCAGCTCGTGGGTGGTTAGGAATTATCCAGTGATCACATAAAAATACATAGATCTGGGCTCCAGGGTAGGGTCTAGAAATTCCTATTTTTCCTGCATAACCTTCATGATTTTTGAGGTGGTGGTCCACAAACTCTGGAAAGGGGACTCTCGGAAGCACTCACATTGGCCCATCATGATCTGTCAAGCTGAATGTCTGGGAGTTGATTCACTGAAGAAAGTCAGTTCAGCCTGAACCACCAGGGAACCCTCTGAGACTTTGAGACATTCTTTTTTCTTGCACGCAGAATGATCAGTAAGATGGAAACATCTATGACAAGGCAGGAGTGGGCCGCTCTGCGTAATTCACTTCTTACGTGGGCACACGATCTGTGGTCTCAGTGGTAACCAGTTACTGGGCCCAAACCCTGTGGTTTGCATATGTTTGACAGAGGTAGACAAGCATGGATTAGATAACATTTCATGCCCAAACGAAGGTAATAAGCCTCATTTCATTCACTGGCAATTTAAAACGTGTATATGCTTTTCTAGAGATGTGACGGAAACTTAAACTTTGAAAAAAGTGAGTCTTTCTGTTGTTATTTCACTCAATTTTAGACTACATTATCCCCAAAGGAAAGTCCATAGAAGTAAGGGAAATGTCAGCAGAAAGATGGAAATCTACTTTTTTTACACATAAAAAATGAAGTTTTCTTACAGAATGCTCTTCCCCTGGTTTTCAATGTATTAAACAGTCATTACTACAACTAAGTTATGGTAAAAATAAGTCACACTAACAGTGTTCAATTAAAAGATAGGCACCAGCAGAGCACATGAAAACACTGCTTTACACTGCTACAAAGCACCCCATTCAATACATTTCTGGATTATATTTTAGACAGAGTGAAATCAACAAGCTGTGGACCTCTGGGTACCAATCAGAAATACCTCTTCCTTTAAGAGCAATTGCACTGACCCACTTACCTGGCATTGTCCATTTGAGCTGAGCTTAGACAAACAGACAAGGACACCACCCAAGGGAGTTAAAAACAGGAAAAAGGGTTGGGAACAGAGATTTAAAATTAATTCAGGTAAGCAGGGGTTTTTTAACCTACAGAGATTTTCAGAATCCTCTCCAAAACTATTGAAGTGGGGGGGGAGACAATTTTGCATCTCTTGCTGCAATTTCCAGCAAACACTAACTTGATAAAGCACAGATTCCAGCTTTTGGATCTTTTGACAATCTCAATAGGGGTAGAGATCAAGGATTTCCCTACTGGCAATTTGCAAGTGAGGCTCTCAGCTTTTTCTTTCAGAAGAGATGAGGGCAACGGCACGTAAAATTCCTTCCAAAAGAAAACAATAGGTAACTGTATTGAAGAAAGTGTTCCTTTGAGTTTCTGAGAATTAGTGAACTATTTTTCTAGGTATTATTTCTGAAATATTCTTCCTCTCCCCTCCCCTTTTTCAGGCATGTATTTATTTGTATCTTTTTCTTTCTATCTTTTTGGTTCTGTTTGTACTGAGGCTTCAAATACAGAGCCAAGTCTTGTTTATTTCCTGCTATGCAGCTATCCTAAGATCACTAGCCTGTTTTCGAGGGTTTGTGTGTGTGTGTGTGTATGTGTGTGTGTGTGTGTGTGTGTGTTTTAATTTGGAAAGCATCCTGTTCTGTAGTATTTCAAATTTAGAATTCCATTTAGCTGCAAAATGAAAACAGAGAGATAAAGTGCAGTCTTGTGTGTTTCAAGTTCGGATGAATCTCAGCCACATTCCATAGATTATTTTGATTTAGTTTTAACAAAATACCACGTTAAATCACTCTAATGAGCTGTTTCTGTTCCCCTCTCAGTACAAGGTCATTAGGTACAAGACAGCATCTTTCTGCACTGTCTTCACTATTTCATGTCCTACATGTCAAAAAAGACTTTGATGGTTTTCCATAGCAGAGAACAGGACACAAGTGTTCCTCCAGGAAGCGGTTTGTACCTAGGCAGGGGATCGATGTTGTCACACGTCCCCAGGACTGGTTCTGGCACACACCAGGTCCTGGGAGGAAGGCCCAGCAACGCTCCTCTTACTTGCACAGAAATAAGCTGTCTCATAGACCATCCGACAAGCGTCCCTTCTGCAAGTGACGCTTTCCGGGGATGAAAAGAAAAACCTGAAATTAGCATACACATTTACAATATCTGTCACTAAATGAATTGTGCTTTTTTTTTTTTTTTTACGGTAACAGCTGTCTTTTTAATTAATGAGAGTTGCAGATATATGATACTCACAAAATATTACACCACACATTCTGTTCACCCCTGGCAGGCCCAGCGCTCCTTTCCATTTCGCGATGGAATAGACAGCAAGGTGAGAGCAAGCAGGTAGCTGAACGTGCCTGGCTTAAAGTTCCATGTGAGATGCTAATTATAGAGGAACAGCTCCTGTTCCGGCTTCCAATTAGGGGTCTGAACAACCTCGTCAGTACTTTGCGCGGTTGTTAGCGTGTCTAATTATTTATCTGCTGCTGTAATTTCTGGGAACCCGGTATTCAGGCTCTGGGCAACGCAGAGTCTGCGTTAACGGTGAGCAAAGTTTTCCAATGGAAGGGCGGCCCCAGAGGAGGCCACCTTGGTGGAAGGAGGGCCAGTTCTTCCAGCCAACAATGCCCTGGCACACCTCCAAGCCCCTTTCCTGAAAGGGGACATCACTCACTCATAAGGAACAGAAAAGAATGTTTGCCTTCGCTGCAGGCGTGGTTTTAGGAGAAATGTGCAAATCAGGCATAATCATCCTAACCAAGCCTACTAAGCAAGCCTAACCAAATGTAGGAGCTGCTTTTCTAGGCATCTATCATTTTCTATTTTCTCATCAAAGTCCAAAGGCCTAACAATGACATATTGAGAATAAAGCTGGCAATGATTCACCTTATTAAACAATGTTTTATTGCTGGTTGGTAAGCCCCTACAAAGTCACATCAGTAAAATTTTTACTGTGTAAACATATATATTTATATGTCATACACAGTATATTTATAAGCAGTGTAAATTTTTTTTTTAATTTTTCAGATACTCTTTCTTTTTTTTTTTTTCTTTTTCAACTTCACCCGAAGCATATAGAAGTTCCCAGGCCAGGGATCGACTCCCAGCAGTGCTGCGTGCTACGACCTAGGCCACAGCTGCAGCAATGCCAGATCCTTAACCCACTGCTCCAGGCCAGGGTTTGAACCTGAGCCTCCACAGCAACCACAGCCTCTGCAGTCAGATTCTTAACCCACTGTGCCAGCGAGGGAACTCCAACTCTTTCTTAACCATCTGTGTACACTGAGGCGTTGGTGAATAGAAGACACATTTGCCATCCGTGATCAAATCTTTTTTTTTTTTTTTCTTTTTTTTTTTGTCTTTTTGTCTTTTGTCTTTTGTTGTTGTTGTTGTTGCTATTTCTTGGGCCGCTCCCGCGGCATATGGAGGTTCCCAGGCTAGGGGTCGAATCGGAGCTGTAGCCACCGGCCTACGCCAGAGCCCCAGCAACGCGGGATCCGAGCCGCATTTGCAACCTACACCACAGCTCACGGCAACGCAACGCCGGATCGTTAACCCACTGAGCAAGGGCAGGGACCGAACCCGCAACCTCATGGTTCCTAGTCGGATTCGTTAACCACTGCGCCACGACGGGAACTCCCGTGATCAAATCTTAAAGGCATTTCTACAAAAATGAAACATTAAGAGTTCGCCCAACGAGATTGCGGCAGAAGGGGGGGGTAGAGATTTACTAACGCACAAAGGTGCTGAGTATCTGTGTAGAAATGGGCTTGTGGGGAAGTTGTTTCCACATGATTTGCCACGTCTCCCGAGACATCCTCGATTAATGCAATAAGCCCATCATGATATCAGATGATATCACCCGCCCTCTGCACAGAGCCCTTTGCTGTGTTTCCACCTAATCCTTTCAACAAGCCTGGGAGATGGGCATGGATGTTGCTACGTCGCTGATGACTACAGATGAGGGAAGGCAGGCACAAAGAAGGTCTAGGGTTGAACAAAGCCTATAGGATCCTCAAGCGTGTTCATCACAAGAACGGAGTTAAGGAACAAGGACTGGGGATGAGCCAGTACGCACCCACTGGGGAATATAGTGGTAGGAGGCTGTGCAGGCTGCTCTGCAAGAACCCTGGTCTCAGCTTTCCCTCTGAGACCTGAACCTGCAAAGTATACAGCACAGTCAGAACCTAACAGAGCAAAACTCCATCAGTGAGATGGGTGGCTCTCATGTCCCTCGAGAATCAAGAACACCCTTATGAAGCACACTGCTGGGACAGAAGCTATATGAAGCAGGTCCAGAATGGAAGCACAGGGGAGGATAGGTACCTAGGCCAAGTCTGACACAATGCATGGAAGTACTGATCTGGGGAGCAGGCCCCTGTCCCCTGAACTCGGTGGCCACTCTGTTTAACAGGTGTATACTATCATGTAGCCGGGCACTGGAATAGTCAAACTCGACCCTCCTGTCCTGACAGCCCGTTCCCCAGGCACCTTTCTGATCGTGTGACTTCCCAAGTAGCCTGCCTTTGGGGAGAGAATGTGTCGGTCAGGATGAAGCGAACATCTGGTCTACTTGACAGTTATATTGCTCACTGTAAATTAATGAACTGGCTCTCTGGTTTCCTCTGTCAGTCTCCTGTGAGATGTGTTAACATGAGTCAGTGTCCTTGAACCTGGGACCCTGAAAAATCTGAGCCTGCACATTGGAGCGCCTGACCTGAGCCAGGGCCGATGGAGGACCGCTCTGTAAAGTATCTGAAGGTCTCGGTTAAATTGAAATGTCATCCTTGAAGATCAATACCTAAACAATCATGTCTTTGACCAAAAATTGACCTTAGAGTTTTGAGACAGTGTGATGTAACCCAGAGACACTGGGTCAGCTGTTAGGCTAAGTTAGAGACCTGACAGGAAGTCATAGTTGATACCATAGACGAGATGACAGGTCAGGACTAGGTGACCACCCAGACCTGGAGGCCTTGACCTGACATGTGGAGGTGGGAAGTGGGCTGGAGCATTCTGAATAATTAGATGATCTTGTAAGTACTAAGGGATTAAGAATCAGTCAGGGACACCCCTTGAAAGAACTTTTGAAAGAGCTATGGAGCCTCTTTCCATTTGACATTTTCTTATACCATAATGGTGACCAAGTGACAATAAGAAACTTATCATACAAGAGCAACACACACCCTAGACTCTTTCTCTCCGACTAAGCCACTGTTTGCCTGTAAGAAGAAGAAAAAGTGCAGGCAGAACAGGATTACCTATGGTCCAGGTAGGAACCCTTGGAGCGCGTCAGGTGTCACGCGACAAACCACAGCCCAGGGCCTGGGCACAGTGGGTGCACAGCACCAATCACGTGGATAGTGCACCTTGAAAATCTAAGTGGAGCAGGTCTGTGTGGGTCTCTAGGGACTTCCTGATTCAGAGGATTTGCAGCAGGGCCACCGGGATGCGGTAGCACCGGGCAAACACCCCAGGGGGTGCAATTCAAGGACACCCTGATGCAAAAAAAAGACAGCCCTTGGAAATGTGCTAAGAGGTGGCCCACGGCCGAAGAATGGTCCGAACAGCACCTTTCCCATGAACATCTTCTTGAATTACAGAGTAAAACCCACAGGCATGGAAATAAAGGCAATAATGCAGCCTTCCGTTCTTATGGCTCCATTTCCCATTTTCACATCCATTACCTTCCCTGGATGGAGTCATTCCTATTCTGACAAATCTCAGAAAAAATTGCAACCGTGGTTCTCTCCAACTGCCAGGTAGATAGTTCCCGGTGCTATTTAGCTTACCGCAATCGGGTTACTCGTTCCGAATTGCATACGTTTTCTTCATTAGGAGTAACTCGGGTGAATGATGGCTGCCCTTCAATTTCAGTAAAGTGTGGACCATTCAGGTTCTAGCCGCATCCCTGCCTCGTTCAGACAGTTGTCTGTTTGGGAGAGCTGAAGTAAATCACATTCGAAGATAATAGCACAGTAGGGGCAGTGCCTGGGGGAGGAGAAAAGAATAATACCTGAGCCATTTTGTGTGCTATTTTCAGGAATAGAATATTTGGAAATTTCAGAGACATTTGATAATTCTAAACAGCTCGTTAAATTACCCTGTTCACTCTGAAAGAGAAAGAACGTCCAAATCTGCATTCATATTGCTGAGGGGGGAAAAGCATTAGGAATAACTCCTGCACAGATTTTTGGCGAGCATCAGGGCCCGTTTTTTTTCTAAAGACATTCTCTCTATTGCCTGCTGCTTGCTGCTTCATAACACTTGACAAATTCACAGTTCTTAAAAGCCCCCATAAATGTTTTGTAAATTGCTCCATTTTATCAGGGAGTTCTCAGAGCCTTGTCCCTGATATTCACTCTGTTTTCATTCCCCATTCCTTGTTTATCTTTATTTTTATGCATTTTCCAGCATAAAAAGGCTGTCATTATTAGTATCAGCATTCTCATTATTATTATCATGATGTTAGCCACAGAAAAGATTTACCATCTGCAAGCTGGAAATTCCCACAGTCTTTAAGAGTCTCCTCTCCTCCTGACAAGCTCATAAAAATAAATAAATAAAGCCATCCAAAGAAGCATGTGAAGGCATCTTAAGTTGTTCTGCTGCTTCGGGAAAGATACACAAGCCCTGCTCCACTTTGCCTAAGAATGTTTAAGCTAAACAGGAGCCAGAACGTGACTCCACCACCGATATGGAGAAATTCTTCCAGGCATTCCATTTAGACAGGAGGCGAAATTGAAGGGCATGTGGCTGGAAGAGGCTGCAGGAGGGAGAGGGCGTGATGGAAGATGCCCCAGAGGGGACCAGGGGGAAGAGTGGAGCGGGGAAGTTAGGAAAATTGCACCAGAGACCTAAAATTATAGACCTGCTTGGAATATGAATCCCCACAGCTGCAAGAAGGAGGCCAGCCGATTGAAACTTGTTTGGAATACTTTCCTGGACAAGTTCTATTAAAAATGAGATAGTGTACCGTAAATACAGGATCATGTGTTCAAGCATTTTGTCAGCCCTCCGGCACCTGATTCATTCCCAATAGCACAATCTACTGGATATTATACCGGGACTGTAAGAAACAGCCGGCACATGTTTCCATCACTCAGAATTGCTACCTCTTTAAACACAAGCATGTAAATGAAATATATTCCCCAGGCAAGCCAACCTGGAGCCTGGTACCAAGCACACACTGACGTGCAGCAGTGGGAGTTCAGGTTAACACCGTGCATCAATTCTGCCCGGTCCAGCATCCACACGAGAACTTAATATCGAAGAGAAGCTGGATCAGCCCAACAGCATCCACATGAAAAGCAAAGGAAATCCAACCCGAAATCAATTTTTCTTGAACAGCTGTTCGTCGATGTTTAATTTCTACCCTGGAAGTCCACTTTTCAGAGATTATCTAATAATTGCAGCAGAGCATGGGCTCGGCAGGAACACATAAATCATATTTCCCTTCTCCGATCCTGCAGCTAGTCGTCACGGTGATCACAAGGAGGACTTCTGATTGCACCTAGACTTTCAGGGGGTTCGGGGGAGCATCAGGAGTAGCCTTCCCCAGACGACACAGAGTGGGGGGCCCCGTTCCCAGCCAATCCCCCATCTTGGTGCCACCCAGGGAAATCTCAGAGCTGTTCCCTGAACTCCTCATTCATTTCCAGGATGGCCCCATCTGATGCGGGTGGCATTAGCATTAAATCATACCCTAGAGAGAGCAAAACCCTCCTGCCTGGGATGGAATAGATTCCTGGGCTCAGAGAAGATGTGCACTGTGCTGCCCGGAGCAGCAGGACCCTGGGGGCCACTAAGGAAAACAGGTGCCTGGCGGCGGAGGCAGGTTCCCAGCCAAGGGCACCCGGGCTGTAACTGCCATCTAAGGGCAGATGAAATATACTCAGGACCTAAGTCATTTCCTCCCCACCCCCCTCCACCTTTAATTACTCCAAGGACACCTTATGACTTGGAAGGATACACGATGGGGCAACAGAAAATCAGGGGCTGCTTTGTCTGATCTGCCTACCATTTCCCCTCTCCCAGTAAAATGGAAGGGACTCTGGAGAAGGGATTTTAACCAGAAAGAAAAAGGGGGAGCATTCCGAGTTGGAGGGTGAGGTGACACTGGATATGAGAGGACTTGGGGTGGGTCTAGAAAATTGGATGAAGCAAAAGAAAACCAAAGATAACCAGGAAGTTGGGCTGGAGGGTAAGGAGATTCACAGCTCACCTACTTTGCAGGTGGCCTTAGAACAGACCTCAGGTCCACTGTACCCAGAAGACACAGAACACGCATGCAGTATAGGCGTGTGTTTGTCTAGTCCCTCATGGGGAGGCTTAATCTTTAGGGCCATCACTTCTAGTGTTTTTTCCTCCTCAAGCCCCTGAGACCCCTGCCCTCTGGCTGTCAGAGAGCTCCCACCAGGGAGGTGGCATCAGGCAGGACCCCAAGCCACAATCACAAGGCGCCCGGCTGTCACTGGACCTGGTTCATATCCTGTGCGAGTCCCTGGGACACTGAGCAGAGTTATTACCAGGTTGTAAATCCATGACTTTAACATTTACAAAGCACAGGGAACCACTAAAACCCAACGCTGTCTCGGAAAATGACACTGATGAAACTGTTTGGAAACGGCCTCATTTCCTGGGAAGTCGCCCGAGGGTGGGTTTCTCACAGTCCGAGGGGACAGCTTCCTCTCGATGGCCCAGCAAGTCCAGGAGGAAGGACAGCCCGAGCCCAGTGAGCCTTTCTTGAAACCCAGTTACCACCTGCAGTGGCTTGAATGGCAGCCCCCAGAGACCATCTGGGTCCTGACCCCCAGAACTTGTACGTGGGGAAAAGGGCTGTTATTTGGAAAAGGAGTTCCTCCCAACCCCTGCCCCCCAGCCCCCCAGCCCCCCAGCCCCCCAAACCACTGATATGCTTTCAGTCTCTATAGATTTACCTATCCTGGATACTTCACATAAATGGAATCCTACAATATTTATATGACTGTCTTCTCAGAATGTTTTCAAGGTTTGTTCACATTGAAGCCTGTATCAGCAGTTCCGTCCTTCCTACGGCTGAACAATTCCACTGTGTGGAGGAAACATGACCTGTCAGCCATCATCAGCTGTTAGAGGACATGCGGATTGTCCCTTTTGATGCTTGAGCCCCATTTGGCTACTTGGGGTAGCACTGCTCTGAACACACATGTACGCTCACCTGTCTGAGTCCCTAGGTTCCATCCTTAGAATATATTCCTAGGCGTGGAAGTGCCAGCTCCACACGGTACTTCCATGTTGAACTTGGTGGGGAATCAATCTCCAAATGGATTTCCACAGTGGCGGCCCCATTTTCCATACCCCCCAGCAAAGAATAAGGATTCCAAATTCCCCACATCCTGGCCAGCACTTGTTATTTTCTGCTCATTACTATTATTGTGCTGTTGCTGTTGTTGTCACCCTAGTGAGTATGAAGGAATTTTGCTGTGGCTGTGACCTGCCTTTCTCTAATGACTAAGAATGTTGAGTATCTATACAGGTGCTTGTTGGCCATTTGCATTTCTTCTTCAGAGAAAAAGTATCCTGAGCCCTTTGGGGTTTTTGTTTTTGTTAATGTAATTTGTCTTTTTTCTGCCCCTTATGTGTAAGACTCTTTCCTAAACTACCTTCTTTCTTTGGTTTTTCCATTAAAGTCAAATTGGATCTTCTAGCCCCGAACTTTCATTCAATATTTGATCTATTATTTTCAAATAATTATCACCTATTTTCCCAGGAGATCCTAAAGCAGCATAAAATGTGCAGGCCCTAGAGCACGTTCACCACATGCCCCTCAAATCTGTTGTTCTGGTTTCCTATTTCTCATAAAGTTGCCAAACCCTCCCAGTTTCCAAGATTTAAGCTGGGAGACTTACCTCTGACCACAGGCTTTGCTCCCGACAAGGGCTAGGATTCAAGTTCTCTGCCCTAACCTGAGTTCATCCCATTCTCTCCCACCGTTTCTTTTGCAGACATCTCAAAACGCAAATCCTCACTAATATTGTTCTGGAAAGTTACAGCACTTTCCTATCAGCTGTAGTAAGCTGTTATAATTCAGCCTCAGTGAAGCCTGTCTTGCGGTGTCTGCCCACAGATTTTGCCATGTAGTATGCATCTCATCAAGACGTGGGGTCTGCCTCACTGCCCCCTGTAGAGGCTGCCCCTGTCACGTGGTCTGATACAGGGGGAGGCTGTGATGTTTTCAGAGCTAAGTCCAGAAAATTTCCATTCTCACCCCTTAAAACACCCCTGAGACTCCCGTGCAGCACAGGTGGTCCAGCTCCTGGAGGAGAAGACACTGTGGGAAGGAGAACAGGGAGCCCAGTCCACAGCTGGGACCCATGTGTAACCACGGGGGAAGCTTCCTATACCCTCCAGGCCACATTGTCTCAAGAAGACTGTCGTCATGGGAGTTCCCATCATGGCACAGTGGTTAACGAATCCAACTAGGAACCATGAGGTTGCGGGTTTGGTCCCTGCCCTTGCTCAGTGGGTTAACGATCCGGCATTGCCGTGAGCTGTGGTGTAGATTGCAGGCTCGGCTCGGATCCAGCGTTGCTGTGGCTCTGGCATAGGCTGGCAGCTACAGCTCCGATTCGACCCCTAGCTGGGAACCTCCATATGCCGCAGGAGCAGCCCAAAGAAATAGCAGAAAGACAAAAAAAAAAAAAAAAAAAAAAAAAGACTGTCGTCATGACCCCCTCACAACATGCAGCACACCCCTTCAAAGCCAGCAGGAAATCCTGTGTCCCATCTGCCCAGATAGAGCCTCATACGATGTAATCTAACTGAGGGAGTGACATCCCAACAGCTTGGCCATACTGTCCTGGCTTGAACCAAGTCAGTCATCACCCCACTCCAGATGGGTGTTACAGGGGAACACACCGTGTCGGGCATCACCTTGGGTGTTCCCACCAAAGGAGGAAATAGAACAAATGGTAATGATAACCATGGGGGGAACAAAATTGATAAGCGTTTTTGTTGAGAGGCAAGAAAGCATAAATCACGAGGAATGAATTTTAGTATAAAAATTCATAGATCATTCAATTATTTCAAACTCCATTCCAAACCACTAATCCTCCAAATTTATGGTCCAGAGCTACAATGGTATTCACACGCTGACCCTGAGTCCCACCCTGAGACATTTGCACTAGGTTAACAATTCAATAGAAGAGCTGCCTGCCCAGATACAGCTTTTAGTGAACTGAGAAGGTCCAGACACAGCTTTCTTGCCAGGCCCCCCAGTAAGGATGGGCCATCCTGCTTGCAGGATGTTGCCTCAGATCTGGTGACAATGCCGGGGCCTGCTTCTGGGAGGAGATGGAACCTTGATTAGCCTTGAAAGATGGAAAAATTGTGTAGAGAGGAGAGGAAAAGTCATCCAGGTCAGAACATCTAACACGTGTTAGGCATAGATGTTAGGATCTACAAAGGCAGAGACCCTCTGGCTGCAATGAAGGGTACTTGGGGGCAAAAATTAGCTAGGTTATATGTAACCCATACATCCCAGACTCCTGCACTTCCAGGATTTATATTTCCCTTTATTTTATAAGTAACAGTAATTAACTCACTATACCTGACACCAAGGTCACTTGGTTGTTTGAAATCAACCTTCAGGTCCCACGAAGGGCCCCAGAGAAAATTTCCAGGCAGGATTCAATCCCAGCCTACCCTGTTATTTTTTTTTTTTTTTTAAGGGCTGTACCCATGGCATATGGAGGTTCCCAGTCTAGAAGTCAAATTGGAGCTGTAGCCATTGGCCTTACGCCACAGCCACAGCAATGCTGGATCCAAGCCACATCTGCAACCTACACTACAGCTCATGGCAATGCCAGATCCTGAACCCACTAAGCGGGGCCAAGGATGGAACCTGCATCCTCATGGATACTAGTCAGCTGCCCTGTTATTTTTCTCACATAAATATTTATTCATCCATCTCTTCTTTCATTCAGTCAGTCAGAAATTCCTAAAGAACTCTGTTGTGAAAAGTCCTGAGATGCTAATAGACAAGGAGAAGACGGCCTGGAATATGATCTAAGTGGACCACCTAGAAAAGCCAGCACAACCCTGCAAGGCCAAGTCCACTCCCTTTCTTCATGGACACACCAGCAGATGATCATCTCCTAAAACTGTTTCATCAAAATGCAATGTCTAACAGAGCTGGATTAAGCCATTGGGAAATATTCTATTGAAATACAATCCAATCTCCTTGTGCCATAAATCCATGCAAAGAATGTTTAATTACCTATTTATTATACTCGGATCCCAAAAGTTAGAAAGAGAATGGACATGAGGGAGTGGCCTAGGGAAAGGTATATAGATCTACCACTAATATTCTAGAGGTGATACATTTAAAGAGAAATTAGGGCTGCATTTAAAAAACAAAGAAAGAAAGAAAAATAAACCAATCCCAGCAACAACCCCAGGATGCCCAGTTCTACACCAAACAGGGCCCTGATTTGGGGCTCAGGCTGTGTGCTGGGGAGAGAGGCAGAAGCTGAGATGCTGGAACTCCCAGCCCCAAGGCCAGGCTCCTTAGAGGCAAATTCTGTCCATTTCATCCGGTCACTCTGGATGCTAGTGACTCGTAATGATATATACATAACCAGGTGCTGCCCTTAACTAGGTATCATCCTGCCTCTATTGCTCAAATAAATCTAAACGGCGCCTTAAAGGCAGAGAGACACAGCTGCGGTAACATTGACCGAGGACCTGGCTATTAAGCTGTCCAAGACTCTAGAATCCGTGAGATGTTTGACAGCACAGGGACAAATACGTATGAGAAACGCTGCTTAATCCAGGTTTCAAGGGCAGAATTTGAAACCACACTTCTGCACCAGGCAGGTCGGATCCCTGGAAGGACGCTGTTGTAAAGAACTGCCGAGCCCACACCACAAGGAACACCCCTGCCCTTCCTTAGTCCACCAAGCACCCTCGGGGAATGTATCTCATAAGACAGAAGGCACACAGCTCTGAGATGGAGAAAGCTAAAAAATAAAAATTAAAACATTTTCAAAGGAGTAATCAGATGAACCCCTTGGTCTCCATTCCACTATTTGGGAAAGCTCGAGCTCTCCCACTATGGGAATATCTGCTTATTACTGACAGCACAAGGCAGTCAGAAGGAAGGGTCTTCACCCTGGACCCCAACACCTCTGTGATCCTTACACACACACTCTGACCTCTGTTCACACAGTCTGAGATGATCCTGCCCCAAAAGAAAGACTCAAAATGTAGCCATTGGGAGTTCCTATTGTGGCTCAGCGGTAACGAACCTGACTAGTACTCATGAGGACTTGGGTTCTATCCCTGGCCTCACTCAGGGAATTAAGGATCCAGTGTTGCTGTGAACGGTGGTGTAGGTCGCAGTCACGGCTCGGATCCTGAATTGTTGTGGCTGTAGTGTAGGCCAGCAGCTGCAGCTCCGATTCGGCCCCTACCCTGGGAACCTCCATGTGCCACAAAAAGACAAAAAAAAAAAAAAAAAAAAAAAATGTAGCTGTTGTCCAGCCTAAACTCAAAGGCATAATGCGTCTTGGTAAATGTGTAAAGCATGAGGTGAGCAACAGCACATATCTTCCTTTACCTTACTTCTTTTTCCTCCCAAGCCAACTTTTTAAAAGAGTCTTGGCTTTTTCCAAGTTTCTGTTTGGCCCAAGATTTGGCATAACTACTTCCTAATGGGTGTTTCCAATAGGATGGGCTATCCAGGCGGTAACACAGACTGCATTTCTCCATCTCCTGGAGGCAGTTATGCCCCCATTTTTGGGCAAACCATCCCGAAAGTGAAGACGTAGTCATGTTTTTAAATGTTTCCATGGAGGACAAGCGCCCAAGGGGACCTGGAGAGAGGACACCCAGGTCGATGTGCTGCCCTCCTGGGACTCTGGGCATTGCCACGTGGTCCTGTGTTTCTGCTCCTGTGCATCAGTTAGAAACTTCACTTTCTCATCCCCTAATCTTCCGGCAAATAGGCAAAGTGACACATTGGTAATGAGCTGTTTTTCAAAGTCAGAATTCAAAGGGGTCTTGAGGAGATGCTGTCTGCAAAGCAAGATGGGAAATGTTGACAAGCGCCTTACCACGGGGATGTCACGGGAGCTCTGACAGTCCCATATCAGGGTGAGATTGGCTTGTAGTATGTCTGCATATTTGCAAAGGGTTTAAATATTTCCCTGTAACTGCAATTCCCCTTCACTTTGGTTCCAAGAGCATCCTAGACCTGGAGGATACATATGGAAAGAGGAGGGAGACACCACCCCTGCCTGGACAGAGGGGTGACGGGCATGGGCAGGGGTTCAAGGTAGTAGGAGTTCAGGACCACCTGCCAAGAGAATTCCCTGGTTGAGTCCAACATGGGGAGTCACAGCCTCCTGGGATACAGTGGATGTGGGCACCATCCATCCTGAAGGTCCAGCCACCAGCATCACCATGACCTGGGATGGAGAGGGAGGAGGGTGAGCCTCCAGCGCTTCTTGTCTTCTTGTGCTATGGGAGTAACAGCCACAGGGGAATCCCTTCATGGAATTTGTCCCCAGATCACCTGGTTCTGGGTGCTTCAGCATACAAAATTCTCTGGGTCAAAATGACATAGCAGCACGAGAAAAATAAGTCTGATAATAAATTTAAAGTACGTTTTTGCTTTTTCTTCCTCCCCTTTCCCTCCCCCCCCTCCGCCCCCGCCACTGATCTACAGGTAGGCTGAGGATTTCTCAGGGAAGTCACCCTGGCTGGGGTGCTGCCAGCCATCCAATGTGGACCTGGCTGCCAGGCACACCCATGCTCCACCCCCCACCCCCAGCTTCCGGCACCAGGGACCAAGCAGCTTTGAGAGCCTGGTGCCCAGTGCTGGGCTGCCCGTGGCTGATAATGGTGAGTGATGATGGCAGCCCAGCAGGGCCGGCTGCAGCCAAGGCTGGTAGCAGTGCCGGGCCATCACGCTGCCATGCAGGAAACCCATGCTGACAGGAGACTGACGGCTTCTGATCCTGCAGCCAACAGCTGGACCCAGGCAGCAGGAGGCAGGATTTCAGGGCGGGCCTGCCACAGGCCTCTCCATCCCAGTGGCTCTGTTGACAGCTGGCGCCACTTCCCTGGCAGCCAGTGCAGTGGCAGAAGCAGCTAGAGAAAAGGAGCATGAAGGATCCCACCGCATCTTGGGGGCCAGCAGGAGAGGCCTGCACGAGCAGACCCGGGGAAGGTCTCCTAAAGCTTTGTTCCCTCCCCCAGCTTGCTAGGATCCTCAGGAAGGTTCAGTGGAGGAGACACTATTGATCTGTGAGAAGTAAGCTGATTTCAGAGAAAAAGCTCTCTGGATGCCCTATTCACTCGCAGGCTCCACAGCAGCCTTTGGTCAGCATCACTGCTGCTTTTCCAGCACCTGGCTGTCTGTGCATCAGTCCAGACTCTCTGGGTAGAAGTGGTCCTGCAGGAGCAAGGAAAGGATACAAAGGGACAAGGATGCAGGCCTGGGAGCTTGGGTCTATGAGAAGAGGCAGCCGCCCAGGGAGCTTCCCTGTCAGCATCCATCCTTTCCCTGGGCTGTGTTTGTGGCTCTCTTAGGGGGTCCACAGAGAAATGGTGTCAGATCTGGAGGGGGGCTCAGCGGTGCATCTCCTGCCAAGTTCGCAGTTGTTTCACTGGTGTCATTGCCCAGACACCGGCAGCCACACCTTTGCCTCTAGAGTAACCACACCCGTGTCTTTGCGACCAGGGTAACACCCCATTAGGAAGCAGCAGCAGCAAACTAGGTACCACCTCATGTCCACAGAAAGCCCCAGAAGATAGAGGTACCTGGGGCTGTGCTCAGTGGGGAGCTCCCAGCTGTCCCGTGCAGTTTGCACAACGTGGAATAAAAGATGTTAGAACACTGGGGACAAAGCGACTCCTGAAGGCTGCTATGGTTTCTGACACATGTATAGGAGGAAAGCCTGCCCTTGGCCCTCTGTTTTCTGCCCCATAGCCTGCAGGTACACTTGAGAGAAACCCTTGCAGGGCAGCCAAACCTACTTGGGAAGGTAAAATCAGATCTGCTCAGAAGTCAGAAGAGGAACTAAGTGACCTCTGTGGGTCCTTCCAGTGTGTGTTTCTAGGAAACAAACAGAATTTCTTGTTAAGTATTTGTTAAAGATTGCAGACAAATATCTCTTGAGATACAACTCAGTTTATACAAACTAAGCTGACGACACTTCATTTCCAAAGAGCTTTGATTTCATAAAGATCACGTAAACCCTGGAAACTGATAGGTTCGATCAGTGTGCCCCTATCTTGATCCCAAGAAGCTAATTCTAGAAAGACCCTGTATCAAGGATTAAAATATTATCATGTCCAAAGTTCCCTCTGTGGCACAGTGGGTTAAGGATCTGGCGTTGCACAGCTGCCGTGGGGGTCACAGCTCTGGCTCAGATTCGATCCCTGGCCTGAGAATTTCCAAATGCCACTGGTGTAGCCAAAAAAGAAAAATATATATATCACCATTTCCTAAAAATGTGACTGGTGGCTCCTCTCCTGGGGATAGTCCTGAAGTCATTGCCTAGAAACAGGACATTCTCATGACTTTACGAGTCACATCTGCTTTGTAGCTCTTAGGCACACCTGGAGGGATATTTTATTTCTTATCTAGATTCAAAATAAGGAATTTGTTAAACAAGCAGAAAATGCTAATTGAAATCAAGGAACTGATGTGTTTTGTGAGAGATGACTGAAGAAAAAGCCCCCTGAATTTTGTGGGAGCCTTTGAACACCCAGAGAACAAAGCCAGGAAGGGAACTCTAGTTGGCCCATGTAGATCTCTGCCTACATCACTTCTAGAGTCTGTGGTCAGCTGGTTAATGGCAAATCTATTTTCCCAGCAGACTGGACAAGATTTTCACCAGAAAATACCCCTTCATAGAAAATCACGTGCTGCCCCATTTTTGTCATGCATGCTATTTGTAGAAATTACAAACTAAAATCATATTTCCATCAGAATTCTGCTAACTCCATTATTGATGAACAGGTTACAAGTGTTTTATCATCAGCTTAATAATTCTTGTCAAGACCAGTAGTATCCCCTTTGGTCGGTTCGCAGCAAGTTGACATCAAGTGCTTGACTCATGAGAAGAATAACATGTACATCCATCATTTACATTACTATTTTTCCCATCAGCATTCTGTTGAGTTTGGCTTATGCATAAGCCACCCAAGAAGTGGGAGGGAAGAGAGGAAACTGGGGTTAAGGGGTGTTAAATAAGCAAGGAGTCATAGTGCTCTTTGCTCCATGAGTTTAATTATGTTACTAACAGAAAATCTGGTGAATCCACAGAGGTGTTTTGTCCTTCATGGCAAGAGTGTCAATATTTCCACAGGATCTTAACAACACAGGGTTCACCAATTTTCATAACCCAACGATCAATACACCTGTAACTGATGCAACAAAACCCAGGCCTACACTAGCTTCCATTGGCCCCAATGACAGCTTGAGTTCATCTAAGGCTCTTCATCTCTGAGCCTGCAGCCCTCACCTATGTCCTGACCAAGTCCTTCCTCCCCTGCCTCCCTCCAACCCATCCTCCACACAAGCTGAAAAGGCCACACACACACTGGAGACATTGACCTCAGTGGGCATGAAATATGAGATTTCAGTTTTCTTTCTACCTCTGTTCAGCATCTTTTCTTACCCAAGACCCCATCATCTCAGTCACTCCACCCTATGATGATTCTCTGAATACTGATTCATTGTCTGTCTTTCCAAATGGAATGAATTAAGAAGTTTTCTTCCGAAACCCTCACAAGCTAGTGAAGAATAAAGATACATAAATAAAAGTTCACCCAAGGTAGACTATGATAAGTGATACTAGAGAAGGCAAAACTAAATCCTATGAAATATATTCAAGAAGGAGAGAACCACTTGAACAGGAATTTGTCATCTCATTTGTCATCGCTATTTAATTTCTGGCTCTGGGTCTACCTGCAAATGTAATAAATATGAATTCAAGTCTCATTCGGGTCAATGACAAAACATCAAGAGGACAGCAAGAGGGACAAACACCTTCCTGAGAAAAACTGATTCATTAACCCCCTTTAAGCAAAACAATTTAATTATTTGTGTTTTTAAAACACCTTAGAAGTGCTCATTATAGTTTAGGGCTGTAACAAAGAGCTTCACAGGGTGTTTCACGTCTCCTGACAGCAACTCTCTGAGTCATGCCTCCCTGGCACACAGGAAGCAGGCTCAAAGAGTCGAATAGCAGGTCAGGGTTGGTGTCAGAATTTGAATCGAGAATTCTAGCTCCAGCGCCCACATCTTCAGCCACTGTGCTCTGGAGGGTTATTGCGAGATTCAAATGGGGAGGGATGCAGAAGAATAGAAACCCAGGTGCCTGAAATGAAAGGATAAAACCATCAATTCACTTAACCCCTTCTGAGCTTTCTGTCACCTCACTTCCCAACATTGAAATCCCTAAGACTTTTCTAATTTAAGTAAAAAGCCTTACCTGTGTGATAACTAAAATACAGGTAATGACCAAATGTCAAAGTACTATGGGTTGGAAAACACCCCTGCCCTGTGCACCATTCCACTGAATGTTTTTTGTGGAGAATAAGAGAAGTCTGAGGAAAACATCGTGGGAGAGAAAAGAGGGGTGCTAGCTGTGGGGCAAAGATGGTCCCCAAACACTACAAGACAGAAAAAATCCATGATGTGCCCAAGATAAAAGGGATCCTGAGAGATCAGAAGCTACAAAAGGGACTGATAAATGCAATCAGTTCGAGATGGCAGTCTTTTTTGTTTGTTTGTTTTTCTAGGGCCAAACCCGAGGCATATGGAGGTTACAGACTAGGTGATGAATCGGAGCTACAGCTGCTGACCTACACCACGGTCACAGCAATGCAGGATCCTCAATCGACTGAGCCAGGCCAGGGATTGAACCCACAATCTCATGGCTCCTAGTCAGAATCATTTCCGATGCGCCATAACAGGAACTCCCGAGATGGCAGTGTTTGAAAGACATTGCTTCTGTGGAAAGAAGAGTGTAAAAAGGGATGGGAGGGAATTCCCATCATGGCTCAGCAGGTTACGAACCCAACTGGCATCCATGAGGATGAAGTTCGATCCCTGGCCTCCCTCAGTGGGTTAAAGACCCAGCATTGCCGCAAGCCGAGAGGTAGGTCATAGACATGGCTGGGATCTGGCGTTGCTGTGGCTATGGTGTAGGCCCGCAGCTGCAGCTCCGACTCAGCCCCTATCCTGGGAATTTCCATATGCCACAGATGCAGTCCTAAAAAGCAAAAACGGGGGCGGGGGGTGGGGAGAGGCTCGGAAAGCCCAGTGTGAAGGGTGGATATAAAGGGAAAGAAAACAAAGCAGGTAAATTAATGGCCCTACGAGAACCCCTCCACTGATGAAAATTCTCCCAAAGAAACAACCACAGTGCAAAAGAAACCTGGAGCACAACACTCCCAACTGACTAATATCTTAAGCAAGCTCTTGGGGAAATGAAAGACCATCCTGAGTCAGAATATTACCACTTGGCAACCACCATGGCAATGATTCAGCCATCAGTGATGTACAGCCAATGGATGCCAAAACCTGAAGGTGAAAGTTTAATGAGGAACAGGATAATTGCACCGGCTCAAAATATCTCCCATAAGCACTTACTAATTACAGAATGTACAAGCATTACCTTGAAAGTAACTTTGCCATTGCAAACAGAAACTTCACGATGGAGAAACTTCGAAGCCTGCAATAACCAGGTAATCAAATGGGGGTTTCAACATCATAGGCCTCCAATATCATATACTATGAAAAACACCTCTCTCTTGAGATATTGAACAAAATGCATAGAATCTAAAGATGATAGCCACCAGCCAAATCCACATCAGGGTGCATTCTATAAATAAATGATTTGTGCACATTAAAAATATCAAGATCATGAAAGACAAGAAAAAACTGATGGACATTCCAGATTAGAAGAGGCTAGGAGCCATGATAATGGAATACAACTTTCAGTCCCAGATTTTTTTCCCTATGAAGGACATTATTAGGCATATTGGTGATTCGACTAAAATCTGCAGATTTATCTAAATCGTACAACACCAAAGTTAAATTTCTTGATTTTTACATTTGTACCAAAAGAGAATGTCTTTGCTGTTAATGTGTCACTGAAGTACTGAAGGGTAAAAGGGGAAATAGCTGTCATTTACTCTCAAAGGTTTAGAAGAAGCTACTTCTTAGCTAGAGGTATAGATTGGATATATACAGATATATATAGATATATACAGATATGTATATATACACACAGATATATAGATGGGGGTTTTTTTTGGGTTTTTTTTTTGGTTTTTTTTGTTTTGTTTTGTTTTGTTTTGTCTTTTTGCCATTTCTTGGGCCGCTCCCGCAGCATATGGAGGTTCCCAGGCTAGGGGTTGAATGGGAGCTGCAGCCACCGGCCTACGCCAGAGCCACAGCAACGCGGGATCCGAGCCGTGTCTGCAACCTACACCACAGCTCATGGCAACGCCAGATCGTTAACCCACTGAGCAAGGGCAGGGACCAAACCCGCAACCTCATGGTTCCTAGTCGGATTTGTTAACCACTGCGCCGCGACGGGAACTCCTATAGATGGATATATACAGAGGTATAGTTACAGATACAGAGAGAGATGAAACAAATGTGGCAAAATGATAACATTTGAGGAATCTGGGTGGAAGGAAAGTCTACAGGTATTCTTTGAATCATTTGTGTAACTTTTCTGCAAGTCTAACATTATATCAAAATTAAAAGTAAAAAACATATAAATTAGAATTTGTCACTTTTAAAATAAAACTTTCCAGTCCAGTGATTTCCCACTGATTCCCCATTAAAATTAATTTCCCATTAAAATAAAACCTGTGACATTATTTCAAAAGTATGCACAGGACACACTCTAAAACATACCATTTTTGTATAAAATCACATATATGAGAACTCATTTCATTGCCATGGTGTTTTTGACCCGTACCAAAGTCACTGCTGCTACAAATTTCTTTTTCCTCTGTATTTTCACTTCTAAAATCCCTTCAATTTTTCTAACAAACAATAGTGAGATTGTGTTTGGGTTTTTTTGTTTTGTTTTGTTTTGTTTTGTTTTACTATTTTCTACTATTATTTCCAAAACCATTAAAGCCAGTTGAATGCTTACCAGTTTTTATTCAGATTAGCAATATCTGTTAATTAAGTACCATCTGTAAACTTCATGAATTTGTTGTTTTATCTCCTTCTATTGGATCATTAATTAAGAGATAAATTAAAGCTAGTCCAAATAGCAAATGTAGAGGTAGGCCAAGAACTCTCCTTGCTCCTGAACACAAGATCATTTATTATTGCCCCATGTTTATAGCATCTCTGAGCTTTTATTCTAATTACTTATACAAGACTATTTGGGTCAATATGGGATGCATCTGCATCTTCCATAAGAAGGTATTGGTCCTTCCCCAAAGCACTTCATGTAGAATCACACCAAATATCCTTGTTTTATAGTCTAAAGCAAAAAAAAAAAGAAAACAAGACATCTACTGGTATATCACAACTGGCTTTTATAGTAATTAAACTGCTCATCAATATTTTTTCTTTTCTGGATATGTGATTCTAAGTTCTATCTCTACAACATCCACTCCAACTATTTGATTCATCATACATATTTATGAAGCACCTACCATGTTCAAGACATCTGGTTGGTCTGAGCACTGGAATAAAAACTGTATAAGACATCATTTCTACCCTCAAGGAGCACTCTTGGCTCCAGCTGGAGATATCTCTTTCACAGCCTTCATTACATTCCTTTATGAGAGTTTACTGCCAACCTTGACTTTCCCATTTGATGGAAATGTGCAAAGTTTTTTTTCATATCTCTGTACCAAAGTAGTCCTTTATTTCCAGTTAAGGCCTCATTCTGGCATTAGAAAAATCAGTGAACATTAAATGAAATAAATGCATAAGGGATCTTATTAGCTAGATGGGAGGTAAGAGATCAAAAGAGTTGGCACAAAAAGCTGTTTGTATGAGAGAAAGTGAAGCATCTAAAAGGACATGAGCGTTTGTGGGGTAGGAGAGGGAGACACACTATGACTCCTGGGCTCCAGCCCCATCAACCCAAACTCTCCAACAGGAGCCAGACAGAACCTGGGGTCCCTGTGGGGTGTGTAGTGCAAACACACCTCTGCAGGGGAAGAAGTAGAAGCCCAAGGCTCACACGAAATGTTTAGTATCTCTGCTCTGGAATGGTGTGGGGTGAGGAGTGGATGGTGGGTGCTGTGTGGGGAGGGGACCAGGGAGTGAAAAGCACAATTTCTCTTTTTTCTCTGGAGCCTCTTCCCACCCTCCACCACATCCCTAGAATGAAACAGAAGAGGAAGAGGTCCCTTAAGGGAAATGAAATGGTGTGAAGAGGATCAGAGTCATGTTTTATGGTCTCCTTTAGGAGTTCCCGTTGTGGCACAGTGGAAAAGAATCTGACTAGTAACCATGAGGTTGCAGGTTCAATCCCTGGCCTTGCTCAGTGGGTTAAGGATCCTGTGTTGCCATGAGCTGTGGTGTAGGTCACAGACGCAGCTTGGATCTGGCATTGCTGTGGCTGTGGTATAGGCTGGAGTTGTAGCTCTGATTCATCCCCTACCCTGGGAACTTCCATATGCCTAGAGTGCAGCCCTAAAAAGCAAAACATTAATCAATTAATTAATTAATTTAATTAAAAATAATTCTAAATGCATATGTCTGTAATAACATTTCTTTAAAATCTATAAGGCAAACTTTAACAGCATTACAAGGAGAGATTTAGAATTCTACCATCATAGTGGCAGTTTTAACATGTCTCTCTTAATATTAATATTCTCCCTCTAGAATATCTGCACAGCAAAGTTAACAAATCTAAACTAAGGAACATCTGTAAAATACCACAGCCATCATCAGAAGACTTGGTATTATTTTCAGCAATGCACCATTTAGAAAAATTAACTATGTATTAATTTATAAGACTTGGAATACAAAAGAGCTTTCCCAACCTTGATAAGGAAATTATGAAAACCACTACAAAGCACCCCTTATAATAGTAAAAAGTACTAGAAAAATTTCCTTTAACTTAAGAATAAGACAGAGATGCCTGCTAACATATCTTCTATCTTCTCCTTAACATTATTTCGGAGCTCCTAGTCTGACCAGTAAGGCCAGGAAATGAAAGTAAATGAATGAAGGAAAAAAAAAGTTATTATTCTTAGATTATATTATTGCCCACATAGAATACTACTGAAATCTATAAATTAATTTTTTGAATTGATAGGATGACTTAGAAAAACTATTGGGCAAAAAATTGCAAAAATAAATTGTATTTCTATACTCGAAAAAATTTCCAAATGTGCAGTTTAGAAAGGGATGTCACTGCAATGCCAATGAGAATGTAGGAATGCTAGAAATAAATCAAATAAAAATTATCGAAGATTTGATGGAGAAAATTATTGAAAAGTATTGACAATAATCAAAATTTTTAGTCTTTCTCATATGCACAGATGTTAATGACTATGGTTTAATTCAAAAGCACCCATCCACCAACATCACAGTTCAAGTTGTTTTCCACCGTCTATTTTCCGTGAGTAACTGAATAGAGTACAAACTTTTCTGCCTGGTCTTCAGTCCACAAATCACAATATAAATAGCAGATGCACATGATGGCCAGTGACAATCACATCACTTCTTCCAAAGTCTGTTAGTGATTAGTCACTGCACATCTGTCATTCAGTTTAGGCACAGGGAGCAAACTTGCTATTGTGTTGTCTCCTTGGCTCCCAACAATAAACCCATACGTCATTTTATAAAAATGGGTAATTGAAGGAGGAAATTGTTCAAAACAGATGAAAGTGCCGTATATTCATTTCCTGTTGCCACTGAAACAGATTGCCACAAATTTGGGGGCTTAAAACAACACAATTTTTTTTTTCTCTTATGGTTCTGAAGGTCAGACTTCTGGGATAAATCTCATCAGGCTCACATCAACAGGTTGGCAGAGCTGGTTTCTTTCTCGAAGCTGCAGGAAGGAGCTATCCCAGGCCTCTTTCAGCTTCTAGGGGCCACCTTGATACCCCTTGGCTCACAGCCACATCCCTTCAATTTCTTCTTCTGTCTTCACGCCACCTTCTCGCTCTGATCTCCTGTCTCCTGTGATTCCATGGGGTCTGCCCACATAACACAGAGTAATCTCCCCACCTCGGAATCCTTTACCTAAATCTTGGTGGCAGAAGCCCTTTTGCCATAGAAAGTAATATTCGCAAATTCTGGGGATTAGGACGTGGATATCCAGCCCACCACGCAGCAAAGAAACAGAAAGTGATAACACCAGACAGGAAATGGGATGAGATTAGAAGAGTGTTGACCATGGCAATGTGGACACCAATGCTTTCTGAGAGACTGATTCTAGACGGGCAGCTGGAGGGCCTCAGTGAAGGCAAGTTAACAACGCAAGTAAGAGGAAAGGGTTGTGATGAAAAGGATGACAGTGTCCCAGAGGAGGTGAAAGAACTCTCGATATTTCACAACAATGAGAGTGCACAGAATAAAACGCTGGATGCCTATTCAGACGTAGAAAGGAGGATGGCAATTCCTCAAGGCACAGACAAGGTGACTCCTCCAGATCATAAATTCTATGGTGAGAAGTAAGTGCCCACTGTCTGAACCAGTTGGTTTTTCACAAAGAAACAAACACAGGAGTCCTCGACATTTCTCTTGTTTTTCATTACAGTGTACTAAATAAACTTCAATCCTACAGCTTTTCAACTATCTATATGTTTGTAACTGACAATAAAAGAATTTTTAACGTTTGGACAGAAACTTGTAAAGGTCATAGAACCATCATGACTATAGAGATGGCTTTGCACATTTCCACTCACAACCCCCACATTTTCCATCCTCCATGACTCTCCAAAGTCAGGGTTGTCCACAGTCAACCTACGGTAGAGGGCCAGGGCAGAGGGTGGCACTGCCAAGGATCAGTCTTAGTTTAAGGTACAGGATACAAGATGGCATGATTATTTTTAATTTTTTTTTAATGACTGCACCTGCAGCATATGGAAGTTCCCAGGCTAGGGGTGGATTTGGAGCTGCAGCTGCTGGCCACAGTCACAGAAACACCAGATCCGAGCCACGTCTGCAACCTACACCAAAGCTCACAGGAATGCCGTAACCTTAACCCACTGAGAGAGGCCAGGGATCAAATCCACATCCAAGTGGATACTAGTCGGGTACATTTCCACTGAGCTACAATGGGAACTCACAAGACGGCATGATTTGGGCAGAGGTATAACTAGAGCCCTTAAGCAGAACAGACCACACATGTATGGAAATTGAAAATCTCCTAGGAAAGGAGAAATTATTCTAGATGGAAAAAGTAACTAGACGTGAAAGGCAAAACTTAAACTTTCAGGGAAAAAAGTATAAAAGAAATCGCTATAAGGAAGATAAGAAATGATTTCTTCATAAGGCCCTAAGGAAAACACTGATATACCGAACATAATTAAAACAAGAATTTCTATTAATCACAAATCACAATAAGGAGAGTGAAAAGACAAGCTACTGAGTGAATCTACATGCAATAGATATAGCTTAAAAAGTCTTACTACCCGGAATATATAAAGAACTTCTAAAAAACAGAAAGAATAACCACTCAAAAGAAAAGTGAACAAAGGCACCAAGAGACAGATCACAGAAAAGGAAAACAAAATGGACAGTAAACATATGAAATTTTCTAATTTATCAGCAATCAAGAAAATATACATTAATACCCCATCATCCAGAGTGGCAAAGATTTTAAGTTTTAATAGTAGTTGACAAGGAGTTGAAGAAACTGCTCCGGAACTGCTGATAACAGTGTAAATTTATCAACCAACTTTGGGGGAAAAATTGGCATTACTCAAAAATTCTATTATCCACCTACTTCATGATCCAGCAATTACACTTGCAGCCAGAGATCCTAGAGAATGTCATCCAAATGTACACCAGGGGACGAAGAATAAACAGAAAGCCCCAATGGTGTGCAAAAAGGAAAGGACAACCCATGCACACTGAGGGACAGAGTAAATAAACTCGGATGCATCCATGCAACTGGTGAGCAACAGGGAAGGACCGGGTCACAGTGACATGGGGTCATGGGGTCATGGGGTCACAGGGTCATGGCTGCAGGTGCCCATGTGGATGAATCTCAGAAACATAAGTGAGTGAAAATGGCAAGTTGAATAGAATACCCATGTGATTTGTTTACATAAAGTCCCAGAATAGGCAAAGCTAAACTATATGCTGCTCAGCAAGCTACACATACACACACACACACACACACACACACACACACACACACACATGGTAAAGCTCAGAAAAGAAGGAAAACTAACAAAATTCACTGTGATGGTCCCTGGATGGAATGTAAGAGTGAAAGAATTCAGAAACGGTACATAGTGGGTTCAGAAATATAGGTGATGTTCTATTTCTTAAGTTTATTACTGGGCACCTAGGGATATGTTTCTTTTATGTAATATATATGTAGTTTATATACATAGCATAAATATATGCATGTATATTGATTATACATACACTTTATATATGAACTTTTCCAAACCAAAAAATTTTAAAACTTTGAGTGCTTAACAAACCATTCTGCTTAGAAGGCTCCCTAAATACAATAATAATTAAACACAAGCGTTTTGTGGAGACTAAAAAACCACACCATTGCAAAGGTTCTTTTCATTTTTTCTAGAATGTTCTAAAGGCCTTTGTAGATTGTTCTGTCATTCACTAATAGCCAGTAGTTACAGACCTCTTTCATTTGAGAAAAAACAATTCTAGAGAGACGCTTCCAGCAAAAAAATTCTGGGTTGTTGTTTTTGTTTGTTTTTGAAGCACAATGATGTTAAAAATGATACTGCTCAGTTAATTGTATTTTTGGTAAATCCCACTCATTCATTCAAATTGTATGTCCTAAGGAGGCAAGCCAAGTCTGGGGCAATGCGAGCAACAGTACCAGCGATGGCAATGCATGATAATCCATAGAATAGAAAAATGTCTAGGAGTTCATAGTGACATAAACAACTGAATAAATAAATAAATGGAGGAAGAGACATAGACCTCCCTTAGAGCAGAATTTAAACTAATTAATGAAAGAGGAAGGAGGCAAGTGGAAAACCACCATTAGGCAAACACCACACCCAGCAGTCAGGCTGGAGGCTAAGATCACGGGTGAGAGTATGATGACATTTATTCATGCTAGAGAATCTCATACCAAGTGAAGTAATCCAGAAACAAAAAGACTAATACCGTATGATACCACTTATTCGTGAAATCTAAAATATGGAACAGATGATCCTATCTAAAAATAACAAACAAATAAACAAAAAATAGAAACAGAGCATGGCAAAGAAGAGCAGACTTGGGGTTCCCAGGGTGGGGGGAATGGGAAGGAGTGGGAGGGGCAGCATTTGGGGGCCTTGGGGGGATGCAAACTGTTATATCTGGAATGGATGGGCAATGGGATTCTACTGTACAGCATAGGGAGATGTGTGTGATTGGGTCACTTTTTTGTACAACAGAACTTGATGAAACATTGTAGATCAACTATACTTTAATAATAATAATAAAAACATGGGGGGAAAAAGAGAAATAATAACTACAGTGGAGACACCAGGCAGATACCACCTCATCCAAGTGATCAGAGTTCATGTCATCAGTGACAAGAGGAATGACCTTTTCGTCCTCTTGATACCAGGCACCGAGAAGGGCCAGCACCTCTCTAACATCCTCCCCAGAGGAACCTGGGTCTCGTCCTGAGAAGCACCCAGCAAACCCAAATGAGGGACATTCTACTGAAAACTCCTGGCCAGTGCTCTTCAGTATCATACGGTTAGTCAGAGCAGCACTGAGGTAACTTACAGACCAGGGTAGACAAGGACAGGTGAGAACCAAACACTAGACGAGGAGCCCACATTGGGAGCAGGAAAGGGAAACTGGAGGGAAAACTGACCAAATTCCAGGAAGGTCTGAAGATAGTCTTCCCTCAGTATGGATTCTTGGTTTGAGTCATTGTATACCTTCCTCATGTGAGATGTTCACTGGTGAAGAGTACACTGGAACTCTCTGCAGTATTTCTGCAACTTTTAGGTAATTCCAAAAGTATTAAAAAAAAAAAAAAACTTTCAATGTCATACCAAAAACTCTAGAAAAGGCAAAACTAGGAGAATCAGATCATGGAAGACCCCTAAAAAGACTTCGTGGCAGGACCTTTAAGACTTGGTGAGAATGTTGGACTTTATCCCAAAGATAAACAGGATGCACAAAAATCTAACCAATAGCAGAGGATCAAGGACACTCTCAGACGTTCATCTTGTAGTGTTCCCTCTAACTCTAGGGTAGAAGCTGCCTTGGAAAGTGGGGCAGATGGGAGGCAGGGAGAGAAGCCCCCTTCCCCTGGGGGTCCAAGCAGGAAAGGAGGGATATCAGCCTGGAGAGAAGGGAAGGGGAAGAACAGACAAGAGCACTACTTAAGAAAGGAGTCATGCAGGACTTGGTGACTATTCAGATGAGGGCAGAAGATGGGGTGTGGGAAAGGCAGGCAAGTCCAAGGGGACAGCAGATTCCTACTTGAGCTCCTGGGTAAATGCTACACAGGCAACAGAAGAGAAGGAGCAAAGTTGGAGAGAAAAATTAAGAAGCAAAGTTGGACGTGATGTGCGTCCAGAGATAGGATGCCCATTATGCTTTTGCTGAAGTAGAAGAAACACACTCCATACTTTGCATAAGGCTAGTTCCTTGAGCATCAGGTTGGCAACAACTGGGCAGAGCACTGAGCTGGGCCTCCAGGAATAGCCATCTTAGGAGTCAGTTCCTGCCCAGACCACACCCTCCCGGGTCAGAGCCAGCCTGGGCAGCTTCTGGAGAAGAGAGTTGTGTTCTACATCATTTAGAAGCCTCTAATGTTGCAGGTTTGGCTGATTTTGTAACCCAACAGATGCAGCTATCTCAAACAACCACATTCCCTGGAGTGTGTTAATCCACTTAGAAAAAGTATAATTGATTTTTCAGTAAAATATGTAACATACACTGGCTGGTTTCAGACCACAGTGTTGTACATTCATGATCACACATGTTTGGCTTTAATTTGCATGATTCTTTCAGTCCACAGCTCATGTTCAGACCACTTAAAGGCAAATGTGAAGTTCTGTTTGGATTGGTCACACGGAATTATCATGTCTTTACCACAGATCCACAACTGTCCCAGGAAGTCCGGTGAGATGGGACTGCAGCTAAAATCGTGACTGGTCCTTTGAGCAAAACTCCCATACATTTCCTGGAGCTACTGAGTGGGTTTTATGCATAGATCTGTTCAAGGATTTGCCAAAAACAATATTTTTCACTAAATGGAACGATTTGACTTACATGTGGAAATTTTACTGCAAACACACATGCTGAGTCTGGAATCCATTTGAGTGGACGCTGTGTATGAAGCCCCTTGAAGATGACACTAGCCTCCTCCTTACATCAGATTGTGGCTCTGTTACCATTTAAAACTTAGTACCTACATGAGCACAACCTCCTGGCTCTCAACTCTCCCTGCCTCTCCCGTGGTAAATGGATGCTGCATACCACCACCTTATATGTGTATTATCTTTTATCGTTCCTTAGTAACTCTGTATTTGTAACCCTGTCTCCCCATAGGACTGAAAAGCAGGGAATGTAAATTAAACCAAAGGATCATGAGTCCCAGTAAAAGACCTTTAGATAAAAAATGCTTATGCCCTTCTGAATGCCCTGCACCAGGAAGCATGTGGAATCACAGAGTTAATCCACACAACTTAACACACAGCAGTGGGTGGGCTGGGTGAGGGGCTGATGAACTCAGTCACAACCAAACAAACTCACCTATAGCAGGTCAAGGCTCAAGACCGTGGATGGGAGCATCAGTGGCCTCAGCCACTCAGACTGGTTCATTTTACTTTCCTGCACAAGCAGTTTTCTCTTTAATTGAAGTACAGTTAATTTCAGGTATACAAGACAGTGATTTAGTTTTATTTATATATGTGTATGTTTTTTATTTTTCATATTCTTTTCCCTTATAGGTTATTATAAAATATTGAATATAGTTCTCTGTGCTCTATAGTAGGCCTTTGTTGGTAATCTATTTTAGATATAGTCTGTATGTACATGTTAATCCCAACTTCCTTATTTATCCCCCCCTTTTCCCCTTTGGTGGCCATAAGCTTATTTTGTGTGTCTGTGGGCCGATTTCTGTTTCTTAAATAAATAAATTTGTATCATTTTTTAGATTCCACATATAAGCAATATTATATCATATTTGTCTCTCTCTGTCTCATACTTAGTATGATCATCTCTAGGTCCATCCATGTTGCTGCAAATGGGATTATTCCATTCTTTTTTAAGGCTGAGTAATATTCTAGCTACCATTTGATCCTACAATGCACTGCTGGGCTTATATTCCAAGAAAACCATAATTTGAAAAGATCCATATACCACATCCCAATATTCATAGCAGCACTCTTTACAATAGCCAACATATGGAAACAACCTCAATGTCCATCAACAGCAGGGTGGATAAATAAGATGTGTACACATATACACAGTTGTCTTATTTTCCTTCGCTTACGTTTCTCCATCTCTAGTGTGGAGATGATAATGCCTACTTCATGGGGAGGCTTCTTACCACATCAAGTGAAATAAAGCGTTAAGTCCAGTGTCTGGCACACAGGAAATGGTCCCCAAAGCTGGGTCCTACTGTTCAAATCAAATCATCCCAATACACCCAGCATCCCTCCCACCCCTCACAGTATTTATTAAATGTGAGCATGTCACGAGGTGTGGGACACTGAGAGTGTCTTACTAGACAGGACAGGCCATCAGGAAGTTAACACACTCATGTGTGGGGATCGACACATGGGAGCAAGAAGTTAGAGGCCACACTCACGGTCACAGCCATGAACCAGGCAGCTCCTTGTCTGCTTCCCGTGTCTCAGAGGGGGAGAGAAGACCTTTCTCCAGCAGCATCACCCACCAAGAGAAGGTCCCAAAGGCCCAGGCCCTGGCAAAGGAATAAGGAGCCATCAGGTGGCACTGGGTGAACCCCACACCCCCTATCACATGCACAACAGCTGGTTCTGAAGCCATAGACCAGCGTTTCTAAAGAGCCCAAGTACTTCAGAGATGTGTTTGGGAAATGCTGAGTTAAACTGACTCCTTAAGTGCAGAATTCTCTAGAGAACCTGTTAAAAGGACGAGACATGCTGTGAATCTGCAAAAAAGTGACGGAGTATGGAGTGTCTCCAACTCAGCCCATCACAGAATCCTTTTTTCCCAGAACCCCCACAAGGAATACTGAGGAGATGTCAGATGTATTCTGGAGCATTCTGGAAGCTTTTACGTGTGTGTGTGTGTGTGTGTACGCATGTGCGTGTGTACTTTTGTGTTTGTGTGTTTTAGAGGTGGGTGCTATTGCTTTCTGGTGCTACCCACTCTGCTCTTTTGAACTTCATGCAGATGCTAAAACACCTGAACTATCTGAAAATCCATGTTTGGGACAAATCATCTGGATAAATCCTTTTATTTAATATATTCTTGACTATTTCTGTAGAGTCTAGCACAATGCTCGGCAGACAAGAGTCCTTCAATGAATGTGTTTGATTGAAAGAATCCCTTTATACACACAGAAAACACACATACACTCACATCCACACTAATGTTCCATCATTCTAGAGATTTAATTAATAGAAGATATTATATTCAAGAAAGTGGCAGCATGAATTGCAAAGAACAGTTAAATTCCCCATCAACAGACCCTGAAATGTTACTGACACACACGTTCACACCCTTGTTGACATATATGGATTTCCACAGTATTTTCCATTTTGAAAATTATGACGCCAATCAGAAAAAAATAATGCTTTCTTGGTTCTGAGCATCATGAGTTTTCTTCTACTGTTAAAGAAGATGTTTTATGCCTTACCTTTTCATTTTTCCAATTTATCTCATGTATCAAATATTTATTTCAGCAGGCAAGCACACAGACCAACCCCCTCTTCTTGGTTTCCTTCCCTCCCATACGGTTTTACGCTGCTTTTTAATTAAAAGTTTAAGATGTACTTCAATGTGTCAGAAAGAAAAAAAGGAGAAAGGATCCCTGAGATGGAAAAAGAAAGTCACATATTTGCAGATTTTTAATGAAGCGGTTTTTAAAATATTTTCTTACATACACCAAGTTAATGCTGCGGTAGGTGAGTTGTAAACGCTTCTTTTCGTTCCATAATTATAACTGAAATGTTCTTTAATGTGCAATAATAATGTTCAAGCTGTGCTATTTTGCAGCTAATAATTATACACAACAGCGTGGGGCATGACGGCGAACAGAAAGTTCTCCTTCTCAACGTGTTACCCTCATCTTCGCTCTCCCTGTCCTGCTTTATTTGCAGTGAGTATGCTTTTTAATCCACTCTTTATTCCAGGAATAGAAGCACTAGTTAGTTACTTTCTTAAGGAAAGAATGCAAGGCAAGACTGCTGACTGGGTAAAATCGCTCCCATACAAAGTGGGGTCTATAATAGGCTGGCTTTAAAAAAAAAAAAAGAAGAAGAAAAAAGAAAGAAATACACACTCAAACTACAGCTAAGCTTAAAATGTGCTTGCTTGAATCCTCAGTATTAAAAGGTCAGAAGTTGGCTGTATGGTTTAACACAGTGTTACTGAAACAAGATTCAAAGTTGGCAGTAGAAGCCAAGGTCATCAAGCTCCGACCAGATATCAATTTCTTTGCAGATGGAGAAATAAATTTATCACGGCACAGCCACATTTGTTCCTGTGGACATGCACCATTTCCGAGATATCTTGAGGTTAGCCAGCTGTGTACCCCCGTCAGCTTCTCCATTAGCTCCTCAACCACAATGTTTCCTTGAAATTGCTGAATATATTATATAATTTTCCTTGAAAAGAAGAGGAAGAACAGCCACACCAGATAAAATAAGATTTGGTTGGAAACATTCGAGGAAACCAACTTACCTCCAAGTGAGTGTTCTAAACAGTTTCGATGAATTAATTTCTGCATAAATTGGAAGAACCATAAAAGGAATGTAGCCCGGATACGGCAATTGATTCAGCAGAAGGAAGCATTCCTGACTTTCAGTATACCCCATGCTCATTTGGACAGCTGCCTGGACTTCTTCAGCTAACATTTAGCTCATTTCCAGCTTCTCTAAATGTACCTCCTCCTTAATGGTTCCCAATAAACTGACCATATGGGTGAATACCGAGTCAATCCTTTATTTTCCCTTGCTATTATGAACTATGAAAGAGTATTCTTTGGCATAAAACTTGTGGATATGATCAGCCATCCCCTGAACAGATTACTGGAAAAAGTATAAATTTTACTTAGTACTACAGGGCAATTAGGAAGGCAGGTGAGCAGGCCAGCTGTGTTGCAGAGGACATGGGGTCAGTACAGATGAGAGGCTGTAAACAGAATTTAGAAACTACTCTTGTTTCTTATTGGTAGATACAGTCAGGATTTCCCAGAAGTCTCCACAGGTTTGGAGCACAGTTGAACTATTTCACAACTTAATATACTGGGATTGGGAGTTCCCATTGTGGCTCAGCTGGTTAAGAAACTGATTAGTATCCATGATGATGTGGTTCAATCCCCGGCCTCACTCAGTGAGTTAAGGATCTGGTGTTGCCATGAGCTATGGTGTGGGTCACCGACATGGCTCGGATCTGGTGTTGCTGTGGTGTAAGCAGGGAACCAATTCGACCCCCAGCCTGAGAATTTCCATGTGCCATGGGTGTGGCTCTAAAAAAAAAATACTAGGATAACATAAAGTTAGGATTTGATGAGAACTTAGACATCAAGTACTCTCTCCCCTCATTTGAAAGATGAAAAATGCTATGGTTCAGAGATATCTTTTGCCCAAGGCTGATAAGGCTGATTTGATTGTGACATCTGTCTCCCCAAGGATCACCAAAACAGATTCCAACGGCTTAGAGAAAGGTCCCATCCTCAATGATTTCTTGATGTACATGCTTATCTTGGTGTGTGCTTTATTCGAGGGCAAGTCTTGGACTTCCAGCTCAGGTAGATTGATCCACCTGCACACAACAGAACACAGAATGGTAGATGACGCACATAAGCATCACAGAGCTGACAAACCATGGGAGACAGAGAGCTCGAAGGTAACGGGGATGCAGGACTGTTTCTTCCTTCTCCAGAAGTACACACACAACTGGAGGCATGTGGGAAGCTCTGGACTGAGTGTTGGTATCTACACAGCACTCCTGGAACAAAAAACTCAGAGTCTGGGGCACAGCATGGGTAAGGACCCTGGTGTACCACGCCCACCTTGGTCCAATTTTCCAAAAACCTGTTCCCTTAGAGTCAGAACATACCAAAAGTCAACCATCCTCTTCCTTCACAGACAGAAAGTCAGATCTAAGCCATCTGGAGAACCCAAGGGACTCAAGTACCCAGAGAGTTAGAAGGTCCCCAAAGTTGCCAGAAGTAAAACAAATAACTGTGTCTAGAGGAAGATAATGGTATCTTAGGCCCATATTATCCCTATCAGTAATTTCTGAACAAATGTGTGGTATCAAATTGGAGATGAGTAGGCACATGGGGAGATAAGCCATCATGAGAAAGAGCCATTAGAATCCATGGACAACACGGACAAAGCTCCCAGGACTGAGAAACTGGAATTAGCAAAGATCCAAAGTAGCCCTGCATACTCAGCCCAAGAAGATAAGATCTACATTGAAAATGTGTAATACAAAACCAGAAACTGGAAAAAGTAACATCAGCTTTTTAAATGAACCAACTATAACTTTGAGAAATGAAATCTAATTGAAATTAAGAACTCAGTAGATGAATTTAACTGCAAATGACACAGACCTGAAACATGGTTGAAAATGAAAGGTCTCTGATAACAGTGAAATAGAAAAAGAGAGAGAGAGAGAAGATTCAAGCAGGAAAACAGAAATCACTAAAGTATTTTTAAAAGGAATTTGATGTAGGGAAGTGTTTACACAGGAAGGAAAAGCTGAGATTCCAAGCGGGAAATGGTGAGTCAACTCAGAGATTAGCAAATAGAAAAAAGCTAGTAACCCTCCCCCAGGTAGATGATCCAAGGAAAGATGAGGGACTGCTGGACCCCAGAAGCCTTAAACTTGACAGCATGTACTGACTATGACTCTCTTGTTCCTACACTCCACAGCAAGAAGACAAGATGTACGAGATGCAGGATCTCATTCACTCAGCTTCCTAGAATTAAAGCCGACCCATAATCACGCATAGCTGGGAAAATAGTTCCAGGAGCCCAGAGCACACACTGAGATCAGCTGCCATCAGATACGTAACATGCACAAGAAACTAACCTTTCTATTATAAGCCTATGAGATGGGAGGGTTATTTCTCATGCAGCATCACCACAGCAAAAACTGACTGATACATCTTCTTCACCATTTGTCTCAGGATTCTCCAGTCACAATTTTACCACTCATAAGTGTTCAAATTAAAGTCATCTTGAGTGTTGCAAGTGTTTCCACAAATGCAGTATTAACATTCTTATTATCTTTTAGCCTTCAGAACAAAGAGAGTCATAAGTTTGAGCAAACAAGAAAGTTCCTCATTTAAGAACAGCTGTGTTAAACATACTGACCTAATTCTACTCCAGGAATAATGATAAATGTAGCATTAATATTTCAAAATTGGTCCTGCTGAAAGCTTAGTCTTCTAACACCCTTCCAGCTTCCCAATATCCTGCAGGGAAATTAAAGGAAGGTTAGACTAAGCAGAGCTTGGACCAAATATCTTTAAAATACTTTTTAAAAGATGTGACAGACAATATGCGGCTGAACAGTTAAAACAATAACACAGTCATAATACAATAAAGGGCTGGAAAACGAAACTCTTACAAAAAGGTTTTGTGGCAAGAACTTTATGATTCAAGGGGACATTTGATCCTCTCCTGATGGTTTTGAATAACCCCAGTTCGATTTTTGAAACTAAAAGCTCAAATTCAACCCCATTTGTACACTCGAGATGAGTAAACGAAAGAGCAGATGCGTCTGGGGAGGCAGTAAACATGCGCCCGTCAATGGCCTGGGTGGAAACAGCGAGAGCAACGCTCATGCAAAAAGAAATTATTCAGGATGCTGAAATAACTATAAGAGAGTCACAAAAGTTTATTAGGTTTTAATTGTGTTTTGATATAATTTCAAATTCGTAGAATAGTTTCAGGACTAATAAAGGAACTCCTACATACCCTTGAGCCTAAAACAACTGGTTTACCATCCTCTCTCTCTCTCTCTCTCTCTCTCTCTCTCTCTCTCATGTGTATATATTTTTTTCACATACCAACTAAAAGTAGAGACACTTTGCATCTTTACCTTTAAACATTTCAGTGTATATTTTCTAAGAACAAAGACGTTTTTACAAAAGCACAGTAAAATTACTGAAAGGATGAAAGTTAACATTAAAAGAATACTTATAATCTCATGCACAACCCATATTGAAAATTCTGATAATCACCCTAATAGGGTCTTTTTATAGCGACTGTTTTTCCAGTCCAGGATCATGCAGTACATTTTGCTGTCATAACGCTTTAGTCTCCTTTAAACTGGAAGAGTTTCTCAGCCTTTACTTATCTTTCTTGACCTCGATAATTTTGAAGATTACAAGCTGGTTATTTTGTGTAAGTCCCTCCATTTGGGTTTATCTGCTATTTCTTCATGATGAAACCCAGATTATGCCTTGTTAGCAGGAAGCGTACAGAAGGACAGCAGTGTCCCTCTGAGTGCATCACATCAGGCATCTTGATCTTGCTTTGTCTCAATATAAATGTTGTCAGGTTGATCACTTGCTGTCTCCAGGCTTCAGCTCTATGATGCTATGATTTATCCCTTTGTACTTTATAAGCGATTTGTAAGAGCTTCTCTGTTATTACATACCTATCCTGTTTCCCATCAAACTTTCACCCACTAGTGTTAGCATCCACTGATGATTGCCTAACTCTCTATTCCTTCTACATTTATTAGATGGTGTTCCAGTAGGAGGAAGAGATTTCCCTTCTGTCCTGTTTATGAGTGAGTGTATGTGTGTGTGTGTGTGTGTGTGTGTGTGTGTGTGTGCATGAAAGCACGTATATATCAAAGTAGGTATACGTGTGTGTGTGTGTGTGTGTATATATATATATGTAGTCTTACAGAGCATTAAAATACAAAATTAAACTGTTTTCATAAGCAAAAATGACTGAAAATTTATCAAATAGGATTTCAATCTGTTATAGGAACCAATCACTTGGAATAATAGATTCAAGATGACTTTCAGAGTTGCAGCCATTAAAATTAAATGATTTAAGAGTTCCTGGTGGTTCAGGGGGTTAGGGATCCTGTGTTGTCATTGCTGAGGCTCAGGTCACTGCTGTGGTGCAGGTTCAATCCCTGGCCCTGGGAACTTCTGCATGTCCTGGGCTTGGCCAAAACAAATAAAAATAACACGAATATATAAATAAAAGTATTTCACAGATTCACCTCTCTGGTTTTGAACTGGCTAGAATTACAAATATGATAACAGAAAATTATTGCTGAAAACCATTAAGCCCTTTCATGTTTCTATAATCAGCTTCTAATCACTTTATCATGAGCAAAAGATGTGAGGGAAATAGAGGGCCCAGACCAATGACCTCATGAAGATTCAACAGCCCATCATCTCAAGACAGTGCAGGTGCCACTTGGACCAAGCATGCTAGTCACCTTGACATTCATAAACTCCGTCTGGCCTCACCATGCTTCCCCCTCACTCCCCACATTGCTCTTGGGTCATGAAACACCATGTTGAGAGCCTTACATTTGGTCAGTGCCTGAACTGTGGAGAAATTTACTTCCAACATCCAGTGGACTTTTACTCTCCTGTACCCTTAGTCACTTGAACTCACTCTCAGGCTGCTGCTCCTTCAAGTGCAAGGATCAAAATGACATGTCTTTAAAGATGGATATTTGCTTCCTTTAAATGCCAAAGACTGTTGAAAATGTCCTTTAAGTATTTGAGTAGGGTTGTGTTTTGTAACATGTTAAGGTGTTTCCGCATAATGAGTAATATCTCCCATTCCATTCCTAACTCATCAGCTTGGAAGGCCCAGGACAGGAGTCAGACCCTGTATGATTTGATGTCCTGAAGTTTCATCTCTACAAGCCCAGAAGAAAATGTAAAAGATGCTGATGAAAAGAGAGAAATCACTGTTGGCAACACATTTTACCTGGCAGTCTAGCATTGTTTATCAGCATAATAAAATGCGCCAATACTTACCACCACTCTAAAATATGCACTAATAATAAATAGAGAGAGAGGGCATAACATGATCAATGATGAGATGTGAATTTATGGCTCCTGGGGAAAGAAAATGATGCAATACCTTGCAAAGGGCAGAGCTGGCTCTGAAGAATACTGAGGGCCTTTCTCCTTTGATAAGCACCAGACGAAAATAGCATTGATTTCTCTCTTTTTTTTTTTTTTTTTTTTTCCTGTTGTTAGGCAATAATTTTGTAGGACCAAGAAACAAACAAATGTTCAGGATGTATTTTTTGGCTCCCTATCTTCCAGCTTCATTTCTTGCACATCCTGTCGATGGTTAAAAACTCATGGTTTGATGGAGAGGACAGAGCCACATGTTAATACATGCTAATCATTAATCAGACAACCACAGCCCTGTCTTTCCTCCATTCTTAAAGCAAAAAGCGAAGAAAAAGGCCCAAAGTCACTTTTCCACTGCAGTTCTCCATAATACCTGGATCCTCTCCATTTTCCTCAACTAGATATTTGCTCTCATCTGAAGAGACCACAATTTAAAGGCTGCTGATCAGCTGCTGAGGGCAAGGCCGTAGTCACAATTTCCATTTCCATGTTCAATGGCAAGTTGGAGACCCTACATGAAAATCGACAGGTGACCTAACCACAGCTGACTTCACTTGATACTAACGTTCCTTCACAGTCTCACTGGAACTTGATACATAAATATGACTGTCACATCTTCCTTTCCTCCTAACAACCTCTAAGCTCCATTTTGAATTTTTAATATATTATGGCCTCTAGTTCTTTTTCACATATGCAGCACGATCATTTCACATTTTATATTTTGTTTGTCCTCCGGTTACAGGTGAGCTAACTCACACCTGAGCCCCCTGAGTTTATCTTAAGTTTTTAGTTGGCCCTCCCTGTAAATGTCATTTTGGAATGTGTTATTTGTTTCACTCTCTTGATCCTAATACACTGCAAAATGCAAAAAAAGATAAATTTATTAATCCAGTTGGCATCTCTGTACCCCAGGTCATTTCCACATCTAAATTTACAACCATTGGTAAAGAGATAAAATTGTTCCAAAACCACAAAAAACTATGATAGAACGACCCCCTTCCTAATGCAATGGTATTAACTGCCTTATCTTTATTCCCCCAGAACCAAAATGATGCCTTGTAACAATGGCAAGTAATGGCAGACAGGAGCAATGGCTAATTTAGTTTAGGCACTGAGTATGCGCCAGCCACTCCACTAAGCCTGGGTGCATCCTCCTGTTTAATTCTCACAGTAAACCTAGCACACCCATACTCAGGAAAGTCTTGCTCAATCAGACCCCCAGTGATCATTTATCAGTCCCAAAGATGCTCACAGCTGGTCTGATTACGTGATGATCCCGCCCTCAGAAGGAGACAGCAGTGCGTCCTCAACAACAAAGTCTCAAATACTGACGGAGACGCATGCCCCAAGGGTTCAAATGGAGTTCTCCAGGCAAGAGAAGAATCTGAAAACCACCTTAAAGACCCACTCCCAAAGAGAGGGCGTGAATGCCCTTGAATCTCAGGGCACAGCTCTCTGGGACCTCAGGTGGTCTTAGCATCACAGGAGTGATACTAAAGGGGGCTCCCCTGCCACAGAACAGGTGTCATTTTTGGTAGCAAAAATGTGAATTCACACACTGTTTTGGGGATATTTAGCAGCAAAGCAATGTCTGACCTCGGGTGAATCTCGCGGAGGGAAGGAGTGAATGCCTCTCCTGGTTGGCACAGTCTTGGCGGGATCCCGGATTGTGGCTGTGAGCAACAAAGCAGATACAGAGCCCGGGGATCTGCAACTTTGGGCACCGACAGGGGGCTGGGCTGGGCACTGAGAAGGGGGAGCAGTCTTCCAGGCCTGAGAGTGAGAGGCACTCTGCCTGGGACCCGCCTCAGCCTGGGTGGCAGGCTGGTGACCACCAGGGCCAGAGTGTCAAGATAAGGACCAGAATTCCAGTTCTCTGCTCAGGGGTTGAGTGCAGGGTGGGCACCTGGAACAGGTTCCCTGAGGGTTTGTTGGGTCTTCTCATAGGCACTTGGACACCCATTTGGAATACAGGCAGGTGACCCTGTTCGCACTCAGGTTTGCACAAGGGTTTGCAGAAGCTTCTCTCACAAAAGGCTGCAGAAACCACCCAGGACTAAGAAAACTGAAGAGATCAGGGGGACAAAAATCAAAGACATCTTCTTTAAGGGAAAAAACAGTAAGAGGACCTGGTAAGAGAACTCAAGAGGAGCCCGCAGCGCAGTGTGCCGGTCATGTGTAACGAAGGTCCTGAGAGGTGACAGGACTTATTCAAGGTGACAGGACAGTACATGCGGGTTTTGACTTGGCAACTCCATAAGCAGGTGGGATCACCCTAAACCATTAAGAAGAAAATAGAACCCGTCCTATCAGGGGCATCAACCCTAGGGTAAGGATGGCTTCTTCCCAACGCACTAATCCCTGTCCCAGTAGTGAGAAATTCTAAGGGTCCAATTGTATTTAAGCTTCAGAAAAGACGTGCACTTCTGGACTTCCCATTGTGACTCAGTGGTAACAAAGCAGACTAGTATCCATGAGGATGCAGATTCGATCCCTGGCCTCGCTCAGTGGGTTAAGGATCCCTCGTTGCTGTGGCTGTGGGGTAGGCCTGCAATTGCAGCTCCAATTTGACCCCTAGGAACTAGGCTGGGAACACACATGCGGCCCTAAAAAGACAAAAGAATAAACTAAAAAAGACATGCACTTCATTCAGTAGAGTCCGAGGCCTTAGCAAGGCCCCCTGAGGGAAATTCTTGGGCAACAGGGTTTTCCTCAGGACTCTGAGCATCTGAAACATCAGAGCAGCAGACTGGAGGCTATCGGTCCCTTATTTTAACTCCAAAGAACTGGGTGTCACTTCTGTCAGTATAGGAGTCACACTGCAAATAAGGGGGTCCTCTTCCAGGGCCCGTGGATTCCAGAAAGTCTCCCAGCCCCACTAAATTCAATGCCAGAGTCTAGGTGTGTGTGTGAATTTGCCCTCTCTGAGGATCCAGTCTGCAGCTGTCATCGGTTTTTTTAGAGGAGTTTATAACCAAAAGAAAAAAAAAAAAAAGGATTCACAGCCACCACGCAGAATTTTTTGACTTATGCCCACACCAAGCTTGCTTCTAGTTATTCATAAAAGGGGTATATAGGTTCTCACTTTTCAATTCCCACTGTGTTTTCTACTATATTAATTTTGTAAAGATCAACGACAACTACAGGTGTAAAGAAGACAATTTTTAATATAAAAGTTAAGGCTATTCCTAGGGCTCTGAGAGGGTGCCAGCTCAAAATAAGATTAGGAAATCGTAACCAGAGCTGTATGTGTTGTCACTTCAGATACAAATACTGTATGAATAACAGAATCATTGTCTCTGGTTATTGGGTGTGAAGGAGGTAAGCGTCCCCAGCCCGGTGTGAGGGAGGGACACTTGCACACAGACTCAGAAGGGAGTTAAGGGCCATTGGGTCATCCAAGTGCAGGATAATTCCTCACGCAGGCCCCCAGCTCAGCTTCAGTTATCAAAACTGTTTCAGGGGCCCCAGGGACAGGCTGCCCTTGTGTGTGCTCTTTATCGCTCAGTCCTGTTGGCGTGGGGTCAGAGATGCCAGGAAAAAAGAACAAGGAAGACCCGAAACTCCAGCCTGGGCCTCAGCTGATGGCTGAGTCATAGCAAATCCACCTAGACTGCGTCAAGGCCATTTTCCAGCTGAGAAGCTTTTCTTTTTTTTTTTTTTTGCCTTTTAAGGCCACCCTTGTGGCATATAGAGGTTCCCAGGCTAGGAGTCCAATCGGTGCTGTAGCCATCAGCCTACACCACAGCCACAGCCACAGCCACATTGGATCTGAACCGCGCCTGCAACCTACACTACAGCTCATGGCAACACCAGATCCTTAACCCACTGAGCGAGGCCAGGGATCGAACCGGCAACCTCATGGCTCCTAGTCAGATTTGTTTCCACTGTGCCATGACTGGAACTCCGGAGAAGCTATTCTGATGTTTTTGATTTTGATCTTGATGTTGATACACAGAGGGAACTTCTGGTGCCCACGTACGGCCAGCCCACAGGCGGGAAGGAAGGGTAAGGCCTGGTCACTCCTGAGATGCCCTCCACCTCGCAGGGGTTGGCACAGCCCTATTCCAGGGTCTGAAGGGCCTTCACTGCTCTGTTTTCATGAGTCCCTTTCCTGGACACTTTCCAACTTAAATTCCTATGCAAGCTTCCCTGGGGCTTCAATTTGTCTTTCTGGAAATCGCCGTGTAACAGGTCCTAACAATCCCCACTGTGTGTTTCTCCCACGAGCAGCCTGGCTCCCTGGACCAAAAGCCCATCAGCATCCAGAAAACTTCCACCCCAGCACCTGGCTTTACAGGACCAAGGCTGGGACATACCATCTGTGGATCCACAACACGCTTTCATTTCTGACACCCCAGGCGGCTTATCTCAGAATCAGGGGTCCTGTAGCCTCTCAGAACCACAGGGAACTTTCAAGTGAAAAATATCTTAAGAAACTATATGACTTCACAGCTCTCAGGAAAGTGTAGAGACACTCTGGGCCCTGTTTTAATTCCCCTCCAAGAAGCAACGGTTCTTAAAGGTTTAGGAAATCCTGCGACTATGTTGTCTTTTTTGTCCCCAAGGAAACTCAGCCATTGCTGTGGCTATAAGCGCCATCTCTTTATCAATCTGCCAGAATTGTGTCTCCAGCCAGAACCTCTCAGATCTGTGGATCCCACGACACACTTGACCCTCCACCTCGAAGCCCCCCAACCCCGTGCTCCGACCAACCCAACTGACTCATCAAGTCTCTTGAGCTCTCACTCCGTGAGCACCAGGACCCTCGTTCCACAGCCCATGGTCCCACCATCGGCACAGGGCCCTGTCGTCACCCCGGATGCCTCCCCAGCCCTCTGCAGTGGGTTGAACAGTGTCCTCCAAAAATTCATGTACATCCAGAACCTCAGAACGTGGTCTTAATGGAAACAGAGTCTCTGACAATGTGGTTTGTTCAGGACGGACATCAGTCCCACTGGATTGGGACGAGCCCTCTGTACAGGGGCTGGTGTCCTGATAAGCAGGGAGATACCCAGGAGGAGGCTGTGTGGAGCCAAGGCAGAGACTGGGTGTTGCTGTCGCAGCGGAGAAAAGCTGGACCACGAAAAGCCAGGAGAGGAACAAAGAAGGGTCCTCCCCAGCGCCCTCACAGGATCCGGCCCTGCCATGACCTGATTTTGGACTTGGGCTGTCTGTCTGGAATAAAGAGAGCAACGTGGATGAGATCACCAGAAACGGCGTCTGCACAGTGGATGGGATGTCAACCGACATGAGACGGTCTCCACAGACGTCCTACATCTGGGCATTCCTCCATCCAGGAGTCAGGACAGTGAAGAGTATCCCAAAGTCAGGAGTGGGATAGAGAGAGAACGAGGGGCAGGCGGTGATACCAGAACTGGTACAAAGAGAACAAAGTTAGCAGCTGCATCAAAGCTGCCAACAGCTTGGGTGAGAGAATCTAAGACCTGACCGCTGGACTTGGCTCCATGGATGTTTCCAGCCACCTTACAAGGCACAGTTTCAGGGGAGCAGAGGGAGCAACTCTCCCAACAGATTCAGGGAGGCCTAAAGGATAGGCAGCGGAGGAGGCTTTTCAAGGAGTTACTCTGCACTGGGGAGCGGACAGGTGGGTTGCCAACCAAGTGGCATTGCTCTGAAGTGGCCTCTGGGCCACTGCTGCCCGCACAGGGCCTAATGGTCTCACCCAGGGAGCCTCAGGGACTCTGTACGACATTAAACCCCATCAGGAAGCAATGCTTCCTACCTGTGGGAGCAGAGCAGAAGTGCATACTGCCTACCTGGACAGCAAGCATCTGTGCAGGATGAAGGCCATCCATTAGGAAGAAGCATAGGCAAGCAGTTAGAATAGAGCCTGTGGACAGACCGCCAGTGTTCAGTAGGATACGGCCCCCGCAGAGATCAAGCCCTATAGTGGAAACCTGCCATGATCTTAGGTGACCTTGGCACAGCCCAAAACAAGTGACAAGGCTCTGATGGAAGAGTATTTCAGTATCAGGACAGGCCACCCAGGATGGGTCTGGCAAGAGGGACAGAATAGGGCAGCAGTAAATGAGGGAACAGATTCAGGTGGAACCAGAAGAGAAACAACCTTCAACAACCCTTTCCAACCTCACATGAAGGGTGTTGAGGGGTTTGGGGTGGATTTTGTTAGTTGTTTGTTCTTATGCATTTATTGCATACATCCTCGTGAATTAGGGAGGTCCAGTTCCTTAGTGAAAAGGAACTGAAATTTTTATCAGAGCCCTTGGCTGGCTCATTCTTCAGAGCTGCATGCATTTGTGGACAAGTTGGTAAATCATGACATAAAGATAATCCACAATAGAGAGGCAGGCATGGTCCCAAATACTGAGGTCATGCTAAAACAGCTCTGAACTTACAGCACTCCCACTCCTCCAGGAATGCTGAGTATAAGACTAGCACAGGTTGGCTCCGAGGTTACAGTCAAAGTCTGGCTCCTAAATTATGCAAATGAGGAGAATGTCAGCCCTCAGGTCACCGTTTTAACTTGGCTCTGCACCCTCTGGACCTTCCCACAGTATAATCCTCTCCTCTGAGTAATCCTCCTGAAAGTACATCGTGAGTGTTTGCAAATTCAGCACCCCAGAATGGGTCTGATATAATGAACTTGAAGATGCTTTTAAACCCAGATAAATTTTTTTTCATGGAGATGCTTTTTAATTTATTTTTAATGATTTTTATTCTTTCCATTATAGTTGATTTAAAGTGTTCTGTCAATTTCTACTGTACAGCAAAGTGACCCAGGCATTCATATATACATTTTTTTTCTCACATTATCCTCCATCATGTTCCATCACAAGTGATGATATAGTTCCCTGAGCTATATAGCAGGATCTCATTGCTTACCCATTCCAAATGCAATAGTCTGCAACTATTAAGCTCAAACTCCCATCCATCCCACTCCCACCCCCTCCACCTTGGCAACCATAAGTCTGTTCTTCCAAATCTATGAGTTTCTTTTCTGTGAAAAGATTCATTTGTGCCATATATTAGATTCCAGATATAAGTGATACCACATGGTGTTTGTCTTTCTCTTTCTGACTAACTGCACTTAGTATGAGAGTCTCGTTCCATCCATGTTAGCTGAGTAGTATTCCACTGTGTATATATATCACATCTTCTTAATCCATTCATCTGTTGATGGACATTTAGGTCATTGCCCCGTCTTGGTTATTGTGAATAGTGTTGCAATGAACATACAGGTGCATGTATCTTTTTCAAGGAAAGTTTTGTCCATATATATGCCCAAGCTGGGTCATATGGTAGTTCTATGTTTAGTTTTCTGAGGTACCTCCATACTGTTTTCCATAGCGGTTGTACCAATTTACATTCCCACCAACAGTACAGGAGGGTTCCCTTTTCTCCGAACCCTCTCCAGCATTTGTTATTTGTTGACTTGTTAATGATGGCCTTTCTGACTGCTGTGAGATAGTACCTCACAGTAGTTTTGATTTGCATTTCTCTAATAATCAGTGATGTCTCTATACCGTCTTTGGAAAAATGTCTATCCAGGTCTTTTTCCCATTTTTCCATTGGGTTGTTGGCTTTTTTCGCTGTTGAGTTGTATAAGTTGTTTGCATATTTTAGAGATTAGGCCCTTGTCAGTTGCATCATTTGAAACTATTTTCTCCCATCCTGTAAGTTGTCTTTTAGTTTTCTTTTTGGTTTCCTTTGCTGTGCAAAACCTTGTCAGTTTGATTAGGTCCCATTGGTTTACTTTTGCTTTTATTTCTGTTGCCTTGGGAGACTGACTTAAGAAAACATTTGTACAGTTGATGTCAGAGAATGTTTTGCCTATGTTCCCCTCTAGGAGTTTGATAGTGTCTTGTCTTACATTCAAGTCTTTAAACCATTTTGAGTTTATTTTTGTGCATGCTGTGAGGGCATGTTCCAGTTTCATTGATTTATATGCAGCTATCCAGTTTTCCCATCACCACTTGCTGAAAAGACTGTCTTTTTCCCATTTTATATTCTTGCCTCCTTTGTCAAAGATTAATTAACCATAGGTATCAGGGTTTATTTCTGCGTTCTCTATTCTTTTCCATTGGTCTGTATGTCTGTTTTGGTGCCAGTACCACACTGTCTTGATTACTGTAGCTTTGTAATATTGCCTGAAATCTGGGAGAGTTATACCTCCTGCTTGTTTTTTTATTCCTCAGGATTGTTTTGGCAATTCTGGGTCTTTTATGTTTCCATATAAATTTTTATATTGTTTGTTCTAGTTCTGTGAAAAATGTCATGGGTAATTTGATAGTGATTGTCTGTGGATTGCTTTGGGTAATATGGCCACTTTTTTTTTTTTTGTCTTTTTGTCTTTTTTCCTTTTCTTGGGCCGCTCCTGCGGCATATGGAGGTTCCCAAGCTAGGGGTCGAATTGGAGCTGTAGCCGCCGGCCTACACCAGAGCCACAGCAACGCAGGATCCGAGCCGCGTCTGCGACCTACACCACAGCTCAGGGCAATGCTGGATCCTTAACCCACCGAGCAAGGCCAGGGAACGAACCTGCAACCTCATGGTTCCTAGTCAGATTCGCTAACCACTGTGCCATGACGGGAACTCCTGATGGCCATTTTTATGATATTAATTCTTCCAATCCAGGGGCATGGAATATCTTTCCATTTCTTTGAAACCTCTTTAATGTCCTTGATTAATGTTTTATAGTTCTTAGGATATAAGTCTTTCACCTCCTTGGTCAGGTTTATTCCTAGGTATTTAATTTTTTGGGATAGAGTTTTAAAAGGTATTGTATTCTTATATTCCTTTTCTTTTTTTAATAATTTTTATTTTTTCCATTATAGCTGGTTTTATATTCCTTTTCTAATATTTCATTGTTAGCATACAGAAATGCAACTTATTTCTGAATGTTAATCTTGTATCCTGCTACTTTGCTAAATTCATTGATCAGTTCAAGTAGTTTTTGTGTGAAGTCTTTAGGGATAAATCTCAGACATTCTTGAGGATATTTGTTTTTCTTCCTCCCATCTCAAAAACTATCTAACCTCCTGCCCAAGTTTAAGAATGCCTTTCCTCCTCTGCTTGAAACAGACAAAACTGAGGCTTGTAAGCAGGAATGGCCCACCCACCACAGGTTTCAGACCCCCAAGCACACCTCATTTCCTGCTCAGTGGAACCCAGTGGTTACAGCAGCTCCCTAGGCCAGCCCTACCTTGGGGTTTAAAATTCCCCTCCTACAATGCATATAGTTAGTCTTAATAAATAAATGACTTGGACCATGCATTATATATCATTCAAATCCATGAGGACACAAATTATGTATAATACATCGGCTGTGTAATTTATTTATTAAGCAAAACGTGAATTTTCCATGCTTGTGTTTGGAGGCACAGTTTATCACACGCAGCTAAATGATGTATTCTTATTAGTCCCACTCAATTACCAAGTCATCCCTCTGCGTGCGGTGTATTTGTTAATGATAGTGCCACAACGCTGCGTCTACAATACCTGTGATTTTAGTGATTCATAACCGCTCACTAAAACTGTGAAAATGATAAATTGACTGCTGTTGATTAAATGCCGCCAACAGTATGTTTCATACGTGTTTGTCGCAGTTAGGAATTAAAGAAACAGCACTGCTCAAAATCATTTAAATATCTAATTAAGCCAAGCCCTCCCTAGATATAAAGCACTCATCAGAATACAAGAATGGAAAAAATAAAAGAAAGCTCTGGGTGGGGGAAGAGGGAGGAAATAGGACCCTCACCACCCCAGCGCCAACCTCACTGATCCTAAGGAAATGGTCGTCATAACAATTGGAAAGGGACAAAACCTACATCTGAAAGTTCCTGTGCTCACCAGCTCAGCTGCCTGAGACCCTTGTCTTGTCTTTGAACTAGTCTGGGACGGCAGTGGATTTCAAGCACACATAAGGAAGCTCTGGGTGATGGCCTTTGAAAGTGGAACAAATTCACAGACTGGAAGGAGGAGGGTGGCGAGTAGAGGTGGGGAGGAAGGATTCTCAAGCAGTTTCAAATAGCATCGCTTTGGCTTTCACTGCCGTGAAGGGGTTTTTTAATGCTTCTGCATGACAAATGGCAGCAGAAAGGAAAATATCATTTCAAACAAAGATTAATTATCTTTACAGCTTCAGCTAACTTTTTTCTCCCCTTAGGTGAATCCATACAGAGGTCTTACAGTGAATATTCAAGGCAGGGTAGGAGAGCCTAAGCACAGAGGCTGTTCCCGTGCCAATGCTCGCTCCTGAGTTAGGCTGCTGAAGCCAGTAGATGGGGTAGTAAAAACAGATACCTGGTGAAGCTTGGTAATCTTATTAAGAACAGCCAGGAGGTATTTATTTTCTTCTTTTGCAATTTTGAAATCAATTGAGAAATGTAAGCAGAAAGTCCATGATTTCTTTTGGAAATCAATCTTCCTAAATGAGACGGTGCCTCCAGAATGTTTGAAGCAGAGAGTAAAACAAAAGGAAAAAACTAAGTGGACAATTTTGAATTTCAGAATTTGCATGCCTTTCATTTGGGCTGAAGATACTTCTTTGTTGTCCTCTTGCAAAGATAAAACTTGGGCAATGTCCCCATGATGGCTTTGCCCTAAAGTGTGGCTTTAAAATTAAGGTGGAACATTGATTATGAGCAGCACAATCTATAACTGACCATGAAGAAAACACCATGTTTCCTATCGCCTTGGCAAAAGCCAATTTCACTCTTAAAACTTAAAACTCAGCAGAGGGTGAGATGCTGAAATCTTAGACCTTTGAATGGCTCAAGATAACAGCCATGGTATAAACTTTTAGAGGCACAGCCAAGGTCGTTTTCAAATTCTGGAACAGAACCCAGAGCGTAACACACATGTATCAATTTAAACACGCTTGGCCTTAAAAGTTGAGATGATTTCCTTCATGTCAAGCATCCTTGGTGTACTGTTAATGACATTTTAAATTTTTATTCCCACATCTGAAAGTGATGCCACAGTGTCCTGACAACCAGGATCTCAAGAATCTGATGGAACCCTTACTAGTCTGTCCATCCTTAAATGGAATGCCTCCCATAGTAGTGACAGTGACTCACTCACCTCTTTACAGGGCGGTGTTAAATTTTGTTTTGTTTGTTGGCCTGCTTTGTGCTTGCACTCAACCACAAAGTAAGGTTATGAATTTGTTATCTGAGAAAAGAACACAAGTTCACAGGACGCCCAGGTGCAGAAAGTCTTCTTCAAAGAGACGTCCCTTCCATGTTTCTGTGCAGTGAGAGGTGAAGGGACCCAGTATCTTCACATTCCCTCCTCATTAGCTGCATACTTTGGGCACCCGAGATTCGAGATTTCAAAAACGACAAAACTGGGTTTGAAGACAGTCCTGGTTTGCATCCTTTTCTAATCTTCAAGTTCCAGATCCTTCCCCCACCTCAGCAGCATCGAGACCCCTGGTCTGTACATCAGCACCTTTGGGGAAGCCCCTGGAGCCACACCAGCCCCAGCTCCCTGTACATCAGCTTGGGGGTGGGGGAGCCACACTTTAGGTGACATCCCAGCTACACATCATTCCAGAAGTTCCTAACCCCACGTGACTGATTCGTGCCCAGCAGAGCACAGACACCCATTACAGTGCCCAGGGTTCCAGGCTCCCTTTCCCTCTGTGGTCTCACTCATGCTTCAAGTAAGAAGCCTACTCCCTGTGCACACCTCTGCAACCAGTCCCTTTGAATCCCTACTTTTTGTCAGTGTCATTTCTTTAACCAACACCACCTACTATTTACAGGGATGTTCTTATAACTAACAGAGAAGACAGACAAGGTAAGCTGAAGATGTCACAGGAGGGCTACAGAAACACAAAGCCTCCTATGATCTTCAAGCCCCCACTGGACAAAGGCATAGCTGTGTGGGTATTTTCTAGAAATTTCTCCTCCTCAGCAATGCCACAGTCCCAATCCTTCTTAGGTCTTTGCTTCCTCTACCAAACTTGTAGAACTTTTAAATAGAAAGTAGAGTAATGAGGGGGAAAAAAAAACCCTGAATTCTATTAAACGAAAACCCCCAAAGCACGAAGTAATGGCATACAAGAGTGCTGTCGTTTTCCACAAATAAAGCTGTTAACTAGACCTCCTATGAGACAATTTATACAGTGAAATGGAAATGGAAAATTTCTCAAAAAAATTGTTCAGTTGTAAAGACTAAATCTGTGAAAAAAAAGGTTCCTTTTTACCACTCGTGATAGCTGTACAATTAGAAGGCATCTGTTTTACCTACCAGCTGTGCAGAGAAGCAAGTAAGAGATAGCAAGCTCCTAGCATCACCAGCTGATTTTATAATAATAATAATAATAATAATAATAATTTTTTAAAGTCCTTTGGAACGCTCATTTTGTTAGTCCTGCAGGAAGGTCTTTAAGGAATCATTTGTGAGATAAGCTTTTGCTGGAGCCCTTGGGTTTCAAATTGAAGGGCAGGGAGCTGGAATGTTTCATTATTTCAGAATGACCTAGAGTTGTGATGGAGGGGTGGGACCTCCCTCCTCGGGGTCCCAGGAGAGCTATCTAAAGGGTCTTTGAGTTTGGCTCCGATGACTCACAGGTGTGGGGGGAGCAAAGGCTGAGGGTCTGGATGACACATCGTAGGTGCCACTGGAGGTGGCCTGGGCCCCGGCACGCTAGCTCAGCCCCCCCATCAGCAGGGTCGCCTGTAGAGCAGAGGCGCCTCAGACAAGCTATGGCTTGTATTAGTTCTTTAATAAAGTAAGACAATATCATGCATCATAAATGCAAGAGAGGAAAAAAAGAGAGAGCAGAGATTAAGAGGAAGTGGGTCCCAGCTTCAGAACGCTTTTGAGTAAGACCAGCTAACACAGTAACATGTTTTTTCACTTCTTCACGAATTAATGTTAGAACATAAGGGGTTTTCAGGGCCCTTGGAGGGCAAGCAGAGTGATGGGACTAATACTTTCCAGATGAAGGAATACAGACCAGTATGACAGGGTCAACAAGACTGAAAAAGTCAAGGGAGACTGTGCAAGAAGATCTGAGTTCGTGATTGCTGCAGTACAACGTGCACATCTTCTCAGGAGCATTTATACCAGTGCACCTGAGCGGCTGAGTGGAGCATAACAAAATCTTAAAGTTTGGATAAAGAGAAACAATTTAAAAGTGCAAAGATGAAGAAAGGACAAGAAAAAGGGAAAAGAAAGGGCAGGTGGGGGGGGAGAAAAGAATATAAAAGTGTGTTCTTGCCACCATCCGCAGGGCAGGGCGGCTATTGTTTGGGGTGTGGGGAAGGGGCAGAGAGACAGGAATTTCTGACAACAGGAGTGAGAAGACAACATTGGGTTTAAAAGCTGCTGGGCAGGAACATCCGAAAATGGAACCAAAATGCCTGAAAAGTCCTTGGCAGAGAAGCATTCCCGAACAACCGCACATCCATGCTCTGCTTCCAAGGCCCATTGACATCTGGGCCCACATTCGGTGTAGAAACCAAACTGCTGGTGGTAAAATAAGCACGAAGCCCAAAATCACTAATTTAGGAGGGCAGGAATCATCTTTAACGCGCCTTTAAAGATGTCAAGCTGGAACCCATTTTCAGACTAGGAGCAAAGAGGTGGAGCCCAAACCACTGGTGTCCTGGGTCCAAGGAGAGGCGGCTCAGCCCCGAGGTGGCGAGCGGAGCCGGGCATAAGCAAGGTGGTTCTGTGAAGGAACAGCCTCCCCCAGGGCAGTGGAGGCCAAGAGGAGACCGGGGATTCAACCCCAATTAATGGATCAAAGGATGGGAAGTGAGGCTCCAGAAGAAGAGTGAGGATTTCAGACCTCCTCAAGGAAGAGGAGACTAGAACAGGGATAACGGGCATGCAGCCGGCAGGGAAGACGGCAAATAATTAAATGAAAAGAGAAGTGTCAAGACAATATTTTTGTTCAGAGAGAAGAAAATCATTGGAGTTCCTGTTGTGGCACAGTGGTTAACGAATCCGACTAGGAACCATGAGGTTGCGGGTTCGATCCCTGGCCTTGCTCAGTGGGTTAGGGACCCGGAGTTGCCATGAGCTGTGGTGTAGGTTGCAGACGCGGCTCGGATCCTGAGGTGCTGTGGCTGTGGCGTAGGCCGGGTGGCTACGGCTCCGATTCGACCCCTAGCCTGGGAACCTCCAATATGCCGCGGGAAGTGGCCCTAGAAAAGGCAAAAAGACCAAAAAAGAGAGAGAGAGAGAAGAAGAAGAAGAAGAAGAAAATCGTGAGCTAAGAAAGACCTGGATCCTGATGAAAGGAGACACATGGGATGGGAAGGACCTGGAACTCAGACGCTGCTTCCGAAGGGGAGCCGAGTGCTAAGGAATCTCAAATCCCTGAGAATCTGCTGGTGGAAACCACTGCAAGGCCAGGCTGTTCCCAGCAGCCCCCACGTGCAATTACACTCAGCTCACCTACCCCAACCCTCCTGATGGTGTAGGAAGTGCCACTATCAAACACTGATGTTCCAAATATCACCACTTCGAGAAGGCAGCGGATGGAACCTGCCCAAGGAGACACACAAATTTAAAGAACTGGGCACATATGGCATCGATGGGTTTTGTATTTTGTTACCACTATTGGAGGAAAAGCACACCATCCACGTGACACTGAGTACTTATGAGCCTATCCCTGCACATCTAATTTCATGTTCAGGGTGAGGCTGCAACTAGCTACCATCATTACTACAGGTAGAGAAACTGAGGTTGGCTGACGTTTGTGAAAATGTGCCCGCGGTCACATGGCTGGTAGGGGCAGAGGCTCAATGTTCATGCCTGAGCCCAGAGCCCAAGTTTTTAATCACTGTTTTATACTGGCTCATATCCAAATAATTTTTTAATTAAAGCAAGTCTGTGCACAGCCATCTGTGAAAGCCTGGTCTTGCCCAGAACAATGTACCTGATCAGGTCTTTTTATCTTGTCCGCCATCCAGCTCTGGTGACAAGTCCTGTGAAAGCCGAATTAGGGTGCCGTGTAGACAAGTTGAGACCAGGAGAAGGAGGCACTGCACCCACCTCAGAGTCAGGCAGACACAGATCCATGGTCCAAGCCAAAGGCTCTACAGGTGACATCCTCCTCAGAGGCTGGAGGGGGATTCCTTGATGTCTCCCCAGCTCAAAACCCACCGTCAGTGATGCTGTACAGCGTTGAGAGGGGCAAGTGTCCGAGAGAGCATAGCTTCCCACTTAAGGAACTGCTCCAGCCATGGGTCACCTACAAGCGCAACCCTGCATCACCAGTGTTTATCCATTTAAACATTTTTCACATCCTTTTCTTCTTCCCATTGGATAATGGGCCTCGTCCAGACATCACTTTGGGTCTCTGAATGATAAGCGAGAAGGGGCAGCAGAAGCGTGGTCAGAAACGTGCCCTGACCAGGTGTGAGCCCGTCTCCCCCCCCGCCCCAGACGCAGCTGTCACCACAGGAAGGGGTATTCTGTTTCTGCCACCATCACCAGTTGCTGTCCTGGGCTAACACACACCTAGTAGAACTATTTACATGACACCACGGGTGCCCCACGCCGTTGGTAACACTGTGCAGCTGGAAGCAAGAGCTGTGGCCCGCGCTAAGCGCTGAGAAAGGGGAGCCCTGACTGTGGGCTTGTGGGGCCAGGACATAGGGCTGAGGTCCTACCCCTGTGAGCCTTGACCCTCTGAGCTGGAGACCTTAACCCAGCCCGCCCCCTCCTGTGAGGTCCTGTGGTAGATGGAGCTAGATGTCCTGCCTTCCTTGTTTTTCCTTCCCACTCTGTTTTTTTACCTTCTGGGAGGAAACTGGAAAGAGGAAGACAGGCAGTGCGCTGGCAGCAGCCAGGCGGCTCTCCTCTGCGCCCCGGGCGTCCGCGGGGCCTGTCCTCCCGGTGTCCTTCCCCAGGCCCCGAGTCATGCATCACTCATCTTGTCACATTGAACTCCAGATGCTCCTACCCTAGAGAATGCTCTGACTCCGGCCATTTTTCTTCATTCTCACTAACAATTTGGTAATGAAATATTGATTTTTAGTTAGATTCATATTGATGCTATTAGGTTTGCATTGATAAATCATGCTGGGCTCCCGTCTGGGCGGCTAGAGAGTGCTACCCTGAGCCCTGGAGATTACAATCAACTCATTGATGTGTTAATTTGATGGATTTTTTCCTTCTCTTAGAAGGAGTGGGAGGGAAGAGGAAGATTTTTCAGTGCGGCCCTTGTAAAGTTTTCACAGTGGAATCAGGGACAGTAATTGCAGGCTTCACCGTGTATGTTCGCCTCCAAAGCTTCCTCCGGCTTATTTGGCCAGAACGTTAAAAGCAGGAAGGGGAAGGGGGGTGGGCTTCAGGGCTGGCTTAGAAGGGGTGGGTGAGGGGTGGAGAGGATATGACACACCTTGTAAACGCTGGCCCCATGTCCCACATGGGAGGGGAAATCATTTCAGTTAAATCCCAATTAAACCATTTAGAGGCCATCATGAAAAAGCGTTCCCATCTCCAGAAGGTCATGTGTATGCAGACTGCCTCCGGAAAGTGGAGGTGGGCTGGGGGTGCACATGGTGAAACCTGGAGGAGGGCTCAGCCCCTCCCTCCCTGCTGGCTGGCTGGCGGCCTGGTGGTTTCGGGGACATTTCCCAGGTTCTTTCCCTTGCAAAGTGCCACTTAGCCAGCAGTGTCCTCAGCATCTGTAGCCTATTTAAAACAGCCTCTCGGTTTGATTTATGGTCCCATGTAGACGTAATGCCTGTCATTAGGGGACAGGACTCCGCTGCACAAGAGGATCTCATTGTGATTTCCTTCAAAGACCCGGGGCTTAGCAGGGGTGCTGCCAGGGGCTCTGGAAAGAAAGGGCTTTGAAAATGCTTACGTAGAAATTCATTTTGTTTTGTTCCGTGGGTTTTGTTTTTCAAGCAAACGATGGCACATTCAAGCCTGATGTGCTTTATCTGTGCGAGCTTTCCGGCCCCTTCCCTCCCCTGGACACCAGAGAGCACCGCACACCAGCCACGCCCAGTCAGTTACAGCCATGCATGTGCACCCTTGTGTGCACCTGTGAGCAAAGCAAATGTAAGGCCTGCTTTCCAAAACAGGGACAGACCCACAGAAAGGAGGCGAATGTTCCAGAACCCTGCAGTGTCTGGCAAGGGAGTCACTGGCCTGGTCGAGGTTGATGGGAGCAGGGAGGGAAGGAAACCAGTCAGCTTCTTTCCTCTTAGCCGGTCCCACTGTCCTCACACACAGGCTGCTTGAGAAACAGCCCAGCCCGAGGAGCCCACACAGGCGGCCTCATCAGAAGACCGCATGAGGGACCCTGATGTAGAGCAGGTACCCGGGCTCCTCGGAGGATGTGTCGTGTCTCAGCCACCCTGGAGTCAGGGACCCTTTTCCAGGTTAAACACCTGTGACTGTCTGTGCCGAGGGGATGGGGGAGAAAGAGGAGGCTGGCCTTCAGCGCCTCATCCTGGCCCGAGGGTGTTTTTGGAAGGCCTGGAAAACAAGAACGTTACAAACCACAAATCCTTTCAAGGTCTCAGTCATCAATAACCACTATAAGTTTCCAACTATTGTCACCCAGTCCTAAGCTCCCTGGCGCACATTTTTAATCCTCTCCTTCCTTAGGAGGCCTAGTCTCCAGTTATCCTGGCAGGAACCAACTCTGGTCACGGGGACAAACCCCCATCACCCCAGGTTCCAGGCCTGACTCCAGCCCTGGGTCCTGCGCACAAAGGCAGGAGAGGAAATCCTATCTGTGACAGGTTTAGTCAGTCGTAAAACACTGGCAAGGTCACGAGCCCTGCCATTGTCACAAAGACTTGAGACGCTGCGGAGACAGAAACCACTCGGAGGCCCAGCCCCTCACTAGGGCACAGTTTTCCATTCTGAGCACCAGATGCCACGTGGGGGACCAGGCTCCAGAGGAGGAAACAAATCTTATCTCAGGCGGATGGGTAGCTGGGAAGAACGGGGTTGGCTTACTCCAAGAGGGACCCTGAGAAGCCATGCAGGACGGTCCCAGGCTGTCAGCCTCAGTAATTTCCCATCAAGGTCACAGCCCTTCCCAGTCCCAACGTATCTTCCCTTGAACTTACCAGGGACTGTGGTTACACTTCATCCCCACCGTCACAAAAACCACCAGTGCCAGACCCAGGGCCTGGCCCAAAGATCACAGGGGTGCCCTTAGGGGGTCACTCAGTCCTGCTCACACTGAGCCATGACCAGTCCAGCTAGAAAGAACTACAAACCCAGGACAGCAAGTACACTTGGCTTCATCTCTGCGAACCACATAGACAAAGAGATGTCTCTAGTCAACACTGAGGAAATCACCTCCATCCCCGACTTTCTGCGAATTTTAACAATGACACCAAACATGCACACGCACTAAACTTATAGACTATTGGGAAGATGCACCACTCTAATTTAAAGAAATATCCAGAGTTCCTGCTGTGGCACAATGGGTTAAGAATCCAACTGCCAAGGCTCAGTCGCCACAGAGGCATGGGCAGTGGATTAAAAGGATCCATGTTGCTTCTGCTTGGATTCAATCCCTAGCCTGGGAACTTCCATATGCCAAGGATGTGGCCATAAAAATTTTAAAAATTAAAAAAAGAAATCTCCAACCCATACTTCTCAGCTTGGCCCCAAAAGGAAACACCCATCCACACCCACTGCCCTCCCCGCCCTCCACCTGCTCTGCTTGTGCGAAGCCAGCACACCCACCAATCCCAACCACCAAGAGCCTACCCTTCCCAAGACCACCTCCCTTTCCAGCCCCATTCCACACCCTAGATCCCACTGTCCATACCTCAGTTTCCTCCTTGCTAAATCTCTGGACCTGAGCCCTTCCTTTTCCCAATCACCTTTACGCTATTGGCACATCATCCATCTTTCTTAAACCTCAGTTTCACATCTGTCTCCTCGAAAATACACAATGGCTCACCTTGCCGGTAATTTCACCTCCAAACTCCTCCACCTGACCTCCAAGTCCTCCGTGAGACCAGCCTTTTTCTCTCCACTCAGCATCCTTCATTCGCCAGACCAGGCACCTTTCTGTGAAGTCAAATGTCTTATATCACCTTCATCCTCAGTGTATGAAGCCTGCTCTTTATTTCACCTTATACAAATTGGTAAAGGAAACTAAGATCTAAAGAATATATCTGCAAAAGGTGCATCCCTTCTTGTGTTACTGAGAGCACAAACACAAGATCCTGCATGTAAAATGCCTGCAGTGGTACCCGATAGATTGCAGGCACTGAAGGAGCCCTGGCCCTTCTCTGCCTCAGTCATCTGACAGAAACACCTTTTCCTCTCCAGTTAGACAAACCTCTCCAGTCCTACCCCTCCAAGAAGCCCTTTCTTCCTTCTGCCTTCAAGCTCCCTAGAACCTCAGCTCCTCCAAGTCCCTGTTGTACTGATTAGAGGCCAGGGAGCTTCCCGGTTCAGCAGCTGCAGCCACGCAGGAGCCAGGGTCAGCCTCTGAGTTGCACCTATGATGCTTGAAACCCACAACCTCAATGCGTCTGTAGTCAACCGATGCCATCGGTAGGACCTAGGGGGCTGCCAGAGTTCACGGACTTCACATGGTCCACTGTACTTTGCTCCATATTTGAATTTGGACTTTTAGACAATTTCCAAAGTGTGGCAGATTTCTCATGAATATTCATACATGATTTCTTTTAAAAAGCTTGGAGGAAGATAAGGCTTAGAAGCACATGCTCTGGAGCCTGCCTTCCTGGGTCCAAATCCTAGTGCTATCCAGTCCTTGCTGTGCAATTTCAGGTGACTTCCTTGGCTTCTCTGTGTTTTCCTTATGAACAGCATGAGGATCCTAAAATATAGAACTTACAGAGCTGTGAGCTTCAAGTGAGTTCATATACATGAATTACATGGAACAACACCTAGAACCCTAAGGTCACTACCATCTGTGTGTTCCTTTTATTTCTGGCAAGTTGGATCTCCTTTCTCCCTTAGGGGAAATTTTGGGAGCTGCAGACCCTGCCCCCTTTAGGCTGCTCATGTCCACTCCTGTTGTATCCCCTCCCACCAGGGTTATTGAGCCCAACATATCACCAGGAAATGTCAGCCTAGACTTTTGACCACTGATCACAGAGCGGGAGCCACCTGCCATCCCACCGCTCCCAGAATAAGCTAGCCAAGAGAACAGGCCACCCCAGATGTGGGCCACACACTGAGGCCACAGCATCAGGACCAGAGCTTACAGAGATTTACAGAAGCTTGTGGCCAAGGCAGACACCACGCAGATTAATCAGATTAATCCAGGAATCGAAGCAATTTCTTAATAAGCCACACACAACTCCCCAGGTCTGGAATACCAACTGACTCCTTCTGCAACACAGAAATGATTCCAGCCAACGCATTTTCTAAAATCTGAGGAGCCTCAAAGAAACGCAAGTTGCCATTTAAGTCTTAGGGCTAAATAGTAGCTCCCAAAATAATTGACCCTACTTAACGCAACATGAAATTCTAAGTTCCGGAAAGTTATACAAATTGCAGATTATTTTGCCTGGGGTGGTGGCGAGGGAGGCAGGTTTCATTACTCAATCACTTTGAGTTTTCCCCACACCACAGGAAGTTTTTAACTCAGCAAAGGCGGATAAAGCATAGCCAATGACACTTTTTAATTGAAAATCATTACTAAACGGCTTGCTTCTCATGAAGCTTCAGCGCTAGAATCCCTTGTCCTTCTCCAGTTGTGACTTTTTGTAGCATTTCCTGGCAGGGGCAGGTCGAGGCGGCCAACAATGGTGGGTCTGACTTCAAGGCCAGCTGACAATTCCCTACCTGACAAAAATAACTCCTTTCATGAGGAATTGGAGAATCTAAAAATCTCGGTGAGCGAGCCTTCTCTGCGGGAGATAAGCACAGAGCAGGGCAGGCCGGCGGCTCCCTCTGAGGAGGCCCTAACACTTAAGACACCCCAGGGGGTTTCTGGCACCACCTCGGGCCCTGCCACAGGCAGTCACAATAAAGGGCTTTGTCACTGAGGACAGGGTATCTCCATGGCAGAGCCTGTCCTGTATTTAGCCCAGCGCACACCTGTCAGGATGTTGACACCATTTCCAGTGAGGCTTTTTTCCTAGTGCACCCCTCCCCGGAGGGGACCTTCCCTTGACATTCATCTGTGACAGCCCCGTGGGGGATCATTTTGTGAAACAGCCTTCAGTGTGAAGTCTTCCCTCTGATCCTGAGCTCCCTAATTGTCTGTCGTCAATGCCCCAGTTGTGTTGGGGCCATGGCGGCACGTGAAGGCCCCCCTGCCCACCCAAGGGCTGCAGGTGATCTACAAGCCACATGCTTTCAACACATTTCTCTGCCTCCAGGAACTAAGTTCAGGATGGCGGGGAGCAATTCCAAACCCCCACAGGGACTCAGGTCCCAGCGGCCTCAGCGGTGAGCACTTGACCTCCTAGATTTAGCAATGATGAATCTGTCCTCTAGAAAAAATCCCAGGTGGTGAAACGTGGAAGGTGACGTCGGAGCTGTGTGATAAGGCATCTGAGAGCAGGAAAGACACTGATGCACAACAGTCAAGGTCGTCTACACAGAACCCAGTGCTTGACACCCCTCCTTGGCCCCCACTGCCCTCCCCTCCAACCCCAAACTGGTCCCCACCTGCTGCTGGCCCCACCCGGCATGCTCATTCCTCCCTAGCTGCCCACCTAGCATCCTGCTACCTGTTCCTACAGACCTGGACCAAAGGCCAACTTTAGCACAGGTCATTAACCAGGCACTGGGGCATTTCTACTTGAAGCTGGACAGAGCTATTCCTATTTGCTATCTCTACCTCCTCTCCTCCCATCTCTGTTTCCATCTCTTCAACCAAGCTTGTGCTTCACCAGCCACCAAAACTGTCCTGAGGGTCACTAAAGTCTGATGAAGAGGATGCTCTGAGCAGCAGTGGGCACTGTGGGCCTCTCACTGCTCCTTAACTGCATTCTCCACTCAACATTCAGTCCCCTGCCTTCGTGACCTTCTCCTCCTCGCCAGCCCTCGTCCAAAGGCTCTTTTGCCAACACCCCTGGGTCTCCAGCAGTTCCTGGGGTTGAAATTCGTGGGATCCCTGAGCTTGGTCCTCTCACATTCACGCTGCACCTGGGCCATGGGTCTCTATGTCCCAGCTTGCAAGGCCACTGAAACACCAGTGACCCCCGAATCTGCATTTCCAGCCTGACATCCTTCCTCAGTTCTAGACTAATTCACCCCACTGCCTACCCACCCATGGCATCTGACTATCTGACTGATCATCTAACTAAACCTGCTCCCCAGAGAATGTCCTAAGTTGAAACTCAATTCAATTACCCATGTTGCTCAGGAGAAAACATAACCTGTCATCACCTTTCCCACCTGTCCCTCAATCTGTAAGCAAATCAGATTAACTGTCTTCAAAGCCTACCTGCTCACTTCCGACAAACTCCGCAACCAACCCCCAGGGCTCAGTCACCATCATGTCTCTCTTACCATGGATGTGGCTGCTCCTCTCTGGTCTCTGCTTGCACCCCTGCCCCCCCATCCAAACACAGCAGAGTCAGTAAAGGGGGGTTATAAATACTTAAGTCCTCCCACATTTCTGCTCTGCTCAAAACCTTCCAGTGGCTCTGTTTTCACTCAGGAAAATAACAAAATCCTTCCAATGGCCAATAAGACCCTACTTGATATGGACACTCTGCCATTTCTATCTCCTCACTCCCTGAGCCCCAGCTACACAGGGCTCCTTGGGGTCTTTGAACACACAGAGTACCTGCCCTCAGGGCCTTGGCACTAGCTGATTCTGCTGCCTGGAGTGCCCTCCCCAGCATTCTCTGTCCCAAGCCCAAGGTACACAGGGGCAGCCCTTTGCTTTCATCCATCCTTCACGACTCAGAGATTTCCAAGCCTACTCCCTTAGCAATGCCGAGTCCCCATCCATGCTCCTGGCCCCTCCAGGCACTGGCTCTTTTCATTCATGGATGCACCCTAAGCACCAGTAAGAGGCTGGAAACACAGTCGGTGGTTAACAGACCCTGGGTGAATGAGTGAATACCCTTCATTCTTTACATGAGGACACCTTCTGCCTCAGCCTCTCAGCCCAGGAGGGACAGGGGTGAGGGTGTCTTATCTTGTGGGGTGCCCGGCTCAGAGTAGGCAGGCCCTCCCTCCCGTTCTTTTACTGAAAATCCACTTGGCGGAATGCCTGTTGTGGCACAGAAAGAACAAATAAGACAAGTATCTATGATGATTCAGGTTCAATCCCTGGCCTTGATCAGTGGGTTAAGGATCCGGCGTTGCCGTGAGCTGTGGTATAGATCGCAGATGCGGCTTGGATCATGCGTTGCTGCAGCTGTGGTGTAGGCTGGCAGCTGCAGCTCCGATTCAGCCCCTAGCCTGGGAACTTCCATATGCCATGGGTGCAGGCCTAAAAAGCAAAAGAAAGAAAGAAAGGGAGAGACAGACAGACAGACGGAAGGAAGGAAGGAAATCAACTTGGGAAGTCCTACACTTTTTTCCATTGAATTAATATTTTTAATAGGTTTTGGACACAAACATCCAATTCCTTTTTAGTACTGTGGAAAAGCAGGTATCAAAATGGTCCACAAAAGTGGAGTTCTACTACAGGTCTTACTTTTTGATGGTTTGCAGTGTGGTCTGGGCTGAATTTTGTTTCCATCCCCCCAAAATCATATGTTGAAGCCATAACCCCTAGGACCTCAGAATACGCCCTTCTTTGGAAATAGGCTCTTCAAAGAGGTAATTCAGTTAAAATGAGGTTAATAGGGTGGGCCTTATTCCAACATAATGCATGTCTTTATGAAGGACAAAATGGAGTTTCTATTAAATGCTTCATGCAAACCATTAATAAACTTTAATGGGGAGGTTAGGGCATGGACACATCCAGAGGGATGCCTCTTGAGGACACAGGGAGAAGGTGGCCATCTGCAAGCCAAGGAGAGGGGCTCAGGAGACACTACCCCTGCCAGCATCTGAGCCTTGGCTTCCTAGCTTCCAGGACTGTGAGAAAATAAACATCTTCCCTTTGAGCTACCTGGTCAGTTGTACTTTATTATGGCAGTCCAAGCAAAGCAACCCATGATGATAACCATATGAACCACCTGGACATGAGATGTCAAAATTAAACTACCAACACTTAGACTTCAGAAATCAGAGGTGCTCTCTTTCGTCTTTGCAATGAACTTGTCATGAAGGAGACAAATTCATGTCAAGGAAGGTTATCTGTTCATTCTACACCCACAGCCAAGTACCAACCGCAGCTGCAACTTCCATCCTAGAGCAGGTCATTAGCTTCAACAATCGGTTCTACCATAAAATTATTTTATTATAAGTGGCAATTTCTCATCATTATTAATTAATCATTAGACAACATTCTGCACCATACTGACTTCTGAAATTTATTTATTTATTTAGTCTTTCCTCCGTTACTTACTTCCTTTCCTAGAGAAGACCAGAACATTTTTTGCATTAAATTCCTGAACTTTAGATGACCCTTGCCAACTATTCAAACACAAAAAAGCCACTAAAAAATTATTATGGGTCAATTTAACAGAAATCCAAAATTCTCTCGATCTCTTTTTTTTCTTAGCTACTGAAGAAATATCAGAAATGACATATATAAATTGGAAATCATTTCCCGCTTGCCAGCATATCTTAAATTGATGTGGCCAAGAATATTCCTTGTAATTGTTAAATTAACTTAGATATTCTTGATGTATTGTTCTTCGCATGAAAATCACTCATCATTCTTCCTTGGCTATTTGCCTTTTTTCCTAAGAATAGAGAAAATTTCACAGGATACACCAAAAAAAAAAAAAAAAAAAAAAAAAGTCTCCTGACACAGGACATTGGCTAAGGATCACTTTTAAAAGGACCTCACAGCTCAGGGGTGCATTTATTGCAAAGGCCATATCACACCCAAAGTATAACTTGAGATCTGCTATTGGAGCCTTAAAGTACAGGAGGGAGACTGAATTTTCCTTAAAGGAAAATAGAGATAAATAATTATGCCTTTTGGGGGAAGGCCTCCTACAAAACCTCCTTGAAGTTTCCATGTCTACAGCTTCCCTGACTAGCAAGCACATCAAGATGGGAAGCAATATTAACTGAATGTCAGGGCAACCTACAAATATTTTAAAAACCTAATAAATCAAGTAATTAGTTTGAGCTGAGAGTGTAGATCCATATTGGGCTTGGCTTAAATGTTATAGAAAACTAGAATAATTCAAAGGAAATCCAGCACTACAAATGTCCCGTTTAAAAATTACATGGTAGGAGACTATTCTAAAAGACGCAGTTTTTTCACTGCTCTGTAGTTTGACGAATGCTACGTGATTTCAAGTGATCTGCTGCCCTACTCCACATCATCAGGATTAAAAATAGGGAGGGTAAATTTTCAGAATTCTGTGTTCTTCTGAGCTTATCTAAAGAACATCTATTATTTGTTTAAATCGCATATAGGTTGACATTTTTAAGAGATTTGACTCTGACATATTACTTTTTGAACAAAATGGAGTTTCTATTAAATGCTTCAGGCAAACCATTAATAAACTTTTTTCCTCTTTTTTTAATTCTAAAGCACCTTTGCAGGACCTTTAATATCTGAGTGTTGCATCATAATGGAGCTATTTATCCCTTAAGCATGTGGGACCACAGCAGCAGTTTACAAGTCATCCAAGATGTCTAAGGTCCAGTCTCTAGAACGAGACTATCAGGTGTTTAGAATGTCACCCAAGTACGTGTGTATGGACCCATAGGACACAAGTGCTCCCCCTTATAAGAAATATACTTCTTTCAGGGTAATAGTACCACTCCCTCAAACAGCATCTCTGTGTCTGCTGGGTTCATGTCCCTGCAGGACTGCTCTCTCCCTGGTGGCCCACCAGCCAGCATGGCCTGTTGGGGTTCTGGCCATGCCCACCTCCAGGTCCAGGGTCTTGGGATCAGGGCAGAGGCCCCATTCACACACAAGACACTGGGACAGGACCATGGCCATTGGATGTGGGTGTAGCCAAGTTTCTCTCATGAAAGGAGAGAGTCGCCAAAAAAGCCAAGGAAGAGCAGTGTTTCTTTCTGAAACCGCATGCATTTCAACAGAGAGGCCTTGGAAACCAGTGGACCAAGCTCCAGTGTGGAATAAAGGTGGACAAGAGTAATTTAATCAAGAGAAGTTATCAGATCCTGGGAAAGGAAGTGGAAGCTTAGGAACTGGGTGAGGAATGGACACCTCATCTCAGCAGCTAATTACTCGAGGCATCAAGACACACTGATCAAGCCACACCACGTGCCCCTAAAGAAAGAGGAGTTAGTTTACTATAAACAATAAGTGTACAGTTTCCTGCAGAAGAGTCCCGATGAATCCACTAACTAAACATTCTGGCTTACTTTAAAAATTCAATAATGCTACCCCATTCTTTTTCCTTTTCAAGGACTTTTTCTACCATTTTCACTTTTCACAACAAGGTATATACATATACATATGCATTTGTGAAACACATATATAACATATCTATTAGACCATATATAATATATTGTATGTATCATATATTATATGATATGTGATTTTTTAGATATAATATGTTGTATATTATGTATTATATATAATTATATAATATTATATATAAATAAACCCCTAACTTAGGATGGTTCAACTTATGATTTTGGACTTTACGTGATGGTGTGAATGTGGTACTCATTCGAGAGAAACTGTACTTCCCACTTTGAATTTGGACCTTTTCCCGGGCTAGCACTATGTAGGAAGATACTCACTCAGATGCTGAGCAGGATAGTAAGTCACAGCCCCCTGTCAGGCCCTCAGTCACAGGGGGAAACAATCAACACACTGACAGCCCTTCTGCACGCAGATCCCACTCGATTTTTTATCTCCAGTACCACATTCAATAAATTACATAAGATACTGAATACTTTATTATAAAACAGACTTTGTGTTAGATCACTTTACCCAACAGTAGGCGAATGTGCATATTTTGAGCACATTTAAGGTGGTCGAGGCCAAGCTATGATGTTAGATAAGTTAGGTGCATTAAATGCATTTTTGATTTATGATATTTTTCAACTTATGATGGATTTATTGGGATATAACCCCATTGTAAAGCAAGGAGGAAGCTGTGTATAGTATAAATAATGCATATATGACATTTACTCATATATATATGTGTGTGTGTATATATATATATATATATATATATGTACTCTTGGTCCAAGAAGAATTGTAAACATCTTTTCATTAAACACATATTTAATGATATTCACCTTAAAACTTGCAAATCCCTGGTTAGACTCTTAAATTAATTTTTCTTTTAAATTGAATTTCACTGGCAATATATTTCTTTCATTAAAACCCCATCTCTTTGCTACAACCAAAATGGGTTCCAACGTTATTGTGTAACACACATGTGATGGGATCCCCAGAAGGAGAAAAAAGAGAGAGAAGTGATAGAAGAAATACTTCAAACAACAATAACCACGAAAATATCTGATAAAGGACCTCTATCCCAAATAAATAGCAGACTCTTAAAACTCAACGGTAAGGCAGCAACCGGATTTTTTTTAAAAGGCCAAAGAACTTAACAGACACTTCACCAAGAAGACACAAGAGTTGGCAAAAAAAAAGTCACATGAAAAGATGCTCCACATTCTGTGTCACCAGAAAAGGCAAACTAAGACAACAACGTGATACCACCACATACCCAGTACAATGGCCAATTTCTGGAACTCTGACCACACCAAATGCTGTGAAGCCACAGGAACTCTCGTACATTATTTGTGAGAATGCAAAATGGTACAGCAACTTTGGACAACAATTTAGTGGCATCTTACAAAACTAAACACACTCTTACCATAGGATCCAGTCATTGTACTCTTTGGTATTTACCCAAAGAAGTTGAAAATGTATGTCCACACAAAACCTGCACACAGATGCTTAAAACAGGTATATTCACAGTTACCAAAATTTGGAAGGAACAAAAACATACTTCAGTAGGTGAACGGACAAATAAACTGTGGTACCTCCAGGCAATGGAATATTATTCAGGGCTAAAAAACAAGGGAGCTAGCAAACCAGGGGAAGAAACGTTGTTTGGAAACGTACATGCTATTACTAAGTGGAAGAGGCCAACCTGAGAAGCCCACACACTGTAAGACATTCTGGAACAGGTAAAACTATGGAGAATAAAAATATCAGTGTTGTCAAGGTGGGTGGGGTCTGGAGGGGAGAGGTGAATAGCAGAGCACAAGGTTTTTTGGGGAGGGGCTTTTTTTTTTTTTTTAGGGCTGCACCCACAGCATATGGAGGTTCCCAGGTAAGGGGTCAAAACTGAGCTGTAGCCGCTGGCTTACACCACAGCCACAGCAATGCCAGATCCAAGCTGTGTCTGTGACCTACACCACAGCTCACAGCAATGCTGGATCCTTATCCTACTGAACGAGGCCAGGGATCAAAACTGCATCCTCATGGATGCTAGTCAGATTCAGTTCCACTGAGCCACGACCGGAACTCCCATAGGGCTTTTTAGATCAGTGGAAATACCCTGCATGTTATTATGATGATGGATACATGTCATTCTACATTTGTCCAAACTGGCTAAAAGGACAACCTTGAGAGTGAGCAGTAAGGTAAACTACGGACTTTCACTGATTATGATGTGTCGGTGTAGGTACCATTCTGATAAGTGCTGTGGATAATGGGGTGGGGGAGGGACTGTGAATGTGTAGGGGCAGGGGATAGATGGGGAATTTCTGTACCTTCTCTGGATTTTATGGTAAACCTAAAACTGAAAAACTGTCTCTAAAAAAAAATCCTTGAAGTTTATCAAATCAGTATGGAAGTTACCGCCTCATAAAAGTGCAACAGAGCTCTCCTTTTACTCAGGTCTAGTTACAAGACAGTAATTTAAAAAAAATGTTTATTTGAAGAAAAAGATAGAGAATAGTAAACTTTATAGCCTTCTAATTCTTGAAATCTGACTGGCACCTGACTACCTTGCATTATAGTACAAGGCTGTGATGGTATTTTTACAAATGCTGCTAAAACACAGTTCAGAATGAAAGACAGAACTATGTTAAGTTTATCCAAGGGCTCTCTGATCGGATGTTATGAGCAGAACAAAGCGATCTGTTACTGCAGTAGTTGTGAAAGAGAAGGAATAGTAGCTAATAACCACCAATATTTATTCAGCCCTGACCCTGTACAGGTCCCTGGTCCTAGAATCTCAAAATGTTTTATTTCACCCATCCTCAGACAAATCCCACGAGGGTGGTGCTCTTACTCCCAGTGTATAAAGGAGCAGAACAGACACAAGGTTAATTAGGTAAAGCATGTTACATCATCTGGAAAGGGCAGTTATTCATTCTCCATCAGGGGAAATCCTATGTGAATCCTACGAATCCTATAGAAAAGTCTCCCATATTTAAAATAATAATAATAAAAACATATCATGCAGTACAATTATTTACAATTGGCAGGGAAAAAAATATGACCTGGCCTAGAGCCTCTCCTGACCATGGCCAGTTCAGAAGTCTGAGTTGTTCATCTGTTTTCTATGCCTTCCCCCGCTTGGCAATGGCCATCATCTTTCATCACCCCAGGGATCTTCTTCCGATAGAAATGAGCAAATATTTGCTATTAATCACTTATTTCTGGAAGCCTGGATATTCTTTGGTGACTTAAATTTTAGCTTTATTTGTTTTAACTTATTTGGTGCTTTAATTTGTATCCTTTGGGTTCTATGGGATGAAAGACCCTGTCACAACAAAAGAAAGTTCAGATATCAGTCAATAAATGGGGAGGTTGTTGTTAAGGAAGGAATTCCTGAACTGGCATTAGGGTTCTTCTAGGGCACAGCAGGTGGGGTCTTGGAAAAACACATGCTTCAGAAGCAGGCAGGGAGTTCCTGTCGTGGCTCAGTGGTTAACGAATCTGACTAAGAACCATGAGGTTGCAGTTTCGATCCCTGGTCTTGCTCAGTGGGTTAAGGATCCGGCGTTGCCGTGAGCTGTGGTGTAGGTCACAGAGGCAGCTCGGATGCCACGTTGCTGTGGCTCTGGTGTAGGCCGGCAGCTACAGCTCCAATTGGACCCCTAGCCTGGGAACCTCCATATGCCGAGGGAGTGGCCCTAGAAAAGGCAATAAGACAAAAAAAAAAAAAAAAGAAGAAGAAGAAGAAGAAGCAGACAGATCTGGGTGCCCCTAATTTGCTGCATTCCTCAGGTAAATCACTGAGCCTCTTGAATGTGCTTTCCTTCATATAAAATTGTGGGTAATCCTCCACTTAGGTGATTGCTGAGAAGATTAAATGAAACAATACACCTGGGGCTTAGAAAGTGCTTATGTGTCACTTGTCTCTCTCTGACCAAAGCCAAAGGTCCTGAAATAAATATCTCAAGGTGACACCAGGGAAAGGAGTGATAAGGAACAGCTTTGTGCATCTCACAGAAGGTCAGATGAGGGGAGAGGAGACGTGCCCATGGGAAGGCTATGTCCAGGTGTGCTGGATATCCAAACATGCTGCATGTCCAGGTGTGCTGGGTGTCCAGATGTGCTGGGTGTCTACGTGTGCTGGGTGTCTACGTGGCCATCAGTGAGCTCCACGTTCAACAGCTACATGTCCAGACACAGGTTTCAGGGCAGGACAATTCCAGCTAAGCCCTAGCCATGCCCTCCCCCTGCTCACCTGTGCCCAGGTAAGGGTCTACACGCATGCACAATTATATTGCACAGCATACTTGCTCTCCATGGGAGCAGGGGAGCACCTGAGGAGTTTTTCTAGTCATAGCCCTTACCACCATCCCTTAAGCAATAGGTCTGACTGTACCCGAGCTGCCCCGTTCTCTCTGCTTCTGTGATGCGGCCTCCAAGAAAGGCACAGCTCCTAGAATGCAGCGTGTTCAATCACAGCGCCAGTCTCTTTCCAGTGTACATCTGCACCAGCTGACTCCATGGGATTCAGTGTGAGACGGAGGGAGGAGGCCGTGGCTGGAAAGCCATCAAAGGGAAGATCTCTGCTGCATTTGGCTTCTTTTGCCATGGGGGTAGGGCCAGGGGTAGACAGTGATGGGAGTTGCATTTTATGCTTCTTTTCCTAGATTTATGTGGTGCTTCTACTTCAAAGAGCTCCCCTCAAGGGCCCACATACTAAACATCTTCTAAAACAGAACAGACACGACTAAACAGAGGTGTAAGCCTGAGGGAAGAAAGTGGTGGAAATCTGTCCAGCAAGTTGGCCTGGGTCAGCAGATGCAGGAGAGGAACCTCTGAGAGTACCTGTCTGATTTTTTTTTTTTTCATCCCATTTATTTGGGAAGTGGAAAGAGGGCTCATTTTTGAGGCCAGGGGAGGATGGCCGCCTTGACCATGAGAGTCAATGGACACTGGAGAACTGGTTATAATGCAAACTGAGTGATCACCCATTGGGAACCCCCAGCCCCTCTGCCTTGTGACTTTGGGGACCAGCACAAACAGTGATCACTCAGCAAAGTCCTGTCGAGGGCTGAATTGGTCCAGGAACAGGAACAAGAAACACGTAGATCCAAAAGATGTGGTCCCTGCTTCCAGAAGCTGCCCACCATCAAACAAGAGAACTCACCTAAAAAATTTAGCAGTTCAGAGCACCCCACCCCAGATCTTTCAGTGGAATTCAGATAAAGCACCTCAGGGAAAAATGCCATTTGGAAAAATGAACTATCATAAGGTTAGAATCCATCCAGGTTTATTTTTTGAACACGGAAATGGTTATTTTTTCATGTGAATTACTCCTGTTCACGTAGGTGGATCTCTGCGGGCATGTTTATGTCGCTGATTTTAGGGCACCTAGATATTTCTAAAAATTGCTCAAATAAAACTGAATCACATTAAAGTTTAAAAATCCTTCTTTATGCAATGCATCTTAGAAACCCTTACTGGACAAGGCCTTAACAACTTTGTTCTTCACCTGAGCTCCAGAGTCTGTTCCCGGGCACGTGGCCCCTGCTTGAGGCAGTTCCCCCACCACCCCTACCACCACCCCACCCCTGCCCTGGGCATGAACCGAGTCTGGGGACAGGGCCTGGGGGACATCCCTCCCCTGGGTGCACAGCCCGGCAGCAGGAGCTGGGGTCTGGGCCCCTTCATCCTGGGGGCCCACCTGCAAGGTGTGAGGGGGTCTGTGCTGGGTCACTCAGCTCAGCGTGAGTGATGTTTCCTAGAGCTCCCTGGGTGCAGAGTTCCAGCAAGTGGGGACCACAAGCAGCCCTTCGCACTCTCTGAGGCAGAAGGGGTTCCCTCCAGACACAGAGACAGCAGCACTATTTTCTAGCTCTGTGTCTTCTACAGGACAGTCTTCCCAGGCTCAACTTCCTATCTGCGAAATGGGACCAAGGCTCGTGGCTTCATCACAGAACTGTGAGCATGAAATGAGATGATCCCTGTCAAAGGCTGACTCAGCATTAAAACAGCAGCTGAAATTTTTTCCCCGGACCTGGTGTCTATTGCTTGTATGTCCCACTGCACATTCCTGGAAGGCAGACCTGCTTTCCCCCATTTTTCCTTTTTTGGCTTCCTCCCTGCCCCCACCAAGGAGAACCTCAATCAATCTTCATGGCCTTGAACTGGAGCTGAATTTTTAAAGTCTAGAGATTATTGTTTTAAATAATGCATCATCTTTTCCCAACACTCTCTTTTCAAAGAACTTCACCAGGTGCCCTAATAGTTTTTGCATGCTTAATGTAAAACATGTCTAAACGATACCATACGAAAAGGATTAGTTCATGTCGCCTCTGTTGCTTAATAGTCAGTTAGAACATTTTGGGTTAATAAATAGTGAGACTTTAATAAAAAAGGCTGAGGGATTAAGGCCACTCTTCTCGAAAGATTAGGCAACTGTTGGCTTCTCAGCATTCAGATATGGAAGAAAATAGAAAAGTCCCTGAAATCAGGATGTTAAGACAGCATAAATCGGAAAGGGTAAAGAGCAAGGAGAAAGAGGCTTCCACTCAGGGAAACAAACAATGCCTAAAAAATAGATTAAAGCTTGTTGTCAACAGTTCATTCTCCCCAGGGATGGATATGTGTGTAATAAAGACCTCCAGAAGCAGCAACCCAGATGGTTTGGTAAGCGTGTTCTCAATAGGCTACTTTAAATTCTACCAGGAAGAGACTAAAGTGATTTAAACTTTACATTCCTGTTGTAAATGGGCATTTCATTTTCTGTGTAAGGTCATATGATTTTCTTAGATTTACAGCTGCATCTAAAGACAACAGTTAAAATTTATTACTGAGATTTCTGGGGTGAAGTTTGAAATGTTAGGAATGCTAAAAATGTTCCAGTGTCAGGCTTATGGCTTTGACTCTCTTCCTGGCTCTTACCACAGAAGCTTCCATCACACAAGTTGGATATAATGGATCTAATAATTAGTCAATACAATTTGAATCATGAAGGACCCCCATCTAGGGCTCAGTGGAGGATAAAGGGGCTGTGGGCCCACACAGAACTCTCCTGGAGTAGCTGGTGCTTTGTCAAGAAGTAAAGAGAAGCTGGGAAAAGCACTGGGTTAATGAGAGTGTGGAAACTTAGGTCTGGAAAGAAGAGTTGGAACGAGAGTGAGGGAAAGAGAGTAAAAGGCATTTGTCACCCAGAATTAGGAAAAATAAGTGCATTCATTTTGTGTGGTGATTTTCCTTAGAATCTATTCTAAATATTCAGTGATATTTATTTTTGCAGTTTTACACTATGAAAAAAGTCTTATTGAAATTCCTACAGAATAAGCCATTTTGCTGTCTGGGGCTTGGAGGTTACTTCCTTTTCCAACAGAAATAAATGTCATTATACAGGGATTTGTACAGGGTTTTCTAAGAAAAGCAGCTAACCAACTACGAAAGTAAAAATTTATATAGCAGATTTAACGACTTATTTTTTTTCTTTTTTTAAACGTATAGTTGATTTAACGACATCTTATCAAAGTAAACAGAAGTCCGCATCTTAGTCATGGGAGCAAATATTTCGCACAAAAATCTACACTGTGTTTTTCAAAGCACTTGGCCACAGGGTCTCCCTGGCCTTGTGTCAGTCAGAAATTTTAATCTGCAGAGTCACCATGTCTTCCCCCGCAAGTAACGAGCCATTCCGTCTAATAATAAGCAGCTCCAAGCAGGACTTATCTGAGTTTAAACATCAAAATAAATGACAACAAGAAACAAACATCCCTTGATGCAGTTGGTAGGTTCTGGTTTTCATGGCAGCTCTAGGACCTGGTCCCAAGTTTCCAATCTGAATGTCACAAAAGAATGGATAATTACAGGAAGGGTCCTGGCGGAAGGTCAGAAACGTTTTCCGAAGTCCAGAAACAGCCACTACTAGCTCCCATGCTTCTCACCACCTGCATGATCTGTCCTCTGACTGGTCATTTTTAAAATTACACCCACAGGAGTTCCCGTCATGGTGCAGTGGAAGTGAATCTGACTGGGAACCATGAGACTGCAGGTTCAATCCTGGCCTTGCTCAGTGGGTTAAAGATATGGCATTGCTGTGGGTGCGGCCCTAAAAAGCAAAAAATAAAATAAAATAAAATTACACCCACTTTTTCCTACCACCAATGGTTCTTGTATTCCTGGTGTCCCAGCAGCTCCTCACTCCCCACAAAGGCCAGCACACCCTTTCCAGAACCTCAGGCCACCATGAATTCTACAAGGCTTATGATAGCCCTGTCCCCACAGAACTGTGTGGCAACATGAGCAGCTCAAAACTCATCCTCCTGTTTTATTTCCAGGTAAGGAGTGATTCTAGAGAAATTGTAACTGAGAAGAAAGCAAAATGTATCTTAAGTCGGCCAATGACCATAAATTAATAACAAACATCATTGTTGATAACCTTCAGTGGAAATGACACACCACCACCATTCTGGCAAATGGTGGTAAGTGCGATCCAGAGAAGCTACTTTTACTTTTATTCTCATTTATTCTCACTTACTTTTATTCCTCTTGCCTGGTTTGGTACTTTCTGTATTGGCAAGAGATGTATGTAAACTATTTGAAATACTGTGATTATTTTGAAGTTTCTGTGTATTTACCCAGACTTCGTTGAGGAAACATGTTGGCCATCACTTTCTCCCAAGACCCTAGAGTACATAACAAACTAAAACGAATAATTAAAAGTTCAGGCTGGGGAGTTCTCGTTGTGGCGCAGCAGAAATGAATTCAACCAGGAACCATGAGATTGCGGGTTCGATCCCTGGCCTCTCTCAGTGGGTTAAGGATCTGGTGTTGACATGAGCTGTGGTGTAGGCCACCAGCTACAGCTCCGATTCGACCCCTAGCCTGGGAACCTCCATATGCCATGGGTGCGGCCCTAAAAGACAAAAAAAAAAAAAAAAAAAAAAGTTCAGGCTCTGAATCTCACCAACCCAGCCCTGTTCTATCATTTAGTTTTTCCTTCAAAAACAATTACAAAATTATTGAACAATGATGGACTATGCCACCCATCCCAGATCTGCCAACTTATTTGCTCTGCAATTTGAGGAAAGACATTTAGCTTTTTGCAAACCTCACTTTTCTCAGTTGTACAGGAGAAAGCAATATAATCTCTCCCAGTTGTGAACACAGTGAAATAGTGATGGTAAGCATTTTGCACAGAGCAGGGCTCAAAACACACATCTACTGCTTCGCCCATTACTAGTGGGCATTTTGTAGGGAACTATTCTGCTCCCACACTGGCCTGAGTGTGGCTTCCCCAGTAAGTATTGTAAGCCTGTCACCATCTCCCTCCTTTCTAAGCCCCACAGTCCAGCAGCTTTAAATAAATCACTCAGACATCCTGGTTGAGTCGACAGATAGCCTTTAAATCCAAGCGGAAGAATTAAGTGCATAATTTTGTGAAACTCTTCCTCTGTAGTCTTGGGCTCAGCATTAGAAACACTTGCAAATCTATGTCCTTGGAGAACAAACAGACAAGAGAAAGGGGTCTGTGGTGGCTCAAGTCATTAGTTCTATAAAGCAATTGGTGCAGATAAAGGGGGGATGGGGACTTGGGGGCGTCAGGGATGGACAATGGAAAATGCAGACACAGAGAACACAATTTTATCCCACACAACAACTTATCAGATTACTGGAGGAAAAGAAGAAAAAAAAAGAGAGCACGGGAGAATAATTTAATATTTCCCCCTTATCCTGTCATGCATATAGAAAGAGGCAATATGAGCTAAATCAATTGGCTAAAGTGTTTCTGAAAGTGCTGACATAAAACTGGACGTTTTCAAAGGCCAAGGATTGTGTTTCCTTCATTTTGTGTTAATCCATGCGGAGTTACACTCACAACAGCAGTGAATAAAATAGCACAAATGTGATCGAGTACTTCCTGGTCTGATACCTGGAGGGCTAGGAAGGGTTTTACAAGTCCTGAGCCCAGTACACCCCCATTCCTTCTCACCTCAGCTGCTCTACGAGGCCTCCTTTACAACAGAATAACAGTTATTACCACTGCTAATCATTGTATTATCATAGAGTTTATGGAGCACTACAGGACACCAGGGACATTCTAATTTTCATGGATCAATTCATTTAGACTTCCCCAAACTCTTATAAGACAGCTACTCCTACCCCTGTTTTACAGATGAATTAACTGAGGCAAAAGAATTCAAGGTCCCTAGGAACTCAGGTCCTGCACAAAGCTCTGGGGCTTGGACCAGGGAGCCTGCCTCAGAGCCTGTGATGGAGCCCACATGCAATGCCCCATGAAGGACCCCACCAGTGAGCTGTTGGTGTAGCGCTTTTCAAACCCACAGCTCTTGGGATGTCAGAGGCTCCTCACTGTCCAACAGATGGATACAAACTGACCTTTATCCTCTGGCCGCTTCCTCTCCAGGCCAAGTAACCCCAGTTCCATCCTTCAGTCCTGCATGAATGGTCTCCTGGCTCCCCGATCCCTAAGCTCATCTATGAGTGGATCATGTTAATATGAAACTCCTCATCCAAACAACTCCTGCTACATGTTGCAGCTTATCGGAGGAGGGAGAGGAAGGATTCAACAACAGGTCAGAGGCAGGTGGCATTTCCCTGAGGTCCGGCATCTGGGAAGGATACCTGAAGTTTTCACAGGAAAGGAGGAAGGTACTAAAACTAAGAAATGGAAGTGAAAACAGATTTTGAGAAAGCCTCCGAAGTGAAAAAGGATTGAAAATATAAATTGTCTACAGATGATACGTTCCTAGCACTGAGAGAAAAGGGCCTGATCTGGGGGACGACATACATTCGAGCTGAGCAGGATCAGGTTGACGGCTCAACACATGCTGGACACACTCACTGGGCATCCTTTACTGGACATCCTTTACCAGTGAGTTAGATACTAGAGCAGAGTGAGAATATTGAATAGTCAGTGACCAATGGATTTCCAACATCCCTTGTTTTGGCATGGAATCCTGGAGCCCTGAAACAAACAGACCTCAGTCCCTGTCATAGCCCCTTGCAGCCATGTGGTCACCACTGGAGACCTGGCCTTTCTGAGGAGACAGTTTTCCAATCAGAGAGGACCATCCTGAGGTGCCCAGATTCAGAGCCTCTGCCTGGAGTCCCCTGGGGTCAATGAGAAGAGCTGGTTCACAGAGAATGGGGTGGGGGGGTAGGTTCCCAAGGGCATCTGGCTGCAGCAGCAACTGAGAAGAGGCCGTGTAAGTTCAGACATGCATACATGATGATATGTGACCCCCCCCCAGAACAAGACAAATATCTAAACACTAAATGAAGGGTTCAAAATAAGAGAAGAGCCCACCCAGAGTCTAAGCCAAGGCTGAGTAGCTTCTGAAATCCTTCCAGAAGAGATGCCAGAACTGAGGCCAGGCAGAGAGCAGAGAGGGTACTCAGGGCAGAGTCCAAGCTGTTGGTCAGCACTGAGAACCTGACACTGAAACAAACATGCTAAAGGATGTCCTGGACATACAGCCTGAGGAAACAGAGAAAGTGCTTGAACTCCCATCTCAAAGGGGTTTTGTTAAGGTAATTGCCCAGGCTTAATGTGTTGATCCACATTTCCCAAAGCATTAGTATGGAATTTTATTAACCTCGCCGTCAGCTCCCATGTGGTTTCAAACCATGTACCATAAACATGAGGAGATGGGGAAAGAAGCAACAGACAGTCCAGCAGGTGGTTCTGTGCTTCTCTCTTCCCTATTCTAAAACATGCTTCATTCACAACACCTGATCACCCCCCGAAAGGGTTGTAAACTGAGCAGTGCTCTAATCTATTGCACTTCACCAGCATTGCTGGCACCCGCCTGCTCTGAAGTGGAGAATCAGAGCATTGCCATTCGTGCTGTCCTGCACGTTCTTTGAATTTGTTCCCTCCAGCCCACAGTGCCATTACTGTAAGTGAAAGTGCAATAAATGAAAATTAGATTTTGTATCATATGTAATCAGGATGCAGTTCAGTTGCCCTCTCAGATTGCATGATGCTGTGCTAAGCTTCTCCACTGGCAGACCTACTGTGTGTGGGTGTCCTCACGCTCTCATGTGTGTGTACACATGTGTATCTATGTATTTATGTATAAGCATATATGTGCATGTGTGTATGGACACATATTATGTGCATTTTGTGTGTATGTGATATATGTGTATATCTCCATACATGTGTGCAAGCATATATGTGTGTATATTTTGTATCTGTATGTGGATATGATTGTATGCATGCATGTGCAAGTCTAGGTGTATATCTGTGTATAGGTATCTGTGTGTTTGTATGCATACGTGTCATAATATGTGAGATATGTGGGCATTTATATATGTGTGCATATGACATATGTGTGTATTATGTGTATATATGTGTATTTGTGTATGTATATGTTTGTGTATATACACATGTGTATGTGTACATACATGTATCCCGACCTCTATCTTGTGAGATCAGCATTTTTCATCACTCCTGTGACCTTGAGGGGTCAGGCAAATATCCCTCAGCAAGTAACAGGACCATGTGCACCCAAGCCTATTTGATGCCAAAGCCCATGTGTGCTGATTCCAAAGAACAGCTGGACTAATGTGCATTTGAATGGAGTCAAATGGAGAGTGTAGAGCAGGCATCCACAGTCAAGGTAATGATAATAAGATAACACTAATAACAACGAGCTTCAGAAAGAAACTGGATAAGGACTCCCCAATGTCCTGGAGAGATAGTTAAGGCAGTTACCCCAGACCCTGATGGAAGTCTTGTCTCTATAGCAAGTACAGGTCTCTGGATACAGATACTTGTGATGGTTAATGAACCACACATAACATCTTCCTGTTTACAGACCTCACTCTTTCACTTTAATGCTCTCATTCTCTTACTAAGTGTAAAAATCAGATAACCCCTTTAGGGAAAGAAGAATTACCCATGTCTGTGTGTGTGTGTGCACATGTATGCAACACACGTGGCCAACCAAGAGAATAATCTCAATATTTAAAATTATTACAGACCAATAACAAAAATATGAATACAAAATGCAATAAAAACTACGTTCACAGGGAGTTCCTATTGTGGTGCAGTGGAAACAAATCTGACTAGTATCCATGAGAATGCAGGTTTGATCCCTGGCCTTGCTGGGTGGGTTAAGGATCTGGCGATGCCGTGAGCTGTGGTGTAGGCTGCAGACAAGGCTTGGGTCCCATGTTGCTGTGACTGTGGCATCAGCAATCAGCTGTAGCTCTGATTGGACCCCTTGCCTGGGGACTTCCACATGCCACAGGTGTGGCCCTAAAAAGCAAAAAAAAAAAAAAAAAAAAAAAAAAAGTTCACAGACAGTTCTCACACATGTATGCAAAACAAACATCTAGTAAACTTATAGAAAAAAAAATGACCCTCATCCTCAGAGAAGGAAAAAAATAATGCCACTTTCCATTTAACAAGCTGGGGTAGGAGTGACTTTCATTTCTCAGCCATATATTTCTGTATATTTCACAGTTTCTACAGTGATCATGTTATTGTTACTATTATCAGGAAAAAGTGTTGTTACTTTAGGAAAGTGAGTTATATTCAGACGTTACAGCTTTTCACTTAAAAAAAAATAAGTTGACATAACTGAACGGATTCAGCAGCCTACTTACTTTTAGGTGGGAAAATTGTGGGGGCCAGGGAGTAAGGGTGGGAGAGAAAGAGCAGAGTAAGCTCCTTTAGCATCCAGGCTCAGCCCACATTCTTTATCCATCAGTCACCCCCAAAGAGCAGAACCACAGTGTTACCTTTTTTAGATACAACTTCCCTGTGCCCACATCAGAGCTCTAAGCATTCTCTGCAGAACTCAGTCTTCTAGATGACCGTTGTGTCTTGAAGCAGCTAACTTGGCAAGCCTGTGGGCCTCTTCTCAGCTAATGAAAATGATAACAGCCAGCACATTTCCTCAGGGGACGTCTACCACTATAGTATTACTTCCTGGAACTTTGAGCCGAGTGAAGTTAAGGGACTTTGTGTGTTGTTAAGGCAGTGGCTTAACCAGGATTAAAGCCTCCTTGATTCAAATCCCCAGAAGTGTAGAAATATGCCTGGTATTGTAGTCAGAGCTCTTAAATAGGGCCTCATTAATTTATGACCACTGGTTCACATCTGCATCCTTCTCAAAATCAAGAAGCATTATTAAATGCTGATTCTGGCCCTCGGGTTTGAAATGATTTATAAAGAAAGAATGAAAGAGGGAAAGAAAGGAGTGGAAGATGAGAGGGAGAGAAAAGAGGAGAGACTGAAGCTCCTCAAAGTGAGGGCAGCGAGCTCCCCAACACACCCCCATGCCAAGTGTTCACCATTCCTGCCATGGACCTGGAAGATGTGTGCTATTGTCCTCCCATATCTCTGTGCCCCTGTGTCTCTGCCCTCCTGTATCTCTGGTTCTCCCGTGTCTCTGGTCCTCCTGTTCAGCAAGATCATAAGAGACTCAGACATACATACAAGGAGCAGAGCATTCCTACTGAATTCAAGAGCCTCTCACAGAAACCGATGAATAGAGTTTCCAACTGATCAAGTAAGTTACCAGTAATTTTTTCTAAGATAATCTCTGAACTGTGCCTTAGAATACCTAGAAGTATTATTACGGAAACAAAGCACATGAAGATTTTTTTAGGTCTATTTTTTTTCTTTCTTAGGGCCGCATCTGTGGCATATGGAAGTTCCTAGGCTAGGGGGTCAAATCGGAGCTACGGCTGCCCGCCTACACCACAGGCACAGCAACACCAGATCTGAGCCACATCTGCAACCTACATCACAGCTTACAGCAATGCCTGGATCCTTAACCCACTGAGCAAAGCCAGGGATCAAACCCACATGGTCATGGATACCTGTCGGGTTCTCAACCCACTGAGCCACAATGGGAACTCTCAAGGTTACATATTTTGTATGGGTACATTTCTCTCCAGAGACAAATTTATCTACAGTCTTACTCTTGTGTTTCACCTTTACCTTCACTTTGATATTAACAGTGTATTAACTTTGGGGCTTTAGATCATTATATTTACTGGCAATACTTATGTTTTTTTTAAAGAACTCATTGTTTGGAGTTCCCATTGTGGCTCAGTGGTTAACTAATCTGACTGGGAACAATAAGGTTGCAGGTTCAATCCCTGGCCTTACTCAGTGGGTTAAGGATCCAGCATTACTGAGATCTGTGGTGCAGGTCGCAGAATGGGCTCGGATCTGGCGTTGCTGTGGCTGTGGTGTAGACCAGTTCCAGCCTGGGAACCTCCATATACCGTGGGTACAGCCCCTAGAAAAAAAGACCAAAAAAAAGTCATTGTTTTTTTTCCCAATATTTCAATTTTATGTGACTTAATTTAATTCAAAGGTACTTTCAGGAGAATTAATGTTTATTTCCAAAGTTATGATGGGTATCAATGTCAAAATAGGATTTACTGAAATCTACTATGCTCTGGAAAGGATTGTCTGTAAGCTCAATCCAAAGAAGTAAAATCTAAAAGAGATTTGGGGGAGTTCCTGCGGTGGCTCAGCGAGTTAAGAACTCGACTGGCATCCATTAGGATTCAGTTTCAATCCCTGGCCTCTCTCTGAACCTGTGGGTTAAGGATCTGGCATTGCTATGGCTGTGGCGTGGGCAGGCAGCTGCAGCTCCAATTCAACCCCTAGCCTAGGAACTTCTATATGCCACAGGTACAGCCCTAAAAAGCAAAAAATAAAGAATAAAAAAGGAGAGAGATTTGGGGAGTTTGCACTATAGTGCAACAGGATCAGTGACGTCTCTTTAGCACCAGGGCATGGGTTCAATCCCCAGTCTAGCACAATGAGTTAAAGGATCCAGTATTGGTGCAACTGTACTTTAGGTCATAACTGTGGCTTGGATATGATCCCTGGCCCAGGAACTCCATATGCCTCAGGGTCACCAAATAAATAAATGAATAAATAAAAGCAATTTGGACAACTTCATATAGTCTATATCCATGGTTTTAGTGTCGGGTGTTTTAATTAAGCTTATATAAGGGACAATACCTACCCCTGGCAGTGTTAAAAGTAATCCACCACATATTTAATTACACAAAAATTGCATGTAATCCCAACTGTATCTGAATATTTTACATAGAGTGCACAATTGTATGTAATCTTGAACAAACCTGAATGTTTTCAATTTTCCTGTATTCCAATATCATTTACTCCCCTAACTTAGTAAGTCAACCACCGTGATTCACATGTGTGTGTGTGTGTGTGTGTGGATGACCCAGGGCTGCTATACAGTTCAGGGGCCTCTTCTGCTTTGTTTTACCCACAGGTGAATGGCTCAGAATTCAGTCTTGAATTCTCAACCTCTCTCCCTTGGTGCTAGGTCTATACCAACCTAGCACCAACCCCACCCAACCCCTGAAGTACCAACAGAGAATTCTTACCTTCAAGAAATTCAAAACTACATTTGAAAGATCCTGAAATTTAATATACCCAGTACTGTGTTGACCATTTTACATCTGACTCCCCACAACCTGCTATTTCTTCAGTGTGGACCATCCCAGTTAATGGACACGGGCAGCTCATCAACTTCCTCTTTGCCTCTTGGTTCTTATTCACCTACCTGGCCTCTGGCCCACCTTCTACATCTTGACTACCCCGCCCATGTTCATGTCCTTCTCTCATCACTTTATGAACTGTGTTCTCATTTGACACATTCACCACCAGGCAGAAAGCCCCCAAGAGACAGGGGCAGCATGAGAAAGGGGTCTTCCACTGTAAAGGGTCCAGGCGTCGGAATCTTCTCTACCTCTGCAGTCAGATACTCTCCTTTCACCTAGAAATTCCCAGGTGGCCCAGCCTGGGAGTCTCCTTGTGCCCCTCAAGAAGCACCTGTAGGAACCAACCTGTACCCCAGCAACACCAGATAAGCCAAGCAGATCAAAATGGCACCATAAAGGGTCTGAAAAATTAAATTGTTGTTGGAACCACAGCCTATAACTAGGCTAGGACCTACATGCAAATGAACAGAGTGACTGCCTTCTAAAATAAAATATGGAATAGGCCCCAGAGACTCTTAATATCATACTCAAACTGTCCGGGATACAATTAAAAAAAAAATCACCCATAACACCAAGAATCAGAAAATCACAAGTTGAATGAAAAAAGTCAATCAATGGATGTTAACACAAAGATGAATCAGATGTTAGAATTATTTGGCAAGAATTTCAAAATGTCCTTTAGAAAAGTGCTCCGATAGTTTCAATACGTCTTGAAACAGAAGAAAAAGCGGAGAAATACCAACAAAGAAACAGAAGTCATAAAAAGGAACCAAATGGAAATAATACAACTGAAAAATACAATAACAAATGTTTTCAATAGCAGAGTGTCCAATGCTAGAATAGAGAAGACAGCATAGAATCAGGGGACAGAAGAACAGATCAATAAAACTTATGCAGTCTGAACAAGAGAGAGCAGAGAGGCTACAAAGGATGAGGCATGGCTCAGAGAACTGGTGTCAATAACTAAAGACCAAACATTCATGCATACCCTCTCAGAAAGTGAGAAGAACTGTGAAGCTAAACAAGCATCTGCAGAAATAACAGATGAAAACCCCTCAAGTTTGGTGAACACCTTATACCTACAGGGTCAAACTCCTCTCCGTATTCAGCTGCTTGCCCAGTCAGCTGGTCCGGGGAAGGTGCCCTCTTCAACAGACTGACAAGGTTTTAAGGTGCAAGGTGAGGTGGGGGGGAAGCTGCCAGGTGTCACTGAAAGTTGAGCTGAAGTGACCCTGTATACCTTCCAGCAGGGCCTTGACCTTCTATGGAGCAGAGGTCAGAGGGCTGGGCGGGGTAAGGAGAAGGAGTTGGGGGATTTCAGAGACTGTAGGAGGGGCCCTGGTCTCCTCTGTTCCCCCTTCAGCATTTGTACGCATTCTGGGCTCTTGGATGTCTGCCAGAGTCTAGCCAGACCCCATTTCGCTGTATTTCTGAGGGTACACAATCCCTGTTTCCTACAATGTTTCTACAGTCGACTAACAAAGCTTATTCATTGTCCCAGCAGCAGAAAAGAGTCCAAAATTCATCTTCTCCGTAATTCAGACCCAAGTCAGCAGGATGGCAGGCTCGGGTAATTTGGCCAACTTGCTGGCCACGAGGCTCACGTTGTCATCCATCACCATTATGAGCTGCATTCACAACATTTCTTTCTTTGGCATCAAGTCCGAAATGCAAAGGACTGTTAGGACAGAGAGAGATGAACCAATGAGATATTGAGACCCAAATATGTGCTTTGTTGGAAATGAAAATGGAAATGTGATTCCAGGGGAAAAAGGACTTTGTTGCAACATGGTCACACATGCCTTTCAAAACATGAAAAATAAATTCACCCTCAAGAAAAAGAAGAAGAATGGATCTGACAGATTCATTCTCTCCTATCTGGAGGGTTCCTCCTCTGAGTCTCTGCATCAAGGATTGGACTGAACAAGCAAGGCAGGGCCGTCAGGACGACAGCCTGGCACCCATTGTCACCGAGCGCATCTTCCCCTCACCGATTGCTGCTTTTTAACCCAAATTGATTAAGTGGCTTGTCCCAGAAATGAAAAAAAAGTCAGCTTCCAGCCCAAAAGAAATGAGATTACGTATTCCATAAGTATGGCTACCAATATCCCCTACCAATTTGACTGTTCATACCTTTGATTGTATTTGTCACCCAGAAGGCAAAAAGCATCCTTCAGTTGCTCATTAATTACAAATTCTTCCTTGTGGTCCTTTAATATAAGGCAGAATGGTGTGTGTTAGACAGAGCCGAATTATAAAATTTGGTCAGAGATTCTGAGGATTGTCCATCCCACCCCCCTGGTATTACAGATGGGGCTGCCTGCAGACGAGGAAGGGAAGGCCCCACCACAAGCTTTTCCAGGCAGGGACCGTTTCAACCATGTCACACCACCCATCAGCTGTAATACTCAGAAGAGCAGGCACCACAATTTAACTGGCATCCACCTGTCTTTGCTTATATCAGAGAGACTTTCCACCTACCTAAACCTAGATGTGCATGCCCATGGCACAGTGGATACTCGATAAATATTTGCTCAGTGCTTCCTGAAATCAGTGCAAATGAGATCCCCCTTTGATCTCCATGGAAGTCCCCTCATAAATGATTATCAGACATAAGGGGAATCTCAACTACTTCTCTGCTGAGGATAATGCATTTTGTCAATTTATTATAGGATCACTGAACCTGATCTTGGAATACTATCTAAAAATGGGCCTTTTCTGATTTATGAACTAATTTCTATAAACAGTTATCATTTCATTTTACTGATAGTGAATCTCTTTATAGGAATTTTTTTTTTTTTTTTTTTGGCCAAGCCCGAAACTTGTGAAAATTCCTAGACCAGGGATAGAACCCGCACCACAGCAGCAACTCAAGCCAGTTCGGTGACAGGGCTGGATCCTTAACCCACTGCACCACAGGACAACTCCTACAAGAAAATTTTTTAACTGCTTGAATTTGGTACTGTCTCAGAAAATCCAAAATAACAATAAGGCAAGATCTAAGGATCCCATCCCAAATCAGAGCAAAGGACTTGATGGTCGTGAAGCTCATTTTGAGATATTCTCATCTGCAAAGGGACATGGTTTGAAAAATCTCTGGGTCAGTCCCCAAAATTACCTTGTAACATTTAATTCCCCATGCATGGACCAATTTAGAGCTAGATCAGTGTGTAACAGAAGGATGGTAAGTCTACTAGAATCTGCCACTAACATCCTCTTTCTCTTACACGTGGTGGGAAATAAGTTTATTCACAACATGGCAACATTGCTTCATCTCTTCCTGTTAATAGTTTGTTGTCTGTGGACCCACTTTTGAGTGTTTATCTGGCAATCTGCCTGACTGCACAAAGACAGGGAGGTTTTTCTGATAGATGTCTCTGCCACCTTCTTACCTACTAAAGTCAAGTGTCATGTTCAGCTATTAATACTGAGATGAAGCAGAGAATGGCCAGATAACACCTTAAGAATCTGAGACAGATTCTCAAGTCACAACCGTATAAAAATGAAACGAAAAATTCAAGATGTCTAAAGAAATAATGAGATCACACTATCATCCTTACTTTTAAAGTACCCAAATAGGTCTCTTACTTCTATATATGGTATACATCCAAAAAAAAAAAAAAAGCAGTTACCATTGTGTGAAAGTTAGATAAAAGGATAACTGGGAAGACAGATGGATAGGCCATTTCTAGTCTATTTTCAAAAAAAAAAAAAATGAGAAGGAAGTATTTAGAAGAATTCTGTTTTATCCAGCTTTACTACTAAGTTGTTACTAACCAGCTGCCTAAGTCAGACAACTTCCCATGGAAGTAGGCGATAAACCTGAAACCAAAGCTGGGTTTGAACCACCCAGCTCCAATATTCTCTACTTTGCTCCTACATTTCAAATTTCACATGCAACCCAAAAACGCTTTTTTTTTTTCTTTTCCGAATCTTTGAGCCTCCTGGAACATGAAGCAAAAATACAGAGCATCCGCTCCTGAGCTGCAAAGAAAACCATCCTCACCACAATGAGCAGGAATCTAAAAACACTTTTTTTCTTTTTTGGCCGTGGCGCAGGCACATGGAGTTCCTGGGCCAGGGATCAGATCTGAGCCGAAGCTGCAGCAACGCCGGATCCTTAACCCACTGTGCTGGCCGGGGACACCGCCCATCCTGTTGCACCACGGCAGGAATTCCTGAAGACACTTTTTACAACAGATTTTTGCTAATGGCAGAATAGTGACTGGCCAGAGAGGCTCTCTATAGCATTGCTGAAGGAAGGTTCAGGGTGATTCAGATGGGGGCCCCACCGATGAGGGTGCAGGGCTGTGCAAAAACAGCTCTAGCATCTTTCTTTCCACGCTCAGAGAAGACACGGAGTGTCTTTTCATATAGGCTAAACTGACATGGCATATGTGAGTATCAACATATGTTTTCAATCTTTATTAGAATCGTGTTAGCCTAAGACACCACTGGGACTTCCTGGGGGATCCATGTTTCTGTTGAGCTCCATACTTTCTCTGTTGCAAAGTTTTTCCACCTCCTTTCTGCCCCCACTTCCCCCTTTTTTTTTTTCAATTTAACCAGAGAAAATGACATGTTAATTTCAGCTCCACCTCTGCTGGGTCATCCGCAGGTCAGCAGATTAGAGGCATCACTTGAAGAAGGAAGGCAGCGCGCCCAGACTGCAGGGCAGGGTGACCCAGCCATCCATCACACTGACACGCGCCTGAACAATGACAGTCATCTGTCAGGAAGCGGGAGGTGGCGCCTCATTTACACAGGGCTCACCTGCCCTGAGCTACACCTCGCTTATAACAATATCCATCACTCACCTCCAAGGTGTTGCTTTTCTCTGCTCGATGAAATAACAGCCCCTCGATTTCCTCCCCTGTCTCCCCTAGGAGTTCACGTCACCACGCCCCTTGGACAGGGAGGAAGAAGTGGTGGGCTGGGGCTAGGGTGGGACCAAGCAGCCCTGCTAAGTGAAGGGCACCAGCTGGAGCCAAAAGAAGGCATCTCGGTCCACTGACTGTGAGACCCAGTGAGTGGGGTCACTGAGAGCTGAGCCATCCTGTACCCCAGCCTCGGATGGGAGAGTTTGATCAGGATTCTGCCTCATCCCCTCCCCACCCCTCCCTAATAAAGAAGCATCCCGGACAGAAATACTCTAAGGTCTCCAATCCCCTTTTCACTTCGTTTCCCGTAAATCCAGATACATTGAAAATAACCACAAAACTTGCGTTTTCCGAGCGCTGGAATCTACTGCCACCACTAATCTCTACTAAAAACCCACACTCTTCCTTTCACTGTCTGCCTCTAGCGTGCAGCATTTAATTAATTTAGCCTAAGGAAACCTTGAAACGTTGCCCACAACGAGAATTCTTCTAGAGAAAATTTTGTTGTGAAACTATATTTAATTATATTCCCCAAAGGAGGCTGTCAAGTATTTGTTGTGATGCAACCTTCATGGCCTGGGAAACCCCAGGTTCTGGGAGGCCGGGGAGCTGATTTTTGATGGGCCATAAATGGACTCTTTTACAAAGTGTCCATGGGAAGCCCAGCTTAGACTTGGGCCACCATCCAGAATGGTTCATAAGTTACAAAAATATGTTACTCTTCCACTGTGGGGAAGAGTAGGGGAATATGTAAGGGAATTTTACACACAGAGAGCTGGCTTGTCTCAATTCTGGGTTTTTATTTTTATTTATGTCTTTTTTTGTTTTAGGGCCACACCCGCGGGCGCATGGAGGTTCCAGGCTAGGGGTCCAACTGGAGCTGCAGTGGCAGGCCTAAGCCACAGGCATATCAACGCCAGATCCGAGACGCATCTGCGACCTACACCACAGCTCAAGGCAACGCCAGGTCCTTAATCCACTGAGCGAGACCAGGGATCGAACCTGCAACCTCAGGGTTACTAGTCGGGTTCGTTAACCACTGAGCCAGGACGGAAATTCCTCTCAATTCTTGAAAAAGGAAAATAATGACATGCCTTTTTCTCCCCCAAAGTTGTAAAAGTAACCAAAGTCCACACCCTTAAAGAGCCTAGGAGTGGTGGTCACTTAAGACAGCCAGGCCTTGGTGACCAGGATGGGAAACAGCCATCACTCAAGCCCCGAGTGGTCAGGGCAGGAGGCCGAGGGCAGCTTTTCCCCCTAGGGCAGCTGGTGGCCTTTAAAGTAGCAAGAGAAGTAAGCTTACCGTTTGCCAAGAGCGCAGGACACATTCCTTCAGGGGTCACCAGCCGGCCGCCAAGCCCCGCCTTCTTCTCCCATCCTATCCTGATGGAGGCCACATGACGGCCCACGTGCGGAGGAGACAGAGTCACCTGCCAGCCTCGGGAGAGCCTGGCGCCTCTATCAGGGACAGTGGTTCCGTGTGAGGCCACATCTCCTTGGTGACAGCAGAGTGGGCTTCTATATTAAAAGAATACAGATGCGCAGCCCCTTATCTGCAGTTAACAATCCCCAAAGATTGGAAAACTGAAAATACTTTCGTAGCTCCTTCCAAGACAAAATCTGACCAAACCTTCATCAACTCATAGTTTCTGTTTAGCCCACAGAGAGGAAAAATGCCTACTTTCGGCTGCACCTGGATTAGTGTCTTTGATTTTGGGGCGCTGTGGGGCGCTGCCTCTGACTCCTCCAGATTCAGGTGGTGCTGAGCACACGACCCGGGCCCGTTCTGCCCTCGAAACCCCTAAGACTCTGAACGAGTCACATCTGAGATCAGGCGTTAAGGCATTTCCTCTCCTCCCTGTCTCAAATAGAGCAAGGTTCTGCAAATTTCCATCTAGACATTAGCCCACGTCATTCCTAAAGACAAAACAAGCACAATACATAGTTCATTTCGTGGTTTCTGGTAACCCCCAAGTTGAAATTGTCCATCAATTATTGTTTTCCCTTCTTTTCTAGATAACAAGAGAAGGCAGCGGTCAGTAACAGTTCTGCCAGGAACACTGTGTTAACATAAACGCAGATGAAAAAGCTCCCTCCGCCTAGGCGGTCGCTCCCAGACATGGGGCCTTACTCCGCTGGACCCTGCCCATCCGCTGGACCCTGCCCATCAGTTTGGGGGACTCGACGCGAACAGCGCCCCCAGAGGGCAGGCCGGGAATTGGATGGACATCCGGGTCTCCAAATCTTCAAGCTTCCTTCTCTGATTTGCAGAAGTCGTGATCGCAGTTGCCAGGGCAGGGGGGAATAAAATATAGGACTCCCAGATTCTAATTTCCAAGAACTTAATCTGTATCACACGGGATTAAAACATTGATTTTCCAGTAGCTACAGGAAGATAAGAGGTGGGTTCTGATGCAAGAGCCTTACTTGTAACAGAAACCAAATTTCACTTCTGGGGATGATCATCTTATTTACCACGACAGTACTAGCCCCTGACACTTGCTCTGTCTCCTTTTGTTTCATTGAAATTATTTTTAAATCTTCATATTTTAAATCTACCACCTGGCTGGCTAAGATTTTTCCTGATCACAGGGCAATAATCTTTCCTAAAACACAATCCAGATTCATTTTGCAGCTCTTTATGTTTTCTTTCTTTATTAAAGATTTTTGAAAGGCACACACAACACACATTTTTTATTTTTTTAAATACATCTCTCCCTCTCTCTCTCTCTTTCTCTTTCTCTTACTCTCTCTTCCTCTCTCCCTCTCTCTGCCTCTCTCTCCCTCTCTCTTTCTCTCTCTCTCTTTTCTTCTCCTTCCTCCTCTCTCTTCCTCCCCCACTCTCCCTAATTGTCCGGCCTTTACAAACCCATGCCTGTGAAAGAAACACCCGTCTATTGCTCTGTCAAATGTGCCTGGCTTGGAAAGCTATTGGGTTTATAGAAGAGACAAACATTTCAGGCATGCCATTCTGGGGTAATGAAGCATGGCAACAAAATATACCTGTGCAACATTTGATAAAGATGAGCTGACACGCCAGTCCAAATAGGTTCTTTTGTGTGTCTGTACGTGTCTACCATCATTGCTTTCATCTTAAAACAGGAAGGTAGCAATAACAGCAGCAGCTGGCAGAGACCAGGGGGAGAGCTGCTCACACAATTAACAGTCGTTTACCTCTGGCCTTGATTTCACTCCCACTACCCTTAATTTATGATATGTTTTCTCCCGTTCTATGCACACACACACACAAAAGGGACTCGATTTTTCTTTCTTTCTCTTACTATCTAATTCTTTTACTTGAGGAGACAGTGGGTGAGGTCCCTGGGTGCTTAGCGATGGTCTTAAGTTAAAACGCTTCTTAGTGGGGTTTTTATGGCTTTTATTGTGGTTTGATTAATGCAAAACGAAATTAAATCCTACAGTTACACATGGGTACATCAACCCGAGAGCAGGCTGACTGTACTTTCTACTTTGGTTTACAGAAAACATCTTTTGTTGCTGAATCTTCAGACAGAGAAGGGGGTGTGGGGAGGGAGAGAGAGAGACTGTAGGGCAGCTGAAAAGTGAGCCTGGAAGATGTAAGAAATCTAGTGACCCAAATATGAGCTAGAGAATTGTTCTGACTGCTCATCTCATCCAAGTTGGGTTTTTTCCTGGGTTTTTCGAGCCTCCATTTGTTTCCTGGCTTCGGGACAGCCACGGAAGCCAGCCCAGGTGTCTCTGCACAGGTGCCCAAGGCCAGGATGACACCCAGACAGCAGGAGGGATTCTGTCCTCCTCTAGGGCCACTGACTACAAGCCTGACTTCACAAAGGCCTATACAGTATATTGCCTTTATGCTATTTATAGGGAAGCACAGCCTATTTATAAAAGCAATGCAGTGAAACTGAAAGGGGTACAATAGCCACTCTGTATTATAAAGCTCCTCTGTTGAGAGAGCGGGACAAAGGGCCTTGGGTGATTTGATTTCTTCTTCTCCTGATGGTAGGCACAGTGTTCGGTGCTCACCACAATGACAATGAACACTTTGTGGTGTGATGACCTCCCGGGGAACCAGACCACACAGGCTGGACTTCTGTCCACTCAGTTAATGACCAGCCCCTCATTGTACCTCCACTCAGACTTAAAAGCTGAGGTGAACCTCTACATCCAAATGAGATGGAGCCTTGAGGTGCCTACATTAGAGGAAAGACGCCTCTGAATTGTAATTCCCACGTGGGGTCACCTGGGATGAGGCTCACGAGTGATTCCCTCTGAGCTTGTGCAGTAAGAGCCTGAGAGAATGAGGGACAGGCACAAGGGGTTGGTATGAAAGGACCCAGGTTCAAACATCTACCCCACCTCTTGTTAACTGGGAAAAGTCCTTTTTTTTTTTTTTTTTTGCTTTTTAGGGCCGCACCCACAGCATATGGAGGTTCCCAGGCTAGGGTTCCAATTGGAACTGTTGGCCTACACCACAGCCACAGCAACGTGGGATCCAAGTCACGTCTTCGACCTACACCACAGCTCATGACAACGCCGGATCCTTAACCCACTGAGCAAGGCCAGGGATCGAACCCACATCCTCATGGATACTAGTTGGATTCATTTCCCACGATGGGAACTCCCTAACTGAGAGAAGTCTTAACTCTGCTTCTTCATCTATGAAATTAGAATAGGAAGGTGCTGAACTCTCCCATGGGAGGAACTGGAGAAAGTACACCAAACAGTGTGTATTAAACTCTGTGTCACCTGTGAGATGCTCTACCTGGGTTTGTTTTTTTTATAAATTTTTTAAGTATTTTGTGTACATAAAAGCAATGACCAGAAATAATAGGAAAATAGTGTTGTGTTCAATCATAAAAACTTGGTGATAAAAAAGCAAAAAAAAGCCAATAAAACCCCAAATTGTAATGCTTCTGGCCTTGCAGAATCTAATTTTTACGAAATCCTCAGCTATTTAAGGTCTCTGCTCATCCAAGTCATTTCATTTACTTCATTCTTTTAATTCACAAAGTAATAGTGAAATATCCCTTGAGATTTATATCAGTAAGAACTGCCCGGTGGAAATTATTCAGCAAATTGACGATTGTTTTGTTGGTAATAGGACTCCTAATGGGAGATGTATTTGGGGGAAAATGCATAAACTTATTACCAAATCACCCCTTTTCTATTTTTATTGAAGTATAGCTTATTTACAATATTGTGTTCATTTCTGCTGTACAGCAAAATGACTCAGTTATCCATCTACATACATTATGTTTATATTCTTTTCCATTACAGTTTATCACAGGATATTAGATATAGTTCCCCGTGCTGTGTAGTAGGACCTTGTTGTTTATCAATCCTATAATCACAGTTTGCATCTGCTAACCCCAAATTCCCAGTCCATCCCACTCCCAACTTTCCTCCCACTTGACAACCACAAGACTGTTCTCTAGGTCCGTAAGTCTGTTTCTGTTTTGTAGATAAGTTCATTTGTGTCATATTTTAGATTCCAAATATAAATGATCTCATATATTTGTCTTTCTCTTTTCAACTTATTTCATTCAGTATGATAGTCCATCCATCTTGGTCTAAATGGCATTATTTTATTTTTTATGACTGAGTAGTATTCCATTGTATATATGCACCACATCTTTATCCATTCCTCTGCCAGTGGACATTTAAGTTGTTTCCATGTCTTGGCTATTGTGAATAGTGCTGCTATGAGTATAGGGGTGCACGTATCTTTTGAATTATAGTTTTTTTGGGAAAATCAGCCCATTTCTTAACCACACAAAAATAGTGGAATTAATGAAATTCCTGAGGTAAATTAAAAGGTTCCATTATCTCCTTCTGTATCTGTTTGTTTCCTTGCTTTTTATGGCTGCACCTGCAGCATATGGAAGTTCCCAGGATAGGGGTTGAATTAAAACTGCAGCTTCTGGCCTATACCACAGCCACAGCAATTCGGGATCCAAGCCACATCTGCAACCTATACCACAGCTCAGGCCTACGCCAGATCCTTAACCCACAGAGCAAGGCCAGAGGTTGAACCTGCATCCTCATGGATACTAGTTGGGTTCACTACCACTGAGCCACAATAGGAACTGCCTGTATCTCGCTTTAAGTCTGAATGGTTGAAGTATCATTTCACAAATATCAATTGTGATAAATATGTGCAGTCATGGAACCACCACTAGAATCAAGATATAGATGCCATTTCCATCATTCTTGTGTGTGTGTGTGTGTGTGTGTGTGTCTTTTGTCTTTTTAGGGCCACATCCTCGGCATATGGAGGTTCCCAGGCTAGCACTCTAATAGGAGCTGTAGCTGCTGTCCTACACCAGAGCCACAGCAACTCCAGATCCGAGCCACGTCTGCGACCTACACCACAGCTCACGGCAATACCAGATCCTTAATCCACTGAGTGAGGCCAGGGATTGAAGCTGCAACCTCATGGTTCCTAGTCGGATTCGTTTCCTCTGCACCACAACGGGAACTCTGCCATTTCCATCATTCTTAATCCCATCTGTAGCCAATCTCTTCTCAGCCGCTTTGACCACCTCTAGCCCCATCCCGAGCAACCACTGACTTTTGCATGTCTCCATGGTCCAGCCTTTTCCTAGGTTTCATAGAAATGCAACCATGGAGCATGTAGCCTTTGAGTTTGGCTTCTTTGGTTGGGAATAATCCACCAGGGAGTCTCCCCTGTGACGTGTGAATCAGTAGTCCAGTCTTTTTACCATTGAGTAGAATTGTGCGGATCTTCCAAGGTCTATTTATTTGATGGCTGTTTGGATTGTTTCTAGACTCTCTGTCAGTTATGAATAAAGCAGCACAGCACATCTTCACCTGATGCCTGCCTATCTGCAGCTCAGGGTATCCTGTCCCTACAAACGCAGCACATGCAGGCTTGGGTTTATAAAAGTTGGAGAATTAGGGAGTGTGGGGGAGAAAGAGTGGAGAGAGAGGAAGAGAGAGAACAGGGTAGGGGAGAAGGTCTCCTTTTATACAAATCTGTCAAATTGTTCTCCACAGTAGCTGCACCATTTTGCATCTCCCCAGCCAGATGTGAGACTCAGAGCTGCTCTCTGTTGCACTTGATGTGGTTTTGTAGCCACTGTAGTGGGTGTGTGCTAGTATCTCATCATGGTTTTAATTTGTGTTTCTCTAGTGACTGATGATGCTGAACAACTTTTCATGTGCTAATTTGCCATCAGTATATCTTGTCCGATGAAATCTTCTGCCCATGTTTTTCACTGGGGGGTTTCTCATATTACTGAGCTGTGCGAGGCTATTAATCTGGTCCAGTGCTGATCCCAACTCTTGATCAGCTGCGCATGTTTAGGATGTTCTCTCTTCTAGCGTGTGGCTGGTCTTCCTTTCTTAATGGTGTCTCCTGAGGAGCAGACATTTTTAATTTTGATAAAGTCCAATTGATCAATTTTTATCTTGTGACTCATGCTCCTGGAGAGGGTTTTAGGATGTAAATTAGAAAGACTCACCACTTAGAGGATCCTCCTCAAACAAAAGTACGAGAAAAAGAATGTGTATATATATATGTGTGTGTGTGTGTGTGTATACACACACACACACACATATATATACATATACACGCACATGTATGTATGCCTGGGTCATTCCACTGTGCAGCAGAAATTGGCACAATGCAGTAAATCAGCTATGATTTTTTTAAAAATAAAAAATTTTTTTTAATTTTTAATGTATCATGAGAACACCTCAATACCACATTTTCCCTTCTTTTTAATGAACTTGGGAAATTCAAAGACCCAGGTGAGGAACCAGGCCAGTTCAGGGTCCCCTGGGTAATTGGTGCCTTAGGGCCTAAGACTCAGAGGCTGATGGGGCTAATCTTTACTTAATGGTTAAGTCAAGTGTTTGGAATTTGGAGAATTTCATGGTAAAACAATAGGCAACTTGGTTTTTCTGCTTTCTCAGTTCCTGACTAAGCTTCCTTACTGGACGTACTGGACTTTGAAAGGGAAGAAATTGATAATAAAGAATTTTTTTAAACTCTACGAATGGCTAATAGACAAAGTTAACATATAGTTAAATTATGTACATGTACAACTCCTTAATATATAGGACAAATGTTTCTTTTCATTTGTTTAACTGCTCTTTTTTCCACTGGAGGGTTCAGGTTCTAAGATTCTCCTTAATTGAAGTATCAATATCCTCTTTGAAACACAGAGGGCAGACCCCAGTCCCAGTGTGAAACCTTCCCCATGGGTGTTCTTTCTGGCATCTTCTATTCTTTGGGTTTCCCCTCCCCCTCCTCAGCTTCCTCACTGCCTTTATTACTGGAATTCTCTGGAACCTTGTTGTTTTTCAGCATTTTAGCTTTCAGAACTGTCTGCATTCCTGCTGTAGTTCCCATGCTGTTGCTCTTGGCATTTCCTCTCTGTTTCTTTATGGTTTTCATGACACTTTTAAGTAGACACTTTCCTCTGACGACTCAGAAAGTAAATGGAGTTTTTCTTTTAATCCATTAGCAATTCTGCATTTTCAGCACCTGCACAAATCCTAGCTCAGCTCTGGTCTTCCAGGCACAGCAACCACCAGGCTCGGGGCCTCTGATGTTTTCTCAGGTTTTCCAGGCCAGCCTTGTCACCACGGACTTGTCCAGGAGAACCTGCTCTGTGTTCTTTGGGCCTAACTACGTCCCTGGTCCCTCTTCTGTCTTGTAACTGAGAACTCATCTGCTCACTGCATCTCAAAGATACCACAGGAAGGAAAACCCACAAAACACCCGCTAACTGACGGCTATTCAGCAGGGGACGTTCCTCAGACAGGCGTGCCTGCCTCAGTGGGCACCCCTGTTTCCAGAGAAAGCCCGCCGGACTCCCTGTCCCACTGTGAGTAGCACGAAACCAGCTACTTGAGGATTCAAGACTCTGGGACAGGAAAAAGAGCAGAGGGTGTACCACGGCCAGGGGAGGCCTATGATGGGCAAGGCCAGGCCAGCCTATGTGGCCACACAGGATTAAGTAGATGGACTGGGTCATCTGCTGCTCCTGGACACTCAGTCCTGGCTCCTCCGGCGAGAGGGGGTTGGGGCGGGGGAGACTGGAAATGTTCAAAATGATTGACCAAAACGGTTTAGCAATCTCTAGACCAAGGGCCATTAATCTGAAAATGGTTCTGAGTCTATTTGATTTCAACAGAAAGAAAAGACTCCTTTTGAAATGGATAGTGACAGCCCTGTTCAGAGATAACAGACAGGCAATGACAAGGCTGCACTTCTTAGAACAAACACCAGAAAACCTTTCCTGGCTGCATTTGGATAGTTTCCACTTAGCTCAGTTGGTTTTCAGGCGGTCAGGAGAGGGGCTCATATCTGCCCCCTATTGGTGCTCCTGCCCCTGAACTCAGTCCCCTGGGGAAGGAGAAGCATAATGGTTGGAGCGGTGGGGGCTTGGAGGCCAAGAAGACGGGGGAGGGGGCACAACAGGACCAGACAGGTGCCCTCACCTAGGCACTTCCTTCACGCCCTCCATGTGCAACAGAAAGAGAATGTTGCACAAGAAAGGACACTGCAACGCGGAGTTACAATGGAGGTGAAATAAAATGGTACAATGACCCTAAGGAGGAGTGTGTGTGTATGTGTGTGTGTGTGTGTGTGTGTGTGTGTGCACGTGCGCGCACACATGCATGAGCACATGCACATGTGTGTTTTAGCACCCATGCTTGGACTGTCACTAGGACACGGGGACAAGGTCATGGGAAAACGCTTCTTTGAATCACTCTTAAGCAGGCCGTGGAATTAGGACTGATTTATGAATGTATTTCCACAATTTACTTGAAAATTTGTAACGTCCGTGAAGCCTGGCAAGGAAAGAAAGGTGCGGCCACTGTGAAGGAATGCTTCTGCTCCACTTTATGGTGAAATTATCCCAGGCTACCTGCTCTAATCCCCTGAAAACAAATTAAATCCTCACTAAGCTGACTTTAAATCAATAGTTTCATTTAAGAATAGTGTGACTTAATAAAAATAAAAAACTAACTGGTCCAGCCAATTTAAGAGGGAAATAAATCATTGCCCAAGGAAAAATAGCAGATTTGACTTGTATATGGGCCCCAGCTCTATTGAGGGGGGAAGAGTCTGTCTAAATTAACTCTGGCCACAGATGAAACTCATCGACCCCATTTAGAAGCCTGCTTTACCCTGGGCACCCCAAGAACAAGGATGCCTTCCACCCCAAAAGGAGAAGGGGTATTGCAATCAGTATCTTGAAAAAAAATCATCACTAGAAAGTACAAGACAACACACCAAGAAATCCCTCTTTAGCAACCCGTGTTAACAGTCCAGGGAGCACATGTGGACAGAGAAACACATTTTTAATTAGGGCAGAAACAAAAAGCTTCCTTGCAAAGATGTGTTGGTTAAGGTGATAGTTCCCTCAACAAGGCAGGACAAATGGAAAGTTAGGTGTGGAAGATCAGGATCAGTAATTAGAACAGATGTACATTCTATTATTTGCACATTTTTTTAATAAATCTAAGGGTTGGGTAGGCTTTTTCTTGGCCGTATACAAGAGGTACATTGCCATCTTATGAAAAAAGAAAGCCATGTAGAAAGAAAGGCTAAAAAATTTTCTGAAGAGAAGGTCTTTGCAAGTAGTTACAGAGAAAACTCTGTAAAACCATAATTCTAAACTAGTACTTTATCCACTTACTGAAGTCCTGGTTTACGAATCATATGAAAGAGAAAAATGCCCAGGACTTGACATCTGCCTACTTAATGATTATGTACTGGAGACAGACAAACATTAAAGTGTGTGCCTTCGAATGATGACACATTGATATCACCAGTGCCTATTACCATCCGAGCGTTTCTAAATTTTCATAGTTATAAAACCTCAATGCCAGTTACTTACGAATGTTCATTACCAATAGAGTGCTTTTATTTTGTCATGTGAACACTGACAAATAGGAATGCATATTCTTTTTGCTTTTTTTTTTTTTTTTTTTTTTTTTGCTTTTTAGGGCCGCACCCAAGGCACATAGAGTTTCCCAGGCTAGGGGTTCAATTGGAGCTATAGCTGCCGGCCTAGGCCACAGCCACAGCAACACCTTGTCTGTGACCTATAGCTCGTGGTAACACTGGATCCTTAACCCACTGAGCGAGGCCAGGGATCAAACCTGCGTTCTCATGGATGCTAGTCAGAGTCGTTAACTGCTGAGCCATGATGGGAACTCCCATACTCTTTCTAATGTAAGATTTAAACCCCAAACGCCAGGAAAGGCCACTTGTTCCTCCCCATAGCCCTTCTCTTGGGGACTAAATTATTTAATGTTGATCAGAAAAACACTTGGCCAAATACCTAGAGAAATCAATTTTCAAGAAAACTGGGGCAGCATAATCCGGGGTGGAGGTGGAGGCCTTGGACCAAGAGCAGGCTGAAGTCACCAGTCCATATCCATAATCCTGTGTCATGGATATTTGACATTCTGGCCTCAGTTTTATCATCCATCAAATGGAAGTGATGATACCTGCACAGCCTGGAGAGTTCCTGAGAGGCCCTGACTAGCAGTGATACCCATAGGTAAGGGTCGCTGGGCCTCTTCCCTGTCCAGAGACAAGCATAGTGATTCATTCCAACAGAGAAAACATTGGCTTCTCTACAGCATTTGAGTACCTCTGTCCACCATGTGAAATGATCTTAACCCTCCTGTGGAGAAGGCCTCAAGGATGGAAAGACAGGAACCAAAGAATTTGGGAGCCCAGGGCTAGTTACAGGGTACTCACATCTGTGCCTGTTAGGCCAGATCCATAGTTCAGAGCAGAGGGTGGTGCCTCAAGAGATCAAGAAGGGCTTTCTCCAAACTTATCCAAACTTGAACAATTGTCGAGATGAATTAGTGGCTATTTCATGATGTCAGTCTCGGCCCCGCTGCCCACAAATGACCTGACAGCTACAAACAAACAATGTATTTGTTTCTATTTGTAGTAAATTAGGAGTGTTTTCCTTTTCTGGAAGGTCAATCCTTTGTTTTCAATACCCACTCAAGTGAAAACTTCCACTATTATGAAGCAATTCCACAGCAGCCTCTCCTTGAAAAGTGCTTTAAAATCATTTCGTGAATGACTCTTCTCAATTACCCTGGAAGGCGGGTGGGCTTTAACAAGTGGAGAAGCGGCAAACGAGTGGGAAGCCTGGCCAGACCCCAAGCAGATGAGAGCGTGGCCCAAAGAAGCAAGCCTTCATTATCCCTTTGGCGATTCCCAAACGTCCAGCCTCTGGCCACAGCCTCTGCAGTGTACAGTCAGCACCCACTAGCCCAGAATAGGCTGAAGCATCAGTCATGACAAGGACCCTCAAAGGAGTGTGTTACCTTGTCGTCAGGTAAAATTCTATCAGGCTTCCTTCAATGGGCTGAACAGAACATCCCCATCCATTGTCCCCATTTATCCTTTCAGAAGCCTGAAGCCTCATCTGGGCCCACCAACTCAGAAAACGCCTAAGGGGGCAACACGCATCTTGTCCTGCCAGTCAAACTGAGCTGAACTCTGTCCGAAGGACCTACAGCCCCATGTCACTAGGAAAGGGGAAGCTCCATGAGTCCTGTGCCATCAGCCAGAATATCCTAGCCCCAGCTCAGCAGTTTCCATGGCAGTGGCTCTTTGAGAAGGGCTGGGGCTCTTCCTGCTCTGCCAGGAGTTCAGGGGTACTGGTGTGAGGCAATCAGGTTCCCGGCAAGCTGACCCCAGGTTTCCAATCTGCACGATGATGAGAATTCCAGGGCTGCTTGTAAACCCCGAGGTCCGGTGCTTTCCCCTGAGATTCTGTTGCTGTGCTATAGGATTCTGTAGGGGTCCTGGGCACACAGGCCATTCCTTTCATCAGAAAAACTGGAAAATTATAACCAATAAACTTGAGTGGAGGCCAGTGTAATAACCTCAGCTGGAAGTAAGCCATCAGGCCCCTGCACAAATTTTCCATACAGTTTAGCACAAGGGCAGAGAAGTGGTTCACATATGGGCTCTGGGTTTCAGGACCTGTGTGTATATCATTGAACACGGCGGACAAGCATCCACAGAGGCCCGAATGTCCTGACCCGACTGTTCTCAGCACATATGGCCCACATCTGAGGAGGGGAGCATCCAGGAGGTCAAGTACTAGAAGAAGAGCATCAGATAAACAAAAGAATCAGAGTTCCTATTGTGGCTCAGCAGGTTAAGGACCTGACATAGTCTCTGAGGGTGTGGGTTCAATCCCCAGCCTCACTCAGTAGGTTAAGGATCCAGCTTGCCAAAAGCTGTGGTATAGGTCACAGACTCGCCTGGCATACCACGTGCTGTGGCTGTATCAAAGGCCCACAGCTGCAGCTCCAATTCAACCCCTAGTCTGGGAACTTCCATGTGCTGCAGGTGCGGCTGTATAAAGGAAAATAAAAGAAAGAAAGAGGAGTTTCTGTCACAGTTCAGTGGTGTAGTAACGTGACTAGTATCCATGAGGATGCAGGTTCAATCCCTGGCCTCGGTCAGTGGGTTAAGGATGTGGCGTGGCCATGAGCTGTGGTGTAGGTCACAGATGCTTCTCAGATCTGTTGTTGCTGTGGCTGTGGTGTAGGTTGGAAGCTACAGCTCTGATTTGACCCCTAGCCTGGGAACCTCCACATGTCTTGTGGGCGTGGCCCTAAAAAGACAGAAGAAAAAAAAAAGAAAAAGAAGGAAAGGAAAAGAAAAGAATCAAAAATTCCCTTCCAAGTGCCCAGGCATGGTGTCTCAACAGTGAAACAAGTGAAGAAAACTTAACGCCACTCACCCAAGCTCCGACCCTCGCAGGAGAGGAGACGGAATCAGGTGGAAGAATCAAGCCGGTCTTTGAACTGGTTTGAATGAGACATTTCCAGCCAGGTCGGTGGGAACATTGACTGAGCCCGCTCTGAGCACCCACCACAAAGGCTCTCATTATTAAATTCTAAGGTAACAATTATGTACGGAATGGTTAACAACAAGGGTCCCACTGTGTAGCACAGGGAACCATATTCAATATCCTGTAATAAACCCTAATGGAAAAGAATATTTTCAAAAGAATATAAATATATGTATAACTGAATCCCTTTGCTGTACAGCAGAAATTAACACAACATTGTAAATCATTGACACTTCAATTAAAATAATACATTTTAAAAAAAATTCTAGAGTAACAGGCTAAGGCTGGAGAGTTACTGTAGACTTCTTACTTCTTCTCTTTAACTCCATCTGCTAAGAAAATTGCTTTCCAACCAATAAACAATTCAGAGACAACTGGCCAAAGGCCGAGGGGGCCGAGGGAGCTGCACTACTGTTCTTACAGGCTTTTTCCTGGATGCCAAGAGGTGCCGGGGCCAGAGGTCCAACTCAGCAGCCTAAAGGGACCAAGGTCAGGGGCACACACAGCCTCTCCGGTCAGCCCGCATTTTGTAAATTTGTTACACCCCAGAGTCACACACGCTCTGAACAATAATCTTTAAAGCTTCAGGATATACTGCAAAAAAAAAAAAAGAAGATGAAGAAATGATTGAAGTCTTTTTATGAATCAGCATATGGGTTCATACCTCCTTTGGGTCCCTGAAAATGGAAAAGTTCTCTCTGCAGGAGCCAGTAGAGTGGCCACCAGCCACATCCCGTGTGGTTCTCAAGCACTTGCAATGTGTCCAATGCAGCCAAGGAGTAAATGCCACTGAACTGTTTGCTTTAAAATGGTCAGAGTGGTAAATTTTAGGTTGTGTATATTTTACCACAGTGAAAAACAGAGTGGATATAGAACGCTGTAGAAGGTTGGCAGAAAGAGAATCTGAAAAGGAGCACAAATTCATCTCAGGATTTTGCCAAATCTGGCTTGGATTTTATGGGTTTACACTGAAGATTTTCCAAAAGAGCTGTGATTCCTTGAGAATCAATTATTATACTGATGCAAACCTAAGATTTGGTTTCCTCTCTATGAAAATGACCAAATTCTTTAAAACACGTATATTTTAAGGAATTTGTATACAATGTGCATGTAGGTGTGTGTATATATATTATATATAATTAAATCTAATGTATATATTAGATTACATATATAATTAAATCTAATTCACAAATCCAGACCAAAGACTCAGCTCACCTTCCACATAGAAACATTTGAAAAGTGAGACACACAACTAAGCCGAAAGATTTCAGTTAACCAAACATTTCAGCAAAAACATAAAGTAAAATCTGACACTTCCTACTATTATTGCTTTGAGACCATATTCCAGGTCCAGGTTGAAACAAATTTGCATTGGATACATACTCTAAAACCATTTCTTTTAGGATCAAGCCACCAGCATGCTGCGTCACTTTCCTGCTGACAAGATATTCAAGGAGCTTGACTTCTCAAGTTGCCACAAAATCTCTATCCATCTTCCACTCCCTCATACATAAGATCATATGCTCAAATGACACCCTTTGCAATGGCAGTTTTGCTATTTTTTTCTGGTAATTCCTTTCTTTTCTTTGTTTTTACCCTATTCAAGCATCTATCTTGTTGTGTATTTACTGACTCTGGGGAAAAATTCAGCAAAGGTAGAAGGAAAGAATCTGTGCATGTCTTCTGGCTCGTGTGTTTCAAAGATGTCATCCCTTAAGGGGACAAATAAGCCAAGATGCAGAGAAGGTTTGGGAAAGAGATGGGCCTCCATCCCCGGTTATCCACTGCAAAATATCCTTAGATAAGGTACACGCTCACCAGCTTGCAGGGAAAGAGAAGAAAGACAGACAAGAAAAGATGAGCGTGCAGTTGCAGACAGATTCCTGGAGGCTGTAAAACCTCAAAGAAGCTTGTACGATCCACAGTTCCCCAACACCTAAGTAGGTTGCCAGGCCAAGACTCTAGAAGGAACATCCATGGTGTGAGTCTGGTCCCAGATGGACCATGGCCAGCTGGCCAGAACAGCTGCTCCTGAATGGGCAGGAGGCCCCAGAGAGGGAAGACCACAAGCTTTCCTCAACGTCCAGGAAATGCTGAGCAGAATGATGAGGATATTCAAGGGCCAACTGACTCTTGCTAAGATTCTGCCACTCTCAGAGGAAGGGCAGTTGACTCAGAAACTTAATCAGTTACTAGAAACTGAAAGCTTTTCTATTTCTTGCCCAACAGTTTAGGAACCAAAAGTTGTACCTCGTACAAGTAATAGTTCACAGCAATGAAGCTGATGGAGGCAACTCGCCTTCACCAGTGAGTTTTACCTTTTTCATTTCTGGGCAGAACCATCTATATCCAATTCAAGTGTCCTTTGGCTGACCAGCCCAGTGCTCATAGACCATTATGTCCCGTTCTGCACACTTGAACTTCCAGACCCACATCATGTACTTGCTGTCTGTATCTACTGTGGTCAAGTGACTAGAGCAGAAAGTGTGGACACAGAGGGTCAAGGGTCACACCTGCATCAGAACACCAGCCCTCCTTGGAGTCCTGTTTTAATCCTCTTCCATGTCCATTTTTCCTTCACAAGTGGTTTTATTAATAGTTATGTCTAGGACTTAACCAGAGAATTGAACCATGTCACTGACAGTTCTCTGGGGAGAAGCAGTTTCCCAAAGACCTCCTGTCTCAGCCAAGAATTCTTGGAGCCAGGAAGGACAGCTCTTTCTCTCCTCTGAGCTCAGCTTTCGTTCCTTTTCAGCCAGGAGGCAGTGCTTCCCCAGGATGTGCTTCATGTGTGATGGATGGCCAGGCCACCTCCAAGATGGGGATGGAGAGAGAGTTCTAAGCAGTCATGATCTCTTAATATGTGCAATGAACGCACTGTTTCCCCTTTGGAAATGACACACGAGGTACCCAGGTGCACTGGGGAGAAGGAAAGGAGGTTGGAAATCTCCAGGAGAATCACTACTGAAAAACAGCTTGGAGCCGCTGGTCCTCACCAATGCTTTCTTCAGAAAATTATCCAGGTAAATCATGAAGCCAGACATGTGGATGATTTGTGTTGGTTGTTACATTGTTCTCCTCACGATCATTGTTATCCTTCAAGTCATCACTGCCTGTCCGTGTCCTCTTACGAGAATAATCGTCTGCACTGAGTTGGTAGGAAGTGAAGATTCATTTCTTCCTGGCTGGCCCATCAGTTACCAAGAGTGCTGGTCTTGCCTGGTCCAAGCATCCCCCCCACTACTTTCCTCCCACTCCCAGTGCCATCCAACCAATCACCTCAAACTTGGATTCAGCAATAATTCATCAGCCTCCCTCCAGCCCTGTCTTCACCCAATCTGCTTGGCTTTCCGTGCCTGGGTCACTCTCCTCTAATCCCTGCCTTATCTTACCACACATGTTTGCTTGCCATACGTAAATCAGGATTTCAGCATGCGACTCTCACGTCCCTTTATAAACTCTCTGTTCCAAGCAGACCAGCCAAGGTGCTCTCTCCTATAAGGTCACAGAGCAAACCCTGAGGAGGCTAAAGTGTCTCCAGTTGGCTCTCCCAGACAACTCATGGCCTGAGGCAAGAGAAAAATCCTCCACAGGCCTCAGAATCATAAGAATGGATGTTCTCTAACCCCTTTCCACTCCAGGCTGTAAGTCCCGCTTATGTACCTCTGCTCATACAAATTCTCTATCTGAATGTTCCCCTGCCTCAGTTTCCTCATCTATAAAATGGGTATCATAAAAGTGCCACCTTGAAAATTGATGAAACTTAAACAAAACTATTCCATTAAGCATGTAAGACAGTGCCTGGATCACAGTAGGTTCTTCGCAAATGATAGCTTTATTATTATTAAAGCTTGTTTTTGTTCTTGTTATTCTTATTATCCTTATTATTATTTTCTCATCATTACTTCCTTCAAACACTAGCCCACACCCACCACTTCCTGGAAGCTCCTATGACCTCTGTCATCCATGGTGCTCTCTCCCTTCTTAGGAACCAAGGCCATCTTCCTTCCACTTGAGACACATTCAAGTACACTCTTCAAGTACTATTTCCAGTGCTCTGATGTTATCTAACTGGTGCTGAAATCTCTAACTGGATCCTGGCAGGCACCTCAGGCCATCCTGCTTTGTAAGCACCATAGTACCTTCCTTGATGCTTCATCCATTGCTGCACATACTGGAAACTCAAGAGAATGCCAAGTGTCCTCCTGTGCCCAGGGAGGGGCACATCAGGTGAGCTGTGAGCTTGCTTTGGAAACCAAGAAATTGATGAGAGAGCGAGCAAAAGGCTCATGGACAATCACGCCCTGGCAGCTCTTCTGGATGGAGTGGCTCTGTGAGCAGGGGGTCCTCTTGGCTGCTGGAGCTGCTTATAGGAATTAACAAAGCCTGGAGACTTGGGGGAACTTCAGGTTTGGGGGCCGCCTTTAAATTCTGCACATTATTCATACTTTACCTTCTCTAACCAGTGAAGACTGTATCATTTGCCAATAGCCACTCATCTCAACATAGAATGTGCTTGAAAGAAAAAGGAGGGAGGGATAGACTAGAGCACAAGGATGGTGGTCATGGCTTGAGTTGAATGTGACTCAAACTCAGGGTGGCTCCTAATGGAAACATCAATCTTCAGAGAACAACCTCAGTCTCAGAAGAGACCCCTTCCAGGAAGAACTACCCACAGCAGCTGGTCAGCCAGGCTGGTTCTACTTCCCTGAGAAGATCAAATACACGGGCACAGGTGAACCATCCACCGAGAGCCTCTGATGAGTGGAGCCCAGTGCAGAGATGACAAGACTGCAGCCCAACGTTCTTTATCCATAAAAGTTGAACAAGAGCAGGCAGCTTCTTCTTTCCTTTACCTTGATTCTGCTTTAGCAGAAAGAGCCTAACACAAAAAACACCCGACACTAATATTCTCTATAAGCCACCAAAGGTCATTTGGAAAAACTGCAGCACAAAAAGGAAGGTGCCATTTGCTTCCTGGGACATCAGGGAGTAAACACCTTTAAGACAACACATGCCAGAGCCCATAGGTAAGAGTTAACCCAGGAGAAAGGCCCCTTCCTGAAGGTCTTCATTTTGGTCAATTTTCTGGCAGATCTTCCCAGAATGTCATGTCGCTACAGCAATCTTAGGAAGTCGGAAGCCTTAGTTCCTGAAAATAGAAATTGTCATCCCAACAACGATATTTTGTCACCATTGGTGGTCAGTTATACTAATAACACATTGCACTGGGAGTAAAAAGAGGACCCACTTTTCCACTATGGTGCGGGATTTTCTGAAACCCTGTCAGGAAAACAGAATAAACTTGTGATGTAGCTTTCCGGGGGAAAAGCCTTTGCCCATGGAACAAAAGCAAGTTTATGCGAAAACAACTCATGTGAGATCTCCTCAACCAGCAGAGCTAATTGTGGACCTTTCAGAGGAGCCGACACAGATATTCTGCAGACAGAATGTTCTCCATGGCACTGGAAGATCTCCTTGACAGTAAGATCAGTGGCTTGCAAAGGAGCCCTGTAGTCAGGATTTCTCAGCGTCAGGGCACCCTGGACATCTTGAACTGGGTGACTCCTGCCAGAGTGCCCTGCAGTTCATCAGCATCCCAGGCTTCTGCCCACCTCAGAGAGTAGCACCCCCTAGTAGTGACAACCAAACGTGTCCACAGAGGAGCAAAACGGGGCGCCTGCTAGGGACCACCACCCTAAACTCACAGGAAGGTCTCCCTCCTTGGTGACACAGCTCTCAGCCAATGTCTGTCACCTGACTAAAAGGACCAGCATCTTTTGCTACCATCACCCTTCAGCCTTGGGCAAAGGGGATGGAAAGGCTATATCCCCTTCTCGTCTTCCAAGAGACCTCCCAACAGAGCTCTGGATAAGCCAGGTGATCTCAGTGGGTCCAAGGCTCCTCATGTTTCCAGCATGGGATGTAGCCCAATGGCACTCGCTCCCGCCTAATGAATAACCGGTTCATCCTCCTCAGGGAACAAATCCTCCAGCTTTCGAAGGACACCCAGACAGGTTGCTTAATGATCATTGGGACATTGCGGCTGGGATTTTTTACATGAAACACATAAATATCCTGAGCCTGGGGGTTATTTCTCTCTAGTCCTTATGGTCTCTCTCATCTTAAAATAATTTACAGGAATTCTGCAACGATAGTAGGTCCAGGGTTGTTTTTCCTCACATCACTTTACAGAGATACTTATCAAAAGCCCAAACAAGGTGCCATAAATCGCTGGCTTCCCTGGTAGGCTCACAGCGTTCCGAGTCCCATGTGGTCCATCAAAGGGTCACTTGGTGAGAGGCCAAGCCGCCAGACGTCCTCCCTCACTGCTTTTTTAATTTCCTCTCTTCCTCCCTTTATTCTCAGAGATGCTACATCTTTAAATAAAAGGCCCTGCACAATTTTAAGGGGGAATTTCATTTTAAGTAAAATGTTCTTGATTTGAAAAAAGAGGGAAAAGATGAAAAGGGAGGGGGAAGAGGAGAAAAAGCTAAGCCCTTTCTTGATAACTTGCCTGGATTCTCGGCTAGGGCGCTGGCCAGGTTCCCACTCAGTTAGTCTGTGCAATCGATTACTTTCAGACACCTTGTCAATGGCAGCCCCACCAAACAAAAGGGGACGGGGACGGGCTCGGTGGCTGTTTTCCGGAGGCCTTGCCACTTCTAGGAGATGGGTTGCCACTGTCTTTGCTTGCAGGTTCTCCCCTCAGACAGCTGACATCTTCCAGGAGGACCACTCTTACCCCAGAGCATGCTCTGTGCACCACACCTCCCTGAGGCACCCTTTTATCTCCAGACTCCCTCCCCAGATACCCATAATCTATTGTACCCAGTGGCCAGAGACAGCCAGGCCCCTGAAGACAATTCCATCCCCTTGAACACCTGAGGCCCCGTTGACAGGAATCAAAAAAAGCATTCTGGCCAAAGATCACCGGGTCTAAATTCCATCTCCTTTGTTTGGATTTATGAACAATAAGGCATCTTGTGGCTGCCTGGAAAAGCAACGTGAAGCAGAGATGTTTTTCCTTCCTTTGACAAATGTCGCTGGACCAGGAACACTTGGTCCTCTCACTTCTGTGATCTTTGATGTTGTGACCCAGTGGGTGGATGAATCCAGGCATGGCTGTGATGGAATTTGGGGAGAGAACATTTTATTTTAACACACAAATTGATCCCACATGTGCGCTTGGGTGCTGTTTTTCAGCAGAGCACAGTTTCCCTGAGGACAAGCACCTGCATGAAGGTCCTTATCCTTGGTTCCGCTCTCACTGGAGCAGCATCTCTCTGTTTTCCCCTTTGAATTGGATGTGGGTGATAGTAGGCTCCAATCCTAATCTGAATCAGGTGCATAATATACACCTAGGGTAACACCTAGGTTACCCTAACCCTAACCCTAGGTTTTCCTTCAGTCCACAGCTTTGATTGTGTCCCCAGGCTAGGTCTCTCACACAGAGGACAGCCTGTCCCCAATTCATGGTTATGATATGACATGACTGCACCAAGGAGGGAATTTATGTCCAAAACTAATGTAGATATTTCCCCACCTGCTTGTTAAAACCCCATCAGTAGTTCCCAGAATTTTTGGCAGAGATAACATACTGATGTAAGCTTGAATTAAAACCCAAGAAAGTAATTATGAAGTGACTGGAAAATTCAACCTATAAAAAAAGGGGCACGAAGCAAGTGAAGGGAGAATCAGAGGGCATCATATCAAAATCCTACTTGTCTAATCTTCCTTATCATCACCAGTGATAAACTTAGCACCACAGTAGCTTCCTATTGCACTCAGCTCATCTTTTTCTTGGGACAAAATAAGTATGAATTCTATGTTTAAAAGTAGCTCATTTACAGAGTTCCCGCTGTGGCTCAGTGGGTTAAGAACCTGACATAGGTTCAATCCCTGGCCTCTCTCAGTGAGCTAAGGATCCATCATTGCCATGAACTGCAATGTAGGTGACAGATGCAGCTCGGATCCTGTGCTGCCATGGCTGTGGCATAGGCCTGCTGCTGCAGCTATGATTCAACCCCTGGCCCAGGAACTTCCATACGCCGCAGGTGCAGGCATAAAAAGAAATAAATAAAATAAAAATATCTCATTTACTCTTAGGAAGGAAAACATGAGATAGAAGGGGAGGTCTAGGCTTTACTGAGGGTGATATAGAAAGGGTGTTGACAAAAGGAAATGCTGAACATGAGAGCTGCTAGGACTGTTAACACAGAAATAGAGTCGAAAGCAATCAATCATCCTCAAAAATAACAGCAAAAGTCTTCTTGATTTAGAAGGTGGTCATTTCATCAGACCTTGTCTTTCCTCTTTTATTTAAGGCTCTCTAGCCTCATGCGTATCCAGATTCTTCCAAACCAGATGAAATCACTGGGATGCAACCTTTTTACAGGATTTAGGAAAACAGAAATGTTTTTAACTTCTGAAAAAAAATTTAACCCATTTTATTACTATCTGTTGTCAGTACATGTTATAAATTCTTTTTGAAAAACAAAAACAAAGGAAGCAGGAGGAATTAAGAAAACTGGGGGACAATGAGGAAGAAGTAATGAAGGAAAGGAGGAAAGAAGGAAGGGGGAGAGAAGAAAAAAAGAGGGAGGAGGGGGAGAGAAAAGGAGGGGAGAGGAAATCACCTTCTAAGCTGTTTACAAGGACAGAATTGTGTTGATCTGGAAGCAATGACACAAGGAACAGATAATGTAATAGCATGCTCTGCACTTTAAAAATTATTCTAGACACACTTCCAGAAAGGTGGACTAGACACACTTTTCACTGTTCCTCCTGCTAATGATGCCCAAAATCCCTGCACATGACCTGTAAACAAACATAAGAAAGCTGGAGAGAAGAAAGCAGACAAGCAGGACCTGGGACCCAAAGAAACACACAGTGGTACCATTTCTTAATTTTGTGTGTGTGTCTGTCTTGTATATACTAAACTCTGTACCAGGCTGGAGAGGCCAGGAACCCAGAAACACTCAGATGAAAAAAGAGGCCAAACATGCTTTTTTTCACTAGGCAAAAGGGCAGCTGAGTAAGAGTGAATACTTTTAACAAAACTCATTCTATTCCAGCCAAACACACAGAAAAAGCTATACCTACCCTTGTTCCCACCAGCAAATGGGGAGTTTAGATTTCCATAATCACTGAGCTATAACAAGCATCCCAACCTCTCATACAGTATTGTCAAAGGCCAGGTGGGGACCTAGATTTCCAGCCCACCTCAGCCACCCCTCCCCACCAGAGAGTATCAAAGGTGAATAGTAGAAACAAGATAGAAATAGTAGAAACTCCATAATGCCAGGGAAGGCCACGCAGAGAACAGTGACAAGGCACCCTGTCCTACCCAACCAGGTGTACCAGCAGAGGCCAAGTGGGGTGTCTGAGCTCCCCAACCCATTCAGCAGTGACAAGGGGCCCCTAGTTCCCCATCCTCCTATATCAATAGAGATTGAGTAGGAAACATAGACCTCCTTCCAACCTGGTATAACACATGGCACCCCTAGCCTCCCTTGCCCTGCCAGAGCAGCATTCAATGAGGCCTGCCAAACAGAAGATTTAAATATGATCCAGAGACTCATAATACAAAAAAAAAATCTAGATTTCAGTCAATAATCATGCATTATAGAAAGAACAAAAAAATTTCAGCTTTAATGAGAAAATACAATCAATAGACACCAACATCAAGATGATAGAGATGTTAGAATTATCTACAGCAAAGATTTTAATACAGTCATCATAAAACTACTTCAATGAGAAATCATAAACATTTTTGATAAAGGCAAGAGTAAAAAGTCTCAGCAAAGCAATAGAACATACAGAGAAAAACCAAGTGAACGTTTTAGAATTTAAAAAAAAAATAGTAACTGAAATTAAAAACTAAGTGAATAGAAGCAACAGAAGAATGGAAGGGATGAAGGAAAGAATCAGAGCACTGGAAGACAGAACATTAAAAATTATCTGAAAGACAGAAGTAGATTGGAAAAAAATCAACAACAAATATAGCCTTGTGGCTTGGAACAAAATATCTGTCTGAGAAGGAGAGGAAAAGTTAGAATTGAAAAAGTGTTCAAAGATTAATAATTAAAAATACCACAAATTTTGACAAAGACAGAATCATGAAGCAGAGAAAATCACAAATAAAATAACTTCAAAGAAATCTATGACCAGATACCTCATAGTCAAATTCTGAAAACTAAAGGAAAAAAAATCTTGAAGCAGCAAGAGTGGAATAACATCTCACCTAAAGCAGAAAGACAATTAGAATGATAGCATATTTCTGATAAGAAACCCTGGAGGCCAGAAGAACTGCCACAACATTTTTCAAGTTCTGAAAGAACAGAACTATCAATTCATCATTCTATATCCAAGAATGAAGGAGAAAATAAATATCCCTAGACAAAGGAAAACCAAGAGAATATACTGTCAGCAGAGCTAGCCTATGAGGATGGCTAAAGGAAGTTCTCTAAATAGAAAGAAATACTAAAAGAATGGATCCTGGAACATCAAGAAGGTAAGAAAAAACAATTTAAGGAGCAAAAATATGGATAAATACAATAGATTTTCCTTTTCTTCTTGAGTCTTCTAAATTATATATGACTGTTGAAACAAAAATAATAACATTGTATAATGTGGTTCTCAATGTAAATGGAAGAAATATTTAAGACAATTATATTATAAATCAGGGAGGACAAAGGACATAAAGGGAGGTACAATATTTACACTTCAATCAAGCTGGTAAAGTGACAACACCAGTAGACTAAGTTACATAAAAAATGTAGTAAATACCTACAGCAACCACTAAAAAGTCCATACAAAGAAATGTATTCAAAAACAATGCAGATAAATAAAATTCTTTGGAAAATTCACATTACCCATGGAAAGATAGGGAAAAGCAAACAGAGAAGAGCAAGAGAAAACAAAAAATAAAACGATAGACTTGCAACCTAACGCACTAAGGATTACTTTAAATGTAAATGGTCTAAGTATACTAATTAAGACTGAGATTTCCAGAGTGGATTAAAATATGTGGCTGAACCATATGATGTCAATAGCAAACTCACATCAACTGCAAGAATATAGGCAGGTTGAAAGTAAAAGAATGAAAAAAAAATGTGCCACGCAAAACCAGATCAAAAGAAAGCAGGACTGTCTATATTAAAACCACATAAAGTAAACTTAAGAACAAAGAAAATTATCAGGGACATTATACAATGATAAAGTATTGACCCACTAAGAAAAGATAGCAATCCTAAATGTGTATGTACCAAATAATAGAGTTGCAAAATGTGAAGTAACAGCTGATAGAATTGAAAGTAAGAATAGACAAATACAAAATTATAGTTGGAGATTTCATAACTCCAGTCTCAAAAATGGATAGAAAAACTCGAGAGAAAATCAACAGGAATATAGAGGAACTTAGCAACATCATCAAACAATAGAATCTAACTTACATTTCTAGAACACTCTACCCAACAACAAAATATACATTCTTTTCAAGTGCCCATAACCAAGATGGATCATATCCTGAGCCATAAAAAAATCTTGCCAAATTTTTAAAAATTTAAATTCTACAGCATATGTTTTCCAATTATACTCAAACTAGAAACTAGAATCAGATTAGAAATCAATAACAGAGCAATAACAAGAAAGATTCCAAACATTTGGAAACTAATCGCAAAACTGCCAAATAATCTATGGGTCAAAAAGAAAGTCTTGTCGTTCCACTGTGGTGCAGCAGAAACAAATCCAATTGGTATCCTTGAAGATGCAGATTCTATCCCTGGTCTTGCTCAGTGGATCAGGGATCCAGTGTTGCCGTGAGCTGTGGTGTAGGTCACAGACATGGCTCAGATCCTTCATTGCTATGGCTGTGTTGTAGGCCAGCAGTTGTAGCTCTGCTTCAACCCCTAGCCTGGGGACTTCCATACGCATGGGTGTAGCCCTAAAAAGAAAAAAAGGAAATCTGAAGGGAAATTTTTAAAATACATAGAATTATATGAAGGTGGAAATATATCAAAATTGGTGCAATGCTGCTAAAGCAGTACAATACATAGTATAAATGTATAGCACTAAATGCTTACACTAGAAAAGATAAAAATTCTTAAATCCATAAGCTAAGTACCTGTGTCAGAATCCAAAAAACCAAAGAGCAAAATAACCATAATCAAGCAGAAGGAAGGAAATAATAAAAACAAGAGTAGAAATTAATAAGATAAAAAGTAGAAAAACAATAGAGAAACTCAGTGAAACAAAGAGATAGTACTCTGAAAAGAGCAAGAAAAAATGACAATCCTCTTACAAGACTGAAAAGAAAAAGAAAAGGTATTCTTTTAAAATTACTAATATTATTAATGCAACATGCCTTTCACTATATAGACCCTACAGACCTATAAAGAATAAAGGAATATCATAAGTACTTCTACAATATAAATTTGACAACTCAGATGCAATGTCCAATTCCTCAAAAAGTATAAACACTACAGCTCATCCAGCATGAAATATAATTACTAACAAATTAAAGCTATTGAATTTCTTATTTGAAAATTCTTGTAAAAGATGTCTCCAATCCCAATTGATTTCTCTAGAGAAACCTACCACATTTAAGCAAGAATTCATACCAATACTACACAATTTCTCCTAGAAAATAGAAGAAGGAATAGTTTTCAATTAATTTTATGAAGTCAATTGCTTTGGTATCAATACCAGACAATGGTATTATATAAAAAAGAAGCTAGAGACCCATATTTTTCATGAAGATAGACATAAAAATTCTTAATAAAATGCTGGCGAATAGAATTCATGATGTACCTGGAAAAATTTTTTTAAAAAAGAATTCAGCAATTGTATTATCTGGTATTATATTCTATTATTATAAGTCAAATTAAGCAATTAGATTGATGGATGGGCAAATGCATGGATGGATGGATATATCTATGATGAACATTCTAAATGAGGAACATCTACAAAAAATCTAGAATTAACGTGATACTTAGTGGTGAGATACAGAATGAGTTCTCACCTAAGATTGGGAATAGAGCAAGAGTATCTGCTCTCACCACTGCTTTTCAACTCAGTATTGGAAGTTCTGGCTCAGACAGTCAAGACAAGGAAATAACAGACATGCAGACGGATATCTTTTCCTCCCGCCATCTCCGCGTGGCTAGTTCCCTGTCCTCTTTAGGGTCTCAGTTTATACACCACCTCCTTGCCCAACCTAAGTAGGTAAGCCCCTTCTGATACATTCTGACTCAGCCAGCTGCAAGTTTCTGTCATGAAACTTATCCTATATTGACCTCTTTTACTGCTTTCTCAAGTTTCTCTCCTCAGGAGCAGCTTTTACCCAGAGGACGGTCTGTGGTAATGGAAAGTTCTAGAACTGGGCTCTCCAACATGGTGGCCAGCACCCCCCGTGGCCATTGAGCTCTTTAAAACTTGGCTAGTGTACACATCCACACGTGGCTAGTGGCTTTGAATTCTGGACACAGGTGATCTAAAATCTCAGCTTTGCGCCCACAAATATGTTTTACTGACAATTATCACCGAGCAAAGCACAAAGTTGTTGTTCAGCAAATATTTTAAGTGAAAATGGAACCTCACTTTTTACTTGCATTTTTACTATACCAAGGTTGACCATCTTTTCACATATTCACTGATCATTGTTTATATTTCATTTTTCGATGGGCAGTCCATTTTCCTGTTTAGTTCTTGATTTTTTAAGCACTATTACTTACTAGGAAATTAATATATAAATATTTGACTATCAAAATATATTGCTACTATTTTCTGCTGATTGTAGTTGGTACTTTTATTGAGGCCTTTGCCATATGAAAGTTTTAAATGTGTATGTACGTATCAGTTTTATCAATCTATAATTTTATGGTTTCTGGGCATGAATTCTTCGTGAAATTCTTTAGTATTATACTTTGTAAAATGCTTTACGTTCCTTCTTATCCCAGCATAGTTCAGAAGAAGAGAAAATGCCATCCACAGGCTAGTGTTTCTAGTTACATTATGTTATTTTTTTCAGACGAGTAATACATTTCCACAAAACAAATGGTCAATAACAACTATGAGAAGTATATTAAAATTAATGCATACTGAGAATTGTACAAAGAAGAGTTTCTTCTTCACTGAATTACAATTTCATTCAGGGGCTGATTGGCTTGATATGTAATGAGAAAGGGAAAACTCTTTTAAGAAAGTCCATGCCCCAGTACAGGTGTTCAGAGCTGTGGCTTCAAGCAGGTGCTGATGGACAGATGCTGGCCTTGGAACCCCCATCTCAGTGACAGCCTGAAACAGTGCCTTTCAGAGTTGAAATAAAAGCCCAGCATCCAGCCTGCCTTGCTGAGCAGGTGAATCACGTGATCCCACATTCCAGTTTCTTTCTTCCTGCTAGGGAGATGCTCACCATGGCCCTCGACGACATGATCATAAAGCCCAGGAGGAAACCCCAGCTTCAGCACCAGCTGGGAGAGGATGAGCAGTCCTCGTGAACCAGCACCAAGGTCCCTGTGCCCAGACCCCAGGGCACTCTTGCAGGACAGGCAGCGCTCTGGGGCAGAGGCTCACTTCCTTACCGCACACCTGACGCCTTTCCCACCTCACCCACGGAGCTCCAGATAACTGTACTTCTCACTGGTGTTTAATAAGTTTCCCCACTGTTGTGACACCTGACAGGCACTGCCTATGTTGGTGGAGGATCCACGGCATGAGCAGTTCATTGTTGACGGTAACAAATCCTTGTCAGTTTCAGACTGACAATTTCTACTTATGTTAAATTGCAGGGTTAAAAAAAAAAAAAAAAAAGATAAAACACCCTCCCCTATGGTATTATGAAAAGAAATAAGGAAATATTTGATATGTGCTTTTACAGTTTTGAACAAAACCTCAAGCTTTAGCTTTCATATATTCTAAAAACAAAAAAAAAAGAATGAGAAGAAGAGAACTGACATTGCATCAGAGACTGACGGCCTCCTCGCAAGGTTTTCTCTTCACACAGACACACAAAGGCCTACATGTTACCTGTGAATGGAGATCCCATCACACCTAAATGAAAAAAAGAAAACTAGAACTCGTTACCAATAAAGTGAATTAGGAAAATGTTTCTGGCACCAAAAGTCTCTGCTTCTAAAAATGAACATAATTATAAGGGCTATAAACTTTTTAATCATTTCCTTGAGCATGTGCAAGCTCATACCTGGTGAATCTCTTCCATGGGAAACACTAGCCCTCTTCCTAATGGCACATTTTCTTAATGGCTTTGCCGTTCCTGAGTTCTTTTCATTGCATTGTTACTTGCTATAACCAACCTGAGTTAACATTGCACTTAAACATATGGAGAGGATTTTCTCCATCACATCCATTCTCTCCACCTGCAGGGGAATGAGTTCAAAAGGAAGGAAATCCATTGGATCCAAAGTTCCTTGGAGCACATTTAAAACTCAAACTGGGGAGTTCCCATTGTGGCTCAGTAGTAACAAACCCAATTAGCATCCATGAGGACATAGGTTCGATCTCTGGCCTCACTCAGTGGGTTAAGGATCCGTCGTGGCCGTGAGCTATGATGTAGGTCGCAGACAAGGCTCGGATCCCACGTGGCTCTGGCTGTGGTATAGGCCAGCAGCTGTAGCTCCAATTCCACCCCTATCTTGGGGACTTCCATATGCTGCAGGTGCAGCCCTAAAAAGAAAAAAGCAACTGAAACTGGAAGAAAGGGATGAGATACAGCAGCCTGCTAGAACAAATAGCTCTCTGAATGTGAATGAGAAATATCTCCCTTCTCCTGAAACAATATACTGTAAAGATATATAGGAAAGTTAGATACCCACAGTCCTGGACTGAAAGAGAAATGCTAGGGGCTCTGGATGCCCAGCCCCGAGCAGCCCTTCCAAAAGTGCAGGAAAAGTGACCTCCTGGAGCCAACTCGGCCACCATCTCTCCCGAGACAAGATGCCCATCCTGAGAGGCGTGTTTTGCAAATATCCTGACAACCCCAAGCCAACTCCATAACACGTTTTTTGTTTTGTTTTGTTTTGTTTTTTGCATTAATAACCTGGCCCTATTGCCAATGACACATTAACTAATTACATACCCATTTACTTAAATGTTACCAAGTGACTCTATGGGAAAAGAATGTGAAAAAGAATGGATGTGCGTATCTATGTCTAACTGAATCACTTTGTGGTGCAGCAGAAGTTAACAACATTGCAAATCAACTCTACGTCCATAAAATTTTTAAAAATGAAAAAAAAAATGGCACCATGTGGCTGTCCAACCTTATTAAAGGTGGCACAAAACTGAGGAATACTATGGGCAGCATCCTTGAAGCTCATGAGACCAACACTCTAGTCCCTGCCCCAGATCTAGAAACGAAAAAAGCCAAGGTCAGAGCAGAACCTTCTCAGGGTCACACTCTGAGTCCCTGTGAAACCCTAAATCTTGACTCAGTTTCTAAAAACAAGGTCTCCCAACCCAGTGGGGTCATTATCCCATGACAGGGTATGGTAAGTCCTGTTAGAGAGAAAACAGAAATATTTGAAAGGTCTTGGGAGGGTCTTATTTCTCAAATGGAAAGGGAAGATTTAACATTCTTTAAGACTGCTAGTCAACTACGGGCAAAACTATATTAAATGATGAAGTGGGAACAGGGACTGTGAAAAAATCCACAGGTAGGAAAAAAAAACAAACTTTTTTTTAAAACAAATTACTGTAGATCTCAAAGCATTAGAATTATTATTTTCCTTTCATATCCTTGGATCCTTCTTGGATTCTGGGTCCTATTCCAATGTTAGCTTTACTAGCATGTTTTATTGAGGCCAAATGAGCATCTAAACTGGAATTAAAGCTCACCTTTGTTCTGCAGACTCAAACTCCCAGATGTCACTTAGGTGTTGAACCATTTTAACACTCAAGAGCACTTCACACCAGAAAAACACATCCATTTACCAAGAGGTGGAAACCTCCAACTTCTAAACCCTCATCCGTATTGGCTACGAGAAAGGGATTTTTCCATCTGCCCTGCCTCCTCTCTCACCCCCTACCCCCTTGCGTGTCTCTTGTTCCTTGTGTCATCCTGAGCACGAGGACCAGTGTCTTCCTACCATATCCTCATCCCTCCAGCACTGTTACCTTCTTTAAGTTCAGCCCCCCGGACAGGAAGACAGAGATAAATCTTGTTTCCTGTGGGTTGTCACATCCCCAGGCGAGCTGGGGCCTTCCAGGGCAGTCTCTGGGCACTGAAGTGCCAAGACTCACCAGGCTGAATACAGGGTTCCATTTCATCTTGGCAGAGTCAGGGACTTTCCACAGACAAATTAACTTTGTTTCATCTCATCTTGACACCATAATGTCTTTTCCATACACCTGCTCTGACATTTTCATGGCATCATTGCATCCCAATCAACCAAGGAGGGAATTCGCCTCGTTACACCAAACATTCTGAAAAGGGTGGGTGATTTTTCAAATCAAACAATCTCTTCCCCGTATGCCTCTTTGGAGAGATAACATTTGAGATGGAACAAACACCCTGCAAATTTAAAAGTCTGAAATATGCCTATTTGATGACAACCTATTTACAATGTGTACCCTGCACAGTTGCACTCACATTTGTATAAATGGAAAACTTTTAGAAAGTAAATCAAATCCAGGATTTTCCTAGAAATTTTCCCATGTTTCAGCACTTTAAAAGTAAGACCTTGGAGTTCCCACTGTGGCTCAGTGGTAATGAACCCACCCAGTATCCATGAGGACATGGATTCGATCCCTGGCCTCCATCAGTGGGTTAAGAATCCAGGATTGCTGTGAACTGTGGTGTAGGTCACACAAGCGGCTCAGATCTGGCATTACTGTGGCTGTGGTGTAGGCCTGCAGCTACAGCTCCAATTTGACCCCTAGTCTGGGAACTTCCATGTACCACGGGTGTGGCCTTAAAAAGAAAAATAAGTAAATAATTAAAAGTAAGAAATACCTCTAGATTGACATTCCTGAAATTTCATATTATAGTAATTATTAGTGTTGTAGTTAATGCTAATGATGATATTCTTTGGTTTTGAAGTGATTTCACATACCTCTTACCACGTATATCACAATAAATTCCAGCACAATTATTACTGGCTTGAATTTACAGGAAAAAAACTGACACCAGGAGATGGTGCCTGGAGTTTTGAAGGCACCAAATTTAACTAACAATGGTGAGTGAAGAAGGATAAAATTTCAATCTTTTGACTTCCAAACCATCCTACCTCACTGTGGGAACACCATTCTTGGTGACTGCATGGGGTTATTTCTAATTGTCTCTAAAATGATTTTTTAAATCCTTGAGTTATTGCTTTATTTTTAAATCAGTGTCACTTTGTAATCCCAGCTAATCTAAATCCATGTGTGGACTACATGCAGATAATTGAATGTATAGAAAGGCCCACTCTGGATATTCTATTTTATTTTGGGAGCCACACCTTGGCATGTGGAAGTTCCAGGTTCAGGGACCAAATCAGCACCACAGCAGCAACCTGAGTCACAGAAGTGACAATGTTGGATCCTTAACCCCCCGAGCCACCAGGGAACTCCTTCTTTTATTTTATTTTTATTCTTTGTCAAATAATGTTGCTACAGAATAGGAGAGTAAGGAAAAGCTTCTTAAAGGAAGTCTCAAACTGTGGTGCCCCCTGTGTGTATTGGCCAGGAAACCTCTCCGGTTTACCAATAAAGAAAAATGTAAAGCAAATGTAACAGAAATTATTTTTTTCCGTGTAAAATCCAGTTCTTTAGTTTTCCAGTGCAAAAATGCAGTTTTAATGTAACCTGAAACTAGTGTTTCTCTGTCTAGAACACCCAGTTATTTTCCACTTTCTCCTCATCCATCTCTAATACTTCTATTCATCCTGCAAGACCTTAGCCAAATGCCCCTTTTTCCTATTAAGTCTTCCAGATAAAAGTAATAATTATTAACCTTGTATGTATCCCTTTCTGCCAAACACATTAACTATTATACTTAATTCAATTTATGGATCTCTGTGTTTGTGTCAATTTCCCATTCTTTCCACTCCCAAAATGGCCCATGAAATCTTCCATGGCAGGAATCACATGCTGTGATTTTTTTTTTTTTTTGCTCTTTTGTCTTTTTTTAGGGCTACACCCATGGCATATGGAGGTTCCCAGGCTAGGAGGTCCAATCAGAGCTGTAGCTGCCAGCCTACGCCACAGCCACAGCAACGTGGGATCTGAGCTGCGTCTGCAAACTACACCACAGCTCATGGTCACACCGGATCCTTAACCCACTGCACAAGGCCAGGGATCAAATTGCATCCTCATGGATGCTAGTCGGGTTTGTTAACCACTGAGCCACGACAGGAACTCCATATGCTATGATTTTTAAATTTCTAGCGATTAGCACGTAGAAATCCTTATTCTGTTATATAGCAGCCTCCCAAAGCAAACCACAATGCTTCTCCCCTTCCAAATGATCTCCCCAGCTCTATACCATGCAGGAAAAAAAAAAATACAAAGTCAAGGTATATCCAACTCAATTCAACAGATATGGATTTATGCATCTAGTTGAACCATGCAGGGTGATCCACAGACCTTCATTTACCAACACCTTTTGCTAATAGTAGGATCATGTTTATGCAACTTAGAAAATATTTTAAGATATTTACCTATTTTGAAAACAGGTTCACATGGGTACATCTGCAGTTTAAATAGATAGAATCCAAGAGCAAGAGGTGAATTCACTCTTCAAAGATCATTCCAACTTTAGTTTCTTCTCCAAGCCCAATTAGTGGCATTTTCTGGAGTTTAAGGTATTAACACTCACAAGGGGAATGTGCATGGGGAATTTAACTTCGCTTTGCTTATAACCCCTTTCAGGTCTGTTTGCTCTACTGAGCTGTTAATTCCTCACACCTCTGGTAGTTCTAACGGGTGTAAAGTTGATAGAATTAATGATATTTTTGTGGTGTCTATGCATGGTTTAGCCTTCTCAAACTTTGCTATAAATAGCAAAGAGCTGAAGGGAGAATGATTTTTTTTTTTCCCAAAAACAAAAGACTAGACTTTTTTGATTACGGGCACTTAAGCCACTGAGATCATGGACCATTCTGCCTAATTCCAGTGAGATTATTCGTGTGGGCAATGGGTTTGGGGTGTCTGGAATTACCCTCAAACCTACGTAGCTTGCATCTTGCTGAGCACGTAATGGGAAAGTTGGTCTTTAGCTGATGTCACAGATGACATCAAGTGTAACCAATTCAAAAAATGTGCCAGTCCAGCCCAGTCCCCCAAGGGTACCTAATGAGCACCCGACAAAGTGTCATGATCTATACAGCAAGGTCCTCATGGCTTCGGTCATCAGCGAGACCCCTTTTCCTCCTTGACCCCCTTTTGTTAGAAGCCTGAGCATCCGTTTCCCCAGGAGCAAGCCCACCAGAGAGTCAGAGATCCAGCCTTCCCTCCAGCCCCCATCATGTACTTTGATGCTCTGGTAGGACCACAACCCCAGAGAAAGGAAAAAAGCCAGCTTCCCAGGCATGAGAGCAGCAGCAGACAAACACCAGGCCACAGACAACTGATCAAACCGCACCTGAGTTCCAACTTGCCGCAAAGCAGTGGCCGTCAGGCTTCTCACTGGTACCACAGTGTCCATTTTCACGCATCTGAGCCATAATCTAGGTTTTTTAATTCCAGAGACTTGGCAGGGGATGACATTTGGCTCCTCAGCAAGGTGAGCATCTCCATGTGCGCACTCATAAAACATCAAATGAGAAACACACATGGAGGGAAAGACAAAGTGAGCAGCTGGAGATGAATGTTTCAAACTCAACACAAAGGAGTTCCCATTGTGGTGCAGCAGAAACGAATCCAAATAGGAACCATGAGGTTGTGGGTTCGATCCCTGGCCTCACTCAGTGGGTTAAGGACCCGGTGTTGCCCTGAGCTGTGGTATAGGTTGAAGACATGGCTTGGATCCCAAGTTGCTGTGGCTGTGGTATAGGCTGGCAGCTGTAGCTCTGATTCAATGCCTAGCCTGGGAACCTTCATATGCCTCAGGTGTTGCCCTAAAAAGCAAAAAGAAAACAAACAAAAAAACAACAACAAAAAAACCCTCAATGCTCTTAGAGCATCCCTAAGCATTCTTGTTGACCCTGCCATGAAGAAGCGCTCCCCCCCACTCCAGACTTGTACCAACCCAGCCCTCTGTCCAGGGCAAGGGCTGGGCTTCCTGGTCATATTGAATGAACAAAACAATGGAAGTGGGATGAACTGTGGCCCCATCCCCTCATTCCTCAATGTAGAAGGATGCAGGCCTCAGTGGTTGCCAATCTGCCCAGCTGTGGACCACTTCCTGTTCAGTATTCCACAGAAAATGCACATTCCTTCTCTCTGGCTGCTGTTTATCCAAAATCTCATCAATGTCTTGGGACGTCCAGGCATCAAACCTGTTCAATCGCACATAAATATCAGTTTGTCGTCAACTTGTTTGGGCTGAATACTTCTCAAGTGAAGGGGGGCATTTGTTTCTTCAGCCCACCCCCTCCCCAGACCACAGCCTCCTCCCAGATATCTGCTGGTGAGTCCAGAAATGTGCCCAGCTGCCAGCCCCCCTGTCCTGGCTGCTTCATGAGCCGCGAATCAGGTGGTGATCAGTGCATCCTAAAGACTGTGAATCAGGATGCTGCACAGAGCAACGCCGTCCATTATGGTTCTTCCATCTTGAAGACTGACAAGGCAAGGTCGCTGCCCTGGAATAACTCCTCCGATAATTGGCACGTGGTCATTATTCAGATTCTTCGTTGGATGTTGTTGTTCAGCCAAGAGCCGGGCTGCAAAGGGAACATGAGAGAGAGACAGAAAGAGGCCAGATTTGGAAAGCATCTCACACCCTAACTGTGGGCAGCTTTGCACGGAGATATTCTGGAGCCCTAGGAGGTAAACAAGGCCTAAGTCCCCTGCTTTGGGAAGATAAGTGCTGGGGGATCTGCCAGCTAAAGGCACACTGCTGAAATTTGATTGAAAACTTTGCGATGTGAAGACCAAAAATCACAAGAAGGAGGCAGGCAGCATTTAATCTTCTGTTGGATGACAATTCAAGATACACTGATAGAGATCCCTTCCTCCTGATATACCAGTCAATACTGTAGATGCTAGATATTCACATCTATCTACAGACCCTGCAGAAAGGCGGCGGGCAGAGGGTGGAGGGGGTTGTGTGCAGACCAAGGCATGCCTGGTTGTCAGCCTGCTCTCAGTTCCTTGCTAGGGAAGGCCACAATTTATGGTATTACGTCATTATTCTAAGACCCCAAAACCTCCAAACACTTTGAGGCAGAACATTCAAATCATGCACAAATGCACACCTCAGCTCTGACCTTTGTCCATTTCAGATGATACATGTTAATCAGTCCTGAAAATGGAGTGGAGAACGGTCTGAAAGAAATCTCTCCTCCTCAAGGAAAGGCAAATTTTCAGGCAGGGAGATTTCTTGTTAGTTTCTGCTTAAAATTCTTGTTGTTTTATTTTTTAGAATGCACAGTCAGGAACATACACACAAACACTCACAAAAGAACCAGAGACATGGCTATTTTAGCCAAAGGACTAGAATACACACGCCTGTGGTGAATAAGACAAGGGAAGGATGTGACTGGAGTTTTCTGCTGTGGGCACGCACGTGTAAGCCAGCGTGTGTCTGCACCTTCCAGGTTGGTGCCAGCTACTGCGGGCACATTTATTGTTGTACTTACTTGAAGGAAATTTGAGAAGATATCTTGGAACATGGTTTCCTGAATGGATTTTATTTATTAAATAATTCACCAGGTTCCTCTCCAGGAAAATTTTCCGACTGAAACAGAAAGAAAGCCAAGAAAGCAAAATATTTCCGGCAAGGCGGGGCTCTGAAATATCTTTGCTTTGGATTCTGTACTAGGGAAAACTCTGTCGCATCGGTCATTTCTGTTGGAAACTATCCATTTAAGTTCCCTCTTTTGTAGATATTTTGCTTTCCCCTAAATATCCGTGCTTGCTGGGAGAAAAATATATTTGGGGTTGTTTCTTTGAGAGCTTCTTGCTATCTGCCTCCACCTGCTGGAAAGAATCAGGCTTTTTTGTTAAGTGCAGCCACAGCCCTGTACACTGAGGAATGTCTATTTTCATATAGATGTCATAAACATAGAGAATAGATATTTACCTGTAAACATCATGTGTAAATTAAATATTATGTGTAGACCTACCACAAAATTAGGTAATCAAAGTATTTTTTTCTCTTTCTCGGTCACACCAACGGCATAGGGAGGTTTCTGGAGCCAGGGATTGAATCTGAGCTGCAGCTGTGGCAATGCTCAATCCTTAACCCACTGCATGGGGCCAAGGATAGAACCTGTACTCAGCAGTGACCCAAGTCACCACAGAGACAAGACCAGATTCTTAACCCCCTGCACCACGGCAGGAACTCCTCTAGATATTTTATTAAACGTGGTTTGGATCAAAAAGAACTTCATTTTAGGGAAAACAGAGATTATGTTGATGCAAGTGATCCTGAGTATTTATCGAAACTTCACAAATTAAAGATGGAATATGAAGTCATGGCATTAAACTTATGCACGTTAACAAATACCTACTTCTCAAGGGGCCGTGTGTCATTTTTATTAGCAGCTGGAAAAGAAGCTGCGTGTTGTTCCACACGGATTGCCTGTTTTACACAACAGCACATTCTGACGGGTATCCATGGTCCCTGGCACGTGTATAAATTCTAAGAATTCATATAATTTACCTGATAGATCAGGAGCCATTACAGTCTGCTGTGTAAATTCATATTTTGGCACTCTTTAAAAAGTGGATTATTATTGACCCAATAGACCATAACAGCTCCAAAGAAGCCATTACTGTGTGTTGTGTAAATCCTTCAGGGCGTGTGTTTTATTGACCCTTTGGAGGCATCAGGGCCTGTCCTGTCAGTCCAGCTGCCATGTACATGGACCAAATGCATGTGCCTCGGAAATTGAAGCCGTAGTCAAATTACCCTTGTCCTCATCCAAGAAACCACAGTGTAAAACTGAATATTTCTACTGTCGTTTCTTTCTCTCCCTTCAGAATTCCATTTCCCTGTCTTTATCCAGAGGTTAGAAATTGGACTTGTGGATAAGACAGTGGTCATTCAATTTCAAAATGTAAAAAAGAAAGGGAAAGAAAGCATGGAGAACACTGAAGGTAATTTTTATTTGCTTTGCATGAAAACAACGTCTCAAGGACTGCAGGAATTCGCCAGCTCCAGGAGGTTGGCAAAGACAGTGAGGTTCCTCTACTTGGAGCTTTTTGGAACCCAGAGCAGATCTTTGTTCTGTTGTCGACATGCTAATTTTGCTTTCTCCACTTGCTCATTGTCCTCTCCTTACATTAAAAAGAAAATGGACACAGGAATATTTTGCCAGGAAAAAGTCTTAGTTATTTGCCCCTTCAGAAAAAATCAAATGAGATACCAAAGGCTGAGGGCTTTGATTCGTTCCTGGGCCACTGATAGGTCTGGGTTAAGCCATCCTCATGCCCTCACAGCACAGACCAGAGCCTCTGAGGTGATGATTAGCTGTTTGTTATTCTACTTCCTGATATCGCCAGAACTACGCAAAGCAGTGTGGATTCCCAGTCTTCAGACACAGGAGATATGCTAGGAATGGAGCTAGGAGCAGATGGACAGGCTGGTACCCACAGGAGATGAGGCCCATGTCTCTGGGTGGACATGCTTCCCTTCTGGCCTGGAGGAAAAGGCTGGTTTGCTTTTGAAGGTGGAGAGACAACCATGGTTTCAAACAGACCATCAGCAACCAGATCTGCTAAAGAGACCAAGATTTCCTCATATAATAGGAAAAAAAATAATGGAAGGGGGCATTAGGTGCTATGAAACTTTATTCTTGCCCTGAGAAAGAATGAACACACACATTTTCACACTTTTTTCCAGCTGTAATTGTTCTCATTGATAGTTTAAAATTCTAAAGGTGGGACTTCCCTTCGTGGCACAGCGGAAACCAATCCAACTAGGAACTATGATGATGCAGGTTCTACCCCTGGCCTCGCTCAGTGGGTTAAGGATCCCAAGTTGCCTTGAGCTGTGGTGTAGGTCACAGGCGCGGCTCGGATCCCGCATTGCTGTGGCTCTGGCATAGACCAGCAGCTATAGCTCCAGTTAGACCCCTAGCCTGGGAACCTCCATAGGCCGCTGGTGTGGCCCTAAAAGGCATAAAATAAAATAAAATCCTGAAGGTGAACAGATTACAAAAGGAGGACAGAGAGAGCCACCTGGGGGAGTTGGCTGTTGGGTTCTCCACCAAGTCAGAGGAACAGACAGATCCTCCAGAACTGCAGATGGAAGAAATCTCTGGTGAGAGCCTCTTGGGAAAATCCTATTTATTTTCCTTTTGCAAATATGTGCCAACTACTGCATTGCACAGCGTGCATGCTCCAGAGGAACGAGCAGAGCCCTGCTTCCAGATGCCATGGGTAAAACGCGAGCCCAGGCACAGCCATGCAAGTCCCAGATGGTCACCTGCCTTCCTCTGGGGAGGATTCATTTGAACTTGCCCCAGAGAGTTGGCTCCGTCCCCTGGGGGTCTCCAAGGGTCGTGTCACACAAACAGCTGAAGGAAGATTATTGTGCACCTCGCGAGGGAACCCCAGCCCCTCTTGGCACCCCCACACACACACCCAGGCCTGTTCAGCTGGCAGCTCAGGCAGGAGAGGGTTAACGCTGGGCTCCTGCCTGTCAGGGACCTGCAGAAAAAGATCAGCTGCCGCAGGAATGCGTTAACCCTCCCAAACTATCCAGAGACCCAGAAAGCACAGCCAGCCCTACCGCATCCCTGACTCACATATTCAGGACACACACACACACACACACACACACACACACACACACACACGCATGGCTCATTTTGCCTCCCGATCCCTCTGCCTCTTGCCCTGATTTGAATAGGAAGTTCTACTTCCAAATGCAGTGTTTTCTTTCTAACAGGGCTGTTTTTGTAATCTGGCATGCCAAGTTGCTGCCTTTTTAAAAAATATTTTCACACACACACACCACCAGCGTAGCGACCCCACATGCTGGTGGTCCTGCTTCTTGCCAAGGGACTCCCTGGGTAAATGCTGCCCTGAGAGAGAAAATATCCTCCGTTTGCAGGTCTGGCCAGCGTGGCCCTGGCCGGGGCAGGGCCAAGGTCACGGGTGGGCCTGCAGGACCAGGTTCTCAGCTTGGCTGGCTGCAGGCTCCTCATCCAAGTGAACACAGCACTCGGAGCTCACAAGGATAAATATTTACTCACCTGTTTAATACCAGAAAGCAAAATTCCACTTCAGAAGAAGAGGGTGGAAACTGGAGCTTAATTATTTGAAATAACATGGAACTCTGGGAGAATTAACATTTTTTTAACGATTCCTTTTCTTTCCCTGTTGTTCATTTGAAATCAGGTCTGGCTCGCATGCAAGGAAATTGGCACCTCTGTCACCAACGGGCTTTGGTGTCTTGGGCAAAGTTAAGATTCCTTCCTGGACAGCTGAATAAAAGAGTTACAGACCCAGAAATAAAGTCAGGGTCCTGAAGGCAGTTACATCACACACATTTCTAAGGGACTGTGTGCCCAGGATGTTCCTGCAGCTCACGCCCACCCTCAGTACTCGATGGCTGTGTTTGTACAATCAGTAAGTCATATTCCTACCAGTGCACTAATTATAGGGGCAATGGTGCATATAATAAAAAGCTGATGCCCATCACTGCTCTGGAAACAAGGGTTGGGCTCACTCCTGGCCTGTGGCGGTGACCATGTCTGTCCCACGCCTTTGGTTTTAATGGCTGACACAGAACATGTATCCAGAAATCAGATAGGCAGCGTCACATCCAGAGCAGAGCAGCTCTGGTCACATCCAGCTTTTTCCTCCCAGTTTTTTTGTTTGTTTGTTTGTTTTTGTTTGTTATTTTTTGTTGTTGTCTTTTTAGGGCTGCACCTGCAGCATATGGAGGTTCCCAGGCTAGGGGTCAAATCGGAGCTACAGCTGCCAGTCTACACCACAGCTACAGCAACGTGGAATCCAAGCTGCGTCTGTGACCTACACCACAGCTTACGGCAACGCCAGATCCCTAACCCAGTGAGTGAGGCCAGGGATCAACCCTGAAACCTCGTGGTTCCTAGTGGGATCTGCTTCCACTGTGCCACAATGGGAACTCCTTTCCTTCCAGTTTTATTAGTCATTTAGTTTCAGGCCCAAAGTAGAGTTTGAGAGACTGAAAGTTGGATGGAGAAAAGCACTGGGGGAGCCCTCGTGATGTTTCTCATGAAGAACATGTGAGTAAGGCTATAGAGAAACGGCCCCGTGTGCACACTTCCACGTGGTCACCGCCAACTCAATGTGGTTCCCTTCGCACCAGCGGGACAAGGAGGAGTCTGGGGCACCCCTTCACAGTTGTGAAGGAAACCAAGGCAGGGCTGCCCTTGTCTCTCACACCTGCGTTTTCAGGCTTCTGTGTAGAAGGCATTTTGTGAATGATGGATGTAGCAGGAAGGACTTTTTTATTTCAAAGGAATTTTCACAGGGGGAAAACATTGCAATCTTAGGATCAGAATCTTGACTTTTCTCTTGTGTTGGTATCTGTGTGTGAAGGCTGCCCGGGCGCACGGAGGGGCCACCTCATCGAGAGCTATGCACAAAGGGTCTTCCGGGTGGCCCCGCTCTGCCTGTTGAGGACCAAGCTGGCTCTCTCATCAGATGGGGACGTAAGGAAGGAGCCCTCAGACTCAGGGCACCAGGAGCGCACATCCCTGGTCAGAAAGAAACCAGCCCCATTTCTGGAATTCTGTGCATTTCGTAGGGGCCACAGAGCAAGGAGAGGAAGAAAGGAGGGCTTGCCATGGGTGTGAAACCCTGGGCATTGCACTCAAACACGTGCCCACTGCCTCTGTCACCCAGGGAACTCCAGGGGTCTATTAACCCCGAGCCCCCTGAGGCCAGCAACCATGGGATCTCGGTGGCCCAGGCACTTCCTTGGCCAGTTGAAGCAGATGAGGGAACCTGGTCTCAGACAATGAGCCACAAAGGCTGAGCCATATCACAGGCACCCTTACTAGAGGGTCACATATTGCCTTTCTTGAATCCCAGGGGAAGCTGGGGGCTCCAAATAGCCTGGCCTGCAGAAGACAAAGGGTCCAAATCCACTGTGAGGCCCATGGAATTTTCAAGGACTCCCAGAGGTAGAGACATGCAGCCCCGGAACCCGTGAAGGAGGGGGTCTCAGACAGGGCCACACCCCTAGGTGCCCCGTAAGCCCTGTCAGCGAGTGCTCCTTCCAGCTGAATTTTCAGTTGCTCCACGACAGGTGGCATCATGTATGACCTATTATGTAATGACACGGACCTTGTACACAGCAAACACGTCTTCTAAGATATTGTCAGTAAACATTTCTGGAGAACAAACAGGAGTCCAGCAAACGCTGGGTGGGGGTGAGAATTACCCTGGTTCTGAGCCCCTCTCTTTTTTCGAGGTGTTAACAATACGTCCTGATTCTGAGGGAAAGAGGAGGAAAAACAGGCAGAATAAAGGAAGGGGAGGTGTAGGCAGTTCCCACCCCACCCCCAGCCCCACCAGTCCTCTGGCCTGAACAGAAGTCGCCGACTTTAGGGGCAGAATTTTCCTCCAGGGTTTTATATCAAACCTTCCAAACAAGTTAATTATCTTCCTTAAATGAAGATTCCAGATCCCTTCTCCGTGGACCCATGCGCTTCTAAATGAAGCCAGCAGTCAAACCGTGCAGTTTATAACAACGCCTCTGCTCGAATGCCCCGTGACTTCTCCCTGCTTTTAACCTGAATTTCTAACCTATTTTAAACATGCCATCCCCCCCCACCACCTTAGGGGAAGGGACCCTTTCTTCTCTTTCTGCCTCCTTCCCCAGTAGATGAACTTGCCCTGCAATCGCGCGCTCATCCTGGCTGACCCCCTGCCGGCAGTCATTGTCTCCAGCAGAATAGGGAATCTGAGAGCCTTTGTGGAAGGGAACAGAGAAGACAGACATTATTATGATTTTGAATTCGAAGCTCTCCTCTTTTCTTTCTTTCCTTTTATTTTTTTCCCCTGGATCTAACAGCTGTTTCCCATCACCACTGGTGTTTGAAAGACATTGCAAAAATGAGTGGATCAGTATCACAATTAGTTTCGCAGGCGGCTAATAACTTACTTGCCATCCATGCCTGATTTCATCAGGACGGTCCTGATTTATGGCTGTTTGTCCCCACGGCCACCAGTCCCACGGGGAGGGGCCTGCTGCCCGCTCCCTTTGGGGCCCTGGGGTGGCACGCCCTCCAGTGGCCATCCACTCCTCCAGCTCCTTCCCGGCAAAAGCCCCCCAAGCCTGACGACTGGACTCCAGAGACCTCAGAGCCAGCATCGGTCCCCTGTCCCCTCCTTCCTCCCCGTCTCCCTCACACCTTAAGGTCAGAGATGCTTCCAGGCCTCATGTTAGTCAGAAACACCGTGCTTCGGCAAGGAGGCTGCTGTCAATGGCGCCAAATTATGCGTGTCTAGTTTTTGTGATGTGATCTACTACTGTTCATCAGGGACGGAGCTGAAACCATCCCCTCATTTTTCTCGGGGCTGAGAGCAGGTCTACAGGGAGGCCAAGTGCAGAGAGAGGCTCTGTCCTTTGCGCGATCAGCAACTTTGCGTTTCGTTGTCTTTTTTTTTTTTCAATGAAAAATTCCATGCAAAATAGCAGAACCAGGCCTTTAACATGGAGTGAAAAGATCTGATCTTGCCCAGACAGAGCCCGGGGTCGAGTGGAGGCGGTGAGGACCCTGAAACACTTAAAAGTCTGCGTGCAGGCGCCACAGTTCCCGCCCCCACCCTCACCCCCTATTCCAGATGCCCAACTGGGCCTTAACAACAAGCAAAAAAACAAGGCAAGGGACAAGTCACACTTTGGAATTATGGCATCCGTGTTGAACTGTACAGAGCACCTCAAGAAGGCCAGGCAGACCTCACAGGCAGGTCAGGGCCTCCCTCTTTTTGACACAAGTGGGAGATTAAGGATAAGAGTTAGGATAGTCACAAGGACCAGGCTAAAAGCCACGCCTTCCTGTTCCTAAGTGACCACAGTTGCACCAAGCAGAGTCAGGAAAACCAATGAAATATGCTGGTGGTGAAAGAACTATGGGGATGGGGGGTGGCAACACAGCACCCTAGGCCTTGCAGCTGCCACAGACCTCTTGCAACCCCTGGGGGCAGAGAAGTGAGAGTCAGGGATGAGAAGAACACATGGGAGGCCCACACGAGGCCACTGGGCCCTCAAGAGTCAGCCTGGCTCTGTGGGCACCCACCTCCCCTCCTTTCCCTACAGGGAGCCCCCTCCTCAGCCTTGCAAGCCTGGTGCAGGATCTAGAGAGTGAAGCTTCCAGGCCACCAGTTGGGCCAGAACCTGAACACACAGGGCCTCCAGAGAGCCAGGGGAGTGGGCACCCCATCACCTTCCAGAAACCCTTCTGCTTCAGCACGGCCATCCCCTCCCAATGCACGAGCCCTCAGGCCCAGGACAAGCCTGAAACAGCCACTTCAGCCCCACCAAGGAAGGTGCTCACGATTTCACAGAGTCAAAGAAAGTAATAAAACCTCCTGAAAATATGCCCTCAGCTGGTGACTATGCAGACAGCTGCCTAAGTTCCTCCACCAGCACACAGGGACCCTTCCTGCTCATGAGCTTGGCAGAAAACCTGAGTCACCCACGCCATCAAAATCTGTTTGCGATTACCGAAAAAAAAGGGGGGAAAACAGATCCGAAAGATCTGTCCTCACAGAGTTAAACAGTGCTCTTTGGTTTTATATCCATGCTGCTGATTATTCCAGATTTTTAGAGAAAATACAGCAGAAACCAGCTAAGATTTCTATCCCCGTTTGTTTAGTGTTTGTTACATGTCACTTTTGCCAAGAGGCCAGTGACCAGGACGTTGGCTGTCACCCTGTCTTCAAGGAGGGACGCTGAGCAGAAAGACAGTTTCTGTCCTGCAAAGATGATCAAGGGAAGAAAACCAAACTGCCATCAAATGTCAGGGAGATGGAGATTTGAGGTTGGCAATTCTGGGGCATTCGTTCTGCATTTTTCTGCATAGTTTTTCCTGCAACCGCAAACAGGCTGGGTTTGGCCCTGTCGGGGAAACGCGGTACTCAGACGTCCTGCTCCGTCACTGAAGTCAAAGAGAAGACGAGAGAGAAAAGTGACAGGCCATCCATCTCACTCAGCATGTTTATATGTTTCTTTAACCAAAAAAAAAAAAAAAAAAAAAAAAAGTTTACAAAATGGAGTGTCAGGAACATTGTGTAAAAGAACACTTATCTGGAGACTTTGATCTTTGTCTGAGGCACCATTAGGACACTGAAAGGATGATAGCTCGTAGCGGGGCCAAGAGGAGGAAGGGAGTTTTCCCAGGAAAAAAGCTTGAATGCTGCCTCCTGGTTGTATTTAAAGCAAAAAAAAATCCTGTGAAAGCCCACGGGACAAGCTGGAGGTAGGCCAATGGCAGCTCATGACATCACCCAGACCCACAGCACCTGGGGAACACAACACATCCCAACTGTAGTCAGCTCTGCTCACTGGCCTGAGGGACATGTCAGTGCAACAGAGGGAAACCTGGAGCAGAGAATCCGAGCCAAAGACAAGCCAGCCCATCCCAGCTATGAGAACACCTCCCAATGAGGCCTGTTAGAACAAGGGAGTTCCCCTGTGGCTCAGCAGGTTAAGTATCTGGCGTTGGCACTATAGTGGCTCAGGTCGCTGCTGTGGTGAAGGTTCGATCCCTGGCCCAGGAACTTAGGCATGCCTTGGGGGTAGCGAATAGAGAATCTTGTTATAATTCAAGATGCAAAAAAAAGAGAATCTTGTTATAACGAGACGGGGAAGTTAGAACTTTGTGAATTTCCAGTGACTTTCTATTTCATCTAGATCTGATGAAATAGACACAAAAAAGAAAGAAGAAAAAAAGAAGGGAAGAAAGGAAAGAGGAGGGAAGAGGAGGGAGGGGCCAAGGAAAAAAATTCATATTTTTAGGATTTCCATCCCCACTTTGATTCTTTTTTTACTGAAGTATAGTTGATTTACAAAGTTGCATTAGTTTCAGGTTTACAACAAAGTGATTCAGTTATACATATACCTGTATACATATTCTTTTTCAGCTCCTTTTCCATTATAGGTTATTCCAAGATATTGAACATAATCCTCTGTGCTATACAGTAGGTCCTTGTTGTTTATCTCTTTTATATATAGTAATATGTATCTGTTAATCCCAAACTCCTAATTTATCCTATCCTCCCTTTCCCTTCTGGTAACCGTAATTTTGTTTTCTGTGTCTGTGAGTCGTTTCTTTGCATCATTTTTTAAGCTTCCACATATAAGTGATATCCTATCATATTTGTCTTTGTTTGATTTCACTTAGTATGATAATCCTTAGATCCATCCATGTTGCTGCAACACTCTCATTCTTTATTTTTTACCTGTGAAGAAACAAACAAAACTATACCTAGAAAGGAAATTTTAGTTTGTACTGTAAATGTTCCAGCAGGGAAAATTCAAGTAAGAATAAAGAAGGGACCAGAGAGAATAATTCATGGGAGCAGATTAGGCCAGTTCAGATGAACTCACAGCTCACAGAGAACTTCAGAGGTTCCCAGTAAGTTTCTTCCTCATAAAACAATGCACATGACACTCATTTGCCTGACAAGTGTTACCCTTAAAAGTGACATGGAGGATCAGAATGCACTTGGATCTGAGTCCTTCAAACATTACTGATTATGTTGCCTAGTAAGGCGAGCATGATTATCATCTTTGGGAAAGTGGTTCCATTGGGAAACATCTTCTATCAGGTCTTCACAGAGACCTGCTTCACAACTGCTTCACAGAGCATCCCAATCCCTCATGAAACCTCCGCTTTCCCTGTGAGAAGGCCCAGCACACAGGGCAAGACCAGGGGTTCAGTATGAGCCCTGTGACTTAATGGAAAAGTGCTCACTAAGCACTCACTATTATAGGTCAAAGGGGGTTAACCACAGAGACCCATGGAAATATAGGGCATAGCCGCCACCCCCAAAACAAAGGACATTCTGGATAGAGGGACAAGCAACCCTCACAAACCGCCAGTGTAAGAAATTAGCCTGTATAACAAACTGCAAACAGTGTGGCACAACTAAAAGTGGGAAGCAGTGAGTACCAGCTGGAAGTGAAATAATGAGGAGGGCACCTTGGAGGATCAGAAAGTCCAGATCCTGCAAGAGGCCTTGCCCTGGGCTCTCTCTGGACCTCTGTCCACACTCACGTATCTAAGACCTGGGGACACAAACTGAGGAAGATAAGGAATCACAGAGGGAGTAAACTCAGAAAGTCACCTGGCATAGTTGAAGGGTAGACACCCCGTCCTGGTAGGAGAGTTGGAGAGATGCATGCATTCTTGATCCACTACAACAGGACTTCTAGCATCTTCTCCACTTACCTCAAAAGTGTGGTGCAAACATAAAGCCACAGAGGGTTACTATCTTAGCATCTCTTTGAGTTCTTCTAGAATGCAGGCCCCTCTACCTACCTGAGTGACTCCAAACAGCTCAGCATGCTCCATGTTTCAGTACTAGCTGCAGAGAGGTAGCTGCATTGTCCAAAGCCTGCCAGCTACAGTGGGCCAAGGACTTGCACAAGGTCTTTGTGTCCAAATTCTAGGCTCTTTTTACTAGGTCTTCTATCAGTGATCCTTAGATGTGAACAAGAGTTCAAATAACTATCATTCTAAGTTGGGACTTTTGAATAACAAGCTCACAGCAGCACCTAATAGATTTTACTCATTTCATCCTGGCAGCAAGCTGAGGACGAGGCGACACTGGCTCCTCTTATGAAGGATGAAATTAAGGTGCAGGATTTTCAGTAAATCCTCCAAACCTGCACATCTAGAAAGAATTCAAAGATAGGTCTACTGGTCCCCAGAGCCCAACGCTCTTCCCACTGTCCTAAAGCCACCACAACCCCAGGACATGGAGCTGTGCTTATAGGAATCAGGAAACCACAGCTGCCCTGTATAGGTTGGTGGCCACAGGCAGGCAAGGTGTGCAGCATCCCTCAGCTTCCTCATCTACAAAATGGGGGCACAAATGCCACCTACCCAAAGTTGTGTATGAATTAAGATGTTAAAATTTAACTTTTTAAGAAACATAAAATTAAATGAAAGCTTAATTCAATCTAGTTAACTAATTTAGATTAATTAGATTGCATTAAAATCAAAGGAAGCCAATATTAAAATACGACTTACCTAAAGCTGTGTGTGAATGAAAGGAACTAATAGACCCCACTGTTCTTAGAACAGTGCCTGGCCCGCATAAGTACTTCAGGAGTTTCAGGAACCGCAAGTGGTGTCATTACCTAGTGATGTCATCACTAGCATCAGCAGCTTCCTTGTTATTTTGCCCATGGCCAGGGGAGTTCACTCAAGTTCATGTTGTGGGGCTGAGGCATTTTCTGTTAGCTTGTATGAAGCAGTTAACCAGAATAGGACTTTGAAATGATTTTGTATAAAGTCCTATGAACTACGCCTACCTTCTATATGTCTGAGTATTTGGCAAAATGATCAATTTATCACCTGCCCTCAGAACTGCTAATAGTGTTTCAAATCCAACAACTCAACCCAATTCCAAGGTCATCATGTCTCCTTTACACACTCACTTGTGGCTTTCCCACACAGCCACCCCTGAGCACTCTTTCTTCTAACATCTGACCGTGTCCAGGGTTTGATAAATTCATGGATCCACTTGTATAAATACACAAGAAACTACCAATGGTTGTTTGGGGTCAGAAGAGACACCAGTAAATCCCCGATCATGTGTCCAGAGCACCAGCCCTTCCTCATGCCTCCCTGTCCCTAATTTCTTCACTGGTCCAGGTCCTTTTCATCCCTCATGACTCAGCTCCACTCATGCATGAGCCTCGCTGCAATTTTCTAACATCCCACAGGGCTGAGCTCGGACCTTACTCTCTGCTACAGAGAGGTGATCATCTCATGTTCCACCCTGGATTGAAATAGCTGCTTACTTGATCCCCACCAGACCGCATGCCCTTTGGGGGTGAGGATTCTCTTAGTCACATTAGCATAAATGCGTAAATATGTTTGACATTGGTAAAAAAAATAAAAAAAAAAAAACAGTATCTTCAAAGTACAATAAAACAAAGCATAATAAAACGAGGACTGCCCGTATCATATATTCAGTATTTGTTGAACTTTTACTGCATTGTCACTAGTTGATAGTTCCTCCATCACAGTACTGTACTTCAAGCCTAAAGTTATCCATTAGGCTTTAAAAAATTGTATAACTTTCACACAAAATGAATCTCAATCTTTTTTTTTTTAATCTTTTTTTTTTTTTTTGGTGTGGGGGGGGAATGCACCCAAGGCAATATGGAGGTTCTCAGGCTATGGGTCGAATCCCACCTGTAGCTGCTGGCCTATGCCACAGCAACACAGGATCTGAGCAGCTTCTGAAACCTACACCACAGCTCACAAGGCAACACCAGATTCTTAACCCACTGAGTGAGGCCAGGGATTGAACCTGCATCCTCATGGATGCTAGTCAGATTCGTTTCTGCTGAGCCGATGGGAACTCCCCAGTCCATTTCTAATTAGGATTGAACCACTCAGAACGGGTGACATGAGAGCCAGAGGTTCTACTGAAAAACTGTCCCTTCAAGAGGTATTCAAACCTTCAGAAAAGAAGAGACGTAACTAGGTAAAAATTGATTTCGTACCCCTGATAGTTTGGTAAATATTAATAAGAATATACTGCTTAAAGATGTAACCCACAAAACAGCTTTTTGTCATTTTATAATATTTTCGGTGTGCAAAATGTTAATGGCACCTCTGCCAGACCCTCTCCCTTTGAAAGGACAGCATGCTGTGCCCTGACACTGTCTGGTATCCTGCCAGCCAGCCCTGGAAATACACAGGCCCTCACACCCCCTCTCCTGGGGAGATAGACGGATAAACCTACAGCCATTTTTTTCGAAAGTTTATCTGTTCTGTCAAGGTGATCGGTTTAAAAGACGGACTTGATTGTAAGCTTGAAAGAAGATTCTGCCGCTTCAGGGAGTGTGATTTACAGCCGAGAGAAGGAAATAACGAGAAGACAGATCTCCAGCGGCCAAGGCCTCCATCACGCATTGCGCTCACCTGCAAGGAGCCAAAAGGCGGGTGGCCTGGACCGCAAGGCTGACCCTCGCTTTCCCCATAAACCGCAGAGTGATGGAGCTGCAAAGTTGCTCTTCTGCTCTTTCCAGGAAAACTGGGCTGGAACTATGATCTTCGTTGTGTAAGATGAATGAAAATGTGCATTATTCCTGGAGCCAGACGCCCCTGCAGGATGGGGCAGGGAGGGCGATGGAAAGAGGCCCCAGGAAGAGGTGAGAAGGTGCAGGGTCCTGACCTGGGCAAGATCTCTAAAAGAGGGAAGGTTGTGGTGCTCAGATCCTTCAGGCCAAATCCTTGGTGTTTGAAGGAGATCTAATGCATGTGCAATAGTGACCGCCAGATTGCTGCTGGGACAAAAACACCCAGCCCTTGCAAACCCTCTAACCACTAACCTCCCCAGACCTTCCTTAAAGAAAACACACGTGCATGCAGGGAGCTTATGAACCTAGATGGGAGAGAGGTCGAATCCTGCTCTTGGGACCAACAGCTTGTACATACCCATGTACAGCTGACTCTCGAATACAGATATTGGGGGTGCAGACCCCTACCTGGCCCCATCCCACCCAGCAGTCGAAAACCCCCTCCCTGTCCTCTTGCTCAGCCTTGAAGACAAAGGAATTGATATTTGACTCACACAGGGGTGGGGGCTGGAACAGCCTGGACAGAATTAGGACCCACACCCCAGCTCTTCTGATTCTACAAGTTGTGGTCTCCAGTCAAATACAAATTCCCCCCACACTTGTTTAAAAGGTCTGTAAAATGAAAATACAGGTGCAATATTCACTGAAGACAAATCCTCCTGGTGATGGACCAACGCGGTTCAGACCTGTGCTATTTGGGATCATTGTGTGTATTTGCTCATCTCGGCCCAAATCACTCACTATTCACTGACTCAGGTTCAACCTTCTCGTCTTTACTCCATGCCCTCTGCATTTCCTGGGTATCAAGGAATTTCTAAATGATGCTGCAGTTTGCATGGATTTAGACTAGGAAGAGTCACCACTACTCCTGCATCCTGTGCCTCACCTTCCACTAAGATGCTCTGGAACCCTGTACACAGAAATCAAAGGCACCACCTGCTCCTTGAGCAGGACACCAAGCAGTGTAGTGACACCTGGTGGACTGAGCTGGTGACAGTCCCTCCTCACACCTTGAGAGATGAGCAAGTGGGCAGGTTTGAGAGCAGCTGCCAGGACTCCCTCCTGCACCCACTTGAACTTTCCCCCTTTCCACCTGGCTGAGCCTCACTATCCTCAGACCTGCCAGGTTTCTTCCCACCGAAAGTCCTAGACCTGAGGGAATGACTCATTTGCAGTTCAGTAATAGTGGTACACTTTAGTTAAATTCATGCAAAATGGTTCCTTTCCAGCATGAACTCTATGCCCTGTGATGAGAGCATTACAGGAAACACAAGGGGGAAATGCCAGCAGGATGCTTTCAGAGGCACCTGGGAGCTTTTTCCCAGGCACGGTGATAGGGGACAGTAGGACTCTAAGAGGTAAAACACACCAACGATATACGATTCATGCTCTTTTCCTCTCGTTTCTTCCCCTTACTTACCTTTATTAAGATGATTTAGAGATTTTTTTTTTTAAAGCAGTGAGTTCTGGGTCTGGATAATTTTTGAGTTATTGATGTTGAGAAAACGTAACAGTATTTAATTAAAGCAAAGGGCATAATATATTTCTTTTAAAAGAACCACATTTCACGTTGCAAGCCCACCAAGAAACAGAATACAAATGAATGTGCTTCACATTGTGGGCATACTATCTTTTAAATCTGATCTACTAAACACATGGCATGGGGGGTTCATTGTTTCCAAGGATCATCATTTCAGCTCATCATCTTGACTGTACCAATGTTACAGTCACAGCATTTTCGTAACTATTCTTTAATTTACCATTCTATTTCCACAGCTGCCAGCCTGTGGTCTTGACACACAAGTACTCCAAAATGGTATTGCTGCTTCTTTTGCCCAGGAACTCAGAGGCCTGGGAGGTTGGGCAGGAGCGTATTAGGAGCATCGTCCAAAGTGCTTTACAGCTTTGACCTCAGCTGCTTTGCATATTTACAACAGACCCTGAAATTCATCAGTGGTTTAATTCCTCCGACTTCCTGGATATGAATATATTGATAACCTGGAACTACTGGCTCGGATGAGGGCATCTGAGCAGTGCGTGGCCTGGCTCTTTCTCAGACCGCACTCTCCATGGCATCAACACTGCATGCAGAGAACTTCCCAGACCTTCAACCTGAATCCCTCCTGGAAGCAGGATATTCATTTTTCTAACCAAAAAGACACGGTTCAAATGTCAACTTGGTTATCTTCTTATAGATAACTCATCAAACATCCCGGATAAACAGCTTTCAGGAAATAATTTTAATTTCTTTGTTCTGCTATCAGCTCCAATCGAGATGATGACTCAAGAAAAATAACGTTTAATTCTCATGCGCTAAAATTGTCAGATCTTCTCCAGGTATGGGTATCACTTTTTCAAACCTCTGCTCTGGACAGAATACTGTACTGGGTTCTAAAATACGAAACAGAGGGAGTTCCCACGGTGGCACAGTGGGTTAACGATTTGGCTTGTCTCTGGAAGTGCCAGTTTGATCCCACAGTGGGTTAAGGATCCAGCATTGCTGCAGCTGTGTCATAGGTTGCAGCTCCAGCACACATTCGATCCCTGACCTGGGAACTTTCATACACTGCAGGTGCTGCCGAAAAATAAAAATAAATAAGTAAATAAATGCACATAAAATACCAGAATTGAGAATATACAGTCATTACTCTTCACAGGCTTAAAATCAAGAGGAAGAGAAGAAAGGCATGAAGATTCTACCTAAGACAAACAGTGTAAGCAATCATCACCAGGACCGTATGAGAAAAGGCAGCCCTCCAGAGAATAGAGGAACTACCCCCCATCCCCCTCCACCTTCCACTGAGACACTGATGCTGCTCCCAGATTGGGAGAAGGAAGAGGAAAAACAGAAGCTAAAGGAACCTACAAGCTCCTTGTCTGCACATTGAAAATAAAAGACTGGTTCCTTCAAATCGAGGCAAAATGCGGAAAGGAATGATTTCTAGAGGTGGATGCTGAACCCCCCCATCTCAGAGTTGCTCCATTTCCTAAAGCACAGCTAACCGGATGATAGATGGTGAAGTCACTTGGGCAGTAGCCAGTAACTATCTCCTTCTGTTCTGAGACCTGCATCCAAATTTGAGCCTGTGAAATGGCTTGGGTGATCTTAATTTGACAGTTGTCAACATTTCAAAATCATTGCCAAGTTCAACCAAATGGAAGTCTTTGATCAGGCCTGGCTCTCTCTCTCTCTCTTTGTGTGTGTGTGTGTGTGTGTGTGTGTGTGTGTGTGTGTGTGTGTATGTGTGTCTGTGCTGTGTATATCAGAGAGTTGCCAATCCGAACCCATATAATACACCTGTGCACCCTTCCTCAGTCATGTCTCATTACTGCTTCTGCACATGATGAGTTCGGTGTGAGGGGGAGAGAAAATGGCACTTCAACGTCAATAAGATTGGTCCAAGGAGGAGCAAAACATGCAGATGAAAATTTTTGGAGGGTAGATTCAAGCAAGGGAACGTTAAAATCTGAAAATAAGAAAATTCATGCACAGACTATAAACTTTTTACATTAAAAAAAAGAAACGAAAGGATAAAATCATGGACAAAAAGCTTCGTAGTAAGCATGACGTTTTTCAGCACATGGATTTTTCAGCATAACCATCTCAGTCTAAGCTACATTTGAGGGTAATTTAACTGATTCGACACTAGACAAAAAGCAATAATGAAAGTAATGAAAATAATCATGAAAACAGTAAGACTTTTCAGAGATTTGCCATGGACAAGATACCTTATTTGAAAATGACACATATTGGCACAGCAAACATGGAATTGCCATAGAGAAGTTATCAAAATAAAAACACAAAAATATCCAAGCCCTCCATGTAGGGAACACAGCTCTGAGCCCAGGAATTGTTTCCCTTTATCCTATGATGTGCGTTCATGCACAACCTAAAGGTCGTTTCCACCAGTGCTAAATACTGTGAAAGCAAGAACAGAAAATAGCATGTTTTTCAAACTTTCTTTCCTTCTTTTTCTAGTTTCAATATATTGGGATGACTGTTTGCCAAAAATGACAGCCTTCTATAAAAGTAGAGGGACATGAAGACAAAGCCTTGACTGACAACAGTGGGTGAGAATGGTGTGGTGTAAGTATCAAATAAATGTTTGTGAAATAAATCAATGGCTGATCAAGGGTTACAAACAAATCCATAGTGTTCCATAAAGTGGAAAAAAATATTGTTTTAAAAGCTGAGGGTTTTTTAATTTATAGTTAATACTGCATTTCCACAACCATCACTAGCTAAATTGTGCTGAATCCATAAGTCATCTATTTAGTACCAGTCGCCTTTAATGTCCTGTCATCAGCTCATTGGAACAGTAACTAAGCAAAAGTCTATGGAAGTTCTTAATCTCTGAAAGAATCATAATCCCAGGCTTGAAGAACTCAGTCTCCCTGGTCGCACACTTTGTTGCAAGGATGTGTTGATGACACTGGGGTCCATTTTTCCAGACAGCTCAGAATTTCCCCCACTGCCTGTTATATGGGACTTCACATAGGTGAACTTGAGATGACTGATGCTTTTTGGAATTGCTCCAGGATTCCTACCTTGTGCTTCCATTGCAAGGGCCAAGTCAGGTTCTCTGGAGGAAAGAGAATTCCATGAATAATCTCAGCAGTTTAGAGAAGCACAGCCATTGACCCATAGTTCCTATTGACAACAAGTGCTCATTTGAGGGCCTGCAGCGATGACCAGTTTTCAAGAATGTCCATCAGCAACACGAAAGGATGGTCTCCAAATGGCCAACCAGGTCTGTGGAACAAGACCACCCTCCATGTGCTAGAAGCTCTTGGTGTTAGAAACTTGGACCTTCTGTTGTTAATCACACACATTTGTATGCCAATACTTTTGTTGTTTTCATTAAACTTTTTGTTTTGAGGTAAGTCTTAATTTCCATGCAGTTGCAAGAAATAATACAGAGAGCCCTTGCCTTCACCTAGTTCCCCCAATGGTAACATCTTACAAAATGATGGTACAATAGGCATAACCAAGATGCTGATGTGGCTTCAGTCAAGACAGAGGACATGTCTAGCCCCACAAGGACCCTGTGTTCATTTTCTTGCCCTTTTAGCCACAACCATGTCCTCCAATCCCACATCCTCTTTTACTCCTGGCAACCCCTGATCTCCATCTCTATGATTTTATCAAATCAAGAGTTTCTGTAAATTAAACAGTATATAACTTTGGGGACTGGTGTTTTTGATGCAACATAATTCTCTGGAGATTCATCTCAGCTGTTGTATCAACAGAATTACATCTTACTGCTGAATAGTGTCCCAGAGTGTGGGTGGACCACAGCTTGTGGATGCATCACAGCTGTGTAACAATACAGCCCTTAACAGCCACCTGGAATGGTCCCAGGGTGGGGTTATTACACATAGAATCAGTGTGAACATCCTCCTGCAATAGAGAAGAACAAATCTGACTCCATATTGGATCTGTTTCTTTTACCTTAAACTTTGTATTCTATGACTTTTGCTACAAGTTAATCACTAAAGTGATGTTGCCTACAGCTTAAAATATACATACTGGGCCCATTCCTGGGACCCTGCCCCCATGCCTGAGTGTTAAGCTAAAGTAACTTTGTTTAACTCCCAGGAAACATCCTGAGCAGGCTCACCTATGAGTGCCTGTAAGAAACAAGAAATTAACATGTCCCTTCCAGCAACTGGCCAGAACCAGGAAATATTTTAAGAAAATGTAGAAACAGGCATAATAAATAATTTTTAATATTGATAATTAATGAAGACTCTAAAATATGAGGTGAGGAGTTCCCGTCGTGGCGCAGTGGTTAACGTATCCGACTAGGAACCATGAGGTTGCGGGTTCGGTCCCTGCCCTTGCTCAGTGGGTTAAACGATCCGGCATTGCCATGAGCTGTGGTGTAGGTCGCAGATGCAGCTCGGATCCCGCGTTGCTGTGGCTGTGGCGTAGGCCGGCAGCTACAGCTCCAATTAGACCCCTAGCCTGGGAACCTCCATATGCCGCAGGAGCGGCCCAAGAAATGGGATAAAGACAAAAATAAATAAATAAATAAAATATGAGGTGAAACTTCTTTCTCTTCTAAAAGAATTGAAAATCAGGACAGCAAATTCACGTTGGTGCAGGTTCCTAGCACCTCTGTGCAAAACAGCCAGAAAGTGAAACAAAGCAAGTGCCCATCTGTATATGAATAGGTCAACAATCTTGGCCCATCCATACAGTATTACCCAGGGTAAAAACAATGAAGTTCTAATGCCCACTAAAATGTGATGAACTTGCACCACCCTGCCACCAAAACCAATGCGTGGCCAGGAGTGGAGACCCTGGAGCAGAGCTGGCCCGCCCCACCCACCCCCAGACTCCCAGTAGCTCCAGAAGAAGCCTGGAACCTCCAGTGGAAGCTGGAGGCAAGCAGGAGCCCTCTGTTTGCTGCTGTGCCCTGACTTATTTGACTCCCAGGCTGCCATAAATAGAGGAACAGACCACATCAACTTGATCTTTTGTGCTGGAATTGGCTAGCATGCCCCTGGATGCCCACCTCATCCCACAAGCCTGGGGGTCACTCAGATACAAGTTCCCTGGCCCAGCCTAGTGGGTTGAGGTTCTGGAGTTGTTGATCCCTGGCCTGAAAACTCTATATGCCATGAGACGCCCCCCCAAAAAAGGAAATGTTAGCACAGCTTTGGGGTTTGTCCCAGGATGAGGAACAAAGAATCAAGAATCATTCCAAAGAAGGCCAAACTATAACCACCAGACCAGCTGAGCCAGATGAACAAGAAGGTGCCATATTTCCCAATCTTCCCAGCACTCAGTATTTCTGCAACTATTTTCCTGTGTCTCCTTCCTTAACAAATCGTTTTTATGTATCTTTGATTTGTTTCATTTCTCAAGATCATTTATTATTATGGGAAACTTTGCAATGATCCCAGCCAATTCACCAGCTGAAGAGGTTATCTCAGGTTACTCCTAAAACAATGAACCCAACTGTCATTCATAGAGTTTTCATGCCTTTAGTCCATGATCAAGGATCTTTGAAGTAGGTAGAGTGAAAACTATTTTCTGAGCGTCTAAGGGAGGTATCTTAGGAAACTGGTCTTGTAGTAATGATGGGCAGATTTTCTTTTTCTACAAATAACTGTTTGTGTACATATCCTTCAAACAACAGAGCTAGATATGTAAATAATTGCACCTGTGAGAGATTATTTACAGAAAAACATCTGTTCTATCCAGGGTCAAGATGTAGAAGAAAAGTTCACCCACTTCCTAGTCTTTATACACAGCAAAAAATATCATTTCCAAATCCTCTTCATCCTATGTGCTTTACTTGCCACCTTTAATTCTCACATAACTTTATAAACTAGTCGGCTTTGATCCCGTTTTACAGAGAAACTGGTGCTGAGACCTTGCTTCAGGTCACATAATTTTTCATTCTCTCTTTGCTAAACCCTGAACCTGGGAGGCATGAGGCCCTCTGACAGGAAAGCTCACTAACTAGCTTTGCCCCAGGAAGAACTGCACATTGCTATTAGAGGGGATAACTCTATCTGAATCTGAAAATTTCAACTTTACTTCAACATGAGACTTCTCCTTCCATTTAATTACCTCCACCTTTCCTAAAGAAAGTGTATAAGGTGGGTAGGTGGGGTGTCTTATTTTCTATAATCACTCAAAATGAATGCGTGTTCAAACCAGAAAAGCCTGGACTTCCCATGGTGGCACAGCGGAAATGAATCTGATTACTACCCATGAGGACGCAGGTTTGATCCCTGGCCTCACTAAGTAAGCCCAGGATTTAGCTTTTCCATGAGCTGTGGTGGAGGTTGCAGATGTGGCTCAGATCTGTCTTGGCTGTGGCTGTGGCGTAGGCAAGCGGCTGTACTCTGAACTGACCCCTAGCCTAGGAACCTCCTTATGCCTTGGGTGTGGCCCTAAAAAGCAACAAAAGAAAAAAAGGAAAAAAAAATGAAAAACCAAGTGACTCGTAGCTAAACTTCTTTCAGGTTTAATTTCATGTTCTTTTGTTTTGATTCCCAAACTGGCTGTATGTTAGAATTACTTAAGGTGTTGAAAAATGTGTTTCCTGGGCACATTCCCCAGAAATTTCAATTTCGTATAAAACAATGTAGAAGAATTCCTTATCCAGCAAAAATAGTTTTCAAAAATGAACTTAAAAGAATGTATTCCTGTGCTGTATACCTACACAACAGGAAATGCCAAAAAGTTTTTCAGGATGAAGATAAATGACACCAGATGGATCTATAAGAATAACTAGCACTAGAAATGGTATTGTATGTTACAATAAAAAGTTATAATTTTATTTTTAATTCATTTGCAGTATATCTATTTAAGCAAATATAGCAAATATTATAGGGAAAATGACATATGTAGTTGTAATGTATAATAACTATAGCACAAAGGATGAGGAGAGGAAACTACCTGTTATAAATTTCTTTCTTATTATGTAAACTATTATAATATTAACTCTAAGGAGACTGTTATTAAAAATGCATTGTAGTCTCTAGAACAACCACTAACAAGTGATGCAAAATGTCATAGTTAAAAAGGCAGTTGAAGAGTTATGTTACCCCAATAAGACAGAAATGGAAGAATAAAGAGGAAAAAACTACACAACAACAACTCAGAAAGCCAAAAACAAGAGTAAACCTAAACCACATTATATTAGTAATTACATTGAATGTAAATGGATTAATATCCCAGGTAAAAGGCAGAGATTCTAAGACTAGATTTTTTTTTTTTCCTGCTTTTTAGGGCCAAACCAACAGCATATTTAAGTTCTCAAGCTAGGGGTCAAATTGGAACTACAGCTGCAGACCTACACCACACCTCGTGGAAACACTGGATCCTTAACCCACTGAGCAAGACTAGGGATTGAACCCGCATCCTCATGGGTACTAGTCAGATTTGTTTCTGCTGCACCACAATGGGAACTCCTAGATTTTTTTTTTTTTAATGTACGATCCAGGGCATTCCTGTCATTTATATATATAAATAGAAACACAATTATGTGGTTAAATAATTTGAAAAAGCATTAGAGTAATTAGAGTAATTCAATGGGGGAAAATCTTTTTAAATAATTCTGCAAAAATTAGAAAAAATTATTGAAAAAAAATAAGGACCCTCAACCTCTATGTTACACTATTTTTTGAGAAACAGCATATATTTAATTATAAAAGCTGATACCTTAAAACTTCTAGAAGACAATAGAGAAAAATATCCTCAGGAACTGAACAAGGAAAATAATTCTTATATAGGACATTAAGTGATGACTATAAAGGAGAAACAATATAAATTAGCCTTCAGCAAATTTGAAAACTCTTGCTTGTCTAAATCACCATTAAGAGGGTGAATAGGCTAGAAGAAAAGATTTAAGTGTCTGACAATATAGTTGTCTCCAGAAATATAACTCTCTCAACTGAGTAAGGAGACAAACATACTTTATTTAATTATAAAACACATTTTCTTTCAATTCTTTAGAAATTTCCTTTAGTTTTTTGAACTTACTTATAATAACTAATTTAAATTCTTGTCCAGTAAGTCCAATATCTGGGCCCCCTTAGTAGCCAAGTCTATTGATTGATTTTTCTTTTCCTCTGTAAGGGCCACACGTTCCTGTACCCTTACATGTATTCTGAAATTTTGTTGAAAGTGATATTTTACAGGATGTTATGTAATGACTATAAGAATCAGAACAAGTGCATACACACATGCACAAGTTTTGTTGTTTTGCTTTTCTCTGTTTGCATAGGGATTCCTGGGCTAAATCTTTAAAATCTGTATCCCGTGTAGTGTGCCGACAATGGAGGGTCTGTTTGGTTAGCTTAGTTAATAACTGGTAAGATTTCTTTCAATGCCTTAAACCAGCAAATTTCCACCCTTTGACAAGGACCATGTTGGGCATGTTCAGTGCTCAGGCTGTGGACAAATTGGCCTTAGCCTTCACTTCCTGCTTGCACATAGACTCAAGGTCATTCAGAGGTGAAAGGCTGGGGGTCCTCAGGTCTTCTCTGGTGGTGTACACAGCCCTGCATATGCATGTGACTTTGGAGCTTACCAAGAACACATCAGAGCTTTTCAAAGCCCCCATGGACATTTCATTCCCTGGATTTTCCTTTCACATTTTTGGCCAGGATTTTGTTGGCACTAAATGGTATCACAGCCTTAGGCAACTATGTCATTAAACAGTTACAGCTGATTGTTTTTCAACAAATGCCCTGGGGACAGAGCTTTTCCTACTGAGTGTGATCTGAGTCAAGTCAAATAATAACAATGTGTTCAAGGGACATATCCAGGAAGCTGTGAGATAGGTTGAGTAGTGGCAATGTTCTGGAGCTGGTGCTTTTTGAATCCCAAACCTTCTTCTATTCTGCCAGTCCTTTGGTAATTGGAAAGCTGCTGGTTTCCACAGTAACTTTCTTTTTTGTTGTTCTTGTTTTTTGTTTGTTGGTTTGGTTTTTGTTTTTTTGGTCTTTTGGGTTTTTTTGTCTTTTTGCCTTTTCTAGGGCCGCTCCCTCGGCATTTGGAGATTCCCAGGCTAGGGGTCTAATTAGAGGTTTAGCCCCCGGCCTAAACCAAAGCCACAACAACGCAGGATATGAGCCATGTCTGTGACTTAACACCACAGCTCACAGCAACGCTGGATCCTTAACCCACTAAGCAAGGCCAGGAATTGAACCCGCAACCTCACAGTTCCTAATCAGATTCGTTAACCACTGAGCCACGACGGGAACTCCCAAAGTAACCTTCATTGCGAGGCCTCTGGTGTTCAAGGCTACTACAGGGCCTGGGAGGCTAAGGGGGGTTAGGACATGTTCTACCACCATCACCACCACCACCCCCATTCTAACTGAGGTTCAGTAGGTTTTCTTTTATAAATTCTTCTCAGATTGTCAAAAGCCTTTGGTTAATTTCTGGAGTTCTGAAAAAGTTGATTTTGACAATCTTGCCCACCCCCCTCTTTTTTGTTTTTATAGAAGAGTGGCATTATTTACCCATTGCTGCAAATTAGCACAAATGAGGTAGCTTAAAACCACACAAATATATCATCTTTATTCTGAGGACCAAAATTCTAAAAGGAGTCTTTCAGGGCTAAAATCAATATGTTAGCAGGGTTGATCCAGAGGTTTCAGGGGAAATCTGTTTTTTAGCATTTTCTAGCTTCTAGAAGTTACCCGTGTCCCTTAGATGTTCACAGCCAGCAATCACATCTCTCCAGCCTCTGCTTCCATTGTCTCATCCCTTTCTCTGATTCCAACTCTCTTGTCTCCTCTTCCACACTTAAACAACTCCTGTAACTACACCAGGCCCACCTAAAGAGTCAGGATCACCCCCCTCAAGGTCCTTGACTTAATCACATCTGAAAACCCCCTTTGCCATATAAAGAAACAAACACATTCACAGATTCCAGAAATCAGGACATGACCATCTTTGGGGAGCTATTATCCTGCCTGCTCCAAACAAACTTAGGGAAGTCTTCACTCTGTCTTTCCAGAAGTTCCACTCCCCCCCCATTCTTAATCACATTAATTCCGTAGAGCTAACTATCTGTGGACTCACAGAAGAGCACATGCCTCAAACCTGTGATGACTACTTGTATCAGTCAGCTCTTACCTGGTCATTCTTCATAACAAACAGTCCCAAAGGTCTCAGATGCTTACAGCAGTGCGTTATTTTTTGCTCATGTTACACATCACTGTGGGTCTACTGCAGCTCTACTGATCTCTGCTCAGCTGTCTCCTTTATTCTGCTATCCCAACTAAAAAGAATTCCTCCCCTGAGCCATGTCAGAAATGTCATTTTTCCTTGTTCCAGTAGAGTAATTCTCAGTCAGAGGTTATTTTGTCACCCAGACTCAAATTTGACTACAGGTGAATATGTGTAGGGAGGACATTTTGCATCTCTAAATGAAAGTATAATTTGTTTTTGGTTCTAGAGGAAAACATTAGTAAACCATAATGACCAAAATAAATTTTCTTTCTTTCTTTCCTTTTTCTTCTTTTTTTTTTTTTTTTTTTTTGTCTTTTGTCTTTTTAGGGCCACACCCATGGCATATGGAGGTTTCCAGGCTAGGGGTCTAACCAGAACTGTAGCTTCTGGCCTATGCCACAGCCACAGCAATGCAGGATCCAAGCCACGTCTGCGACCTACACCATAGCTCATGGCAACGCCAGATCCTTGACCCACTGAGTAAGGCCAGGAATCGAACCTGCAACCTCATGGTTCCTAGTCCGATTTTTTTCTGCTGAGCCACAACGGGAACTCCAAATTTTCTTTCTAATTGACCCATTCAGCATTTTGTTCATATGATTGAGAACTTCTAGCACCACAATAAGTAGATATAAGGAAAAAAAGAGTTGATGGGAAGATAGAAATCTAAAGCATCTATTGTCCCCAGTTAATTGTTATCAGAAAATAAACTAGATGAGTATATGAAGTAAGGAGGAACAGAGGGGACACCATGAACAAATGTGAGCACAGGAGGAGAAATGGGTTATTTGAACAGAGCAATCTAAATTTCATATGCAAAAAGAATTTACCAAGCCAATATATTTGATCGATTCATGGATTCTTCAAACACTTGGGAAGATCCATGTCCATCATCTCAAATTATGAGTCCTGAGATTGTATTATACAGATTTTGTAGCAGATTTACTATCAAAATGAAGTTTTATTTGAGCAAATGGTAATATTGTCTTGTATTATTCCAAAACAAAAACCTCAGACCATACCAGATGACAAAACCTCAGGCTGGGATAGCCCTGTACTGTGTAGAGTCCTCAGCAATGGTCTGCATGTGCAGAGGTAGAATTTGATTATAACTTATTTTCCGAAGACATGGAGTCTCAGATGGAATTGTTTTTGTTTTTTGTTTTCTTTTTTGTCCACCTGACAGCATATGGAGTCTCAGGGACAGGAACCAGAACTGAGCCACAACGCCAGATCCTTAACCCACTGTGCCAAGGATTGAACCTGTTTCCCAGTGCTGCAAAGATACTGCCGATCCCATGGTGCTACAGGGGAACTCCTCAGAGTGAAATTTTTTGGAGTCTCCAATACATAAGTTTGGAATATTACGTATCATGACATTCCACCAATAAATTCAAGTAAGTTTAAAAAATGGAACAAATGAAACATAACAATTAATTCACTATGAAAGACTGTGGGTAAATCAGGGCGTATGGTGGCTCTTTCACTCCACCCAAAGTATCAAGAATCTGGCTTTGTAGGAATAAGAATTTCATTCTTCGCCCACATCAAGGTGCTTGGTCTGGTACCAGACAGGCTAGAGTCACTCTATCAATGCTCCCAGAATCTAAACAGGTTGTAGACAAGGGACAAGGCGCCTACACAGGGGACAAAGCATTCATTTCTCCCTAAGGACATCGGTTGTGAAGGACTGAGGCCAATGTGCTGTCAAGCTTTCATCCAAATGTCTAACAGAAGAGTCCTGCCATTGAAACACGGAGCAAAATAAAGAAACCTCTGCAACTCACCCCTAATCTGACCGAAGGAAGTGGCTTCCCTCTGACTCCTGATCTGCATTTAATGGGTCCAGTGGTCAACATGGGAGAGTTCTCTTTAGGGTAAGAAGGTGATTCCACATGGGATGCAGGTTACACACAAAGGCTGGAAGGAGTGATGCTGACTTAAAAGGCCAGGAGGGGCTTCTCAGCCAAAGGGGAGCTGCCTGGCTGGTGCCTTGATTTCCCCACCACAGTCCAGAGAACCCCGCTGTAAGGCTGCTTCTTCCCACCTCACTCCACTTCAGGCCCCAACTTAAATCCAAATCCAAAGGCCTGGTGTCACAACCCAGAGCCCATAGTGGGCAGTATTGCCACCTCCAGAGTCACAGACCCGGTGCCTAGAGGGGAGATTTCAGGCAAGGAAAACCATACACAGTGTTTTTTTTAATACATAAAAGAAGGCCATTTAATTTCAAGGGTTAACAATTTAAGGAGGGAGCTCCAAGAATGAGCCTTGGGTTTAAGTGAAAAGTCCACAGATAAATCGCAGCATCAGAAAGAGGGCACGTTGGAGTTCCCCAGAGGCCTAGTGGTTAAGGATCTGGCATTGTCACCACGATAGCATGAGTTCCAGCCCTGGCCCAGGAATTTCCACATGCCCGGGGTGCAACCCCTGTCCCCTCAAAAAAAGAGAGAAAGAAAGAGGGTGAGTTGAGGTAATCTCACAGATTAGAGGCAGAAAGGAGAAGAGTTTCTGAGAAAATGAAAACGTAGAGCCACACAAGCAGCAGAAAATACTAAACTAGTACAAACCTGAGACTTGGAAAGAAATTGTGAAATAGAATTCAAAGGGATCTGATAGTAGCCTAATTACAATTTTGGAAAGAAAACTTTAGGCCAAACCCCACAAAATGTTTCCTCAGAAGCCACTGAACACAATCACGGCTACGGGCCTGGCACAGCTTTCCACCTGCAGAGACCAGACAAAGCGCTCTCGTCAGGTGTTCTGAACAAGCAGAGGCAAATAGAACGGATCCTTTACCGTTCTATATTTCTAAGAGGAAATATAGAAAGACCCTGCCCTGTTGGGAAAGAGCAAGAGTTCTCCATTATTCAAGGGGATCTGTTGCTTTCTCGATCCAGCTGAAATCTGGGAACATAACAGAATTTTCTGCGCATGTGAAAGCAGCCTCACGGCAACTGCCTCTTGGCAGGGGGATTTAAGCTATAGAAACATCCCTATCGGCTTCAAGGGACACAGATCTCACTGGGTAAAAGTCACAGGCTTGCAGAGCAAGAAAGGTTTGATCTGCATCCCAGGATTGCCTACACACTCTCCAATGCCATGGACTCTTTAGGAAATGAAACACTCCTTGTAACAACTTTGCACATGTTTGTACTCCTTTCTCTTTGACTTGGAGCTCACTGGCAAATCCCAAAGAGGAGAAAGAGTAAACGGTCGTCTGCAATCAGTTCTCCATTCTTCCATCTTCCTGAATGGAAGCCAAAACTCAGGCAAGACTTCCATCTGTTTAGGTATAAATAACACCGCCTGCGTGGGAAGCCCCCCCTTTCCTGTTCATTACTGTCACAGATTTGAAAAGAAAAAAGCAGAGGTCATTTATTAGAGGTTATTTTTCATGCAAAACACCCCATGTTAGCTGTCATTCAAAAGGATTTAGTCTACGCCCTCACTCACATATTAACAGGGCTTCGGGTCATAACCTTTTATGGCATTTGGAATTCCAGAACCTCTGATTAGTGCAATATTTACATATCCTTCAGTGAAAATGTTCCTCTATAGAAACGCATGAAGTGTTGTAAATTTGTTTGGCCTTTAGTCTAGACTATGCGTGAACTCTGAATTCAAAGCAGGGTGCATTAAACCATATTACTTTGTCTTGTGACAGTGTTTCCATTAAAGGGACACAAGTTAACCCCTTCGAGACGGGCTAGCCTTTCAAACCAGTAACATCAATTGAGCGAGGTCTTTTCAATAAAATTAATAGTTGCCACTTCTCCAAACTACCTTGACCATCTGAACCCATTTATATGTTACTATATAAAACAAATATTTATGTCCAAATGAGCCTTGATTTAATGGCTTCAATAGGATTTGAAATGGTGGGAATTTACTGGAAGTTTTAAGAATGTCATTGAGTTATTGCATTACCATGTAGGAAGGGATCCCCTGAACAGACTCTGGGATGTTCGTTAATAAGGGAGCACTTCCTATTTCCATGCCATGATCAATGTATGCTTTTATTTGAATTTGCCAGATTACATTGTTCCACTAGCTAAGGAGTCTGGGTTAGGTCTTTACCTGGCTCCTTGCTTTAGCCCGTGGGTAGATTGTTGAAAGGCGTACACTTCACTCAGGGTGTTCTCATTGTGGCTCAACAGCTGACGAACCCAACTAGTATCCATGAGGATGTGGGTTCGATCCCTGGCCTCGATGAATAGGTTAAGGATCCGGCGTTGCCACGAGCTGTGGTGTAGGTCACAGACACAGCTCAGATCTGGTGTTGCTGTGGCTTAAGCCAGCGGCTACAGCCCTGATTGGACCCCTAGCTTGGGAACCTCCACATGCCACAGGTGCAGCCCTAAAAAAGACAAAAAAAAAGAAAAAAAAGGTAGCCCAATAGACCTATCAACTAACTCCATGTTACTTTGTTGAGTGATAGTTTTAAAATACAATTTAACCTTAATTTAATGTTTAAATAAAATTAAATTTTAAATAAAATTTTAATTTTTAATGAAATTTTAAAGTAAGATTTAAAATTTTTAAGAATAAAATTTAATAAAGAAAAGATGTACATGAGGTTTGGCAGCATGTCATGGTCTGTGCACAGAGGTGGAAAAAGAATTTTCGACATAGCCAAGTGAAGAGAAAGAAATTTATTGAAATAGTAGACGCTGCTATCGCAGCTGGAAGACTTCCTGATAATGAGGAGAGCCCACACGACTCTGAGCGTGTATTGGTGCCTGTTTTTCTAGCCCGGGGAGAGGAGAGGTATTATCATAAACCTGCTGACCTGCTGACTGGCTGGGAAAAGAGGGAAGTTGGGATGCACTTGCTCCTTGGCTGGTTGGTTGGGAGTGTATAAGGCCCCTATAGCAGTGGGTTGAGGAGCGGTGGGCCCCTTTCCTAGTAGGGGGGGCAGGAAGGAGTAGAACAGGTTGCTCGAGGTGGGGAAGGGGGCATTACAATGAGATGGGCGGGGCGATGATAAGGGTCTGGTAATAATTGTCTTGGTTAGAAGTATTGAGTTCTATCTCCTTGAAGGGGCCTTGAAGTCCCACAAAAATGTCAAGCAAGAAACAGTGCCGCCTTCTCGGAATTCTTCTACCAGTGAAACCAAGGAATATCCTGTACTTTCTCAGAAACAGAGTTTACAAATCTCCCTTAATCTGCTCCTCGAGCTGTACTGTGGCTGTGAAAAGGCATCTATGTTACTGTGATCATCTTCCAAAAAGGGTCTCTCTCCTGGGAAGTTTGTACGGGTGTAGGCCTAGTGGAACTTCATAGTTCAAGAAGGATTTTCTCTCACACATCTTATTCCCACTCAAAGCTTTTGAGCATCGTTTAAAATATTCTTGGTTGGGAGGGTTGTTCAACGAAGAAATACGTGTATGTTTAATTTTTATGTTTTTAGGCTGTCTGCTCTGCCCTGAGTCATGAAGGTGGGAATCCATTTCCCACACAAAAAAATGATAGGGCAGAGGGACACACAGAGTAAGAAGCAGGAAAGGGTTGAGGAGACCAAAAGTGAGTGCATTCTGTGGACTTCACTGCACCCCCATCCACTTTACACCTTCTTCTAAATATAGGAGGGCTGACATCATTCCTTTACTTCCTTCTTCAGATCTTTATTCATAACCTGCATCGTTCTGTCATCTGATAGTCCTTCTCACTCCCCATTTTCCAACCCTTTTCTTCTGTTTTCGCAAAAACTTTTTCCATCTTTCTGACTGATCATCCACCCAGAACCTTGTAGACAAATTTCTTGTATCTAATACAGCGACGTTTTCAAAACACCTGAGACAGTAAATAATATCATATTATATGTCAATCCGTAAAAATAAGGAAAATCATCTCTGCATTTTTATTAGTTAGGAAATATATATTTTAAAAGAGTAATCCTTTCTCCCTAGATTCTAGAAAAAAAATAAGCCAAATTTTAGCTTGGTAAGAGAAACAAGCAGTGGTGAAATAACACAAGTTTCCTCGGAAAGGAATCTCCACTTCAGCACAAGCATTCTGATTTCTGCATATCTGATGCAGTCAGGGACCTGGTTCGCCAAGTAAAATTATCATTCATTAAGCCCTTACCATATGACAATATTGGTGGAAATACATTATTTATTGGAAATATAACTTTTTTATTAGAAATGTAAATTTTTTATTGGAAATATGTTATTTCCACTGTATTAATTAATACGCACTGTTATTACCTCCAAAGGGCTGGAATCTCAGCTGGGATCCAGAGAGGGAAATTAACTAAAGTCTAAAGTCACGGCTAGGTGGGGGATGGCAAGAAAGGGATTTGGACTTGGGTCTGACCCCAGGCCTATGCTTTTGATCTTGAAGTTGTTGCAGATGTGTATTTCCCTCTGCAGGTTTCCTGTCTCCCAGCTCAGTTGTGGAGGGCGGGGTACCAAGAGGAGATTGTCTCATTGTCCACCTCCTTGTTTTGAAAGACCTTATCCAGTGTAGTTTAATGCTGCCTCAGGCATGAAGGAGGCAGTACTTAGTGTCTAAATGGCAAAATACAACGAAAAGGCTGATTCTCACCATTTTTGGAAACAGACTGGCCATGTTCAGCTTTATTATTGGTTGCATAGTCTTCTTGGACCTATTAAAATTCAAATACAAACAGGCCTTCCCAAAACAGATGCAAATAGATTGAGGATTATCTACTGTTTGGGATTATCCACCCCAAAGTGCACTTGTATTACAATGGGATTCAGAGTCAGCCAAAGTCAAAAAAAAGTTTCTGCAGGAGTTCCCATCACGCTCAGCAGTAAAGAAACCAACTAGTATCCATGAGGACTTGGATTCAATCCCTGGCCTCACTTAGTGAGTTAAGAATCTTGCACCATGAGCTGTGTGTTGCAGACGTAGCTCAGATCTGGCATTGCTGTGGCTGTGGTGTAGGCCTGCAGCTATGGCTCTGATTCAACCCCAGGTCTGGGAACTTCCATGTGCCACAGGTGAGGCCCTAAATAGACCAAAAAAAAAAAAAAAGTTCCTGAGAAAAATAAATATCAGACCATATGAGCCAACCTAGATCCTGGCACCAGACCGTTCATTCTCGGCACCACGTGCACATGTCAGCAGCAGTTGAGGATTCTGTAAACCTCTGAGAACAACTCAAACCTCCCCAAAGTCAACAGTCTGTGAACATAGTGTCTAAGTGGAAAGGGAGAACACCCACAAGTAATAGCATCGTTCTGTTAAAATAGGCATGTCCAGTCTCTGATAGGCATCCACGAGCAATTTAAAGTGGATTCCAAGTCCCTTACAGTGTGCACAAGGCACAAAGTTGGGTGGCTTTGCTTACTTATTCATAAAAGTGAAACCCTAAGATACGCATGTTTCAAAGAAAACAAGCATTCGTCGTTTCTACAGAAGGAGTTGTCTCCATCTGGGTTGTTAAAGGCTGTGCGAGTGGGGAGCTTGTGGAGGAAAGGAGAAAAGACACAGAAATGCGCAGAGTTCACGCCAGGCAGTGGGAAGGTTCTGGACTTCGGGGGTGGGGGCAGGTCGATTAGTGCTGTGAGGTGGCTGTGGGCTCTGCGCAGAACCTGGGATGTCCTCTTGCCTTGAGGGCACCTTCTACTGGTCTGCACCCCCCTCCCCTTTTGACAGCAGAGGTTGTGAATCCTTGTGCCAGACCCCAAACCTTTAGTGTTTTGAAGTAAAAGCCTTTTCCTTTAGCCTCCCAAGTCTCCTCTCAGTCTTAAAAGGCTGACTTTAGAGTTAATGACTAGGCAATAGTGCTACAGCTAAAAACTAGTTAAAACCATCTCCAGGAGTTCCCATCTTGGCGCAGTGGAAATGAATCTGACTAGGAATCATGACATTGCGGGTTCGATCCGTGGCCTCGCTCAACAGGTTAAGGATCCAGTGTTCCCATGGGCTGTGGTGTGGGTCGCAGACGTGGCTCAGATCTGGCATTGCTATGGCTGTGGTGTAGGCCGGCGGCAACAGCTTCAATTAGACCCCCAGTCTGGGAACCTCCACATGCCTCGGGTGCAGCCCTAAAAGGACAAAAGACAACAGCAACAAAAAAGCCCACCTCCATTGTGATCTGTCCTGCCTTGGCGCACGAACTTATTGCTAATGGTTACTTTCTAGTTAGAGTTCTAGTGCACCTAGTGTTTTCTTTTGTAATTGGAACACCCCCGACACCCCTTCCCTGTAAGCAATCTTCATTCCAGAGAGAAAGTCAAGGAATGATAACTCTGAAGACACCGAGAAACCATCACTGGATGGACTGACACCAGACTTGATGACTCTGAGATGATCTATGGAGGGAAAATAATACAGACACCTTAATCAGTAGCCCTATCATCCGAGCTAAACCTATAAGATCCCTTGCCATCTCTTCTCAAGTCAGGACAGAATTTTGAGGCGTTACCCTGCTGGGGCCTCCTTTGTCTGGCAAAGCAATAAAGCTGTTCTTCCTGCTTCATCCAAAACTCTGTCTCTGAGACTTAATTGGTGCCAGTGCACAGAAGCCATTTCCTCCGAGGCACAGGCCCCAAAGCCACAGAAAGGCCTGGAACCCACTCACATTGGCTCCTTCAACCCAGATTTGAATTCTCTGGTGTCTTGCTTTCAGATCAAAAGTGCCTCATTCTGTGCACCACGTGCACTGGATGAAGGTATTGATGTAAAAAGGAAGTAGGATTTGCATTTGGAAAACTAGTATGGTGGTTCCTCAGAAAATCAAAAACTAGAACCACCATATGATCCAGCATTCCCACTCCTGGCCATATTATCTGGACAAAACTATCATTAAAAAGATATCTGCACCCGTATGTTCACAGCAGCACAATTCACAATAGCCAAGACATGGAAACAACCTAAATGCCCATTGACAGATGAATGGATGAAGATGATGTGGTACATATATACAGTGGAATACTATTCAGCTATAAAAAAAGAATGAAATAATGCCATTTGGAGCACAAGGATGGACTTAGAAATTATACTAAGTGAAGTAAGTCAGAAAGAAAAAGACAAGTATCATATGATATCACTTATATGTGAAATCTAAAATATGGCACACATGAATCTATCTACAAAACAGAAACAGACCCATAGGCAGAAAACAGACTTTCCGTTGCTCAGGGCGGGGGTCAAGGAGGGATGGATGGGGAATTTCGGGTTAGTAGACGCAAACTATTACATTTAGAATGGATAAGCAATGAGGTCCTATAGCACAGGGAACTGTATCAAATCTCTTGGGATAGAAAATGATGGAAAATAATATTTAAAAAGAATATACAGGAGTTCCCTCGTGAAACAGTGGAAACGAACCTGACTAGGAACCATGAGGTTGTGGGTTTGATCCCTGGCCTTGCTCAGTGGGTTAAGGATCTGGCGTTGCTGTGAGCTATGGTGTAGGTCGCAGATGCAGCTCGGGATCTAGTGTTGCTGTGGCTGTGGTGTAGGCTGGTGGCAACAGCTCCCATTAGACCCCTAGCCTGGGAACCTCCATAGGCTGCAGGTGCAGCCCTAAAAAGACAAAAACAAGAAAAAAAAAAAAAAAGAATATACGTATATGTATGTATGACTGGGTCACTTTGCTATATAGCAGAAATTAGCACAACATTGTAAGTCAACCATACTTTTTTTGTTTGTTTGTTTAGGGCCACACCTGTGGCATATAGAGGTTCCCAGGCTAGGGGCTGAATCAGAGCTACAGCTGCCAGCCTACACCACAGCCACAGCAATGCCAGGTTCGAGCTGCAGCTGCGACCTACACCACAGCCCACCACAAAGCTAGATCCTTAACCCTCTGAGCAAGGCCAGGGATCAAACCCTTGTTTTCATGGATAGTGGTCAGGTTTATTACCACTGAGCCACATCAGGAACTCCCGAAGTCAACTATTCTTTAATTCAAAAAAAATTAAAATTAAAAAAATTATTTAAAGGGAGGAGGAGCCATTGATTTCACATTAGTTAGGACTCTAGGTAGGAACACCTCTTAAAAACAGATTAAGTGCTGTAACACCGCTTGGTCTTGAATTCGCTCCTCATCCACCAAGAGGAACAAGTCTGGTTGAGATTTAGAAATGCAGACTGCTCCTTTCCAAGGGAGCATTTGCTTGCCTGACCTCTGGAGGCTCCCCAAACAGATACAAATGTTTTTGCTTAAGAAAATCAGGCCGCACACACCACGGAACCCCTCGCGCTAGTGAGGCCCAGGGCTCTCTGTGGCTTTGGGCCCTGTGCCCCGGAGGAAGCCCCATGGACACAGACTTCAGTTTTACACCAACAGTGAAAATATTCCTCATCCAAGGCCAGGCCCCAAGTCCCAGGGGAAAATGTCTGTAAGGGCACTACCTGCCCTGGAGACATTTTAAAGTTTAAGCTGAATTTTAAAACTAAATGCAAATAAACATGATATTCTGTAGCAGAGTTGAGAGCCGGGAAGGGCAGCCTCCCTCTGGTTTTACGTGCGCTAGACATTGGCTCAGCCAGCATAACCACGTAACCACAGTGATGACAATTACACTCTTCTACCCAAATTCACCCTGATCCTGGACTTTTCTCTTCCTCCCCCTTCTCTAGAAAACACTCCTACCCAGGGTGAAAATCAAGGTGCCAAAGTTCAAAGCCGTTATATAAATAGCCTGTTCTCTGAATGCTGTTCTGTCCCCCTTTCATTGGCTCTTTGTGCAGAAATGATGTGGACGAGACCTCTGAGAATTCATGAAATAACTCTGCTTTACGTGCAGAGACCCCATAAAATGCACAATGAGCATCATGAATATAAGTTTTATACCCAAATTGAATTCCTAGCCCAGGCGGTCGTTCTGGGCTGGACCAGTTATCCTGAGCAGGCTGTAGACTCCTGGCCACTAATTAACTTTGCTTCCCTAGGGGGCCACACACAGCTCACCAGGCCAACTTCTTACGAGTGGAGGTTATGGGGACAAAACCCTCGAGCGGGACTCTGGGGGAAAGCCGCGTCATCAGAACTCCGGAGCCCGCTGGGCTCTGGAGTATACAAGGGGCACGGAGGTGAAGGGTGAGAGCTTAGCAAAGGTGATAAAGGAAGTTGCCATCCCAGACCAAATCCAGACCTGGCAAAAGCAGAATCCAAAAATAGCTTTTATACCTATGCTCTGAAGCAGGGGCACTACTGCAAACCCTTCTCTGAAGTGGCAAGTAGTTTGTGATTCAATCATGAATTGAAGTGCAGCACAGATTTGGAAATGCAGAGTTATAAGAAACCAATGCCTACACTTGACCATCAAAGAGATCAAGGTTAAAGACAGTGTGATTTGCCCCAAACAATGGAGAGCAGGCTTTTCAATCCCTTATTTTTCTCACCACACGGAGGCCTTGGAGTTCCTACTGTGGCACAGTGGGTTAAGAATCAAACTGCAGCAGCTTGGGTTGTTGCAGAGGCACAAGTCTGATTCCTGGTTGGGTGCGGTGGGTTAAAGCATCCAGCATTGCTGCAGCTTGGAGTCAATCCCTGGCTGGGAAACTTCCATATGCTGTGGGTGTGGCCAACTAAAAAACAAAACAAAAACCATGGATGACTTGATATCCACCAAAAAAATTTTGCAAATCTTAAGGGCAGCAAAATTAAGATAATCAACAGGTGTCACTGCATGTGCCCAGAAAATATATTCATAAGCATATAAAGATGTGCACATAATGATATTTATGTATATTGTGGTATTTATGTATTTTTGTATATATTGTGGTAGGCAGAACAACACCCACCCCCACAGAAGATGAGCATGTCCTAATCCTGGAAACGCTGGCAACACCACCTTACCTGGCAAAATGAACTTTTCAGATGTGATGCTGTTAAGGGTCATGAGGTGGGAAGATTATCTGGGGGTCCTGGCAGGCCCAGTGTCATCACAAGGGTCCTTATGAGAGAAAGAAGCAGGCAGGTGGGTCGGAGACTTGACTCCAGAAGCGGCTCAGGAGTTTCTGTCTTGGCGCAGCAGAAACAATTCCGACTAGGAACCATGAGGTTGCAGGTTCGATCCCTGGCCTCACTCAGTGGGTTAAGGATCTGGCATTGCGGGGAGCTGTGGTATAGGTCGCAGACACTTCTCAGATCCCACGTTGCTGTGGCTGTGGTGTAGGCCAGCAGCTGTAGCTTCGTTTCCACCCCTAGCCTGGGAACCTCCATATGCTGAGGGTGTGACCCTAAAACACACACACACACACAAAAAAAAAAAAAAAAAAAAAAGAAGAAGAAAAGAAGAAGCGGCTGGAAAATGATAATCTTTGAAGATGGCGAAAAAGAAGTGAGGTTGCCTCTATTTTTAGCTGGGTTTTTTTTTTTTTTTTTTTTTTTTTTTTTTTTTTTTTTTTAGTCTATTTTTTGGCCATACCCACAGCATGTGGAAGTTCCCGGGCCTGGATTGAATCTGAGCCACAGCTTTGATCTATGCCACAGCTGCCACAGCCGTGGTCCTTAACATGCTGTGACACAAGGGAACTCCAGCACCTTGATTTTAGTGTGTAACATCCATTTCTGTCTTCTGCCCTTCAAAACTCTAAGATAGAATTTATGCTGTTTTAAGCCATTGACTTTGTGATCATTTGTTAGAGCAACAATACTAAACTAGAACACATAAGCCTGTATACAATGGATTTTATTTGTATATGTCCGTAGTTGCTGTTCTTACCAATTCCATTTCTTCTTTCTATTTTCTTTCTATAAGGTAAATCCTATTTAACTAATCCTTTGCCCAGCTAAATCTTCAGTTGAAGAAACCATTGCTTAACACCACTTAGAAGAGACCCAAAGATTAGCATTGAAAAGTGGACTTTATAGATTGTCCCAGAGAAATAGATTCCACTTTCAAGTCCTCACTTGTATTACATGAATGATGGCGGTTTCTCCATTTCTCACAGTATGGCTTGTACCTAGCAGGTGTTCAAGGACATGTAAACCCACTTGGGTCCTCTGGGGTTCAGGCTGGTAATCAGGGGTGCCCCTCTCTCTGGAAAGGTGGGCACAGACTCTGTCTTGGCCGTGGTCATTTACATGAGTGTGACAGGGAGCTCCCTGGTAACCATCACGATGCAGCCAGGTGCCCTGGATACTGAAGGTGCTGCTGTGGGTGAGGGGGCATCTCACAGCAACAACCAAGAACCGTGTTAACGATGGAAGAGAAAGCACCGGGGCCTCCCGTAGCCCTGTCCTTGGCTTCTCTATTTCCTGGCCATAAAAATTCTCAGAGAACGGCAAACCTCCAACAAAAAAATTTCAAAGACATTTTTAAGGTTAAAGGGATACATTTAGAGGTGTGCAGAGGCGAACATGTAATGTGAACATTATAGGACACAGAGTCCTTTGGCCAAGGGAACAAATTGGGTCAAACCGTTCTGTGCCCACGAGAAATTTGCCCAAACCCTCCACAGAAGGGCCTCTTTTCTTGGAGCAAAGGACCCAGAAGCTGATGCAGATGGGTTGAAAACTTGGGTTGAAAGTTGGTCTTATGAACTAGATTTTGCCACATAACTCATTACAGAGTGATTGATGAATATATTGTGTCAAAGAGAAAGCTCCACTAACTTAAACTGTACATTTTATTTTTTTTCCTTTTCTTTCTAGGGCCACCCAAGGTATATGGAAGTTCCCAGGCTAGGGGTTGAATCAGAGCTACAGCTACTGTCCTACGCAACAGCCACAGCAATGCGGGATCCGAGCCGCATCTGCAACATCAGATCCTTAACCCACTGATCCAGGCCAGGGATCAAACTGGAGTCCTCATGGATACTAGTCGGGTTCTTAACCTACTGAGCCACAACGGAACTACTTAAACTGTACATTTTTAAAAATGTAATTATCGAAAAGTCCTCAATCTCAACAACTTTTTAAAGACCGTCCCCTGTTTATCAGTAACATTTAAAAAGGGAACTTTTACAGCTTCATTTTCCTAAGAAACGTAAGGAGTAAGCACACTGGACATTGGTCAACACTCATAGGAAGACGTTTTTGCCATTTAACTGTTCCAGGGGAAGGTACAGAAAAGCAATCACTTGTGTTAGGCTGTATTAACCTGCTCATTTAAAAAATAAATCCGCATTGGACAGTCTACTCTGTCTTTAAAGTAAACTACTCAGAGATTTCATTAAAAAAAAAAAAAAAAAAAAACAGAGAGCAAGAAAACGGAAACCTTCCAAGAGGAATATCTCAATTTCTTCCAAGCTACACAATTTATTCAAAAGTGGTCTAAAGCAGCGGCTCTGTAATTACTGGACTACACTCATCCAGCTATGATCACCATTCAGGATCCTAAATCTCAGTAATCTATGGGAAATATTATTAAATATTAGAGATTCGTGTATTTGTTTTGGCATCAGTCTCCTTGGAACTTCTCTGCCACTCACTGCCAAGAGATTATGAACACAGGCCTACTGCTTTAATCTCAATTTGTTACACTAAAAATGCAAAATTAAAGAAAAATGGGGAAAGTGTAATATTACCAGGGAATGTAATTGATAGCATTGTGTCACATTACGAGTTTTAATATTATAAACTGAGTTTTATGTTACTCTATTCTAATAGTGACATATTTAACAATTTAAGACTGGATATAATAATTTTATGGGGTAAAATGGATATTATTAGATGATTATACTATAGCACTTTGTCAAATTCTTGTATATTAAATACAAAAATACTACAATAAAAATAAGAGGAGGCTCTGCCTTCAGCTGAGGGAGAAGACAATTCATCCTTTATTCCCTTGCTGGGCTCAAGTCTTATCCTGGCCCCATCTCGGGACTTGAATCAGTCATTTCCGTGTCACCACATAAAAGCCATGAATGGTATTTTATCCCCATAAATAATATCAATTCCTTTGTTGCTGGTATCACGACTGTGTCTTCCATATCATTCTCAGGGGGCGCCGTCCCCAAGTCTCATCCCCACCCTTGGAAAGCATTTCCAAGGCACACTGGTATCTTAAAGAGTCATGAAAGGCAGGATATATGTGGCCAGTTTAAGAAATCCTGGCAGGTGACATGGCCGACCATGGGATGCTGAATTTCTAGAAGCATCTATTCAAGCAATGCTGCCTAGAAGTCTGAAATTACAGTGAAAGGCAGATCAAACTTCATCAGAACATTGGCAGTAACGGAGAAGTTTCTTTGGCAGCAGAGATTTCATCGACTGCCCATGGCTGGTAAGTGTAAAACCTGAAAGCCACAGAGACCAAATGAGGAAACAGGTTTAGATTTCAGGACATTTCAGCCCTTCAGACCGAAAGTGAAACACTCGGTGGGGTCTGGGGGTGGACCCGAGGCCAGGAGCAACACTCTTCTATCATTAACACCCACTTATGGCCTTTGCTGTGTGTCAGGAATGGAGTCAAACATTTCAAACGTAGTTTGTCATCTCCATACTCCTTTAAGGGATGAGTCACTGAGGTTCCTTCACGGATTAGTATACAGCACTCTCGCCTCTTGCCTCCCTTTCTCACACACGTACCCCTGAGTCGCTGCTCCCCCAGGTCAGGAGCACATGGTCTCACTCTCAGGGCTTTATTCAGCTCTGTGAGCCTGGATGAGTCAAGAGGCAGCCGATTGTTTGCTTCCTTATTCTTTTTGAGCCGTACGTGGCTTAAAGAGAGGAAGAGAAAGACAAGGAGATGAGGATGCCAGGAGAAAAAGTAGACCATCAACCCAGGTCCCCCCACTACTCAATTTATAGGAGCTTAAGACACAGCACAGGAGTTCCCGTCATGGCGCAGCGGAAATGAATCCGACTAGGAACCATGAGGTTGCGGGTTTGATTCCTGGCCTTGCTCAGTGGGTTAAGAATCTGGCATTGCCGTGAGCTGTGGTGTAGGTTGCAGATGCGGCTCGGATCTGGCGTTGCTGTGGCTCTGGCATAGGCCGATGGCTACAGCTCCGGTTAGACCCCTAGCCTGGGAACCTCCATATGCCACGGGCACGGCCCTAAAAGACAAAAAGACAAAAAAAAAAAAAAAGACACAGCACAAGCTCGAGGGGTGACAGGGGGCTGTTCTTAGAAGTGAATCAATGGATATGTATGCACTTGTATAACTGAGTCACTTTATAGCAGAAATGATCACAACATTGTAAATCAACTATTCTTCAGTTTTTATAAAATAAAAAAAAAGAAAAACGGAGGAAAGAATGAGGGGGTAGAATTAAAATGCATTTTTAGTTTATAGCTTTTAATATTTCCATCTCGCTTTGCATGTCTCACTTTTATAAATGCATTGTTTAGGATAGAAATGATTTCAATCTCTTTTGTAAAATATCATTATGATATTTCTCTTTGGACTTCATAAATCTTTTGGAAATCTAAAGGATCCTGTTTTACTTTCACTGTTTATTTATTAACACACACACACACAAAGAAGTGAGTTGAGTTTCCTCTGTGGTGAGGTGGGTTGGGGAACGGGCATCACGCAGCTGTGGGGAAGATTGAGGCCACGGCTCAGATTCAATTGTTGGACTGGGAAATTCCATGTGCCATGGGTGTGGCCAAAAAAAAAAAAGTGAGTTCAGCTGTCTGTTCAGTGTGGGAGCCTTTTGTTTCCTTGGATAAAGGCACTGAGAAGTCCTGCTTGCCTTCACCTCAGAAGGGAGCAGGGCTGCGTCCAGGTGAGAACACAGATGAGAACCCGCTTATCTGTTAGTGACTCACCACAAACCCACTGTTGGCGCAGAGGCTTTCAATCACCCCTGAGTTCTGATCCCTCCTTCTCTGAACACAGAAGAAGTGAAAAGCAAATATGTACCTTCATGTTTAAATGCTCAAAACACAATTACACTCTAAATATCTTGTGATTATCTCCTCCCTGATTTCTTTTACTCTCAAACATATACATTCTGCTTCTATAACATATTGATACAGACATAAATACAATATAGACTTATTTTAGGTATCAATATACGTAGAGGTAAAGGTGTAGATAAAGGTAAAGGTATAGAGCAGTTCCCGTTGTGGTGCAGTGGAAACGAATCCAACTAGGAACCATGAGGTTGTGGGTTCAATCCCTGGCCTCGTTCACTGGGTTAAGGATCCAGTGTTGCCGTGAGCTGTGGTATAGGTCACAGACACAGCTCGGATCCCAAGTGGCTGTGGCTGTAGTGTAGGCCGGCAGCTGTAGCTCCGATTAGACCCCTAGCCTGGGAATCTCCATATGCCCCGGGTGCACCCCTAAGAAGCAAAAAAAAAAAAAAAAAAAAAAAAAGAGATAAAGGTGTAGATAAAGATAACGGTGTGGGAGTTCCCGTCGTTGCTCAGTGGTTAAGGAATCCGACTAGGAACCATGAGGTTGCAGGTTCCGTCCCTGCCCTTGCTCAGTGGGTTAACGATCCGGCGTTGCCATGAGCTGTGGTGTAGGTCACAGACGCAGCTCGGATGCCGTGTTGCTGTGGCTCTGGCGTAGGCCGGCGGCTACAGCTCCGATTTGACCCCTAGCCTGGGAACCTCCATATGCCGTGGGAGCGGCCCAAAGAAATAGCAAAAAGACCAAAAAAAAAAAAAAAAAAAAAAAGATAGCAGTGTGAATTATATCAATATAGATGCCTGTGGTTATATTTCTGTCAGCTTCACAATTTAAATATCTGAGGTTATAGTAGAAATATAAGAAATCCAGCAGCATCAAGGACCCAAGCCCAGGCCTCGTGGGATTGACACTGGACTTAGTGCTGGTCTAACTGCATTATCTCTTTTCTTCCTGTCATCTTTGGCTTTTAGGAGGCATAATGTCAATCAAAGTTGTTCACACAACCTTTCAAGACAAGCGTCTTTTTCCTTTTAGATGGATGCCAAGAACTGAGGGCCGAAGGATACAATTGGTCAGGGCGGGAACAGAGTATGGTCCGGTGATGGGAATCTTACCTCATGATGTTTGCAGAGTGGTTTTATCTGAATATTATTTGGAAGGCTGTAGGTAGGTGTTTTAGCTTCTTGAATGTTATTCGTACAGAACCCTTCTCTGTTAGCAGTATGAGAAAAAGATAGTCAGCATGGGTCCAGCTCAAGGATCCCTGGATTAACCAGAGTTTTGACAAAAGCAACAAGACATATTTGAATTTGAAGAAAAGTTTATTTACAGTTGTTCTTTGTTAGAGAAACCCAACTGACCTACCACACAAAGAACAAAAAATGTTAGAAATCAAAGCGTTGCCTGAAACCTTTATTGATACTTACTAAAGATTAAAACTGGAAGTTCCCGTTGTGACTCAGCAGGTTACGAACCCGACTTGTACCCATGAGGTTGCAGGTTCGATCCCTGGCCATGATCAGTGGGTTAAGAATCCGGCATTGCCATGAGTGGTGTAGGTCGCAGACGCAGCTCAGATCCTGTGTTGCTGTGGATGTGGCCTAGGCCGACAGCTGCAGCTCCCATTCCACCGGGGAACTTCCATATGCCAAGGGTGCAGCCCTAAGAAGAAAAAAAGAAAAAAAAAAAAGACTAAAACTGTTAGACTAGCTTCTTAGATCTACAGGTTGACACAAAATTTAACTATTCAAAGCTGTCGAATGGCTAAATTTAGGAATGATGAGAGCAAACAAATTTATGTTTGTGCTCTGGCTTCGTCAGAGACTCAGACCCACCTTCTCAGAGCACAGGTTTCACAAGGTGGGCCCTGTGGTTTCTTAAGGCTATGGATCTAGATGGAAAGAGCTGGAACCCCAGATACAAGCTCTTTTCAGTCTCACTCGCCCTCGAGTCTCAGATAGGAGACCAGGTGTTCTTCCTGGGAAGCCTTCCCAGAGAGGTCACTTGACTCTCAGGACCTTGCTGGTCTTCCAGTCCATTTCTGCATCTGGACGTGTGTATCCCTGCAGCCCGCTTGTCCATCTGGATGCTGGGATCCCTGAACCAGAAACCACATCTGTCTTGTCTGTGTGTGATCAGCCTCTTAATGAATGGACGGGGCCACCTTTCCATCATGTGGAGGTGCCCTACACCCTGTACCCACACACCGCCAGGCACGTGGCCTGCAGTGTGTGCTCACAGAACACACTGGCAAAGCAGACAAGGCTTAGGGTGGTAGCACTTATTAACCATGACCTTGATTTCCAAGAAAGCAACGTTCACACGGTTCAAGACATTCCCTGTGACCCCGGGTGCTCTGTGCCACTGGCGAGACCCCTTTAAGTCCAGTCTAAGAACCGTCCCCCTCCCCAGAGCTTTAGAGCAGCCAAAAGCCAGAGCTAAGCAAACAGTCAGTCTTTAGCACCAGAAAGACGCAAGTTCCAATCCTGCTCTGCCACTTCTTCATGGGGTGACATCTGATAAGTTAATTAACCTCTCTGGAGCCTCAGAGTGGGGATATGAATAGCTCTGAATCTCCAAAGTGCAAATAATAAAATCATCCTGAAGAGGTAGATATAAATAAGACGTGTATATGAAGAACACAACAATATGTTTTAGACTAAAATAACTCATTAAAATGCCATGAAAAGCCAGGGTGAGTGGGAAGAAGAGAGAATGAAGGGCTGGCTTCGAACTTGGCGAGAGAAACAAATTGAGAAGACATTTAGTGATTCAGCTGCACTATTATTAATGTTATTATTTATAAAGCATGTTAAGCGAGTAAGACACTTTACCAAACACAGACAATAACACGGTCTCTATTTTTACTGAACAATCACAAAGACATAAAACCAGCCTCCTAACAGTCCCAGTCAGATGTTTCGGTGATGTTTTAAAGCAAAGGAAGAGTTTGCTTGCTGCGCTAAAGCTGTGCATGATTTATGTCCACAAAGTACCTGATCACAGGGTCCCTCCAAAACACCAGGAGAAATGTGGGGAAAAAAGAGAAGGAGGATTGCTGTTGGCTCTATCTTTATCCTATAATTAAAAAAAAAAAAAGACATTAATTTTATGGCCACACCATGGCACATGGAAGTTCCCGGCCAGGAATTGAATCCAAGCCACGGCTGAGACCTATGCCACAGCTGTGGCAACATCAGAACTTTAAACCCACTGCATTGGACCTGGGATGGAACCCACACCTCTGCAGTAACCCGAGCCATTGTGGTTGGTTTCTTTAATCTCTTTTTTCTTTTTAGGGCCACACCTGTGGCATATGGAAGTTTCCTAGGCTAGGGGTCGAATCGGAGCTGTACTTGATGGCCTACACCACAGCCACAGCAATGCTGGATCTGAGCCATATCCGAGACCTACACCACTGCTGTGGCAACGGCAGATCCTTAACCTACTGAGCAAGGCCAGGTATCAAACTTGCATCCTTATGGAGACTAGTCAGGTTCTTAATCCAGTGAGCCACAAGGGGAATTCCTGCAGTTGGATTCTCAGCCCACTGTGCCATGGCAGGAACTCAAAAACAAAAATTTAATAGAAAAAAAAAAACCAAAAAACAGATCCCCACCAAAGCTAGAAGGGCACCAGAAAGGTTCAGCAATAAGAAAAATAATGGCTACTTGGTAAGGAATTACTAGAAATACTAGTGAGTGTATACTTGAGATCTAAATCCAAGTCTGGACGGAGGATGGAGGCTGTAGAACATCTAAGGCTTCCTCTGGGATGATCCGTGTAGGTGGGTCTGTCCTCTGAATCCTTAGGGATGAAGGTGGCATCAGAAGACTCCACCCAGCCGTCCTTTCTGGGGACTTTCCACCTCGGCTCTACGGGGGGCCTTCTCTCCTCTGCTGCATGTGATAGACAGAGGCGCTGGTTCACCTTGGCCCCTGCCCCCATCGAAACAAACATCCTTCTCCCCATTGAGGGTGTCTGTAGGGAGCACTCTGGTTGAGTTTCAAATTGTCAAAAATTATAAAGCAGCCATTTTCTACGTCCTAGTACCACCGAGCTAATTGCAGGGACTATTTTATATTATGACATGTTCGTGGCACAACACGAGGGTGGCACGTGGACTTGTCAAAACAAATAAATCTTTTTTTTAAAAAAAATGAAATCTATTGCACAAAGAGCTAAACAAATTATGGGGTAGAGGCAAGTGCCTTCCTCCCCATCAGCTTTTACTACCTGGAGAAAAACAGTAACTAAACAGTAACAAAGCCAAACAATTCCAGAAAACTTTCCAGGAACTGACGGAAACATTCACTGAGCACAGCAGGAGGGGCAGAAGCAGTGTGGCCCCAACAGCCCACTCCTTTCTAATCCTCGCATGCGGGGATCACGGCTCACCGTTCAGACCACGGGGACTCTGTGCAGGGGCTCAGTGGAGATGTCAAGGCCCTGGGGCAGCACGGAGAAGGGAAGGGAGCTACAGCATCAGGTCACTGGGCTGCATTCGTTCCTCGTCACTGAAAGGCAGAGACTGGTTTAGCATCCAAATTGCTACCTTCTTGTTTTTAACCAGAAATAAGAGAACTGGCCCCAAACCAGAACAGAGAGGAATTAAGTAGCCAACAAAACAAAATTTAGGAGAAATGGCCTGCTTTAAAACAAATGTATAGGGTGTGGGGTGATGGGCCAGCATACAGGTGAACTGATAGAGCCTGTCTGCAGAGTCAGTGACACGATGTGCCAGTTGCTTTTTCAGATCAGGGCACGTGCCCAGGAAAGATTGGAATAGTGCCCCGAGATGGGTCAGCAAAGGATGCTTCTCAGACCTTGACTTATATTATTACTTAAAACAAAAAATAGAGAATAACCTATAGGCATTCCCATCGTGGTTCAGCAGTTAGTGAACCTGACTACCATCCAAGAGGAGTGGGGTTTGATCCCTGGCCTCACTCAGTGGGTTAAGGATTGGCATTGCTGTGAGCTGTGGTGTAGGTCTCAGATGAGGCTCAGATTCCACGTTGCTGTGGCTGTGGTGTAGGCTAGCAGCTATAGCTCTGACTCAACCCCTAGCCTGGGAACCTCCATATGCCGTGGGTGCAGCCCTAAAAAGACAAAAATACCAAATATATATATATATATATACACACACACACACACATACGTAAATAACCTATAGGCCCATCACAACAGAACTGGTTAAGTAAATAACACCCGAAAAACAGATTGCTTGGCGACCACTAAAAAGGATATTGAAGTTGAAAATCCACTAGCTTGGGAGATGTTTATGTAATAGATTAAACAGACAGGTTGCAGCACCTATGTAAAATATAATCTCATTGTGGAGAATAGAGGATATTATACCCTATTATATTAGCTACTGTATGAAATATAAAAACTGTTTTGAGTCATCTTGACCAAAATGTCAACAGGGGTTATCTCTTCACTGCAGAATTTCAGACAGTTACTTCTACTTTTCTTTCTTTTTTTTTTTTTTGGATGCACCCACAGCATGTAAAACTTCCTGGGCCAGGGATCCAACCCCTCACCTCAGCAGTGACTTCAGCCACAGAAGTAATGATGCCAGATCTTTAATTTGCTGAGCCATCACAGAACTCCCAGTTACTCTTTTTTTTTTTTTTTTTTTTTGAGAACAAGCTTTTCTAATTTTTTAAAAAACTAACAAGTTTAGTCTAATATAAAGGACTATTTGAATTTTTTTTTTTTTTTTTTTTTTTGTCTTTTGTCTTTTTAGGGCCGCACCCACAGCATATGGCAGTTCCCAGGCTAGGGTTCTGATCGGAGCTGTAGCCACCGGCCTACACCAGAGTCACAGCAACTCCAGATCCAAGCTGCATCTGCGACCTACACCACAGCTCACAGCAACACCGGATTGTTAACCCACTGAGCAAGGTCAGGGATGGAACCCGTAACCTCATGGTTCCTAGTCAGATCCGTTTCCGCTGCGCCACGATGGGAACTTCTGAAATTTTTTTTTTTTTTTTTTTTTTGTCTTTTTGCTATTTCTTTGGGCCGCTCCCACGGCATATGGAGGTTCCCAGGCTAGGGGTCGAATCGGAGCTGTAGCCACCGGCCTATGCCAGAGACACAGCAACACGGCATCCGAGCCGCGTCTGTGACCTACACCACAGCTCACAGCAACACCGGATTGTTAACCCACTGAGCAAGGGCAGGGACCGAACCCGCAACCTCATGGTTCCTAGGTGGATTTGTTAACCACTGAGCCACGACGGGAACTCCCTGAAATTTTTTAAAGTAAGGAGTTCTTAGGTCGCGCAGCAGGTTGAGGATCCAGCATTGTCACTGCAGTGGCTCAGACTGCTGCTGTAGCATCAGTTCAGTCCCTGGCCCGGGAATTTACACACACCATGGGCGCAGCCAAAAAATAAAATAAAGTAAAAAGAAGGAAATAGCCAACATAATGCATACTAAAAAAGACAGAAAGAAAAGAAAAAGAAAAACCCCACAAACACATAGCAGGGGAGATAGAATGATTCAGAAATGATGCTGTTGTTACTACAGACAGCATTCCTCCCTTCAAGCTATAATCAGCCCTATCCATTTGTATCCTAAGTGTGAGACTGAGCACTGGTCACAGCTTCCTTCTCTGTTTCTGAATGTAATAGAATAAAATCCTGCAAAACCAGCCCCAGGTGATGGCACAAGACTCCTGGCTTTCCAAGGCACATTCTGAGATTTAATAGTTCATCATTAGCTAGAGACATGGCACATATAATGCCTTCCCCATTGATTTTTTTATTCCTACTAGTTCATTTAAAAGAATAGCGTTACTAAATCCAAAATCAGGCAAGGCTGCCCGAACAATAGTCATTCATTAGCCAGGCGACATATCTTTAAAATAAACATGGGTGTGAGAAGAGGAAATGGACACATGCAGATCTGTAATGAGATGGCCCTTGGACGGTGGAGGCTTTTGGATTAAGTGATGCCAGGAGCTTTAATCACTGATGGACAGCAAGGGACACAGCAGCACTCAGAGCTGGCCTGGGCCGCTGCTTGGAGCTGGTGGTCCCCTCATGTCAAAGCTACCCCCTCCTGGGAAGCTGCTAGGCAGTGGGTGAGTTGCAGGGCCTAGGCTCAGCCCAAGAGACCCAGGCCAGCACCCTCTGGCGGGGGGTGGTAAAGGGCCTCACATCCCTTCCTCTGCTTGTCAATACCGAGGCTGTTCCCAGGACACCCCCGTGTGAAAAGCATTCTCTCATTAACCTCATGTCTGTCACGTCTGTCAAGTCAGTTTCAAGCAGGCTGCATCCTGAACGGCTTCCTCCAGACCAGATTCCTGGAAATGCCCTTTTTTTTTTTTTTAAATCACCTGCAAGGTTTTGGTGTTGCTGCCCAGACAAACCTACCCAAAGGTCATTTTCCACCTCAGACAGCGTGAGAATGAAGGGGAAAATGCCACAGCTTTGCTCCCTGGGCCACCAGCCACAGGAGCTCCTCCAGACCCTCCAGAGGTGAGTTTTCGCCTAAACCCCAGATATCAGGGGCAGGGCTTCCTCTGTTGCTCGGCCAAGGTCACTCAGGGCATCCCTGAAGGACTCAGCCCGGCCTTGTCCTGAGCCAAAGGCCTGAGCGATTTCCTGTTCCAAATGTGGCACCAAATCCTTTTCATGGGGGCAAAAGGACCGAGCATTTTAACAAGGACATTCGAGGGGCATGGGTTAATTTAATGCAAAGCCCAGAAGGGCCATAGCTATTACTTTACCTCCTCTCTTACTGTTTGGTTATTTGAGACCGTGTTCAGGCGGGTGCCTCACAAGAACCCACATTCCTGAAAGAATCCCAAATATCACCCAAGCTTTGAGTCGGCCTTGCTTCCTAGACTGTACATCTTCTGGCTCTGGAACTGAAAGTCTCCCCGGGGGAGCACTTATGTATGGCGAGAGGGACACAGATGCTAAGCCAGACAAGTCCACAGCATGTCCGCGTCCTGGGGGAGGCGTGCGGACAATGTGTCAGCCTCTTTGCCAAGTTTCGTTTGCTCCTAAATCCCTGGGAAACAGCAGGGCCCTCCATTCATCCTGGGAACCCAGGGAAGAGGGCACGATTAAGGTTTAAGGCAGGTGATTGAGGTAAAGAAGAAGGAGCTTGCAGGAGAGCACTGGGCCCGGCCAGCCCCAGCTCCAGCTCAGCACAGTGGACTGGGTCACAAAGCATCCCCTTTCCGTGCTCCAGGTTTCCAAACTCTGAAACAGAGGTCAAAATATTGCACTGACATAACTCCCACAGGTTTCAACCATCAGCGTGAGAGCCCAGGGCAGGGCCATCCAGTGTCCGATGCATTTACTCCACTGTTGGGTCCACTTGAGCCCACAAAGGCCATGGCATGAGAAGATGGAGAGTTCCAAGGGCTTTATTATCAGAGCTTCTGCCTTAATTAATCTGCATTCTCTGGAGCCCCACCTCCCAGCCTACTTCAGGGAGAGGTGGGGACAGGAGGCAGTTCCCAGCATCTGTGCTGTTCCTGACTTCCTTACCTAGGGTGGAGCTTTGGTGCGATGACTAAAAGGATCATAGCTTTCTGTCCTTCATCTACTTTGCTTTCTCTCCTCTTCATGCTGGAGCTGGAAGGTGACATTTATGGGATGGGGAGGGAAGCTTGTCATCCCAGAAGATTCTGTTTGGGAGTCTCCCTTGGGATGAGCCAGCAAAGGGCCAGGAGGAAAGTCTTGGGTCCCCAACTTGTTCGCCGCCGGGGTCTTTTTGTCCCTCTCAGCATCTGCCACCTGCAAATCTGACTCCTGTGCCACCTAGATCTTTGCCAGAGTCCTTCAGATGGGTAGTGAGGAGCACAGACCCTGGCAGCCCCCCCAAAGTGGTCGGGATTCGGCTCCACTGTGGGAGATGGAACTTGCGGTTCCCTTCTCCCCAGGTATCTGCTCCTCCTTCACTGAATCCTCCTTGGAAAAAGGCCCCGGCTTCTCCTCCTGGAAACCAGGAGCAGACTCACCCTCCCTCCGCCAGTCCCCTCCCATCCACACCACTGCAAAACCTGCCCCTTCAGCCTCACCTTCCTCCCCACCACCCTCCAAGGCCAAGGCCTCCGCCTTACTCCCTCCCTCATACTCATACATCCTCCCCTTTCCATCCACTCCTCATCCCACAGCGTGATGAGCTTTCAGAACACAGTTCAGACCACGTCATGATCTGCTTCAAAAAAACCCTCAGTGTCTTGCGTTTTCACTTAAATTAGGACAGAAGCCCTGACACTGACTTAGGCCCAGGCCCTGCCTCGCAGGCTGCTTCTGACTCTCCCACACCTATGCCTTCGGTTTCCCTGGGAAGTGCCTTCCACCCTTTAAATCCCTCCGCTGACCTCCCCTGGCGACCCTGAGAGGGGCCTGTTCATTCTTCTGGGCTCAGCTCCACATTCCTTCAGGAAAGACTTTCCTGACCCCTTTCCTCCAAATCCAAATCAGGGCCCTAATTATTTTTTTAAGTGCTATTTATTATTATTATTTCTTTTTTTCTCCTTTGGCAGCCCTGAAGCATATGGAGTTCCCGGGGCCAGGGATCAGATCCAAGCTACAGCTGCAGCAATGCCAGATCCTTAATCAGCTGTGCTGGGCCGGGAATTGAACCTGCATCTCAGTGCTCCAGAGACACCATCAATCCCATTGCCCCACAGCAGGAACTCCTGGGCCCTCATTTTTAAAACATCAGTTTGTCATTATAAATGTGTTTGAATGGGCATTCATTCAATATCTCTTGAGGGAACAAGTCACTAACTCATGGAGAGGGCTTTTCATTTGCACTTATGTCCGGTCATATTTTTCACTTTTCTGCAAGACCAGCTGGTCTGGATATATCATTTCTCTTTCAATTTGTTCATTTACTAATTTTTTAAAGTTTTCAAGGGAGGGGATGCAGTTCAACTCACAGTGATTGCTTCAATAACTTTTATTTACTTAATAGCCATTTCCAGAATGCTGTGATACCTCAGCCCGGGTGGGTGGCATTGGGGGGGCGGGCAGGCGATGGATGGAGAGGGACACTGACACTGTTCCTGGTGAATTGCTGCCTCTCCTAGGCACTCTCAGACCATCTCCTTAATGACGTCTTCCAGGAGGCTGCTCAAGCAAACCAGGCTGAATCTACTATCTTATTATTTTTAAAAACTAGAGCAACATTTGTCTATTTCTTGGCACTTCCTCAATTTGCCCAGTCTCTCGAAGGTCACCCAGAGTGTCCTCATCTCCAACTTCTTTCTGTGTCTTCAGATGGAATTGATCCAGCACAGGACACTTAAAGGAATGTCACATATCTATCTTGAAAGCAAATTCTTTATAACCCCGCCCTTTTTTCTCCCTTGCTTCAGCAAGGTGCTGGTCATATAAACATGGCCCTGCTCTCGAGAAGTGCTTTACTCCATATCGGCTCATGGTTACATAATCTAGAATTCATATCTGACAATAATCAACCACTTTATTGATGCCAGACATTTTATATTGTCACTAATCTATTTGCCTTGCAAATTGTATTAATGAGAAAATATCCCAGTGACATTACAAACGCATCACAACACTTCCTGCAGTAAGCTCATTCTTTTTCTCCCTGCAGTCTTACATTATAACAGATGCTTCCCCACGGTTTCCTGAAGTGGTACTATGATAAAAGAAATAGAGAATCTCTGGAGCTCCCGCTGCGGCACAACGAGATCAGCAGTGTCTCTGCAGTTCTGGGTCGCAGGTTCGATCCCCAGCCTGGTACAGTGGGTTAGGGATCTAGCATTGCCGCAGCTGTGGCATAGGTGGAAGCTGTTGCTAGGATCCCCAGCCTGGGAACTCCATATGCTGCGGGGTGGCTGAAAAGAAAAAAAAAAAAAAAAAGGAAGGAAGGAACGAACGAACGAACGAACGAACGAAAGAAGGAAGGAAGAGGAAGGGAGAGCAAATCTCCAATAACTTTCAAGAAGGCATTTAATAATCATGCAACCGATTTATGTGGCTTCTAAATGTTTTTTATTAGAGGTTCGAGTTTAAACTCTAGTTCTCCAGGCAAACACGTCAGAAGAATTTCCTTAATTTGGTTAATTACAAACTCAACAGATGTCCGGCCAAGGGCCAGACTTGTACGGCTCCACTGGGGGGCAAAGGCATTTGAGTGGCAGACATTCCACTCCATCTGGGCTGGAGAAGGGGCTCCCTGCACTCTCAACTCTGTCTCTACCCTGCACGGACGCCCCACCCTCCCCACACACAAAGGCTGGCCACTTTCAAAGCTCAACAGCCTTGCCAAGGTCCAACTCTGGGCAGAGTGGGGCCTCGGAGAGCAGACCTCAGGTGGGGTGAGGGTGGCTGCCTCCGTACCCCGACTTGTCCCCTGGATCACGTCCATGACCATCCCTTCTCCTCCAACCTCTGCCCCTCCTTCCCTGGCTACCTCTCAGGTTGATGCTCGTTGTTATGCACCCGATTGTGTGCCCACAGCATCCAGAGGTTACCTCTAACCCCCACTGTGGCTGTGTCTGGAGATGGGGCTTCAGGGGCATGATGAAGGGTCCATGAGTTGCAGGATGAGTCCTGGGCCAAAGGACTGTGCCCTTCTGAAAAGAAAAGGAGACACCAAGACCTCTGGCTTTCTGCCACTTGAGGACCCAGCAGGAGATGGAGAGAAGCCTCCTGAGAAACTGGGGCTACAACTGTCCTGATCTTGGACCTCCAGCTGTGAGATAATGTATTTCTGTTGTTTAAGCCACCCAGTCTGCGGATTCTCGGAGGGCAGCCTGAGCTGACAAATCTAGTCTGTATCCTGTTTGTAAATGAATAAGGACAGTTTTATTCCTTCAATAAAAATGTCTGTGTCCTTTGATGTGACACCTTTCTGCACCCTTTGCCCTAGGAGAACGTGGCTTCCAAAGCCCTCACACAACCTGCCCCCATGCCAGCCTCAGTCTCGCCTGGCACGTCCCCAGCTCCTGCCCCTCCTGCTCAGGTACCTGTCCTGACCTTCTCTCTGTGGGGCTTCCCACCTCTTTCCACTCATCTCGGGAGGATGGTTGAACTGTGGCCTTTTCCAGGGTCCTCCAGGAATCATGACCAGAGATGCCTTGTAAATGCTGGCAGCTCTCATTTTCCATCCCCCTTTCTACTGTGCCTGACGCTATCTACCTGGACAGCTGCCCTCCACTGGTGCCTGATTCTCCAGGGATCAAGGTCCCAGCCCCCTGTTTTAGTAAGCAGTACCATCCACATGCCCTGGACCACAGGACCCTCAGGCCTGGCACGATCCTGGTCAGTGCCCAGAGGCGGGAAGTCCCGGGACCCTGAGGTGTGTCCATCCTGAACCCTGTCTGTCATTCCTCCATGCTCAGGACCTGGGGCCCTAGTCCTTGTCCCATCTGCTCCCAAGGTCCGAGGATGAGATCTTTTGTTTCCAGGACCAAAATGCTTCCCACGGGCACAATAATCCATTCTGTCAACAGCAAACTGAGTGGCCTCTGACAAACATGAGTGGGGTCATGTTTTCTATACACCTGCCTTTCAGGTACTGTCTACCTGCAAGGATCCCACAGGCTTTCGCCCTGCCTGGCTCCTCAGGTTCCGCCCCTGGCTGGCCTGAGCCCTCCCCCATCCCCCTCCGTCGAGCCCTGTTTCTGCATGCCTGGGCTGTGCCGCTGGCCTCCTTGGCTGTGAGCAGCCCAGGCTGGTTTCGCTTCCAGCCCTTTGTCCTTCTTGGCCTCAGCCTGGGTGTGATGTTCCTCCCTCTGGCCCAGGGAGCACATCACCAGAGGCCCTGTCAGCCATCTAAAGTCCTCTTCTTCAAGACTCTCGGCCTTCCTCCGTTTACTGCACTCATCTTCTTCCGAGATGTGTATTTGTCCTTTTGACCACTGAGTGTACCCCCAGGAGAACGTAAAAGCCCTGCATCCCTGGTGCCTGGACTTCGGCGGGACCCCTAGCAGGTGCTCATGGGACAGAGGAAGGAATGCCATCCCTTGCTGAGGACTGTGTGGCCGCAGCCCAGCGCCTTCACCTTGGTAGCCCCCTTGCCTGGCAGGAAGGACGCTGTCCGGCATGCAGTAGGTGCTCAATACGTGTTGGCTGACAAAAATGATGAAGTGAGTGCGCTAGAGAGGGATACTTTACATTCAAGTGTGACCCCCACCTGCCATCTAGTGGTGGGAGCGGGCAACTTCGGGATGACAAGCTTTGGTGAAGCAGTCAGGCTGCTGAGGGGAGGAGGGCGTATGGCTCCCCCCTCCCCCGGGGGGCAGGGTTCCCCTCATCTCCCTCTTTCCTTCGGTAGTGGAAACCCTGAGAATCCCGCTGTGGAGCCAAGTCTTGCACGTTATTGGGGGGAAGGGTGGGTAAAACGTTGAAACCTCAGCAAAGGAAAAGGAGCCCCAGTTAAAGTGCATGTTCAGCTTCTGCTGTCCTGGGAAAGGGCGGTGGGGATATTTCTGGTTACCTTTGGGACTCTGGTGGGACAACCTGCTTTGCCCTCAATTTGGCAGGGGTCAGATCCATATGCAGCTTGGACTGAAGAATACAGGAACCTCACATTCTGTGTTTCCTTGGGGAACCTACAGACAACTGGGGAACCAACTTTAAAGTGAACTGAGAAGAGGGGAGAAGGAGGAAAAGATGACAGAGGATTCAGAAGGCCAGACATGCTCAAGCGCAAAACCCAAGTGACACACACTCTCAACTCAAGAGTGAAAAAGCACAGCAGGCTGCAGACGCTCCCTGAGCTCCTGTGAGTGTGCAAAATGGTGACCCCTCTGGGCCTTGGCCCCCTTTTGTGTGAACCAGAATTTTGGACAACAGGGGCTCTGAGGGATTTACAGCCTTCAAATTTTCTAACAGTCTGATTTTAAAATGAACTGAACGAAGGCAGATTCTTAACCAAAACCTTAACGTATAGTTGTGATAGCTTTGAACTTTTGAGCTATTTCCTTGAATAGTCACCTGTTTTGTTTCTCCAAGGTGGTGAGAACTAGAAGGTGGCGATGCTGGATACAAGGAGTCTTTAACACGGTAGCCAGCTCCCCTGTTATGTGGATCCTTTCCAAGGCTTCAAGAAAGCTGGGAAGATGGGGGGATGTGTTGATGGCCCAACACAGCCTCACAGTCTCCAGGACCACTTTCCGTGATGTTCCACCAGCCAGTGTTTTAATAAATCCCAGACATTGCTTGACCTCAAGGTACACAGACAACTGGGGACAGGAGCCAGTTTTCTTCATTGAGATATGAGCCAGAAGCCACGGGGGGTGGGAAGCAGCGGCCCCTAGCTCCTGAGTCCACACTCTGAACTCAGCCTGATAGCTCCCAGGTGTGGTAGCGTGGGGCCTGCGGGGCATCTTGGCCCAACTTCCATTCTGGGCAGGCACCAAAACCTCCCGAGGGCACCAGCCAAGCCCCTGGAAGTCATCCTCAGGCCCCCTGCGCCCCCTGCCCCATTCCACCACCCATCCCCGAGCAGAGCGCCCAGAAAACACCACCTCGCTCCTGAGAATGAAACTGGAGACCAAAATCAAGAGACCAGGTGATGGAAAACCAAGGAAGTCACAAGATTTGAGGAGAAATCCCACTGAAGGATTGATCACAGGAGATAAAGAATGCAACATTCCTGTTATCATGGTTTTGAAAATAATACATCGCTCAGGGATGCATACTAAAGTATTTACAGTTAAAATGTCATGATGTCTGAGAACTCCTTAGATTGCTACAAAACTTGGCAAAACGCTGTCACTGTTGGGTCTGGATGATGGATATGAGTGAGCATGTGTAATTCTCCATTTAAAAAAGTTAGAAAAAAAAATGTAGCATAAAAGGGAAAAAAGAATCACAATATACAACCGTAAGGTCCTTGATAACCATGACACAAGATGTTTCCATGAAGTAGGCTGTAGGCTTCAAAATTAGAACAAGAAGTAAAGTGACAGTGGGCTACTTTTTAAGGAAGACTGACTTTAAAAGCCAAGACAGGTCATAAAAGATGGGGAGGGATTGGAAGAAGGGAGGAGGGGTTTTCCTTGGTGGTGGTTTGGGGGAGGTGGATTCTGGAGCGTGAAGGAAAGAACCAAGAGAGGAAAAGTCTGGATCTGGGCAAGACAGGCCAATGGATGCATGTGCTCTGTATCTGACACACCTGGGACGCAGACTCAGGTCTTCAAGAATCACAGTCAGTGTTTTTATCCCTATGTATGTTTGTTCTCAGCTTACTTAAGGTCAACCAAGAGAAACTTCCATCCCTCTGAAACATGAGCTCTGAAATCCAAAACATCTCATTCTGATCCAGTGGCAGTCCTGTATCCATCCCTTGACCACAGGCCACAGTGTCCACTCCCCATACCTGTGGATAGCTGTGGTGACCCACTGGATGATGGATGGCTCAGTGCTTCGGAAAGTGGTCCGTGTCACGTGACACTCATCACTCTTACTGAGCTGCATCACGGCAGAACGGAGCAGGCTGCTTGTGAGCCCCATACCCCTGGACTCCAGTGGTGTGGCTGCTAGTTGCTGGCTATGTCACTCTGGCTGTAGGCTCTTATCACCTTCTCTGACGATCTATTTTTTCACCTGTAAAATGGAGCTAATAATGCCTGCTTTGAAAAGAAGGTTGTCAAGGTTGAGTGTGATAAAACTTCTGCCTTGGCTCCTGGTATAGAGCAGTCCTTTTAAACATTAGCTTGTTGTTGCTCATGTCCTGAATTCCCCTCAAGACTAAAAGGTGTACCACTTGGATCTTTGACAAAGACAATTCACTGTGCAGAACTGTCTGACCCATGACCTTCCTGGCCTTCGTCTTTCCAAACTAAAAGTTCTTACATTTTCTATTTCCTGTTCAAGCTGTCCTTTGACCCCTGGATTGTCAACCTCCCACTTGTCTATAGTTCTTGAACCTTGACGATGGCAGGCACACACGGTGACTCAGGACAGGTGCACAGAGCCTCCACAGTGGCAGGTGCCTGTGTTGATGTTGGTTTTGTCACAGCATCTTTCCCACTGATACATGGTGTGGATCTCTGCCAGAAGCCTCACTTTGAGTTAATGTCATCAAGGAATAATTGACAATGATCTCGGTCCCTTTCCTCTGTCAGCTTTGACAATTCAAAATATGTTCCAAATGTACTGCGGGGCATTTCTCAGAATATATTTCCTTAGGCTCTTTCTCGCTGAAACCCACATGGCACTTTTCTCTCTCTTATCCAGATCTTCTTACAGATTATCCCAGTCAACTAAGGCTTGATATCAGATGCAAAGTTTGTTTTAATTATAAGTATTATGCTGATTATTTTATACAATTAAATTGTTTTCCAGAATTTCCACAGGGTGCCACCCGATCCTGGTGACACATGGCATTTGGTTGATGTTACGAGTGCCTTGACCTCTCTCCCCCAGATGGAACCCATCCCTCTTCCATCTACACCCACAGAGCCCGGATCCTTCCAACTTAGAACTCCGTCTGCCTCCACCACAAGCGCCGAGAGCGCAGCGCTATCCCAGCACCTGGGGCTGTCCTTAACCACAGCAGGCACTGGAATTTTTTGAATGAATTTCTAACATCAAGAACTTTCTGAGAGGTCCCATTGTGGCTCAGCAGGTTAAGAATCTGACTAGTATCCATGAGGATACGGGCTCAATCCCTGACCTTGCTCAGTGAGTTAAGGATCCAGTGTTGCTGAAAGCTGTGGTATAGGTCACAGATCTGCAGCTTGGATCCTGCGTTGCTGTGGCTGTGGTGTAGGCCGGCAGTTGCAGCTCCGATTTGACCCCTGGGAACTTCCATATGCAGAGGGTGCAGCTCTAGGGGGGAAAAAATAAAAGAACTTTCTGCACACTTTCTACCATTTTAGAGAAGCCTGAAATCTTTGGATCAGAAGGGACCTGCATGTTTGGTGGCACTAAGTGACCACTTTGTGCCAGGACTCTGATACTGACTCCTTCAAACATGCACATCCAGCTTGTGCATGACCTATCCAGGGTCAGGACATCTGTCAGGTCAAGGCGCAGATCACCCTACTGTTTAACAGCCTGATCCTCAGCTCATCCTGTATGTAAACAAAAGCTGCCTGTACCCTCTGTCCCCAAGTCCCAGCTCCGCAATGCACAACATCCAGAAGTTTTGACTTGCTGTTTCTCAGCGCAGACCCCCAAGTACCTGGCAAGTGCTCACCTGTCTTATGTAACACCTTTGGCTGTCTGTTCCCCCGTCCTGGAAATGTTCCGGACTGAGTCACCATGCTTTAAATGAAAACTGTCAGAACTGAACGGAGCTTGACATGAGGAGGCTGGTGAAGCACAAAGGCAAGTGGGAGTGAGGTTTCTTGTGACCTGAATACTGCTCTTCCATTGACAAATCTCGTGGCAAAAAAAGGCGAGCTTCCTCTCGCCCTTACAAGGTTGGAACTGTTGGCAGCCAAGCTAAGGGTTTACTCTGACGCCCCATTCTTAGCAGATCTAGTGTCCCATTAAGGGAGGGAGGGCTTGGATATGGGACTCACCATAATGTCCTCTGTAGTTAAAGAGAGGGAGGGAGGGAAGGAAGGAAGGAAAGAAAAGAAAGAAAAAGAAAGCAAACAGTGTGCCTGCAGTCTCCACGTCACTGTATCTTTCCTCCTCCCATTAAGGAAACTGACCAGAGGGCTGCGTCAAGTGCTACTGGATTCCTGCAGCATCTCCCCAATCTTGAATCCAGCCAGGGCATCAGTTGGCAGAAAGGAAGACAGACATTCCAAGAACTTGTCACACAGGCAAGGACCAGGGCATTTCGTGTTTCTTTTCAGTAAGTTTGCTAACCTCCAGCTCTTAGAAAGGCAGGATTGAGATCATGAGAAGCAGAAAGTAGGAAGACACCGCTGCTATTTTCAAACAGAAAGACCAGAGGGGAGGGCGCCCTAAGTGGAGTGTGTGCAGTGCAGCCACACCCATTCCAGCAGGGCACGTGGCAAAGCAGACACAGCAAATCGAATTCCCATCACCAAGGAGGATATTTACACATGGCAGGTCATCGATGACCCTCTTCGGTGACCAGTGGATGGACAGAGAGACAGGACAGCTTCTTTCCTAGAGGAAGGAACACGGTCACCTGGAGGCCACCCCAGGACCAGGGACAGTGTCTGTCTAGGGTTTGAACATCACACACTTGTGTTCCCTCAAGGGAATGCCCCCACACCAGGTGACAGAGATCTGGGTCTACTTTTGGTGTCACACCGAGAAGGTGACCAGTATTGAGGAGGCTGGGATTGGCCCTTCCCCATTTAGATCCATCACCCTCTCATGAGAACCAACCGGGAAGAGAGGGTTCTTTATATTAAGCCTCCACCTCCCCAACCCCCCGCAGTGAGAGGTCCAGCTCTCCCGTCCACAAAACCTTAAAGGCATTCTGGAAACTCCTCCAAATCAACATTTTCATCAGAGTTCCGGGCCGTGAAAGGGATGAAGGCCATCAGTGCCTGCAGGCCTGGACACTCACCACACTGTCCAGCCTCTATTTTCTCTCCCGACATGATTTGAAAGGCTATTCGGTACTTACCCCATCTCTTCCTTTTCCTGCCAGTTGATCTTTACTCTTTCAAGTACATGCTGTCTTTTTTAAATTAAAATTTTGTGAATGCATCTGAGGGGCTCAAGTCTTGTTTCTACCTTCTAGCAGGAAATCACAGCAAACCACAGCAGTGGCCCTTCTGTGTCCACAAAGTTTTGAGGCAATGATTTAATCTGATTTGGGATTCCTTTTACATCCATTCTGGACATTCTGTGTGACTTACACTGCAAGTCTAAGCACAGGTGTGTTTGGCGTTGGGGAGTCAGAGGTGCTAAGGGGGGAAATGAGAAATAGAGTCACCTTAAAAAAAGTGTGGAAAAGTCTCTGTGTGGCTCAGCGGGTTAAGCATCTGACATTGTCACTGCAGCAGCTCAAGTCACTGCTGCGGCTCAGGTTCAATCCTGGGCCCAGAAACTTCCAGATGCCGTGGTCTTGGCCAAACAAAACAAAACAAAACAAAAGAGTATGTATATCCTGGAGTCCACAAAAGATCTGAAGAAAAAAAAAATACTCTGACCATCTTGGCATCTTTTTAGATGAACTACCTTTTAAAGCGTCCAAAAACTCTTCTTCTTATCTAAACAAAGAGCACTAACCCTTTGGTTTTGTGTTCAGCCAACAAAAACTTTCAAACCATAGATCCAGACGGGCTGAGAGAGAATTTAAGTCACCTCGTGCAATAGGGGAAAAAGGGCTTACAAATCTCAAGAACTCCAAGATGTTTTTATTGATTTCAAATTCCAATAGAATGAATATGTTTTATCTAAATATTTTTATCACACAACTGAAACATTGAATTATTTTTTCAGAAATAGAGTTAAATACATCAATCTAGTTACAAATTCTAATATAAAGAGTACAAAATATAATGTTATAAATTGTATTTTTAAAAAGAAATACAAATTCTATGGTCTTTTGCATTTTACTGCCTCAAAGCATAATTAGCAAAGTTGAAGAATGAACATTTCCCCTCGGTCACTTCACAGAGACACGCTACAGAGCACCGGAACGTCACTGGATGTCCTGGTCTGTGACTTGCGTTTTCTTTCTTTTTTGCTCAGCATGTAAAACGTTCTTAGAACCCAGCCAAGTTACAAGCAGTGAAACAATCGCCGCTCCTTCAGACACGGAGACATGCTGAAAGTGGGAAAGTCAAGGCAGGCGAACGCAGTCCTCTTTTGTGCCTCGTGCAAACCTCTAGGGCGGGGCCATGTCTGTTTTAAAGATGGAACATTGGTACAGAGCATCTGGACAAGAAACCCCAGGAGGTGCAGTGTCCTTTCAAGCCCAGACCTTTCTGAGAACAGAAGACACATCCCCTGAGCCACTCGCTAACTCCCGGTGGAATGGTGCAGCTACCTGAGCCAGCTCCCTGGGGAGGCAGCAAGAGGCAATGCCTGCAACCTGCTGCATCCAACCCCCTCAGCTCGGGGTCCCAGGGACTTGCGGAGTGAGGACCCTGCGTGTGTATGTGCCTTTACGTCATGTTTGTGCAACACTGTATGGCCTGGGACAGAATGGCCAAATTTGAGGATGGCTCTTGACGTACTGGGCAAAATCAGTGCTCCCTAACTTCACCAAAGTGGCCTGTGTAATTCCCGGGGCCCTTTGCTGGAGCACCTGGGTTTCAAGAAACTAGTGTCTCTCTTGGTTTAAAAATAAATAAGGAAATCTTAGGGGGGAATCTCTTAAAGCACTGAATACTTTTCCTAAAAAGGCAAAAATCCGGTTTGGCTTGCAAATCAGTATTGTGTTGTAAATCACCCAGGTGAAAGGTAGCCTCTGAGATCACCCTAAGCCCTTGCAGGAACCAGGTAAGAGAAGTGACAGAGCAGTGGACAATGACCGGGTTTAGATGCTAAACAGCTGATTTTTTTTTAGAGCATTTCAATGTTCATTCTTCAAATTAAGGAATATGAGTGAATAACCTGAAAGATTTCTATAAGCTCATTATCTGTATTATTTGAGCGCGACAATGAATAAGAGGTGTGAGCAGGGAAGGGAGGGCGTAGGTGGGGGTAGGGCGCCACACAGAGAAACTGCAGTGTAGACAACCAGGAGAAGCTGCAGTGTAGACAACCAAACCCTTTATTGTCTAAGTTACACTGGACGCCAACACTGTGAAATCCTGTTAAGAAACAAGGAAACAGCAGATTGGTAGAGGTAGAAAGTCTGTAACAGTCAGAAGGTGACTTACAGGAGAGACCATGCGGAAATTATCATTCGAAAAAAAAGCGAATCAAGACATATCAGCTAAATAAATAAGAAAACACAAATCATATTAAATACTATGGTTGAACTGACATAAATGCATTAACAAACCAATAAAATACTGATGGGCAGTGAAAGAGGGAGGGGCCACAGTCTCCCGCAAAGGGCTTCTCTCAGAGGGTGGCATTCTCTGGGGTCCCTTCCCTGCCTGCTGAATTAAGTGAAAACCTTCCATCTGTGCTCCTGGCAGCACACGGTTTTCCCTGGGGATGTGCCCCCTCTCTCCCCCAGGCCCCTGCAAAGGAGCCCCCGGGGTGACACTGTGACTCCACAGGCTGCTTCTGAAACAGCAAGAAGGTACATGACTCATCTGTGTCACTTTGGGTCCAGAGTTCCTTTTAATAACTAAAATGCAGAGAAACAGACAGCCCGCAGCTCTAGCCCCTGTGCGCTCCTGAACTGTCACCCTTCACTTTCAGCCAAGAAAATGCAGAAATGACCACCGTGGGGAGGCCAGAGACAGGATCAAACGGAAGTCAACAGAGTGGCATTTTGATTTTGAAGGTGAGCAGGGGAATGTGTCTGCAACTTTGCTCAAAGTAACTTTACAGAACAGTCAAGGACAGTGGCTGAGGAGCATCTGCACAGACCCTCGGAACACACCAACAGGACAGATCGTTCTGGAACATATCCAGCAAAAGAGAAGCAGGAAAAAATAAGTAAAAAAATTATATATATACACACACACGCACATATCTCTGTGTCTACATGTGTGTGTGTATACATGTATATAATATATATATATAGAAGCTAGCCAGTTACATTGCATTGTTTGCAAATGTTGCAAGGTAACCTGAACCGTCAAGTAATTTAAATTCAGTAACAAGTAGAATCCAGAAACCAAACAGTAACTAAGAACAACAACAACAACAACAATAATAATAATAATAATAAAACTCAACAAATCATTAGAACAGGAAAACCACACTTCAGGGGTGGGTGTGTGTGTGTGTGTGTGTGTGTGTGTGTGTGTGTGTTTAAACAAGTCTTTGTATCAGAAGCCCATTTTCTACAAAAACTGCACTAATCCATTACTGTATTAAGTAAACTGTCGCTCTCACCAGTATTAAAGGTTAGGATAATTTCTATACATGTAAAATTATTGCTTTTTTGAAAAATATATTTAGCATGCTTATTTTAATCCATTTCCTGCCTTTACAAAATGTCACAATTAAAAAAAAACCTAGTAAAGCTTTTGCAAAAAATTTCACAGAACATTTTCATTCAAGGCAGCAGTAACTTTTGATAATGCATAAAATCATTATGTGCAAAAATCTGAAACTTTCAGAAATATTACCATCACACATAGTGTCACGGTAAAAGGAAAAGAAAATATTTATATCTGTGGAATACAACTTTGCGTACACTGCAAGGTTTAAGGTCCCTTGTGACGGGCCTTAACCCCACCACTAAAACTTGCATCTGAGGAAGAGGTATATCAAGCCGCCCCAACCACAGGCCTGGGGGCCTCCACACCCTGGGAACGAGGGGACTCGTCCAGCAGAGGCCCCCAGGCCCAAGAAGAAAAGACACCTACTTGCTGGGACGGATGGACAGGGAGGCAGGGAAGGGGAGCACGAGGAATCCCAGAGCACTCAGACCCTGGTGACCTGAGCCCCCAATCTGCTCAGGGATTCTCCTGCTGTGACTACAAGGGTCCCAATCAGGGGTTCAGTGGCTAGATAATTTGTTAAGACGGGCAGTCTTCCGTGGTGAGCAGTTTGCAGAGTGCAGCCCTGTTACCAAAAGGTCCTGAGAATAAACAAAGAAGCCTGCTTTTCTTAGTGTTCAACTAGCTCTCTTTTCCGAAGCAGGACACAAGCCTTGCTGTGGACGTGTGACCTCTGCCGGGTTCACTGAGCACAACGGAGCGGGGCTCAGCACATGGGCCCCCCTGCCAGGGAGGGTCCAGTCACCGCCCGCCTCCATGGAGCCTGTTTCCACACCACCCGCACACCCATCCTCCCTCTCTTATTCACTATTTAAATACCCACTGAGACAAGGAGGGGCCGTCACACTCATGCTGCAAACCTCGCCCCCCTTTGCTCTGACGTCCCCCCAAGTCCTCTGAGCATTGCAGCTTCTGTGACAGTGCCTGGCAGCTTCGTTGTGTCCCACGCACACGAGGATCTTTCTTCCAGTGTCTCAAACTCGTCTTGAACAAGACAGATGCGTGAGCTCCTCCTGCGCCTGCCGACACGACCGCTGACTGTAGGAAAATACGGACTGTGCTGGGTGAGCACACGTGCGCACGAGGAGGACCTGCATGTAATTCGAGCAGAGCATCTGCTTGATTTTTAAACGCATGACAAGGAGAGGCTCTCTCTTCAGCTTCTGCCCTCGCCCCGAGGCTCTAGGATTCAGGGTGTCCGCCAGGAGTTCTTCCGCGGGGCGGGCAGGGTCACGGCAGGGAGACTGTGGGGACACCCACGGTGGGGGGGCCGTCACCGGGCACCGGTTGTTGGAAGCGTGTCTCTAGGTTCCCTTTCTGAGAGGCACTGTCTGGACAGTATCTGCGTTAGGATGGTCTCTCCCCTGGGAAAAAGAGACAACAGAAAAGCTCATTTCTGCCTTTCAGTTTCTAAGTGCAGTTTTCCTATTAATTTTCTTAGCAACACCCCAAACACAAACCTAATGACCTTCATAGAGCTGCCGCGTCAGGCTGACAGAGACCCTGACTTCACTGTAACTCACTGCACACGGAAAGATTTTTTTTTTCTTTTTCAATGGCTGCACCTGCAGCATCTGGAAGTTCTCCAGGCCAGGAATCAAATCCAAGCTGCAGCTGCAACCTACACACAGCTTCGGCAATGCTGGATCCTTAACCCAGTGCACCTTGGATCAAATCCAAGCCTCCACAGCAACCCAAACAGCTGAGGTCAGATTTTTAACTTATTGTGCCACAGTAGGAACTCCTAGGAAATGTTTTTTTGGGGATTTTTTTTTTTTTTTTTTTTTTGTCTTTTTGCCTTTTCTAGGGCCACACCCACAGCGTATGGAGCTTCTCAGGCTAGGGGTCTAATCTGAGCTGTAGCTGCCGGCCTATGCCAGAGCCACAGCAATTCGGGATCTGAGCCGCGTCTGCAACCTACACCACAGCTCACGGCAACACTGGATCCTTAACCCACAGAGCAAGGCCAGGGATAGAACCCGCAACCTCGTGGTTCCTAGTTGGATTTGTTAAACCACTGAGCCACAGCGGGAACTCCCAGGAAATGTTTTAAACGTGCCTTCCCACCTTCCAGTGTCAGCTTTAGAAAATCACTTCCCAGATCTGTTACAGAGGTTTATCACACTTCTGTGTCTTGTGCACAAGCAGAGCAAATCATAGTATCTGAACCAGCTCTGGAGAAAAGGCAAAAAAGATGGCAAGATGGGACCAGAAGATCCACCAAAGCAATGCTCTGCAATACGAAGCAGATTTGTAGGTGGATGATGGTCTTAACAGGGCTGAACTTAGTGGCCGAATAAAGCAAAAGTACAGCCCTCACATAGGTCCATCAGAACCCGAGAAAGAGCTTCCATCCATTTCCATAAATAATTACCATGCTGGAAAACAGAAGGGGTATTCTAAAGGCACAAGAACTGGGAGAGGAAAAGAAGAATAAACAAGAGCCGCAGCTTTCAGGGAAGGTTCTCAAATGACATCTGAAGCATCATTGTTTGAATGGTGGCCTTTACGATCCAAGGACAAAACAACCAGGCACGATTAGCCTTACTTAACTGCATTAACCTTCAGCTAATGTCTTGAGGAAGTAAAATCAACAGCTTGAAAGGAACCTGCACACAGTAAGGATAGCACTCGTGTGAAATCCAAACTGGTTTTGCTATGCCTGCAGGAACCCAAGAAATAAGTCAGGGTTGGGGGGGGTGGTCTGGTTGACATAACGAATTAAGTGCTTCTCTTTAGTTAATAGTCTCGGAACACTCCTACTTTAAAATTAGCTCTGCATTCATGACACCTAGTAGTCGACATCTCTCAGAAGTCAGAGAGATACTCAACAACATTTTAGAGGGGCTGGAGGGAGGGGGGCGAAGTGGTACCAACAGTAGTTCATTTGATATGTAGGAAACAGTAACAGAAGGAGGGCAGTAATAAAACTTCTTTAAGTAGATGGTGAGATCCCTGCAATAACTGACAAGGGTGTTTGGCATTTCTGCACAGCGACATCACGCCTTGGATCACCGGGGATCGTTCAGAATGCGTTCCAGATATGTTCGAGGAAGGAAAACTGCCTTTGTGTTTACAAATAGGAAAAAAAAAAAAGAGTTACTGTGAGCTATTAGGTGACTGGCCTTGAACGTCTCTAGGAAGTAAATGTATGAAGCAAACAGACAGGCCTGATTCCATAAATGGACAAAGAATGCGAAGGAACACGTGTTATGTGCGTGCCTGTGTGTGTGTGTGTGTGTGTGTAGATTCCATAAACACCCACAGAGTCCCTCCCAGGGCATCTCCTTGGATTTCCCTCTCTTTGGACCTGAATATACAAATGTGCTTGGGAGAAAGGAGAAGGACCCTCAGAGAGAGAACAGAAAGACTGCCTCTCTCTATAAAGCACTGAGCTTTTACACTGCAGGCTCTGCAAGTTTTTAAACTATTTATTTTAGAAGGACTGCACGATATGGCTAACCCGAATAACCAGGTTGTTAAATGTTGTCCACACATCCAGGGGCCCGGGTGCCTGCTTTCCTTTATAAAGGAAGGCATGTGTTCAAACAGCATCTCACTCTAAAGAGCTGTCTTCACGTACTGACTCATTGGGACCAACACTTGATCAAGCCATCTGGCGGCCCTACAGGGTTTTTAAGAAATGAGTGAAACTCATCTGAGAAATCATGTATGGGGGTGGGTGGGGGTAGGCAGCTATGGACGAAAGGAATCACAGAAACTCTTAAATTAAGGGGACACGTGGTATTTGAGCACAAACCAGCTTTGTTTTCTCCTAGGAAGAAAGAGCAGTCAGAAAATGAGAAGCATGCTTGTAGAAAATGTGGCTTTTCTTTCTTACACCCGTGTGCATTGTGGGCTCTTCTGGAAGACTGAAAGAAATAGTCCCTTTCTTTGAGGCCTTCAATGTCCCAGGGATGAACACTGGCTTCTGGAACTTCTGGGGAGGCTTACTTTTCTCCTTTCTGCTTACAAGGGAAGGGGATGCAGATGAGCTCATGGGCAGGGGTCACTGACATACACACACCAAGCCTCTGCTCCCGCACCCCAGGATCTCAGCCTCCAGAGGGGCTTGGCCTGTGGAACAAGGCCTGTGTTAGACACAGAAGCTGATGCTCAACGCTGAAGGACACAGAGAGAACCCTACTGAGTAGGACATTTCTCAGCAAGCGATCAACACGCCGTTACAGGTCACAGGTCACTCTAGATAAATCGCTAGTTATCCTCACAACTCTTCACCCTATGTCATCTTTAATGGCAAAAATGGATACTGTGTTTCAAGATGTTTGGTTTCGTGAGTAAGAAAATTGCTGAGACAAAGCAGCTGAATTTGGAGATGAGATCTGTGACACTGAAAACATATTATACATACATTCAAATAGACCAAGCTACATGATTTCCCATCATCTGCATTACAATCTCGGTAGCTAAAAATGAGACAAATGAGGCTGCCATTTATTTTCTCATTTCCTGTTATTTTGATGAATGGAATTATTTCTCCAGCTTAACTATTATAAAATAAGATTTAGAATAATAAGAAATAAACTATTAATCAAAGTCTATAACTTTTGGCAAGGAATCCAGACAAATCAAAATATCAGATTTCATATTTCAGCAAGAAACAAGCTGGTCTTTTAAATCCCAAAACCCAGGGAATGGAGGGAGAGAGGGTTAATTTTTCTTAGTTTTAGACATTGTCTTAATCTCTGATGTTTAATAACAATATAATGGAAAAATACAATTTCTCCACAACGCTAAAAAAAAACTCTTACTTTTTGCTCTAACATCCATAGCACAATGATACCAATATTTTAGCAGATTATTTTCTCAAAATGCTCTCATGATGAATTTTGAGAACTGCCAGAAATTAAACATTAAGTTGTTCCTCTGACAAAGCATCTTGAAAGCAACAATATACATGAATTCCTCCCCTGATGCAGAATTTTGCTGGGAATGTTGGCTTCTCTTAGGAATCAGAATCATCCTCCTAACCCAACAGGCACCAGCAGTGGTGGCTTTCCTCCCAAGGGTTGGAAGACGCGTCCCCACAGCTATGGAAGCTCCGCTCACGAAGAGGGCTCCTCTCTGGCAGCGTTTTGGTTTTGGTTTGGTTTGGTTTTTTTACCCTTTTACAGTAAATCAATCAATGCAGAAGAATGAGATGCCTACAGAACTGGTACTATGCCCGTGAACCAACTATCCAATACCCTACTATTTTCTTTTAATTTTTAAAAATTAAAAAAATAAAAAAATAAAAATAAATAAATAAATAAAGACCTTGGAGTTCCCATCATGGCGCAGCGGAAGCAAATCTGACTAGGAACCATGAGGTTGCGGGTTCAATCCCTGGCCTCTCTCAATGAGTTAAGGATCTGCCGTTGCCATGAGCTGTGCTTTAGGTGGCAGACGCGGCTCGGATCTGGCGTTGCTGTGGCTCTGGTGTAGGCCGGTGGCTACAGCTCTGATTCGACTCCTAGCTTGGGAACCTCCATATGCCATGGGTGTGGCCCTAAAAAGAAAAGACAATAAATAAATAAATAAATAAATAAAGACCTAAATGGGAAAGGTAAAACTAAAAAAAACAAAAAGGAGTTCCTGTTATGGCTCAGTGGTTAGCGAACCAGACTAGCATCCATGAGGACGAGGGTTCAATCCCTGGCCTCACTCAGCCGGGTTGAGGATCTGGTGTTGCCGTAAGCTGTGGTGTAGGTCAAAAACTCGGCTTGGATCCCCCATTGCTGTGGCTGTGGTGTAGTCTGGCAGCAACAGCTCCAATTAGACCCCGAGCCTGGGAACCTCCATATGCTGTGGGTGTGGCTCTAAGAAGACAAAAAAGACAAAAATAAAGAAAGAAAGACCTAAATGTGATAGGTAAAACTAAAAAAAGAAAAAATCAAAGTTTTATTGAAGTATGGTTGATTTACAATGTTGTGATAATGTCTGGTATACAACAAAGTGATTCAGTTACACAGATACACACATCCCTTCTTTTTCAGAGGCTTTTCCCATATAGATACCCTACTACTATTTAATCCAGATCTTCAGCTTCCAAGACCTCAGTAATCCTCTCCACCCCACCTAGCACCTCTGCTTCCTGATAAAGAAAGGACTGCGCTGGGATCTCCTACTTCAAGTGCAAGCCTGACACAGATGAGGCTTCACCAGCATGGAACAGAAAAGAGACCACAACCAAAAACACATCAAAAGGAAACTCTTTGGAGGAAGGGGAGGGATGGAGTGGGAGTCTGGGGTTAGCAGATGCAAACTATTAGACATAGGATGGAGAGAAACAAAGTCCTACTGTACAGCACAGGGAACTCTATTCAATATCCTTAATAAACCATAATGGAAAAGAAAAAAATAAACTGCATGTATGACCTTGAACAACAAAACCAAAATGGAAACTCTTCTTTTTCATCAAGTGGGTCATCCTGATCTAACTGCATTTAATCCATCCCGGCATATGTGTACAGACCCCAGCCCTGCCCCACTGTTCCAGATAGACTGTATATTATGACACTAGGACTATCCGACATAGAAAATTCCAATATTAACACGGCAAAGTCAGGGCAGTGGCTGTATCTATTGTGTGTGCAGATATGACCTTTGTCCCCTAGATTGAGATCCTCTGAACTAGGGGCAGCAAGCCTGGGAACTACATCTGTGTTGACAAGACACAGTTTTTCCCATCCTCCCTTTAAGGCACTACCAGCAAGCAGACTGTAAAACAAGGCAACATCAGAGCATCGACAAGCAGGAGACGCCAAGGAGAGGAAGTGACCGTGACGTTTAGACAAGAAAACACCTGGGTCTCCCCAGTCATTAAGGACGACTGTTCAGCCTTAGAGAAACTGACAGCAGCTAACGCCCTGGACGTGGTCTCTGCCAGGCTCGGTTCACCCGCACTGCTCATTTTCTTAGCAAGCACAGAAGTAAGTGTGGCTTCTGTCATCATTTTCCAGGTGAAGAAGCATAGGTGAGGTTCACCTGCCTGAAGGGAGGTCTAGGGCAGAGCCCTGACTCAGTAACCCAGTATCTTAGTAATAATTCATGTTGTTGAGTCTCTCAGAGTAGAACTGGCTGATCTTGACCGAACTTCAACGATGGGAGCTATTAAATATTTATCCGTTCCAACAAGAATCATTCTTCTCCACTTCAGTCCCACAGAGTCACCTGCCAAGAGGCATCTTGAACTTGAAGGTCATCTGGAACTGGTTTTGTCAGGTTCCTCCTGCCCAGTTCCCCGCTCTAGGCATGGCTCCTCTGAGAGAGCTGAAGCCTTAAGCCAGAACCCAAGGCCACCCCCCTCTTCCCCTCCCATCCTGCCTCTGTCCCCACACCCACCTCCCACCCCTCCAGCCCTACCCAAGCTGGGGCCACTTCTGGGTCCCGCTGGAACGACCCTAAGCACCTCCACAGTGGTCCAGCCAGCTGTCCAGAACCACCACACTCTATCCCTGACAAAGACCAGCCTGACCTGCTGCAGACACAAGCCCTGGTGACGTAATACCCAGCTCAAGTCCCTGGGCCCCTCAGGATGGAGCTCCCGCATCTCAGTACCAACACCAAGTGCCTGTGTGTCTCCCCAGGCTCCTGTCCTGAGATGCTTCCCAGCCACCTGGCTTTCCCTCCTCCAGCCTTGAACTTCATACAAGGAAGCTGCTCTTCTACCTCTGGGGGGCGGGGACCTCCGCCCTTCGGCCCCCAGCGCAGTGTACTCAATGCCCCAAGCCTGCATTCCAGGACCCTCAGCCGATTACAACTCTGCACCTCTAAACCACCCCTTGGGCCTCGAGCACCATCAAGGCAATACAAATATTTACCTTGTCTCCCAATATCTGGATTATCTCCGCCAATACGACAGAGCCTGGCACATCGGATGTGCTCCATAAATACTGCTAATGAGTGAATAAAAGATTACTGCAGAACTGAATTCCCAAACACTGTTTCAGTGAGATAATTTAACATCTATTATGTACATCTATAGAAGTCCATCAACTTTAAGTGCTACATCAAAGAATTTCTGCGTGAATACACAAAGTTGTATGATTGAAAAAAAAATCCCTTGATCCACTGCTTCTAAAGCCCACAGAAAAAGAGTATGATTTAAATATTAATTAGCTAATGTTTGTAAAGCATGCCAAACATGAAAAAGAACATGGCTGATAAGTATAATGAGTCCCTTTCTAGACATAAATAACTACAGAATTGTTCAATGAATCCATAATGTATTCTAAATCCTAAATCTAAGACAGCAATTGTGGTTTTTGTAAACAATGAGAACTCCAGAATAAGAAAGAACACCAAGATTTCAACCTATACCTACTATTGCTGTGTTTTGCAATTATCCTGGTAGACACAGCTCCATGAGGATTCCTAAATTCCAAAGTATGTGGAGAAGAACAGAATTTCCTTCGAGAACCAGAACCCTTTAGTGATTAATCAACCATGGCTACTTTAAATGTAACAAAGGACAAAGTACTTCCAGAGGCTATACTCTCAAGTATGCCAGCCTGAGAGGTGCGCAAATCCAGCTCAGGTTCGATGCCACAGGACTGACATCCACTGTCCGGAGACTGAAAAGCAAGACAGCTGACCCACGGAAACCTCGAACCAGGAGTCCACAGTTTCTGAGACCTCGGTCTTGAGTCCCTGTCAACATGAAACTCAGAGGTGGGCTGGTAATAAGTCTAAAATTGCAGAACGTGGGTTTATAGAGACAAAGACAAAAATATAAATACATCTTTTTCTCTATCATAATCAAGGAAGAGCAACAACTGCTCTGAATTCCCAGCGTAACGCTCAGGCACACAGAAATCATTCAAAACATGGTCTTAGTGATTTGCTTTGTTGATCTATTTCTCCCTATGACAGAAGCATTTTAAAGAGGCTTAGGCTGAATTAACATGCGGCAAGTAAACCGATGTGCGTTCCTGAAGAATCTCACTATGTTATTCACAGACCTGCCTGGTGCCGCCCGCCCCCGTCACACACTCTTCTGGAAAAGCCACGTCTTAGGTGGATTTAATGGGTCGCCTGTGTCTGCAGGAACACCCTGGATTGACTCCCCTTGTAATCTCAGTATGTAATTCTCCAATTATGGCACGACCTTGCTCTCGCAACATCCCACAAACACATCACGGTGACTGCTGTCGAAAGGGGGTTTATTTCTGTTCAAAAGGAGAGTGCTGCCTAATTCGCGCTAAGGTCACATGTGTTCGGGAAATCTTTTAATTCCGCATTCAGCGAGATGTTATTTATTTCATAAATTGTCACTGCATCATGAAATAATGGCTTCACATTCTAAAACTAGGGGTTTTCCTAAGAGAGAGAAGTCACTCACTAAAAACCTACAACAAAGGACCAGGCATTCTGTCCATGATATATGAAGGGAAGGCTTTTAACAGCAAAGAGGGATTCTGAAAAATTCAGTAACAAACAAAATGACTGAGCTGGCTTGACTACTGTCCGACCTTGGACCAGCTCAACCCTTAATGAGCAGCAGGCTCGAGGCAGCGTCTCTTATTGCTCACTATTGTCCTCTAGAGAAAGAGACTGGAATTTCGAGAGGTTCCGCTGACATCCTGGTCACCATCGCCATCGTCAACAAGCAAACCCCACACATGCAAACTTGAAGTCACCACCCAGAAAGGACCTTGGTTTACTTTGGTGGCAAAGAAACCCCTCTTTGTTCACAAAGGGGAGAGGTTGCAGTTACAGAATATTCTAGAGCAACCGATGAGACAGCAAGAACGTTACTGTAGCAAAAGCTTCTGGAAGACCAAGAGGACAGGAGTGACCTGCCATAAAGGGACACAAAGGAAGAGGTGCTGGGAAAGCCGGTGCTTTCAGCCCAGGATAAGAGGAGACCACTTTGGGGGGCATGGCCCTCCTGCTTGGAGCAACACGGTGAAGCATCACACGTGTCCAGGACTCTGCCACCTTTTGCAGACTGAACGGCTTCCCTACTGAGGCCATGCGTCTCCAATAATCTGCGTTCTGTGTACCTGCTCACAGGTATTTTTATGCATTATGGTCAAGTCGGTGGTGTGTTACACAGAAAATTAGGAAGAGGGTGAGGCCAATTCAGCGGAAAGCTCCTTACAGAGGAATTCAAAACAGGCTGCTAAAAACAAGAGAGGAAGCAGAACTTGTTCTCAAGCCAACTTACAGGCAAAACAGCCTGCGTTCGGGCAAGTGTGGATTTCTAGTGTTTTCCATCACCACCCATCTCTACCAAGTCCCTCACTCCAACAGACCCAATACCCCCGCATTCAGTAGTTCACGGCCTGGGCGACCTTCAGTGTTATCCGTCACCCACAGGTGTCCCCATGGACTGGGTTCTGATTCTAAGCAGCGAAAGTGACTTCCACACCTGGTAACCCACTAGGTAGTACGCTTGCGATGACCACCACGACCCGCCTCTTCCCAGCCACCACAAAAAAGCCACACATCCCACACCATGGGAGACCTACTTGTTTGGGGACGTCAGCAGATGCGCCGTGGATGTCAGCACCTCGGAGGCCATTAGACTCAAACAGCACTGTGGGGACAAGGACATGCGTTAGCAGGAGAGCATGGGCTTCCCGACGCCATCACACACACGCCCTTACAGATTAACCACTTGCACACAAAAAAAGACACCAGCACACAGCCTGTGGCCAGAAAATACCAATTTACCATAACACTTACTGTAAGAGGCTGAAAACTCTGCCCGGGGCCGGTGCCCTTTTTAATTCAGACTTCGCCTCCATCAGTGACAACATTAATTAGCAGGGCGCTGCAGAGGGACCCTCCTCTTGCGTCACTTACCATGTGGCCCCTGTCACTTTGCATCAGACCCTCATAGGAAGCATCCTTCACACATGGGCTGAAGCCCCTTGGGCCTCGCCTAGCCCTGCTGCATGGCCTCTGCACACACAATGCTTTCACCCAACTCCATCTCAGGCAAGCTCTTTACACCAAGGATCCAGGTCCTGCCACTCAGCACTGACCTGTCCACGTCCAGCCAGTGCCAGTGAGGAAAGAAGCTGATGGGGGCTTGGGTTTTGGTGCTTGCTGTGGCCGTACAACCCATGGGCCTGTTCACTTGCAGGGAGTCCACCCTCTAATTTACAGGGAGCATCTGCAAACAGGCCTCTCTCAAATAAACCCCATGGCACTTGGATGCAAAGGAAAACCCATTTCAGGCACAGGCGCTGGACGGGAGACTCCAGAGTCTAATCACAGAAGAGGATGCTTGACCCCGCACCTCACTGGGGGCCAGATCTAAAGACGTCACCGACCATGGGAAACAAAGCTGGGCAGGAAAGCCTGCACCCTGGGGCCCCTGGGTGCACAGGCAGGTACCTGTGTGAGCCCTCATGTGGGCCCTGAGGTGGCTGGGCTGATGAAAGCACTTCCCACACTCCACGCAGACGAAGTCTCCCTGGTGGGCCTGCGTCCGGAGCGTCCCTGGGTGGCGGTGCCAAGGGTGGGGGGCAGGGGCAGAGGGGGGAGGGGGAGAGAAAAACATCATTAGTCCGTCTGTCTGTCCTGATGGGAGGCACGTCCAGGCCCCTGACAGCCTGCACCCCAGGACCAACCTTGAGGAAGCACAGATTACAGCAAATTAAATCCTGTCCCTGGGAGGCACCTGCACCTGCGGACCCTCAGTTGGGCAGGGCTTGGGTAGCTGGGGTCCCACCTACGGCTGCAGGAGCAATGCAGCCAGATCAGGCACAGGACCAAGGAGCAGGGCCAGGCTGGTCCCCTTGGTAATGCTGGGCCACTTGCCAGGGAGCTAAGCAGTCCCACCCTCCCACCAGGCCCTTACCTGTGTGCCCAGAGCACCGTGGGCACAGCACAGACAGGACACCTGGGAAGGAGGCGGGGCTGAGAGCACCAGCCTCCTGTCCCTCTTGATCCTAAAAGATGCCCGGCTTTTGTCAGAAAAGAGACATAGACGGAGTTTGCTTGTCTGCCAGGCTTTTCTGTTTGAGGGTGTCTCTGAAGAAAAGGCATTTAATTGTTCATGTAGCAATAGCTCCAGCGTGACGTCCCTGAGCCTGACCATCTCAGTGCAATTCAATGTAACTCAACTCAAGGGAAAAACAAAACCCAAAAGTACTAACTAGAAAAAGATACACCTGTTCCAACACATAAAAAACATTTTTTTTTCCTGTCTTTTTAGGGCCCCCGTGTGGCATATGGAAGTTCCCAAGCTAGGGGTCGAAAAGGAGCTGCAACTGATGACCTGCCCCACAGCCGCAGCAACGCCGGATCCAAGCCACATCTATGTACTACACCGCAGCATAGGGCAACTCCAGATCCTTAACCCACTGAGCGAAGCCAGGGATCAAATCCACATCCTCATAGATACTAGGAGGGTTCTTAACCCACTGAGCCACAACAGAAACTCCCAACACATTTTTTTATTTTTTTAATTTTTGTTTATTTATTCATTTTTTAGGGCTACACCCACAGCATATGGAGGTTCCCAGGCTAGGGGTCTAATCAGAGCTGTAGCCACTGGCCTATGCCAGAGCCACAGCCATGCGGGATCCAAGCTGCATCTGCGACCTACACCACAGCTCACAGAAATGCCAGATCCATAACCCACTGATCGAGGCCAGGGATCGAACCTGCAACCTCATGGTTCCTGGTTGGATTCGTTTCTGCTGCACCACGACGGGAGCTTCCCAACACATTTTTTTTAAATGATGTTCCCTAAGCTAAGTATTTATGGACCTAAAATGATATTTGCATGTGAAAGGCAAGTGAAAGGATGACCAAGGGTCTTGGCCAAATCAGCTGAAACCAAATCATTCTTCTTGTGCTAATTCAGATGCCACAACACATAAAAATACTGTAAAATTATTTCTGCATTACAGATAATGTTTACGGAGATAACAGCCAAAGAAATGTAGGAATGGAGAGGCAGAGCCTGGCGGATCTCCCATCAGCTGCATCATGAATGTGAGTCTGCAAGGAATGTAGAACTTGCCCACTAAGTTCTCAGGTTCCCGTCACCCGCTTCAGGGACACGAGCAGAATAAGACACATTTTAACGCTGACCATCACTAGCGAAAGACCACTTACTGCGGAAACAGGGCAGCAGGCTCTGTGTGCCAGGACCACCCACCCCCTCTTCCTTCTTCCCTGGAGTCCTGACCCAGCCAAGCAGGAGGAAGAAAAGCTGAGGGCGTCCCCAGGTGGACGACCGATAGGCTCCAGAGTGGCCGGGGCTCCTGGGGAGGGGGCTGGACACCCGGTTCTTTGGACCACACTCAGCCAGGATGAGGACGGCTTCTGCCAGCTGCTAACTATCAGCCCTTCAGGTCTGCCCCACCTCCTGTTTTAGTCCAGGAAAATCTCAACTTCAGGAGCACCTTTGTTCCCCAATCCTTTTCACTGGAAGCACCACTGTGAAGACCCCCCTGACAACTGCTGTGATGGCCTGGATTTTCCCAGGTATAATTGGGCTGTGACTAAATATAGGTCCTATCTCGCCTCCAGGTCCCCCACCCATGAGGATGACCATCCAAAGGGAGGATAGGAAAAACAGCATTTGTACCCTCGACCATTCTTATTCCTTGAATTAAGCATACATCAGCATCAGGTACACACACTCACACACACACAGTCACACAGTCTGTCCATGCCCTCTAGCATATCATTTTCTCTCTACTTTTTAAAGAAAAGACCCTTGCCCTTTACAGTCAATAATATCACGCCCAAGCTACTCCAAAATTCTGCGCTAGTAAGAAAGGTTATACACTTCATTTGAATTGAAGGCTACCTGGTGAGCAAGCAGCTCAACACTGTGACCTGGTAAGTGAAGCTCAGAAAGGAAAGGAAGGGGCTGGGTGGGTCCCCCCAGGGCACCTGCAGACCCTCAGCTTCAGGCTTCTCTGAGACACCCCTCCCCCAGCAAGGGGAAGAAGGAAACTGAAGGATTCTGCAGATTCTACCAAGATTCACACAAAGGAAGTACACTTCTTCCATCATCACATGACGCCTGTGTCCTGGGTATCAACGATGTTTATAAAATCCCGACAAGAAGGAGTTCCCATCGTGGCTTAGCAGAAATGAATCCGACTAGTGTCCATGAGGATGCAGGTTCCATTCCTGGGTTGAGGATCTGGCATTGCCATGAGCTGTGGCGTAGGTTGCAGATGCAGCTTGGATCCTGAGTTGTTGTGGCTGTGGTGTAGGCCAGCAGCTACAGCTCTGATTTGACCCCTAGCCTGGGAACTTACATAAGCTGTGGGTGCAGCCCTAAAAAAGCAAAAAATGTAAAAATAAAATCCCAACAAGAAAAGACCTTAAATGTTATCGATCCAGAATCAGCCCATTCTTTTTAAATTCTTTTTGGCTGCAGTCTCAGCATATGGACGTTTCCAGGCAAGGGATCAAATCTGAGTCACTGCAGAGACCATGCTGGATCCTTAACCTGCTGTGCTACTGTGGGAACTCCCAGAATTAGCCCATTTCTTTTATTTTTCAATTTTTTATCCTAAAATCCATATTATCCTATACTATAGGCTGGATACAAAGCCTGGAAACCCAGATAATCTATTATTTTATGATTATTCTATCAATAGACCACCCCTGTGCTATTCATACCTGTTTCCAGACTTGGGAGTGACACAGCTGAGTGATTACAGAAAAGGTAGCTTTTTACACCTTTAAAAGATTAGGCTTCAAGCCCCTAAGGATGTTGGTCGTTTCCCTGACTAGGGCAGAGTTTTTGGCAGAGCTTCCAGACTATTCGTTTCTACATAGATGTCATTGCATCAAAACACAGGTGGGGAATGCTCTCCAGTTCTCTCTTCTGACCTTGGGAGAACCTGAAGTCTCAGCAGCATCGCCTGAGCAACCCTGCAGAGTCAGGGTCACACCTCCAGCACCACAAGGATCTCATGTCCACAACAAATCAACTCCTCCCTTTTTTTTTTTTTTTTTTTTTTGTATTTTTAGGGCCATACTCATGGCACATGGAAGCTCCCAAGCCAGGGGTCAAACTGGAGCTACAACTGCCGGCCCGTGCCACAGCCACAGCAACTCGAGATCCAAGCCACGTCTTTGACCTAAACCACAGCTCACGGAAATGCCAGATCCTTATCCCATTGAGCGAGGCCAGGGATCGAACCCACAACCTCATGGATACCAGTTCGGTTCATTACTACTAAGCCACAATGGGAAAGTCCCAATTCCTCCTCTTTTACCAGAGTCCCTTCCGCTTATTTCTGCTGCAGCACCACAAGGCTATCCAACAGCAGTACATGTAGACCACGGCCTGTATGAGGAGGCTATGACTTCACCCCATAGGTGACACCCATGGGGAGACACAGCATCTGCATCAGAGGATGACCCAAGAAGTGCCGACAGACCCACAGAACGGGACAGGGCCAACAGTTATCTGGACTAGAGATGAACTAGTGAAGACTCTAAGTTCATGACGCCAAAGTCAACCACATGTGTACTCAAGAAAAAATGGGTAATCAGCAAAAAATGGAAACCCCAAACCTTAATAGTTTAGTTACTGGGCAGTCGGTAACATGTCAATAACATAGTATTTTTGGAGGTGGCTGCATGTAAGTTCCTAGGCTGCAATAGCAGACTCCATAGCAGGAAATATTACTGCTCTGTTCACCTCTCAAATAGACCTCACCATGCCTGCTGGACTTCCTTGTGGCTAAGACACTTTAAAAGCATTCTAGGGAGTTCCCACTGTGGCTCAGCAGTAACAAACCCGACTAGTTCCCATGAGGACTCAGGTTCAATCCCTGGTCTTGATCAGTGGGTTAAGGATCCAGCGTTGCCATGAGCCATGGTGTAGGTCGCAGATGCAGTTTGGATCTTATGCTGCTGTGGCTGTGGTGTAGCCTGGCAGCTGCAGCTCCAATTCAGCTCCTAGTCTGGGAACTTCCATATGCCGCAAGTGTGACCAAAAAAAAAAAAAAAAAAAAAGGCATTATAAACAAACACTGAAAAGAGAAAGCAAGCAGTGAAGGCTATGGAGGCCAGGCACAGACTAATAATGTGGGCCGTTGACCAGGAGAGGGATGCAGGGAAGGCAAAGGGTGGGGTTTGAAAACTCAATGAGCTATGCATCAGAAGAGCTCTCTTTGGCCCCAAGTCCAGACCAGGGGCCAAATAGAGTTGGGGAAGGGGTGCTGTGGGGGTAGCACGTCCCTCCTGGCAGGGCCTTCAAGGTAAACTGAGGAGGCTGACCGAGGTTAACACAGCTGACCTCAGTTCTTCGCCCACATATGAACTAGAGCTTTAAGGCCAAAAATGTTTAAATACCTCCCCTAAGAAACTCAAACTGGAGTGAAAAAAAAAATCTGTAGTCTTATACCTGACGTATTTCAGTATGCACAAGAGAAGAATAAATCATGCAAAAATACACACACTTCGAGGACGATTTAGCATTTTTCACCTTTAAAAGATAAATATTTAGGAGGAGGAAAAAGCCTCAGAACCACTTCTTTTTTAAATCTTAAGGAAAAGGAAAACATTTAGGGCTACTTGTACTTCAAATTCTGTCATATGAAATTCTCTAAACCTTAACTTAAAACTCACTTCTACTTTTGGAAGAGAGAAAGCAAGGAGGCCGCACAAAAGGGCTTTAAGACGTGGGCATGTTTGCTGCTTGTGCAAACTGGCAGGTTTAGAACAGTGATTCCTGCGGGCCATCAGGTGTAACAATGTAACAAAGGAAAGTCAAGTGCAGTTTACTAACTGCAAGTCACCCAAACACTGGCACCAATATCCTGCTCACTACCCGGCTTCAAGGCGTGTAGATCAGGGAGGCACTGGATGGAGGGGCAGGACCACCAGGAACCTGTTGCCCACAAAACTCGCCATCATCTCCTGTCTAAATCTTCTCGGCTTTAGGGTCCGAGAAAACCCGTATCTAGAGAACCGAGGTTGGCCTGAGAGCCAAAAGGCCAACGAACAGACGCTTGCTTATTCCATCTCAGAGCAACTAATCTGCACGATCGGAAAAATATTATCATTGTGAAGTGAAAAGCTCACTAAATTTCACAACGTCCAAAAATGTGGAACGACTGAAAAACTACAAGCATAGCAGCCTTTCACCACCTACCGAGGGGGCGAGTGCCTCTTAGTCAAGCAGAGGGGAGGGGAGGGGAGTCTGAGCCAGGACACAGCCATGGGCACTGTGTCTTATAAAAGCCTCAACTCCAGGCAGCCAGGCCTCCGCTTCATTCTAGAAAATCCCAAGAGGTTCTGGCTGAGCCAGAGCCAGGGCAAGGACCCCAATGACAAAATCTCTAACACTGTGGAACGCCTGTGTTTTCTCCTGCTCAAAAACGACTCCATTTTTCTCTAAGGGTCAACATGGACCAATGGCATCCTCATCGCACCAACGTGCCTCCAGCAATGGAGTTGGGCAGGTCCAAGCCACAGGAGAAAACCAGGAACTTAGAGACATACACCTGTCCCCCCGGCAACCCTGGCCACCTGGGCATCCTGCACCTCGGGTCTGGGTGCACAGCTTCCCTGGACCCTAGACCTCACCCCGCAAAGGTGCCTCCAAGTTCCTGGGACCTGAGAGACTGGATCTCAAAAGTCACCCGAGGTGGTTCCGGCTTTAATACATCACAAGATACACAGTTCGGTCCACAGAAGGGTTAGGCCCACCCAGGTAATGAACTGAGAGCCAGACCCCCTGCGGAGGGGGGTAGGGGGTTGTCTGCTATTTTTCAATAGGAAGTACTTAGATTTCCCAGTGGCTGGTTGTTAAGGGAGACCTCCCTTGGCTCTATAATCAAGGGATGCATTCAGTGGAGCATATGGCAATTGGCGGGCAATTCCTAATTATTATTGCTATTGGGTATCAATATGGGGAGACACTGGGAGGAAAGGAAGCTCATGACTTGAGGTATAATTTTTCTGTAACTTTAGCCAATTCCCCAAAGCTGATGTAACACATTCACACCATGCAGAGGCTCTGCTGACAAACACTCAAGTCCCAATCTGCACTTTTTCAATTCTATACCTGTAAAAATAAAACTGAATCACTTCAAATGAACGCCTTGTCTGCAGAGGGACGAGGGACAGGGAACATCTACGGACTCCTTGTTTAAAATGAACAAAGTGATGAGTTCCCGTTGTGGCTCAGTGGTTAACAAATCCAACTAGGAACCATGAGGTTGCAGGTTCGATCCCTGGCCTTGCTCAGTGGGTTAAGGATCCGGCATTCCCATGAGCTGTGGTGTAGGTCTCAGACGTGGCTCGGATCCCGCATGGCCATGGCTCTGGCGTAGGCCGGCGGCTACAGCTCCAATTCGATCCCTAGCCTGGGAACCTCCATATGCTGAGGGAGCGGCCCAAGAAATGGCAAAAAAAACAAAAATAATTACATAAATAAATAAAATAAAATAAAATGAACAAAGTGGAGAAGTGCCACAGACTGAGGCTGTGCGCTCAGCGCGGCAGGGACCTAACTGGAGGGACATCACCCAGAGGCCGACGTGCCCCACATCAGGCAGGCGCTCCCCAGCCGGGCCGCCCTCCTAGGTGCCCAGACACAGCAGGTGGGCAACACCCGACCTGCTAATTCCCAGGTGGGCAGGGAGGGGCCCAGGGCTTACCTCTGTGCTCGAGTGCAGGGCCACTGGCCCCCCAGCTCTGGTAGAGAGAAGCAAAGTCCTTTGGAATGTATGTCTTAAAGATATTGAGGATGTCCAGGCGTTTCTCAGGGCTGTCAGCCACGGGCTCCTGCTTGATGGTGGGCAGCACCGGTGAGGCCTGCGATGCCAGGTGGCCCCTGGAGCCCACACCGTTGCCAGCCTTGGAGGGGGGTTCTCGGGGAGGTAGAGGGAGGCCCCCGTCACCTTTCACTTGTGGCTGACCCTGAGGCTGAGGGCTGAATTTGGCTTTCAGGGGGTCCGGGGTGCTGTGCTTACTTGGGGGGACGATGCCAGATGCCACCGGGGGGTGTGCGTACTTGTCTCCCAGCCTGCTGTTGGCCGGGGGCTGGGAGCTGGCCCGGGCGATGACGGGTGTGGGGGTGGCACTTCTGCTGAAGCTGCCCCCACCTGCCACGGGCCCAGGCTTGGAGCCGGCCTCCTGCTTGAGCTTGGCCGGGGGCAGCTGGGCCGGAGCCCCATGCTGCTCAGGTCCCAGGCTGGGCTTGGTCGGCCGAGGCCCATCGGGGGCAGCTGCCCAGAGTCCACAGGGTCCCCCGGGATGGCTGTCCTTGTTCCTGGGCAAGCTGGCAGCTTTCACGGTCATGCCCAGGGGTGAGGGGCTGCCTTTGGTCCCCGGCGCCCCACCTGGCACCTGAGTGCGAGTGAACCGAGAGATGGGCAGGGGCTGACACTCCTTGCCGCCGAGGGCGGGCGGGGGCCCCGTGCGTCCACTCCGGGCGAGGAAAACCAAGTTGTTTCTGATGCTCTTGTAGCCGTTGGGCTGGATCCACTGGGGCGCCATGGAGCTGCAGCTGACCCTGTGCCAGAGGCGCTTGTGCATCCAGAGGACCTCGGGATAGTAGGTCTTATGGCTGCAGTAAGGACACGGGTGGACGGCCAAGGCCGCTTGCAGCGAGGAGGCCAGCTCCTTATGGCTGGGGTCAGCCCGCGTCGACCTCTCACTCAGGTCCAGTGGGATCAGGTCTGGGGCCAGCACCCTTTTCCCTCCCCCGGAATGTTCCTTGTTGTGCAAATCGGACAGCTTCTCCTTCGGGTAGGTGGCCTGGCTTTCTGACAAGAGCTGCAGATCTGCCCGTTCCAGAAAAGTCTGATCAGGCTTCGAAGGGAGGTCTGCAGAGTCCCTGGAGCCCGGGACCTCTTGCTTGGGGTGAAATGCTGGCATCTTTAAGTCCATGGAAAACCTAGGCTGCTCTGGTCTCTTGGAAGTCTCTCTGCTACCATTTTCAAGTACGGATGTGGAAGCAGTGATCCCCATGCTGGGCTCCCCGGAGTCTCTTCCAGATGGGTGATTTCCAAGTGTGTGACTTTGGTCTCCATTGGAGAGCCTGGTCGGTGCTACTTCTTCAGAAAAGCAGCAGCGGTGTGGCTTTGCCCCTGAAGGATCAAAATGAGTGAAGTTACCATTTCTCATCAGAACAGAACAAGAGACAGAGAAGCACACCCACGATTCCAGGCCCACTCATGGAGGGGAGCACTCGGATCTCAGGAACGGTGTGATCCAGGGCCTGGACTAACAGGCTCTGTTGGGAGCAGACCAAACTTGAGGGCAAATTAACATTCTTAAGGGTTGGGCTTTTTTTGCTTTTGCTTTTGTTTTTGTTTGCAATTATATGACTCAGTAGATCGCAGAGGAAAATAACATAGCTGCCCATTTAGTGACATATAACCACACTGTTACTAGTTAACATAGAGTACTAGTTATATCAAAACCAGGAAAAAGACTTAATTCCTTATAAGAGCATAAGTTTTCCATAAGGTTCAAAGACCCTCTGAGCTAGTGATCATATGGAGACTATGGGCTCTGGTCTGATTCAGAAAGGGTTCCTGTGACTCTCCAGTATAGCCCAACACTCAGCTCCAAACTTGACACCAACAGTTTCCTTTGGAGGCCTGAGAGGGAAGCGGGTGTCACACTTGTCACCCACCCTTCTTGGGGAAGAGGGGGCGCTGCCCAGGGAAACCATGCACCCTGGATGGGGACCCCTCTCCTGCTCCCATGAGGCCTGCCAGAAGCTTTTGTGGGAAAGACAGTGGGGCCAGTTTCCCCGCCACCAGGAGACCCCACGTCCTCTTGGGTGAATGCTGTGGGTCTGGGAAGTCACCCCAAGCTCTGCCCGGCTCCCCAGCCTCTGGCCCAGGTCTGCAAAGCTTCTCCTCGACTAGACTGCAGTGCAAGTGGATTCAACATAATTTAATAAAAAATCCAGTTTTTAAGTCTGCACTGACAACCTTGGGTTTCCTTCAATGAGAAGGTGCGTTTCTGGATATCTTGAACCTTTCCAAACTACGGACCTGGACTCCTCATTAATACTCACTAGGAGGTGTTTTATCTCATTACGGCCATGTCACATCTGGGATGGACTAAAATGTTAGGTGTTCTCTTATAAGAAAGCCCAATACCGTTAGTTTTTAAATAAGAATTTTTCAGAGATTTTTTAACATTCGGTGGAATATAGGTATCTGTTTACACTGACACTCTTTAAATCTTTTCTAAGTTTATTTTTGGAGTTAAGACAGAAATCCCATGAAAGTGGTTACAAAAAAAAAGATTCCAAAAGTATTGTCAGGAGACCAGGAAAGCCAGTAACAAATGTTTACTTTCAATTTGTAAGTAGTTCATGAGCCTCTCATAAGCAACTTTAAACGATTATGTCCACATAAGAAATGTTACCAGTATATAGTGATCAGCAGAACTGGCAAAAAGATGAGACAAAGAAGGGCTGTTTTTTCTGATCCTACTGGCTCCAAAAAGCCAACATTTAAAGAAAGTCAGATATGGGAGTTCCCATAGTGGTGCAGCGGAAACAATCCGACTAGGAACCATGAGGTTGCGGGTTCGATCCCTGGCCTCGCTCAGCAGGTCAAGGGTCCAGCGTTTCCATGAGCTGTGGTATAGGTCACAGGCGAGGTTCAGATCTGGTGTTGCTGTGGCTCTGGCGTAGGCCAGGGGCTACAGCTCCAATTAGACCCCTCGCCTGGGAACCTCCATATGCCGAGGGTGCAGCCCTAAAAAGACAAAAGACACAAAAACAAACAAAGTCAGATATGCCTGTCTGTCAAGAGGGAATCTGGCATTGCTCAGAAAGCTCCACTGATAAAAAGGGCATTTGGCCCGGAATTAAATACAGGGGACTGTCTTGACCCTTGTTTAATTAAGTCTGAGGCTCAGTTTGTCAAATTCACATCCACACTTTTTTGTCTTTTTAGGGCCGCACCCTCGGCACATGGGAGTTCCCAGGCTAGGGATCGAACCGGCTGCTACAGCTGCCGACCTATGTCACAGCCACAGCAATGCCAGATCTGAACCATGTCTGCAACCTACACCACAGCTCACAGCAAGGCCAGATCCTTGACACACTAAGTGAGGCCAGGGATCCAACCCGAATCTTCATGGATACTAGGATTCCCACTCCCATGCTGAGCCACAATGGGAATTCCCACTTACACATTTTTAAAGAGAGTAAGGCCTGCAGCTGGGAAACTTCATCTTCCCTTCGTTAAAGGAATCGGATTTAGGAGCACAAGGGCTGAAGACTATAAGAGGAATCCGTAATGCAAGGACAGGGCTGGTGCCACCTGACAGCACACACCTGCCCCAGTCCCTGGATGTTACGCTCACACAAAGGATTTCAAATATCACAAGACCTCCAGTGCCTGTACCTGAGACACCAGGTAGGAAATGAAGACAGGTGACTAAGTCACCCAAGTCACCAATGGGGGAGGGGCTGTGCAGTCAGAGGGGGCTGGTTACACCAGGAAGAGTTCCCTGACTGGCCGCGGCCTCCTGGCTCCAGAGGACAGCTGAGAGTGGGGAAGAGCAACCATCTGAGATCAAAAAGGAGGAGAGAGGAGGGCCACTGAGGAAGCAGGTATGTCTCCAAACCCAGGAGGGGCCACCACCGCCCCCTGGTACCCCGCCACTCTTGGTTAAGTTCACAGGTCTGGGGGCACCAGACTCCGACCCCAGATCAACTCAAGGGGACACACCAGCCACCTCCATCCCAGGTCCTCCTTCGGGAATCAGCTGCAAAGTGCAGTCACTGAAGCTACTGGGCCTCAATCAGGCCGACAGAGCAGGAGCCCCCAAGATCCCTGTGCAAGGGGACCTTGCTGCTGCTGTGTGCAAGGGGGGCTTGTCCACAAGGTGGGCTTCCCTTCCCCCTAGACAGACGGCCCCCACCCCGTGGCAGATGTGCCTTCCCTCCTCCAGGGCTTCTCTGCCCAGAGCAGTGCCGCGGTTCTGCTGTCCAGAGCCCAGGATGCACAACCCCCTGAGGAGCAACAGGCAGGAAACTCAGTTCACAGGGTCAAAGGGCAGGGAGCAGAAAGCCCGGAGCATGGCCTGGCTTTCCTTAGAGCAGACTGCTTTTGCTCTGAACCTTAATACTGAAAGCCCCAGGACCCAGCAGTGGGGCTGGCGAGGCCCCACATGTGGGTGCCGGGGTGGCCTCTGCTGACTCCAGCTGCTATCCTCAACAGCACGCACCAGCCACAGTCGCACATGAGGGTAGCACAGCAGAGCATCCCACACAGGGATACCCACGGCCAGGGACACTCAGCAGAGGTAGGACACTTTCATGCTCCTAAATCCCTGAAGCTGCACCTTAAACACACACACCACTACCCTGGAAACACAGAAAATGCCCTTTGGCGAAAAAGTTACCCTGCTTTCACTGTTTCCTTTTCACTTTTTTATTGTTATATTATTGTTTCAAATAATTAATTTTTAAATTAATTATTTTAAATTATTAGTTAAATTACTAATAATTTTATAACTTATAAATTAAAAGAATTTGACATCTAATTAAGCAATCAAATGTTTAAAAATTAATAACTTAAAATTATTGTTCAGGAGTTCTGATCGTGGCTCAGCGGTAATGAACCTGACTAGTATCCATAAGGATGAGGGTTCAATCCCTGGCCTCACTCAGTGGGTTAAGGATCCAGCGTTGCCATAGCTGTAGTGTAGGTCACAGACATAGCTCAGATTCCACAGTGCTGTGACTGTGGTATAGGCTGGCAGCTACAGCTCTAATTCGAACCCTAGCCTGGGAACTTCCATATGTCTTGGGTGCAGCCCTAAAAAGCATAAACATAAATACATAAATAAATAAAATTATTGTTCATCTTTTTCTATTGTTACTTTACATATCCAAAAATATGCCTTTTAACCATCTTTAGCATCCCCTTTCACTTCTATGACTGAGCAGGGTTTTGCTGTGCAGTCTCGTTTTCATTTTTATATCCTTTTTTTTAATAACAACACCTGCCATTTATTGAGGGATTGCCTTGTGGTCTCTATTTCATTGTCTTAAATTTTCTTTTTTTTTTTTTCATTTATAGTGATTTTTATTTTTTCCATTAGAGCTGGTTTACAGTGTTCTGTCAATTTTCTACTGTACAGCATGGTGACCCAGTTACACATACATGTATACCTTCTTTTCTCTCACATTATCATGCTCCATCATAAGTGACTAGACATTATATCCATTTTTAAGCACTTAATTTTCAATGCATATTAATTCTCTTTTTATGATTTTTATTTTTCCATTATACTTGATTTACAGTGTTCCATGTTAAGTCTCTTAATCCTCTTTTCTTTTCCTTTCTCAACTAAAAAATACAGAATGGAAAAAGCAGGCTTGTGTGATGGTCCCCCATGGAGACAAAGCAGAGCCTGGAACCAGGGCTGCATCTGAGCCGGTAGATCTGGTCCCTTCCAGACTCTGGTGAGGCAGATGCAGCTGCAGATGTGGGGTGCTCAGGGCGCCCTCCTTCCCTCTAGTCCAAGGCACACACTTTGCACACACTTGGGAAACAGGTCCCAAGTCATTGAAATTGCACAAGGAAGAAAGCTGGAGATTCATCACTGAGAATCTTCAGAGAAAAAAAGTCAGTGAAGCCAAGTTGTCTTGGGAACCCAACTTTTCTCCTCCCATCCCCCCAAATGGCTTTATCAGAAAGTATCACCACGAAGAGGTCCTTTAATCAACAACCACTTGCGGTCTCTTGCAAAGACTATTTGGTTGGAATTTCTCAACTTTTAAATTTCCTTTCAGACAGATCAATTTGGAGAGCTCAACTTTTTAGTATTTCCCAGCGTCAGTCTCCACAGCTGACGCCCTCACCCAAGGGTGACACTTCATTTATGCCAACATCCTAAATCTGGATTATACAATTTCGGTAACCCTAACTCAGTTACACAAACTACTGGGAATACTAACCACACCCTTCTCTCCACAGGATGAAGGAGGAAAAAGACTAAGGAGGTTTGGAAGCTGGGACACTGGACCCCTGCCCAGGCTTCTTCCCATCCCTAGGCCATGGTGGGACCTGCCTCCTGGGGCCTCAGAGCCCACCGGGCCGGGCGGTTCTACTGCTAATACTCGGACAAGGGCGGGAGGTGCCTGCTGCCCCAGAGGACATAGAGCAAGACCTGCCTGGCACTCCCTTCATCTCAGGTCAACAAGCTCAGGTCAGATGCATTTGTAACAAAAAGGCTTTCCTGCAGGCCCCCTACCACAGTAACAGAATATAGAGACACTAGCTCCTTCGAGCCTCACACCTAACAGGAGGTCAGCACACCTGCATAAAGGTTCTAGGGCACCTCCTCCGTGCTCTTGCCTGTAACTGACAGAGCACTGAGGGGCAAAGAAAGTCATGTGCAGAAATGTTAACACAGGAGTTCCTGTGGTGGCTCAGTGGTTAACGAATCCGACTAGGAACCATGAGGTTTCGGGTTCAATCCCTGGCCTTGCTTAGTGGGTTAAGGATCTAGCGTTGCCAAGAGCTGTGGTGTAGGTGGCAGAACCAGCTCGGATTCTGCATTGCTGTGGCGGTGGTGTAGCCCGGCAGTTCCAATTCAACCCCCTAGCCTGAGAACCTCCATATTCAGCAAGTGTGGCCCTATAAAATATAAAAAAAAGACCAAAAAAAAAAAAAACCAACAACAACAACAAGAAAAACGTTAACACAGATCAAAACACACTTTTCAATTGACCTGCTGAGAAAATAGACGAGATCAATTCTGTGAACCCTGGTGTTCTGGCTTACAGAATAGGTACCATTTCAAAATATTTTATCTCAGGTTTAGGACAAAAAGAAAAGAAAACCCAGCTGTACCAGAGAAGTCCATCACCTAGACAGCCTGACTTCCCTCTTTGGAGAGGCTTACCCCCGGTCACTCAGGGCACAGGAGGACAGGTGGACCTGGCCTCTCCTGATGGTCTGGGGCACAAGGTGAGATGTGGCTGGACAGTGAGGTGGACTTGGAGCTGACCTGAGCTCCATGCAGGGTCCACAGGGAGGAAGGTCTCCTACGGATGAAGGCTACAGCCCCAGCCCCCTACAGCCCCACACCGCATATCGGTGGCCTTGGTGAAGACACAGAGTTCAGGACTGACACTCAGGGAGGAGGGAGAGGCAATCTTCATCAAAAAAACAAAGTTCAAAAGTTTTCAACAGGATGGAATAGAGGCTCAAAATAATAAGGTACGGAAAACACAAATGCAGGAAGTGAAAGGTCTGGCTTTAGAGCTGTACTGTGAAAAAGAGTCCAGGCTCCTGGGGGACCACAAGCTCAGTGTGAGTCTTCACGGCTGAGGGTTTTAGATCAAGCCAAAGCATCCTCAGTCAGAGCCACGGAGGCAAGGGCACGGTGCACACCCAGCTGGGGGAATCCAGTCTCAGCTCCCAGGCACACGCGGAGGAGAGCCAAGAGCACATCCAGAGCAGGGCCAGGGAGGCAGGTTTCTGGAAACCAAGTAACATGGAGAATGACTGCAGGAATGTGGACTTGCCACCTAAAAAAGGAAAGCTCTTGGCTAGACCACCAACCTTGACATTCACTTAGTGTGTCCTGGAGGGAGGGGCGGAGGGAAGGAAGGGGGGCTAGTTTATCCAGAGCAGCATTCTGGCTGCACCCTGAATCATCTGGAAAGGGCCTGAACCATCACTGGTAAGGAACACCCTAGACCAAGAGCCAGCCTTTGGGGGGAGGGTCTGCACATCAGGGTTTTTTTGGGGGGTGGGGGGAAACCCTTGTGGGTGATTCTAATTGTGGCCAAGATTTAGGAGCACTGGTGTCCATGGAGGCCAAATAATTGGGAGCCACAGAGACCTGAATTTCAAGAGAGGCTTAAGGTCAGATCCCAGCAGTTGGGGGCCAGCCTTCCTGAAGCCCCAGGCTGCCTCTCTCTTCCTGCAACTCTGGGGACATGAGGGTTGTTCAGACAGACCAAAGACCACCAGAAATGATCCAAAAATTTCAGAGGAACCTCAGCATCCTTGCTTTTCTTTCAATTCCCTGAGGCAGTGGCCTACACATGGATACATCCGAGTGGCATAAGAGGAAAACATGCTTCTTTGGGGGAAAAAAAAAAACAGTTTGTCATTGCTTAATATATAACTTTTTTTTTTTTGTCTTTTGTGTTTTTAGGGCTGCACCCGCGGCATATGGAGGTTCCCAGGCTAGAGGTCGAAACGGAGCTGTAGCCACCAATTCACCACCGCCACAGCAACGCCAGATCCGAGCCACATCTTCGACCTACACCACAGCTCACAGCAAAGCTAGATACTTAATCCACTGAGTGAGGCCAGGGATTGAACCTGTAACCTCATGGTTCCTAGTCAGATTCGTTTCTGCTGCGCCACAACAGGAACCCCTAATTTATAACTTTCAAAAGGGCAAGTGATCACTTCACTCTGAGAAGTGTGTGTGGCCATCTCAGTGTAACCTGGGCTGAGCCAGGAAGGAACAAGTTTCAAGTTTGGGGAAAAAAGGTGCTTCTGTAAGAAGAGTCTCCTTTCTCCTCCTCGGTCACTATACCCACCTCGTCACCTCATCATGGTTTGCTTTGTCCGTTTATTATACAACTGTGGTTCTTTGCTTCACTTTTGATGTTTACTATAAGCTCTTTGCTTCCCACTCTCGATTAAAACCAAACACAAAACAGAAACTTCTCGCTAACAAAACAGAGTGAGCATAAAACCACGATGTCTCGACCTCAAATGCCCCAAGAGACCCACTGCACACAGCTGTGTCCTGCATATGAAGGGTGGAGTTTATAGGCTGACCTGTCTCCTGTCCCCATGGTTAACAGCCTTCTGAGCAGCCTCCTCAACTTCTCACCCCAGGTGGCCAGGTTGTGAACACAGATGACGCCTTCCGATGTGAGCTAAGCAAATCTCAGGGCATGTTATCAGCTACGAACGCCTGTGATGGGATCTGAGAGGGAGCAGGAGTGTGGATCAGCTGTTCATTGCCCCCTGGGGAATGGGATGTGGAGCTGGATGCTGGAAGAAGCACTGCATCTCCTGGCCTCGTCATGAGGTGTCATAGCCCCCAGGAGTCCCCAGGCAGTGAGACCCATGGCAGCAACGACACAGACCTAATAGACATTCGCCATCACCCTCCACAGGTAGGAGGTGCCTCTGTTCACATCCAAGAGCTACCGTCCAGCCAGGAGCACGCAGGGCGATGCTTGCCTTGGGAGACAGAACCCTGGCAGAGCCGTCTACACCCATAATCACCTCTCACAATACATCCAGGAGGTGATGCTATATGTAAGGAAACAGGGCCCCACTGTAGGTGAAGCCCAATCCCCATCCTTCTGTCCATCCCTCACCCACCCACTGCATCCAAGGCCCCATGCATGGGACCTGCCTCCCCAGGGGCGCCAGGAGCTTCAGGCATGTTCAGCGCAGAGAGAGCCGGTGGATGGGCTGCACTTGGAGCTCAGCTCCCAGCCCCGCCATCTGTGTCCCACCAGGCATCTGCCAGTGTGGCCCTGACCACAGCGATGGCAGGGTCCTTGAAGAGGAGATTCCCCTGTGGACATGTGGAACCATGAGGAATGTGTATTCTGAAAACTTTTTACGGAGCCACTTCCGGGAGGTGGAAGCCAGGCATCTATCCCCAAACACGGCTCCCATGGAAATTGTCTGGGCGGTTTTTTGCAAAGAAGGCTCCTGAGCCACGTCCAGGCCCACGGGACCCGTGTTACAAGAATGGAAAACCGAGCGAGACTTCACAGGTGGCCAGGATTAATCAGGGATTAGTTTGGGATTAACACACACACACATTACTATATATAAGATAGATAAGCAACAAGGGCCTACTGTACAGCACAGGAAATTCTACTGAATAGTCTAATAACCTATACAGGAAAAGAATCTGAAAAAGAATAAATCTGTGTACATGCACAACTGGTTCACTTTGCTGTACACCTGAAACTAACACAACATTGCAAATCAAGTACACTCCGACAGAAAATAAACATTAAATTTTTAGAAAGTGATGGCAAGATAAAGCACTTCACAAAGTACTGGTCTATCCTGGTCTCACCGTAGCAGCTGGAGGGGAACTGGGCGACCCCTTCCATGGCCACATAACCCCCTCGTGGCCCCCTGACGTGTGCAAGTTGCAAAGGAAACAGGAGGAGGTGCTCATCCTCAGCCCTCCTCCTGGCCCCAAATTTGGTCCAGGAACAAGCAGAGTATGAGACGCAATTAGCAGCCCTGAGCTCTTAATGAAAACCCAGACATGTCCATAGCGATGACCTCAAATGGCAGCTGGCACTCAGGGCAGAGAGCAAACTGCACATTCAGGGAGCTGGTTCTCTAACCCCGGGCAGCTGTAACGTTGAGACAGTGGGCCTGCCCCTCCCAAGCTGCTCCTCTTCTTTGAAAAAGAGCTACAGAACCAATTCCATGCTCAAGTGTGTGTGTCCAGGGGGACAGGGGAGTTTCTTGATGGAAAATAGCCTAAATTCGAATTATACTAGTGACATGAGCCTTCCACGGCACATACAAGAACTCTCCTCCAAAGATAAAATATCCCATGCAATGCGGGCCTGAAGAAGCCGCACAATTAGGAGCTCCCGTATTACAAGCACTTTTGCGACTTTGGCAGTTATTTTCAGCATTTGTCAGTTCCTAGTAACTTTTATGGACAAATATTTATCAGTTACCAAAAACTTGTTGTGACAGCAAGAACATCAGAGCTTTTAAACAATGTTTCTCAGAAGATCCTTCTTTTAATCATTTTTTTTAACGTGTCTGAAAAGGGGGAAAAACTGGTAACAAAAACAGATACAGAGCAAAATAAAAGGTAAGATATTTTGAGAGAAATGAGAGCCATCAGGCCTCGAGATTTGGTTGAAACCTGGGAGTTACTGAGACAACGGAAATGCAAAAATTAACAAAAAGAAAATAGCATAGGCGTGCGGGGGGGGGGGGGGGGGTGAACGTCCCTGGAAAGCTATTTCAGCTAAAAGACTCTCAGAAACACTGACTCTCAAAGACCTACCATTCAGCTTCAGTTGAGGTGTAGGAGGATTATTGTCACCGTCTCAGATACAATGTAGAAACGACTTAAGAAAAAGTTGGAGCTGCAATACCCTCGGGGCTTTTCAATGAACAAACACCACTTTGTAATAAGCTTTCTTTGCAAGTGAAGCAAAGGAAATGCTGAAAAACACTGCCACGGGCTGGTGTGATCAGGAAGTTCTCCTTCCCAGAAAAGAAAGGAAGATAACCAGGGGGCAAAGACACACTTAGTAGTTGTCTATACAGAGGGGCACCCAGGAAAGCATGTGACCAAGTGACCTACTTGAGAGGCCGCTTTAAGGGGAGGGGACAGCAAACAAGAAAATCTCCAGGGCCTCCAGTCCCAGGAGCAACCCTAGCACCAAACTGAAACTCCCAGCTCGGCCCCACTTCACCCTTCAGAAAAGGATAGCCTTTGTTTCCATAGAGAATAGTAAAAACTTGCTTCTAATGGTCCAGTATCTACCAAGGGCGATTCAGTTCCACGATCAGAAAAATCTCTTTAAGAGAAGTGTTTTAAAGCTCTCTCACTCATGGTGCGTGCAATGTGAACGAGAACAATGATAATAATGACGATGATGAAGTCTCAGGGATAGGGAAACCAGACAGAACCAGAACAACGGGTGACAGCTAAATAATCCTGTTTTAAAAGTTTTATAAATAAACATATATTGTACTCCCTATGTTGTTCCTGCTCCTTCTTCTGCCTGACTGAATACACTATACAAGTTTTCATTTGAAGTAATCTATTAACATAATTAACCTGCAAAAGTATAACCCCTTTGCCTTCCTGGAAACATATGTATCTTAGCACTTTGGAAGCCGGATTTTAATTTTAGAAGAAAAACAATTACAAATTAAATACAGGACTTCTGACGAAACAGATTTAACCATGTTCCACAAGAAAAGTTAAAGCTTAAAATCTGAGAAATAATTTTATTTCAAGAATGTTCCTATTCAGAGTACAAAACCAACAATTTAAAGCTTACTCAAATACCTCGAGTTTCCACCCAAGTATCCAGTTACTAAACAGTAGATTGTCCCGCCCTGAAACATAATCACATTGTAAAAATCTAGAACTTACTAACTGCTGCCTCACTGACGCAACCATAAATAGTTGTCACTCGGGTTGTTTGCGACTTTTTTAAAAATCAAATCCATGCTGAAGTGAATAGAATTTAAGCCTATTTTCACGGCTACCATTCATGTTATACACCTTCCTTCACCCCCAAATCCTAACAGTAAACTGTAAGTTGTCTGTTTGACAAAAGGCCAACAAATGTAATAGTAAAATCATTACACAAAATTGTACAAATCAAGCTCAGGAGAGTAATGAACATTTACAAAGGCAGAAAGTAAATCGAATGTTGTAAAGAACTGTGGAAGCAGATGTTGGAAAGAAGGTATTTACATTCCTTTTAGACTGTACTAAGTCATTGAGGAGGTAAGGGTAAGAAATAGCACAGGGATGCTTAGCACGCAATGTTTGGTATTATCCTCCAATCCTACTGCTCCCTTAAGGACCAGGTGTCTAGAAGGGCAGCACTTAAACCACCTTTGTTTTTCCTTTCACGGGATGCATTTTAAAAAACCAATATCAGAGCCTGACTTTGGAACAGAAGTAACCCTGTAAACCTCGAACATAAAAACAATTACTATAGATACAAACTAGCACTCATGTCGTTTAAAAGTTTTTCTGCTGCTTAATGATCCCAAAATACAAAACCCAAGTTCTATCTATGTATTTACAAGCAAATTATTATGATCCTTAAAAGGGGGGGGGCATTTATCAGTCACGTCTCCAGATCTAAAATCGGGCACGTGCTGACCTGCAGAACAAAGGCCACTTTGGAGCCCCGTACTGGAAGCGCGGAGGGAGGGCTGGCCTGTCCCCGGAGCTGCGGCTTCCGGCGCCGTGTGCCAACACCACCACTAGATGGCGCCGGCTCACAGCCCACGACCGGGTTCCCTGCACCCGCTCATCGTGTGTGGTCCGGGATTTCAGAAACCCGGCTGAGGAGGCATCTTCTTTTAAACAGCAGGTATTTATTAGCAAAAGAGGGACGCCCAGAACTTGCTGTAAACCCACGTCAATACAGCTGTGCTATTTCTCTTGAACCAACGTGATCCGTACAGAGAAAATGTAGTTGAAATGGATGCAAGGTCATCAAAAAGATTTTAAAGTGTCTTACATTCTGATATGTCTATTTTCAGGGGTTAACGTGAGGAGGGCTTCAAACTAGTGATACACTTGAATTCGGTGGCTAAATTGAACTTGGATGAAATGATGCATTTATGGCATTCGACTTTGGGGGTAAGATTACAGGCAACATCTTCAAACGTCCTGTTTTTGGACAAAAACACACAGAAACCAGGTTTCAAAGGGGAAATAGCCCACATGGCCTGACCTTCCTCGTCTGTTATACACAGAACTTTATGTTAAAATCAACATTCTTTTCACTCCTGGGTCCTTGACACATGTGTCCTCAGATAAGGCGGCAGAAGTGTTTCCAGGCACTGGGCAAGATGTGCTATCTGCATCCCACAAACTTAAACCTTTATGATGTCATGACGCTGACTCGACACAATAAACACGCCTCCTGGCTTCATTCAACATCCTCCCACCAATGTGGAACCAGGACTGTCCTGACCTTGTCCTGAGTTAACTGAACTACCAAGGCCTGAGCACAAGGTGGGAACCAGGGGGGAGATTAATCAGGCAGCACCAGCTGGTTTGGCTGGTAATCTCACCCTCACCAGAAGCCAGCGTGGCTGCCATGATCCTGTAGCCTTTTATGGTTATACATGTATAAATGAGTATGAAATACAGAGATTTTCTCTATTGCTTCCACGAAGAGTTCAACCTACCACACGAATTTTAAATCTCACAAGTTTCACTCCACCAGAGACACTTAATGGAAAGAATTATTTCATGTTTTACTTAATAATTTAAGTAAAACTTCCCAAATCACATCGCTAAACTGTCTCTGGAATCTCAGGCAGGCTGCCCAGGCTTGCCGTACAATGGGTTGTAGTTAACACTGTTGTTCATGAAAATGCAAAACAAAAACAAACCCTCAAAGCATAAAGGCATTTCTTCTTCATGAACTTCTTCATTCTTCGCTTTTCAGTTTTCTCTCCTTTTTTACATAAAGGGGAAATATTCCCCTTTGTTGCATGGCTTTAGTGTTTCTCCAGGTTTATAGCTCACCTTCAATTTAACAAGTTTTTAAAAAGTCCAGAAAAGAATTACAACTCAATGGAGCAATGCCACTCAGAAAAATCTTGGGAAAGCCCCAATTACGAACGTTTATTTTTTCAGTCCTTTAGTCATATTTCTATTTTGAGGAGTTACAGTGTCATATTTCTGTGACTGTTTTCCAAGAGCTCGGTTGGCTAACTGGGAGCTGTGAAGCTATGAATTAAAAATGTTGAAAGCTAAAGTAAAGGGTTTTCCGTCAAACTCTATCAACTGGGCTGGAAAAGAAAGGCCCTCAGCCCGGTCCCTCCACCTCCACTGGCCCGTCCCCAGCCTGGAGAGAGATCCGGAGCAAAGGGGAAGGGGCTGGCCACCTCTTCCATTCAGGCGGGAGCTTCAGGCCATGCTCAGCTCTGAAGGGCGATAGAACATCCATACTCCTTGCACGGCTGCAAGTGGGCAGCTGCTCCGTGGGGATGTGCACGTGCACGTTGTGGGAGGAGGCGGCGGCCATCCCGGGGTGGGGACAGCTCTCTGAGGACCCATTTTGAGGACACAAAAGCCACATCTCAGTACCCAGTCTTCTACTTACTAAAGATGTCATCTTGGTCGCAAGTAATTTATTTGCTCTTCAGATAAAGCCCAGGAGTGGCTTCGATGCTGCTCGGAATTCAGTAGGGAGCAGAGTACACGTATCCCGGGGGGGGGGGGGGGGGGGGGGGCGCGCACTGCTGATCATCAACCTTCGGACAAGTGAACTCGAACTTGAGGGTGAAAGCAGCAGCCCAGCCACGAACCGTCACCAGAAGGTCCCTCTGAATCCCTGCTCTGCCGTCCTGAGGCGCCTACGAGCTGCTCTCCCTCGGCACCCACATTGATCCCCTGAGGGACAGGGACCCACGCTCTCCCCAGAACACCAAGTTAGGCCCGGACTAAAAGCCCGGCGTGATGTGAGACGGGAAGTGATGGGAAAAATCACCCCTGCTCTGAGCGTTTAGGTTCTGTTCTCTAAACCCACTTTTTAAGAACAGCAGCCACTGACACTGTTCCTTCTCTGACCTAAAAAACACCTTTTCCAGGCTGCTATGTCCCCGTCACCCTCCATTTATAACTTCCACTTCTCTCCAAATGCTGACAGCTTACAGGTGTGCTCAGGACTGAAAAGAACTACTGATTCTGGACGCAGAGCTAGCGCCAGGATAAAGCACATTCACAGACGGAGTGTGTCCGTGGCCGGTATTTCTCCGCAAAGCTGCTGAGTCACCCCAGGGCCGCCCTAGGCACTGCCGCTGAGCCCGCACCCTCTCCTGTCTATCCAGATCCTTCCCTCCTCACAGGCACAGAGGTGGCATGCATGCACGCCAGGCACGTGTGTGAGATGCATGTCCGCCTTGCACACATGGTCCCAAGTACACGCGCAGGCTCACACACTCAGTTTCCCACAGAAGCATCGAAGTGTGTTTGGGCTGGAGGGTCGCCCAGGGGCAGCCACTGCCCAGCCAGATAATTACACACGTGACCCCGAGTCTGAGAATGCGCTCCTTTTCCCACAGCCAGATGATTACAAAGTCCAGAACTCAAACCCCAATGAATACACCATTCTTTAAAAGGAGAAAATGTGTGTGTGTGTTGAGGCTATTTTTAAAAGCTGAGCGCATCAATTCATCCCCTTAAAAACCTCAAGTGGCCAAGCGCAGGCACCACCATGAACTAAACACGTGGGGATCACAGGGTCCCTTCTAATTTCTTCTACTCAATGACGTCTCTCCATGTCTTGATTTCTAGAAAACACACGCTAAAGCTAACACACCTAACTGTAAAAGAAAAATAGGAAAAAGTTCTTATTTTTAGAGTCTGGACAAAAATTATAGTCACACGCCATCGTGGCTGTGTCTTCAGAACCACAGCTGCAGGCGGAGCCCTGCGGTTCCCTGCACCATAGTCATGGCCACCACTCGGCTAAAGGCCATGTGCTCTTCTGCAAGTTCCCGGGACGCAGCCAGGACCCCAGGCCTGGGGCCGACATGGTGACATCTGCGCTCTGCCAGGTGGAGGACAGGTCACCAGGACAGAGACCTCAGCCTCCACTCACCTCCCCCCCCCACCCCACCGCCAGCAGCTTTGGCAAGGCATCCTGAACTTATCTGAAACAGCTCGGCTGATGGGTTCTAACAGTGGCTCGATCACAGTTAACAAGCCACAGGGAAGCATCTCCCCGTTAGACAACCACAGTCATAAATCCCTCTGTATTTTTAGGAAACGTCCCCATGTCTGTCTATGACTCACTCACACAGCACACAGTGAACACATGTGGTTTTAACCGCAGAGCTTCACTGCTGGATTTGAGCAGGGCAAAGGCCTGTCACGCTCCCCAATCTCTGGTGCCATCAAAAGCTCCCTGGGGCTCGGATCCCACCTGAAACCCACTGGGTGACGGCAGGCCTGGTCCTTGCCCACTAGACCGCACAGCACAGTGCTGTCACTCCAGTGCCCCTCCCAGCCCCACATGGAAGGTCCACAGAGGGCTGCTGACGTCTGCCTGGGGCTCCATCTCCAGCCGCAGGACAGCATCACTGAGCAGGACAGGCCTCTGCTTCAGGACGGCCACCCCCAGCTGCCAGCTCTTCAGGTCACAATAACCCTGAGCAAGTGTCCCTGTGTGTGGACACCTGACTCCTTCACTGCCAGGTAACTCTCACCTGCTTCTACACCCGAAGCCTCAGTTCATCTAATTCTTAAAGCAAGCATAAAAGCCTGTGAAAGCAGTTCTCAGGCCTGGCTATGCCTTCCTTTCCAAGCCAGCCCCTCAGTCTGCATGGATGGGAGTTTCTAGGCTTTTGCTGCCAACTTTTTTGGCAACTGAGGCACCCGAAGCCTCAGTTCATCTAATTCTTAAAGCAAGCATAAAAGCCTGTGAAAGCAGTTCTCAGGCCTGGCTATGCCTTCCTTTCCAAGCCAGCCCCTCGCATCTGCATGGATGGGAGTTTCTAGGCTTTTGCTGCCAACTTTTTTGTAGACCCAGAAGATGGACAAATTCCCAGGTGTCTGCAACACTCCTTCACCACCAGCAGCGAGCCCCCTCGAACCCGGACAACCCCTTCTCAGAGTCAGAGACATGGAGCCCTAAGCCTGAGGTGAGACGGCAGCCCAGTGGCCCCCTCAGCTCCAACCTCATCCCGCCTGGGTGGCTCAGATACCAAAGCCTGGGGGCCCCATCAGTAAGACCCACCTGTCGGAACCCAGTTCCAAGCGAGGGGGCCCAGGTGTGAACCCAGAGCCTCACTCCCCCTTCAATAAAATAGGCTGACACCTCCTTCCTGAGGGGCTGAGACCAAAATCAATAGGACACAAGCCCCAACAGCCAGCCCCTCATAGGGGCTGACCCCAGCGGAGCCCTCTGTCCACTGTGTCAACCCAGGCAGTGCGGCCACCACCCCCGCCCAGACTCTCTTAGCCTTTTTATGATAAAACAAATCACAGATTCAGAAAATACACAAAACGAGTGCACAGTTTAATAGGTTACTCTAAGGCGAAGCTCTCGTGACCACAACCAGGTCAAGAAACAGATGTTGAACCCCCATAAGCCCCTCCCAGTGGCTACAGAGCCCCCCCCCCACCTACCACCCATGGGTTGTGTAGCCACCACTGCTGTGTTACCGATGCCATTCTGCAGGTCAACCCTGGGAACCGGCCTGGCCACGTATGTTTTTACTGATGTGTCCTTCCTGTCCTGGTGCCCGCAGGCGCTCTCATTCTGCCCTCCTCCTAACACTGTTTTGACCTGTGAGCTCCCACCCGCCACCCCTCAATCTCGCCCTCCTGGTATGATCAGCACGTTCTTTCATTCTCGGCATCTGTGCCACTGGCCAGGCTGCCATCTCTGAAACGGTCCAGGCTGCCTCTCCCGAGAATGCACTGGGTAACCAGGAGGAAGGGTCGCACCAAAACCGAGATGAGGCTGAGGCTGCATATTCTGGGAGGTGAGGGGATCTGGACCCCCAGGAACAAAGGTGGAAGAAAGAGGGGATATGCTTCGGTTTCCGATGACCTATAACAGCGGCCTTGCTACTGTTACCAGGACACAACCCTAACAACACACCACGCCGCCCGAAGTGGGCCAGGGGCTCCCAGCAGAGCTGCAGGAGGGTGTGAGCAGAGCTGCTTCCCGGGACCCTTCCTCTTGTGTCACCCATCGCCCCCCTCCCTGGTCTCCCAGGATCGAGGGCGACCCAGCTCCCAGTGAGGTTCACAGGGTTAGAAAGAACATACAAAGCAGAACACACCTGAAGATGGAGGTGCAGACAGCTGTTGTCACAAGTAGGAAGCTGGCACCAGGATGCACCAGCATCACCCCCAAAACCAAGAGGGGCCAAGAGAGCCGATGGGGACAAGTGTGAGAGCAGGCGTCAAAGCTGACAAGTGTGCACGTTTCCAAGCTGGTCATCTTCTGCTCTCTCACCAACTCAAACAAAATGCCCTCTACAGAGCTGTCCTTGGGAACCCCAGGAAGGTGCCACTGCGGGGGACAAATCTCCCGTGAACAATTTAGTGTCCACATTTAATAATCTGCCTTCCTCACACCTGGAAGTAAGGTCACCATAAATACTGGGCCTCAAGAGCTTTGATAATAGCTCTGCTAAAGGAGGCCCAACCACCCATTCATAGGCCAAAGCCAAGTACACAGACAGTTAGAGACCTTCAGAAAACAGAGAGCTGAGAAATATTAAAATAAAATTAGAATCCCAATTTGGAATTTAAGATCAACAGGTACACACCACTATATACAAATAGATAATCAACAAGACAATCACTCAATCCTACTGTATAAAACAGGGAACCATACACACTACCTTGTAATAGCTGATAAGGGAAAAGAATCTGAAGAAGAATAGATGGATGGATAGACGGATGGATGGATGGCTGGATCACTGCAGTATACCTGAAACACTGCACATCATCTATATTTCAATTAAAAAAATAAAAATAAAAGTCAGGAGTTCTTTGATGGCCCAGGAACTTTTGAATACAGCAGGTTTGGCCAAAAAGAACTTAAAAATTTAGGAGTTCCCGTCATGGCTCAGTGGTTAACGAATCCAACTAATAACCATGAGGTTACAGGTTCGATCCCTGGCCTCACTCAGTGGGTTAAGGATCCGGTGTTGCCATGAGCTGTGGTGTAGGTCGCAGATGTGCCTCGGATCCCATGTGGCTGTGGCTGTGGCGTAGGCCGGCAGCTTCAGCTCCGATTCAACCCCTAGGCCTGGGAACTTCCATGTGCCGTGGGTGCAGCCCTAAAAAGACAAAAGACAAAAAAAAAATTTTTAAATAAATAAATAAAAGTAATAGTTAAAAGTCATAAAAGTTATCATCTCAAAGGAATATATAGAAAATGATTGGAGATATACATACACATCAATTTCCAATATAAGCAAATACAAGCACATACACAGCCCAGAAAAAGAGTCCAGAGAAGAAATATTTCAGGACAGGTTAAAATTTTCCTTAACAGGGCTGTTCACTCCATTTCCTCTGCATGGGTATGTACTGCATAAAAATTATTTTTTTCGTAGCACAAGGATACTAGAGTAGAACTCTTTGATGACCTGATTTTCATTACTGAATTTAATGACAAAAACTTCCTTATCCAAATTAATTGAAATGCATCATCAAAACTAATAAAATTCTATCTCTTAGCCTCGCCCTCAGAAGACCATGGGAACCAGTACACCGTCACAATGAATCTGCCGACTGAAATTAAAAAGAAAAAAAAAGGAGTTCCCATCGTGGCTCAGCAGAAACGAATCCAACTAGGAACCATGAGGTTGCAGGTTCGATCCCTGGCCTCGCTCAGAGAGTTAAGGATCTCTCGTTGCTGTGAGCTGTGATGTAGTCGCAAGTGCGGCTTGGATCTGGCTTTGCTCTGGCTCTGGTGTAGGCCAGCAGCCACAGCTCCGATTAGACCCCTAGCCTGGGAGCCTCCATATGCCATGGGAATGGCTCTAAAAAGACAAAAGACAAAAAGAAAAAAAGAAAAAGAAAAAAAAGCTCTAAGATCATTTTGAAGTATTTAGGGGGAAAAAGGCAGGCAGCTGAATATCATGTGATGAGTCATTATTTTCCTGGTAAGAACAATTCCATTCACACACCAAAGGCGATGACACCCAGTAAGACAGCAAAAGCTGCCTCCACCCTCCTTGAAATGGAGTCTCTGGAAACTGAGGGAGGGCACCTCCCACTTACCCTGCAGCCCTGTTTGGTTGTCCCTGTACCCAAACAAACCAGAGGGCCTGGTGGGTCTGGAGGGAAGTGGCCAGGGCTGGCACTGTGAGCTGGGGGGCACGGGGGCTCACCCCTGGGGGTCTCCTTCAGCAGAGAGAACTCTGGAATGTTCTGGGAGCCCTTCCAGGAGGCCCAGTCTAGACCAGGCCCCCTCAAACCCTGCAATGATTCTCCAACTCCCTGTAATGGATCCTTCTTACTTGAAGTACCTGGAGCGGTTTCCATGTCCTGCCCTGAACCCTGACAACTAAAACTGCCTGGTCTGTGAAAGGGAAAAAACCCTGACTCTGAAAACTTCAAATCATTTTGCTAGGAGGGTAGTTTTTCTCGTCACATTAACTCCTGGAGTCGAGGATACCATCCGCACCTGTAGGTGATGTGTGAGTCAGGACAGAAGAAGGGGAGAAACCCTGGAATCAGACATGTATCCAGGCTTCCTCTCCCCAAATTCACCCCATCTTGAGGTGTGCAGCTCACACCCGATCAGCAGAATCTCCCAAAGGAAAACTGCCCATGATTTCAGGTCGGAGGTGATTAAGTAAAGCAAGGTGCAAATGTCCATCCACCCAACTCTCAGCCAGGGCAGCAAGGTGGGCGCCCAACAGCCTACCTGGATTTTTAAGATGCCTGAGCCACAACCTGTATTCCAACCTATTGAGTATCATCAGCCAAAGTTACCTTTTTAATTTTTCTTAGATTGTCTATACCCAAAACAGGTTACCTACCGCATTAGCATTGACACATGTTAAAGAGCTCTGGATCCGGCCAAACTGGCTTAGAATCATTTCTTTATGTGAAAGGTAAAATAAGTCAGTAGATTCTAATTCTGTTTCTAAAGGATGGTCTTAATCTTTGAAAAGATGTCACAAGAAGGATGTGCATCTGCCATTTCTGTTCCCACTAAACATCTGATACTAAACACACCATGACCTTGGCTTTTTGTCCTTGTTCCAAATGAAGTGATATATGTACACACAAGTCTATGTGTCCACAGAGAGAAATACATGGTTACACAACATACACACACTCACACATCCTTATATGAAATGTCTCAGCACAGTAGCTCAACCATGGGGTCCAGGATGGAAAACAACCAATGAGAGCTGGCTGGGTGGACCCTCACAAGCGAGACCAATAAAGAAGGGGGAAGGTATGACTACCAGCAGTGCAGTGATCTGGTCCCATGATGACTTAACTCTGACGAGGGTGCAACAACCCTGGTCTGGGCTTGGACACCTGGCTCACTCCACCCAGGGCCGATTTTCCTAGCCAACACTCAGCACTCTGAGCGGCAGGGCAGGAATGCAGGACCAGGATACCTACTCAGGAGGAGTCTTCCTCATTGGAGAAAAAAAAAAAAAAGTATTTTTTAAGATACAATTTCCCTCCATCTTACATTCTTCCCAAGTTGCCTCTAGATAAAAGAATGCATACTCCTGTCTCCACTCTCCCTCTCCCTCCTCCAAACGAATCTCCAGTTACAGTTGTCCTTGAAAGCAAGCAGAGAGGACAGAAGGAGGAGGCAGGGAGCTCCACGCTTGGCCAACGTGACTCAAAGACCCCCCTAAATAACCTGGAGAACACAGGGTCAGGACGGCCTGGGATCCTGAGAAATAAACAGATTTTCAAAACACTTCTCAGCTTGCAACCATTTGCTGGTTGCTGTAAAGTTTTGAGATGAAACTTGGCAAAGGGTCTCGGTGAGATGCCTTTGAACTCTGAATGTTTCCAACGACACAGTGGTTCATCTGGTCCCTCTTCCCAACTTCAAAGAGAGGCTCGCGCTGTCCCTGCAAGGGCACAGAGCTGGGAGTGTGGCTTCACCTCCCATGTTCTACTCTCCACTCCTCTCAGCTCTTGCAACCTTTTATTAACCTACGAAAATGTGGAGCCCAAAGCCAGCAGTCCAACTCCAGGAATCCTGAGATACTTTTTTTTTTTTGTCTTTCGTGTGTGTGTGTGTGTGTGTGTGTGTGTGTGTGTGTGTTTTCTTGAGCCGCTCCCACAGCATATGGATGTTCCCAGGCTAGGGGTCTAATCAGAGCTGTAGCCACTGGCCTATGCCAGAGCCACAGCAACACGGGATCCGAGCCGCATCTGTAACCCACACCAAAGCTCACAGCAATGCCAGATCCTTAACCCACTGAGCAAGGCCAGGAATCGAACCTGCAACCTCATGGTTCCTAGTCGGATTCATTACCACTGCACCACGACGGTAACTCTCCTGAGATACTTTTAAAATCTGAAGACTCCTCTGCCTTTACCCAATCTGAAAACATTCGTGACTTCTTGTCTTTACCAAGGAGATCCCAGGCAATGCATCAATTTCTCTTAACACCTGCTTTGTTAAAATATTTAAATAGGTACAAAATCCAAGTATGACTTTATTTTAACCTATCCCATTAAGTAAGCCTCAATAAAAACATGTTATCTTAGAATTTACATCTGACATTTCTTTGCTATTTAAAGCCAAGAACTAATAAAACTTGAAAGGACTTTTTTTTATCCCTTTTTGGTGTAATTAACTGTATTAACTTGGTAGCTTTCAATTAGAAAAAAAAAACACTGCACTGAAGATTTTATTATCCCTAAAAAAAAAATAAATAAATAAAACTGCATAGTTCCTTTTATGGAATTTGCGTTGTCACTGAGTTTCTGTATATGTTTCAGAAGTTCCTAAGTCAATATTTACATCATCTCAGCCTCTGAAAGGAAATGATATTTAAATACTCCAAGGACAAAAGAGTGTTCACCTAATTAAATATGAAATCGACAATTTTGCTAGTTTTCAAGTTGCAAAGGTTTCTCAGCCTGGAGGTCAAATACAATTGTGAATTTATTTAATTACACTATAAGCCACATGTTGGTAAAAATAAATGTGTCAGTAACACACAGAACTACTCTTTCCCGATGCCATGGGGTCCCTAATACATTGCTTCACTGCTGAGGTCATCTTTCCTTAACAGTAACTCACTCAGATCTGCCTGAAACAAACTAGCTAAAATACAAAACAAACTAGCAAAAATATAAAAGTTAAAAAAAAAAAGAAAAGAAAAGAAAAAAGAAGAAGACTGTGTTGCTTGGGATTAGCCTTCCATGTGAAAAAAGAAGTAAAGTGGACACGAAAATCTTTGTTGTCTTTTGGCCTCACCTGAGGCATGTGCAAGTTCCAGGGCCGGGAGCAAATCCATGCCACAGCAGTGACCCGAGCCGCTACAGTGACAACGCTGGATCTTTAATGACCATGGAGGAACTCCAAAAACAAAAATCCTTTAGTAACCACTTCATTCAAAATGTAACTAATCTCTACTTTCTCTTTGAAAACGTACAACCTAGTGCTATGCAAGAGAAAAATGAACAACTGCTTTAAAAGTGTACAAGGAATGTGGCTGTAAAGTCAAAAACTGAACAAGTGCTGACAGGCCCCGTTTGCTAGGAAGCAAGGAGAAAAACACCTTTCTGCTGGAGGTGACCACAGAAAGGACACACCGGAGGAGGCAGAGGCTGCAGAGTGGGACAGGATGCGACCCAGGGCCTCGCTGCCCAGGTGAGAAACGAGACGCAGAAAGTCTATGGACAGTCAGCATTCAGACGGGGCTAGAACCTCAGCCCCACAGAGCTCCCTGAGGGCTTCACATAGCCTCACAGACAAAGGCCATCGGCTGGGAGAAGACACAGAGTCACAGCCACTCCCAGGCTGTCACTTCAGTCTCTCTGAGCCCAGGATGAGTTACATCTCCAGTCTCCAGACCCTGGGGACACGAGCTGTCCAGAACCACACGCTGCACTGTCCATATAACCTCCTCACGCACTAAGGTTAAAAATGGGCTACAGATCTACTATTTGTCACATGTGTGCAGGTGTACATGTACATACACTCATACAAGCGCTGAGGGTGTTGAACTTACACCTGTATAAGGACTGTAGCCAAAGGAGAGGCGCAGGGAGGCAGAGCTGGACCAGACACTCCGTCACAGTTATCTCAGTGGGAATGTCACTTTTCCTCTTTTCCTCATCTGCATTTTCTACAATGATTCCATTGTGCGTAATATAAAAATATAGAAACATTCATAACATATACTATAAAAATACTAACCATTTCATAAACAGCATCTTCCTACTTTTTTTGGGGGGGGGGGCATGTCTGTAGCACGTGGAAGTTCCCAGGCCAGGGATCAACTCCATGCCACATGCCACAATGCTGGGTCCTTAACCTGCTGCACCACCAGGGAACGCCTCTTTTTTTTTTTTCTTTTTTATCCTTTTAGGGCTGCAACCACAGTATATGGAGGTTCCCAGGCTAGGGGGCCAAATTGGAGCTGTAGCCATTGGCCTACGCCTCAGCCACAGCAACACCAGATCCAAGCTACATCTGCAACCTACACCACAGCTCAGGGCAATACCAGATCCTTAACTGAGTGAGGCCAGGGATCAAACCTGGATCCTCATGGATACCAGTCAGATTTGTTTTCACTGAGCCACAATGGGAATTCCAGGAACTCCTCTTATTACATTCATTTATGCCCAGATGCCAAGAAACCACTGCTGTGTGAGAGGCACCTGGACCAGAGAGACAGCCCAGTCTCCTGTGCCCAGCCTGGCAGAGGTGTCAACCCCAGGCAGGTAATAAGGATGATGGCCAGGCTCCCCCAGCGATCCAACACCACCAACAGCTCCAGGGACAATGACGCTATGTGTTTCGCATTTGCTTAATATTCGCATTTGCTTAATATTCGCATTTTTCATTCTTTGGATCACTGATGGCTGCTCCCATTTCCTTAGAATCTGGGCTGGACTTGCAGTGTAAGGAAGCCCGAATCCTACCTCTGACCACAAGCGTCAACAGTCAGAAGCTGTGATGTCCTTCACGGTACCTGACTCCTACTCATAACCCTGCCCCCCGCCTCCTGCACATCTCACCACATACCTGGGGTCCAGAAAAGCAGTCTGTCCAACTGCTGAAACCGTGGGAGAAAACCCAACCAGCTGAAGTCACGGTCATAAACTTTCTCATTTTAAGGGCAGATCTGCTATTTTTGAGAAGCACTTAAGTGTGAGGAAGGTGAGAAGCAGGTCAGGTTACATTACTTCATAGAAAAACTGTGAATACCTAAAAAATAATTTCTAAAATCTGAGAAATGACCAAAAGAGCCTGGGCAAAAAAGAAATTCCTATGGCTATAAAGTTTCATGTTTCTTTATATTCCCTTAAAATGCTGGGGGTTACACCCCTGGAAGTGTTTTTTATCCTCGGCAGTGAAGCTGCCAGACTTGGCCCCAGAAGGATACCTGACCCACCAATCGCTTTAGGTTGTTGAATTCCCAAAGACTGTGGTGATCTTTGGAAGACACTAATAACAAACCAAAACATGTGTGGTGATCCCCACCCCCCACCTCCAAAAAGATAAATAGACCCAACTGTGACAAATCTGAAGGTCAAGTGAGGTGCAACCAAGGTCAGTGAGACACTACTGTCATGTATGTCACCCACGATCGGCGTAGATAGTTGACTCAGAGATGTTCAAATGTGATGATGGCTTGGGAGTCAACCTGAGTTTAGGCTGAGGCACGTCGGAAAGGGACGGAGACAACGTGAGATGACATTCAATGTGTCATAAACCCTGAGACAAACGAGGGGACCGAACAGCACAGCTCTGGCCTGGCTGCTGCTCTCCTGGCTGCCCAGGCAGGTGGCCTGGCTCATATGCTGGCAGCACAGGAGCATAAAGTGGGCTCGGGGGATGGAGACAAACCTGGCAGGTCCCATGTCAAAGCTCCCTGGTTTAAAGGACAGGTCCTGGGTCCTCCAGCTCCACCTTGTCTCAGGGCTGAACAAAACCCAGCCTGAGCCCCTGGTGGGTTCTGTTCCAAATAAGCTGCCACCTGGTCCCTCCCCTCTGTCCTCAGAGTAACGTTGTGTGGGACCACTCAAGGCAGGGGCTGGCTGGATGGACACAAGGGCACAGGAGTTCCACCCTCTCCAAATGGCTGGTGTCTTTTGAAGGCACCCAAGAGGGATCAAGAGATGTACGTCATCTTTAAATAAACCAATGAAATTTTCCCAAGCATGCTAATGCATCATGAAATAAGGAATATTCTAAATTCACAAAGTGCTGCCTATATTCTGGCAACACTTGACATTGTTTTGATTTTACTTATAGTAAAATAGTATGCACTGTGCTACAGAATATGTATTTCCAAAGGCGAAAGGAGTTTTTGAAGACATTGCCATAGATCTTAGTCACATGGGGGTCTGGCACCCACACCATCCTGGGTCTTTCTGCCTCATGCATGGATCCAACTGTATAGAACTTTGCCCATCTTAAGGCAGGACTGCTTTTTTCATCTTAAAAACTGTTTCATGCACCAGGTTATCAAAGATTATTATTGTTATTATAAATAAAAGTATAGCTACATGAGCAATTTAAGGTAAATCCCAGCAAAATTCAGCTGAATTACTCTACATGTTAATAATGTCAACCTGGTGAGTTCCCATCATGGCTCAGTGGTTAACAAACCTGACTAGGATCCATGAGGATGAGGGTTCAATCCCTGGCCTCACTCAGTGGGTTAAGGACCCAGCGTTGCCGTTAGCTGTGGTGTAGGTCAAAGATGCAGTGCCAGTCCCTGGCCTGGGACCTCCATATGCCACAAGTATGGCCCTAAAATAGCAAAAAATAAAAATAAAAAAGAATGCCACCCTGGTCTTTTGGTGGCGTCAATCACAACGCGCTAAGTTACCACCTTCAGGTGGAGTGTGGAGGGTACATCCTAAGTGAGCTGAGGAGACACTTCGTGGAGAAAAGCAAGGGGACAGCACTGTCACAGCCCCATCAGGCGGTGTCTGTCCACGCTCAGAGCCGCGGTTCTGGGCGGTGGGGCGGGGGAGTGTCTCCGCACCTCAGGCAAGGGTCAAGCACGTGCCCTCCCCCAACAAGCAGGAAGCAGACAGGAGCAGGGCTGTCCCTAAGACCCCGTGACTGGGGACTGACCTTCTGGAAGCTGAGGAATCAGAGAGGCGGATCAATGCAACAGTGAAAACAAGTAGGGTTGCAAATTAAAAGAACCAAGTCCAAGGCAGTTCTAAGGCTATAGAGCTGCCTCTGTGTTTATGGGGAGAGGGACGGGAGACGCCCACTGAATGGGAAGGATCATGGACCAGACACACCTGCGTGTGCAGACCACTTCCATGGTGGTGAGGAGGTTGAGCAAGGTGACCTTGACCTTGGGGAGAGGAGAGCTGTGTTTCCAGGCCCACCAAGGAAAGGACAAGCTAACACAGTTTAAATCACAGGCATGAAAGGCAAGAAGGAAAACTCGAATTATAAAATAGGGCAAACTGGAAAAATAAAACTATCTGATGTAATTCTCCTCTGCACGCATCTTTAAGACAAGCAAAGACAATTCTTGTTTGCACCTGGCTAGTGGAGTTTTACCTAAAGAAAGAGACAAGAGATCTTCTCAAAATCTTAAGTAATTCTCCAGCTAAATATCTCATCATCCCACTTCCTGGGTCAGCATGGAAACCTGTGCTGAGCGCAGCTGCACTTCAACTGGGATGCTTCAAAATGCCAGGAGTCTGTCGTGGCGCAGTGGTTAACGAATCCGACTAGGAACCATGAGGTTGCGGGTTCGGTCCCTGCCCTTGCTCAGTGGGTTAACGATCCGGCGTTGCCGTGAGCTGTGGTGTAGGTTGCAGACGTGGCTCGGATCCCGCGTTGCTGTGGCTCTGGCATAGGCCGGTGGCTACAGCTCAGATTAGACTCCTAGCCTGGGTACCTCCATATGCCGCGGGAGTGGCCCAAGAAATAGCAAAAAAAGACAAAAAAAGACAAAAAAAAAAAAAAACAAAATGCCAGGAGTCTGACCAACAGCAGGTGACCCTCCAGCAAGGACCAGTGAGAAAGGACACTGCACGGGGGCTCATGTGCCATCTCTCCCAGGAAGGGCCACCAGCAGGAAAACAACTGTGGCCTTTTACAGGCTGGAAAAGGAGAAGTTACAGGGCTCAACAGGTTCTCAAGTTTTGGGGGAGAGGGACACAGACCAGTCCCTCCCACATGTTCCCCCAAATGCTGCCCTGATGGGACCTGGCAGGACCTTGCCTCAAACACCACATGAGCAACAAGACAGGACAAGAGTCTGTTGGCAGGAGACAAGGCATCACCTTTGAGACACCTTCAGGTGGAGTCAGGGCCTTCTGCTGACTCAAGAAGGCCTTATCGCAAGGTAAGACCAGCTTCCAGAACTTTCTAGCTCAATTATAGACCAATCTTTAAAAATGGACTGGAGATCTCTGCATTTTTCTGTTAGGTCAGAAAGATGGGAGAAGCCCACTGATTTCAGGACTGAATTTTAGAAGCCCACTAAATTCAGCCCATGATTTCAGGACTATTTGCATCATGGAATCTACAGCTGATACATCAGTAATTCTTCGACGGTTCAAACCCAGGAAGAAGGACTCCCAAGAAGATGGTGATCTGCCAGACCTTCTTCACACATATGTACAGAATATTTTTTAACCAAAACTCAATGAAAGTAGATCGCTCTCTCTCATTCTCTCTCTCTCTCTCACACACATACACATGCGCGCGCGCAAGCGCAAAATCAATTCAGAATCAGAGGAAATACTTCCAGTAAATGAATCACTTCAAGAGCAGAACCTGATTCCTTACACCGCTTGGTGAGAGGGGTCATCAGTCCTGGGTCATTACTGACTATTACTGTGCGGATCACAGGCCACAGAGCATGTCCCACTGGGACTACAGGACACCTCTGGACTTGTGGACAGCCTAGGTCTGGAGCATGGTCTAAAGGAGCCTTGAGTCTCTTTTTATTTTGAATTAAGGAGACAGACCCACACGCATCAGGCAAGTTTCAGGGTTAGGCCTGGAGTCTTAATAACATCTTAACTCTTACCAGATTCTTCTTGGGGGCATTTGCCAGGGTCTCACGAAGTCAGGGAAAAGCTGTGACCCCATATACTACGTTCACCATGGAATCCTGCCACCCCACCATGAAAGACACCATCCTAAGAGATGGCCCACAGACTCCACCAACATTCCAAAGACAACAGAACTTTCCACTCTGATGATGGATGTCTGTGCCAGAGAGGCAGCCCTCGAAGCGTCGTTCTCTAGGACATATTTCAGGAAGTTTCGAAGACATGGTCCCTGCTTGTTGTACAGCACACTCAGATGTGTCCCATCGTCCTGACTCCAGAAACTCTGCGGAACGTTGCTGTCCCAGAAAAATGCTAAGATTTTTTTTTTTTTTTCCCATCAAGCAAACAGATGAAAGGCAACTTTTGTTTTTCTCTGGAATCTTTTCTTCCACCAGCACTGCTCTGACCCTCAGGAGGGCTAAAGCACATGTTTAAAGCATTAACACGTGTAAACTACAGAAGGAGGGCAGTTCTCCCAGAAGACCCTCCCCTTCTCTCCCTTAGCTAATCATCCTTCATTCTTTCACATGTGAGGTCACAGCATCTCTGCCTGGTCTAGTAGTAACCAGACTGCTGTTAAATAGGCTAACTGGCAGGCAGGGAAACAAGACCAGACACTTCCTCAGTGCCCTAAAATAACCACCTGCCAAAAGACTTACCCAGAGACTCCTACCAGCTAACACACAAGGCAGTCAGGAAATCTGAATTCCAGACCTACAAGTAACTTTTAGCATAAGTATATCTCAAACATTACATGGAACATACGTATACCAAAAAAATATATTTGATGTGTAGCTGAAAGTTAACAAATTTAACAGGCATCCTGTGTTTTTTATTTTCTAAACCTCTAATGTGTTCTCCTCTAAACAGACACATTATTTACATATATGACTTCAAAGGAAGCACTGTGTGAGTTAGCTGCATGGTCCCCAAAAAACATGCAAATGCTGATGTAAATGCCAATCAAGAAGAAAATTACTAATCACGTATATGTAGTTATTCATTTACGGAGCAGAACCAAATGCATTCATGGAAAATGGAGGAGAAAAGCATTATTACCCTCAAAGGACCCATACCACAGGGCATGCAGTTAACAAAAGACCAGTCTCTACTGTGATAGGACCTCCCGTGGCCTCAGTGACTCCAAAGGTCCCTCCTGTCTAGAGGGTACCTGCCAGCAGCACCTCACTCCTGCACCCTCTCTGGGCAGATGATCAGAGGCCCTCCCCACCTCCCCAGGCCTGCTGCTGGGCTGGGCTGTGGGGCAGAACACAGCTGGGGAGGGGACCGGCAGGACATCCAGGAGCCAAGGAGAGAAGGCTCCCAGCTTTAGCAGGTGCAGGGCAGTCCCCACCCTCCCTTCCAACCGTCCCACCTGCCTTCTGTCCAACTCTTGACATCTGCAGTCACTTGGCTTCAAGACCTACAACTGGTACATCTTGAGAAAGTTTCCTTGAATCCCTAAACCTCAGGCTCTCCATATGAATTTGAGACAAACACCCATACCCCACTGGGTTAGAATGGTTTACCATGCCTTCAGATGCTGGGCAAAGAGGGCAGCACATGGACAGTCGTATATAATAAGGTTAGTACCTCAAGCCAGAGGAGAAAACACTGATGACTGAATAAATTATGTTGGAAAAACTAGAGCCCAATATGGACAAAATATGAAAAGGCCTCATGAAATACATTAGAAGTCCCACATGCTTAAAGCAATCTAAATACAGTAAATGTAATAAAGCAGACTCACTTCATTCAATGAAAATATTTTAACAGTAGGGTAGGAGATGCTTTTCTAAGTTGAGTGTAAAACCGAAGAACCACAAGGGAAAAAAATGACAATACTGACTTTTTAGAACTTCTACAGTAAAAGACTTTATAAAGTCAAAAATCAAATGGAAAACTGGGAGAGTCCTTAAAGCTAACAAAGATTCATAGCCACAACACATAAAGAGTTCCTGTAAATTAATAAAATTATAAAAATGTGCAAAGTGCACAAACAGGTAAATCACATGAGAAATACAAATGGCCAGCAAACATGATACTATGCTTAGTCTCCCAGAAACCATAAAAATGGAGATTAAAGCAATAAAAATAAAGCATTTCTCCTTTTTTGGCAGTGACTACAGATCATGTATAACACCCAGAATGGTTGAAGGCCTGGGACAAAAGACCCGCTCATAAACTGCTGGTGGATATGAAGATATGACAGTCAATTTGACAGAATCTCCTGGAACATAAAATGTGCAGATCCCTCAAAGCAGCAATTTCATTAAAGAAATCGATCATGAAATTCTCCTAAGTGTTCTCAGCCAATCTACTATGGCTCAATCTGTAATGAAACCTGGGAGAAACCTTCCATGTCCAACAACAGGCAAATTAAGTGTGACCCCATTCCCTTTTCAGCAGGTCGGGAGGGAGGCTGAGGCACTCTGCACATGGAGGTTTCCAACACTCGATGTTTGCTGGAAAAGCAAATTGCACAAAAATACAAATAAAGTGATCTTATTAAATATAAAAACAAGAAAAAAATATGTACACATATATACCACGTATGCAAATGCTCTTTAAAAACCTCAGGGGAATTCCCGTTGGAGCGCAGAGGGTTACGAACCCAACGAGGATCCATGAGGATGCGGGCTCAATTCCTGGCCTCGCTCAGTGGGTGAAGGATCCAGCTTTGCCATGAGCTGTGGTGTAGGTGGCAGATCTGTGGCTTGGATCCCGTGTTGCTGCAGTTGTGGTATAGGCTGGCAGCTGTAGCTCCAAGTTGACCCCTAGACTGGGAACTTCCGTATGCCGTGGGTGCTGCCCTTAAAAAAAAAAAAAAAAAAAAAAAAAAGACCTCGGATGCAAAGTAAAAGTCTGCTGAGCTGCCAAGGAGGGGAAGCCCCACTACAAAATTGGGGTTGTTCAACACGTATTCACAAAAGACTTGTCCATTTTGCAAAGAATGAAGAGAATTCTAAAATTGGGTACCCGGGCCAGCCCAGCTGGCGGAATGTGAGCTCTTGTTCCTTTACCTCCATCACTACTCCCGACCCATGGGGCCAGGGATGCAGCTCCAGAATCAGTCATCGGCATGGGGACCAGGTACCCTCTAAGAGGCCTTGGCCCCTCACCTCCTCACCTGGGGGCAGAAGAGCTGGGGGGGCGGTGAGTAGCCCTGAGGCAAGAAGAAGAGGTTTGGGGGACCCTAACCTTGCCCTGGAAGGCCCTCCCTACCCCCAGGACATCCGAAGGAACTGAGAAGTGACACATTCGGAGGCAGCAAGGGAAGAGGGACCGGGGGCTTCCAAAGAAGGCAAATCTGTGGGGATGACAAGGGCAGAGTCACAGCAATGCGTTCCAGGCACACGGGTGTCCAACTGTCACAGTCTGGGAGTCTGTCTCTGGCTGGGGACAAAGAGAGAACACCAAGTACAGATATCCTCTGAGGCTGGACGGACCGCCACAGAAGCCCCCTGCTCCCCAACATCATGTCCGGCCTCGTGTGCAGGGTGCTGGATGAGACCTGCTGCCAGTTTCCTTCCCCCTCTTTCCATCTGAAAGGAAGAGGAGCAAAGGGAGCCAAAGGGCTAAACAGGAAGAGGGGGCTGATGACCAAGGCCAGCTGTGTGGGCGTGGGCCATCTGGACCGCAGGATGGCAGGCAGGAAAAGACCAGCTCCTTACCCCCTTCTGCACCTGCTCTGGGAAGCTTCCAGGTGTGCCTCTGCTCTGAAAACCTCTACGAATTTACAACAACCCCCCCCCCCCAAACACCAGACCTTTCAACTCAAAGAAAAAAAACCTCTGACTCAAGAAAGAAAACCCTGAGAAATTCTGACCCAGAATGGAAAAGAAACGGGTAGATTTAAAAGGAATCAAAGAATCGGATGTCTGTCCTGTACAGTCCAGCTTCGAGGCAGCCCCACACAGGCAATTTACCTCTTCCAAACTCACCCCCAGCACCATGCCCTTCCATAGCTGGGCTTTCAAAACAACACCAAGAATTTGTTCCTAAGTGCTGAGGAGGCTGTCACCATGGAAACCACAGAGACTCTTTTTTTTCTCATTGGGATAACACACATCCTGTCCAGAACCTCATGTTCAGAGTGTCCAAAACTGCCCCAATCAGGAAGCTGCAACTCCTTTCTTCACACCTGAAATTCAGGAACTCTGTAAGTCACCTGTGGGTGATAGCGTGAGGCTGTTACTGATGCTCCCCTGTCGGCCAAAGAGCTTTCCAAGAAAAAACAGGCTTTAAGGGTTTCACATCTGTTTTCAACGTCACAGCCCTGCCCTACCAAATTTCATCATTTTTGAAAAAACAGTACCAAGTCCTATTTCTTAAAAAGAAAAATGTTTAATCCACCAAGTGTTTTATGCACTTCGACTCCAATACCAGAATAATCCATGTAAATCTTATCTCATGAAGTCTGCAGAAAACAATTTTTTAAAAACCCGTGATGTCACAGACAAGTTTTAAATCAAAGCCATTGCAGTGCCTAGCAGTCAGACTGGACACATGACTGACATTCCAATATCAAAAAGGAAGTTCTCCAACAGTTCAGTCCAATAATAAAAGATTTGATCGCTGGATTATCACCTGCAAGAACAAGCTGACCTTGTGATCTTGGAGGAAATCACCATCCCTTGCACGTTTCAGAGGTATTAGATTCAGGCACGACATCTTCTGGTGGCTGGCCAACCTATCATCAGAGTACCACTGGATTACCATTTTAGGTGATATAGTTCAGAAACCAATTAGATTATTAAATGAAAAGAGTAATCATAGTGAAACTGGAAAACAGTTTATTCACAGTGCTGAAAGTAATTATTCTGGAGTTCGAAAAAAGAACATGAGTAATACTCAGATCTGGCACACTGCTGGGAGAACACACTTGGCAGCTAGCAGTTAGCCCAAATGTCTTACTAATCTGCGAAAATACTTCTCTCAAGTCAGCAGCTGCCTTTGTAAATAAAACAGAAGGTGAGGCATCCTTAAAGCAGTAGTGATAACCCTGACCCCCCACACAGATACAGGTAAAATTCCAGCAATGAAAGTATGACCTTCTAACCTTTAATCCAGAGAAGAATATCTCTAGTAAAATACAGAACTGAAACCGTAATCCGTTTTCATATCCTAAGGATTACGCAAACTGTGTATGCAAATACTGGATCATACCAGCAGCCTACAAAGGTTTTCTGAAAAACCAGCCTCAGATTAGGTCCGGTGTATAGGAAATTAAGAAAAATAAAAAGATTTTTATTTTTATTTATTTATTTATTTATGTCTCTTTAGGGCCACACCTGCAGCATATGGAGGTTCCCAGGGTAGGGGCTGAATCAGAGCTATGGCCGCTGGCCTACACCACAGCCACAGCAATGTGGGATCTGAGCTGAGTCTTCAACCTACACCACAGCTCACGGCAACGCCAGATCCTTATCCCATTGAACAAGGCCAGAGATGGAACCTGCATCCTCATGGATGGTAGTCAAAGTCTTTTCCACTGAGCCACAACGAGAACTCCATTTTTTTTTTTTTTTTTTTTTTTTTTTTTTTGTCTTTTTGCCTTTTCTAGGGCCACTTCCATGGCACATAGAGGTTCCCAGGCTAGGGGTCAAATCGGAGCTGTAGCCACCGGCCTACACCAGAGCCACAGCAACTTGGGGTCTGAGCCACGTCTGCGGCCCACACCACAGCTCACAGCAACGCCAGATCCTTAACCCACTGAGCAAGGCCAGGGATCGAACCCACAACCTCATGGTTCCTAGTCAGATTTGTTAACCACTGAGCCATGACGGGAACTCCGGGAACTCTAGATTTTTAAAAAACTAAACTCACAAATGAAAAATTAGGAACTTGTGCCAGTGATACATGCACCAAAATATATTTCTCAAATAAATCCTCTGAAAAAAAAGAGAATTTCCACCAACTAAATAATTATGCGTACCCACAGCAAACACTCAAACCGAGGAAGATACAGACGGAACAGCACGCACAGTATCTAGTCGGCCAGACCAGGAGGTGCCCGATGAGGACAGCACATTCTGGAAGAAGGGGCAGCCTCAGCCCTGAGTGCATGTGCTTTTGAGGTCACGGGCAGGGCTGTGAAATTCCGATTTCCGGTGGGCTCGGCCATGGCAGGAACAGGCAGAACTGCATTCTCAGAAGGAAGGACTCCAGGGCCGTGGCAAAGGCATGTGGTCTCCACAGCTTTCAGCTTCCGTGCCCCCAGATTTCCCCTGGAAGGAGTGAGGGCTCCCGAGGCCAGTGCCCCACACTGTCCCCATGCTGTCCCCTCACAGCCCCCACAACCCCCCACTCTGCCTCAGTGCTGAGCCCTGAAGCACCTAAGCTGTGTCCTACACTGAATGCGCCCCATCAGGCCCCTCCTCCCTCCCGACACAGCCCCAGGCCAAGGCAGGGACCGGCCCAGCTGCAGGTGGGGTCATGTGGCCCCTACACTCCAGGGCAGTCTGGAGGAGGTGGCATCCTGGGCCCCAGGCTCTGCTCCTTCTACAGCCGCCAGGCATGGGGACCCTGGTAGTGAGTGGGAAACCCACAGGGACCTGAGCCACTGCTTCCTGGGAAGCTGGCCATGGATGTAGATGAGGTGGGAGTTGACAGCTTGCTACCACGCTCTCGGCCATCCAGCAGCAGAAGCGGCTGAGCCCTTTCCTGCTCCTCCACAGCAATACAGATTCATAAAGAGGCCCAGGACATGGATGCCAATCACTATACCAACACGAGACACTCAGAGCCAGAAGCCACAAGGAGCACTTCTCAGAATCCTGAACCCACCAAACCTCAGCCCAAACATCAACTCTAGCCCATCCAAAAAGGCCAGGATATTATTTTCCATTCACACAGCCCTTTCAACTCAGAAACTTGGTGGAAGCACAAGATGTTCACATAAAACACTGTTGTTTGAGGCACTGCTACTGTTACTAGCTGTTGCTATGGTTACAGATGATGTGGGGACCAGACAGATGATAAAACAAGGGACCATCCCCGCTCTCCTGGGCACCACTCCACCACAAACAAGATGCCACACTCTCCTTGGGGCCACTGCAGACAGAGGATGGACCCAAACAGCCTCCAGGAGGGGCTGCCGGCTACTGTGAGGTCAGGATCACCAGGGAGGTCAGAATGGACAAGCGGGCCTTGCCCGCCCAGAGCACAGTTCCACAAGAGGGATATACAGGTCATGTGTGGCACGAAGCCGATGCCGTGAAACTAAGATGCCCAAATTCCAGGAACAAAGGGTCAAGGCCTGGAAGCGAGAGTCTAGGCGGGAGGGAGTCCCAGTCTCCAGAGAGAGTGGTGTCAAAACATGGTGCTCAGGCCAGGGGAGGGCCAATGGGAAGCTATAAGCAGGGCATTCGGGGTGCAGTGAAGTTGAAGGTGAGGCCATGGCTGTGGTCCTAGGAAGCCAGCGTGAGGCGCTGCAAGTCCTCGCCTTACAATGGCAGCATCAAAGGGTGAGAAGAACAGCCACATGCCTGAATCTGCACTTTCAACAACTGGTACAAAGAAGGGGGTGCAGTCAGATGCATCACCCCAGGTTCATGATCATGCCTAGGATCATGAACAGGGCAGGGTGTCAGTGCTGGCTGGAGTAACGTGTGTCTAGGACAGCTGGGACATGACACCATCTCAGGGTCGGACCCCAGCTCAGCAGGTGTGAAATTCACTTCCACAGCCCGGGGTCAACTTCCCTCAGAGCTGACAGGCATGTGCCCCCTGCTGATGAGCAAGTGATGCTTCAGAAGCAAAATCAGTTCAATCTACCTCTTGATGTGTAAGGCCATACCTCAAGAGACCAAATCCGGTTGTTTCCACTCACCGCTGAAGGAGAATATCTAGAAAAGAGGGTCTTACACATCACATCAGAAGTCACAAGCTCACGTCTGAAGCGAGGAACCCAAGTTTCCTTTCATAACAAAATGGCAAAGCTGACATGTGAACCACAGGGAAGGAGCTGAAAATTGCAGCCAGCACCCTCCACACTGCAGATGAGAAAGCTAAAGCCAGCAGGCCAGTGGGACTGAAATAATAACAGAACTGAAGATGGGAAGCAGAGAGGGAAGTGACTGCAAAGCTGTCACATCCAATAAGACTGTACACACAGCCCATGCAGTTTCACTGGAATCCAGGAAGATCATTCATTTCGCCTTCAGATAACGCCCACTCCATGTTCACCGCGAGCTGCCTCCTGGTTATAGGAGATGAGAATCCCACCCTCCTGGGATCGGCTTCTGCGGAGCACAGCAGGACGGTCTCCATCTCAGCAGCCTCTGGGTGGGCGCGACTGCATACTGGGGATCTGGAGCCCTGTACGGGGACCACAGGCTTCTGCCTCTCACATGACAAGCCAGGAAAGACACTTTCCTGGGCTGGGACATGGACCCTGTGGACCCCAGTTCTGGTGTTTACGCCAGTGTCTATAGGAGCTATGTGAACAGGATGCCCAAGCCATACCAGCCATCATACAGGGAATGCAGTGGCCATGACCCTGGTGGCTCGGAAACTGGTCCTCTATGGCAACCCCGGAAGCCGACGTGTAGGGGTTGAGGAGCCCACTGGAGGCACAGAGAGTTATTGCAAAAGGAGACCTACAACCTGGCGACCCGCCTCCTGTGCCTTTTACCAACTACACTGTCCTTGGACAATAAACACACCAGTGGCTCCAGGCAAGTGACAACGACTCCCCTGCACCCTGGCTTCCTCACTGCTACAACTCAGGCAGCCCAAACACCCCCCAGCTCCCTACCAGCTCTAAATCTATAGTTCTATTTTGTGTGAGAGACAGAGAGAAAACAAATCGAGTGTTCGCATTTTGCAAATAAACCAAAGTGTCTGAACGGTGTCTGTCTCACAACCCTGAGGATGTGGACCTTTCGTGTCTCTCTCAGCAAGAGAGAGAAAACCAAGTCTAATCTCCAGAGTCTGACCAGTTCACAGCGTAATAAATTCATTCTGGAAGGCTGGGGGTGCAACATTCTGTCCAGGCAAATATCAGCACGCCCGCCACGCACAGATGATCAATGTTGGAAGAATCAGAATACAACAAACCACACTTCGAAGGCGCTACTCTCCTCGTAATTCAATCTTCTTTCGATGATGCAGAGGCACACCAGGGGATCACAGTGCCACATGGACAATTAACGTCGTCTCCGTGCACGCGCTGACGGAGGCTGGTTCTGGTTGCTAAGATGCCGACTAAACCAGAGGGCATTCTGCAGGCGGCTGTCAAGCGCATCTGAATATTTTTTTTCTTAAAGAACTTCACTGCATATTTATACTGAATAAGAATTAATATAAAGGTTTTCAATTCTCACTTTATTCCCAGCTAAATTTGTCAGTGTTCAGTACAGTATAAAACACTAAGGATGGTGTCACCCTCACGGTCTGCTTAAAGGACCTGTCGCAATTTGTGGCCCCTCTTCTCAATCTGGAGTCGACCTGCTCTCCCTTCATCTTCATCGCCACTGTCTTGAGCCCCCTTCTCACCGGGCCCTGTCCCAGTCCTGTGCCCCAGACTCTCATGGGCACCTGGCACAGCGCATCTCACACGCAGCCTGGCACCTGTGCCAGCATCATGAGCGGCCGAGCAAGCTGAATGTGGACGTTTACCAGGCACCACTCAAGATGCACCTCTGGCCACTGGCGTGATGGGGAAGCTAGGCTAAGAGCCGGAGTGAACAGTGTCCAAGCAGAGCTGGCCTCCTGCCTTCACCTGCACCAATTCTGTAGGCTCCTTTTGAACAGGCCCTGGGTACCGTTTAGGACTGATCCCCTCAGGACAAGCCCTGCCTTAGCCCGGGCCCCTGGAGGTTCAATTCACATTCAGGCTTGTTCCCAGCTGTGCCTGCCTTGCGTCTCCATAGTCATATGTGTTCTGTTTCCCATCCGCATGCAGAACTTCCCTTGCCTCATTTACTGTGTTTCTATCTCCTTGATGCCCAACACCTTTCTTTGGGGTGCTGTTTCTAGCCTCTTGTTGGGGCCACTGATGAAGTTCTGAGTTCAGACAAAAGTCTTTGCCCATCGCGGGGCATCTGAGGCGGGACCCAGGGGGTAAGGGGGGCCCGGCAAGCAGGTCCCAGCTTCCCAGCTCAGGACACACTCACCCTGCGCAGACCTGGCCAGAAGGATGATGGGGAGAGTGTGTCCCTTTAGAGTTCCTTCTGCTCTAGCCCCATGTACATGCTAAGAATAAGTAGCAACTAAAGCTTCCCATCCTAGCAGGTCCCACCACCATTGCAAACACCCCTTCCCCAGCCCACCCTAAACTCCACCCTTTAACTTTCATTAGCTACATTCAACCAAAGCTGCTACAATGGGAGGGATCTAACAGCATTTTCTCCTTCAGTTATTCTCATGACTGTCCAGTGTTCTAGCCAGAAAAAGAAAAAGAATAAAGAAAAAAAATGGCTGATTAACCTTTTTGGGAACTGGGTGACCACAGCCTGGCCAGCCTCACCCACCACCAACATGGACAACTGGTCAGTCTCAAAGCATGTGCCCAACATTTGATACACAGAACACTGTGGCTCTTCTTTCAATTGGGACAGAAATAAAATGAGCTGTAATATCTGAGAATGTTGGCCTGCAGGGAGACAGCAACAGAGAAATGTAAGAAAATCGAAGCTTTCTAAAATAAACCCACTTCTTCCTTCTAATGATCTTTCTTTCCCTTGACTATATATATTTTTTTTAATTCTGAAAACTCTCTCCTTAATTCTTCAGACTACGAATTTGGTTTAAGAACTTTTTACTCTATTAAGTTGAACCATACTGTTTGCTATCTTTGTTAGTTAAGAACAGTCAAATATTCACAATTTTATATTTGCAATTTCAAAACCTGGGGCTCTACTACCAATTAAGTTACAGACACTATCCAGATACAGAGAGAGGGTGGGTTCAATAGACTATGAATTTGATGTGATACAGGTTGGAATTACAAAAGACAGTTAAATCCAAGGGAAATATAGCCATTATCTGTAATAACTCTTCAGAAAAATACTGAATCATTATATTGTATACCTGAAACTAATATAATATTGTAAAGCAATTACACTTCAATAAAAAATAAAAACCGAGGGTAGTCATCTAAGTTTTAGCAAAAGTGACACACAGATAAACAGGAGGAGCAGGTTTTGCATCAAGTGGGGGTCCCCCAACATGAGGTCAGGCTTCTCCCAAAGGTCCCACATAGAACAGCCCAGGGACCTTGTGAACTCAATCCCTCAAGACACACTCAGCATCTTCCATCCTTCCTAGGTCCCCCCAGCGCTTTCTGAGCAGGGTTCCTGCCACTTTGGCCTGTTCACCTATGAAGCTATATTCTCCTGCCTTTAGTGAACCTCTGAATGCCCTGACTCTGTTTGGGGTTTGAAAATGTTAATTTTTACAAATCTCGATTACATTCCCTTTTGATGCCCCTCTTCCCTAATTAGAATGATTTTTGTGAACTCCAAACGTATATTTCTTTTTTTTTTTTTTTTTTTTTTTTTTTTTGCCTTTTTGTCTTTTTAGGGCCGCACCTGCGGCATATGGACGTTTCCAGGCTAGGGGTCTAATTGGAGCTGTATCCGCTGGCCTACACCAGAGCCACAGCAATGTCAGATTCGAGCTGCAACCTACACCACAGCTCATGGCCCACTGAGCAAAGCCAGGGATCAAACCCGAAACCTCATGGTTCCTAATCAGATTCATTTCCGATGCATCACGATGCAAACTCCCAAACACATACTTTCTATAGGTGCCAGTTTCTCAATGAAGACTTAAACCTAGCTCAGTAACACATTTTAGGTATTGAATTTTATTCACAACTTTTCTCTTAGACTATTTTAAGTCAGTAATGAGGGCAGCTGGAACCTGGTCTTACGTGGAAATAAAGGTAGTGTTATAATCAGTGCTTTCCCAAGGAGTAGAAGGCAACACTCAACAAAGAATGTTCCACAAAAAAAATTAAAAATGGAGTTTCTTTCCATTAATCTGATAATGCAAATCATCTCTAGATCCAGGAGCAGCATTCAAATCCACTCCTGGACATGAAAAAATCTTTAAGGAAAATTATGGCACAATGAGGACTTAACTGGTCACAAAGATCTAAATTCTAACGTCAACTTCGCTACCACAAGTAGCCAAATGCATCCTTCTGAGAACTGGTATGAACTTTTGTCTCTCAACTTCTACCTGTTTCCTCTCATAATTTTAACCAGTCATCCCATCCAGTTTCTATGAGAGTTTAGCATCATTTAAATGGTTTAAAGATCTAAGTAATCATTCAGTGACATGAAAGGCAAGTTATTTTCCAAAGCTGAATGTGTTTTTTAACAAAAGAAAGGCTCACTGTAGATCAAAATAGAGGATTCAAAATATCCATTTGCTTTTCCAAAGTAGCCATTCCCAAGGTCTTGCCAATCCCAAAATACTCAATTTCGTGAGTATTAAATCCACAGAATGCATCTCTCTCCTTAAGGGGCATCCACAGGGCAGCAATTCAATGCCGGCTAGAGCATTAAAACCCTATTATGATATAAAACTTGTGTTTTTAAGAAGAAAGACACTGTCCTTTGGGTTTACAAAAAGTGACTCACGGCAGACCTACAATGTTCTTCAACATTTTATGCCACTGTCATGCCATAAATCCCTTCTGCTACAGTTTCTCCATAAGCTACAATATTCTGCTGTCAACTTGTTAAAACTCACTACCACATAGAATCTTGTTATGGAATCATCTCAGGTACCAAAATTTCTCAAAAAGTAGATTACATATACAGAAAATACATATAATCTCATTAAGAAGTAAATGATAATCTCTAAAATTTAATGAACCTGAGAAAGAAAAAAAAGTAAATTCCAGTTGAGAGTGACTGAAATTTGATCTTTCCAACATCTTGACTTTGAAAGCACCACTGGATTAGCTTATTATTCATCATTTCACTGCCATCCTAATAGACGGAAAGAAAGCTCAAGAGCTTTCCCCAAAATTAAAAATATTAGTCTTCAACGTAAAAAAAAAAAAAATGATGGCCAGTGTAATATTTCATGTAATGTACTCCAAAATGCAACCATTGTATTACTGAAATCTGACCAGTAAAATCTATTGTTGTCAGTATTTTTCAAAAGGGAAACCAAGAACTCATCTTAAAAATGCCACCCAGGGGACACAATTGGGTTCCCCAGGTTTTATATGACCAGCTGTTAGAAGAATCCAAAAAAGCTCACAAATGGGGCATTTTCAGATAACAGTATATTGTCCTGCTCCTTCCCACTTAAATGATTAAGGAATGAAATACAAAATACAAGCTGATGCATACATGATGTGTTATTTTTCATTTTCCCACATATATGTTTGTGCAAATTCAGCATAGAATGCCCTCCAGGATCAGAGAAACAAATTCTTTCTACACTTTTACTGACTCCATACATATTCGTGATATCAGATGCTCACATTATACATACCATATAAACCTATAATCAAACTGCTCAGGAGAACTGGATAAATGTTTAATAAGGGAAATATAACACACACTTATTGGCTTTTTTTTTTAATAAGACATGCACAGGGGTGGTTTTCCTCACTACAGAAAATAAAAGCCCGGCTGAAGCACCTGGGTTTCTATCATCTATGACTCTTCAGTAAAAGCAACATCCATTAACCAATTTTCAGGAAGAAGAGAAAAACATTCCTGGCTATGTGAAGAAAGTCACAAGTATGAAACCGAAACATCACCCTCCACTTAAAAGAATTACCCAAAACAAAAAATAATGAAGAAAATATCAAAATGTTTAAAATTTATTTTAAAAAATAGGAAAATGATGAAAACAAAGTTGGCCAAGCATATTTAAATATTTACATAGCTGCAATTTGGAAAGTAATCTGGTTCCAATTAGCCGTCTCTAAATCCACAGGGTTACTTGAATCCAAGGAGATTAATTATAACTGCACACAAGTTGAAGTTTGTCTTTTACCCAGCTGTCTGCTGCAAGGAGGGAGCAGAGGAAAGGGAGTGTGTGCCAGCTGAGGGTGAGGGAGCTGGGTGGGAACTGCAGAGAAGGAGGGGATCCATCTCCCATTATTGGCTCAGAAATGACTGGTGCACCAGGGAGACCATCACCTCAAGAGCGTTAATTTATGCAAATGCTACTGGCAATCAGCAAACAGGAGACTGAAGTGGAGCTGACAGGGGCGGGGTCTGCACCCACCAGCGGGAGCTCCAGATACACAGTGGGTATAGAATACCTGAGAGCCAGGCTACCTAAGCCACAATTACGTGAGCCTCGGACACCTGGGAAAGGGTACCCAAGCACAGGGCCACCTTAGCACCAGGACTATGTGGTCCTGGCCAACCAGGGTGTCAGACCACCTAGGGACAGGGCTGACTGAGCCTCAGCTACCTGAGCACGGGTGACCTGGGCTCCAGGACTCCCTGGCCTGGGCCACCTGGCCGTGCTCTATGGGTCCTGGACTTCCTGGGTTTAGGGCAACCCAGGCACAGGGCCATCTGGCTACAGGGCTAACTGAGCCTGGGCTACCTGAGTGTGACATACCTGGGCAAGGGCTTCCTGAGCCTGAACCACTTGGGTGTGGGACTGCCCCGGCATAGGACTACCTGAGCCCAAGCCACCTGGACACGGGCTACCTAGGCAAGGGCGACCCAGGCACAGAGCTGCGGGTACCTGGGCAACCTGAGCCCACCCTACCTGCGCCGGGACCAGCCGGTCGCACACGCTCACCTGGTGCAGAGTGGGCTGTGCCCTCCTCTCCGCTTTCATCGGCGGCCTCATCCGCCAGGCCGGAGCCCGGGGAGTCGACAGCGGCGCAGGCTGAGCCAGGGCTGCTGGGCTGTGAGGCCGAGTCGCCCTCGCTGAGAGAACCGCAGCGGGCGCGGGGCACGCGCTCCCCAGGGCCTTCGCGGTGGCGGCGCGCGCGCCGGTGCACGCGCGAGTGCAGCACCATCTGGTGGTAGGTGCGGAAGATCTTGCCGCACTCGAAACACTCGGACGACTTGCTGTGGCCGGCAGGGGCAGCTGCTCGGCGGCTGGCACGCGCGGCCGGCCGGGGGTCCAGGGGCCCAGGCGCAGGGTCCCCGGGCGCTCCCGCCCTCTTGCGCGGGGGTCCCGGCGCGCCGGGCTCAGGCTCACGCTTGCGTTTCTCCTGGCTCACCAGGATGAACTCACGCCGCTCCTTGTCGAAGGCCACGTCCCCTGCCAGCGCTTCGTCCCACGCCGCGTACTTGAGGTACTCGGCCGGCTCGGCCACCTTGCCTCTGGTGGCCAGCTGCCAGGCCTGGTAGCTGTTGACCGGGTCCAGCTCGGCCACGCGCCGCCCGGCCTGCCCGCGGGCGGGCGCGCCGGTCGCCGGGCGCAGGTTCAGGCACTGAAGGAAGAGCTGCTGGGAGTCGGGGGCGCTCTCCGAGGCCGGGGCGCGCGGCCGGCCGGCCTCCACCCGTCGGTGGATGGCGTTGTGCGCGTTCAAGCTGTCCAGGTTTGTAAACAGGTTCCCGCACTTGGTGCAGACTTCGTAGAGGGACAGGCCGGCCACGATCACCTCCTCCTGCACCACATCGTTGATGGTGGCGACGGGGTCCAGCTCGCTCCGGGGCTTGTTCTTGCTCCCCGCCTTCGGGCCATGCGCCTTCATGTGGTTCTTCAGGAACCAAGGCTCCTTGAACCGCCGGCCGCAGATGTGGCAGCCGTGGTCGAAGGAGCCCCTGTGCTTCTTCATGTGCGCCTTCAGGAACCAGGTCTGGCTGAAGGCCTGGCCGCACACCTCGCAGGGGAACTCACCCGGGGGCAGCTCGGGCTTGCAGTTCTCCACCTCAGCCTCACCGCGCGGCCCCTGCGCTGTGATGTGGTCCTTCTCAATGTGGCTCAGCAGGGATTCCTCCCGCAGGGTCACATAGCTGCACAGCCGGCATTTGAAGGGCTTGTGCGCCTGGTGCACGTGCTGCTCCAGGTCCTTCTTGCGCTCGAACTTGCTCTTGCAGAAGGAGCACTGCCCGGTCACCGAAGCCGCCGCCCTGCCCTCCTCGGTGGCGCACGCCGTCCCCTCCGTCTCCTTCTTGCTGCTCCTCAGCAGGATCTTGCCGTTGTCCACCTGGGTGGCGCCATTCAGGATCCTGTTGCAGGCCGAGGTGCTCTTCGTGGGACTGGCGCAGCCGTCCAGGCCCTCGGACACGCGCGTCTCGCCAGCCTCGGGCTCGTGGCCCTGGATCAAGGTTCCTGTGCGGTGGCTGCGGATGTGGATCTTCAGGTTGCCCTTCTGGGAAGCCCGGTGGTCGCAGTACGGGCACTTGTAGGGCTTCTCCCCCGTGTGCTTGCGCATGTGCTGGGACAGGGAGCTCTGGAAGGGAAAGCTCTTGCCACAGATGCAGCAGCTGTGACTCAGGGCCCTGTCCCCGTCCGCCTCGGGGCTCCTGCTGGCCCTGGTGGGGCTGGGGCCCCTTCTCAGCTCCATCTCGGCCTCCCGGGTGCGGTCCATCTCGGCGACGAGGGCTCTGGATCACTCAGGCCTGCTGGAGGGCGTCTTATCTCTCCATTTTCAGGTGAGCCTCCTGCTTCCGGGCTGCAGAGGTGCACCTGCCCCGAGGCCGTGCATGTCCTACCTGGAAAGCATGGCTGGCAGCAGCAGGCACCTGAAACCAAAAGGACAGGAGATCTTAGGGACATGTTTTCACGCTTACACAGGAACCCAGCAACATCCACTGCCAGCGATTTGCACATCCCTCCCTCAAAATACCTATCCCAACCAACCAGAGAAGCACCTACAAAAGTTTCAATGGGCTACAAGCAGCTGCTTTCCTTTAAAATAATAACTGAACAATTAATTACAGATAATAATTGCATGCTAAATCATTAAAATAACTAATTGTAAATGATTGTGCATGGAAACAACTTTTTAATAAAGATGTCAACTCTTTTAAGGAGAGACTGTGGTGAGAGGGTTTGAGAGAGTGTGAGGAACACAGGACAGAAGAGGGCCTGGGGACAAGGGCCTCTTCACCTGCCTCACAATGCCCCCCCCCCAGCACCTGGTCCTGTCCTTTCTCTCCTGTGCCCCCTCCCTGCTCTGTCCCCAAACAACCTTGAAGATCTGGCCACAGGGCTGAGTCCCAGTCCCCATGCAGGACACCTTTGACCTCGGAAATCATGCAGCCTCCCCCTTTCTCCACAGGTGGGATGGCCACAGCAGCGCCTTCCCCCGGGGGGAGGGGAGGTCTGAGCTCGATGGTAGCAGGTGTCACACTGTGTAGTCACTGCCACTTTCACGCCTGTCCACCCTCTGGAGGACAGGGAGATGGCTCTGGTTTGGGCTGATCCTTCAGATGCTGGGCCTGTCCCTCACCTGCACACAGGCAAAGGTGAGGTGGATGGGGGGTGCCCGGCGCTGTGCCTGGCACACATCAGGCACCCATCTGCGCTGTGGGAGAGCGTACTCTGACGCCTGTAAACCACCATATGAGCCCAAAACAGTACTTGCTGAAAAGTAGCTATCACAGCAATTTCCATCTGACTAGTGATAAGGAGAATCAAGGAAACAATAAGCCCACCAGAAGGGATGTGAGAGGCTGGACCATATTGGGACGGGTTAGAAAGAGACAGAGCCACACACAGGCCCCCAGGGCCCATCTGTTTACCTTCTTATCTCTAAACAGAAGTAATTGAGTTAATGATTCTGAAGGTCTCCCTACTGTTGGAGGCTCCAGACTTGTGCAGAGAGGCGCCCAGATGGGCAGATTTTCTTTTTGAAAAAAGCTGTAACATGTACAAAGGAAGCCACGTTTTTTTGTTTGGTTGGTTTTTGTTTTTTTTAAAAACTTCCAACCTCATACACACTAAGAACTCCTATTTAGTTACAAGACCTAAAGAAGTCATGTGTTTCTGGTTGAGAAGCAGTAGCATATAGCGCACATCATGTGTTTGAAGACAAAAGGCTCTGTCCCCAAAAGGGCTGGGCAGCACGTCCCTATTTGCTCTTGGTGGTCCCACCTGCCATGTTTTCCCTGGAGCAGACACAGAAAAGTATACTGATGGTGGAAGGGGGAGTCTCCCAAACACCCCCAGGGGTTGCTAGCAGATGACAATCTATTCCTCCACTCTATCATCTGGGACAGACACCTCCTAAAAATACAACAAACCCTCTGCCCTTTACAAAGGCCTCCTCCCAGAGACCCCACAAGGGGCAGACATCTCACTCAGATCAAGTATTCTCAAACATCTTTAGAGAAAGCCTCATGCTAGTAAGTTTCTCAGGCACCTCAGGAAACCAAAACAGCCTGAGCAGCAAACTCTGGAAAGAAGCAGGAGACATGGCTGCAGTCAGACTATTCTTTCCTTCACACCAGTGGGTAGAGCCACCCTGCCAGCTATCACCCCCCCCCCAAGGCCACACCCCAGGACAGAGGAGGAAAGAGGTGTGAGACAGGAAACTCCCCCCAAAATAAACAAATAAAAGTCTCCCTAGGAGTTCCCGTTGTGGTGCAGTGGTTAACGAATCCGACTAGGAACCATGAGGTTGCGGGTTCGGTCCCTGCCCTTGCTCAGTGGGTTAACGATCCGGCGTTGCCGTGAGCTGTGGTGTAGGTCGCAGACGCGGCTCGGATCCCGCGTTGCTGTGGCTCTGGTGTAGGCCAGTGGCTACAGCTCCGATTCGACCCCTAGCCTGGGAACCTCCATATGCCACGAAAGCGGCCCAAGAAAATAGCAAAAAGACAAAAAAAATAAAATAAAATAAAATAAAATAAAATAAAAGTCTCCCTAAAGCCAGATAAACAAAGGAGGTTAACGAGAACAGCTTCGTGACAATTCAAGCTAATTGAGTTTCTCAAGCTGTCTTGCAAAGCTAAATACTATTTATGATGATTTTATGAGAGAAATGATCTATCTGCATGCATCATTCCCTTCTATCTCAGGGCTTCTTTCATTCCCCCCAAATGCTAAAGTTGCTACCATACACAAAAGTATAACTAAAACATACCATTTACACTTAATTTAGTAATATAATCTGAGTACAAAAATCTTCCGAGTTTAAAGAAGAGTAAGTGCACAGGGAAAAAAAAAAACTAAAACACAAGAAACTGGTGGCTCTGAAGTCATTCCACAGACTCCACTGGACCACCAAGTCAGCTCATCAAGGATGTTAAATGTCAGAAGTTCTCCAGTTCAAGGAAATTGCATATTCAAAATCCAGCCACGAAGACAAGAGTCACGAAGCATGAACACTCAGCTAGCTAAGGCTCATGAAAGGCAACTTGGAAAAGAAAACACATTTTTCAAGTAAGAGAACGTGTTCAAATCGCCAAAAATGCACTCTGGCCAGTTTGTTCCTTTCTTATCTGCTACACCCTGCCATTCTGGGCACTCCTGGGGGCCACAGAGAGCCAACACCCTCAGAGCAGGAGGCTGCTCCAGGGATCCACACAGAGACCCCACCTCCAGGTGTAGCGCAACATCCAGCTGTTACCAGTCATGTGAATTTCAGGAGGTATCTCTCATACCCAGGCAGTCAGAAAAGGCCAGGGGGAAGCCATGCGACACCAAAGCCCCTGGCTAGCACCTCCTCCAAGTGCCACCCAGATTGGCCGTCACAGTGCAGAGTAACGGTCTACAGACAATACGAAGGCTGCCCAATGGAGCTTCGCTTCCCCTGCCAGGCACCCCGGGGCTGGCCTGAAGGCCCAGAGAGAAGGGCAAGGAGGGTCCAATGTGAGCACAGCCCCCGCCACAGTCACGATCCTGGAGGCCACCCTCCAGCATCCAGGCACACCCAAAGGATGCAACGGCACTGCCGGCCCTTCTTTGCACACGGCAGGTAGAGGGGGGCACTCAGACTCTTCTGCACATTTAAAAAGGCTTGGCACTGCCGTCTTTACTACCAGAGAAATCCACATCCCGTTTCCTCATTACAGCCTTGATATGTCAAGCTCCTGTTTCCCCAATGCCCCCAGCGCCCCAGCCAAAGCCTAGACACTTCCCCTCCAGAAACCCAAACACTAGAGAGTACAGTTTTCATCTCTTATTCGGGCTTCCTGCAAAACTAGCTTAAAAGCTTCACCCAAAGCCAGCAGGGCCCTGCATTTACAGGAAAATCCTCACTCCGGGGCATTAACGGCGCCTGTGAATCAGCACAAGCCCCTTCCTGTCTTGTTTTCCACTTCTCTGCCCACCCCATCTTTCAGCCCTAAGCCCTGCTGTAAATCCCTGTGAGAACTACGTATCTTCTTAAAGAACTTAAAAATATTTGGAGGGGGGATATATAAAAATGGAAAAACGGAAAAATATCATGAGGGTAATCACTATTTAAGCTCAAAACCCTATTATCTTAAGGAAATCATAAAATCAACAAAACTGGCTCCACTTGAATGAAGCCATTAAGTGGCCCCCTTCCTGAAGCCCACAGTCGACTCATGAAGTTTCTTGCAAACCTTTATAGAAACAGCCAAAAAGGAATTCCTCACAACAGTCTCCTTAGTCCACAGCCGAATCAACAGATCTTCGTGATCTTTCTTTTCAGTGGCAGGCAAAAACTACTATTTAAGAAAAGAGTCATCACTTCTTTTCCCAAAAAGAACAAAGTTCATCAGAACTTCCAACGTGAAAATGCACCAGGGATGGCCACCCAGTTAGAAGACTTACAGGGACTTTATCAGCCCCTAACCCATAGCACCGACCGGCTGGCTCTGCCAACCTTTAGGAAAACTCCCAGCCTCCGGGAGCCGGGAAGGTCTCCATGGTTTCTTCACACTGATGGGGGCCTTGGCAGTGAGGGGTTCCATCCAAACACCCTGTGACAGTGTCGCACTTGGCAGCTTCAGCCAAGTTCACCCTGGTACTGAGCTGTCCCATTTCACTCTCACAGACCAAGGTCGGCCAAGTGCAGCCGGGTGTCCCCACTCCTCCTGAACACACTGACCTAACAACAACTAGCCTTACAAAGTGTTGTCATAAATGCTAGCTTCTTACTGATACCAGAGTGAGCAAAGTAAGTCTTCCAGCAACATACATATCAGGAGGTAGAGGGGAGAGAAAATGCACACACGGGTGTTCCCACCGACATATGACATGTCCACCCATATACATACACACAGAAAGTGCAGCCCCATCTGAGTCATATTTTGCCTGTAATGAACCACAGTTCTGTTATTGTATTACAAACTTTTTCCAAGGCTGTAACTGGGAACTTGCCAGACAAGCCTGTAATTTAATTGTTTAAGCATAAAATTAGGCTTGCTGATTAGGGTTTTAAAATAGATTTCCAATGCATCTCTCACTGTGTATGTGTGTGTGTGTTTCTCATAGGGATGTAACCAACAGTTCGAAGCTACGTTTTTTTCTTGGCCACACTCTCAGCATATGGAAGTTCCCAGGCCAGAGATGGAACGCAAGCCACCCCAGAGACAATGCTGGATCCTTAGCCCACTGTGCCACAGCAGGAACTCCCTGAAGTTACTTCTTTAAAACACCCTATGTAATTTTCAAAATAAATTTCATTTTTTAAAAGTTAAGTAATTTAATTATAAGAAGAGGGAAAAGTAAAATGTTAGAGAAAATATAAATCTGAGCTCCTAGCATAAAATGCATTATAATGAAGCTAAGGAGGGGTTTGAGGAAGCGCAAAATACAAAAGTTTTGAAAATAAAATATGTAGCTAAACTTAAGAAGTAGTTATGTGACAGCATAAATAAAGCACAAGGTCTAAATATACATACGTATGGGCGCTGCCATACAGACAGTCTTTCTTCTTACTCCTGCACAGCACAAATGAAAAGAGTTCACTTTCTCAGGATTGCTTATAGCCACTGGATTTGGGATAAACTTAATCTGTGGGTAAATGTTTCAACTAATAAATCCTTTCTGTAAGTGAGGACCCTGGGAACTGTGTCTTGGACCTAACACAAGACAGAAAAGTCACTTCCTGACATGTCCCCTGGTGATCCTGTGAAACGGCCCGAGGACCCCATGAATCCCACCTGCCCAACAGTAACTCCTTCCAGAACCAGCCCAGCAGGGTCGGGATCCAGGTCAAAGCCCTGTCACGAAGCTGGTGATCATAGACCATCAACGTCCCACACCCTCTCCCCTGAGGATTCCCAGTGTGAGCCCCACAGTTCCACCCGAGGGGCGAGTTAACAGGGTTTCATCACAACTACTGAGAGCCTACTGGGCGCCAGGCCACTGATGGAACCTAAGGGCTCAGGTAACTAAGCAACAGCCTTGGCTCCAAGGGGCCCGGAAGTCGGAAGAAAGTGCAGCCACACAGAAAACAGCAGCAGCATAGAGGAAGGGAAGTGAGGACCTGCCTTGGCAAAGGTGGCCCGTCTCCCCAGGGAAGCCAGGGATCTCTCTGGGATCAGCCTTCAGAGCGACAGATCCAGGAGGAGCCCCAGCATCCTGGTGGCTGCGCCTCCAATTCACACTTGAATCCACAGGCTCACCTTCATTTCAAACAAAAGTCATCTTCCCAAGCACAGCGCTGGGTGGCCTCTCTGGGGCATCAACCCTTCACACCCTTAACATGAGGCCCAAACTCCCCTCTGGGCTCTTGCAGGCCTAAGCCCTGTCCTGCTGGGGTCTCATGCCTGTACCCATGGCAGCGCACCCGCCCCACAGCCCAATGGACGCACGATCACTCGTACCGCAGGGCCCTCCCATGTGTTGTTTCCACCCACCGTCCACTTTCTCAGGTATGGTCCTTCTAAGAGGCCTTTCCTGACCCCCTTCACCCCGTGACCAGGTCCCCCTGCACACTGCACTCCCCTGGCCCTATCCCAGTGCACGTCTGGACGTGCTACAATCACAGCTCCTAGAATCTGTCACTCGTGTGTCAGGCATCACACTAGTGAAGGCAGGCTCACCAAACACCGTTGACGCTGATGCCAGCCCAGAGCCAAGCTGGGAGTGGGCATCCACCGCTGTCAGAGATGGTCCAGGCCCAGAGCTTTGAGGGGGTAACCCAAGATCCAAATCCAGCTCTGCTGCTCATGGGGATTGGCTGAGTGACCCTGAGCCGGTATCTTAACCTCACAGTTCTTTGGTCCATTTCTTCACTTTTTAAATGTAAATGATGGTAATGATAACTATATTACAGCATTTTATAAGGTTTAAATTAACCTTATAAAAAAGTACAAAGTACAATGTTTAGCCCCTTGTCAAAATACCTAATTGGTATTATTATTATTATTATTAATAGTTAAATAAATGAATGAATGTCAGTGCAGTACCCAAAGATACCCAGTCACTTGCGGTGACTCTATTTGGTTTAATAAGTTCAAAAGGATGAAACAGTAGTATAGGAAGTTACATTCGAAATGGCTAAATAATAACACCTACATATTCACTGGGCCCTGCGTGGTTCACTACAAAGATTACTTAACACAATTACGTCTTCCACCAATGGCTACAATCGTCCACAGCAGACATGTTCAAACCCGTTTTAGCTCCAGACTCCATAAAAAGTAAACTTGAATACAGGCTGGATGTTAGACAATACTTGAGAATTACTATTGCTATTACTTTTTGTTAGGTTGGTAAAACAGGAGAACGTTCTTAGTTTTTAAAGATGCGTGATGAAATATCTTGGAGGCAGTTTCCAAAAAAGAAGAGAAGGCAAGAGCATCAAACGCTAAAAACTGCTAGGGCCAGATGCTGATGTACAGATAGATGTTCATTAGCTACTCACTCTATCCATTCTGATGGGTTTTGGATAAAAGAAGGTAAAAAAAATAACTCCCGCTTATACCTCCAGTAGGTAACACAATGGAAAGCAGAGCTGCTGGGGGCTACGGGGTGAGCCCTCCCCCATCCTCATGCCTCCCCCATCGCCACCCCCTCCTCCTCCCCCCTCTTCCCCTCTCCAGACCCCCAGGAAGCTCAAATGGCTCTAAGGAATGCAGTTTGGGGAAATTACCTTTTGTTAATTCTGGTATTCAAAAGTCAAAGAAAAAAAATCATCTGAAAATATGAAACTGTCCAAAAGCAAGCAGTACTTTATTTTAAGAGGTTGCTTGCTGGTGTTCCAGAGGCTTGTCTCTGTGTCACTCAAGGCATACACCCAAATGTCTTTGGGTGCAGCCTTTGTGCAGGCACCACAAATCAGCCCAGAAGCCAGAATGAAGCGGCTTGGGAGGACCTCAGGAGAATCCTTCTCATCACATCCCCAGGCCCAAATCCAGCAAGGCTTCAGGAGGTTCTCCTCTCTGGTTTGAAAAATCACTTTCCAACCAGTTAAATATGGCAATATCCAGGTGAACGGTATGCTCTCCTGTATTTTTACACAGTAAGCCAAGGTCTGACTCTAGAGGAAATCATGCCACTTTCTGCTCTGTGAAGTAAACCAAAGCAAAGCAAAGGCCAAATGGTTTGGGGCTGATTTTCCCCAAACCATCAAAGTCGGTTCCATCAAAATGGCATCCTGAAACAGGAATTAGAAGGTTAATGTTCAAATAACCGCTGACGTTTAGGGTCATTTGCATAACAACTATGCGAGTTTTAGTTTCTTTAAAGGGACCCAAACCAGACCCCAGACCCAAGGGAAGCTGGAAGGGGCCACAGGGAAGCAGGACTGGGCCTGTCCAGCACCTACTCTGCTGCTTCTCATTTTACAGAAGCAAAGCCCAAAGCTCACACTGTCTGTCAAATACATCTCTTCCATTCTAGTTCATTAATTAACCACACCATGATGCTAAGAAATAGGCTGGCTTCCCCATGCCTTGTGGTCTCTCCCTTTTCCCTAGGTCACCCTAGGGGGTGGGTGTCAGGAGCTTCCAGGAGGAGGAGGGAGCAGGCCTGAGACTACAGAAGGCCCTGCTCTCCCAGGGAGGGTTCCAGGAGAGTTGGGAAAATGTAAGGACTTGGTGATATTGGGAAGATGCCCTTAAAAAGAAAACAGCTCAGGGCAGACAGAACACTCAGAGTACTTATTTACAGGATATCCTGCCTCCAGAAGACACCTCATACAATTTAAAAAGTCGCCTCCTGAGGGCGACTGTGAGGCAGCGCTTTCTGCCCAGCTGCTGGGCAGACCGGGGGCACAGGCCCTTGGGTGCCGGCCTGGCCGTCTGTCTCAGCAAACTGCCCATTTGTCCTCTTGCACACAATGCAGTGGGCCTTCCCCTGTGACACTGCAGTATTATGAGCCATGAATTAAAATACACCATTAACATCCTGCACAAGCTTATCTACTGCGGAGACAAAAAGCCCATTCTTCGAACAAATGGGGAGAAATTCCATGACAACAATGAGGAGTTCCTCTCCCCACATGCCAATCTGCCTCAGATTAACAATCCCAGGCTCAGAGTCCCTAGACCTGGGTCCCCAGCCGCCCCATGAAGTGGCGCATTCACAGCTCGGGGAGCGAGGGCGCTGATGGCAGGGCCAATCAATAATCCATTATAAGCAAACCTTGGTTCCACTCTAACAAGGAGAAATGAACGCAGCAGCCAGAATCGCTGCATTCACCGCCCTGCTCCAGCCCCGCCCCCACTTGGGGGCGGGGCACAGACCCCCTCTCCCGGGGCGTGGGGTGCAGCACTCGAGCCCCACTGACCGGTTTCTGAGCAGCCCTGGAGAACAATGTGCTGGGACATTTCTGCCAAAAGCACTCGTTTTCAAGGTAAGCCTCAAAAATGCTTTGTACAGGACATGAGGTGACAAAATTCCATCCTTCAACAAAGCTTCCTTTTAATTTCTTAGCGCCCCCACCCCCAATAAATCAACGCCAGTGCCAACGGGGGGGGGGGCGCACATGTAACTCACTGTCCCTAATAAGGGTTTATTATGCAAACTCGGCACAATCACAATCGTTTAAAAGCAAGACTCCCTTCGATTCTGTACCTCACTTACAGCAGAAACACAGAGGTGACCTAAACGTTAATCAGCAAGTAGCTTCTCGTTGATAAAGTAGTTTACCACCATGTGTCAAAAACCCAACACACGCCTGGCCGAGGACAGACAGACACCATCTTCACCTTCCGACAGAACAAACCCTAACAGCAAAGACAGTTCACGACACACTTGCTAAACAAAATACAAATTAACATTAATGTACAAGCTCTCTCCTCCTACTAAAATATAAACGTTCGTAGTCCAATCTGATCTTACAGGGAGGGAACCAAAAAAAAAGCAGATGAACACACAACATAATTATTGATTACATTCAGAAAAGGCCAAGAATGAAGGAGGGAGGATGTGTCAGTTTTCTTTCCCCTGCCACGAATAACAGATCCTGGCAAGTCCAAAATGGTTCTGGAGACTTTAATAAAGAGGCATCAAAATAAAACTAAAGGTGCTGGCTTTTTTCTCTCAAGAGGAAAGAAGCGTTGTTTTACTTGCTTTTTCGTCTGCTCTCCATAATGAACACACTACGGATAGCCTTTATTTACTATTTCTGGAGTCTGTAGTGATCTTATCAATCTATTTGTCCTTATAAGAGTGAACTTAACAAAAAAAAAAAAAAAAAAAAAAGGAAAGAAAGAAAAAAAGGAAAAGCATGGGAGCCAGAGCTGGCTCTGTGATTTTCTGCAGATAGGTGTCCGCTGGAGCCCCTGGCCAGCCACAAAGAGCTGGGATCTGGCAGCAAATCCAGCTTCCTGCAGAGGCCAGCGCTGCCGGCCTAGTTAATGATCTTGTCAACATTTCCACCAAGAGCTGCATTTCCAGAAGCTTAGACCTGCATCTCTCCCAAACGGGGCGACTCCATGAAATCTGTCGTCACCGAGGGGTGCTGGGCGCTTTACAAAAAACAGAGGAAAATAACTCGCTATTCAGACAGGAACCACAAAAGCACAAGTTTTTACTTTCACTCTTTTTACATCCTGCATCAAGCTGATTAAAGCCAACGTTTCCACTAATACAGAAACACTGAAAACTTGGGGAACGCCAGGGAAAATGAAGTCTCATTGATTTCTTTTTTTAAACAAACATGGAACATCAAAAGGCCTTCGATAAACTGCAGGGAAAATGCCATTTAAAAGTGGCTTTATAGGTTTTGACTCAGCCTAAATTCAAAAGTGTAGACACTGCCACCAATGTCCAATAAAAAAAAAATTTTTTTAGAAATTATCAGCAATGAAAACAAAAGAGTCATGGGCAGAAACTCACTGTATTTTCTTGCTATGGAACACTTCCTAGTCAACCAGCCACACCTTTCTGAAATGACTATTAGCTGACTATAAATGTATTTGAATTAAAATTTGTTTCTAGAAATAAAGCTGTATTTTATTCCACATAAATCAACAGCACAGGGCAATATTTACCCCCAACACTCATACACATACACTGACCTGTTTTCCAGCCTCTAACCTAAAACCAACACTTCTCTCTCAGTATAAGAAAACAGATCGAGATTAATACCTATCAAATGTTATCTCTTTCTCCTGTGCTTTTTGTGAGAGCACTTAGAAGTCACCCCACAAAATGAAGGAAAGAATTGTGCCCAAGAAAACAAAGAGAGATGACGACGTGCAATAAGCCGTAAAATATTCTGTTAAACATCACCTTCTGAGGTCGTTCTGTTTAGCACAGAACTCAGCCGCCCAAGACCCCTTTATTAAGAGCACCCAGAGGATAAATACTTCAATAATCAATGTTACTGAATTCTAAGGAAACATGGTCTGTAAAAATACCCTGAATCGAGGACATTTTGGTAGGGTTTGGTAGGTAAGATGTTGTTGGCCATTGTACTAACACCAATCAATACTTTAAGAGGATCAAAAGTCTAAGAGGACAAATCTTCCCCAAACTGTTTTTCTCTATAACGTGCATATACTATACAACCCATTTAAATTTTCCAGCGCCATTACCACCAGTAGCTGCTGTAACCTGACCAAGCCGATCACTAACAACGCAGCACCTCTGAAAAGCAGCTAGACATCTCCGGCTCTTAAGGGGAGTGAACCATCAGAGAATGTTTACAAAGAGCAGTTCTTGACAAGGACATGATGTCACAGGGCTCTAGGAGTCACCCTGCCTTGCTCTCTAAAAATATATTTTCAAGCACAGTGAATGACACGTCACTGCAAGTTCTAAGTTTCGAAGATAAAGGACCCTCTATACTTCCTCTGCAAGGGAAAAAAGATAAACAGGCAAAATTCCACATTAAGTCCCCATAATAAGGTTATTGTGTGATTCTCAAGTTAAGACAATTCTGCACCTGAAGCCATTAGAAATGTTCTTGCAGAAATGAGGAAGGCAGTGTTTTTCTTCCCTAAGCCAGAACATCTTACCCAGCAACAGCTTTTGGAAACAGTAAATATAAAATATAACCAGGCACATTTTTTAATTTGAAAGCGCCTAGCACACCACTCCCCGCCCCGCAACCCCACGGTCCCTGGAGGGAAAAGACAACAAACTTGAAACCGGGTCCCTCTGCCCTCAGCACAGCCTAAGATTATTTGGGAAGAGCTCAGCTCTGGCCTGCGGTGAACAGAGGCAGCGGCAGGCTCACCAGTCACTAGGAACTCAGAGACCGTGACCATGACCCGATTGAGCATAGCAATCATGGCTGGGTCATTGTACTCACAGCAGTCAATACTGGTCCTGGGTCCACACTGCAGGGCTGAGGTTGCCCCGCCTTCTTTTCACACCCCGCCCCCCCACGACCTGCAAAACATCAAGCTCTAGATGCCCTTTCTTGGTCTGTGCTGGTAGGTGCTGTGGGCAGACAAGCAGGCATCCCAGGGATGGACCGATGGACAGACGAGGGCCACATGGACAGAGGTGGTGGAGCAAGAGGGTGGGTGGGTAACTCAAAAGCCAGGCAGGGGCTGTGACATTCAGGTTAGGGCAATCTGGTCCAAGAAAATCACTGCTGCCTTAGAGTTCACTAGAACAATCCATGTAAAGGCCTGTTTGGTGAAAGGGGCAGCTACCTGTAAACCTCAGTCAAGCCAAGTCGGCTGCACAAAAGGTCACCTGACTAGACACCTGGGATGTGCCAGGCAGGGGTCCCCTGTGCACAGAACTCCAAGGAGAAAACAGCAGAATGCATGGCCTGCCTGCAGAATTCACATAAAACAAAATAAAACACAATTTTATTTACATCTAAATATTCCTTAAATAGATACATTTATTTACAGAATAAATAAACCTAATAAATACAATGGATGATCAGAGGCCACCTCCTGACCAGCAACCCGATGCAGGTGTCACTGGGTCAGTTCATGCCCCTCGCTAGGGGAGGAAGCAGGTCCCATCAGCACCTGTGCCTTGAGAAAGGACAGGCTCCTCCCTGCTCTCCGGGCTCACGAGAAACATCAGGTGCTCACTTACCTCCCACTCCCAACCAGATGCCATTGAGCAGAACCTTCCCACCCTTTAGAACCTGGGACAAGCAGCTGTACCATTTCAAGGGCCATGTTCCGAAGCCAAGTCTGGACCATGAGGTAGGACTTGTAGGCGAGAGGAACAGACACGCGAGGCTCTTGCTCAAGCACAAGCCCCCAAATTGGGCCTCTTTCTATTCAGAAGTAACTATGTACAAGCCCGTTAGCCACAAAATCCAAGGGTTAGTAGACATTTCGTGCTGAGTCACATAAACTGCATACAGGCAGAAATCAGCATGGCCACTGCTCCCCTGAACCAGGCGAACCCGGAGTCTCTAGACCCCCTGACACACACAGGTGCATTGTGATATCAGTGGGGTCTTTCTAGGACTGCGAGCATCTGCAGGACCCTCAGAACCATGACTAGGCTGCCATTCACACCCCCCACTGGTTCACGTGGGGCTGTGACTTCTGAGTCTACATCCCTGTTGGTGTCTTAGCTCCCCACTTAAAACTGTACCACCAGTGATCCCTACAGACATCCACCGTAAAACTGCTTTCCGACTCTCTTTTTACATTTACTCTTTTTGTCTTTTATTTTTCCGAAAACAGTCTGGCTGCACTGACTATGCTGGTCACGGGGCTGGGAGGCTGGGTCAGCCGTGCAAGGCCAAGGTCAGTCACGGAGGGAAACGGCCATCAGGCCTTAGGCTGCCCTTCCGGTGAACTAAGCCCGTGAACTAAGCCCGCAGGGCACACAGGAAGGTTTTCAACAAGACCGGCCCTTACAACACCACCCCGGCAACAAAAGGTGCTATGTTTAAGAATGAATAGGTAAGTGCATATTCTACCAGGGGAAGGTGGGCAGAGAAAAAAGATCTGCCTAAATTCCCTGCAGAGCAGAACCTCCTCCTTGAAAAGTTCTCAGGAAGGAGCCTCAGGATTTGTAAACACTTCTAAGCTTTTGTTCCTTAAACTGAACCTGCCTGCATTTTAGAGAAGCAAGCTGTACCTCCTCTCCCAGGTAATGAGCATTTTCTCAGGCTAGTTCTGAAGTCTCTCTGGTGGGGTAGGGGGAGCCTATCCTAAAGAAAGGCACTGAGTCAATGCCAGGAGGCCCTTCAAAATTAGAACTGAGAGTAAGACCAGGCTGTTTAAGGAGTAGTGTGCAAGAGGACTCTAGAATAATGGACATGTTTTGTTCTACCATGAGGAGGTTTCTTTCATAAGAACACATTCCTCCAGTCCTGCAATCTATCACAGTAAGTCCTCCCAACATCATACTCTGAAAACACAGCTTCAGTACAAAACCAATGGAGAGCATCACTTTACTTCTGAGGGGTCAGCCTCTCGCTCACCTTTGAGTCCCCACGTTAGAGCACAGCTGTTTGAAAGGGGACCCACTGTCACTGTGTCAGTGTGCAAGACCCTTCTCTCTGGATGATTCATAATCACTTATCATATAGCAAAGCGCCCCTTGTAGCTCCGACCCCCATATGGAAAAGCCGCCCCACAAGAAACTTTCAAACAGAGCGTCTGCGTGGTCGTGTTGAGTTACAAGGGTCCCGGGTTTTCTGAGCAGCACCCACCACCCACTCCTGGTTCAGGGCCCACCCCCTTCCCCGAGGCACAAAGACACCAAGGGACCCTCTTTCCTGCAGAAGGGAACCCGTGCAAATCCCAAGTTCCAGGACCTGCCAGGGACAAGAGCCACAATCCATAGAGGACGAGATGCTGGCTGCCCAGGCCTCACAGAGAGAGAAAGGCATGTGCCTATGTGAGCCTGTGTGCATGCTCCTGTGCCTTCTTTTAATCTAAAAACTCACTCCAACACTTGCCATAGGTGGAGCAACCTTGCGTGTCCAGTGCCAGCACCACTGCTGATCAGCATACACCTTGTCCGCTGGCTTTAGGAAGATCTCACTACCAGATCACTGCTCTCCAGCCCTGCTGGGCTGCACCCAGCATCCGTGTCCCAGGTCCCAGGACATGACTCTGCCACATGGGCTGGCTTCTCCCCGCAGCACCATGGCTGCACCTGGGGACCCTTGCAGAACTCAGACAGTACTGCCCTTCCCTCCTGGCACCGGGTCTCACCACCAAGGCGCACAGAGCACACCACTGGCCAGCAAAGGAGGGGCCTGCGGGTCAGGCTAGCGTCGCCTTGGGAATGGCACCCATCTGCACCCACCTGGGACCCTTCCTTTTGTCCACACAGCTTGGACAATATAACCGGCAAAGCAAGTTCACACTCCCTGAACGTGCTCCACGCTGTTGCTCGCCTTGTCTGAGAGGTGCGGGCAGCAATACCCAAGCTCTGAGCACCCTTTGGAACCCCCCTTGGGAACCCCCCACCTGTGGCAGTGGCCCAGCACTCGGGCTTTATAGGGGCCTCGAGTGGCAGGATGGCAGGCCAACTGGACACCCTTCCCGGAAGGCAGGGCTGGGATTTGGGGAGCTCCTTGTGCAGTGAGATTCCAGAGGGGAACGGGGTGAATAGAGATGCTCCAGGGCGGGGGGAGCTCTAGGCCGTCTCACCCGACCCAAAAAACGTGATCTCGCTGAAACCCGTGAACCGTGTCTTCTCACCAACCTCAAACCCTCAACCTAAGACGAATGGATGGACCTAGAGATGATCACAGTAAATGACATAAGTGAAGCACAGAAACGGACATATGACATCACTTACACATGGAGTCTTAAAAAAGGATACAAATAAACTTGTTTACGAAACATAAACAGGAAATTCTGTGTGGCGTACGTAGCAGGTCAAGGATCCGGCATAGGTTGCAATTGAAGCATGGCTTCCATGCTTGGCCTGGGAACTTCCATGTGCCTCAGATGTGGCCAAAAACAAACAAACAAACAAAAACCCCAGAGAAACAGACTCACATGGGAAACAAACTTACGGTTACCAAATAGGACAGGTAGGAGGGAAAAATGGACTGGGGGTTTGGGTTTGGCATATGCTCACTGAGGTGTAGGGAATGGATGGTCAAAGCGGCCTTGCCGTACAGCACAGGGACCTCTACCCAACAGTCTGTGATCACCTCTATGGGAAAGGAATCTGAAAAAGAATGGACATCAGAATGGCCGGCGTGACCTGTATAGAAGTGCACATGATGCTTCTGGACCTTGTTCACATCGTGGTGGACTCACTCCTTGTCTTTTTTTTTTCTTTTTTAAAAATTTTGTTATAGTTAATTTACAATGTTGCATTAATTTCTGCTGTAAAACAAAGTGATTTAATTACGCATGTACACACATCCACTGTCTCTACTGCAACACCTTCACCACCACCAAGCGCCCCCCCCCCCTGCTGAAAACAGAATCATGGTGTGAGTGGATGATGCTACCTGCAGCCTCGGACCAGGGGGTCCAAGGTGGCAGCCTGGCCATGCCTGGACCAGTGCTTTGAAAAAGCCCTGGATCATCCTCTTTACTTTGGCCTTCAGGAGAATTTGAGGAGGTCACTCATCACCCAGGGCTTCTGCAGTTGTCAGAAACCCTGGGTTTCTTTAGGATGACGACAACGATGAATCTGGTCTCCCAGATGTGAGAGGAAAAAGTGCACCTACAGACTTAAGCCAGTGTCTGGGATATCCTTGGCCCCCAGCATATTCAGATCCCTTCTTCGTTCCATCCCAGATCCCAGATTCAGTCATGGTGTAAATATTCAAGGAGGAAGTGCATAGAAACCAAAGTCCAACCCCATCACCACACCAGATCGGGTTCTGGGGCCTGAGCCCCAGGCCCACACCCTCAGGACTGGCTATGCTGACAGCCAACAGACAACTGCTGCTTGCCCACCTGGGCCAGCTCGCCCACCAGGCGGTACTCACACCTGGGCAGGTAGCTGGTTCATCTGGGCATCTACATCTGCAGGCCGGAGTGCTGGCCTCCGTCCAGGGCAGGGGGGGTCATCAAGGAAAAGCCTCTCTCCCTCTTCCTCTCCCCCTTGTCCAGTGATTTTCCCCAAAGCCAGAGATAAAACATATGAACTCTTTCCACCCTATTTTGCACCATAATATATTCCTGATTAAAATCAAAGTTAGGGAGTTCCCCTAGTGGCTCAACGGAAGCGAATCTGACTAGCATCCATAAGGACCCAGGTTCAATCCCTGACCTCGCTCAGTGGGTTAAGGATCCAGCGGTGCCGTGAGCTGTGGTGTAGGCTGCAGACACAACTCAGATCTGGCATGGCTGTGGCTGTGGCGTAGGCCAGCAGCTGTAGCTCCGATTGGACCCAAGCCTAGGAACCTCTCCACATGCTGCAGGTATGGCCCTAAAAAAGAAAAAAAAAATGTTTTTTTAATTTAAAAAAATTTAAAAAGTATTTTCCTTCAAGGCATCTCAATTCATCTGCTGAGTGCTTTTGTCACAGAAGTGCTCCCAAGCTTTCCTGGAGAGCCCATGGTGGCCACACTGAGCCACAAGATCACTCCTGCCCATTGCCACACCTGGCACTGGTGGGTCCCGCCCAGCAGAGGATACCTACGATTTCCATGCTTCAAACCCAGAGACTCCTTCTTACAAACTCAAATCAAACCACCGTACGACTTTAATCAAAAGGCAACCCCCAGGATTACCAGAGAAGGGGAGGACGAGTCTCGCCATAATACCTCATCTACCAGGAACTGCAGGCCTGACACACAGAAGCCTCCAGAATATCCACATAGGTGGAAGCACCAAAGCCAGGAAGGCTTGAGGCCACACATGTCCCCACGCACAGGGGGCAGAGAAAGACACAGCCCCGCTCATTAGAGACCACGGATAAAAGCCAAAGACGGAAAGAGGAACGTAGTGAAGTTATAATTAACTGATCCACAGTACTGCTTTCTGCACTGAGACGGCTCCTCCTGGCAGGAGAGGGCAGCGGTCGGCCTTGAGGCCACGCTCTGCCCCCAAATGCCATCCCATCAGCAGCAAGCCAAGCAAATTAGGGCAAAAAGAAAACGTTACTTATGTGCAAACTACTATCCTCCGAGCAAGGCTTTTCCAGATGATTAAAATGAAAGTGCTCGCCCTCATCCCCACCAGCGCCCAGCTCCGCAGACCTGCTCTCACAGCTGCCTCGCAGGGAAAAATCCTTCAAGGGTTTTGCTCTAATTCACTCCATGATCCTTTGGTCCTAATAAAAAGGAGGCGAGCACAGGGCTTCACAATCAGGTGTTCATGCTCAGTTATTCCTCTATATACCATCAAAGTCCTTTTAACACATTTCCAGCTAAGCCGGGAGAGGCAGACCCAGGCCAAGGTCAAAGTCACAACAGGCGCTTAGCCCGCCCTCAATCCCGGGTTGGGAAACAGAAGTCTGACGGATTAAACAGGAGGGAATGCTAATTGAACCCAATCGGACTTTCCCGAGAACGTGTAAATGAAGTACCCAAGCCAGAGGCTGGTGCCCTTGGGAGGCAGGACTCCCCCAGCCTCTCAGAGTCTGAAATGATCAAAAGTCATTATTAAAGTAATTACCCTTCTAAAGAAAGTTTGCTGTGGCTTTTAAGAAAGAAACTGCCGCAAACGTACAGGGCCTTTTCGGGCTCTGCGGATCAGACTAAATAAAAGCACCTCAAGGGCAGCCGCCAGTAAAATGCTGCACAGTTAGCAACTGCGGACATCGGCCTCTGACCCGTGTGAGCAAAAGCCAGAGGATGGAGAAGCCTGAACAATGAAAGCCAGGGCTCAGCAACAGGACAGGAAAAGGGGGTCTACCTGCATCTAATAATTTAATAATTTGGATGGGCCGCCGATACAGGCTGACAGCACATCGCCAACAAAGACCTGCTGTGTGCTTTCCTGGGTGACCCCAGGCTTGCCTGCATATCAAACCTGCATCTTGCCTGCATCTTGGGGCAGAACCTCCACTTCACCCTGCCCTGCATCACCTGTGCTGACCCAGCAGAGCACTGGATCGAGGATCCCACTGATGTGTGCTACTATTCTCACCCCACTGGAAAGGTCTTCCGTAGGCATCTGACGGCGAGCTTTAAAAACAGCATTGCAAACATCTTTTAAAGTTTAAAATGCAGTATTTCTGCTTCGTGAACCATAAGCAGTACATGAAAGTCTGTCTTCTTAATCATAAGTTAACACACATGTTTTTATAAATGAAAAAAGGCAGGTGGGGATCCCCAGAAATAAGAATTCACGGTATTGCCCTTTCTTTATACGATCACATAACCACGTAACCAGGTAACGTGTCTGCCCTCCAGGCTCAGGAACGGGAATTCGGACAACCTCCCACAAGCTGGCAGCTGGAGTCCAGGAATGAATGACTGCTGGGAGGCGCCAGAGTGCAAGAACAGGAGTCCAGAACCCCACCCCAGCAGGGTGGGTGTGAGGTTCAGGGCGGCAAGGCTCTCCTGCACCCCCTGCCTGCCTGGTTACTTCATCTGTGAAGAAGCAGAGACGTTTCCTTTCACTTTTTCCATCTTAAAGAAATTACTTTGCGGACATATCTTTTAAGACCTGCGATGTATCCTGGGCCCTTTACGATGATGCAGCAGGGCCAGTGAGCAAGGAAAATGCAGCCCGACAGCATCATCAGCGCTGCAGAGAAGCTGCACGTGAGTGTGAGCACGATGAGGCTCAGTTATGAATTAAGTGCCGCCTCAGCAACAAGGACTCTCCCAGAGGCTCCGGTCCCCACCAGGACCAGGAGGGGTCAGGCGGATACTCCCCCAGAATTGAGAAGGCCTGCCAGGACCAGGAGGCCTCCCCCGCCAGGACCAGGAGGGTACTCGCCAGGACCAGGCTGTCCAGATGCTCAGATGCTCTTCATTATCTCACACCAGCTACCTTCTGGACAACTTGTCTTCCACATCTGAGTTTTCTAAACTAAGCATGAACTGTTTTTCTGCCGGTTCTTCCTTGACTGAAGGTTTCAGAGTCACACGTGTTCAGAGACAACTCCCAGAGCTGGGATGCAGCCGGTAAACAGAGGAGAAGAAATATAAAAGGTTTTGCTCTTTGGCTGCAATTCTTCAGTCAAGGAAACTCCAAAGCCAAAGAGGTCTTTTAAAAGCTCTAGTTACCATTTCCCTTGGGCCACGGAGCCAATCCACATGTGAGGAAGGCCTTGAAGCTGTGACTTCCACTGCACCGGCACCAGCACCGGGAGGAAAGTTTCAGATTCAGGAGAATCTCGGGGCCAGCACCTTGGTGAGAGCACTTTGCACCTTCATTTGTAGACTCATTAAGCAGTAACAGATGAAGCAGAGCTGGAAGGACCATCAAGAATAAGTCTTTTTTTTTTTTTTTTTTTTTAATGGCCTCACCTGCAGCATATGGAAGTTCCCAGGTCAGGGATTGAATCCGGATCCTTTCATCATGGTGCCTGGAGGAGATCAAACCCAGGCCTCTGCAGCTGCATGAACAGCTGCAATCAGGTTCTTAACCCAATGTGCCACATCGGGAACTCCCTGAGTCAACTCTTATAAAAAACTAACCCCTGATGAGAAATGATAAGTACCTTCCGCTCTGGTCTCCTCAAACCCTCAGCCCAGGCCCAATGGGGAGGAAAGAGCAGAGAAACCCAAGCAGAGGCACAAACCACAGGACACCTGACTGGTCCTCCTCAAAAGTGCCGAGGCCCAAAGACAGGAAGGAGGACCAAGGAAGCATCACAGCTTGGAGGGGACTGGGGAAAAGTAACTGCAGACACAGTGTGGGACTCTGGCTGGGGCAGAAAAAGGACACTCCCAGGACCCATCAATCCCAACAGGGCCGAGTCTGTCAGAAGGACGCTGTTCCCACAGGCCTGAGCAAAGCACCAGGTGATTTAAGATGTTGCATCAGGGAGCTGGGTGAAGGGGCTGCGAACTATTGTTGCAACTTTCTGCACATCTAGAATCATTCCAAAGTTTAAAATAAAATGACTGCATGCTGTGCAGAACACCATTTAATCCCTCATTAAAACTAAAACATTTTAATAGAGTGTATGCATTCACAAAAACTGCCTCATTTAAATAAAATGTTTACCTGCAAAAAAAAAAAAAAAAAAAAAGAATGAATGAAATAAAATTGCAGAGAAAGAAAAGAGAAAGCCAGCATGTGAGAGGTGCCAGGCACAGGTCCCTCAAAACAAAAGAAGATGTGAGCATCCCTGGTGTGGTCCAGGCAACCACATATGGACCTGCCTCCCTGGTGCAAGGTGAGGGTCCTCGTGGCTTTCCTCCTTGGTCACCCTGAGGTCACCTGAACCCCGCTCCAGGAGGCTGCCACTCACATGGACAGGCAACAGCGGTGGACAGGTGGCAGGCCTGAGCTAAACCCATATTCCACCTATCAACCCATCTCCCCTGCAAAGTAATTACAGTCATGATCTCAAATAAGGAAGGAGGGCACAGAGAGAGCAAGCACACTGCTAATGTCACACAGCACAGACACGGCTGGGCGAGGGCTGGCCAGGCAGGGAGGCCAGGGGAGAAGCAGGGGGTGGAGTTCCACATCTTTCTATTGAAGAGACCACCTTGGAAATTAAGATTGCAGAAGAAGATGAAGGGTGGAGGGTGAAGGCCAAGGGAGTGTGAGGTGGGGAGAAATTTCTAGAGCTAAAAGCACCTGAGCCTGAACAGGGAAGAGGACCTGCAGAGACCTGGCTTTTGCCCACACTCTTCTTGCTCCCCAGAGTCAAGCTTCACAAGCTCAAAGCCTCTTTAGATTAAAAACTGCCCAATGCTTCCAACTACTGCTCCTCCGACTTTCCACATCCCCTGTGACTCCTCGAAGCCTTGTTGGAAATTGCCAAGGTCCCTGGGGAGTGAATATTAATTTAAGCTCCTTCACATTCTTTATGTGTGACATTAATACATTAATTTCCATCAGGGTCCTGCTGAAAAGCGGGCATCATGCACCTCTTGTGTGGTTGCCTCTGCTGGCTGGGCAGTGACAAAACAAGCAGATGTGTCACCCTGGGACATTCCTTCTGTCAGCTTCCCTCCAGTGCCCATCTGTCACCTCCATGCCCACGTCTCCCCATCTGGCCCAGACCACCCGGTCTCCTGTCCACTGTCCCCTCAGGACCTGCCTGGTCCCACAGCCCTAGGCAGTGTGATGAACTGCAGGAGGACTCCGCCGCAGTTAGATCAGATCTACGCGCCCAATGCAAGCGGAGGAGGAGGTGGGGCCGCAGCACAGGGTCGGTTCAAGGGAAAGGAAAAGAGAAGACTCACAAGTGGAGGAGGAGCTCCAGCAGATGCCAGGAAGGAGGGCCTTGCCACAGACCTGCAGGGCGGAGGGGACTTTGGGGCATGTGCCCAGATCTGGGGAAATGGAGTTGACAAGGTGGCCCTGGCATAAATCTGTGGACAGTGGCCCTCATGCAGGAGACCTGATGGTCTGGGCTGGGCCGGGGGACACATGGGCATGGAGGTGACAGATGGGCAGTGGCAGGAAGGCAGAAGAGGTCCTGGGGCCCCGGGGCAGGGGAGGGGAGGGACGGGGGCATGGGACAAGGGGACAAAGAGGCCAACGTGATGAGACCTTCACTACAAGGATGGCCTTAAGTCAGACTCCCAAGGACAGAGGAAACCACAAAATCCCATGGCCTCGGGAAGAGAACCAGGGACCTGCAGGGTCCGTCCAGTGGACCCCACAGCAAACATGAGGCAGCAGCTGACAGGGCAGGGTGTGGATTTCCAAGGAGAAACTAAAACAGAGGCTGGTTAAGGGTCCACTGGTGGCTGAGACTGAGGCCTTGGGTCTGGGAAATGGAGTTTGCCATCAACCACACAAGGTCCCATCGCCTGGACCTCAGCCGGAGCAATGTAAGGACAGCTGGTCCCCATTCTCTTGGCTCAGAGAACAAAGGGCTGAAAGGCCCTTGGGTGAAAGCTGACGTCTCCTGCCAGATCTCCCTGTCCCAGCTGGGTTCTAAACACCTGGATCCCCCAGGGGCTGCAGGAGAGGCCACTGGCCAGGGATGTGATACCAAGTCCTTGTCCAGGCTCTAACCGTGATCTTGAGAAAGACATGACCCGTCAAAATCAATTTATAGTCTGAGCCTCAAAAATCTTTTGCAACTGTATGGGCAGCCTGGTTTTCAAAGCAGAAGTTTAGTAATTTCCTGCATTTGCAGACATGTTCAAACTGTTAAGTACATTCAATTCCTGATTTTTCTGTTACCAGATAAATGCAGTTCCACGGAGAAGAGAACCACATGCATCACAGCCCCTCGAGGCAGCTGCATGAAAAGTCTAAAGTAATAAATGCAAGGCGGCCACTACCAGGTCCTTTCTAGCCCTCTCTGTCCCACTGGACAGCCTTCCCAAGAGGAACCGTAGCCTATTCCAAACTTGAGCCTGGAGAACAAGGGAGCATGGTGAGGAACTCTGTACAGCCTTGAACGCAGCCCAGCCCAGCCCATCTGCGCACAGACAGCTCCGTGCCCCTTTCAGACACACCGACAGGCACCTGGAGGAGGAGGTCTCCTGGGGCACCTGTGACAAGGCAAAAGTGAGACTTGCTCTGATGGACCAGAAAGGTCAAGAAGTGGGCAATCAAGCTTCCCATTTTCACAAAATGGGTTCATTTGTCTGAAATCAGGATGCTGATGGTGTTCTTCAGTGTCATGACTGGGGACAGACCCACGTTCCCTTAAGGAGAAAACCCATCACACTGCAACACCAACTCTCATGCGAGGGGAATAAATGGAAACAGTGGATCCAGCCTTCCCCGTTAATTACCCAGTTTCGTCCTGTACCCAGGGGTACAGACTGCATTGACCACCCCTCGCATTTTCTATGCCTCTCCAATCACGAAAGACCCGGGACCACCGAAGTATAACCTGCTAAAGAGGAGCGCTGAGAGAGAACGCTCAGGTGTCAACACCAGAGTTAAAGGCATTTGAAGTTCACTCTTGAACAGTTTCTCTTGAATGAAGTTATAGTTTTTCCCCATGTTTAGCTCTGTCCGCCTGAACAGAAATAACTGATGTTGTCGAGCAACCTGTGCTACAGTTCCCTCCACTGGGAGCAAGTATTTTGCCTTCTCCCAGAAAAATGTAAAATTAGTAAACTGTGCAGCCCAGTGAGGTCACCAGCCCTAAATTACACCCAAACTTATTATTATTAAGGATTTGCTGTCCTGTTTTTATATTGCTAAGAAAGCTACACTCATTATATCTTTCTATTTAGAGGGCTTTTTAAAAATAAGTTTTAGTGCAGATCTATGAATGTATGTATTGTAGAGTGTGGACAAGTTAAAAGAAAGCTCTCATGATTTCACGTTACATATTTTCCCTTCTACACTGAAATAACCAAACACCCAGTAATAGTTTCCACTACTGCATTTAGGGTAAGAAGTGCTTGCTTTCAATGTAAGAAGAAATTAAATAAAATTACTGGGTTGGGCCAAGGGAGGAGATTCCCTTTTCAGATAAAAAGGATTTTGCTCACTACGCTCTCCCGAGAATAAATATTTTTTAAAATATAATTTTAATGTTGGGATTAACAGAGACTTCATTTTTTATTTTTATCTTCTTTTCTTCTCAAGCCCTGGAATCTGAAAGATTAAGTCCCACTGTACTCAGAAAAACCACATGTAGTTGCCTTATGTTCCTCTCAACTAATATGCATTAATTAAACCCCACTGTAGGCACTAAACGGCACATTTTTAAATTGCTGGAGTTCCCTGGTAGCTCAGAGAGTTAAGGACCCAGCATTAAAACTACTACAGCACAAGTTTGATCCTTGGCCTAGGAATTTTGCATGCTGCAGACTCAGTCAAAAAAATTTGTTGGCGTTCCCGTCGTGGCACAGCAGAAACAAATCTGCCAAGGAACCATGAGGTTGCAGGTTAGATCCCTGGCCTCACTCAGTGGGTTAAGGGTCAGGTGTTGCCGTGAGCTGTGGTGTAGGTCGCAGACGTGGCTCGGATCTGATGTTGCTATGGCTGTGGCGCAGGCCAGCAGCTACAGCTCTGATTAGACTCCCAGCCTGGGAACCTCCATATGCCGCAGGTATGGCCCCAAAAAGACCAAAAAAAAAAATTTGTTTTAAATCATTAAGATGGCAAATTTTACATTATATATATTTCACCACAATAAAAAAAATACAAAACAAAAAAATGTAGGTTTTAAATGGTTAAAATCATTTAAAATGGTTTACTACTGTTACTTTAATATTGTTCATTTAATACTGCTAATTTAACACTGCTTAAAATTCACAACACAAAATATAAATGAATAATATTTAACAGCATCATAAAGCCAAAGATCAACTGTTAAAATTACATATAATATGTTGCTCTTGAAACAGTATTATTCCAAATTAAGATCAGATGTCAGAGGTCATCATTAGACTCTGTCAACTGTTTAAAAAATTTTTTTTCCAGATGAAGCAGCCAATTTTCATGGGCCAAATTTGGAACGGCCTGCCCGAATTCCCTGTTACTCTTCATGCTCTCTGCTGAGTTCTCCCCAGGCCAAAAAGTGAGAAAGAAGAGTGTCCTTCCCACCCCCCACCCCCCAGTTTTAACTTAGTTTTGCAGCAAATCAAAAGTTTTAAGAAAACAATTCCAATTTGAATATATAAAGAAGAGGTCCATAACGGGTATATTTCTAGCCAACACAAATACACTTCAGCAGAGTGACTCTTTTTGCACTCACTGTTTGAGGAGTTCCAAGTTCAAGTTATTTTAGATGCAGCTCTGAACTGACACTGTGGTGCTCTGCTCCAAGGAGCCTTTTTATAAACCAGCTCTGGAATGTCCCACTTCCTCCTGCCTGAAAATTCCATACAAATCCTCCTATTCTGTGCTCTCTGGTTTACCCTGAGAATCTCAATCCACTTCATTTTTTGTTACAAATATTTTACAGCCATCCTTAGCCAAAAGCACTGAAGTTCTGACAATGCACACTGGGAACTTCTTATCTATGATAGTATAAAAATCCTACATATTGCAAGGCTTACCCTGCCCTTGATGATGTTTCCGTAAAGGTCAATAAACCTGATTTTTTTAATTCCTTCAATATTCCTTTCCCCTTCCTAAGGACTTTTCTTAAAAATTATTTCTGTAAGCTGATTAATTAAAGGACAATTTTCAGATGTTTTATTCTACCCACATCAAAGGTAGGACCTACAGGATTCCTCACCAATCTGTTGGCCACAAAAAATGACAAACTGTTGCTATTAAGAACCTTTAAAGATGAATTTTACAAGTATGCACAATGGATCATGTGCTCAGAGGCTGTGACATGCACCGAATCCTCAACCTGAACTCTTGTCACCACCGGGTGGGACACGTGGGAAGGCTAGGCAGCAAGACCCCCGGAAGGAGAGGGAAGCAGCCCCTTGCAGGGGGCTTTCCTGGGCCTCAACCCCTTCTCTGCAACAGGACGTGTGGCCTCGGATCTGCCACTGCACTTCTCTAGTCATTTCCGTGTCCATGTGTGGTGTGAGTGCTTTGGACCAAGTGGACCTAATCTGCCCATTTCCATGGGCAGGGGGCAGGTGTGTGGAGGGGAAACACCAAGAGTTTCTGGGCCTGGGGAGGCTCAGGCCACCGCCAAGGAAACATTCCACGCAGGGGCAGTCAGGCCTCTTCCCAGAACATTTGGTGCAACAGGAGACCCCAGCCCCACGCAGGAGACTCCGCAGCTCTCAGGACCCTGAACCACATCCTATCTTGGTACAGCCTCTCCTGGGGTCAGACCAGGCCCCCCGGGCCCCACACTCCCCATGTCCACACCAAGCCTCCTTCCACCACATACATCAGCATGTCTCCAGGACCCCACCCTCCAGCTTCACACTCTGGCCCCTCTTCTCCAGTCTCAAGGCGACAGATCTGGTCCCAAGCACAACCTTCCCTAAATACCCCCTCTTCAGTCCCTCTGCTGGTGAGCCCCTCACTGCAGACCCCTGAGTGGTCACCCAGAACTCATCACCTCGTTCGTCACTGGTGAGAACCCTGGGAACGCCCCGCTGCTCTGTGGACAGAGCCCAGAACTGCCCCTAACGACCTCTTAGAAAGCCTGCTACCCTCACACACGTACACGCATGTGAACAGATGCACACACCCACCCACACCTCAAGGATCTCCTGGGCTCTGACCATCACCCACCACTAGTCCCCCTCCAGCACCCTCTCCTGCTCAGAGGACCATCTCCTGCAAGGACTCCAGTCCTCATCAGCACCATCCCTTCATCTCCTTCGAAAGGGAAGCAAACCAGACAAAAGATGACTCACAGAACTGAGGAGTAAAACAATAAGTGAAAAGAACCTGGTGATGGATGACCAAACCCAATGTAAACAGAATCAAATCTAGATAACCATGCTCTACACATAAACATGTAGTTATGTTTCTTGCAATACATTATATACAATGTAAAAATAATAAGCAAACAGCAGCAGACTAAAACAACATCCAAAAAAGGAATTAGGATTCTGTGTGGGGAGAGGGGGAGAGATGAGGAAAGGGAGGAGGTAACAGAAGCACTCATTTCTTCATCCTTCCCAAAGAGGAAGTCAAATTATATTGTTACTGAAGTTGATAAATTGAGAAACAGAGGTTTAAGCAAAAGTTATAAATAAAACTACTAGTAGAACTGAAAACACTGGGTTGTCTATCTACCTTCTGATCTCAAGGATCAAGGACCAACTCATCAACCAATACACAGAAAATTAAAACAAAAAAGAATGCATAAAACAAGACAAAGACAATTTTTTAATTAGGAAAGATAACCTAATAAATAGGTTTCAGTCAAACTACAAACTGAATAAACTTATTTATTACAAAAGATTCAATGACAGAGTTAAAAACTAAATTTATTTGCCCAATACAAAGACACCCAAAACGAAGGAGCTCAGAAAAGCTGGACACGTTTTTTGCAGATAAAACAGGCCCCCCAAATGCAAACAAAAGCAACAGTGAAAATAAAAATATCACTAAAATTTTAGTTTATGGTTTGAAAAAGGCATCCAATTGCAGGAAAATCATACCATAGCTATTAAGAGTGGAAAAAAGAAATCACAAAGAATAACAGTGTCCTACATCTTTAAGTCAAATAACACAGAACAAAATACATAAAGCAAACACCCCAGTGAATACACGGCAAGATCAAAAGAGAGAAAATGAACCTAAGAGAATTCACAAATCTTCTTAAACCTGGCAGACTAAAAAAGGTAAAAACAATAGCAGAAGACTTGAATTCAAAAGTAGGGTTTATCTAGTATGTAAGTACCAAACTCCATACCAGCCACTTTGGTAAACTGACCACAGAACATAAGGTGGCCCCATGCTGACCACAAAGATGGGCTCTAACGGTTCCAGAAATTAGAAACAGCACAGACCTCACGAGCTCTAGAACGTAGTGCTATGATACCAAAACTTAACAAGTGAAAGCAAAAAAACGCTCACAAATTTCATCCATTTGGAAAATTTTATACTCTCTGTAACAAGTCCTGGGGCACAGGGCAATTGCAAAACGCTCCTGAAACTCCTCTGTGTCAAAATGTATGGGTCACATGGAAAGCTGAAGGTAGAATCAGCTGCAATCATTAAAGATAAAGAAAATATACAAGCGAAATATTCAGAAAGTAACACAAAAAGAGAATTAAAACCCTTAAATCTGAAGTAGCCATAGATCAGGAAAAGAAAAGTAAAACTAAATAAAACCAATAAGTAGCCCTTTGTTAACCCCAATGAAAGAGAAAAATGACAAGCTGGCCTAGTAAATAAATAAGTGAATAAATAAGGCAGTGGTCGGAGGAAATTAGGTCTGCTGATCACTAAAAGAAGGAAAATTTAAAGAATGTAATGTTTTCCAAAACTCTGTTAATAATTGTGATAACATGGAAAAATTACTGAATTTCTAATAAAATTAAAATGTCCAAAATTTTTCCAGGAATCGACAGGAGAAGTAACCAGAACAATAATCAGCTTAGGAAATCAAAAGAACTATTAAACTCACTTCACCCACTCAAATGTGAAAAATCAGCTATGGTCACACACCCTTTGAGAAACAACCTAGATGAAGGCTCTTTGAATGTTTCTGGAGCAAAAAGAACTCACAAAAAGTGAAAAATATAAAAGAGACAAACAAAAAGTTATTTGCAACAACAAAGCATAAAGCTATTGTCCTAATAAACAAAATGTTCTTACAAAGCAATAAATCATGAACAACTCAGTGGAAAACTTGACCAAGAAACTGAACAGGTGGTTCACAGGAGAAATAAAACAGTCAACCAATGTTAAGAAATGCTCAAGTGGCTTTAAACTTTTAAAATAGAATGAGGTATTTTTCCTAACAAGTTGCCCAAGACTGAAAGGCAATCTGACAAAGAGAGAACCACAGGTCCCTGACTGCTGCAGGGGGGTATAAAATGACATTTTGCTATCCTATGGGGAAATTCAGCAATATGTATCAATAAAAATGCCCCTATCTGCAAAAATTCCATCTCAGGGAACTGAGCCCAAAGAGATATTCCTCATGCACAAAACTGTGCATCAGAGAGGTTCACTGCACACTAGGAAACTGGTAGCAACACAAATGTCCCTCCCCCATGGGACAGTGCAGCTTCCAGGGCAATATCCAGCTGGCCCCGCCCACTGGGTGCTCACAGCCAAATTCTGCAACATGGGTCACAAGGGGCCACACTGGGTACTAAGCACTGGGAAATCACAGCAGGAGTCTGCAAACATCTGCACTCCACACGTCCCCTAAAGAGTAAGTTGTGAGGTTATGCTTAAAAAAAAAAAAAAAAATTAGTTGCAGGAAAACTCACATAACATGGTTCTTTTTGAATTTTAAAATTAATGTTTATATATGTATATTAAAAATCTAAGTACATTCATGACGATAATGTATTTAAATGCCTAATACAATGATTGGCATCTAAAAGGCACTCAATAAATAGTGGCTTGCATAAAATAAAATTACACCCACATTGTGAAATGTCTCACATATTTCTTTTTTCTCAAAATGCAATTTCCTCTTTGGATTGTAAATATCTTGATGGCAAAGATGACAGAGTCTTTGCAGTCTACGAAATATGCATTTTATATAATTATCTGGAAAGAAATAGTTTAATTTAGGCGAGGCGAATGCTACCCTAAGTATTTGGCTGTAACTCAACTGCTCAAATATGTAGTTGAAAATCAATTAATATGTTATCTGCCATGAATTCCACACCACTCACCCCCAACAGAAAAGGGCTGTGTCTCCCTACAATGTTGTGAACTTCTATGTAACTTATTTTTGAAACTGTCTTCAAAGCAAAGTACTACCTCCTTATGTGAGAGAAATACAGTGCAAATTATAATAACAGTATCATCTAAACTGGTTTACTATTTCAATCTTTATCAAGGTACAAATCAATAAGACTATTCCAAATACACTATCTGGATAAAAATTTTATACGATAAAAAGTGCCCATCAGCAGGCTAAAAAGAATATTTAAAAAAAAAAAAAAAAAGACCCTGAGCACCAACTGGCCATGTTTAATTCTGGTCCAATAATTAAAATGTGTAGCTTTATATTCCCTGTAATAATGACATTCTGACCCACTCACTGCCAGCAAATGGGACTGTCCAGAAGAAATAAAGTTACAGGGTAACCAGAAAGGAACCTGCTGGGGCTCAGCAACGGCAATTCCCCTCAATTAAAAACAGGACAGAGCTCATAGGTGTAGCTCCAACTTCAGACATCTTATTAAAGTGAATTAAACAAAGTGACTTTCAAGGGAATGGGAAAGAAATTCCGCCCCAAGTGATTATATGTAAGACCGGTGTCTGTTTTCCACTAACCTCCTAAACCAGCCATGGTTTGTCTAAGAAAGGGATGTTTTAATCAGAACTCTTGGATTTATTATGATACTCAAGTCCCATCTGACTAGCAGATCCTGAGGTAAATGAACACCTATAAATTTCCCATGACTGGGTAGGAATGGCCTAAGCCTCTTGAGCCCCCCAGATGTGCGGCCAGTGTGGGGTGACCAGCTCGGGGGTCTTCAATCATTTCCTAGATAAGGGCTTACTTATGAAATGCAACTCGTTGAGACGTCTGTGAATTTGCAAAACTCTCCAAAGAATTTCAGGTCCATATGCTGAAAAATGGTCATCTTCACACTGACAATTTCTCCTTGAAGTGGAAATATCCCTTCCCCTAAACGTGTACAGGTCCAAAGCACTGTTTTGCTGAGCCAGTGAAACAGAAAAAGATAAACAGCACTTTTTATCACAGCTGAACAATGTCAATTTGGACTTTGTTACTCCACCTTAACGCTGGTCGATCTTACTTAATAGTAATAATAATAATAATAAAAGGCTGATAAGTTTCCTGAACACTAATACCGAGCTTCCACAACCAATTCAAACTAAACAGAATTCTAGTCTGTTTCAACACCTTTCAACTCTCCAAAGAAGCATTTCAGTGATTGACAGGGCAAGATATGAAACTTGACCTTCAGTCTAAATAATAAACTTGCTGACCCGATCGTGGATTTATGGGCAAGAATAGCAGGTAAGTCACAGCATCGTGCCGAAGGGCAGGACCAGCCCCAGGATGAGGAAGCAATTTAACTGGGTGCCCTCCCCCGCCGGAAAGCATGACAAAATAGAATAACCCAATGGAACACCAGTCCTGAGACACCTGGGGATACAGACTAGCTCTGCCTACCTGTGGGAGGTAATAAATATACCAACACAGTGTGATTCTCTTGCAATTTTATACCTGTAAATCCCCTTCCAGCTGGCTGCCAAGCTACCCCCAAGCACACTCTCCAACACTCACAAAATGGCCCACTGTCAAGTCCTACAGGGCAGGGCCTCTGTGTCTCTGGCTATAATTCCTAGCAGCACAGGAGAAATAACACAAATCACACTCAAAAACACTGTGGATGTGAAAGAACAAAAACTCAAGACAGTGTATTTAACCCTCATCTCCTCAAAAGAAGCACCCTCTTAGAGCAGGTTCATTTGCTTTCAGTTACTTTATTCTTCCCTCTGAGAAACAACTTTTCTGAACCACTGCTGTTCCCACTCAGGGGGACGGAATCTTCATTTTTATTAGTATTATCTTTTTTAATATTATTGAAGTATGGATGACTTACTTTTTTTCTTTTTGCTTTTTTTTTTTTTTTTGCTTTTTAGGGCCGCACTTGCGGCACATGGAGGTTCCCAGGCTAGGGGTCGAATCGGAGCTACAGCTGCCGGTCTACGCCACAGCCACAGCAACGTGGAATCCAAGCCATGTCTGCAACATAGACCACAGCTCATGGCAACACAGATCCTTAACCCACTAAGTGAGGCCAGGGATCGAACCCACATCCTCATAGATATTAAAGTCAGATTCGTTTCCACTGCGCCGCAACAGGAACCCCTAGATATTCTTTTTCATGTTCTTTTCCATCATGGACACTCAATGTAGCTCCCTACACTCTATAGGAGGACCCTGTGGTTTACCCTTCCTATGTGTAACAATTTGCATCTGCTAGTCCCTTCTTCTTAATATTATTATATTTAAATGACCCACTCTAAAAAGACTGATGAAATACATTGGTTCCGGATCCATCCTGAGAAAAAGACTTTTTGCCTTTCCAGCCACATGGCCCTCCTAAGTGAAAACCCCCCACATCAGCTCCTTCACAAGCTTCCATACTGAGCTCAGAGTGTACTGAGCGCTCGTCCAACAACTATATTTCACATCTCTCGGACCAGGGAGCAGAAACGAGACAGGAACGAGTTCATCCATGAAGAATGTGGGGGGAGGATCTGTAAAACCATCATCTCAGAGACGGATTCTGCTCCTCAACACAAAGGGCATTCTGCTGGCATCCTACCATGACAATACTTCACAAAATCACCAACTAACTCTGCCCATGGTTTTCACTCAGGGATACCTGAAGCCCGCAAGCAAAGTTAACTGTTTCTGTATTTTATAAGCTTGCTTTTTATTTTGTGAAGTTAACCAAAAAAAAAAAAAATGTAGCCAATGTGATAAAATTGGTATAAGACTTAAAATGCTCCATAGAAATAATATGTACCTATTCAATCAGACCACAATTCTCACCTCCTCTATGAGATAAACGGATGATTTTCCTAAATGTGCAAACCGCTCTTTTTTGCTGAATGTGAAATTATGACTATATGAGACGGAGAATAAATTGGAACCACCACAACTTTCCTTCTGTTTTCTGAAATTTTCTGGTGAGTGGCCTCTGTCTGTGATTTAGCCTGCTTTCCAGCTGCCTCTCTTTTAGATGAACAGCACACCGTCCTTTTCTGGCTCCCAGGAAAGGCCAGCATCTCACCCCCTCTCACAGATGAACAAATAAAGGCACACAGGCTCCAGAAGTGGCCAAATGTCACTACTACTGGATGCTGGACTCAAAGCCTGGGTCTGCATCTTCCCACTACAGTTCCTTCCCACACCTGCAACCCCAGTGGTGAACCACTCTGAGTTACTGGATGCTAAAGCAGAGATGGGGGCTCAGCTTCGGGGAACCCAGGGGGCAATACCTGGACAGGATGGCTTCTGGCTCCCAGCATGCTAAGTGGATTTACCGGGGGCTCAAAGAGAGCAGACCCTCTGCAGGTCAGGCACCAGCCTCCTGGCCATCTGATGACTCCCAGAGCCACACCCTTCAGTGCCCAGTGCCCCACCACTGGCTCCTAGCACAGATCTTGAGAGTGATAAAAAAAAAGAACTTTTCTTCCTTATTAAATAAACTGCTAGGATTCAAGGGAGACGCTTCCAGGATATCATATCTCCCCTTAGTGTCCTTGGCTAAAAACAGCTGAACTTAAAGTTCTCACTGTAGTGCAGTGGGTTAAGGATTCTGCTGCAGCAGCTCAGGTCACTGGGGAGGCTCAGGTTTGACCCCCCTGCCTTGTGTGGTAGGTTAAGGATCCCGAGTTGCTGCAGCTGCAGCTGCAGCCTAGGTTGCAGCTGTGGCTTGGGCTCTATCCCTCGATCCCTGGCCTGGGAACTTCCATACGTTCCAGGTTCGGCCACTAAAAAAAAAAAAAATAGCTGAACACTTGGGGAGTGGGGATTCCCGGAGCAACCTCAGCCCTGGGCCTTGGACAACCGCAGGGCTCCCGACACTGGGCATCACCAGCCCCACAGCTGCGCCACCCTCCACGGTAGCCAAAGAGGGCAAGTCCACACTGGGCTCAGCCCCAAGTGTAAAATGCACACAGTATTTCAAAGACTTAGTGTGAAATAAAGAGCAGAGGCTATGCCACTGGTAATTTTTATGTCATTTACGTGTTCAAGTAACATTTTGGATGTACTGGATTAAGTGAAACATACTGTTAACATTAATCTTAGCCATTTCTTTAACTTTTTTCCACAGGGTTACTAGAAAATCTAAAATGACCGAGGCATCATATTTACCAGACAGCAATGTTCTCATGTGCTGGTCAGCAGGCTGTGGCCCCAGGGCCAAACCCAGCCAGCCCGCCACCTGTTTTTGTGCAGGTTGTGAGTTGAGAATGGTTTTTACATTCTTAAGTGGCTGGCGGGGGGGGAATCAGAGGGAGAATAATATTTTGTGATATGTGAAATTATATGAAATTCGAGTTCCGGTGTCCACAAATAATGCTTACTTACTCATCGCCGTGTTGTCTGCGGTGACTTTATTATTTTTATTTTTTATTTTTTTGGTCTTTTTGTCTTTTCTAGGGCCGCACCCTCGGCATATGGAGGTTCCCAGGCAAGGGGTCTAACTGGAGCTGTAGCCAGCATCTGCGACCTACACCACAGCTCATGGCAACGCCAGATCCTTGACCCACTGAGCAAGACCAGGGATCACACCCAAAACCTCATCATTCCTAGTCATATTCGTTAACCACTGAGCCACGATGGGAACTCCTGCGGCTTGATAACTCTGCTCCAAGGCAGAGTGAATTAGCTCAACAGAGAAGTTCTGGCCTAAAAAGTCCCACATATTTAATATCTCTACTTTTACAGAAAGAGTCTGCCAACCCCTCCCTGCCCAAGAGTTTTGCAAACACAGACCCCGGCATTCCCGAGCTCTGGCCCCTCTGGCTTCAGAGCAGGGTCACCAAGCCCAGGGCGGGCCAAGCCCCCTCATTGGCCAGAGAGCTGAACGCTGATGCAGGAGTTTCCCTGCTTCACATCCTCAGAGCACCGTCTAAAGTCCTCTTTCTTGACAGATTGCTCAAAACCTGCACTTGTCTTCAGAGCAGGCATGGCCTTACACCGGGGGTGGGGGGGAGGTGTTCCCAAAATGCTCAGACAGACAGTTTCAACTCAGGGGACCCTGACCACTGGCTCTCAGTTCGTCCAAGGGATCCATCAGTAACCCCAGTCACCCACAAAGGGAAGAGGGGGCTGGGAGGGGGGACACGGGTCTTCCATGATGCAGTGTCCACAGTGACACAACACCAGATGGCTCAGACCAGGACACAAATCTCTAGGTTTCAACAAGCACAAGGAAGGTCACAAACTCAGGGTGACTCCCCAGAAGACAGTCCATTGAGATAACCCTAGTTCCTTAACTAGGGGGGGTCTCGGTGTCCTCCTGGGGGGACAAGGGCTAAAACGACTTCTCTCTCATAACAGTTAGAGATACTAAACAACACACACGGAATAAGGGAGCCTTGCTCACAGGGGGCATGAAATGGATCTCTGTGGGAAGGAAATGAGCCTGAACAGAGCACTCAGGAGCTATTTGTTGGGGGGGGCTGGTTATCCAGGCATCACCAAATTTGATTCAAGTCTACAGCAAGTCATTAGTAACAAAAATTAAACTTCTAATATAGCAGGAAACTGCAATGCTCCGTAACAGATCACACATCATGGTGATTCAAAAAACAGCTGCCAATGTGAAGTACTGTGTTCTTGTTCTCAGGGCAGCTCCGAGGAATCACCTTTGGAAAAGCACCGCAGGTTCTCCTGGAGAGCATCGCTGAAGAATATCTACCAGAAAACACATCGCTTGTATAACAGCCAATATACAAATCAAGGTGAGAAGCTTCCTCTAGGGTTACTGGCTACAAAAGGCTTCTCCTCCACAGGAGAACTGGTGAGTTTTCTCATCAATCTGATATGTAAATGGCCCAGTTTCACTCCTGGTTTCCACTGTCAGAAAGCTCGGCTCCTGAGTTTTGGTTCCAGGACACGTACCACAGGAACACAGAGATCTGGAGACAGGATCCTGTTCTCCCCTCGTCACAACCTGTTATTCCATGTCCTTGCTCTCGACTTTTTGTTTTACTCTATATTTAACTGACAACCTCAAGAGCACCTCATACTCTTTACGGAATGAGTTGGGAATAAAGAAGCAAGCTCTTCCCACCAACAAAATGAATGAGATTCCAGTCACCAGATTCTCCAGCAAACCTGCCAAAACCCTCAGGCAAGGGCACATGATGCTGCCCCTGCATCGATTAAATAAATCTCCTCAATCCTTAGTCCACACTGGTCCTTAAATACCTTGAGCAATGTCTAGAAAGGTAGCAGACTGATTAGGACGTGGTTTCAGTAAATAATGAAAAAGTACTCTGATGAACCTATCTGCAGAACAGAAACAGACTCACAGACATGGAGAACAGACTTGTGGTTGCCAAGGGAGAAGGGGAGGGAGTGGGAAGGACTGGGAGTTCGGGGCTGGTAAATGCAAAATGTTACATTGAGAAGAGATAAGCAATGAGGTCCTCCTGCTGCAGAGCCCAGGGAACCATATCCAATCTCTTGTGATTGAACATGGTAGAAGGTAATAGTAGAATATTATACATAAACATATGAATGACTGGGTCACTTTGCTGTACAGCAGATATTGACAGAACATTGTAACTCAACTACAATAAAAAAATTTTTAAGAAAGAAAAAAAAGTACTCCATACTCTCTTCTGCAGGAAAGAGGAACCAGATTCTAAATGTGGGTCTCCGTTTGCTGATTTTTCCTCGTAAAAGAAAACCCAGAACGTAGGCTCTATCTGCCCACATGGAGAAGGCAAAGGAGATGGGTCTTCTAAGTGGCGCTTGCACAATGAAGACAAATTCACTGCACCTTGGCTGAGCGCCTAAATTCACAGGAGCAGGTGGAGGGGATAGGTCTGCCAGAGTCCAGACAACATCCAGGAGCAGAGCAGGGCCCAGCAGCTGGTCCCCTGGGTGCTGGCGTAGCCACACATCTGAGGTGCCATCAGAGAGGGAAAAGGGGAGTGTGGTCCCACCTCAGTCAGCTTGGCCCTCTATCCTTCCCCTTCATTGCTATTTTGCCCACCTGCACCAAGGATGCGTGGAACGGAAGGTACCCACCTGTTCTGGTCCCCATCTCTGCCTCCCCCTGACCTGCTGGGGTCAGCAGCTCCCTGTCCAAACCAAGCCTTGGGGCACCTGTGCCATCACACTGAGAGTCCAGCATGCACCTGCCCCACTCCCCACCAACTTGCTTCATCCCTGCTGTCGCCCAAGACCAGAAGCGCAGGGAAACTGCAGTCTGTCTTGGCCCTCCAATGTCTCTGGCTCCCTTCCTTTGCAATGTTTTGGTGGCTTTTTTCTTCTAGGCCCCTTCTGTGCCACAATGGTGCTTTGCTTTCCAAATTTACCTGCTTCTAAAAAGTGATGTTAGTATGGTGTTACCACAGGGCTTCCCAAGAAAATCTGTACCCTGGGCACATGCTGAACTGGGAGTGGGTGCCAGCAGCTGCTGGGTCTTGGATGATGGGCAATGGGAGGTCCCCGTTTCCTCCTGGTCTTAGCTCTGTGATGCTGCAGTGGAATGGCCTACCCAGTCCTCACACTAACACCATACCCCCGTGCAGAGATGCAAAAACGTAGTCAACATTTTGCTTTCTCTCTGGGGACAGATCGAAGCATCACAATGTGAAACTGCAGTGGGGCCCTCACCTCCTGCCCTAACTAGCCCAGCACCTGCAGGTCTCCACTCCACTGAGCTTCGTCAGCCCTGCACCTTCTCAAGGAGCGAATCCTGAAATCAGACTGCGACCTGACTCTATTCTGTGCACTCAGCTCGGTGTACTGGGAAGAGACTGGACTGTGAATGGAGAAATCTGGGTTTGAGCCTGGCTCCACTGTGGGGGCCTCGGAAGATTCATTCAATCCTTCCGGCACCTGTAAAATGCCAAGATTCATCCCTAAATCATCTCTAAATTGCCTGGCAATGACATACATAGAACCCTCAATATTAGCCTTTTTAAACAGGTCCAAACAGAAACAACATAAACGTACAAAGAAAGGTAAATAACCATGAAAGTAAATGTTTCCCTTCATGTTCATTCTGTAGAATCAATATAAAATTCCTGACAAAACAGAGTTCCCGTTGTGGCGCAGTAGTTAACGAATCTGACTAGGAACCATAAGGTTGCGGGTTCGATCCCTGGCCTTGCTCAGTGGGTTAAGGGTCCAGCGGTGCCGTGAGCTGTGGTGTATGTAGGTCACAGATGCGGCTTGGATCTGGTGTCGCTGTGGCTATGGCACAGGCCAGCTGCTGTAGCTCCAATTTGAAACCTAGCCTGAGAACTTCTATATGCCACGGGTACGGCCCTAAAAAGCAAAAAATAAAAAAATAAAATAAAATAAAATTCCTGACAGACATGAAAACCATACTTATAGCAATGAACCACCCTAACCTGCTGGGGCCACAAAAGTGCAGCTTGGGAAGCACCTAAATGGTGCCTCTGTGGTCCCACAGATCTAATGCACTTTCCAAGACGGTCTACTATTTCCATGGACACAGGGAAGCCCTAAGTTGATGACTGGCTGAAATGCACACTCTCAACCTACCCTGAACATCGGTAGCTAAACAAACACAAGCCCCATATGCCCATAAAACCCCAAATTCTAATAGCAGTAACTTCTTTTTTTAACCAATCCCTACAGACACTTTTAAAATATACAGCTATTAGGAAAATTAACCTTTCTTTCTAAAGTTCACATTTTAAGCGGCCCATAATCTTTCATCAACCTAGAAAATAACTGATAAGCCAATCTTCCTGTAAAACCATTAACAGATTCTGCTTTTCTGTCACCAGGGTAATTTACTGAGGCCAATTTTAATCCTGCCGCTAAACCACTAATCCCATGACTCTACAGAACTGTCCCAAGTTTACGTTGCTATGGCAAGTATTTTTACATTAGGAATTCAGTTATTTACGCAGAGTCATGTTTTTTAAGTTGGTTTTAGGAATGAGATCATCCTTCCTGCCTGTTGTTCTGAAAAGCAAGAAGCCATTTTTGAAATAAGGAAGACACTTGAGCACCTGGGCTGGGCTGGAGTCATCACAATAACACGAGTTTAAATTATGCTGGGTGTTACTCAAAGGAACAAATTATCACCATTATGCTAATGGTCATGCTACAGACAGAAGCTTCAGTACGATGCCTCTAAATCTGGTGAGACTCTGATTATCAGTGTGAATGATGATATTTTTCTCAAACTGGCACAAAAATCTCCCCGGGTCACTGATGACGTCAGTATAAATTATGTGTCACCCAAAACAGCCTCTGTTGACACGGCTCAGATTCTCTGGCAGTGCCGGCCCCACCTTTCCACCCACGCCTGCCCACATGTGCTTTACAATCAACACACATGAATGAGTATGAATGTGTCTACTTCTTTCCTTAAAATAGGAGAAACAGTATGATTAAAGCTAATGAGACAGATTCAGCCAGAGAGGGTATCTGGAGACACGTGAGCTCTGGTGGGCAAGCCCATGGCCACACCGGACCTTAAAAACTGAGGCAGAATCTTCTAAAAGGCTTTAACATCAGTACATTCCCGAGACGTGGCACATAAGAAGATACCCTTGTGATGAAACACACATCTATCCAAAAGTTCAAAATAACATGTGTAAGTAAACAAGACAAATTCTTAAGTAAAAACATCACCATTCTGCCTCTAGATAATTTCAGAACAGCATCATGAAAGTTGAAACTATAGAAGAGAAATCACCCATCTGTTCATTGGCTCATTCATCCATCTTTTAAAAAATAGCTATTTCTTTAAGGGAAAAAAAAAAGCGCATATAATTTAGCTCTAGGTTAAAGGCACCAGAATCATCAGGAAGTAAACAGTGAACGTCCTTCCTCAGCAGCCCAACTTTCAGCCTATTTACAACCAGCAGTTTTCACTCCTCACACTGGGCTGTGCGTTTTCCCGAATTCACACAATCAGCCAACATTTTAACGTCTAACTATTTCCCACAAAAATCATTTCCGGAAAAAAATGCTATTTGCTCACAGCACTTAATTATCAACAGAACGAGAGAGAAGCGGCTAAAGACAGGAGCAGCTTTCGCGGCACAACTCCGCTGCATCCTTCACTATCCTAACTTTCAAAGAACATTCTGGAATGCTAAGACGAATCCATGCCTTATGCAGCCCGAGAAAGCCCAAGGAGGATAGGTTAAACAGTGCCATATGGCAAACACAGACACATGTTGCCCTTTTCTGAAACAAAGGACAAAAATTCCTGAACAAATATCCTTTACTTTCTCGTGGCAGGAGTTGAAGAGGAGAGGGCTTTTCAAGTGAGGCCCAATAATGCTGAAAAAGGGGTTGTTTTTTTAAAACTCTTAGTGGCTAAGAAAAAAAATTCGAGTTTTACCAGAAAACCTCGACTTTCCAGAGTCTCCTTCAACTATGTCCCAAAAGCCAACACCACATGTTAGCCTACGCTCACCATGCCCCTCAACAAGCAAGAAAATAACAGGACGGCTGCGTCGCAAGGCTAAGCTGACAACAACCACTTCGAGGTGCCGTGAGAGACAAGCCTACCTGCTTTTGAAGGAATAAAATACCAGATTACCTTCACCTTGAAAATAATCAACATTAACATCTCATCCCAAATTCAACACGTCACCGAGGAGGTATGTGAACTTCAAATCACAGAGAAAACGTATCCTTCAAAGTAAATTTTCATAAGTAACAACCGGATTAAATTCCTAACCTCAAAACATCGACAACAACAAAACAGAGGGGAAAAGAAAGCAAATCAATGGAATGAACTTATCTTTGAAATACATAGTAAAATGTACCTAAACCTCATGTTCCTTTTTAAATTTATTTTCTGCTCAGGTGTGGGGTTTTTACTCATCATTTTACGCATATTTACACGTTTGGGTTCTAAAAACAGTTGCATTCCTAATTACTCCTGCTTTATAATTTCCAGTATCATTTGAATTGAAGCCCAAATGCCAGATCTTTTTTGGAAAACGACTTTTAATGAATGTCGAAAGCCACAAAATTATACTTCTTTACGATTCCAATGTATGCCACTGGAAAACATTTCATTCTGGACATAAATATGACAGCCAGCTCTAGCTTTGGAAAGAAAAGCTTCAGCTGTTCAAATCACATGTAGCCAGATGCAAGGAATAAAGAATACACAAAACAGACAGTTGCAACTGCTAATTTTTACCAGTCCATCTAAAATATACTTGCTCTATCTTCACGGATAGTATACATTTCAAACACAAACGATGCAAAGATGGTGCCTCCCTCTAGCTATTTAAGTCATAACCCTAAACTAGTCCTCTCATGAAGAAAATTAGTTTGAAAATAAGGATGATTTTTAAAGAACTGGATGAGACATTTTAAATTTATGGAGGGGGAGTTCCCATTGTGGCTCAGTGGCTAATGAACCCGACTAGCATCCATGAGGACATGGGTTTGATCCCTGGCTTTGCTGAGTAGGTTAAGGATCCAGCATTGCTGTGAGCTGCAGTGTAGGTCAAAGATGTGGCTGTGGTGTAGGCTGGCAGCTGTAGCTCCAATTCAACCCCTAGCCTGGGAACCTCCATATGCCATGGGGGCAGCACTAAAAAGACAAAAAATAAAATAAAATAAAAAGTTATAGAGAAAGGTTTTCTTTATTCTTCCCATATGGTTAATTTTTAAAATAAATTCTTCATCGATAAACATTTGGTGCTGTCCAGCAGAAACTGGCATAACACTGTAAATCAACTATATCTTAAATAAAAAAATAAAAAAAACATTTGATGTGAATCCTTCCTTAAAAAGGGTTTGTGACAATTTGCCAATATTTCTGAAAACTCTAAGGTATTCATAGCTAGAGTCCAATGATAAAGAGGACGCCCCCCCCATAAGTCACACCCTGTTGCTCTGGTGGGGGGTGGGGAATCTCAAGTCACTCAGGGCCGAGGTCACCCCTCCATCCAAGAGCAATGTCCCACCTCCCCACCCCAAACTCACTTGTTCCTAGGTCCAAAGAGGATGGAGGCCAAGGCTTGAATCCGAACAATGCTGTCACTCTTGTGGCCATGTTCGAACCTAACAGGCTGCTCCCAACAGACTGCTGGTCATCAGATGGAAAATGTTGGGGGAGGGTGATATCCCCAAGGAGAAGACAGGAGAGAGGGTAGCGCCACCAGTCAGCACCAAGCCATTGCAGAACAGGAGTGGAATAGCAGCAGTACCCAAACTCCAAGGCAGACAGAATGGCAGCCCAGGGACGTATACCTGCGCCCCACACTGACACCTGCCTCCTGGAAGCCCCATCCTGCTTTCTATGTCTGTGCTGCACAAGGAGATGTGCTCCAAACACCCCCTGCCTCAGTCAGACTTCAGAACAAACCCACATCGTGACAGGGCTATTCACTTGAAAAATGCACATCCAAATGAGATGTGCTTTCCTACCAAAAGACTAATGGATCTGGGAGCAAAGACAGTGACACAATGAATTCTTCCTGTTTAGACATTACACATGAATGATTCTGGAGGAGACGGTCAAAGGTGCCCAGTGCCCAGCAAGCCGAGGCAGGTCCACATGTGGGAGCTGGTTCTGTGGTCAGTGTCAGCTCAGTGAGAGGAACACAGCAAGGGCAACGAAGCACACAGGCCCACTCTATTCTCCCAACTGCATTCAGGAAGAATCGAGTTCATTAAACTTTTCCCACAGCCTCTAGAACCTTTGAGGGGGAGGGGTTAGAGCAGCAAAGAAATGCAATTTTGAAAGAATGGACTGTATCAGAAAACTCCATCCAAGTGGAGTTTAAACATTTACAGCATGGAAGATGTCTGCTTTTGAGGAAGGCATGTTACGTCTACCTTCAAATATTTAAAACGCAGATATCTAAGAATTGCATTCACTTTCTTCTGTGTTCTTCCATTAGTTCTATGACTTCTGCTTAAATCTACGCCTATCACTGAGAAAGGTTAGATGCTGCCAGCTAAATGTGGCCACCCAACAGCCACGAAGAAGTTATTTGCTTCCTGCTTTATTCAGTTAGAATCTAGTTACATTATAAGCAAAATAGCACTTTCAATTATATAATTAACACCAATGCTGAAAATGGAATAAAAACCAAAATAGTGTCATGTCTTGAACACTGAAAACAAACATATTATAAAAGGAAAGTACACACGCTTGAACAAGCTCCTTCCTGCTGAAGGTAATCAGCTTACATTTCAGTTTCCTATTTCTATGCCATTAAGGTATAATGCAGTTGAAACTCTAAACACAATCTCCAGCCAGACTTACAGCCACTCCCACAAAATTCTTTTTAAAAGACTCCTTCTGGTAAATTATGAATAAGATCAATATGTATCTTGGAAAATGAATAAATAAAAATCTACAACAACCCAATAAACAGAGCACTGGTTTTTCAAGAACTGTCCGTGACTAAACTCTCCTTAAATTCCTATGTCACATTATCATTTTTCCCTATTTAGTAAGGCTGAAAACCATCTGTGAAGAGTTTACCTCAGTTTGAGTTATTCTTTAAAGAAGTCTCCTTTCCTTTTGCACATAACTGTTGCTAAACTTAATCTCCACATCAAATGCTCCACCTATGAGACTCAAATATCCCCACGAAGGAGCAAGTAAGGTAAATGAAGTTAAAGTTTAATTCATGGAAGTGGAGACAAGGTGATTTTAGCACCGACCTGTTTTTAAAACCATCTCTCATTCTATCCACTCTGTATTGGTCTCTAAAACAACATCTTAGAAAGAAAGGTGGAACTTCAGAGTCCCAAGAAAACTTTAATCTCTAAATTAGTCAACTTAAAAGGTCTTATACAAGTAACAATGGGATTAACACTGGCGACGTAAACTATTCTCGGGTCATCAGTGACTAATGCCACTTAACACATCCAAAACTTAAAGTTCTTGATGGAGTTATGTTTCAGTATCCTAAACCATTTGGAAAGATTACTCTGACAAACAAAAGCTTTCAGAAACAAAACTAAGCAAAACTCCTCTCTCTCTCTTTCCACTGTTGACTCCTGGACCTACCAAATATGCTTCCTGGCCACTTTGTTTCATTTTAGAGACATTCTCATTCCTCTTAGATAGCTTTACTGCACACCTTTTGGGATTTTTTTTTTTTTTTTTTTGATGTGCTGTTTCAGTATATTCAAACAAGTTTAACAAAACAAAGCCCTACTAACAAACTAGAAAAATACTTGACATAATATATTTATATCTTAACACATCAAAATTCTAATTCCACTACCAAAATACTTGAGTGGCTGGAGGGGGGGCACCCCCAGGCCCATTCAGCACAATTCAGGAGTCGCTGTTGTGAAACCAAGTCTGTCCTTCTCAAGGAGCTGAACTCTCAGACCCAGGTTCCTAAGGCCAGCTCCACACCCTCCAATGTTACACGGAGAGGAAAATGCTCCAATTCATGTGTGGCAGTGGCATGTGGTCTATTTAATTCTGGCCAGTCTGTGTAAATATAAGTAACACAGCTATTTTGACGCGGCAATCAAAGAATGCAAGAGAATATGAAGGAGGAACAAACAAATGATAAAATGAGCTCTTTTTTGAGGGGCAGGAGAAAGATCCTACCAAATAGCACGCATGCCTAGTTCCTTAAAGTAGCACTTACATTCCTAAACCAAAATACTCCAATCATATTAATAGGGCAGCGTGAAAAATAATCTGGAGAAGATCCTGTAGGGAGAAGACCCACCCTCCCATCGCCTCTCAGCAGTCCTTTAAGTGTATTTATTACATAGCCACGGGGTGCGAGCACCTCAATGTTTAAATCATCTTTAATCAAGATTTGAGACCTAAGGGCACGTTCGTGGGGGAAAATGCCTTCCGGTTGCACGTTTAATTCAGACTTTTGTGACTCTCCTTTAAGTCAGTGCTCTGCGCCGCCCAAGGTCCCGCAGCCCTGCCCTTTGTTACAGTATAGACCCTGCCGACAGGCTCGGCCCCCCGCCACGGACACCCGGGGCTTCCAGCTCCAGCCCAGATTGCATGCGGGTCCCACGGCGGACAAGCATCAGGTCCCACGGGCAGGACGCAACTCCACGCGCCTCAACCCCGCACAAGGATGCCCGAGCCGGTGCCCACCGGCGGCTAGCGCCCAAATCCGCGCGCTGGCCCCGGCCTGGGACCTAATCAGGTATGAACACTTATGTAATCGCGCAGGGGCCACGCCTTTCCCACCGCCCCACCTCCGCCCGGACAAAGTGAAGTTTAAAATAGAAACCAATTACCTGGCCTGGGCAGCGCCTCGGCGCCTGGAGCGCGGTCCGCGCAGCCACGCGCACCCAGGGCCCCGGCCCCCACTCCCCCGCCCCCACAGACCCCCGTCCCGGCCCACACTCCCCCTACCCCCGCAGACCCCAGTCGGAGCTCTCACTCCCCCGCCCCCTTCAGACTCCCGCCCCGGCCCTCATCCCCCACTCCAGCTAACCCCCTCCCGGGTCCCCACTGCCCCAGCCCCGAGCAGACCCCGCCCCAGTCAGGACCCTACTCCCAGACCAGGCCCTCACTCCCGGGCCAGGCCCCCCATTCTCCCGCCCCCACGCAGCCCCGGGCCCTGCCTGCCCCACCCCCCCAGACCCATTCCCCCGATCCGTCCCCGGCCAGACCCCCTCCCCCGGCCCGCACGGACCCCCGCCTTTGTTACGGTGCGAAGTTGGGCCGTGGGTCCCCGTCTCTTTCACTTCTTGGGTTACAGTGCAGGCTTGTGACGTCCGCTCCACATGACGGGGGCGGGGGGCGGGCACCGGGGGGCGGGGGCGCGGGCCGGGTCCTCCCCCACCTCTCCGCCCATCCCTCCCCGCCTACAGCCCTCCCCCAGTAAACTGGGCCTCCAGAGGCCGCAGCCCAAGCCGCGGGGCGGGCAGGTAAATACTACCCCCCTCCCCCCGTCAGGCGCCCTGGGACCAGCGCCGCACCCGCGGGAGAAACAGAAATAGGAATGATTTAATCCAGCGACACCTCCCCCTACTGCCCATTCCTCAATCCGCGATCTCACAGAGATTGGGGAAGGAGAGGGGCAGAATCGGGTAGTATTCGGATTTAGGGAGCGGAAATGGCCCGGCGGGCGACGCGGGCTGGACCCCACCTTGTAACCGAGTTAGGATCTTGCTGGGGGAGGACGAAGGTCTCCTGGGTTGGCCAGTGGACTATCGGGATGACCTCCGTGCGGCCCTGCAGGCGGACACACTGTGCGTGGACGAGGCCCGGGCGCGGGATCCCTCCCAGGGATCCCCCTGCAGGGGTCTCGGGGAAGGAGGGGGTACACGTGTGTCCTTAACCCGTTCCCTGCAGCAGCAGCATCCATCTCTGAGCGAAGCAGCAAAGCAACTCCAGCACTGAACAGAGCTGCTCCTTGGTCCCTTACACACACACACACACACACACACACACACACAGAGCACTACTAATATTCCTAGAGAAGTTGGTGCCCTACTAAACCCAGAGGAAACGTGGGGGGGCCCGTGACGCACTCCGCCGGTGAATGTGCCCATTGTGCCGGGGAGCCGTTGCCAGTGCTTCGCATTCTTAAGTAGGTGGGCAGTAAAATTGCACTGACCCTGGGCAGGTCACATTCTATAATTTGCCACGGCCTAAATATCAACTTCCAGTGAGAAAATAAAATTTGAAGTTGGAAGGTACATGCTGTCCTTCACTTTTTCTAGAGTTAACAACAGTTTCAACAATCCTGGACCTCGATACGCCTAGCGAGTGACGAGTAGAATCCATCACTCTGACCCCAGGCGCTCAGGGCGCGCCTGCCGCGTGGGAACGAGACGGAAGGAACCACACATTTCGATCCCCCAACCTCTGAGAAGCATAATCACATCCCTCCTTTTCTTCCCCTTCTGCAGGTTTCGACTTGCATCCGAAAGCACTTCTTTTGCCCGTTCTTTACAGAACACTCGGAGGAGGCAAGGTCTCTATTTGGAATGCTGCATGCCCACCTAGCTGCAAAGATTCAGATAATAGCGTGTCCGTGTATACAGCTCATAACTGTGCAAATCAGGACCCTGCGGATGCGCGGGGCTGGTCGGACTTAGTGTGCAGACACATGGGCGCATGCACGCGCGCGCGCGTACACACTCACACCCCAAATTACCTCCGGGATGGAGAAAGCCGCTGCGGATTGGCCCGGAGAGCCGTCACTCACACCCAGGGGGCAGGGAGACTTTGCAAGGCTGTTTCCTTCCACCACCCCCCCTTCATTTATTGGTAAAACAACAGCAGAGCTCTGAAAGTTAGCCTTCTGCACCGAGAGTTTGCCTTCTTTAAACGAGGGAGGCATCATACGATATCCATTTAAATCTATTTTCTACTTCCACAGTGGATGAAAGGGGAAATTAGCAATCGGGATGGGGGCGGAGAGGCAGCTCGCTGTAAAAAGGAGGGGGTCATCCGGGAGGGGTGGACGCAGGGAGAAGAGTTGTTCTCAACACCCAAAAGGGACTTTGACCTTTCATTGATCTCGAAATTAAAAAATGTTTTTCACAGGTCAGATTGTATCAAACGCCGGTCCTAATTGATGAACTCATTATTTTAATTTTATTATTTAAACACACGCCAGCAATCGTGTTTCCTTAAGAAAGAACTGACCTATTTTTGGCTGGAGATAAAGGATCATGTTAACAGATGTTAATCTTGTAATCTGTTTTTCCTGTAAGCACTTTACATACCCGGGTTTCAGACCTTAAAAATAACATCTTTTCCAAAAAGACCTGACGTCACAATTCACTCGCTGAAAAATCGCTCCCCCTCTCCAGTTTTTTTCCTCCGCAATGATTTCAAAGACATTAAATCTTTTTCACTTTATAAATGCTGATTTGTTCTGCCTCAACTCCCACAGGCTTTTATTTGCATTTCAAATTCCACAGGTTACACCAGTCGCCTTTTCAAAAAATGTAAACCAACAATGAAGCAGCAAATGGCTTTTTGTGCGTCTGGATTAAATAAGGCACAGAATAAATATATTTTAAAAGAGGGCTGAGCAAGTTGTTCTTTGCACACCCGGAGATCAAGTAATTCTTTATCAATAAACCCAGCGGAATGATTAAGACACAGACACACAACACCAGAAGCTCCTGGTCAGATCCTGGTCTGCTGCGAGGAGCTTATTACCGCTGATAATAAATGGGGCTGACTTACAGACCCACATTTTTCGGGTAAAAGGCTCGGTCTCTCTGGTCCGTAGCAGCAGGACCCCAGCCCACCAAGGCCGATTGTCACCGCACACCAACCTTCCTCCACGAACCGCTGTTTTAAATACCCAGCTCGGCTGGCTTTTAACAAACTTATTCATACAAAGTTTCTCTAAAACTTGATGACGAGGCGGTTAATCTAAATGCTAATCATAACTCTTCAGTAGGTTAGCTCACCATGGAAATGGCAGGCAAGGAGCTTTACCAACCCCCCCCCCCCCAACCACACACCCCAAGTATTCTTCCCTTGCGTATACTCGGGTAAATATCGTGATCAATACCTCCCCCACCCCCATCCCAGCCAGGCTGGGTGCATCTCGGAGGAGCCCCTGCCACCCTGACCCCCTCTCCTCATCCCTCCTCAGAGTCCTTGCAGAACCCTCGCCCCCGCCCCCACCGCTGCCCTAACTTCCCTTCCAAGCTCTCACTTCTTTAATGTTAGGGTCACTTAGGCTCTCGCAGATGATGGGCACGCAGCCAGGGGAGGGGGGAGGAAAAACAACGCCCCTCCCCGCAAACACGGCCCCGAGGCAGCAGCGCTCGGTGCCCACAGGCATCGATCCCATCAGCCAAACCCTTAATAATTGAAGCGGCTCCTCGGGCCCCGCAGCCCCATCACCCACCTTCATTAGCCGGAGCGTTTTACTTTAAAGTAAGGCAATTTGCTCTTTGTCTCCTAATGGATGGTGAGCGCATCCAAGCTCCCCTCCTCCCGAGTCGCCTTTGACGAAGTGTACAAAGCCAGAGCCTCCTCCGCGCTCCCACCCCGGCCCCCACCCCGCCCCTCCACTGCGGTAAAAACCACCTCCCGGGCGCTCGCCTAGCCGCCCGAAGTTGCATCTTCCCTCTCCTGGAATTGCGGAGCGGAGCAACTACCCACAGGGAAAGCCAGCCGCCCTCCCCGCGCCCTGGAGCCCCTCCCCGGCGCCCCCAACCCTCGCGGCACACGCCAGGTCCCCCAGGCTTCCAGGCTAGGGCCCTGCGCCCCCTCCCGCAGCACCCCCACCCCGGCCCCTACCTTGGCGGAGAGGCGGCGGCCGGGGGAGGAGGACGCGCACGCCCCGCGCCTCTGAAGGTGAAGCCGAGCGCCGGAGGCGCGGAGCCGAACGCTGCACTAGACCGACCGCGCCAGCTGCGCCCGGGCGCGGGGGACGCGCGAGGGCGCGCGGGGCCCGCCACGCGCCCGGCCCCCTCCCTGCGCCGCCCGCGCGCGCCCGGGAGGCGCCCGCCCCGCGGGGACCCCGGCGCTGGCCGGGCTCTGGGGGCTGCGCGGCGCAGGGAGGGGACCGGGCCCCCGCGGCAGGGCGCAGGCCTGAGGCTTCCCCCAGCCCCGGAATGGTCTGCCCTGTAGGAAACGCACACGCTCCACTATTGTCTCATCAGCACAAAGTTCTGCCACACTGCGGGGAAAGTCTGGAGGCTCACGATGACTCAGACGCAGATAATTCTTCCCCTAATAGCACTGAATCACGATCCCAGAGGCTAGTTGTCGCCCCTTCTTTCCAAGGACCACCGCTGCCGCAGATCCAGTTACGGGAAGCTGTTTAGGCGCACACACGGATACACACACATGCACGCATCCTTACGTGCAGGCATGCCGGGGATGCATTTTCAGCCGACTTGGCACCTGAGCATTAAGCCTCGAACCAGATTTATACGCGGGGATCCTTCCGGTGGTCACCCGAGCGCGTGCACTACAAACCGCTTAGGGTGTGCGTTTCCCCTAACTTCCTAATAAATGTGCTTGGGGGGTATTCAGACGCAGAGTTTCAGCAGATTAAGTGCAGAATCAAAATGGGGTCCCACTGGAAAGACTTCACAACAAGGATTCTGCTGTATGGTAATTTTTAAATGACTGTTTTGTTTTCATTTTTAACCTTGAAAAGTTCAACTTTAATTTTTTTTTCTTCAAACTCCATCTTTTAACCGCGACCACTACTCTCCGTGGGCCGCAGTTAGTTGCACGAAGTTGAGTCTGGGAATAGAAATCCCCATTTGACTTCAAAAAGCTTTCATGGGGGTGGGGGTAGCTGCAGAAGCAGAAGGGGCGGGGGGGGGGCAGATGGAGGCGAAGGAGGAGAGAAGGGGGAGGCTGTAGGAGGGGCGCCCCCTGAGTTGGCGGTGACGTAGACCTAGGGAGCAGTGGCCTGCGGAGGGGTAACTCTGCCCTCTCCCACCCGGCTCCTGGCCATATTGTGCTCTCCTCGTGACGAGTCCGCAGTGGAGATGGATTCCAGCCAGCAACACGGACGTCGCTCTGCTGAAGAGGCAGCGCGACAGTCCAGGCGTCACCTTCCGCGGTGGCATTTCTCTCGGTGCCTAACATTCGCAAACACTCGGGGCTGCTGCAGCTCGGGACCCTCTCCAAACTTAGGGCATTTACAGCAGAAAGTACTGCGGACGAGCGCCAAGGGAGGGGCTTGTGCCTGCAAAGCTGGACTGTCAGCCAGGGGGCCATTCTGCATGAGTGTGATGTGAGTGCAGTCTGTGCGATGCAGCGTGTGTGATGTGTGTGCATGTGTGTGTGTTTCGCCGAAGGCAGGGGGAGTGGAAAGACAGGGAGGGAGCCGGAGGGAGAACCTATGCGGGAAGGATCCCGAGTCATAAAAGGTGATTAACGATTTACGCTAATTTGGAGAGCAGGCGTGGTGGTTGACAATCCTTGCTGGTTTCAGACCGAATACCTAAGTGGGAATGCATTCTTGAACAATCAAATTTAAGTCCGATTCACAGAAAGGTATAGAAGCGGCGCGATTCATTACAGTGAGAGTAAAAATGCACGAACAGAATTACCCCCCTTTGCAACTAACTTCATAGATAAAACGTCATATATAGACATTTTGTCTCATATATACCTATGCACCCCCAAAGAGATTAAAATTTCCATACTTGAAACTTTAATTTTTTTGTAGTATTTTGGAATGGATTTGCATCCATGGTTAAAATTCTTGAGTCTATTTAAGACTACAGTATTGCACTAATAACTTCCATGTGTTGAAAATTGACAAGTTAGATCAACAATGAGTGAGGAAAACTTCCAAACTGGAGGAAGAGTGTGGAGGACATAAAATTGTGATTTTCAGGTCTTGCCTTCTTTCTCTCACCCGCTTATCACCCACATGTGAACTCTCTCAGGGCTCTGCGGGTTCTACAACAATATTGTGCTTTTAAAAGATTTCCTTTCTCCCACATTTCTCTACAATGCATGCAGAATCTGAGAAGGTAACTTGAGAGGCGGCAAGAGTTACATCCTGGAAAATGGCAGCTTGGGGCCCAGCATGGTTTTGTTACTAGTGAGAGCGCCATTCGTGAGCCGGAATGTGTTTACGTTATTGTTCATTTGTCAACACGTTATTAAGAAATGGTACAAAAGCAAAATATTTTTCTCCTATTCCTGTAACATATTTAGCGTTGTCAGAATTTCAACTGTTTAAAATCTTCAAACATTTAGAGTTGCCATTAAAGATTAAGGACACTGTTTCGACACAAACATCAATCCCTGAAATCCCCCAAGAGAAGTCCTCCTATTTCAAAATGTTTAGGTAAATTACAGTATTTCAGTGGAGAGAATTCAGCAATATTAATGAACTAATAACTGAATATATATTAGGCTTTTTATTATTTCATAACACAATAATTTTGCTTGATGAAATAGGTGGAGAAAAAAATTCTTTTCCCTTGTTATTATCCAATGAATTATTTGTTCAGGATTTGGGACTCTGTTCCTTCAAGCTAAGGAAAATGGCATTTTAATGAAAGTGTTCACTGGCTTGTCTGCGTAAGTCAGGCCATGGCATTGTTCCTGGATATTGAGATCAAAAAGATTTTTTAGAGATTCCATTAAAGAATAGTTAAAAGTGAAAAACAAATACAAAAAAAGAATCTCCCACAAGGCCTTGTCTATCTGAAAGCTGGAAGTGAAACTCTTTATTCTATAGTATGAAATCTAAGACAAGCTAAAAATATTTATTAAATATGCATGCTCAAAAATTTAAGTGCACTGCTAGTAAATATTTAATGTTAAGTCTTTGTGTGAATATATTCAGATTTTCTAAATTATATCTGAAAAAGAAGAATGACATTCTATGCCTAAGTCTAGAGATAAACTTTAGCCCTCTGAACTAACTTAAATTCACAGATCTCAGAGTGGATTAGGGATAAGTTTGATTTAAATTGTCAAAAAGCATTCCTGAGTAGAGACTGTTTTAAGAGCAGTACAGCTGTTGCTTGCCTTTGTACTGTTTGGAGTAGGTAGCAATTTCATGTATAAATGGAAATTTGCTATTTATTTAGTTACCAGTGGTTTCAAAAGCATTACCCCCATCCTAACTTGCTGTACCGTCCTAGAATCTTTCCCTTTCACAGAACCCGGAGTCTCAGAAATACGCTGTGTTGAGACTGAGGAGGAAGGGAAAACAGCCCATCAGCCTGACTCAGTAAGGAATTTAACATATGGTCATCCCCGGCCCTGATGAGAGGCAAAGTTGTGACTGTATTTTAAATTCTCTTTACAAAGTGTTTTCAGACTGCTTGACTCTGAAGTCAACCAACAAAATATTTTTAATCTTGGTGTAGGAAATGATCTCAGTTATTTCTTAAATTTTAATTCTATGGAAGGTGATGGCTACTGTAGCGGTAAAATAGATGCATTTCTCCTAAACACACACACCATTACCTCTACACACACACACACACACACACACACACACACACACACCATTACCTCTAACGTGATCCATGCGTGGATTTTCCCATGTTTACACTAGATCACTTCTCACTGAAGAGCTTTCTTTGGTGTCGTCTTTTGTAAACTTGAAGATTTGAGGTCAGTCTGTCTGGGCTTTAGGCTTAGTCAGTCAGGGTGGAAACCTGCTGTTTGTTTGAAGGACTTTCATGACCATGTTTTCATCTCTCTGTGGAGTCTGAAGACACCTTCGCCAGGGTGCATACCTGAATTTTCAGGTCATTTCATCAAGCATCTCTTCAAGATCTGTGCAAAATACATCCGCACAGTGAAATGGTGGACGCCTTCCTCTTCTCTCCTCAGGGCAGAAATGCTGACCACCCGGGGGTACCAGCCATTGAACAGTCTGTCCTTGTTTTCTGCTTGGAGGAAAACCCCATAATGACCCACAATCCTATTCTCATTGCAACACAGATTTTCCTTCACTGAGTGCTGTGCATGCCATGCATTTGGTTGACGACAAAGATATCTTTAATAACTTTCAGTCACAGAGTTCATGTGGAGTCACAAATGAGGCAAAAATAGGGTAGAAAGCAGCCGAGGAGCTGCAGGACTGCAGGCCCGTCTCCTCACAATTTGTAGTTTGGGGGGAACTGCATCAGGACCTCACAGCAGGTAGGCAGCCCTCAAATCTGTTCTTAATTTCAACTTAAGTAGAAGACTCTCAGCAACAGCTGGCTGCAGAATAATTGATACAGAATTCCACAGATGTGGTTCGTAATGGCTTAAAGAATAAAGGGAAATAGGCCACAGAGCAGAATTCATTTAAGGAAAGACAAATTCAGGAAGGATTCCTCTTTTGAAAGATTTCCCATGTTAAGGAAGAAAGGGACTGGTTTTTTGGTTTTTGTTTTTGTTTTGATTACCTCTACTTATAATTCGGAAGTATGTCAATAACTTAACAGATAGGTTATGACCTCTTCACATACACGGTTTTACTGTTGTAAGACCGTTGACTTTTTCTGCCCACAAATCGCACTTGGTTTCACCCTGCATAGCTGAGTACATGTGCATGCCCATGCAAACTTTTCTAAGAGAACTGAAAATAAAATAAGGGAAGCAGCAATACATCCCTTTTGCTGTGAGTAGGCAGGCACACTTGTAACGAAACCGAGTAGGGAATAAATGCTCAGCTTTGAGTGAGGTCTCACCACAGAACAGAGTTTGGCGGAAAGCAGAATTTGACATTTAGGTGGTTGGATGGGGTTAGAATCAGACCCATAAGACATGGTCAGGGTGGGGATGAGGAGCTGTCATAATTACAGAGTCCAGACATTTTGTTGATAAGGAAGCCTGGGTACAGTAACAAAATTGACCATTTTAACCATTTTTAGGTGTACGACTCGACAGTAAGCATATTCACAATGTCATCAACCATCACCACCCTTCATCTCCAGAACTCTCTCCAACTTTTAAAACTGAAACTCTGTCCCCACCAACTCCCTACTCCCCCTCCCCCAGCCCCAGGCCACCACCATTCTCCTTTCTGTGTCCAGGAATGTGACTCCTCTAGGGACCTCACACAAGTGCAATCTCACTATATTTGTCCTGTTGTGATTGGTTTATTTCACCCTTCAGGTCCATCCACACTGTAGTATGTAACTAGGTACAATTTTGCCATCTTTACAAAAGATGTAGCAGTTACATGCAGGTAGGAATTTTGCCAAATAAACTGATTAACAAAGTGACTACCATCTCAACAAAAACAGTTCTCAAGAATGTATCCTCTCTTACAAGGATCTCCTTATCTGGCTGCCTTTGCTTGTCTCTGCCTCCTGGTAGGCTTCAGAAGCTCCATCTTCTTCCCAAATGGAAACTAGTGCAGCTGAAATGACATGGAGCAAACCTGAGACCCAGTAAAAATCTGGTTAGTATTTTCATGGTTGATTTATGACTTTTTTTTTAATGTGACCAAAGCAGGTGGATGTTTCCAGGCCTGGGTTCGAACCTGAGCCACAGCAGTGACAACACTGGATCCTTAACCTGCTAAGCCACCCAAGAGTTCCTGGTTTATGACTTATAACCAGATTAAGTTCCTCCAAAATGAAGGAAGCCCACTACAAAACAAACAATTACAAATTGAAATCAGGGAGTTCCCACTGTGGCTCAGAGGTAATGAACATGACTAGTATCCATGAGGACGCAGGTTCCATCCGTAGCCTTGCTTAGTGGGTTAAAGGATTTGGTGGTGCCGTGAACTGTGGTATAGGTTGCATGTGTAGCTCAGATCCTGTGTTGCTGTGGCTGTGACACTGGCTGGCAGCTGCAGCTCCAATTCAACCCCTAGCCTGGGAATTTCCACATGCCATGGATGCAGCCCTAAAAATCAAACAAACAAAAAATTAAAATCAATACAAAGCATGGTGAAGTTGACATACAAGGCACCAGAGGTGGGTTCACAAATTCAGCCTGGCACTAAGGCAATCCCGGCCAAGGAAAACCTTTGATGAAGAGAGTCTGTCTTTCTGGGGATGGACCCAGGGCACATATGTGTCTCTGGGGCCCCACTGCCCAGTTGTGAGCAGGCATTCCCTTTTAGGATGCCTGTTTCAGCCTGCCCCAAATAGGTAGTGAACCCATGGCATTAAACTTAATCTGGGGGCCACAGTGGAATTTTTGAAAGAGACAAAGAGCTTGATTTCTTATTGAGTCACCAAATTATACTGAGTCACCAAAAAGCTTTTGTTGTTCCTTGCAGCATTATGGTGTTAGAGCTGAGTAGGGGATAGGGAAAGTCGGGTTAGATCTCTGAGACATGTTATACAATGAAAAATGTTAAAAATAGTTCAGGTAGGCAGTCATCATTTAAAGCACATGATCACAAAAGTTCAAAAGAGTTTTTAAATCCTAATTTTCCCCAACTGTGCATTTCTTCCTTCCCTCCACATTTACTACTCTAACAAGGCCCTAGATTAAGTGCTAATTTAAAAAGGAATATTTATCCAGCAATCCCAGTCCTGAGCATATAGCCACCAAAAACCATAACTTGAAAAGACATCAGCGCCCCAATGTTCATTGCAGCACTATTTACAATAGCCAGCACAGGGTAAAAATCTAAATGTCCACCAACAGATGAATGGATAATGAAGATGTGGTACATATACACAATGGAATATTATTCAGCCATAAAAAGAACGTAATATTGCCATTTGCAGCAACATGAATGGACCCAGAGAATATTATACTTAGTGAAGTAAGTCAGACAGAGAAAGACGAGTATCATGTAATATCATTGTTATGTGGAATCTTTAAAAATGATGCAAGTAAACTTATTTACAAGGCAGAAATAGACTCACAGACAGAAAACTTATGATTACCAAAAGGGAAGGTGGGACGGTGGGAGGGTGGGATAAATTAGGCATTTAGAATTAACAGATACACACTACTATACACAAAATAGATAATCCACAAGGACCTGCTGTACAGCACAGGGAACTCTACTCAATAGTCTGCAATAACCGGTATGGGAAAAGAATCTTGAAAGAGAATGGATACATGCATACGTATAACTGAATCACTGTACTGTACACCTGAAACTAAAACATTGTAAATTGAGTATACTTCAGTAAAAAGTTAAAAAAATAAATAAATAATAAAAAATAAAAAGAATATTTATTACACACTTACTCTTCAGGAATCCTTTATAAGAGCTTACATGTCATGTCATTTAATCCTTACAATAATCCCACGAGGTAGGTACCCCTGTCACCCCACTTTACAGATGCTGAATTTCATCATTCAGGACCCCATCCAGCTGACAGAGCTGGCGAGTGTCAGGGATGGGATGGGAAGCAGCAGCCTGGACCACATCACCAAACCTTATGTCAACCTGCCCACAACTGGTCAGAGCACATGGCCTCAGATATTTCAAAGATGATACCATGAGTGGACAAAGCCAAATCTGTGTCTCCTGTAACAGCTTTAGAAATGTGGCATGAACTCTGGTACCCAGCTCTGGCTCTGTGTTTTGGTGTTTGCAAGTGTGTAAGTCCCATCACACCCTCTGTACCCACACCGTGTGTGTCACTGGCTGGCATTTGTCACCATGAAGCACTGTGGGTCTGCTCTACACCTACTGTGTGCTGTGGGTTTGTGCAGGAAGACCTGCTCGCTGGTGGATGAGAAGTGCTATGAAAATCCTTAGTTTCACAAAGGATTTGAATTGGTTTTATAGGATATAAAAAATACAAAAGGAAAGCATAAATAGTGAGAGGAATGGGGTCAGGAATTAGAAAAACAAGAGTAGAAAAATATAAGATCAGGATCAATCAGCTCACTCAGGCTTAAGACATGCACACAACCATGTCCTGTTAGAGGAGCAGAATTTTCCTGGGAGCTTCCTAGCATCCAGAGCAGAGGGAAGTACTACTCTCCCCAAGATTTGCCTTATCTGAAAAAAGGGAAGCGCAGTTTTTCTACCGAAAAACATGGAGCTCCCTTTGTAGCTCAGAGATAACCTGACTAGTATCCAGGAGGACTCGGGTTAGATCTTTAGCCTAGCTCAGTGGGTTAAGGATCTGGTGTTGGAGTTCCCATCATGGCTCAGCGGAAATGAATCTGACTAGTATCCATGAGGACACAGATTCGATCCCTGGCCTCGCTCAGTGGGTTAAGGATCCGGCATTGCCATGAGCTCTGGTGTAAGTTACAGACGTGGCTCAGATCTGGCGTTGCTGTGGCTGTGGTGTAGTCCGGCAGCTTCAGCTCTGATTTGACCCCTAGCCTGGGAACCTCCATATGCCACGGGTGCAGCTCTAAAAGGACAAAGAGAAAATAAAAGGGATCCGGGGTTGCTGGTAGCTGCAGTTCCTATTCGACACCTAGCCTGGGAACTCTAGCCGTAAGAAAGAAAAAAAAAAAAAAAAAAAGAAAGAAAAATATTATGTCCTAACCCTGGTATCTAAGTGAAATTTCTCCTACAGTTTCTCAAGAAGAAGAGATAGTGGTATGTAATGAACTACAGTCCCAACAATACTTTTACCAAACCAAAAACTCTAGACAGTATTCCTCACTGCGGTTTGGAGGTGAAACTATCAACTGACAATTTCATCAGAATTTACAATGATCACCTAATCTGCAAAGTGAGAATTGCACTTAGAGTGATTAGGAACAAGAAAAGTGGAAATTTGAAATCACTTGAAACTGTTTTAACGTATATTCATGCAGACAAATGTGAGTTCTTTTCTGAATACACAGCTTCTCCCTCAGCTTGTAACCACTGATGTCATCAATATTATAAAATCATGTGTTAATTTAATACTTTGAAAACAGTTGAAGACATCAGAGATGTTATCTCGAATTGTATTAATACTCTCGGAGTTCCTGTTGTGGCTCATCTGATTAAGAACATAGTGATTGCATGGATGTGGGTTCGATCCCTGGCCTCACTCAGGGGGTTAAGGATCTGGTGTTGCTGAAAGCTGCAGCATAGGTTACAGATGCAGCTCAGATCTGGTGTTGCAGTGGCTGTGGTGTAGGTCAGCAGGGGCAGCTCTGATTCGACTTCTGGCCTGGGAACTTCCATATGCCACAGGTAGGGCCTAAGGAAAAAAAAATATATTAGTACTGTCTAAATGGGATCATTTCTGGAACCATTCCATATTTCCTCATTGATTTTTCAAAATCTTGTTTGTTTGTTTTATCTTTTTTGCCTTTTCTAGGGCTGCTCCCAGGGCATATGGATGTTCCCAGGCTAGGGTGCTAATCGGAGCTGTAGCCGCCGGCCTACACCACAGCCACAGCAATGCCAGATCCGAGCTGCGTCTGGGACCTACACCACAGCTCATTGCAGATCCTTAACCCACTGAGCAAGGCCATGGATCAAATCCGCAACCTCATGGCTCCCAGTCGGATTCTTTAACCACTGAGCCACGACAGGAACTCCAAAATCTCGTTTGTGTTCTTGAAATGTTGCTCATAAGGCCAAGTCCAGCCAAATCTTGGATTCACAGCACAAACTACAAACGTTTAGGAACTGATTCCATACCATCCATGGGAAAGGTAGACAGCGACTGGGCTCCTCCCCAGCCAGGCGCCCCGCCCACTCTTCAGGAGATTCCCTGGGGCTCCAGTCTCTCTTGGCACGGGGCGCGGGGGCGGAGGTTTATCAGCCCTGGCTTCTCCCTGGCCGACCCAAAAGCCAAAGGCTTTCACCTCCCGGAACCCGCGAGTCCTCGCCACTAGTCAGAGTTTGCAGAAACTTCTGGGGTGTGGACGACAAGGCATTTGGGTAACACGCATAGGAAGGTCTAGACACACACTTCCTTCTTTATTTCCTACAGTTTAAGCCCTTGGGCTTCTAGAAAGCCTTTATTTAAAATAAATGCAGAAAAGATGTGTTACACAGTGCGTTACAATACAATACAATCATCCATTAAGTAGCAAACTCTGTTCAAACAAAGTTCATGGATGGACTGGCAAATTTACAAAAGCAAGGAAATTCAAAGAGGAGGTACCGCCACTTAAACCCGGGTCTCCCTGGTGTGCGTGCAAAGTGGGCCAACAGAGAGCGGCTGGGTGGCGTTTTGTTTTTCCCTCTGGTTTGCTTCTGAGCTATCTTTCTTCAGTAAAGTAGGGTATTGGTAAAAATAAAAGAATTCTTAAAAATGAAGTCATTTTCTCTATGTCCTTTTTTGGTTTGTTTTAAAGAAAATAAATTACCCCATATCTACTGGGTAGAAAAAAAATATTCCACTTCCCAGGCCCTCCCCCATACCACTTTTTTTTTTTTTCCCAATTGAGCATATCCAGTTGTTTATATCCTGGCTATCAAAGTGAAGCACAAAAGTAACTTTTAGGCAAACTGATAATAAACTTCCATGTTAGATATTATGTTCTTTAGGAAACATCACTAAAACATGATTTTACTAGTATTTCTAATTGTAAAAAGCATTTCTTTAGAATAATACAAAAAAGCTTAATAGAAAAAAAACTGTATTCATTAAGTATCAAGTAAGTAGGTAAATGCTAAACTACGCTTAGCCTTTCAAAGTCGGGAAATTTCATCTTTTTTTTAATCTTTTTTTTTTTTTTTTTTTTTTTTTGCTATTTCTTTGGGCCGCTCCTGCGGCATATGGAGGTTCCCAGGCTAGGGGTCGAATCGGAGCTATAGCCACTGGCCTATGCCAGAGCCACAGCAACGCGGGATCCGAGCCGTGTCTGTGACCTACACCACAGCTCACGGCAGCGCCAGATCCTTAACCCACTGAGCAAGGGCAGGGACGGAACCCGCAACCTTATGGTTCCTAGTCGGATTCGTTAACCACTGCGCCACGACGGGAACTCCTTAATCTTATTTTTAAATACAATTATGTGCTCATATGTACCCCATTTGAAACAATATTGGGTTTTTGGTTTTGTTTTGGGGGGGTTTTTTTTTTGGCTTTTTAGGGCTGCACCTGAGGCATATGGAGGTTCCCAGGCTGGGGATCAAATCCGAGCTATAGCTGCCGGCCTACACCAAAGCTATAGCAACTCAGGATCTGAGCTGAGTCTATGACCTACACCACACCACAGCTCACTGCAATTCCAGATCCTTAACCCACTGATGGAGGCCGGGGATCAAACCCAAATTCTCATGGATCCTAGTCGGGTTCATTAACCCCTGAGCCACAACGGGAACTCCCATTTGAAAATTTTGATGGAACTTACTTTTGCTCACCACCAATAAAAATGATTTCAAAAACTACGGTCTGCTCTGTAAGAACCTGTAATGGCATTATTGCCATTGACTAATCTCTTTCTCTTCCCTCTTCACACATCACTGTGCAATATTACCTCCCTCTTCCTTGCTGTGAAAAGTTACAGGGAAGTTATTGATGCGAATACACTACTCACTCACTTTGGTACCACTCTAGTCTTGATTAAAACATGGAATATACACTGCCCCTCTCTATAGAGGATGGTATGAAGTTGGGTTATCTAACGCTCTGCGAAAAAAATATAGAAACCAAGTTAAAAAATTTGTTCAATGAATACTACATGGAACAATAATTTCCAAAACGCAGTGCAAGTTTCCTGGGTGTTGGTCTTGTCCCCATTAGGGCAGAGTCACAAAAGCCACACCATTTCTTTTCTCTTTTGTGTGGAGATAAATGTATTTTCTAACTCAAAGTACCAGGGAAAGAAGGCCATAGACATGAAGGTAGAAACCATGAATTACAGACGACTCTTCACAAATGAAGAAAATGAGTGCATTAACTGTGAAACGTTGAATCTTCCAGCGACGGAGGCCCTGTTGTCTTTGGGAGTCTGTGTGTTCTCACACCAGCTGTGTTCAGAACAGACGACCATTATTTTTCTTCTGAAATAGAAGTAGAGGGTTTGTCTTATGGAGTTGTAATAATGATACACACTGCATTTTGTATGGTTTATTTCATGCTTTTAGTTTAATTCTGCTCATGACAGCAAAGTGAAATGGCTCAAAATTATGAACTCCTCTAAAAGTAAAATTCCTAGCAAAGTGGTAATGTTGCCTTCGGGGTACAGCCGTTTAGAAGCGGAATTGTTTTGAATTCATACAATGTTTTTAAGAATTATGTGTCTAGGAGTATAGTTCTTAAAACCTATTGCCCAACATACTACAGGAAGGATTGCTGTGGGCAGAGAGCAGCTGGCCTCAGCCCCTACTTGGAAGGGTCTTGGGATCAAGCACAGGCCTTTCTGTCATGGTCATTCATCTGACCTGAAGAGCTCGAGCATGTTTGACTTGATGCAAAGGTATGAGAAGAGGTGATTCTGGAGGCTGAGGGTACCAGGCCCCATAGACACCACCCTCCGCTCGCAGCAGGTCAAGCCGCTTGACCAGCCATAGCCTACAAATTGGATGTGGGTTAGCATGTGTTGGGAGAGCACCAGCTGGCCCTGTCCTGTCCTAGCAGCTGCCCTCCTGTCCTTCCAGGCCCAAGACCCATCTCTGATGCTAATCTAGACCTTACATCTCATGTTACCCCTGCTGCCTCCCTTAGGAAAATCACCCCAAAGTGCAGAAGTGGAACTTTTATTTTCCTCTCACCAACATTTGGCCAACCTCAGAGCCTGAGGTATCTTCTTCTAAACCCAGACTAAAAGAAATTGAAAATAAAAAATAAACTTAAGGAGATCCCATCGTGGCTCAGGGGAAACAAACCAGACTAGCATCCATAAGGATGCAGGTTGAAGATTCCTGGCCTTACTCAGTGGATTAAGGATCTGGCATTGCCATCAGCTGTGGTGTAGGTTGCAGACACAGCTCATATCTGACATTGCTGTGGCTGTGGTGTAGGCCGGCAGCTACAGCTCCAATTTGACCCTTAGCCTGGGAACATCCAAATGCCTCAGGTGTGGCCCTAAAAAGATAAATAAATAGATAACTTTTTAAAAAAAAAAAGACAAGAGATAAAAGAAGCAAGGATGAGTAAAGAAACCAGAACCAAAAAAATGTTGCTACATTTAAGAAAGTGTTGATTGAAAAAATATAACAATGGGAGTTCCCCGTATGGCTCAGTGGGTTGAGGATCCGGCATTGTCTCTGCAGAGGCATGGGTTTGATCCTCAGCCTGGCGCAGTAGGTTGAGGATCCAGTAGCTGCACCTTGGATTCGATCTCTAGCTCAGGGACTTCTATAGGCCTCGGGTACAGCTGAAAAAGAAATATATTAATATAATAATATTAACTGCTGGGAATTCCCATCATGGCTCAGCAGAAATGAATCCAACTAGTATCCATGAGGATGTGGGTTCTATCCCTGGCCTTGATCAGTGGGTTAAGGATCTGGTGTTTCCGTGAGCCGTGGCGCAGGTTTCAGACACGGCTCAGATACCGAGTTGCTGTGGTTGTGGCATAGGCTGACAGCTGTATCTCCAATTTAACCCCTAGCCTGGGAACTTCCATGTGCCACAAGTGGGGCCCTAAAAAGCAACAATAATAATAATAGTAACTCCTGGAATAACAATTTCCCCAAGTTTCAGGACCAGAGGAGACAGAAAAAAGCATGCTAAGATTTTTTTGTTTGAGTTGGGTGGAAAAAAAGAAAGGTTTAATATATGTGTTCAACATTTATGAGTAACAACTAGAAAAGAAATCAGAAGGAGGAAAATGCCTTAAAAACGAACAGAAACTTGGAGAAATCATTGTAAAGAGAAAATACACAGTGTAAAATAAGTTCAAACGTATTAGGAACGATTGGGCTCAACTTCTAGTAAAATGCTGTTTGTGATGAACAACCCTAAAACAAAACACAGAGGTTAAGTATAAAATGATGGCCATCAGCAAGTATTAATACAAATAAATTAAACGTAGTAACAGAAGCAAGAGACAAGATATAATTCATGATGAAAAGAAATGAAAGGGATATTTCAAACTGTTAAAAGTTACAAGAAGATTAAAATCATAGACATTTAGGTACCTAACACTATAGCTTCATAGAAAGCAAGCACTAAGAAATACCAAGAAAATAGACATATCATCAACTATATTAAGGGACTTAATATACATCTAACAGAAAACACAGGTTAAAGAAACAAAAATCATTGAGAAGAACACAGTCAATAAGGTTGAGCTAATAAAATATGGAATACTATATAGCTAATTAAGACGGAATATGGCCTTTTTGCAAATAGTTAGGGAACAGTCATTGTAAAGGAAAAAAAATTCTCAAGGAAGTAGAGACAAATTCCAAAGTGCAGAAATCATACAGGCACTCCTCTGAGCCACAATGCAAACACCTTGAATTTAATGATACAGGTAGCAAACCACCTGCCAGAAAAAAGGCAATTGAAAATTGAACACAAATTTAAAATACCTTATATAACTGATAAAATATAAATTTAAGGATTTTTAAGAGAAAAACCAATCAGAAATTACTAACCACTTAGAAAAAAAAGAGAAATGACAGCTCTATATATCAAAGCCTTAAATAGGAATGCATTTATTATAAACTACAGAAACTAAGATTTCAACTCAGGAATTTATCCCCCCAAAATGAAATAAAATCAATCTAAAGAAAGTAGAGGGAAAAAAATCAATAAAAGTCAAACACAATTTAATGAAATAGATAAAAATAATAATAGTCAATAATTGAGTTAAACAATAATACTAAAAGATCAATAATCAGATAAATTTTGCCAAGTCTAATCAATCACAAAAAGAGAAAACACTTGATCGACCATTAGCAATAAAAGATGTGAACATGTTTAATTATAAAAGAATAATGTTTTGATATAAATACATTTAACAATCCAAAAGAAATAAATTTTTCTAAAAATGTTCAAGGAATGTAAGTTACCAAAGTTGACTTAATGAATAAGCAGTAACCTTAAAAAAACAAATAATTACAGAAAAATTTGAAAATAAAAATAGTTCTTTTTTAAAAAAGGCACCAGATTGAATGGTTTTATGGCGTTGGGTCATTGAAAATTTTTAAATTTTAAATTACAGAAGTAATACATGCTCATTTGAAATAAAATATTCAAACACAGGTAACTATGTAAGAAAGAATATCTCCCCACCCCCTCCTTTATCCAAATGCTAATACCTGGGATTAACCATATTAACTATAGACAGGCAAATGTACGTCTCTGCATATAATTTTAAAAAAGGGATCTTGCAGCACATATTTTTCTACACTAACTTTTTAACATCAACTGCATACCACAATATCATGTAAACAGTGTGACAAGTGCACAGTACTCCATTGTATGGATATACCATTATATATTGCAAAATACTAAGGTTCAACTGTCTCTGGTTTCAAAGAAATAAACATTCATGGATAATCTTCTAACAACCTGGAAAAGATGCTGTTTAGGGAAAAGTCTTCAGGTGCAACAAGAGAACTAGTTACTTCTGCTAGTGTCCTTCCCACTGGCACTGAGAAAATGATCAGATCTTGTGTGACAGAATAATAATACAAACCAAGGCGTGAAGTATAAACTTTCCAGATTAGCCCAACCATTTAAAAAATACATGCACACCAAAAAAACAAACAAACAAACAAACAAAACACACCAAAAAAACCCCACCCTGCCTTTCTTTCTGTGCAAAGAATTTCTAGAGTTCCCTTGTGGCTCAGTGGCTTAAGGATCTGGCACTGTCACTGTAGCAGCTCCAGTCACTGCTCTGATATGGGTTTGGTCCCTGGCCCAGGAACTTCTTCATGCTGGGTGAGGCCAAAAGAAAAGAAAAGAAAATTTCTAATCATGTTTACCCTTAGGGTCAGGGCCAGCCTGCACTTCCTGTTCAGAAGAATTTGGCAAGTTCTCTCCCCAGGCACCCACCATGAGAATTCAAGCTCAACCACTGACAAGGGTTCATTTAGTTATTACATGTTCCCGTTTCCCCCAAGTAATTCATTGCAAGGAAAATTTCTATAGATCCTCAGTCCAAACCATCATCAGCCATTATCCCTTTCTGAGGCTGGGGGTTGAAACCTGGAAAGGATGAGACCTTTTCCCAGAAGGACACGATGTGGAAAAGAAAGATCAAACATGGAAAGTGAGGATGAGTCAAGGTCACCCAACCTAAACTGCCAGGACTCTGCCAGGGTAGGGGAGGTCATGAAGGGCAGAATCCCCTGGTCCAGGAAAGCTAAGATTAGGACCAATCAAGAGAGTGATTAGTTAGTGTAAGAATTTTTTTTTTTTAGCATTGTCTTAATAATATCCCAGATTTTTACAAGAGATATAGATCATTGTATGATTGTTCCTCCTTCAGACCCACGTCCTTTTCCTTTAACATTTTATTAGCTTCATCTAAAAGTCAAGCTTCCCTGCTTTGTATTAAACATGGCCGGGTCTTTTCGACAAATGGTAGCACAATGGTTATGCATTCAAAACATTCAAAAGAATGTAGTTGAGCCCTTTCTTTCCAACATACTCCAGATTAACTCAAAATGGCCCACAGACCTAGATGTAAATGCGAACACTATTATAAACCTCTCAGAAGAAAATAGGTAGTAAATCATCATGAACTTGAATTAGGGCAAAGCCTTCTTAGATATGACACCTTACGCAAAAAAGAAAACAGATAGATTAGATGCAATCAAAACGACAAAGGACACTCTCAAGTAAGTAGAAAAAACTCATAGAACAACGGGAGAAAATATTTGCATATTATATATCATACTGATAAGGGATCTGTATCTGGTATGTATACAGAACACTTATAACTCAATAATTCAAAGACCATTAGCCCAATTTAAAAATGGGCAAAGGATCTGACTAGATATTTCTCCAAAGAAAATATGCAAATGGCCAATAAACACAAGAAAAGACATTTGACCTCTTTAGACCTTAGGGAAGTACAAATAAAAATCACAATGAGGAGTTCCCATCATGGCTGAGTAGAAACAAATCTGACTAGCATCCATTAGGACACAGGTTTGATCCCTGGCCTCATTCAGTGGGTTAAAGATCCGGTGTTACCGTGGGCTGTGGTGTAGGTTGCAGATGAGGCTCAGATCTGGTGTTGCTATGGCTGTGGTGTAGGCCAGCAGCTACAGTTCCAATTTGACCCCTAGCCTGGGAACCTCCATATGCCACAGATGTGGCCCTAAAAATACAAACACACACACACACACACACACAAAAGCCACCCACAATGAGATACCATATCATACCCACTAGGATGGCTAGAATCAAAAGACAGATAATGACAAATGTGGGCAAGGATGTGATGGGAATGTAAAATGATGCGGTCACTTTGGAAAACAGGCAGCTCCTCAAAAGCTTAAGCGTAGAATTACCATGTGACCCAGCAATTCCACCTGTAGGTGTATCCAAGAAGAATGAAAACATATGTCCACACAAAATCTTATACATGGAAGTTCATGGCAGCATTATTCATAATAGCCAAAAAGTAGAAACAGTGTACCCACTGATGAGTGGATAAACAGGATGTTGTACAAGCACAGAATGGAACACTATTCAGCCCTCAAAAAGGAATGCAGTTATAACACATGCTACAGCATGGCTGGTCCCCTGAGAACAGTACACTGAGTGAAGGAGGCCAGGCACAAAGGCCACAGATTGTATGATTCCATTTATGTGAAATGTCCAAAATAGGCAAATCCTTAGAGACAGAAAGTAGATGAGTGGTTGCCAGGGGTGGAGGACTTTGGAGAAAATGTGGAGGGACTACTGGTGGACATAGGTTGATGGAAATGCTTTGATAGAGGACAAGGTTGCACAACACTGTGTTTAGGCCAAAAGCCACTAAATGTATCCTTTAAATAGGTGAGTTACATGATATGCGAACTATATCGCAATACAGTTGCTGGTATAAAAAGGCAGGATCATTACCAGTGGCCTTGGTCTGTTATACACAAAAAGGGGATTTCATGGCCTGAAAAAACAATGCATCTTCCTAAGTATTACACTATATTACCAGTTTTTTTATTTTCTCAAGTGTGCCCAACTTCCCTGGTCTTCTGGTCATTTTAGAGAAGGGCTAAGGTCACAGTTGTGAAGAGTGGCATCTGAAAGAGAGAGATGGAAGGAATGACTTCTTGCACTGACTTTTGCCATGGTTAGCTGTGTGACCTTTGGCAAATTCCTTCACTTCTCTGGGCCTTAGGGAGCTCATCTGAAAAAAAGAGAGGCCTGAACTAAACAAATTCTCCCATACTAGAATTCTGTGATTCAGATTTAAAACGGCATATGTAAACATAAACATAATTATGAAAACAAAACATATTGTATTTGTTTATTTTTTTAATATGTAAGAAAATATGAATCAGTGGCTGTCTTGTATGATGGATGATTAGTGTTTTACCATCATATGTTTCTCAATTCTTCCATAACATAAGCATATTTAATTTTATACTTGAAAAAATATTTCTTTAAAAGTGTTGTATCGCATACATTAAAATGTGATAACTTGATTGAAATACAAGTCTGTTAAATCTATGAATACAGACGCAAGACATTTGTAATTTTCCAGTGATGAGTGGAGCTATTACAACCCTTGGGTGTTTTTAAAGTTGGAATTCTTCTATACAGAATCAAGTTATCTTGGTTTAAATGTGTTCTTGGGTTTCAGGTTGACTATAATCCTTGGCACATACTTTGATTCTCATAATGTATGTGCATGTGGTAACTTAATTTACATAGCACTGAGAGAAAGAGGGGCCTCTAGTGTAACTTTCCCAATAAAAGGGAAGAGTCAGAAAAATACTTCTTCCTACAGTTTCATATACAAAACTTGATTATGTACAATAGGTCTGCACTAATGGCAAGTAGAAAGCTGTGGTAAAATAATTTATAATATATATTCAATAATGTTCCAATGATAGAAGTAATAAAACAGTGACGACCTCCTTTTAGTTTAGAATTCCAAACCAGAAAACCATAAAAGATACAAACCAAACCAGGATACAAAAGAGGCAGAGAGCACTTAAATTTCATGGAAAAGATTTCCTTTATCTGAAGTATTTTTAGTATGTACATTTGAAATAATATTGTATCTCTCTGGGCCTAAAACAAAAATTATGTATTTAACCTTATGTGCCCACCCCCGTGCCCCCTCAAAAAGATGTGTCCAAATAACCAATGTTTTCCTAATGAAAGACCAATTGACTTGTTTAAAAAAAAAAAAAAGTAATGTATTTTTAATAAGTGAATGAGAATACAGCTGAAGATCTAAAAATGGTTAAATATGGCAAGAGTCTTGGTGGATCAAACCATCTGCCCACATGTACCTCCATGTATTTATTCATTAGGATTGGAAAACCAACCTGGAGGTCATAGTGGACCTCAGAAGCATGTGAGCAATGGAGCCACAAGTGGCTTTTCCTCTGGGAGACAAATAGCCTCTTGCAACATGAAGAGGCCTGGATAAACACGGCTTCCTTGCCTATTACTGTGTGCAGTTCTAGGCAATCACTTGTCTAAAGATGTCCTGTGTGTGTTAATTATTTCTGCAACTCAGAACACATAGAGATGGGATTAGGAAATGAAGAAACGCACTGTGATGTCAGGAGTGCCATCGTTTTGCCAGGCTTCTTCGTTGTTGTCTTTGTTATTTAAATATCCTGTTGTGTAAGTATAAAGACAGGAAGTGAGTTATACAAACCCTTACAAACAACAGCAGTACTGAATTTCAGATTAGCAGATGTGCTTGCTGTTTGGAGAGTTGATATATATTTAGTTTCTGGAAAATGCTAAAAAGTACCACGTTTTCTCCTAGAAAAACATTTTCAATATTTCAAAAGAAGCTTTGACAGTACTGCATAAATATGCTCTGGTTAATAATTGCCGCTTGGGCCTCTAACAGCAGACTTTAATTATTTCGCTTCTGCTTTATTTGTGTTTCTTTCAAAACACTTAAAATCTTGTCTTGGACGGTGAGAGAGAGAGAGAGAGGTGGAATAAATGAGCAACGTGGAATACACTGGGCATTGTTTCTGCCTGGGCTCTACTGGGTTTTCATGCTGATTAGAATCTCTGGGCTGAAAAAGGGAGTGAAACCCTGTCACTTGGTCCTCCCACCACCGCCGGCTTTTCTGGCAGAGCAGCCACTGCTGTAAGAGCACTGCTTCTGGGGCTTAGTACCCTCAACTCCACTAGGGAGAGAATGGTTCAGAAGAGCTCCTTCCTCTTTTAGGGTCAGAATCCGAAGCGCCCCCAACGGAGCTTTTTTCTGTTTCTTTTTCCATTTACCCGTGCTTATTTGCCTCTTGAATTTCAGATTTTAGAAATCTGTACATTTTCCTAAAGGGGTGGGGATATAAAATAATTCTGAGTCCAAGTTAGGAACACCTCCGGCACTGAGACCCTCAAGGCTCATCTCCATAAGATCAACTGGATGAAATGCAGTGAAATGGCGTTTGGGGGTGTGGGCTGGGGGGAGGGTTAGAGATGTTATTCATTTCGCGAGCACATGACATTTCCACGGGTGCTCTTAGAGTATAAGATGGGCGAGCAGCTCGTCTCATTGTCCCAGATGAAACCTCGCACCACACCGGAGAACAGGAAGTGGAGAAGAGTTTGAAAGAGAGCTTTGATGAGGAGTTTCCCTTGTTTCTGGGCTGGCTCTGCCCAGGAGAGTGAGCCCTCCTGCTCCCCGCCCCCTCCTTCCACAGGGGACGGAGGTAGATTCCATTTTCTGCGGCCGAAACGCCCCAGCCTGTTACACTCTGTGCTTTATCTCTGCAGCCAACTCAGCGCCACGAGTAACTGTGTGTCCCCTGCTGTAACACAATGAAGGTAACCGAGGCTTAACAAGGAACCCATTTTCTTTCCAGTTTCTCTAAGAAAGATCACAGAATTCTGATATAATTTAAAAGAACATAAAATCCTGTGGGGGGAGGGAGGGAGGAATGGATTACGTGTTGGTGTCCTGTGTCCAAATAGTCAGCCATAATTTGTTTGTCAATAAGCTTTATTTCAGACCTGCTGCCTTTGAAAAGTCATTTTAAGATCTTGAGAAAGAGATCCAAATGAACTGTTTCCAAACAAATTTAACAACAACCTCATTTCTGGTCAATGGCTCCATTGCCTTTTTCCTTTTTTCTTTCTTTGTTTTTTTCTCTCTCTCTCTCTCTCTTTTTTTTTTTTTTTTTTTTACAATTTTTTAATGACAGTGTATGAAGATCATTATTTTGAAAGCTGTATGCACATCCATGAACAAATCATTTAAAACACCCATTTGTATGAAACATACACTTAATAAGCTTGAGGAGAGCACTGTCCCATATTTGGATTGTAAGTGGCCTACAGCCCCTTCAAAGCCCGGCTTTTAAAGCTTAAGGAATGGGCCATAATGCTAGAAGGTAGTCTTGTTAGAAGGTACAGTTTGGTTCAAAGACAGCTTTTTTATTTCTTTGATTTGCTGATTTCTTAGAATTAGATAAGCTTTTGCTAGTCCTATTGATTTTCTGTTGAATCTCTTGAAAACCTCATTTGGTGAGCTGTGTTTTAGGCATCTTAGCTGGATCTCTGTTGCTGGGTTTTCTCAAACATTAAAAAAACAAAAACAAATCATTGGTCCTTTGGCCACTTCAAGTCTTACCTGTATTTCATTTCAATAACATGAAACTGCAGGCAGACCCTGCAACAGTAGAATATGCCAAGGTGCGAATATACTCTAGGAATTATATTTGTAATTGGATTTTTTTTTTTCTTTTTAGGGCTGTACTTGTGGCATATGAAAGCTTCCAGGCTAGGGGTCGAATAAGAGTTACAGCTGCCAGCCTATACCACAGCCACAGCACCTCGGGATCCAAGTCCCATCTGTGACCTACAACACAGCTCATGGCAATGCTGGATCCTCAACTCACTGAGCCAGGACAGGGATGAAACCTGTATCCTCTTGGATACTAGTCAGACTGGTTTCTGCTATGCCACTGGGGGAACTCCTACAATGGGATTTTAGTAAACACCCTCTTCCAGTTATAATTCTACTTTGTAACTTTGTTTACAATTTGATCTGGGATCCCTACCCTTGGTCTTAATGTGATAACAAATTTATTCTTCAAGTGTTATTTAATTGTCCTTAGGGTTGAGAGAGAAACTATGTTTAGGACCCTCCATGGGCTTTGCCACTGAAGAGTCTAGTTTATCCCTTTAGACTCCTCCAGAAATAATAGTTCCTGACTTTTGCAGAGTTAAAATATAGGACTAATGACCAGCTTTTAATGTGCAAATTAAGTATTCAGTATAGAGTATTCAGCATTCCTTTTGCCCATCTTATTTAACTCAAATTCTCTGTTGAAATTCGAAGTGCGGGTTGAGTCTTCATCTCAGTCAATGGGGGTCACGTTAGGATGATGCTTCTAGATACGATTTTGGGGTAAAGTAGGAAATTACAAGGAACAATACATGGAAAAGTGGCATAGCTGTAGTTCTGCCAAAATGCCATCAAGACATCAGATAGGTTAATGATTACCTTTAAAAACTGCAAAGCTCAAATCTCGGCCTAAAAAAATACAAAAGCTGACACTTAGCCAAGCAATCTGGACTCCTCCTGGCCGTTGGGCCCCAAGTGTCTGAATCGGGAGCAGAGAGAAGGAAGTCAATGGCTTTCGTGTCCCAGGAAGAAAAGACCATCTTCCCTTTGTTCTGAGCAAAACTGGAAAAGATGGTTTTTCCTGAAGACCTCAGCACAGTTGCCTGCTTTCTTTAATGCTTACTAACATTCTTTGTCTGTAGATCTTAGCGATTATATATAATAGTTTTCACTCATGGCAACCTATTAAGAGACTACTTATATACACCAAATTATATAGTTAGAAACTGCCGTATACTTTGGAAACTGGGAAAAGCATTTGCAACTGTATGGCTAGAGAGCCGTGTGTCTCTTGTCTCTGCCACAAGGTGGGGAGACATTTCTGCCAGAGGACTCAGCATTGCAATGACAAGTTTCACAGCTGACGTTTCTCCTGCAAGATAAAGTCACTTTCTTGCTTGAAAAAGATTATTTGCTATGTTCGGACCACCTCCTTTCTGCCATTTGGGTAGGTTTTGAGCTTCTTTGGCTGATTTATTTGCTATAATGCAGACAATGGAGTCCTAAGGCTTAATTTTTAATTGTTTTATTGTCTGAAACAGTATCATGGGTGTACTGGGCACATGCGTCCAGGATCAAGAGCACTGGAGGAGGCCTTCCTGAACCTCCGCAACCCTGGGACACACGCTGGGTCATGAACACAGCCCACACTGGCAACCAGCACAGTTTGGGGGTCAATCTCTACCTCACAGTGTACAGGAAAAGTACAATTAAACTGCCCGGAACTTTGGTCATAACAAACTGCTTCTAAATGGCTCCCAGGGGCTTTCTTGTGTTATTTCAGTAACAATACCAATTTAAATGGATAACCCTGATTTCTAAAAATCCAAAGCCATATATTATTAATAGTCTTTGAGAAACATAAGCCGTATATCAGTTAACCTCATGGAGTCTCTTTTGGGGGCCATGGAGGCTGAGTTTTCTTGGAAGCACTCACCTAGTGACACCAGATTATTGACCAGAACATGCCCGAGTGTACCTTTAGACGGCACCCTTGATTTTCACCAGTAAAACCCTGGGAAGTGTTTGAACAAAGGCAGCCCTATTTTTAGTGAACATTCATGCTGATTAATAGGGCAGGAGAGTTTGGGGGGGAGTGGGAGAAAGTAGAGGGTTTGGATGAATGCCGGGGTGCAGAAAAGGCAGTCTTTTCAGCATTTCGGGGCCCACAGCCTCACAGCGCTGCTTGCTTCTCAGCCAAGTGGAAACTGCACTCGGCACAGCGGCAGGTAAGCACTCCCGGTCAGTACTCGGGAGGGTTTTTTTCCGTTTGTTTTGAAAGCAAGCAAATTCCTAGAATATTACGTCCGTGAGCACTGGTATGATAGACCAAACACAGGAGGCCACGTCACAAATAAAATGCTTACCAGAAATCCTTGTGAATGTTATTGAGAGCACTTAAAAATTATATTATTGACAGTAAAGCAAATAATTATTTCATAAGGGCCATAATGACAGAAACTGGCAATGATTTGGGCATATCCATTTTCTGAATCTATATCCTTATTTTCTATAATACATATCTTACCCCCCAAAACAAACAAACAAAACCCACCAAGAGTAAATATGGGGCTCTCCTAGTTTCTAAGAAACAGGTGTTTAAATTGTGGAGATGAATATTCCTCAGATATCAGTGATTTCGACTACCCTTTCCACATCTCTTTTCTTCCCCAAATCCCCAACAGATGATCAGCTGCACTCATATTACCTTATGTCACCAAGACGGTGAAGACAAGTTTCTGAAATGATTTTTCATCCAAAGCCCTGAAATGATTTTGGGAAAGTCGATATTTTAAAAGGCCATTTTCCTGAGATAAGAACTGAGTTTGACGTCTGGGATGAGGATCTTGATCAAGAGAAACAACCTTCACACCAAAGGGGGATGCCTTGCCTGAAAGAGTGAGCTAACTATGTTAAATTTAGAAAAGAACAATGGAGTTGACTTTAGCATGTTTTCTACTGTGATCTCTGTTACCCAGAAACAAATACTAAATGACGTTAATGTCACTTTAATTCTTTAAAATGTTAAGTGGAAATGGGGAAAAAGAACAATCACTGGGCATGAGAAAAATTGCTGTCTTAAAAAATCCAACATCTAGAATTATATGAATAAGTACCCCCCAGATACTCAGCAGTTGTCAATAATATTTTTAACAGGGCTTGGATCACCAGAAGTCAGGCATGGGCACCTCAGCCCCCAGTGTTTTGTGGCCGCGAGGTGGCTGGAGACAGCTTAGTGTTTTCCCACCTTACATCAGATAGAAAAAAGTTGCTAAGAGCCCAGCAATGCTCACGCACATGATGTAAAAGTGAAAATGCACACAGAATTCAATTACATCTTGCAAGAAAAGTGACTGAGACATGTCACAAAAGTTGGGCAAGGAAGAATTACCCAACTAACGTCAGAGTTCCTATATCAGACTGTGATCACTTTAGATTTGCCAAAGAAACAAAATAAATGATGAATTAATCCTTGATATTACTCTAATTTTTTTGCATTTAGAAAATTGTTATAGATTGCCAATCTTAAAAAAAAAAAAAAAAATCGCTAACGCCTTTACCCAGAGTCCCATGGAGGCTCAGCAGGTTAAGGATCCGGCATTGTCACTGCTACGGTGCAGGTTTGATCCCTAGGCAGGGAACTTCTGTATGCCTCGGATGTGGCCAAAAAAAGAAAAAAAAAGAAAAACAAAACAAAACAAAACAGAAAATGCCCATGCTCACTCATCAGATATTTGTTTCCAATTTTGTTCCTGTCCCTTAGAGAGAGATCAGTGATCCTTCCCCCCAAACCAAATACATCATTACAAAGAAATGCAAATAAAAGAAACAAATAATATTGAGAAAAGCAAAACTTGGAAGACTTTATCTAATGCTTGGATAGTTGCATGGGCAATTTTCTTAGTTTAGAGACAATAGTAAAGAACCACCTATTAATTAATTTGTTCATTCTTGAAAGGAACGGCCCCAGAGAGTGGCTGCCTTGCCGGGCTGGTGAGGGCATGGTTATTAATCACCCCACACAGGCCAATATGGAGCGGGTTACCCCCAGGCTTCTCCGGGAGCCCCCACTGCTGTTTCTCTTTCTTTATGCACCAAGAAGACCTGGGTGTGGGCTTTAAGACAGCAACATTTTCACACAAGGAGCCTTAAACCTTCCACCTTACCACCGACCATTGCTGTCTTTTGCATCTGCGGTGCCTTTAAAAGAACAGCTGCGTCCTCTCCCCTCCAGTGTTTGCACTTTTACCTGTAATCTGATTGCGGGAGGAAAGGAAAACCCGAGCACCCCTCCCTGCACCCGTCCCTGATCGTTTGTTTGGTTAGTAATTCTACCTAGCCGGGACTTTTCCCTTCCCGGGCTTGCCGGGCTCTTCCACGGGGCTGCATCTCCATGGCAATGGAAAAACACGATGCTGGCTGGCGAGGGCCCGGAGCCAATGAAACCCTGCCCTGGCTCCGGCCTCGCGGGAGGGGCTGCGCTAATTTATAGGTGGCCTTTAGGGATGTTGGGATTCAGAGATCAAAGAAGGTCAAAAGGGGGCTGTTGGAATGGGAGATATTTATTGTGTTTAATATAAATACAAATGTGTGCAAGGAGAGAAACTGAAACCTTAAAAGTCATGTCGATCATGGTGAGTCAATATAAATACCACTGAAGATGGGCAGCCTGCGGAAATTAACTGGCACTTTAAAAAGACGGCTTATTTTAAATTGGGGTAAATTAAGGCAGTGCCCATCTCAATGGAAACTGAAAGTAGGAGTCAGCAGAAAGCTTTGGTTAAGATTTCTAACTGCGCTGGTGATCTGCTTGGTACTATCTTCTGGTTTTAAATGCTAGGTTGACCCAGAGCACTTTAGAAATTTCTGGTTGCACTTCTTAGCAACATGTTTTGTTGTTCAGAACATTTGTTTCACACTGTCAACTATACAGTTAACTCTGTGCCCGTTAAACAACATGAATGTGACAAACGGTGGCATGGGGGTGTGAGTGCAGCAGGGGGAAAGGGGCTTTGTGCTTGGGGGGTCTCCATTAGTGAAACAATAAATAAGCCTCTAGTAAAACTGATATGATGGGAAGTGACTTCCATTCAGTTAACTCAATTATTAGTGCTAATTGGGGCTAGGTGAAGCACAGATAATTGAAATTCACAGAAAATCCAAAAACCTCTATTTAACCAATAACTTCAAACTTCTTCCTCATCAAACCAATTACCAGAGGACCTAACAAATAGAAAAAAAAAAAAAAAGAAAAAAAAAAGGATTAAATTGACTTTCACCTTCCCAAAGATTACCACTATGCTGTCTCTTATTGATGAATTGGGACCGAGCGCCAAAGACCGACTGTATTCCAGAGGCTAAGTTACAGATGGTCCCCAACAATGAAAACAGAAAGGATTTTATTCCAAAAGTTTGTTTGCAAATCAGCTATTTGAGACTTTTTTCTCATGGAACAATGTTATTTATTCACTGTGGTTGGATTCCAAGGCCCAGAGAGACCGACTGGTAACCTAATGACACAGGAAATATATTTAGAATTCTAAGTCCCTTAATCAATCCCTTTTGAATCCTAAACCCTTGGCTTCCAACTCCTAAATCTCTCTGAGCCTTAAATTGAATATTTTTTAATTGAAGTAAAATTCACATAAGGCAAAACGAACCATTTAAAAGGGAACAGTTCAGTGGCAGTTAGTGTGTTCACAGTGTTGTCATCTCTATGTACTTTCTGAACATTTTCATTGCCCCCCAAAGAGAACTCTTTTGAACCCATTAGCAGCCCCTCCCCATTCTCCCACCCCCTCAGTCCCTGAAACCACTGATCTACTTTCTGTCTCTGTGGATTTCCTGTTGTGGATATTTCGCATAAATGGAATCATACAACATGTGGTCTTTTGTGTCTGGCTTCTTTCACCAACCTAATGTATTTAAGGTTCATTCATGCTGTATCGTGTATCAGTGCTTCATTCCTTTTTTCTTGCCAAAGAACATTCCGTTGTATAGAGGTACCACATTTTCTTGATCCATTCACGGTTGATGGACATGGGTTGTTTCCATCTGGAGGTTGTGTGACTCAGGCTGCCATCACTTCTGAAATTCCACCCCAAGATCCTCTGGTCTGGGAGGAACCAGGTTGTGGAAAGGATGAAGGATGGACCTGAGCTTGGAGCAGAGCGCTACTGTGGCCAAACTTGAGGAGATTCTTTATGTGCTGGCATGGGGACCTAGGGCAGGCATGGCCCCTCCCATGAGGGGTGATGTCTGCCAGCAACATGTCTCAAGAATGTCAGCAGACAAGGACAACTGGAGTTCCTGTTGTGGCTCAGTGGGTTAGGAACCCAACACTGTCTGGGAGGATGTGGGGTTGATCCTGGGCCTCACTACTCAGTGGGTTAAGGATCTGGCCATAGGTCACAGATGCTCCTTGGATCCTGAGTTGCTGTGACTGTGGCTGTGGTGTAGACCACAGGGGCAGCCCTAAAAAGCAAAAAACAAAACAAAAAACAAATGAACAGACAACCCCACAGTGGAGGAGGGCTTGGGGAGGCAGGAGGCCTCTTCTGAGGACAGAAGCAATTCAGGCCAGGGCGGCTGTGGGGGCCCCGCCGAGAATGGGCACTTTCCTCAGACTCAAGTAGAGCTGGGCCCTGGACTGACAGCCAGCAAGAAACCTGGCCAACATTCTTGGTCTGTGTCCCACTTTTCTGAAAACACAGGTGCCAGAAGTGTTTTCTGTGGCAGTTGGCGAATTCAATACTAAATCCCACTCTGCAGAGAATTCTGTCACCTGCCAGAGTGGTCCTGTGCGCTGAAAGCCACACCTTAGGGCAAATGCCAGCCTTGAATCTCCAGTACCCCTGAATCAGGCCCAAGCCCTCATGCCCTCTGCTCCTGCATCGTTACCAGGATGGGAGGGGCTAGCCCACCACCCTGGGGAATGTTCCAGAAGCAAGTCTTGCCTGCTCCCATATGGCCTACTCGGCATTTTCAATAACACTGTTGGTCAGAGTTTTTTATAAGAGAACCGAAGGAGAGACATAATTTCTGATTGTGTCCTTTGGTATGTGTGTGTGTGTGTGTGTGTGTGTGTGTGTGTGTGCAGGTATAGATATGTATGTATACATAATGTATACATAAGTATAGGTATGTAATCTCTGAAATGAGTTATATTTGTCTCATAAACTTCATTTTTTTTTTTTTTTTGTCTTTTTAGGGCCACAGCCGTGGCTTATGGAAATTCCCAGGCTAGGGGTCCAATCAGAGCAGTAGCTGCCGGCCTACACCACAGCCGCAGCAACACAGGATCTGAACTGCATCTTCGAACTACACGACAGCTCACGGCCACGGCAATGCCAGATCCTTAACCCACTGAGAGAGGCCAGGCATCCTCATGGATGCTAGTCAGGTTTGTCAACTGCTGAGCCATGATGGGAACTCCTCATAAACTTCATTTTAATTCAATAAATAAAATTTGTCCAACATCCAGCTACTTCTTACTAACACATTAACATTTCATTTTCCCCATTTTTCCTTTTAGTTCTTGTTATAGAATATCATTTTTTTATTTTGCCTTTTCCACTACTTTGCCATTTTTCTCAGTGTTTCATAATTTGATTTAATTGGCCGCATTTGTGTTTCAAGACTTGAAAAGCTCGTCGCTGTGTTAGGTACAATCCTTACCTGACCCTCTTGGTCAAAGTCCCGTTTCAAGAGGAGTCAGGAAAGCCCCTGAAAGATGCACCCATAAAAGCTCCCAGGCCTTAGGATCCCTGTGGGATGAATCAAGCGCTGGCCGATGCAATGGGTCCCCAGTTTTATGAAGGCCTGGGGGGTTCCAGTGGCCAGGCAGGTGGAAGAGTCTGAGGAGGAGGGAAAGTGGCTTCTGTATTTGCCTCCCCCTCCGGGGCACAGAACTGACCCCTTAAGCGGCAGGGTTCGGGAGCCCCAGTGCAAGGACATGTGAGTTCTCCCAAAACGAGAAAGAAAAGGGACACAGTTTGGAGAAGGGAGAAGAGTAAAAGAGTAAAAGCTGACTTTCAATTTTAAAAAATTGGTGGGTTTCTTTTTTAAAAAAGTAAAATGTCTTTATTGAGCTGCAATTCACCTGACATGCAATGGACTTCTTAAAATGTAGAATTCAGTGCTATTTATTGTATTCACAATGACGCACAAACACTGGCTCTCTAGTTTCAAAACTTTTTAGTGATCCTGTAAAAATATTCCTTCTGCCCTCCCCCAGCCCCTGGTGACCTCTAATCTGCTTTTGATCCCTGTGGATTTGCCCTTCCTATACTACATGTCCTTTTGTGTCTGGCTTCTTTCACTGAGTGTAATTTGTCAAGATTTGTTTTGATCTGAATGCTCACATCCCCCTCAAATGCATATGATGGTGAAACCTTACCCTCTGGTGTAATGGTGTTAGGAGGGGGCCTTTGGGAGGTGATGAGGTCGTGAGGGTGGAGACCCCACAATGGGATTAGTGCCCTTGGAAGAAGAGGAAGGAACAGGGGGTCTCCCTTTGCTCTCACTGTGGAAGGCACAAGGCGGGCCCTACTCCAGGAGGAGGACCCTCACCACATACTGGATAGACCAGCACCTCAGTATTGGATGCCCAGCCTCCAGAACTATGACAAATAAACATCTGATGTTTAAGCCCCCCAGTCTATGGTGTTTGTTACAGCTGCCCAAGGGGGTTGGATAGGTGCATCCAAGGAAGAGGTGTCGGGACCTGGGAGCAGGTAGGGAGTGTGGTTATCTTCAGAAACAAATGTGATGATTACTTTATAAAATTCACCTCCTGTTCTTCAATCATAAAAAGGACATCACCGATTATAAATACTGTAGAATAAAGGTCATCCCTTTTTACCAAAGATCACGACACAATCAGACCTCTTCCTGGGCCCCATATCACTTCCTGGATGGCAAGGATCCTAATCACCTCCTACCATGGGATTTCCTAGAAATCACAGAATCTTAGGAAAGTATTGAAAAGCATGCATCAATAACCATTTTCAATATTTTATTGTGTATGTAACATATACACATTTGCTTTTTAGGGTCACATCCGTGGCATATGGAGGTTCCCAGGCTAGGGGTCGAAATGGAAGTACAGCTGCCAGACTACACCACAGCCACAGCAAAGCAGGACTCAAGCTGCATCTGCAACCTACACCATAGCTCACGGTAATGCCAGATCCCCAGTCCACTGAGTGAGGCCAGGGACTGAACCTGCAACCTCATGGTTACTTGTTGTATTCATTTCCTCTGCACAACATGGGAACTCTTATATTTCACATTTTAAAAAAAATATACATACACACGCTATTTATAAATTTCAGCTCCCCCCATGTCCTGAGGGTTTTAAGCTTCTGAACTCTTTTCTTCTTTTTTTCTTTTTTTTGGGCTGCACCTGTGGCATGTGGAAGTTCCTAGGCCAGGGATGGAACCAGAGCCACAGAAGTGACCCAGGCTGCTGCAGTTACAATGCCAGGTCCTTAAGCCACTGCGCCACAAGGGAACTCCATGAACTCTTTTTGATAGACACAGAATAGAAGCTACTGCAAACTCAATCTTATTTTCAAACATCCTTTCTTTTTATACCTGTAGGAAAATTTTTTAAAAAAATAAACGTGTTGGTTTAGGAAAACGTCCAGAGCTCTGGCTTATATCCTAGCTCTGATGAGCACTTCATGCTGTGCTGGAAGGCCTTCTGCTTAAGGGTGCATGGTGCACTTTGAGGTGTGGTTAGGTGTCTGTGCACCATTCCTTAGTATCTGCACCTTCCGAAAGGTTGACCTGGAGGTTTGCAGTTAGGTGTGGCAATGCACGCAGTGCTCAGAAACATGCAGTCTGTGTGGACACCCACTGACCACTCTCCTGCTATGGGGACTCTGGGTGAGCTGTTAAGTCCCCTCCCCCCCGCCCTGTGTCTCCCCCTGAAAACACGATAACGATGTACATACCTCATAGCTGTGGTGTGAGGGGTGTGAAGCTTCGGTGAATTAAAGTTTTTAAAGCATTTGGAACAGGGTCTGACACCAAAAAAGTGCTATCTGAAGTCTCAATGAACTAAATTTGGTTTAAAGATGTACAAGAAAACACTGAAAAGTACCAGGAAAATATGCAATAACTTGATCTGCCAGGTGGGGTAGTCGTTCTTCTTGCTAATTCATTTTATTTCCCTGTAAAATGGGCATAATAATGCTTGTGTGTGTGTGTGTGTGTGTGTGTATGTGTGTGTATGTTGGTTTTCTTTAAGGAGAGATTACCTTCTGGGAGAGGAATTATGGAGTTGAAAGGGGGAGCCAGAAATCCCTTGCTAACTTTTTAGGCTGGCAGGGTAGGTCAGCAGACCACAAGAGGAGAAACCTCAAGAAAAATTGCATTTGATGATGCTGGTAGGGCCAATGGCTTATTTGTTTGTTTGCTTATTGCTCTTTTGTTTTTCCATTAGGGACTAAGTTCAATGGTGCTAATGTCAAGAGTGAAAATGGAAAAAGACTTTGTCTCTGAAACACAGACCTCTGTGATGGCGAAAGTAAGGTGGCCTCAGAGCCCTCCGCCCTGACCCGGGAGATGGCTGCACCCCCGTGTCCACCAGCTCAGCACAAGCCCTTTTCAGAACCCTCCCCTCTCTGTGTGACCATGTGCCATTTGTGTAGAAAACAGGCATATTTGCATGACACCCAGTAGCTTGCAGAATCTGTTTCTTCTGGTCACAAATGGTAGTGATCCAGGGATGCGTGGTTTCCATGGCCAACTGCTACGTCTGGAGCCACTAAGATTTTCCATCAGGGTGAAGGACGCTGCTCTAATCTTGGTTAATTCATGGTGCACTATTTGAATTGATGTGTAATATTAAAGCTTCATCTCCCGGGATAATAAGAATATCTAAGTGAACATTTTGGCCTTTGTAAATCCACACAAAGGCAACGTTAGAATTTCAGACAAGGCACCCAAATGAGGGCTTCTCGAGGAATGTCTTGCCCTCACCTCGGCTGTGGATTTTGGTTTGATTAATGGTTCACTTCTGAAGGGTCCCCGCTGAGATGCAAGTGATGTGGCATCCTAACTGGCATGGCAGATGGCCAGTCTGGAGTGGTCACAACAGTGCACAGAGTTCAAGGACTCAGCAAGGACTTGGGGGTCTTTACTGAGTGAAGCAACACTTCTGGGGGTGGGGACACCATGGTCAACAGGAATAGTGTCCATCTCTCAGAGAGCCGGCCACCCAGGATAGGAGATAGACTTCAGGTAGACACTGGTCACCAGGAAGGCAGTGATGTTGGGAGCAAAGGAGCAGGAGTGGTCCAGAGGAAGAGTCGAGTTGTCTGGGAGAGCAGGAGGCTTCACAGAGAAAGTGGTCATGGAGCAGGTCAGGCAGCACCCAGCCTATTAATGCAAATGGGTCAGTGTCCCAACAGTGAGAGGGGGAGCAGGCCTGTGGGGGCGTGTGGGCAGCCAGAAGGAGTTGTTTCCCATGCTGGCCTGTCAGGAGTCGGGTGGGGTTGGGGTGGTTGGTAGGGCTGGGTCAGGCAAGGAGGAAAACGCACCTGAATTCAGCTCCTCTTGGCCCCCTCCTCCTCTTCAGCCCCAGACCACGTCCTCCGCACCGCCTGAATTCTCTTTCTTAGTCAATACAGAGCCAGAGTCCATGAGTCCAGCCAAGTTTTGGACCACTTCTTCTGTGCCACCTCTGGTGTTTTTTCGATTCGTTGATTCCTATGTAATATCATTTCATTGAACCCTCAGATGTGTCAGGTGAGGTTATTTTGAAACATCAATCGGCCAGCCAAAATTTGAAATATTATCTGTTTTGTTTTCCTTCTCTCCCTCCCACCTGCTGGTAACAAAATATGTCCATATTCACTTTGGCCCTGCTTTCTTTTTTCTTTGTCTTTTTATAGCTGCACCTGTGGCATATGGAAGTTCCTGGGCTAGGGATCGAATTGGAGCTGCAGCTGCAGGCCTATGCCACAACCACAGCAACAAGGGGATCCTTAATCCACTGAACAAGGCTGGGGCTTGAACCCGCTTCCTCAAGGACACTATGTCGGGTTCCTAACCCACTGAGCCACATTGGGAACTCCTAGCCCTGCTTCTGTATGAACTTTTGCGCAGCTTCAAGAAATAGCCATCTTTTAGGACTGAATTTATATAGGCACAAATATTTGAAAAATCACGACACTTATAATAATGTGCAACCTTCTAGAGGAGTATTTAAAACAAATATCTTTACGTGTCTGAGTGCATGCTTAAAGTGTACTGATAAAAGACGTATACAGCAGCAAAGTTTAGCCACGATTTCCTCCTTTCATCTTACCCATTTTTGAGGAATTAGAAAAGTATATAGCAAATAATGTAGAAGTTGAAAAGAAATAATAGGGAGTGAAGAAAAGAGTTCCAGAAATAAATGATGTGACATTTTCATAACATTCATAGGAAGAGACAGTTGGACTTTCTACCATTTTCTTATCTTTTACTCTGAACACTGGGAGAGCGAAGTCAGATGCCGTTTTGGCAGGGGGAAGCCTTTTACTGGAAAATCCTGTAAAAGGATACACCCAGCCCTAGAGGATTCTGTGAAACTTCTGGACAATGGGAGTTACTGAGTCACATAAGTGGCATTACGTAAGCAGGTGAAATTTCTCCCCAAATGTGGTTTAAATAATCTTCATTTGTACTCATGTCTTTGTTTTCTCTGAGTGTGGAGCAAGTTTTAGCCACACTGGAGAGAGCCAGACGGAACTAACACCTCCAGAAAAGAACTGGGATGGAACTCAGGTTCAGCAGTGGAGCAGTGGAGGTGCTATTTTTATTGGATTTGATACGTGGCTGCCAGGGCTGCGAAGGGAACTGAGTCAGCATCATGTCCCAGCGGGATGCCTTCGGTTTCCTGAACACCTTGCCCTTGAGCAGTGCTTGAGTCCCCGTCTCTGTGCGAGAGCACCTCCAGCCCCAGGAGCTGCAGTCCTGGGCTCCCCCCTCCACGGAGTGCAGGAGGATCACCTGCCAGGGGTGTTCCTCCTGCTTCTGCCTCTGTTTTGCCAGGGTCCCCCCCTTCTGAAGAAGGTCCTTTTGTGTCCCTGTTTCTTCCTGGCGTGTGTCTCCTAGTCTGTCATTGATTCCCCCATAGACTGACCTCTCCTTGACCTCGGAGAAATATTACCTTTTGGGCTTAGGACTGGAAGGGGCAGGTGAGGACACAACTGAGGGGGCTGGACTGGTGACGTTCTCGTCGGCAGTTGAGCATGAGAGACACGGGAGCCATTTTTTTACTCTTTTTTACAGCTGCATACTTTTACACCTATATAGTCTTTAATATGTAAGAAGCATCTCAGGACAGTTTTGTAATTTTAAATGTTAATGAATCCTAGATGCACGTAATGTCCAGTTTTGTCCCATATCCTAGAGGTTTCTGCCCTGAACACTCTGATCATCTCTCTTCCGCCTTAACACTCTAGTCCAAGGTGAAGAGTCAGGAAAGACACTCACGACAGGCTGCAGAAGTCTGTGGTTTTGATGTATGTGTTTGCACACATAACTCAGTGCTTCCCTGGCTGCCCGGCCCACTTCTGCACACGTGAAAGTTACCATAGGGCTTGTGGAAACGTGGATCACCACCCCCCACAAGGGCCAGATCTGGATCAGCAGATCCGGGGCTACTTGAGAATTTGTTGGTAGCTCCCCCACTGCTGCTTGTGCTCCTGGTCTGCAGGTCACACCTGAGGTCTGTGGATGCAGAGGAAAAACTGCAGATACAGCCAAGCAGGGTGACCCAGGCCACTCCTGAGTCCAGGAAGGGGTGCAGATGTGAAGTGGACTCTGACTTATGACTTTAGGGACCTCTGAATTTGATTTTTTTTCACAAGACTTAATGGACTTGTGATTTAATAGATTTATTCTGAACTTGAATTTTTCAGAATGAAAATATATTGCTTGGGAAATAGTATTTTTAATTATATATATTTTTCACAAATGCATATAATGCTTTTTCCCATCAAGGAGATTAACCATAGTATCTTGGCTAGAGCAATGCCCCTTCTTTTCATTTCTCAGGTCTGAGCACATGACCTTGCTACATATTTCAGAAATTGTAAATGGTGTGCCCATGTGATCTTGGTTTAGTCTTTGAAAAGCAAATAAAAACTATTTTTTGAAAAACTAGTTAGGAGTTCCCTTTGTGGCTCAGCGGTAACGAACTCATGGACTAGTATCCATGAGGATGCAGGTTTGATTCCTGGCCTCGCTGAGTGGGTTAAGGATCTGGCATTGTTGTGAGCTGTGGAGTAGGTCATAGACTTGGCTTAGATCTGGTGTTGCTGTGGCTGTGGTGTAGGCTGGCAGCTACAGCTCTGATTAGACCCCCTAACCTGGGAACTTCCATACGCTGAAGGTGAGATCCTAAAAAACCAAAACCAAAAAAAAAAAAAAAAAAAAAAAGATTTGGTAGCTCCCGCTGTGGCACAGTGAGATTGGCGGTGTCTTAGGAGCACTGGGACATGGGTTTGATCCCTGCCTGGGCACAGTGGGTTAATGATCTAGCATTGCTGGATCTGGTTTAGGTAGAGACTGTTGCTAGGATCTGATCCCTCGCCCAGGAATTCCATATGCCTCGGGGAGGCCAAAAAAGAAAAAATATATTATTTTTTATAAAAAAGCAGTAAGTAAGCTGATCTGGCACATTTTTATTGATATGCATAATTGTTACTGGTTTGTCTGATAATCAGGCAATAACGATAAACAAAACAACTAATAGGTGTTTTTTCTCTTACATAACCCAAATAATTTTTTTAATATAATTTTGCTTTCTTCTGGTGTCCCTAATTCTCTAGTATTTATTGCAGTCAGCACCACATTAGCAGGATCGTCTAAGTAAGGAGATAGCTAAGCCTCATCACATACCAGCCTACAAAATACACACATCACATTCTCCTAAGGCTTGGAGCTTGTGACCAAGGCCCATTATGCTTTTTGGGGCTTTTCCAACAGAGGCAATGTTGAGGATCTTGATGACAGTGAAGAAGCTGCTTAGGCTGATGAAGATGGTGATGAGGTCCCCAGTGCTGGTTACTTCTTCAGCACCGGGCACTGCCCTGGGTCCTTGTGACAGAAGATGTTATTTAATCTTCTTGGTGACAACACACTGTAAGTAAGATCACCACCCCATTTCAGAGATGAAGAAATAGTCACTTGCCCAACCGCGGCCTAGAACAGGAAAGGGGTAGGATTGGATGCCAAGGGGTAGGATTGGATGCCAAGGGGTAGGATTGGATGCCAAGGGGTAGGATTGGATGCCAAACATCTCTTTCTCCACATCAAGAGTTCTTTTCTTTTGGAGGGGACTTCAGCCTGCAGCTTCCCCCAGACCTTGATTGACCTTGGACAGCCTGGTTCTTCTGCCCAGCTGCCCTTCCCTCCATGCCCCCATGGCCACACCTGCCCCTCCATGCCCACTCCTCCATGCCCCCATGGTCCAAGTATGGCTCACCATGCAAGGTTCAGTCCACATGCTTCTACTTCTTTAAGGCTTTCCAAAAGAACCTTCTTTCTGCTGCCACCTCCACATTAAAAAAAAAAAGTGAAAACCATCGTGAATGTCATGGCGAAGTTTTTACCATTCACTGTAGATGAATTAATGCTGTAATGTATACACATATGTATATGCCATTCCATGTAGAGACAAGATTTTAAGTCTAATCTTTGGGGCCTTTCCTTGGTGTGCAGGGTCAACTTCCAACTGTCCACAGTGCTTCGTATGCACAACTCTGAGGATGGCTATGACTCTGCTTTGTGCTCCAGTTGTTCTTTATTTCCCCAGAAGTCTTCAAACTCGAGCATCCACGACCAGGTCAAGTTCTATTTCCCACAGAGCATGGCACTGAAGGAACACAAGAATCAGATTTGCTGAATAAATGTCAATTTAACCACTCCAGTCCACATCACGCAGACCCTCAGTGGCTTTTGTGATCTACTGACCCTGTGTCCTTAAAGTTGGAGTTTGGCCAAATTACCACATTATTTCTGATGTGGATTTACTGTCCCTTTGACAGAATCCCTGTTACTGAGATACTTCCAGGAAGCCCTGTGATGCAACTGCCCTGGTTCCATCTAGGAATGTCTATCTGTTCTCAGAGCAGAAATTTCGGGGATTATGGAGTGATGTCTCCAGGTTTGCCAAGAACGCCCAGGAGGTGACGACTGGAGCCAGTGATCCACCAGCTCTGTTGGCTTTGAGATGACACCAGAGGCCGTAAAATAGGCAGCAATCCATCCTCGCAATCCATCCTTTTTAATGTGATGGCTCTGTCTGGACAGGGATCCTTCCCTTGTGTTTGCTGGGACCTTCAAGCCCTCCAGCTTGTGGGTGATAAATGGCAAGTGGTACCACTTGTTGAGCAGCCAGCAGAGGGGAGAAGCAACCCCCCTGGGGTGCTGTGATCTCGGTTTGAATCCGGATACCACCTGGATGTTTGTGACAGAAACTCTAACTCCCTTGTGCCTCACTTTCCTCTTTGTAACACTGGAATGGTGCCAAAAGCCTTTTTTTTTTTTTTTTTTAAATTGAAGTATAGTTGACTTACAATGTTCTGTTAATCTCTGCTATGCGGCGAAGTGATACAGTTATACATACACAGACATGTTTTATATATTTATTTCCATTATGGTTTATCTCAGGATATTGAAAGCAGTTCCCTGAGCTGTACAGTAGCACCTTGCTCTTTATCAATACTCACTCCTTAAGGGTGATTAAATACAACATATAAGGAAACCCTTGTCTTATAGCAGATTAAGGATCCAGCCTTCTCACGGCAGTGGCTGGGGTCACTGCTGTAGTGTGGTTTCAATCCCTGGCCCAGGGAATTCCACATGCCATAGGCACAGCCAAAAATAAAGAGTAAAAAATAAAAAATATGTGTTATATTTATAACATATAAGAGTTGCTCTAGGCAATAAAACACTCTGCAATGTGGTCTGACTTCTTTTAATAGGTAGAGACTATGGGAAGGAAAAAAATTTTCCCTCTATTCATTTTTTTTTTCAGGTATAAAATGAAAAGTGTGAAAAATAAGAGCGGATAGGTTTTATACATTCTTTTTCTTTTCCCATTGTTCATTGTAGGTCTCTAAGGAATTCTTAAAAATTACATTATATCTGGAGTCATGTCTTAAAGTAGATCCATTTAAAAGAGATATTAGTTTGAAATTTCCATTCGTGAAGTCAAAAATGGTCAAAAATCAGCAATTTCGTGTGATGTGGCTAAATATTTTTCTCATATGTTTTTAGCTAAGAGTTGTGTTCTTTTAAAAAAGTTGGCACCAAATGAATGATACGTTCATGATTAATGTGATGTCATAAATGCAAAGCTGCAATAATTATTGATGCTGTCACTGATTTTAAATGGTCAAATTATGCTCTGTGTCATTGCATTTCAGAGCTAAAAAGAACCGAAGATTTTAATCTAACATAACTTTTAAGATATGGAAATTGAGCCTCAAAGAGGTTAATCACACACCTAGGACTGGAACGCCCATGTCCTGATTTCCAATTCAGCCCTGCCCAGAACCTGCAGGCCTCTCTGCCTGAGACGATGTGCATGTGGGGCAGCTTGTGTGAACAGGAGCCCCAAGTTCAGTTAGATTTATAAATTAAAAAACGTCGTGATTCTGTTGTGGCATAAATAATATCTGTTAGAATGATAAACATGTACTGATGCTCTTTCCACTGAGGACACTTCTTCACACGAGATTTACACTGATGTCTCTACCTGGTCTCTAGGGTGGGCTGCCTGCCTTCCTGCCCTGAAGCCACCTGTCACCCCCTTGCCCTCCCACCCCCAAATAAAGGAGGGACAAGCTGGTCAGGGCTTTTTGCATAACATCCGGGTTCCACCTCGTTCTACCTTGTTCCGCTTCCAGCAGAGCAGGCTGGTGCTGCCCACAGGTTGGGGGTGGGAGGCGGTGTGAGTGGGACCTTGTGGGAGGGGGCCTGTGATGCTCCCTCCAGAGGAAACGTTCTCTTTGTGGAACTGAAATCTGAACAGGATAATCTCCTTCCTGCCTTTGTGGGGGGATGTCCCAAACTGGATGCACCTGGCCCCCCAGGCAAGGCCGAGCCTGCGGGGCTGTCCCCTTGGCCGTTTGGGGACAGACACCCTCCCGCAAGAGGCAAGGGGAGGGCCTGGCTGTCACCAGGTGGGGCTCCTACAGAACTGTCTGGTCTTGGCCCGATGGCCTGTCGCCTTGGTAATGCGCGGTCACCTGGAGTGGGAGAAGCCTCCCAGGAAGGTCTAGAAGATGCCGGCGGCCCAGACCTGAGGCTAGAATCACTGGCTCAACGCAGGGTCCCCAAGGCACCCACTGCCCTGTGATTCAGCCACAAGAGAGACCCCTGGGAGAATTTAATGGTGCATCTCTCCACGCCCTTCTGACCAGAAGGCTCTTCCGTGCAGGCACAGAGCAGTGGGGTACTTAATCCACCCAGGTGTCCGTTAAGTGTTTGTCGAATGAATGAGCAGATGTGTGTTTCCTAACCAAGCCTACGGTTTATGAATAGGTAGATGTACCTGCGGAATAGACCAATGGAGCTGGAGTCACCTGCCACCAATTTGGGACATCGTGCTATGAAGCATTCGGTGAGTTGGATGAAAGGGTTGTTCTAGGCTGGCGTGAGCTTTTGAAGTACAGCGCCCTGCAGGGATGGGCTGGCAACCTCAGAGGTCACTCTGCCCATTAGCAGCTGGTGTGAGCTGGCTTGTCAACTCACCTCTGTTCCTTGGTGGCTCTGTTCTCTGCAAGGGGGCCTGGTAGCTGAGGGTGGAAACATAGAAGGGATTTGGGGGCTGAAATCTATGTAAGGGAGGGACTTCTGAATGAACTTAGAGTGGGGTGGGGTGGGGTGGGGAGGTTGTATCTCAGGCAAACTTCCCCAGGCTTTTCTAGAAGCCTGACTGAGGCCTCCAATGCTGACATGCCCCCCAGCTCCAAGGCCAAGGTCAAGGCCAAGGGGATTCACTATGTATGAGCATTTGCTCCTCCACCTACTCTCCTCAAAGAAATTGTCATAAACTGCCTGGCAGCTCCTGGTGCACAGAACATTCTATAAGTGTTGTAAAGCAGCATCAGGTGACAAGCCATATTCCTCACACCTGGTCAAGGGTACCAGAAGGGCCACCAATCTCCTCTCCTGGGTCCCTGCTTCCTTGTGGGTCACATGGAGACACTGCTCTCTGCCTCACCTGTTCCACCCATGTCCAAGGGCGTGCCGAAGTTTCTACAGGTTTAAATAACTGAAACAGCTTTCCAGCATTGGAGACTCCTGGTGTGTGTGTGTGTGTGTGTGTGTGTGTGTGTGTGTGTGTGTGTGTGTGTGTGTGTAGGAAGAGTAGCTGCGAATCAGTTATTTAAATATTTAGGGAAATGATCAGTGTCAGGGCAATGTTTTTGAATAATTGAATGTGACTCGTGAAAAATCATTTTAAGAAAGACAGACATGGCGCTATGACAACCCCTAAGTTAGAGACACCTAGGTCTGAAAGGCCAGGGACCAGGTGCCTGCTTTTCCCTGGAGAATGCTGTGTAACTACCTGACATGGAGGTGCAGGCCTGACGTACTTCAGAGACCCTATCCCAGGGCAGGCCCCGTGTGCTTTTGTGTCCCCAGCCCCTATCTGAATACCGGAGCCATTTGACATCCTGTAGGGGACAGTCAGCTGTCCATCTTCCTTGGGCCCAACTGCCCAGCATCCCTGAGACAGCACGCCTTCTCAGTGAGGCTGGTCCCTGAGCCAAGGAACAGGCCCAGGTGTGCCTGGATGCATCCCCAGGAAAGAGCCTCAGGTAGGACACCCGGATCCCTTGTCGTGGAGTTTGGGCAGAGGTGCAGAGTCATAGGCTCCATTCCATTTCAGGACCTGGCACTCTTGGGTTTTGTACCTTTATTGTTTAACAGAGTGTGTCTTTCGCAGCACTGGTTAGAGGACCCGGAGAAACCTCAGTCCTGGGCAATGTCTGCAGCTCTGTGAGGGAACTGGAGCCCCTCTGCTTTGTGGTCTGTGGCACCCCACAGGAGGGGACACAGCACTGCTCGTAGCACCTCACCCTGCAGCTCTGAGCTGTCACAGAGGCTCGGGGCTCATCGACCTAACATCCCAACACCTTTCTCCACATCCCAGGGGTTCAAGTTTGCCCGCTGCCCCCATCATCTTGTGCTGTCACCTCAGATTTGGAAGGACCCGCCAAATCTCCCATTAATCCCAGTCTGACACCCCAAAGGAGGAGGTGGGTGAGGTCAGGGGTCCCCCACCGATAGAAAACTGCTCAATGGAGGAGAATAAATTTCACAAGTGACTTCTTTACCTGCTTTTTATCATCACCGTCTCGAACATAAAGACTGCCAAAAAACAGGCAAAAAGAGGCACATTTCCTCTTGTTTCAAAAGGTGTCTAGAACCAGGGTTGGGGAGACCCACTGCAGCAGGAAACAGTTCGGGGCCCCTCATTATCTACCACCCTCTCTTGCAGAAAACGAACGAGGAAGCAGTACAAGCGTGATAGACACCTTGCACTGGTCCTGTCAGCTTTGTGTTTCGCTGGAGAGCAACAGGCAGATTCAAGGACGCGCCCACCTCTGGTGAAAAGGCAGGGAAGGTATGGCTGCATGTCCAGTTGTTCTGTTTGGTTTGTTTTGCTAAGTAGATAATCAGTTGTCAATCTGCTGCTTTTCTTTCCCCCTCTTCTTGGCAGCCTTGCTTTCTGAGGCCTCCAGGCTGTCATTCTTCAGGCACACCCTCTTCTAACAAAGCACTGGGAGGGCTCAGAAGAAAAAGGTTTACTGGAGTCATCAGGAGGCTGCCGCAGAAATCAGGAGATGGCGAGCTAGAGAGTTTTATTTTATCGTCCCTGCACTTGAGCCTCAAGTACGCCTCGTATAACTATGCAATTAATCTTGACATGTACAGATAGGCCAGACTTCTAAACCTTAGAAGACACGCCTCAGCAAAATTCTACATGATGTTATCGTAGAATAGCATTGGGGAAGGCAGGGCATTTAAATTATTAAGAATAATTGTAGTGTGTTTTTACTGCTTCCATGTTCTTCATGGAGCCTTGTTGTTCTAACCTGGCTCTGTCTGCACTGCATTTGTTTTCTTTATTCCCCCCCCCCCCATTATCTTGTCTTTCAGGCTTTTCCAAGCATGGCTCCTCCAGTCTCCTCCAGGAATTCACTGAGACTTAACCACCGTCTATGCTAGAACATGCTCCTTGCAGCTATCCAAACATCTCCTGAGCTGTTTACTCTGCTCAGTGCCAGCCTTTCCGCAGACTGACGTTCCTGCAAGAGCGGGGCTCCCTCCTTTGCCTGGGAAATCTGCAATGCATTGTCTGGCACATCTCATCCTCTGATAGATTCTCATAGGATGGGGTTTAAACCTTTATCACCCCCTATTAATTATACACTTGAGATTTCTATAGCTGGCAAAAAAAAAAAAAAGTCACTAATATGCTGTAATCAGGCAGAGGGAGGCAGTGGCATATAAATTGTTAATTTATGTAAAGCTACGTATAGGGAAGAAATTATCCAGCATGTGTGCACAAAGGTGAAAATATTAGCTTGTGTCAGTGCGTGCCAGTTGTGAAGCTTGACGCTGCCGCCAAACCTCCTGGGGGTGGGTGGTGACGTGGTGACCATGAGATCAGTCCTCTGAGGCTTGTCAGAGATGGCAGACTCCAGGCTGGGAGCTTCTTAGGTGTATTTTACACTGTAATAGGTGATTCTTCCTTTCATTTGAGAGAACTATGCATGAAAGCAACCTAAATCTTGTCCACAACGGGTGGAAGAGCCTCAGAAAGATATATGGTCTTAGGTCACAAAACGTGTGTTCTTTGTTTGACACCCAGGCCCCCAGATTCTCACCTGAATATCTCCGCCTCCCCCATGCTTTAGCAGGTGCACCTTCCACTCCATTCTCTTATGTGAATGAAATGTACACAAAATCTATCTTCAGGATTTGTTTTATGAGACACACTTGAGGTGGAAGATATATGTATGTACATAGTATCTGACCTTAGATACTGAGGGTTGAGTTAACTGTATTTTCCTCTTCAGTTAGTGGTAGAGCACCCCCCCACAACCTGGTGGGCTGGACAGGGTCTCTTCCTTGTTTCCATAATTACTTAGTTAACGACCACACTTGTTCCCATCCATCCCCATCCCATTCTCAACCCCACACCCAGCCCCACTGCTGGCAACTATGTCTGCATGTGTAATGGGTGTATTTTTGTTCATCTGTTTTCTTGAAGAGTATACATCATTTGGGGTTGGAGTGTTTTTCACAAATATAAGAAGGTAGCATTTTATCAGGCCTTTCATTTGGTTCACACAGGATCATGTGTTTGGCTTCCACCTGTTCTTGGATACTGTGTACACATTACCTGTACCTTCTAGCTTGGGGGGGGAATGCTCCGAGGTACCAATTCTGTCCAGAATTACCTCCCCTTTCTTCCAGCGTGGACACCTAGATTGCTTCCAATCTTCTGCTACCAAAATAAAACTTTCATAAATATCCTTGCACACAATAAACACCTTTGTGGGAATTCCCTTGTCGAAGTGTGTGAGCATTTTTTGAAGCAAATTTTGGGGTCCTGGGGTGTCATAGACTTCATGTGGCTCAGTGCTGCTAGATTTCTCTGCAGCGAGGTTCCACCATCCTCACTCCCAGAAACAGACCCAGGTGTGAGGATCACTTCATGTACAATGAAGGTGTTTCACAGATCACTGGGAAGAGTACATATTGCTTCTGGGCCCTCAGTTCCTTTCCATTTAATTTTTTTTGTTTTTGCACCTATAACAATAATATTCCAAGCGAGATTGAAGCTTTTATCTTAATATCAGGCAGAGAAAACACCCCTCTTTACTTTTATTTTAGGTTAATTTACTATTTGATGGAACTGTATTCTTTCATATAAAAGTCTGTTCTCTTTAAAAAAGTCCAACTTGAAGTTGATTGATCTTGCATGGAATTTAGAGAACAATTTGAGGATCATTTGAAATGTTTAAAACATTAAGTTACCCTACATATGGTGGGATTTATTAAAATCATGTATACCTTCGTTATCTTTTTTTTTTGTCTTTTTGTCTTTTGTTGTTGTTGTTTGTTGTTGTTGTTGTTGTTGCTATCTCTTGGGCCGCTTCCGCGGCATATGGAGGTTCCCAGGCTAGGGGTTGAATCGGAGCTGTAGCCACTGGCCTACGCCAGAGCCACAGCAACGCGGGATCCGAGCCGCGTCTGCAACCTACACCACAGCTCACGGCAACGCCGGATCGTTAACCCACTGAGCAAGGGCAGGGACCGAACCCGCGACCTCATGGTTCCTAGTCGGATTTGTTAACCACTGCGCCACGACGGGAACTCCCTTTTTTTTATTTATTTATTTATTTATTTTTTTTGTCTTTTTGCCTTTTGTTGTTGTTGTTTGTTGTTGTTGTTGATTTTTTTTTTAATCTGAATTTTAAACTTAACTTGGGCATTGTGTGTTTTCATTTGTCAAACCTGGAAAGCTTATATATAAGTGAGTTTGTGCCATTTTCGGGGCTTCATATCAAGGAGTATGTAATTTTGACAGCTTTCCTTACTTTTAGTTACTTGGTTGAGGTTGTGTCTGACAGGTTCCCTCACCGTAAAGTTATTGTTTTTCTCTTTTTTATTAATGAGAATATTAGGGAGAGTTACCTTGAGTCTATGCAAATATCTTATTTCTCACCACACTTTCAGCCACTAATTTTAGCATCCAGTGGTTATTTTTTATCTTATTTTATTTTTCGGTTTTTTTGGCCACACCAGCGGCATGTAGAAGGTCTCGGGCCAGGGATCGAACCCAAGCCACCACAGCAACCTGAGCCACTGCAGTGACAATGCCGGATCCTTAACTTGCTGTGCCATAGGAGGACCCCCCATTGGTGAAATTTAACCTGCAAAAATTATTACTGGGGTGTCTGCAAAATGAGGCTTTTAGATATTCATCATTCTTTCTGTATTTATTCCTTCGGTTTCCACTATAAGGAAAAGCCATGCATTCTTCCCCTTTGATTTGTTTATTTAATTATTCTTTATATCAGCATGAACAGTATACACCAGTTTTGTTATATGAGTGACAACTCATTACCAGCAGCATTTATTTGGTTGCTTCTGCATCCTCTGGATAGGCCTCATTATTCTTCGAGAACGTCCTCACTTGACACCACTGAATGTTCCAGCTCACCTTGTACTCTCTCTGCCCCAGCACAGGAACCAGATGTTTCTCCAAGAAGTTCTTGTTCCTTTTATTGGAGAATGTGATTTAGAAAACAAGATCTGGGTGCAAGGGGTACAATGCCTATATTTTTTAAAGTTTTGTTCTCATTACAAATTTTATTTCATTTTATTTTGCTTTTCTTTTTTTTAGGGCCACACTCAAGGCATATGAAAGTTTCCAGGCTAGGGGTTGAATTGGAGCTACAGCTGCCAGCCTACACCACAGCTCACGGCAATGCTGGATCCTAAACCCACTAAGTGAGGCCAGGGATTGAACCCGCATCCTCATGGATCCTAGTCAGGTTCATTAACTGATGAGCTACGAAGGGAACTCCATAAATTTTATTTTTTAATTTTGTCTTTTAGTTGAGCACTGCCAGTATAAAGAAATGCTATTTTTTGTTTTAGAATTGTCTTATGTTTAACAGCCTAAATATAAAAAACTTTTGGCTTTTTCTAATATCTAATACATTTGAATTTTTACACAGCTGATCATTGCAAATGCAAATAATGATGTCTTATTGTTTTCCTTCCCCTTATACTTTATGATTTATTTCATTTTACCATTGGCCAGGGCGGTTATTACTTAGTTAAAATGTAAACACAATAGTAGATACCCTTATTTTCCACCCCAACTTAAAAAGAACGCATCTAAAGTTTTTGTTTGTTTGTTTTGTTTTTGTTTTTTGGCTTTTTAGGCCACATCCCCAACATATGGCATTTCCCAGGCTAAGGGTCGAATTGGAGCTATAGCTGCCAAGTTACGCCACAGCCATAGCAATTCGGAATCTGAGCCCCATCTGTGACCTACACCACAGCTCACAGCAATGCTGGATCCTTAACCCACTGAGCAAGGCAGGGATCGAACCCACATCCTCATGCATCCTAGTCGGGTTGTTACTGCTGAGACACAGTGGGGAACTCCTAAAGTTTTTAATGTATGTTTTCTTCAGGTTTTTGATATGGAATCTTTGCCAGGTTAAGAGAATTTCCTATGATCTAGTTTGCTGAGACATGTTATATTTTTACATCATAACTTGTATCATTGACTTGGCGAGATAGTTGTGCATGTTTTCTCTTTCAATCAGGTAGAGGGAGAAAAACATTCATTGCTTTTCTTTTTTTTTTTCTCCCCATTGGTTTATTTTTATTTTTTTAAATTACTCTTATTTTTTCCATCATAGCTTGTTTACAGTGTTCTGTCAATTTTCTACTGTACAGCAAAGTGACCCAGTTATACATACATATATGCACTCTTTTCTCACACTATCATGCTCCATTATAAGTGACTAGGTATAGTTCCCAGTGATATACAGCAGGATCTCATTGCTTATTCATTCCAAAGTCAATAGTTTGCATCTATTAACCCTAAATTCCCAGTCCATCCCACTCCCTCCCCCTTGGCAACCACAAGTCTGTTCTCCAAGTCCATGATTTTCTTTTAGGAAAAGGTTCATTTGTGCCATATATTAGATTCCAGATATAAGTGATATAATATGGTATTTGTCTTTCTCTTTCTGACTTACTTCACTCAGTATGAGAGTCTCTAGTTCCATCCATGTTGCTCTGAAATGGCATTGTTTTGTTCTTTTTTATAGCTGAGTAGTATTCTATTGTGTACATATACCACATCTTCTTAATCCATTCATCTATCAGTGGACATTTAGGTTGTTTCCATGTCTTGGCTATTGTAAATATTGCTGCAATGAACATATGGGTACAGGTGTCATTTTCAGGGAAAGTTTTGTCCAGTTATATGCCCAAGAGTGGGATTGCTGGGTCATATGGTAGTTCTATATTTAATTTACTAAGGTACCCCATTCTGTTTTCCATAGTGGTTGTACCAATTTACATTCCCCCCAACAGGGCAGGAGGATTCTTTTTTCTTCATATCCTCTCCAGCATTTGTTATTTGTGGACTTACTAATATTGGCCATTCTGACTGGTGTGAGGTGGTACCTCATGGTAATTTGATTTGCATTTCTCTAATAATCAATGACATTGAGTATTTTTTCATGTGCTTGTTGGCCATCTGTATATTTCCTTTGGAGATATGTCTATTCAGGTCTTTTGCCCATTTTTCCATTGAGTTGTTGGCTTTTTTTGCTGTTGAGTTGTATAAGTTGTTTGTCTATTTTAGAGGTTAAGCCCTCATCAGTTGCATCATTTGAAACTATTTTCTCCCATTCCATAGGTTCTCCTTTTTTTTTTTTAATGGTTTGCTTTGCTGTGCAAAACTTGTCAGTTTGATTAGGTCTCATTGGTTTATTTTTGCTTTTATTTCTCTTGCCTTGGGACAGTGACCTGAGAAAACATTTGTAAGGTTGATATCAGAGAATATTTTGTTTATGTTCTCTTCTAGGAGATTGATGGTGTCTTTACTTATGAAAAGCATTCATTACTTTCCCAAGACTCAACTGTCCTTACTCTCCTGGAATAAGCTCTTCGTGGTTATGATTTATGATTATTTAAATATAATGTTGGAATCTGTTGCCTAATATTTTATTTAGGATTTTTGAAACTGTATAGTCATTTCTCATATTACCTTTATCTGATTTTGTCACCAAGATGATACACTCTTCTTAAAAAATGAGCTTGGCAAACTTTTATTCATTTTATTTATACTATAAAAAAATTGTATAGGAAAAGACAACTACTTAAAAGTTTGTTACACCACTAAAAAGCTATTAGAACTATTAAATGAGTTTAGCAAGATTGTGGGACTAAGGTTAATATAAAAAATTGATAGTATTTATATATACAAGAAAATATAACCTGAAAATGAAATTAAAAATAATTTCACTTATAATAGCATCAACAGGAAATACTTAGGGATAGATTTAACAGTAGAAGCATAAGACTTGTACACTGAAAACTATAAAACATTCTTGAAAAAAATTCAAGAAGACCTAATAAATTGTCCATGGATAGGAAGACAATGTTAAAATGAAAATACTGCCTAAATTTGTCTACAGATTCAATGCAAGCCCTAGCGTGGCTGTATTCAGAGGTGGGGCCTTTAAGGAAGTAATTAAGGAAAATGAGGTCATAAGGGTGGGATCCGATCTGGTCAGACTAGTGTACGTATGAGAAGGGGAGGAGACTCTCCACTGGAGAGAGCCCAGGTGAGGACACAGGGTGAAGGTGGTGCCTGCAGCAGAGAGAAGAGGCCTCATCAGAAAGCAATCAGCTGGCACCTTGATGTTGGACCTTCAGCCTCCAGAACCATGAGGAATGAATGTCTGCCATCCAGGTCGCCCAGTCCGTGGTGTTTGTCATAGCCACTCGAGCAGACTCGGACAGTGTCACCTCCACACCTCCTGTGGCTCTCCCTGCTCTGCCCAAGAACTACGGACTGGCCATTCTCCTGTTGGATGCACCTGTTCCCACCATCCTGTCTGGACTCCAGCTCCCACCTGCCACATGGACACATCATCCCTCATCCCTGAACTAGGCTCTGTGGGGTGATGTGGTTCAGATTCTGTCCCATGAGGAGAGGCTGGCAGTGCTGCCTAGTAACCAGAGAGGTGTGTGCCAGCATCCCCAGATGCCTGGACCAGGTAAGGTGCAAGCAGGAGCAATGGGGCCTCAACTGCATGTGAGCCCGGGAATACCAGCACTCGTGGACTTGAACGAATCCACTGGCATTAGCCATGTGGCTGACCATTCATTATCTGGACCCACTTGCTTTGCAGTAAAAGGTTATTTATGGGTAAGTGAGGATCCCACGCATGGACCACAGGTCAGGACACCTCAGACACTGTGCTGCCGGTTGGAAGGGACCTTCTTTCTGCTAACTGTCGGGTCTTCATGCCCTAAGTCCATCAGTAGTATAAATGTTTCTCTTTCAAAAGAAAACGACTGTGTAAAACTATTTCATTTGTGTAACTAGAGCATCAGATGAGAATTTTCCCCAGAATATCTTCCAAAGGTCCTTAGGAACTGTGAAGTTATGAGTAGACCTGGGAATGGATGGAACCGGGAAGACATTGGGTGTTAGCTCCTCAAGGTTTAACTTTCTTCAGAGATGGCGGGATTTCAAACACAGCCATCTAGGTTCAGATTTCTGCCCCCTGATCTTAGATGAACCATTAACTCATCTAGACCTTAGTTCCCTCATTTGCAAAATGAGAAAAATGACTCATACCTGCTGTGTACAACTTGAAAGGACTCTTACAACAATCACTGTGGAAATGCATGGCAGAATGCTCTGTGAACTGCATCATGAAGGGGACCCCACTACATGGGGAAGGAGCCCTCTCATTTTCAGAAGTTCCTGGCCATGTGGTATTCAGGGAGGATAAAATGAGAAAGTATTTGTGTCTCTGGTTCTTAATTTGTTCTCAAAGGTGAAAGTAATAATGGCAGGTTTTTTTTTTTTCTCTCATTAATAATGAAAAAGCTATTTGTCACTAATACGTAGTTGCTTAATATTTTATTTATTTATTTATTTATTTATTTTGCTTAATATTTTAAAGAAGACTGTTATAATAGCTGAAATTAAAGAAACTTGGCTCGAATTCCTCCTGTGCTTTCTTCCTAGCTCTGTTATATTGGGCAAATTACTTAGCCTTTCTGAGCCTCTGTTTCTGCATCTGTAAAATGGACACCATCTTACTTATTTGTCAGGGTTCCTGTGGGGAGTGGATCAGATCATTTATGAGCAACTTCCTAACAGGATCTGAGGGCGTCAGGAGCCCAGCAGGTGCCCAGCCTGACGAATTGATACCTTCTGCTACTCAGAGCTGCATCTCTGCACTGGCTTCTCACCTTGCTCTCAAATTTTGATGTTAGTTGTCAGGAAAGCATCAGCTTTCCGAGAGCTGGAATGTTGCTGTCTACATTTTCTAAAGCCTTGGCCACGTTAGGAAACCAAAGCTATGCTTTAGTTTAAATGATAGGGCAATTTCACTAACTTGAAGTCTTGAAAAAACAACTTGCTGATTCATTGTGATTGCAGAATACACAGACTTTTAGTATTTGGGAGCTAAAAAAGATTTATTTAATATTTTATCATTTGATTTAACAAATGATGTTCATATGCAATGTATGTGTGTTCCAAACTGTCCTACAGAATCCCTTTCTTGGGGGAAATTGCTTGTTGCAGGGAGCATTTCTGAGATGGTTTTTTCCGTGAATTTGACCTGTGTGTATTCAAGGCCAGACTCAAGTTTCAGGTAGTGGGCGGGAGGCCCCTCGGCCAATCGGAAGGTGGATCTGCTCAGGTCATTTGCATGTGGCAGCCCACTTTCCCGCAGTGCCATCAGGAGGTGAAATACATCCTTGGGGGGTGTCACGGCCCGGGTTAAGATTTCCTTTTACCCCTTCGCTGCTAGAGCAATTTGATAACTATTTCACAAGAGCAGGCGGCGCTCAGATGGGTGGAGTTGAGAAGACTGCAAAATCTTGTCCATCTTGCAATTGCACCTGAGGAAGTGAGGAATGAGAATGCTTCCTGTGTGCCCTGGAATTACTTTGCTCCTTGATACACTGATTTATGGCTTGTTGTTTTCCTTCGGCTGAACGTGACATTAGTACCTACAGAAGGGCAAATGTGTGAGAATGCTTGTAAAGCAAAATCCATTTTTGCAAAGGTAATGATGTTCTAAAATTGGAACAAGTGCAACTCAGGCAAAAAAATAAAAATTGGAATATTCCCTAAAATGAGTGAGCTCTTCTTCCTAGCTTTTCAAGGTAGTAAAGGTTTTCTTGATGTGCTATCAGATTGGCTTTATTATTTTAAAATATTTTTTAACTCAGGAAAAAGATAATGTTTCATATTTTCTATTTTGCCATGCTGTCCGGTCATTTGCTGTTCCAGATGCTGGCTCTTACTGTGCAATCAGCCTTGTGGTTTAAAATGGATCCTCTATAAGGATTCATTCCAAAATCCTGGGGAAAAAAAAATGCCCAGCAGAGTGAGGGACTTGCGTATGGCCACAGGAACAGGAAGCAGACATATACTGGACACAAGCACTGCGGAAATCAGAGGGTGATTCCAGCTGGGAGTAACAGTGAGATGCTGGTATTTGTATAAAAGAAGCTGTGTGGGGGAGGGCAGGAACTGAGAAGAAAACACCCAAATATAGTTCTAATTTGTGTCAGACTCACCCAAGCAGGCAGGGAGGGGGGCTGTCCAAAGGGCTAGAAGGGCTCCTTAGAATGTGTCTCTGTGAAGATGTCAGGATGAGAAATCTTTCATTCCCCTCCACTGGTGATGGGTCTCTGAATGAACACTGCCCTGGAAAGATCCAAAGCTTGGTGGGGTGTGAGAGTATAGACTTTACACCCAGAGGAAGCACTCCTCCTTCCACGTCAGCTGAGACGAGAGAGACTTCAGTGGCACTGCCTGTGAGTGGCCATCTCTTTCAATCATGGAAGTGAGTGGGCAACTTGGAAAGTAGATGCCTGAATCCAAACTACCTTCTGGAATGCTCTGTGTCAGAGAGGCGGCACCTTCTCAGCTGGAAAGCCGCAGGTCTCTCCCACGCCCTGGGACCCTTCTGCGTCTCTCCTGCAGGCGTATGCTGCAGCCCACCCTCCAGGGTATATCCAGTCTTCTTCAGAAATGACGCAGCATTTTAGGTTTGTGGCAAGTCAGCGAACAGGAATACTGGAGAGAGCTTTATGTCCACACGCTGACAGGTTTCTGTTGGTTTTGGCTTAAGAGCTCACTGGGGTGTAGACCATTAACATTTTATAATATGTAGTTTGCACTAATGGGCTCATTGAAAAAAAGAGAGAGAGAGAAAGGGATTCTGAGGGACACACTTCCTCCTGGGCTTTTTCCCGATTGTTTCGGTTTTCTGTACCCTGTTCCCTCCCCATCCCTCTGTGAGGTCAAACACTGTGGGTTGTTGCAGATGGCCTCCAGCCAGTGGGATTGCCCATGCTCCTTTCCTGCCATCCTTGTGGGGCTAAGCCCAGTCAGGTGACAGATGATGGCACAAAAGCAACTGCTAAGAAGAATTAGTATTCATTCCTGTCATGGCGCAGCGGAAACAAATCCAACTAGGAACCATGAGGTTGAGGGTTCGATCCCTAGCTTAGCTCAGAGGGTTAAGAATCTGGCATTGCCACCTGGTGTTGGTTGTAGATGCGGCTCCGATCTGGCATTGCTGTGGCATAGGCTGGTGACTACAGCTCCCATTAGACACCTATCCTGGGAACCTCCATCTGCTGTGGGTGCGGCCCTTAAAAAAAAAAAAAAAAAGAATTAGAGTGAGGGACATAAGTCCCTTTTAATTTGTCATTGAGAATGGTTCTCCTCAACTTGACTTGTGAAAAGATGTCCAGGTCAGCAGATCGTGATGCCATTAATAAACCCCTTTGCAACATGGGAAGGAGGAGACTTGCCATATCTGCCTGAGGGGTTGGTCTTGTTTATGGTCCCCACCAGCATCAGCTGTGTCCAGTCCTTGTTGCTGGCTTTGGGCCATAGAGTGAAAGTTGCCTGAGTCACCTCGGGATGCCATGTAGAGTGCCATAGCCTGGGAACCTAAAAAAAGACATTTGCTTCTCATACCCTAGAGGATGGACGACCAAGAAAAGATGCTGGCAGATTGGGTGTCTGGCAGGAGCCCATTTCCTGGTTCACAGAAGGCCACCTTCTGGCTGTGTCCTCACATGGCAGGGAAAGCAAGCTCTGGTCCCCTCCTGTCCTCACAAGGCACTAATCCCATCATAGGGCCCCATCCTCCTGACTTATCACCTCCCAGGGGCCCCCACTTCCAAATCCATCGCACTAGAGGTAGGGCTCCAATATATCTACTGGAGGCCAGGGAGACATAATTCAGTCTATAGCATGAGTGGTGGGACCTAGGTGTGGCTGGGCTGCAGGATGTGCCTATTAGCCAGCACCTGAGGTTTTTTTCCCTTTAGGCTCAGCATTCTGAGAGGAATGACGTCTTTGCCTGGGACATAGAATGGCTGTAAGATCAAATTAGAGGAAAATGGTGGCTACAGGTATCATTTGAGATAAACGCACTTTCCCTGAGAAAAGATGCCAAGAAAAGGTTTGTGTGCTTGGAGGCGATGGGCTGGGCTCCTGTGCCAGAGCCCTATCTAGGAGGGAGGACCTGGATGGAACCGCAGGTGCACCTGGGGCCTCTGCTGATGCCAGGTGGATCTGGACCAGGGGTGGCCCTTCAGAAACTTCTGGATGGGGACAGGGGCAGGGCTGTACCCCAGGTGTGCTTTCCGGGAGAATAGGCAGCCTTCTGCATGAAGGGTGGGGCGCAGATCCACCTGGATGGTGTCAAATAAGATTGTGGATCTCATAGGCAATTTGTGATTTCATAAGTCGATGGAAGTGACATAAGAGAGTGCTCCAGATGCTCCCACAGCCACTGCACACCCCTAGTTAAAACCAGCAATTACAGAGAAGGCATTACAGCACAGTAGCATAAAAAGACCTGCATGTACACACCCAATAATGAAAGATGTCATTGGGGAAAATGAGGCAGCCCTGTCATTTTTCTGCAAAAATGACTTTTAGTGAGATGGCACTGGATGTTGAAAGATGTCTGATCCTGTGATGAGATCATATAATCTTATTGGGATAACTGTGTCAGAAAGACAATGACTCGAGAAGCATTTGTTGTTGAATTTAAGGATTATTGGATAACTGTAATCAGGGCTTGATTTTTGTATAAAATAAATTAAAATGAATTTTATTTCATTTGTTTTCAAAATAAGAAATCTGGGAGTCTCCGCTGTGGTACAGTGCGTTAAGAATCCGACTGCAGCAGCTCAGGTCACAGCAGAGGCTCGGGTTCAATCCCTGGCCCAGCACAGTGGGTTAAGGATCAAGTGTTGCCACAGCTATAGGGTAGGTCGTAGCTGTGGCTCGAATTCCATCCCACGGCCTGGGAAATTTCATGTGTCGAGAATGTGGCCAAAAAACAAAAAACAAACAAAAAAAAAAAAAACCCAAAAAAACAAGTAAAGAAACCCACTAAACTCTTCCCCCCCCCACTATTTGCTCTGAAATTCTCACCCTCTAAGTGGAGTTTCCCTAGCCAGCCTTTTTCTGGGAACAACTGTACTCTGATGACATCCATCTTCAGCCACTCCTGCCATCTCCTTTCAGTTAAACTCACTCCCCTCTGAGGACAGTGATTGATGTGGCATCTTGACAAGAATGCAGGGTGTCCCGTGGGAATTTGGGCTCCAGTGTCCCGTGGTGGGTAGGTGGCGTCTAAGTGGGATGTACATGTCACAACACCAGGGATGGTAGAGAGAGGTCCCTTCACCTGGAGGTGGGAGCCCTTTCTGTCAGGACAGCCTCACACACGAAGGGGAGGAACAGGACAGAACCCTGCCATCCAAGGTTTCCAACTTTAATCCCAGTTTAGATTTTCCACATTTTCTTAGTTGTTTCATCCAAGGAACGGGGGAAACACCAACATTAAAACTGTCTTGGAGTTACCACAGTGGCTCAGCGGTAACAAGCCTGACTAGGATGCATTAGGATGTGGGTTTGATCTCTGACCTCACTCAGCGGCTTAAGGATCCAGCGTTGCTGTGAGCTGTGGTGTAGGCTGGCAGCTACAGCTCCGATTCAACCCCTAGCCTGGGAACCTCCATACGATGCTCGTGCGGCCCTAAAAAGCAAAAACAAAAACAAAACAAACAAAACAAAAAAACCCTGTCCCATGATACGAATAGGGTAGAAAATTTAAAATAACAAGATATAGTTCCCTGTGCCATACAGCAGGACATCACTACTTATCCATTCTAAATGTGATAGTTTGCAACTATTAACCCCAAACTCCCTGTCCACCCCACTCCCTCCCCCTTGGCAACCTCAAATCTGTTAGAATGTGATAGCATATGAGAAAAAGAATGTGTATATATATATATATATATATATATATACATATATGTATATATATATACATATATATATGATTGGGTCACTTATCTATACAGCACAAATGGACAGAAGATTGTAAATCAACTACGAGTAAATTTTTTTAATAAAATAAGAACAAGGTAGTTTCTAAAAAGCTTAAGATCTTAAAGTAAAAACCTAAGATGTTGAGATGATGGGGAGAGGTCACAGCCATCGTCATCAGGTGGCTCTCAGGGGAGAGAGATCACCAGGGCTTTACCTCTGCCACCCAGTTACTCTGAATAAAAGCTTGTGTACCTCCATCAGCAGGATGAAGGGGCACCAAGGTGGAGAGCAAAGAGGTCCAGCAGACTTGACGAATTGTGAAATTCCCTAGGGATGCGTGCAAAATAGTGCAGTGACATTTAGGAAAGACACAGGGGCAGGTGGGTCAGCAGAAGTCAGGGGAAACTGCAGACTTTTGTACAGGCTTGTGGGGAGGTGGGTATGGATGCACTCAAGCTCACTTCTTTTGATTTTGTGTTGGTGACATTCATCCATGAATCTCAGCCTAGAATTCCCTAGCCTGTGAAATTCCATATGCCATGGGTCTGGCTCTAACATAACATAAAATAAAATAAAATAAAATAAAATAAAATAAAATAAAATAAAATAAAATAAATAAAGAAAAAAATTCTAGGAGTTCCCATCCTGGCTCAGTAGTTAACAAACCCGACCAGTACCCATGAAGATGTGGGTTCAATCCCTGGCCTTGCTCAGTGGGTTAAGGATCCAGCATTGCCATGAGCTGTGGTGTAGGCTGACAGCTGTAGATCTAATTCTACCCCTAGCCTGGGAACATCCATATGTCATGGGTACAGCCCTAAAAAGGCAAAAGACAAAAGACAAAAGACAAAAAAAAAAAAAAAAAAAAAAAAAAGAAAGAAAGAAAGAAAGAAAAAGAAACGAAAAAAAATCTAGATCGCTATTGATGGATTACAGACACTGCCCCTTAATGGCTTCTCAAGGGCTGGTTGTTGACGTGGGGGGATATTGTACATGGGAAAGAACATCTCCAAGAAGCCAGTGAACTCATGGGAGGGGGGTTCCAGATGTCACCCTGTGGGTTGGTCATGGACAGCACCTCTTATTTGCCAAAAGTCAGTGGCTCTGAGGATTTAGGGCCCAGCTCCCTTTGCCTGAGATCATGGCACTAAGACCATGTCCCTGGGAGGCCCTGTGCTGCTCTGTGATGGGCCTCGGACTCACACCCCAGCTTCTGCCCCCATTCTGGCTTTAGGTGATAGGGAAAAAAGCAAAAAATGTAGATACTGGTTCTGATGCTGAAACATAAACTTCAGAAAGAGGATGGAGGTGCTTTTGATGCCAGAATCAGAGATTATCTTAATTTTGTATTTATTCATGCAAGTTGAAAATACAGAAAACCAGAATGTGAAACTTGCAGTATATATACATGGATATAACTTAGAGGTGGATTCAATGCTGCAGAAAAAGATGCAAATCATTTTGTTAGGAGGTTTTTTCACGTGTGTTTGTTCTAAAAGCAATTTGATAACATCCTGGGTCTTTCTTTTTTTCTTTTTTTTTTGTCCTAACAGGGTGCTAGGCTATGGTTTTGCATGTCTTTGTAGAATCTCTGCATTTTCTAAGGTTACCTAACTTCTTTACAAAATCTGCTTGCTTGCTAATGATCGTCCGTCCATAGAGACCCGGGAGTCTCTGCTGAGATTGTGGGAGTTCTCTCTGACAATCAGGATGATGGACCGACTGGTCTCCTGTTCCCACGGCTGTGCTATGCTTCTTTAAGAAACTGTAATTAGCCTCCTCCTTTCTCTTCCATTTGTCAGGTACATATTGTGTCTATTTGGAGAGTTTTTCGTTAGGCTAATGAGTCTTTTTTTTCCCCAAGGTTCTTTTTTTTTTGGCCGCACCCACAGCATATGGATTGAGTCTGAGTCACAACTGCAAGCTGTATCATAGCTGCAAAAATGCCAGATACTTAACCCAGTGGGGATCGAACTTTAGCTGCTGCAGAGACAATGCTGTATCCTTAACCCTGGTGCCACAGCAGGAACTCCCTCTTGGTTTTTATTGGTAACATATTTTAGTAATGTCAGCTCCAATCAGGGAGACTTTCTGGCAATGATAGTTCTCAGGCCTGAAATACTGAGCCCGATGTACACCCAGCAGCTGTAGGTGTAAGAAGAGGCCATCTCAACATCCATCCACCTAACCAGGAGGCTTAGGGCCACCACTTAGCAACAAGGGCTGCATTTTCAGTGCAGCTTTGGCAAAGGCCAGGGGGCTGGTGGCTAAGGAAGAGGTGGGGGTCCTGCATGCGGATGCAGTCAGTGCTCCCCAAACACGCCTCTGTTATTCCACAGAAATATTTTGATTCCTCCTTGAAGTAGCAGTTTACTTAAAACATGGTCAGTGTCCTCCACCTGTGACATTTGAGTATGCAGATTTTCTCATTTTTGTGTGTTTTCCTCTGATTTCAAAGGCCACCTTCTAGCCAGAAAAATAAAAACACTGTCAAATCACCTTTTGCCACCATGTGACACAACTCTACATGTTGCAAAACTGCTGTGGGGAGGCTCCTTTTTGGCTCAGCAGGTTAAGAACCTGACATAGTCTCCACGAGGATGCAGGTTCGATCCCTGGCCTTACTCAGTGGGTTAAGGATCTGGTGTTACCGTGAGCTGTGGTGTAGGTTGCGTACATGACTCAGATCCCATGATGCTATGGCTGTGGTATAGGCCAGCAGCTGCAGCTCTGATTCAATCCCTAGTCTGGGAACTTCCATATGCCAAGGGTGAGGGCCTAAAAAGAAAAAAGAAAAAACAAAACCTTCTCTGCAGAGAAGGGCTGTAGCCCCTGTGTGAGTCTGTCTTTATTTTCGGAGCCTCACTTTTCTGTTCTTTTGAGCTGATGGAGATGCCTGATTTCCCTACCACTGGAGGTTACTGTAAGGGTCAAAATAAAAGTGAGGTGGGGAAGTGCTCTGTTAACTTTACAAACCATGTAACTTTAAAGTATGATCTCATTTTTCCATATTGGCTTATATTGAAAATTCGACTTCTGCTTTTCAATCTGAGAAGTCTCAGAAACGGATTTAACTTTATTTCTGTGGAAAATGAAGATTCACTTTATGCATCCCCTGGGGGAGCACCCACGTCCTTGCTTCTGCTAGGAAGTGTACTTACCTGGCTGGCGTTTGCATCCCAGCTAATCCAGGGCACATGCTTTTCTCGTCCTGTCACAGAGAGGCCACCCTGGGAAAGGTTATATATAGACCTGAAGGCTATTTCCATCAATTATACTTACTTGGGCTTCACTTGGCGTTAGTCGACCTGCTCTGGCTCATCCTTCTAAGCTGAGAATCTGAGATGCTTCTGTGTGGCTCTGTAGCCAGTCTTCTCCTACTGAATCGTTCCAATGTGATACCGAGGCTCATCAAAAATGCCACTTGTTCACAAAATAAATTGTTTTAAGTGAAGCTGTGAGCTTTCAGTTTTAGCAAATACTGTATTTTCTTTATTCATTGAATCATATAGTTTGGGTCTGGGTTTTTTTGGGGGGAAGGGTTCTGTTCATGAAAGTTAACTATTAATATTTGACCATTTACACTGTCTATATATCTATACACAGGTTTGAATGAATTTGGGGATAGCTGTTTAAAGTAACATTTGGTTATCTCTAGTTTCTCTATTTTATTTTGCAAACTAGTTTTCTTAAAATTGTCCATTAAAAAAAAGTTGTACATGCACCAATCTTATAAGTATTGAGTAACACAGGCCTCTTTTTTTAACCATCAAGACATTTTATGTATTTCTTTTAACTAAACTCAAGCTATTTGGGAAGGAGGATTTTTTTACTTATTTTAACCTAAATGCTATTATTTAAGAGAATCTGACCATATGATATTTGTATTGGTCAGGGTTCTCTAGAGAATAGCAGAGGGAGAGAGAGAGAGAGAGAGAGAGAGAGAGAGAGGGAGGAAGAGAGAGAGAGATTTAAGGAATTGACTAACAAGGTGGTGGGGGCTAAAGGTTTTGCATTCTGTGTAGGCTGGCAGGCTGGAGACCAGTTGATACTGCAGTCCTGAGTTTGAATCCCACAGAACAGCAGGTTGGAAACTCAGGAAGGGTTTCAATATTGCCGTCAGAGCACATCACCTCTGTCTGTGCTCTGCAGCTCTTCAACTGATTAGACAAAGCCCACCCACACTATGGAGGGTGATCGGCTTTGCTTAAAAATCTCTTCATTTAATGTTAATCACACCTAAAAAAACACCTTCACAGCAACATCTAGACTAGCATTTGGCCAAAAAACTGGGCATGATAGCCTAGCCAAGTTAATACATAAAATTAAACCCTTGGAGTTCCCATCGTGGCTCAGTGGTTAATGAATCCGACTAGGAACCATGAGGTTGCGGGTTTGATCCCTGGCCTCGCTCAGTAGGTTAAGGATCCCGCATTGCTGTGAGCTGTGGTATAGGTCACAGAAGTGGCTCAGATCTGGAGTTGTTGTGGCTCTGGTGTAGGCCGGCGGCTACAGCTCTGATTAGACCCCTCGCCTGGGAACCTCCATGTGCCGTGGGTGCAGCCCTAGAAAATACAAAAAGACACACACACACAAAATTAAACCTCTGAAGTTCTAAAACAGCTTCTAAAAAACTTGGTCACATAACGGGATTCTCCATGATTAAAGGTCTAAAGGGAATCTTCATTACAAGACAACTACCTATGTTTGTACCCAAAGGAAAAAAAAATCACATTGTGACTGTAAGTGCCAACTACAACATGAATGGGCTCAGCATTATCTCATTTTGGGGGACCTGCTGAGGACACATACTCAGACTATTCAGTAAGGGGATGACTGTCCTTTTGGAGCCTGAAATAAATGCTTGTATTGTGTTTTTAAAAATCTTCATTTGCAGCGCAAGCATCTTGTGCACGTAGAGACTTAATGAATAATGAATAGTACCATCACGAAAACATCTCCCTGCCCAAGAAAAGTCTCTCCAAAAACCCAGAACCAGTTCTTTTCTTCCTAAAGCTTGGGTTGCTTTTAGGGAACTATTAAACAAAACAAAACAAAACACTCTGAAACCCCAAACCAAAAAACAAACAAAAACAAAAAACAAAAAAACCAAAAACCTCCCAAATCTAAACAAAGTGTTTTCTCTGTGAAAATTATGCCAAAAATATGAACCTGTCCAACTCTAAAATCCAGCCAAACTTTCAAACCCGTTCCAGGAGACCATGACACTCTCAGGAGTCCGGGCTGACCTTATGAAGGGCTTTCTGCCTGGAGGATCCCTGGGACTAGCGGAACTTGTGGGAACAACCCCTCCCCCACTGAGATAGAGTTTCACAGATAAGGATCACAACAGAACCCTCTCTGGGAACACTGAATTTACTCAAAGAGCCCCCTTTTTTTCCTCAGAGGCTTTCTCACACACAAATCCTTCCCTATTAAGATAAGGAGCTGCCCCTGGAAACCCCGGACTGGAGGAAAGCTGTAGGGTCCTTTGCTGGCCCGGATAAGGCTTACGTCTAAGGAGAATTCTTGGGCTTGAAGATAGAGTCTGTGGAAGAGCAGAGGCATTCCAGCATCTCAAGGGGTCATGCTGCTGGGATGGTTTGAAACCCACTTGGCCTGGGAAGAGGACAGTAGGCTTTGGGGGCCTCTGCGGCTTCCTGGCCTGATCCCACCTCATGGACATTAGCAGATACCATAAAACTCCTAGCGGAAAATAGGCAGGACCCTCTGCCATCAATCACAGCAATATCTTCTTGGATCCATCTCCTAGGGTAATGGAAATAAAAACAAAAATAAACAAATGGGACCTAATTAAACTTAAAAGCTTTTACACAGCAAAGGAAACCATAAACAAAACTAAAGGACAACTCAGAGAATTAGAGAAAATATTTGCAAACGAAGTGATCGACAAGGGATTAATCTCCAAAATATACAAACAGCTCATACAGCTCGATATATATATATGAAAACAAACAACCTAATCAAAAAAAATGGGTAGAAGATCTAAATAGACATTTCTCCAAAGAAGACATACAGATGGCATCAGGCACATGAAAAGATGGTTAATATCACTAATTATTAGTGAAAAGCAAATCGAAACTACTATGATGTACCACCATACACAAGTCAAAATGGCCAGCACCAAAAGGCTACAAATAATAAACGCTGGAAAGGGTGTGGAGAAAAGGGAACCCTCCTTCGCTGTTGGTGGGACTATAAATTGGTACGACCACTATGGGGAACAGTATGGAGTTTCCTTAAAAAAACTAAAAATAGAGCTACCATATGATCTTGCAATCCCACTCCTGGACACATATCAGAAGAAAACCATAATTTGAAAATATACACTCACCCCAATATTCATTGCAGCACCATTTACGATAACCAAGACATGGACGCAACCTAAATGTCCACTGACAGAGGAACTGATAAAGAGATATGGTACATATATACAATGGAATACTACTCAGCCATAAAAAGGAATGAAATAATGCCATTTATAGTAACCTGAGCAGACCTAGATCTCTCTTGTCTTAGAGAAAGACAAACATCATATGATATCACTACATGTGAAATCTAAAAAAAGGATACAAATGAACTTATTCGCAGAACAGAAACATACTCACTGAAATAGAAAAGAAACTTATGGTTACCAAAGAGGAAAGCGGGGGTGGGATAAATTAGGAGGTTGGGATTAACATATACACTCTACTGTATATAAAATAGATAACCAACAAGGAATTACTGTATAGCACAGGGAACTATACTCAGTATTTTATAATAACCTATAAAGGAGAAGAATCTGAAAAAGAATAGATAAGTATATATGTATAACTGAACCATTCTGCTGTACAACTGAAACTAAAAAAACATTGTAAATCAACTATACTTCAATAAAAAAATAAAATAACATTGGTGAACTTAAGAAATACACTATAATAAATCATAACCAAAAAAAAAAAAAAAAAAGCACACCTCTACCTCCCATTTCCGGCCTGCCACTCACTCCCCAGGATGCTCAGAAAACCTGAGACAACAGTCATAGAAGGAATCTGTATAGAGCCAGCAACAGAATTGGAACTGATTCCCTTAGTCTTTGCTTAAAATGATCCTGTCTCCAAGTTTTTATGCCTTAAATCTTTTAAAATGACCCAAAGGCATGTGATTGATTGCCTGTGTGAACACTGTGAAAGTCATAACAATTGCTTGCAACTATAACCCAAGGGGTGGGTCTCTGTCCTAAAATCACCAGTTTTGTCAAACACGTGGTTTTTCTCGACTGCTGCCTCTTTCCAGCTCTTCACTGAATACAGGAAACAAAGAATCATCTATGAATTGTCTCTGAATTTCGCCACATTTTTTTTTCAACTCCTAAAACTAAATTGGTGTCCGACTACCTAATAATCAAAATTTGTCTTAACCTGCAGCTGGCATCATGTTAGGGATGTGGTGTGTGGAAAAGAGGAAAATCTGGGAAAATCATAAACTACTATTTTTCTCTCTCAGATAGTATGTAATATTACAGCTTAGATCAGGGGATGGGGGAGAGAAGCCATACACACACACACACACACACACACACACACACACACATATGCATGCACATGAGACAGGCAGGGAACAAAGTAAGAGAACAGTAGGTGCTAAATTGTGTGGCACAGATTATTTGTGTTTTAAGGAGTTCAGAGAAAAGAGGGCTTAGTGTGGGCTAAAGCCATTTCACATGATTTCATTAGGCCCTCAGAGAACCATTTTTACTTTTATTTTTGGCAGTGCCTGGGCCATGTGGAAGTTCCCGGGCCAGGGATCGAAACCACGCCGCAGCAGTGATCACACGGGATCCTCAAGCTGCTGAGCCACCAGGGAACTCCACAAAGCAATTTTTAAACCCATATAATAAACTGGGAAGAAGTGCTCTTTTGGAAGTCAGGCATCAGAAGGGGCTGTCAGCAAGGGAAAGGAATGCTAATGGTTCCAGGAATGGTCTACCCCCACGGGAACCAAGGAAAGTTCGAGCTCTGGTAAAATCAGCAACTTCCTCGAGGTGGCTGGTTAGTTTGCAAACTGCAGCAAGGACCTGGTGCCTCCAGGAGTGGAGGCTGCAAGGTGTTGACCAGCCTGCACGCCCCCTTCTGAGTTTCTTTCCTTGGCTCTTTAGCCATATTAATTCCTTTTGAAAGCTATTGAAAGGGATCTGTTGAGCTTCTTAGGAAGACTCAGAACCATTAGCCTTAAAATAGCCATGCTGCTGGCAAGCTTCCTTACGCTCACCGCTCTTTCCTTCTCCATCACCGCCCAGCAAAGCAAGGATCCCGCAAGCAGTCTCTCCAGAACTTCTATCTACCAAAAGAGGAATGTTCTCGAATGATTCAGTGCAGAAAAGTGCTGAGATGACAGTAAAATGCAGTGAGATACCTGCAGGCCCTACTGCCCTGACCTCTGGCTGCCCTGTGGGATGTGCCCAGCCACCCGGGGGTTGTGGTGCTGGGAAGAGGCTTCCAGAATGCCCTCTGCCCGCCAGGGCACACTACTCTGTGCTGACCCTAGATTTTAATTGTTCCAGTAGCACATCCTTAATTGTTTCAGGACCCCTCCTTATTCGTTTTAAGTTTCTGTAAATGTAATTTCGAGCAGGTTGCAGCCCCGGCCTCCTGGTCGAATCTTCCAGGAGGCTCCGCTGCTCTGACCCACCTCCTCAGGAAGGCACTTCACAAGGCCCAGAGGCCCCCACTTCCCTCCAGACCCAGGGTCTTTCCTAGGTTAGGGGGCTGGGCGGTAGCACAGTCGCATTCTAAGTGGTGGGGTCCTAGCCCCCAAGGGCACTGCACATCAAAGCGTCCACATCCTGAGGCTGAGAACTTTCCTATCCTGCCACTAGAGTCCTGGGCGAGCCCAATGGGTGTCAGGATGGGGGCTGAGACCACAGGCTCTGGAGTCAGAATCTGCATCCAGCAGTGGCCAGCTGTGCTGTGGCCAGTTCGCTTGACTGCCACATGGGGAAAATGGGGCTGCCCGCAGTTTCTGAAAACAAGTGATTTGAGCAAGATACCCAACTTAGGAGTTCTCTGGTGGCTGAGCAGGTAGGGATCCGATGTTTTTGCTGTTGTGGCTCAGGTTTGATCCCTGGCCCAGGAATTTCCATGAGCATGGCCAAAAAAAAAAAAAAAAAAAAAAAGAAAAGAGAGAGAGAGCGCGAGAAAGAAATACCCAACAGATTATACCTACTGGTGGTGGCATGCAGAAAGGGGGAGACAAGTTCACCAGCAGATGATGGATGAACCAGTGTCGTTGCCTGAGATGGAATATTACTCGACCATGAGAAAGACTAATGTTCTGACACATCACAACATGAAGTTTGTTAAAAACATTCTAATTGAAAGAAGCCAAAAAAAAAAAAAAACATTCTAATTGAAAGAAGCCAGTCACAAAAGGCAACAAAGCATATTAGTGCATTTCTCAGAAGTCTAGAATAGAGCTGGAGAGCAGATTTGAGCTCTGGGGTGGGGGGTGGGGGGCACCTGCTTAGCCTGTCTAGGCTGCTTTCAGCGGGATGACCAAGGGGTTCCAGAAATAGAGTGTGATGGTGGCACAACATCATGAATGTAACAAGTGCTAATGAATTGTCCACCTTAATATGGTTAATTTTACATTGTGACACTTTTATCTCAATTAAAAAATGTTTTTGAAAAACCATTCAGCAGGCAGTGTGGTGCCTAACAGCTCAGGAAACGTGAACTTAAGATACTTCAGATTTCTGTGACTCGACTTGTTACCAGCGTAGCCTTTCTCCCCTCCCCCACAAAGCATCAACGCAGACCCACAGGGGAACACACTGTGATGCCTATTTTTAAACCACTTCTGGAGTTCCTGTGGTGGATCAGTGGTTAACAAATCTGACTAGGAACCATGAGGTTGTGGGTTCCATCCCTGGCCTTGCTCAGTGGGTTGAGGATCCAGCGTTGCCATGAGCTGTGGTGTAGGTGGCAGATGAGGCTCGGATCCCGTGTTGCTGTGGCTCTTGCGTAGGCCAGTGGCTGCTGCTCTGATTAGACCCCTAGCCTGGGAACCTCCATATGCTGTGGGAGCGGCCCTAGAAAAAGGCAAAAAGACTAAAATAAAATAAAATAAAACAAAATAAAATAAAATAAAATAAAATAAACCACTTCTCCACTTAAGTCTCAGTTGCAGCCAGCAGTCTCCTCCTGCAGGAGCTGCGAGGCTCTTGATTCTTGTCCCCTTTGAGGCAAGTCCCCAGGGCTGTGTTTCTTTCATCTCCCCTTTTCCTCGAGGACCCTGTCTTCGCCCCCATCCTTACTGGCTATGGCTATTCTGGGCCCAGTCCCCCTACTCCTCCACCACATGGCTTTGGGATTTCCTTTCTGAACTTCACAACCATATTTTCACTGCCCAGCTCAGCACTGTCACAGATCAAAGTTGCTCCACAAAGTGTCCCAAGGCCGCCATGGCAGACCTGCCTCCTTGAGAACCTGGCCAGATGTTCTTGGGGTTTGCTTTTCACCAACGACTCAGAGTTCAGGTCTTCAAGGAATTTTTATAGAGAACTGGGTTCCCAAAGGTGGGAATTGTGTCCCAGAGAAATGTCACCAGCCCCTAAAGACCTGGGCCCCTGCTCTGGGCTGCCTTCTTCCTGCTGGGGGCAGCCCCTTCTGGCCTGAGCTCCCCAAACCCTTGCAGGCACATTTGGTGCTGCCTCTTCTCCGACCAGGTGTTTTCTGGGGACCCCACTCTTGGTTGGTTTGCCATCAGCCTTAGGACTCTGACGTGGATGCTTCTGGTGTTGCAGCTGCCGGCGATGTTTCCCCACAGGGCTGTGACTGCTCATCCCACGACCTCACCCCTAAAGGAGTCACAAGCTCCATCCAGAGGGACCGGCCACCAGAACAACTGATTTTGAGAAAAGAGACCGGCTCCCACTCCCTGCCAGGCTCACAAACACAAGGAACACACCTTCTTGTACCTTCAGCCTTTTCCAAGCCCCTCCCTGGCCAGGCCCTCCCACGGGCCCACGTCCCCTCTGATGACCCATGGCAGCCACTCAGTGAGTCCTTTCTGCCCCCTGAATTTCACGGGCAGTCTTGAATTGATTCCTAATTTTGGTTTGATTCACCTCCTGGGTTCTGCGAAGTGCCTTGGGTTGAGAGTTGATAGAAGTTGAAGATCCTGCCTACAACCTTGCTAAGCTGTCACTTCGCTGAGCTCTTCATACCTGTTCTTTGTCTGCAAACGGGAGGGGCGCATTTGTTCTCTGAGCTGTTTTGAGGATTACCTTAATGGAAACTTCAAGGAGCGTGGATAGGCAGTAGGAAGCCAGGTACTGTCAGGATTTTCTCACAGAGGTTTGCCTTTTTCCCTGCAAAACTACTTAGGTAAACAGGAAATGAACTGCAAGACAAAGAGGTCCCGCATCTCACAGAGACAGCCCAGGGCCTCAGAGAGTGGTGTCTGGGCCCAGCTTGGTGTTAATTCCCAGCCAAGATAAGAACAACTCCTGACCCTGAAGGGGGTGGCGGTTCAGGGCCCAGTGCAGGAAACTGCACATTTGGGGAGAGAACTCCTTCTGACCCCATGTGAAGTGACATGGGAAGTCATCACAGCAGAACCTCTGTTTGTCCATGAAAAGACCTGGCAGCTGGAGACACGTGGACCAGGAATACTGCGTGCTGTCCCAACAGAAATCACCAGCACCGCAAAAGACAGACCTCCCATAGGACCTGGTAGCCCCTGGAACCTTTTGGACAGTTGCCAAATTAAGGTGCTTGGGAGCGCTGTCCTCTGACTTAATAGTCGAAATTGCAATAAAACTGTTTGCACTCATTGTGAAAATATTTGCTCTCTGCTCCAGGAATGGAGGTTCCCCCCCCCCCAATCCCCACCACCCCATTGAGATGGTGAAATTCACAGAAAGGAACGATGCAGGCTGTTTCACCAACGTGAGGAATGGTGTGGCCTCAGCCCTGGGGACCTGGGGACACAGAGGACTGTCTGACAGTGGAACCCCTGACTTGTCTCTTAAAGAAAATGGAGACCAATTTCCTCTTCTTTGCCACACAGTCACCCTCTTGTCATCTCCCTTCCATAGCTTTCATGTGTCAGGGCTCTTTTGCAAATGTTTTCTGGTTTCAAGAAGATAATTTCTTTGAAAAAGAGGTCACCCGGCTTCTTAAGTGAAATCTTGTCAGCTCATATTTCCCACCTTGTGCTTATCTTCTAGAAATGTTCTTTTTCTTTTAGTCAAGGAATCTCAAGATGAAATTACTAGAGCAGGTGTTTTTTATGGGATGCACCGGGGGAAGAAAATAATTAACATTGTTCTGTCCTTGAATAGTTTCAATAAAACTTGCAAATATCTAACACGGTATTTGCTACGTGCTGGAACATTTTGTTTGATCCTCCCAGCTGATAAATAGGAGGCAGGGAGAGGTTGCAAGATTTGGCTACAGTCATAAAGCCTGCAGCCAGAATAAAAACCGGGCCACCAGCTCTCATGTCCCTACATCGTGTCATGGGAAGCTTGGAAAATGAAAAGAAAGCAGACGGTCCATAATCTCATAAAATCACATCATGGACACACTTCTTTTTCATATATGCCTTGTTCATAGGATTAAAATCATAATACAGATTCACCTTTGTGTCCTGAATCCTCTGTTTTAGTAGGAAAGTTGCATACTTGACAGTTTTATTAGCTGTATGATGTCTCACAAACGACTCTGGTCACTTATCTAACAATTCCCTTATTGCTGGATATTGAGGTTGCTTCCAATTTTTCACTCATAGAAATAACACTTTAATGAACAGCTTTGCATTGTATATTTTCCCTTCCTTCCTTTCTTTTTTTTTTTTTCTTAGTTCACAAGTTTATTATGAAAAACACTGCAGTGCTCTTGTGCAGTAACATTGTCTTACAGGAGGGAGAAAAAAACAGTTCTGTTTAAAACAACTCACCAGGTTCTGCCAATAACAAAGAACAACATGAGGCTGAGATTTGAGACCTTCCTTCCTCTTTATTCCTTCCTTTCTTCCTTCCTTCCTTCCTTCCTTCCTTCCTTCCTTCCTCCCTCCCTTCCTTCCTTCCTTTCTTTCTTTCTTTTCTTTCTCTCCCTCCCTCTCTCTCTCTCTGTCTTTCTTTCTTTTCATTACTGCATCTGTGGTATATGGAGGTTCCCAGGCTAGGGGTCAAATCAGAGCTGCGGTGCAGGCCTATGCCACAGCCATAGTGACACCAGATCCGAGCCTCATCCAACTTATGCCACAGCTTGTGGCAACGCTGGATCCTTAACCCACTGAGTGAGACAGGGATTGAACCCGCATCCTTACAGAGACAACTTTGGGTCCTTAACCCGATAAGCCACAATGGGAACTCTGATTTTCCTATTATTTCTATAGGATAAACAGAACAGATTACCAACAGCCATAACAAAATGGAATGGAAAGGATATCAAAGATCTACCCAGTAGCTTTAGAGGAGAATTTGATAAACCCAAGGAACACGTAGTTTCTAAATTATTTAAATAATCTCAGAGCAGGACAATTCATTTTTACAAGTACATACTGTATAACGACATTTCGAAAAGCAATGAAAGTGAACAAACAAAAAACAGGAAGAGAGAACATTTCAGACCAATATCTCTTATGGAAATTAATGCAAATTTTTCAATTTAAAATATGAGCTAAACAAATCTGCAGTGTATTTTAAAAAAGAAAACAATGCACCATATCCAAGTAGGTTATATTCTTGGAAACCATCGTAATTCACTACATATATAGATTAATGGAGATAAATGTTAGGATCCTTCAGATAAACATTAAGATAACAATTAAAAATTTCATAGCCATTGCTGATGAAGAACTTTATTAATTAAAATTAGAAGGGTATTTCTAGGAGTCCCCATCATGGCTCAGCGGAAACGAATCTGATTAGTAACCATGAGGACACAAGTTCAATCCCTGGCCTTGCTCAGTGGGTTAAGGATCCGGGATTGCTGTAAGGTGTGATGTAGGCCGTAGACGTGGCTCGAATCTGGTGTTGCTGTGGCTGTGGTGTAGGCTGGCAGCTGCAGCTCTGATTCAACCTGTAGCCTGGGAACCTCCATATGCCTTGGGTATGGCCCTAAAAAGACAAAAAAAAAAGAAAGGTATTTCTAGAAGGCAACTAAAGATTCAAGAGAGAAATAGATAACAGGGCCTAGTATTTTATTGATCAGTTTTGGAATTTCAGTTATTATTATAAGAAAACATTAATATGGGAGTTATTGTGGCTCAATGGGTTAAGAATCTGACAAGTATCCATGAGGATGTGGGTTTGATCCCTGGCCTCACTCAGTGGGTTAAGGATCAGGGGTTGCTGTGAGCTGCAGTGTAGGTCACAGACAGGTCTCAGATCTTGTATTGCTATGGCTGTGGTGTAGGCTGACAGCTGTAGCTCTGATTCGACCCAGAGCCTGGGAACCTCCGTATTCTGCAGGTGCAGCCCTAAAAAAAAGAGAAAAAATTAATGTGAAAATACTGAAAATTAATAGTTAATATTATCTTTTTGAGTAGATTATCTGGTTGTAGATTTATGAAAGTCCAAAATTTAGCCAAAATATAATATTAAGTGTTTAGAAAGTGGCTAAAATATGTAAAAATTATCTATTTACATATATATGAACACAGACGTGAAAATCTATTGTTTTTCTTTTCAAATATATAATGATTAACGATAACAGTAAGGACTATATCACAGCTGACATTTAACATGATAAGAAATGTCTATACAGTAACCTAGTTCTTCCACTAGAAGATAAAAGCCTGAAATGAAGCTCTATCACTTGTGCTTTACAGCAGGAAAGTCAATATTGAAAGAATTCCGTTCTCCCAAAATTAACCTCTAACTGCACATTCAGTCCAAATCTCATTTTTGTATTGAAAAATCTGCAATTTGAAAGTGAGAAGGTCCTGTGGTAACTAAGAAAATTGTGAGCAAGGCCATGCAGGCTTGGGGAGGCCGGCTCCAGCAGGTCAGCTGTGACCAGGCAGTTCTAGTGGACAGAGACCACTGGGTTTGGGAAAAAAATAAAGGGTGCAGAAATGAACTCATGCCCAAGTTTAGGTTTTATAACTCTATGATAAAGATTATATTTCAAATCGAAGGAGTAATACCTGATTAACAAACAGTAAAATATATTGAATAATCTCAAGGGGAAAAAGTTGGCCGCCTATCTTATAACATTCAAAATAAATTATATTGATAGATGAATATATATATGTTAGAAAATGAAAATATAGGAGTTGCCATTGTGGCTCAGTGTGTTAAGAACTGACTAGTATCCATGAGGATGCGGGTTATATCCTGGGCCTCACTCAGTGGGTTAAGGATCCAGTGCTGCCACATGCTGCAGTGTAGGTTGTGGATGTGGCTCAGATCCTGAGTTGCTGTGGCTGTGGCATAGGCTGGCAGCTGCAGCTCTGATTCAACCCCTAGCCTGGAACTTCTATATGCCACAGGCACTGCCCTAAAAGAGGCGGAAAAAATCTCCCCCCAAAAGAAAATAAAAATATAATTTAGAGGAGAACACCTTAATGTGAGGAGAGAAGAAGGTTTTATTGTTGTTTTGACCAAGACCAAGAAAATATAAAGGAAAAAAATAATTAATTTGGCCCAAGATATCATAAAAAACAAATGGAAAATGTGTAACTTATCCAGATAAAGTATTAATCTCTCTAATATACAAAGGTCAAAAGGTCAAGAAGAACACAGCAACTCAAGAAAGAGATATGCAAAATACTCCTAAAATTCGTCCTTAGAAATAGACACTCAAACAGCCAATGAGGTTTAAGGACAATCAAAGAAACACAAAGTAAGACAGCTGAATATTAACTTTCACCAGTCTGACTGGCAAAGATTAAGTATTAAAATACACTACTCTTTGATGAACCTGGGGGTAAGTAGGCACATCCTGTTATGTTATTGCATTGTTTGAACTATTTACCTTTTACTTTTTGCATTGTTTGCGCTATTTACACATAGATATACCTTTCTTAATGCTATAAAACAGGGAAAATATTTAAAAGTTAAGACAAAACGGTCCAAGGAACAGAACACTGTTTACGGCATTGGGGCTTGGGGCCAAACTGCTTCAGATGTGTGGGGCCAGTTTGCTGGTCCAGGGTTCCACACCAACCACACCTCCTCATTCTCTTAGGAAGCTGATGTCCGTGCCAGAGCTCTCAGAGCGCTGCAGGGCAGAGGCTTGGTGGGCAGCAGGAGCCTGTCCATCTGTGGTTTCCTGGAATTCTTTCCCCTCCTGGCCTGCTGTCTATTGAAATTTGGGTTGATGTCTGACCTATGGCAGGTGCATGGGAAGAAGATCCAACAGCAGCAAACATACAATACCATACAGTCAGTTTTCTTCTTTATTTGGGCCTCGCCTGGTGAGTCGAGTGACAAAGATTGTGGGGACCAATGACTAGCAACAAGCAAGGGAGCTATGACAGTTCTGTGGGTTGCGGCTCTCCACGGACTCCCCGGCAAGGGGACCCCCGGGTTCCTCATCCTTCCATCCCCTACCTGTCATGGGCTCCTCCCCGCCTGAAAGCCCCTGCCCCCTCCCCCCAGGCCTTCATTCTTTCCTCATGGCTCAGCTAACACTATTTACTTGTTCTTTACGTCTGTTGAGCATCATCCACGTCCTCCTGTCAGGATGGAAGCCCCACAAAAGTGGGAATGTGTGTCGGTTTTGTTCACAGATGTGATCCAAGGGACTAGAACAATGCATGGCACATAGTAGGTGCTTGGTAACTATGTGTCGGGTAAACAAACAGTCCTCTTCTCCCCAGGGTAGAACAATTGATGGCCAGCAGGCTTTCCGAATGGCCACCCTTAACTCAAGGAGTTAACGTAAACTTTTTTTTTTTTTTTAACAGATTGCAGATCTTGAGCATGAGATATCAAGTTGACAAGATTAGCATCTTTCTCTGCTCACAGTTTAGATTCCTGGGATCTCCAGATTGGGAGCCCATGTAACCCAAACGTAGATCAAAGGCTTCTCTGTGTTCTGCAGCCCGGTGTTCTCCCTGGCCTGGACTTAATCAAGTGCAGAGTCAGAGCTCTCCCGGCCATGGAAAACAAGCTTCAACTTCAAAGTCTTTCTCTATAAAAATGTGAATCTACATTACTCCAAAACCCACCTCACTGTGATTTCCATTTATACCTTCATCCTGCGTGTCCAGCCCCCACCCCAGAGCTTGTAAAATAAGTTACATTTCCTTCACTTGCGGTGGGATGTCCTCAAATGTGCCATCAGGATGCCTCTCAGACCTCTGCTTTCCCAGGCTGACCATGTGCAGCCCTGCAGACTGTGTGCTGTGCGTTACCTTGTCCAGAGCTTCTTGCATTTTTACCTTTGACTTTCGGGAACAGTCCAGCGTGGCAAAGACCGTCTCTCATCCCCAGAGAGAGCCCTCCAGATGCCCCACTTCTATAAAGGAAGTCCCAGATCACATCCACGCTTGAATTTTGTCTGTGTTTTGGTAGTGACTTCATGAGACTTGTCAGTCACTCTAAGTGTGAAGATAAACTGCTTTCACAACAGTTGGGGCATGCAGGCTGGCTTGCACAGGCTCCCTTTTCTCACCTCTGATGCCACAGGGAGTCCAGGTGTGGAGGCTGACCTTCAAAGGGGAGGATGACACCTGAGCCCTCTTGGGAAGTGGGTGAAAATACACAGTTTTGAGCAGAGGATGTGTTGGTTAGGCTTGAGTGAGAGAAACTCAGGCTAGAATCCACGCTGCCCCTATGAGGTGAGCACATCTGGGTCCCACTTCTTCAGCTTTTTTTGGGTCTGTGCCCACAGAATGTGGAAGTTCCTGGGCCAGGGATCGAACCCAAGCCAGTAATCCGAGCCACTGCAGTGACAATGCTGGATCCTTAACCCACTGAGCCACCAGGGAATTCCCCATTTCTTCATCTTTAAAGTTGAGTCCATCTGACGTGAATACCATTTAAGGATTTTATTTATAAGACCTCCAATTTATTGAACAATGTCTCACTCAATAACTGTTACAATGATTTCCTTTGATTGAAACAAGGGTATGAGATAGGCATGTTGATACTCAAAATATTTAATAACCTGCACAGGTAACAATGAACCAGATATGGATGTGGATGGTGGATGTAGCCATAGATGCGGCAGCCACATACCAAGCGGATATCCATCAGCCTTGGAAGTTGGTATTATTGTCATTTTGCAAGCAGGGAAACACATCAGTGAGTTAAGTGTGCCAAATAAATTTCTATATACTTGAAACAAGAGGACAGCTCAAGCATTTGGGAGAGAAGAAATTTCCTTCACTGGCTGTGCGTTGGATATTTGGGTTGGAGTACCACGTAGAAATATGTCCACTACCAATGCACCTATCTTTTAATCTTTGAAAAGGTTCAGTGTGAAGCCTGTCTCATATCAGGCTCTAAGGAATAGCATCACATTTTCTAAATGAGCAAGTGCCTTATGATTTGCAACATTTTATAACATAATAATATCAGTAGTGTCATTGCTGACATGTTATTTCAGCACAGTGGGAGCTGGCCACTGTTTAGACTGAGGAAAGGAAGACGATGAGGATGGAGTGAGGCTTAATAAATGCATTCCCAAGACCGCACTTGCTGTGCTTGTGGAGAATGACCCAGAGTAAATGCTGAAAATGTGTGGTGTATCCACGAAAGTCTTGAGGGTAAATGTTGAAGCTATCGCTGGAATCATACATGCTGATGTTAAATTAAAGTCATTGGCATTAGGGAATCTGTTTCAGAAATGCACAGAATCCATGAGCTGCAATGTAAATCTAGAGGTTCCTACTGAACACACACCTATGCCTTTTAAAAATTTAAATGTTCAAAATGTGCTGAGCCCCCAGGCATTTGTATCGAAATACATTTCAAATCCCATGACATGTATGCCCTAAGACATAAAAATTAACTGTCCTGGTTCTCACTGGTGGGAACCGACTCTTTTCTTCCGGTGTAATTTCCATTCATATCATATTAAAATGTTCAAGATGCATTTTCTGTCAAAGAAAGTATCATTTAATAAAATTTTTCACTATTCGCCCATATGGAGATGTCAGACGCTGCTAATATAATCCTCAAATTATCGCACAGAGAGTCTTTAGGTTAAGAGATGTATTTCTTACGCCGTAGCACAGAATAGCTGGTTCAGTCTATTCCCAGGGAAACCAGTCTGAGTTTTGTTTTCACTCTATGTTTATATGGTGTCATCCCTAGTGAGAGACTTTTCTTTTTTCTGTTACTCGTATTTACCCTATAGGCATAGAAAAGGAAAACATAATAAAAATATAGAAGATTCCTTGATTTTGTAACATCACTTATGAGTGATTTTCAGGTTTGGGAAAATGCACATTCCTAGACCCTGCTGTCCAGTTCTAATTTAGGTCTAAAGAGTCCTAGGAGTCTGCAGTTTGACAAGTGCCCTGATTTTATTTTTTTAATATACGTAGTGTATAGTTTATGCTTTGAGAATTATTGCTAAGTGCGTTGATACTACTTACATAACACTATAGTCAATGTAAATTTCCTTTCCATTTTTAAGATGCCACTGAGTCAATTAAGTCTGATAGGTTTTATTCCTCCTTTAACCTGTCCCTGCTTCCATCCATGCATCCATCCATCCATCCATCCTTCTGCTCAGCCATCCATCCTTCTGTTTATCTGTTCACCCATTCGTTTGTCCATATTTTTAAGTATTTTTGAAGAGTCAAAAGGAGTTCCATGGTGGTGCAGTGGGTTAAGGATCCATGGATGGATAGATGCCCAGGGACAACTTGGTAGATGCTGAACTTTCTAAGGGACGTAAAAAATTTTATTTGTAGTTTTCAAAAGAGGCCATCCTTTCATCTTTTACAAAGTTCACAAGAATTCAATCAGTACTACATAACTGGGTAAGAAAGAAAAAAATATACATACATATACCACATTGGAGCTAGTGGGGAGGTATTCCAACAGTACATTTCCTGATGCACTTTGTGATTTGGAAGAATTTGCTAAAAGCAAAGTTTAAGAAAGTAGAAATCTTTTCCAAAATTACAAATGAAATCTGCTTTTGTGGTCAACTTCATTTAAAGTCCTGATTTAGGGGGAAATGTAGATTTTTAGACCTCCTTAGAAATTACATGTCTAAATGAATATATTTTCCTCTCTTCAGATGCACTTAAAGCAATTTAATATATCAGAAATTCCTTTGAAGAAAAAAGGTGTTATGCAGATGACATAAGTAAAATTCTATTAGAAACAAATGATTTTCCATGTAATAAAGTATTAATGGATCCAGGCTTATTATTTTTGTTAAAAATAGTTTTTTTAGGCTTTATCTTTCCTAATTAAAAATGTACTCTTGTTTATCCACCTTCCTAAAAAAGATGCATATACTAGAATTTAACATTAAAATTGATACTCTGTGTAATTTATTTTGCACAAATTCCTTGCCAAACTGAATTAATCTATCCCAAGATGAGAAAACAAAGAGGGTGATGGGGAGCGAGATGTTGTGATATATTAGAGCAAGCACTAGACTGCTAGGGGGGGGTCTTTCACAAATCTCTTGAACTTCCTGGTCAGTAAAAGGAAGGATCAGGTCCTTAAGATTCTCTCACCACAGCAGTGACAATGCTCGATCCTTAACCCACTGCACCGCCAGGGAACTCCTTGATTTCTTTTTTACCTATTATTTTAAATCGCTACACAAAGTGCAGCCACAGCAAATCATAACATGAGTGGATTTTGTTTGCCAAGCAAATTCTGTGTTTTTAAAAATCCTCATGCATACACTCAATGGAATGGTCACATATTAGCCTTTTCAGTAATGTCCACATACACAAATAGCAGTCACAGTCACAAGGAGCATCTCTAATATAAATGAGTAGAAAGAGCCTCTGTGAACACCCAGGAATGTGAAGGGAAGAATTATAATTGGTACAATCTCTCCTCTATTCAGATGGACATCTTGACTCTCTTCACTAGTAATGGAGATGTTGCCAGTATCTACGGAGAGCATCATGGTATCTAGCAGAATATTTAAATTATGTAAGTTTAAACGTCTAACCACACTTAGCAAACTCTTCTTTTTGGAAGAGAGATGGTGGAAAGAGTGAAAATAGATCTCTGATATTCTACCTAGATCTCAAAGGGACACCGGTCTAGGTATACAAACCACATATCAGACTTTCCCAGACCCTATGCTGAGAACAAAGCCCCCCACCCCTTGCCTTTTTTAGGACCCTTCTAATCAATACTAACCAGGTTCAGAGAAAACCATCCTTAATTAAGGGAAGCCATGGGTAACTTGGATGGCCTCCTTCAGAAAGAGCTGCAATAGTTGCCCAGGTGATGGGGCAAGAGGTGTCCTCACCCAGGACTAGAACCAAACACCTGAAACCTTATGCAGCTATGCCCCCGGGCCACTTGGCAACAGCCTCACAGACCTTAAACCACAACAGAAAGAGAAACACATTCCAGGGGGGAATACTGCCTTCTGTTGTTTATTTCCAACCATGGCACTCATAGGGCAGAGTGGGTTTGTTTGTTTACATAAATCAATTCATTTTATACTTGAATTCTTCTAGACAAAAAAAAGTGATCTCTTTTATGTGCATTTAACGAAATACCTAATAACTTACAGTACCATTTTAGTTTCCTTTTCTGTTTCTATATTTTTTTGTGTTTTTTTTTAGGGCTGCACCACAGCATATGGAGGTTCCAGGCTAGGGGTCGAATCAGAGCTGTAGCCATTGGCCTACACCACAGTCACAGCAATGCCAGATCCAAGTCTTGTCTGCAACCTGCACTACAGCTTATGGCAACACTGGATCCTTAACCCACTGAGCGAGGCCAGGGATTGATCCTGCATCTTCATGGTTTACTAGTGAGGTTCATTTCCTCTGAGCCATGATGGGAACTCCTATTTCTGTTTTTAGTTAAGCGGAACTTGATTTTCTAAGATTTCTGGGTGGCTACTTAAATACTTTTCTAAGATTTCTGGGTGGCTACTTAAAAACTTTTTTCTATTGTGGCAAGACATATAAATACAAAATATGCCATTTTACCATTTTTAAGTATACAGTTCAGGGTTAAAATAACACTCACAATGTTGTGCAACCATCATCACTACCCATTTCCAAAACTTTTTTCATCACTTGAAAGGGCAAATTTAAATTCCATAAATATGCAGTCCTCATCTTAATTAAGCAGATAAAAGAATTAGAAACTGTAATGGGTGATCAAGGTGATATGTTTACTATGAACACAAAACCCTTGGGGTTTTGAACTGATGAAGCCCACAGCTCAAAGCAATACTCAGAATTAGAGCTCAGGTCATGTCCACACTCACCTGGGCCCACCGGCTTCTGAATTGGTTCCTATTCTGGATACTTTTGTGTTCACTGGGTCAGGTCATCTGGACACCTTCAAGGCTCTCATTGCATTGACTTCAGCTGGTCTTAACTTGCCCAGTGTTCGTTTTTTGTTTTGTTCTGAAATGACTTCTTTTCCAGAAAATACGATACATCAAATACAGAACAAGATTTAGTACCATGTTACACCACCAAAGAGCATTATTTCAAGTCTTAAAAACAGCAATTGCTTTCGTCTTGCAGGATAAATGAGGGTTTGCCATTTTCCTGGATCCAGGGCTGGGAGGGCAGTGGGGCAGCCAGGTTCAAGTTGAGACCAGTTCTGTGAGCATCTGTCACTTTTGCCAACCTGTTCAAGTACCCGTTTGTAAGTCCCCTGATGTCCAACTGTCACCCACTGAAAACAGAGAAGCTGGAAGGGTTGGTTGACTGCAGCCCCTGACCTTGCCCCTTCCCAAGCTCTTCCCGTGGACCTGGGGCTGGCACAGCGCATCTCTCTAAGAAGGACTCTGCCAGCCTCAGGGGGTCTATATCTGTGGTAACAGTGGGCGGGTTGGTGAATGACGGGGGAAAAAGGTGTTCCCATCTCCTTTTGTAAACTATCAAATCAAACGTCATTTCTGGCTTCCAAACAGTATTTTTAATGAAGACATGCTTTCACCGTGTAAGCACTCAGGAAACTCTCTTTAGGAGTGGGATGCTTCCAGGATGTGTAATGGGAGGTGTTTTGTTTCACTTACGCACTCGGGAAAAACGCTGTGAGTCAGAGGAAAGAATAGATTATGCAAGAAGAGCAGTGTGTGTGTGTAAGTGTGTGTGTGTGTGGGGGGGACTCTTATGGAGTTATTGGTGTCAAGATTTGGATTTTTTGCAGCTTGAGAACACTTCTAACCCAAGGTACCTGATGGTCAGGCCAACCTGTCTGAAGCTCCGCCCAGCGCGATGGTGGGCGGTGCTCCAAAGCATTCTTGCAACCAGGCCAGTCTCAGGCAGCTGATTATCCTGGACAAGAGCAGGCATCTGAAACGGAGTTCTTTCTTCAGTCTTGGATGAGAGACATCGCGTTATTGGTGGATTTGGACCAGATTTGGGTGAAGCAAAGAGAAGAGGAAAGTAGAGAAAGGAAGGCCAAGAAGACAACCGGAGACCTGGCAGTGCACCCCCAGGAGGACGGTGAAGGCCCCACCCCCCGTGGCATTGTACCCAACCCCAGCTTGCCCCCTCCCACCCCACCCTGATTGCCCTGTGGGCCCTGAACTAGGGACCGAGGGAGACCACATCTTTTCGAATGAGGCAGGGTCTGGACACAAACATATTCCTTCATACTTAGATATTCCTGTGGGGGCAGGAGCTGCTTTGAGTGTTCCAGAACAAGAGAAATGGAGCTGTGGGCCCGGGGTTGTAGGCGAGTGCTGAGTTACATGGGGAGGAAGAGGGTGCTGTGTGGTCCGGCCCAAACATTAGGGCAGGTACTTGTGATGTACTCATTACCTGCTTGCAGCAGAGCCCCTCGAGCCCACGGTAACTGCAGGGGAAGGTACAGAAGGAAGAGTGCGCTGGGCTGCACCCAGGCTGGGTGACTGGAGCAAGGTAGGAGGGGTGGGGGACCACATGGCATACAAAGGGACCTTGACAATGGCATTTAGCCGCCAAAGCTCAGGGGAGGGGCTTCTCTATCCTGCTCTAATCAACGCTCTCCCCTGACACTCCCAGCTCCCCCCAGGAACTTGGAAAACATGCAAGTCCCTCTGGAAAAGGTGCATGGGGTGGGTACAAAAGGATTAGGATACACACAGGCTGGTGGTTGGAGGCAGTGATGACAAGCTGGCCTCTGGTGTCTTCTAAGTGTCCAGAAGCACCTTCAAGGCAGTGTAACCCCCTCTTCTGCCATCCAAGAAACCAAGACTTAAGGAGGAGATGTAGTGACGGTGCCCAGCCTCCGTCTTTCCACTGTGTCTGGTCATAGACCAGTTCTCCAAGGTCTGCGATGAGATTCTCTCACGGCAGAAAGAAGCAGAGCAGAGTTGAGAGTGTGGAGCCCACTGCTTGGCCATCCAGGACCAAGCCTGCCCCCCCTCTTACAGTGGGGACGTCTCAGGCAGGGTCATCCAGGCTTGTCCTCTTGGCTATAAAGTGGAGAGGAAGGCGACCGTGGTGCCCACGGGAAAGGATGCACCTGGTACATAGTGACTGGTCACTAAATTGTAGCTGCTGTGGTTACAGAAAGTGTGCAGCAAAGCAGAGGTGGCTGGGGCAAGGCTGAAGAGTAGGAGCTCTGAAGACAGATTTGATTTCAAGTTTCGACCGGGCCCTGTTGCATTGAGATGAGGGCAAGCAGCCTGCCAGCCTGGGTTTCCATCTGTGACACCTGTGCGTGGCTGCAGTGGGGTGGGGGCACCGGACAGGAGGGCTGTCAGGAGGGAGGCCTGTGGGGGCAGGAGCTGCTTTGAGTGTTCCAGAACAAGATAAAAGAAGGCTGGAGAAGGACTGGAAAGAAGTGTGGAAGATGCAGATGGAGTAAGGGGAGCAGCAGTGGGAGGAGAGGAACAACAAGAGAGGGGCTTGGGATTTTGTACCTGGTCGCTGTGCTGGACCACATTTCAGGTTCAATACCAAGCATGAGTACTGGTATTGAATCCCCATGAGCTTCTAAAGGATATCATTCCCTAGAAATAAAAGGGAGGGAGTTGAGGAGCTTAAAAGCACGGGTTATGATTGGGTGTGTGTGCATCTTTGGAGTGCTCTCTTTCCCAAAGCAGATGTGTGTAGTCGCTATTTTGCAAAAGAGAGTCTGTGCTGCTTCCCAAAGACAAAACCGCAGCCCACTGACCGGCCCTTGCCTGCCTCTGTCTGCAGAGCCAGCCGGGGGTTCTGCCTTCCCTCCCCCCTGGATGCAAAAGCAATTTTGAGGGCTTCCGTTCATACAGGCACCTGAACTCCTGCTTCTTCATTTTTAATTTAGGAAAAGATATAATAAGCAATTCACCATCAGTGAGCCAGCTCACATTCTTCTGTGTAGGAGCAGAGAGATCCTGAGCATTTTCAGGTTAAAAGAAAAGGTATCATCTGAATTTGCAGTGATGGGCCAAAGCGGCCTTGAAAAGGAGGACCTGGAAAACCAGCAACCCACTGTGACAGGGTCTAGGGACCCAAATTTTCTCTTGATTTCCCTTGAGGGTGAAGATGAAGTAAATTAACTAAGACAATTTGAAATTAATTTGATAATACTTAAACATTCGTTATATATTCAGGTTTCTCTTCTGGTTGCATGAAGACAAAAAGGACAATTCTATGCCTCTTAGAAACAAATTTGTCCACCATGATCTCTATGCTTGAATTTGTACCTAATCCCTCAAAATCACCTAAGATATCAATTAGCCCTGCTGAAGGCTTTCTGGTAGGAAGATGAGTAAGCAAAGACATTTCATTTCACTGCTGTTTTATCTCGTGTGGGGTCTCCTTTACTTTCTTTCCTCAAGTACTTGCCTTCTGCTAAGATTCTGTACACGGGCATTGGTGCAAGTCAGAACCCAGTCAGTGTGAGTGTATTGAGCCTCACAGGTTCATCAATTCATTATGAGCTGCATGGGGTTTTGAGTGGCATACGACCTCTGGGTGCATCAGACTCCATGAGACAGTGGTCGCTGTCTCACTCAGTTTGTTAGTGACACATCAGGCCAGCCTCTGGATACACCAGAGCATATTTGTTCACAGGGGATAGAAATGTGGAAATAAGGTTGGGATCTGGTCATTCTCAGGGTGGGGGGGGGGTGCTTAATGCTCCAATTGTTCCCATACTAGGGGACTCTGTGTATGGTATAAAAGTGGAGTGAGGGGAAAATGCCATTAGTCATGTGTCCAGAGCCTTGGCCCAGGGTCCCAGGGAGGAGACCCACGGGTGTGTGTGTACTAGGCCTTTTGGGAAACCCAAGATGTTGGCTGGTGGGAGGGGTGGAGCCCCCCATATGGAGAGCTCAGGCATGGGGGCTTTGTGGCTGTCACCAGACTCCATCATAATAGAAGAGGCCATTCGACACCACACCCCTAAAGGTCTGATTGAGGATAACCTGGCTTCTGATGGCCCTCCTTCCCAAAGACTAGATTGTTGCCACTGGGTTCAGGACTTAACTTGTCACAGAGGATGATATAGCTGGGAAGACCGAGGGGTATGAGTCAGGAAGTGGAAGGGAGGGGGCTGTCCTTACCTATCTAGTGGCAGTGATGGAGAAAGGGTAGGTGCCAGGCTGTGTTTGGGAATTCCTCCACCTCCTGCTGTGGACCTATGGGGTGTTTTCTGTTCCCTGTATACAGACTTAAAAACCTGAGAGCGGTCACCAGGAGAATCAGAACTGTCCAGTAACAACATCTAAGGATGGTCAGTGGCAGGTGACATCATTGCTGAGGGTGACATCAGTAATGAAAGGGACGATAGCAGTTGTTGGAGAGAGATCCAGAGTCCGTAAAAGTGCCTGGCAGACAAAACACACAATATGATCATCCATGCATAGAGATGGGGGGTTGTGTGGGGGTGGGGGAGGGCTCCAGAAGGAGTTTCAAAAGTGGGAAGTGTGGGGAGAGGTCCAAGTCGGGGTCCTGGACCTGTCTACCACAGTGGGCTTGCATGCCAGGAGATAATAATCACTCTTTTCCATTCAGCTTTGAAGTATTTTTTTGTGGAGTTCCTGCTATGGCATGGTGGGTTAAGAATCCAAATTCAAGTTCCTGCTGTGGTGCCAACAGGATCAATAGTGTCTCTGCAGTGCCAGGACTTGGGTTCAATCCCTGGCCCAGCGCAGTGGGTTAAAGATCCAGTGTTGCTATAGTTGTGATGTGGGGCACAGCTGCAGATAGGATTCACTTCCTGGTCTGGAAATTTCCATATGCCATGGGTGTTGCCCCAAATATATGTGTGTGTGTGTGTGTGTGTGTGTGTGTGTGTGTATGTATTGTAAAAGTAATCCATCGTATTCTGGGATTAGGTATTGGAGATGGTTGTATATCCTCGTGCGTACACTAAAAACTTTTTATCACCACACCTGCAGCATATGGAGGTTCCCAGGCCAGGGGTCTAATCAGAGCTGTAGCCGCCAGCCTACACCACAGCCTCAGCAACGCCAGATCTGAGCCACATCTGTGACTTACACCACAGGTCATGGTAACACTGGATCCTTACCCCACTGAGCAAAGCCAGGGATCAAACCCGCAACCTCATGGTAACTAGTTGGATTCGTTTCTGCTGGGCCAAGACAGGACATCCAAAACCATTGAATTATACTTGTCACAATGGTGAATATCATGGTATATGAAGTCATTTCAATCAAAGAAAGTGAATCATCATAAAGTGGTTGAAAGCAATTTAAAAAATACTAAGTGGGAGTTCCCATTGTCAGCAGGTTACGAACCCGACTAGTATCCATGAGGATGTGGGTTCAATTCCTGGCCTTGCTCAGTGGGTTAAGGATCTGACTTTGCCCTGAGCTGTGGTGTAGGTAACAGATCTGGTTCAGGTCCCTTGTTGCTGTGGCTGTTGCGTAGACTGGCAGCTATAGCTCCAATTCGACCCCTAGCCTGGGAACTTCCATATACCACACCTGTGGCTTCGAAAATGAAAAATAAAAACAAAAAATACTAAATGGTGTAAAGTTAAAAACGGCCACTTGCTGGGTAGTTCCCGTCGTGGCGCAGTGGTTAAGCGCAGTGGTTAACGAATCTGACTAGGAACCATGAGGTTGTGGGTTCGATCCCTGACCTTGCTCAGTGGGTTAATGATCCGGCGTTGCGTGAGCTGTGGTGTAGGTCACAGATGCGGCTCGGATCCCGTGTTGCTGTTGCTTTTGTGTAGACCGGTGGCTACAGCTCTGATTAGACTCCTAGCTTCCCTCCCATATGCCGTGGGAGCGGCCCAAACAATGGCAAAAAGACAAAAAAAACCAAAACAAAACAGAACAAAACAACAACAACAAAAAAACGGATCTCTTGGATCCCTTCAGTGACCTACACTTTCCTCGTTCTCACTTCCCAAAGGGAAACCATGTTACTGTCTTCCAGAAATTCTCTCTGACTGTGAAGTATACATGTGCACATATGGAGGATCAAACTATAAATGGTATTCTGCAGCTTGCTCTTTTATGTAACAATCGATCTCTCCTTTTCAGTATATATGAAACCCACTAATTTTTAAATAGGTGCCTGGTATCCTGCTGTACTGTTATTCATCTAACTGGTCCTCTATCAAAGGGCATTTAAATGTTTCCAAAATGTTGCTCTGTATCTACCTAGTTGTGCATTTATGAAAGTTTACCTGTGGGGTGGATTCTTAGCAGTAATATTGATTAGACAAAGGACACGTGCGCTTAAATTTTAATAGATGTCGCAAAACCGCCTTCCAAAAAATGTTCCTAAGTATCCAGTGCCCTGGCAGGGCCCATTTCCTCACATGCTCTGGGCCCATGTCTTTGTTCTTTGAAGAAGTTTCAAGGACCGCTTGACTGGGGTGGAGGGGTGCACAGGAAAGAAGGGAGTGCTAGGGAGGGAAACCAGCAGACTTCGTGGCTCAAACTAGAACAGCTCTATTTTAATTTTATATAAACTGCCATTCTGATATAAGGTTTTTGATAAAGGGGTTCAGCTTTAAAAAAGGGATAGCAACAAGGACCTACTGTATAGCATAGGGAATGATGCTCAATATTGTAAAATATACTCAATATATTAAAATATTCAATATATTAAAATATTTTAAAATAATAAAAAATTATTTTCACTCTAAGGGAAAATAATCTGAAAAAAATATATATATATAACTGAATCACTGTGCTGTACATCTGAAACTAACACAACATTGTAAATCAACTAATCTTCAATTTAAAAAAAGAAAGATAAAGGTTTGAAAACCATGGCTGGTTCTATAAAGCCATAGTTCCTCCCTCTTCCAGAGTCTCATTTCGTCCTGCTGTGGCCCCCAAATGGTCCTGCAAGCTGCCTTGCCCCAGGTATCCACCCCCTTGGTATTCCCATCCCCAGTGTGTAACCAACCAATAGCCTAATGGAGAAAAGATGTCGTGAGATGTCCAAACTGTGGCATCTGAAGACACTGCAGCTTCTGCCTTAAACTCTGATCACGCACTCATTCTGGAGGGAGGTGGCCACCAGTAGGACAAACCAACAGCCCTGAGCAGACTTCACTCGATGTAGGACCAGCCAGCCTGCTGTTGAGTCACCATTCTGGAAGTGGCCTGCAGGTGACCACAGCCCCAAGGGACACATTCATGCAATCTCTTTAGTGATCCTGAGCCAGAACCACCAGCTTAAGCCAGTGCTAAATTCCTGACCCACAGGAAAAGCAAAAACAAACAAACAAACAAACAAACCAAACAAAAAACCTAGAGAATTCCTGTTGTGGTGCAACAGAAAAAAACCCGACTAGTATCCATGAGGATGTGGGTTGAGGATCCGGCGTTGCCATGAGTTGTGGTGTAGGTCGCAGACATGGCTTGGATCTGGCGTTGCTGTGGCTCTGGTGTAGGCCAGTGGCTATAGCTCCGATTAGACCCCTAGCCTGGGAACCTCCCTATGCCGCAGGAACGGCCCTAGAAAAGATAAAAAGACAAAAACAAAACAAAACAAAACAACCAAAAAAACCCTGTTCCCTTTAAGATTTAGATGGTAAAGAAAAGGGAAGGTCCTTCAGGGTTTGCTTAGGGCTTGGAGACGATGCTCACTTTTCACTTTGTAAGAAGAAGAGGAAGGAGGGATGAAGTTAAAAATGCCATCTATGGGGGATAATGGATAGAGAGAGGGGTAAAAAAGAGAAGTCAAGTTAAGGGTGAACTAGGGGAAGGGTAGGTTTTACGCCCCAAGACAGGGCAGTGAATTGTGCTCTGGACTGCACTTGGTGCTCAATCCATACACATGGAGCCATCGGATGTTTGAGTGGAGTAGGTCCAAGGGGGCCAAAGTAAGCATGGAGGAAGGTCAAGGCTGGGGCTCTACAGGGTGCCAGTGAGAACCCCCTGGGAATCCAGGAGGTAAACCCAGTCCTATCTGCTGAGGGGTTTCGGGGGAGTAAGGGGTCTGAGAGGTAAGGAGCAGAACTGTCCCTGAGGAGAGAGCTCAGAGTCCTGTGCAGTGAGCACCCAGGGAAGGGACAGAGAGGCCCCAGGGGCTGGGCCACCACTGACTTTTCTTAATCAAGAGCCAATGCCTTTTGTTTCCCTCTGGAAGGTCCTTGAGTCCCTGCGAGGCCTGGCTTATCCACGACAGTGGAGGCTTTGTGCTTCTCTCTGAAATAAAACTTTTATCTTAAAAAAGAAAGTGTATCCAATGCAGTCTGTCCTAATCACCATATTCAGCGCTTCCTCAACTCTGGAGGGGAGGGCGCATGGGCTCTGGTTCCCTGGGGCACAGGGGAAAGTACCAGTACTGCAGAAGCTGGCTCCTAATTCTTTCTTCCCTATCTCTCTTATAATGTGTCAAAGATACACAGGAAGTTTAATTCCAAAACTTGGCTTTGATTTTTTTTTTCCAGCTAAACATTGGGAAAGACCAGGCCATGTGGCCAGGGAAAGTGAAACGTGGATTAAATTCCCAAACATGTGGGGCAGCGTGACAAAAGGGCCCAGGAATGCCGAGCAGGGCCGGGAGCATCCGCAGCTGGCACAGGTGTGGCCTGCTTGGGAGGAGATGCTTCCCTGTGTCTAGGGCTTGAGGGAGAGAAGCTGGCTGGCCATGACTCACAGGCCTCTTTTTGTTCTCCGAAGGCCGGAGTGAACTGAGGACTCATTAGAGGCCCTGCGCTCCCCCAGCAGGTCCAGTCAAGCCTCTTTGACCCAACTTGCACTGGAGCCTGACAGCAGTCTCGCAGGCTCAGCGTCCGGGCCCACAGGCTAGGGATACCCTTGCAAGACGGAAGGGCGGGTTCTGAACCAGGTGAGATAGGGAGGAGGGCCCCGGCGGTCACGTGACCGGCAACATGAAAGCAATTTTGTTAACATTCTGGGCTCCAGGGTCGCGGAGCGCGGCCGGGGCCCCTTAAAAAATCCACGGATCGCCTGCGCCGCGTGTGCCTGCAGATCGTGCAAACTCCCGGGAGCGGAAGGCGGGCTGCTCTCCCGGTCGCCCAGTCGCCTGGCCTGGAATGAGGCCACCACCCGGCAGGTCACCATGCCGGAGTACGTGCCCCGGCCGGTGGCCCAGCGGGACTCGGGTTTGTCGCCGCACAGAGCAGGGGACACTCAGGCCCTGAGGACGCCGGCCCCGGGTCCCAGGATCGCGGCCCGCTTCACAGCCGCTCTGGTGATGAGGGGACAGATGCCCGCGACATCCTAGTAAAGATGTGGGCTCAGCCCACCAGGGAGGCGCTGGGCTGGGATTTAGGCGGCGGCTCGGCTGGGCCAGGGAGGGAACAGTTCTTCCTGGGCCCGCGGCTCCAGCGCGGCCTCCATTTCCCGGCTCTGCGCGGCGGCCTTTGTCTCGGCGGGGCCCGTGGCGCCCCCTGCTGGCCGGCCTGGGCCGCGCCTCCTCGGCCTCTTCCGGATCTTGCTAGTTTCTCTGGAGGCCGCGGCCACACAGACAGAGATTATGCAGTTTTGCTCGCTGCAAAGGAGATGCTTGCATGGCTGTGCCTGTAGCCCTTCAGCGCTCGCGGTTCCCCTGTCAACTCAGAGGCGGCCAGACAGGAGCGGCAGCTTTGCTGGGAGAACCCCGTTTCCCTCAGCAGCTTCAGTGGGGCCGAGAATCCTGGGCTTGTGCCACAAAGCTTTAGAAAATGGCTCCATTGAACCTTTCCAGAGATGTTCCCCAAGCCGCAGAGGTTTGGCCATTTGAAGCCCTTTTAAGTCAATATACCAAAGAGCTTTAGTCTGGATTAACTGCACAATGCCAAAATTTCACTTTTAAAAGCACAAGGACTAAGTGCAACCTAAGCGTATTTGTAAACCAGGCAAAACAGGCACTTGGGAGAGCCCTCCTCTCCCCACACCCCTCCCTCCATCCCATTTTGTGCCTTTGCCCAGAGCCTCAGGAGCCAAAAATCCTGGCAACTCTCTTCTTCCCGCTGGCAACGGCGAAGTGTGGGCGCAAAGAGGTCATCTTTTAAATCTCTGAAGGATTCAAGTCAGTGTGTGTCACAAAAAAGCACACTTCCCCTCAGCTCAAGGTGGGGGGAAGCCTAGGAGGGTCCCTGGTGCAACAGCTGGACCTAGGAGGGCCCTGGTCAGGCGACCCCACCTCTCTCCATCCCCCAGCACATCGCAGGTTCTCGATAATGAAACAAGGATTCTGCCAAAGAAATCCACTACGATGCCCCTGGCTTTCTAGGAGCAATAAATGAAAGTCTCTTATAGTAAAAAAAAAAAAAAAAAAAAAAAAAAAAGATTGATGAAGTCGTCAGGGAGAGGCAGAGAAAACACAGCCTAATCCAGCAACTCAAGACAACGGTGCAGAAGCAATTTGCTTCTGAAACTCTAACAGGAGATGCTTTAGCACTTCCTGGCAGCACTGCAGGAGCCAGCAAATAAATATTTCCACATGGAAGAAAATGGTCCTTCAAAACATGGCTTCCCCCATTCAAGAAAGAGATACAGCAAGGCTCCCCTACTTTAGTGGCAAAGAGCATCCTTATTTATTTGTTCCAGTTTGGAAACTGTGTGCCTTTCCATTAGGATTCGCGGATGTAAACACTGGTTCCCCAGTGAATTGAATTAGTCCGACACCCCCTCCCCCCCTTGCCACTTGCTTCAGGGAACAATAGAGGAGCTTCTGGCTGACAAATTACGCCTTCATTTAATGCTCTGATTATCTGGCAAGTTAAAAACAGTCATATTAAAAGCCTGGACCTGCCTCATATTTAATCTGTACTTGTTACTTTCCTCCATTTATGTTTGTTCCCCAAAGATTAAAAAAAATAATAATACTAAAGATGCCTTAGTGTCACTTGTGTCCTGAGTTTGAAACCAGTGAGCAACCAGGTTGAACATGAAACTGATGGTGGCCAAAGGCTGTCACTGGATACCATCATCCGCTGTTCACACAGACGGCAGTTCCTTCTTTAATAAAAATATTCTGGCAAGCGGCTGTGAGTTAGGGCTTCCTTCTGCCGCTTGCCCAGGTTGGAGGCGTCTCCAGGGACAACAGCACGGGGAAACTTCTCTGCTCTATGGTTTCAGAGAACACTTTTCAGCCTGGCTTCAGACCGCTGAAGTGAAAGTGAATTATGCTGAGCACAGACGAATCATGTTTAATTCAAGTGAAATTCATTCACTCATTTGTTCTATAAATATTTATTGAGCTCCTCTTTTGCAGAAAAGGCGGTCCCTCCTGAAAGGCCACGGTTCCTTGGGCGGGTGGCGACCCCCACGTGGCATGGACGCCTGGGTGCCTGTGTGCTCAGCCTGGCCCCTTGGTGTCTCTACACGTTTCTACACATACTGATCCCAGAGTTGTAGGGTGGTTTGCTATGCTTTTTTAAAAAAAGAAAATCAGGCCCTTGTCTGATTGTTTAATGATGCTGCTTGTTTCATCTAAATTTTAACACTGAACCTAGATCTAGCTGAAATCGGTTAGTGGCATTTAACAGATGATAAATATAGCTTCTTGGCCGGGTCGTCAGAGTATAAAATCTGAGCCTCCTTTTTCCATTTTCAGGCCGCGTTTTCCCAGTAACCCACGGTCCCCTGCTCCTTAATGAGGAAGGACTCCCTCCCGGCTCTGTGCCCTCATTCCTATAATGTAAACAGCTACTCATGGCTCCTATTTCTCTTTGTTCAAACAAACAATAGCCTTTATAACTAAGAAGAAAATTAGTATCAGGTGAAAGCCTCATTTTAGAGCACTTAAAGCATTCTCTCTTTTCCAGAAGAACCACGTCCGTCAGCAATCTGGAGAAGAAGAATTCACATTTAAAGTTTGGAAAGTGGCAGAAAAAAAAGGTCTGTGTTTCATGATGCATAGACGCCCTTGTGGTTGAATTTTAAATATATTTTTTTTCTTTTCTTCTCTAACTTCTTAACTGAAAAGCTGGTACTCAGGGAACAAGGGTGGTCAAGGGTCTTGGGGTTCAGCAGCCCCCTCCCAGCTTTGGGGGCTTGTGGGAGACCCACTCTCTTTGTCACAGCCTGGGCAAAGCCTTGATGTGGGGGAGATTGGGTTTCTTCGCCAAATTAAGGGGTTACACTTATTAATGTCTGAGGAGTGCTTGGAAATGAAAGATGAGCTAAAATATGCCCCGAAGCCCCTGATTCCTCTCCAACATAAAAGGAATCTCTTCCTGCTTGACCTCAAGTGCTTAAAAAAAGCATCATGTGATTCGACACTTAACTCCTTGGGTCACGTAGGAGGGACTTTGTAAACTTTTTCTGTTATTTTATGAAATACATTCAGTTGGGGGCTAAATTTCAAGTCATCCAGGGTCGTGCATGTCAGTGGGTAAGCCCAAAACACTGTCTTGCTGCTCTTTTTACATCTCGCTCTTTGCACTTTTAACAATCGTTATTCTGGAAGTCTTTGGAACAAGACCAATGAGCTGATCCTTTGCTAATCATCAGTGTTTTCAGGGTCAGAAAAAGCCTTATACTTTATTTTCACAGAGTTTTACCAGTGATTTGATATGACTTTTCTTCAGGTTTGTGGTGGAATTTGATGTCTCCATTTTGTATTCTAACATCCAATAGAAAAATAGATATTAGGAAATACTGAAGCGTTTTGGGGGGGCCTCAAAATGGCATTTCAGATCTGGGATTTAGTGAAATTAAGCAGCTCAGATGGATAAACAATTATTCTTCATTTCTTTAAGGCACAGAAATTGAGACTAGGTTACAGCAACTTCATTGTTTTCATGGAAAATATTGACTACATGAGGAATGGAGTCTCATACCTTGTAAATACTTTTGTCCATTTAGAGTGATGAGAAGCTCCACATTAAAATGAGATGGGATGAAAAGAAGAAATAAGAAGCAAGTTAGTGTGCCAAGAGAGTTCATATTGCAGGAAAATCCTTTTGACTAGAACCAAGGTGGTGATTAGATGGGCTGAATTGGGTGCATCATTTTGGGGCCAGCCGCATGTGCAGGCCTCCGTGTGTAATCTTAAAACATTACACATGTGGCTCTGGCTTCCATAAGTTTTAGGCTGCCCAAGGCGGGAGCCACTGTCTTCCCAGGTAGTGCCAATTCATTTGATTTTGTGGGGGACCAGTAGGCTGACAAAGAACACTGGGTGGGGGTCACAGAGACATCCTCTCCCAGAGTGGAAGGGGCATTTGGAAAGGGCAGGCCAGCCCCTTCCTGCTAAGGGGGGAGCCAGGCTGGGCTGCAGAGGAAGCCCTGCCCCTGTCTTTAAGAACTTGGGAATGATAAGTTAAAAATGATGGAAGCAGAGTTCCTGTTGTGGCTCAGCAGGTTAAGAACATGACTAGTATCCATGAGGATGCAGGTTCAATCCCTGGCCTCGCTCAGTGGGCTAAGGATCCGGTGTTGCCACAAGCTGTGGCATAGGTCTCGTATGTGGCTTGGATCCCACATTGCTGTGACTGTGGTGTAGGCCAGTGGCTATAGCTCTGATTTGACCCCTAGCCTGGGAACCTCTGTATGCCACACATACACACACAAAAAAGATGGAAGGGAACTGAGAGGAAAAAGGAAAAGAGGAAGAGACCCAGAGGCCCAGAGATGGGACATGTGATGACAGGGGCCAACCTCAGGTGATGGGTCTTAAGAACCCCCAGAGGCTAGAGGGAAGCCTGAGGCAGATCCCCCCCTCACAGCAGGAAGGAACCAGCTCTGTCTACACGCTGGTTTTGGACTCTAGCCTCCAGAATAGTGAGGATGTACGTTTTTGTTGTTTTAAGCCACCCAGTTTGCATACCAGCTCTCAGAAACGGACATGGTGGGTGACCAGACCAGATGCAGAGTGGGACAAGAGCATACAGGACAGTGGGTGTTGGAGTCTGAAACCTGAGGTTAAGCCCAACCTGTCACTTGCTTTCATGCAAACTTTAGTAAATGACTGACTCATCCTGAAGACTCACTTTCTCTTTTGCGCCATGGGGGTGACAGTAATTACACCTGCCTCATGGGCCGTAGGATCCCTGTTTTCTTTTTGTATCAATACATACGTATGTTGGACTTTCTCAGAAACAAAAGACACAATCACTTCACAGAAGGAAAAATGCTTCCTATAGGGAACTGCAGATAAAGATTTTGGATAAAGCCTAATCTTTACTTTTAGGGAATTTAGAGATAAGTAGACAATGATCCTCGGTCCAGTGTAGTGAATATTATTAAAAATAGAGTGAAAACCTGTCACCTGCTGCAGTGTCCCAGTTTCCTCTTGACCAAAGTCAAAAGGAAGCTGAACCTGCTCTCCTTTGCCCAGAAAGCCAGGGCTCAGGCACAGCACCAGGACCTGGCCAACTGGCCACCCACACCAGGACTTTGGAACTGGAGATTGTGAAGCAACAACAAAGGAAGAGTTGGAGTTTGTTCACAGCCATCACACCTATGTCCAGGCAGCCCATGCTCTTCTTCTCCGGCTTCCTATGAATTTTACAAGTCTTGTTCCCCAGCCTCCCTTGAGCCCCTGTTATCATTTTAACACATTTATGTGTATCTGAGAAGCTCAGACTTATCTTCAAATTCATATGGAAGTGCAAGGGACAAAAACAGCCATAATAGCAGTTCCTGTTGTGGCTCAGCCTGTTAAGAACACAACATAGTGTCCGTGAAGATTGCAAGTTCGATCCCTGGCCTTGCTTCCTGGATTAAGGATCTGGCATTAAAAAAAAAAAAAAAAAATAATGGTTAAAAAAAAAAAAAAATAATGGTTAAAAAAAAAAAAAAAAAGGATCTGGCATTGCCGCAAGTGGCGGCACAGGTCACAGATGCAGCTTGGATCCCAAGTTCCTGTGGGTATGGTGTAGGCCTGCAGTTCCGGTTCAACCCCTAGCCTGGGAACTTCCATGTGCTGAAGGTGCAGCCCTAAAAACCAAAAAAAACAAAAACAAAAACAAAAACAAAAAAAACAGCAGTCAGAATAATCGTAACAAATTAAAACAAAGGTGGAGGACTCACAAACCTTGAATTCAAAACTTACTAGAAAACTACAATAATCAAGACAGTGATCAAAAGAATAGACTTGGGCATTCAGAAATCACCCCATATATCTAGGGACAATTGATGTTTTTCAATAAGAACACTAAGACGATTAAATGAGGAAAGAACAGTCTTTTCAATAAATGGTGCTGGGACATCTGAAAAAGAATGAATTTGCATCCCTACCTCATACCATATACAAAAATTAACTCGAAATGAATCAAAGACCTAAAATACAAGAGGTAAAACTATAAAAGTTTTAAAAGGAAACATCGGTGTCAATTCTCATGAATTGGATTAAGCAACAGTTCCTGAGATATGACACAGAAACCACAAGGAACCAAAGGAACCACAGAAAAATAAATTGGATTTCACCAAAGTTAAATCTTTTTGTGCCTCAAAGGATAGTCTCAGAAATTGAAAAAATAAACTCACAGAATGGGAGAATATATTTGCAAATCATGCATCTGATAAGGTTATAGCATCTTACAACTCAACAACAAAAAGAGACCCCAGTTAATATGGTAACAGATCTTATAGATCCTTTTTCAAAGAAGATATACAGAGGGTCAGTAAGCCCCGAAAAGCTGCTCGCATCATTAGAGGGATTGAATTCACAAGGACAACGAGATACCCCTTCACATCCACAAGGATGGCCAGCAAAAAAGGCCAGATAGTAACACGTGTGGGTGAGGATGTCGAGACATTGCTGCTGGTGGGGATAGAACATGCTGCAGCTACTTTGGAAAACAGTTTGGTTGGGACCTCAAGAAGTTAAATGTTAAGTTACATCCCAACTCAGCTATTTGACACCTAGACACATCTGTTAAGAGGACTGAAAACACATTCAGACAAAAACTTGCACACAGATATTCAGAGGAGATTATTCATAAAAGTCCAAAAGGGAAACAGCCCAGTTGTCAACCAACTGACGAATAGATAAGTAAAATGAGGTATGTCCCTTTGGCCCTAAAAGGCCATCAAAGGCCTAAGTACTGATCTGAGACCTCAAAAACATTTGATGAAGGAAGCCAGTCACCAAAGGAAGATCAGAGCAGCCAGGGTTCCATGGCGAGGGACAGAGCTGCCACCAGGGGCCAGGGCCACTTCAGATCTGCTTTGCAGGCTTCGATCACCTGGGATACTGGTCCTAAAGTCAGCTGACCAGGGACTTCGTCACGCCTGCACAATCCCTCTGCAGCAGCAGCACTTGGGTCAACAACAGCGTAAGGGCTGTAGCTTGGCAGGGATGCATCACAGAATTGTCCAGAGCCACTCGTGTTTTCTTTCCCCAGTGGCAATGGGGCTTCCCGTTTCTGAAATTCTGAATGCTCATGGTTTAAGGATTTGTCTGTGGCCCAGTGAATGGTTTTTCTGATTAGGAAACAGAGGTGGCCACCTGACCAATTCAGGTCTCTTGAGTCACTGAGAAAAACAGGAAAAATTGTCATTGGCTGGGGCACTTGGCAAGAGAAATGGGGTCCTGAGGACAGAAGGGGTATAGAATGACCCAGGGGCACTGGAGACTGGCTCCTTCCACCCATGAGTCCAGTGGCACATCTGCTCAAAGACCAAACATAACCATTCTATGTGTCAACTGGCCTGGGCCATGTGGCCCAGATATGTGATCAAATATTCTGCTGGATGTTTCTGTGTGAGTGTTTTGGGGGTGAGATTAACATTCCAAACTGGTGGACTTCACATTAAAAAAAAAACCTTATAGGGAGTTCCCATTGTGGCTTCCTGGGTTACGAACCTGACTAGTATCCATGAGGATGTGGGTTCAATCCTGGGCCTTGCTCAGTGGGTTAAGGATCTGGCATTGCTGTGGCTGTGGCACAGGCTGGCAGCTGCAGCTCCGAGTCCACCCCTGGCCTTGGAACTTCCTTATGCCACAGGTATGGCCCTAAAAAAAAGACATTAAAAAAAAAAAAAAACTTTCACAGTGTGGGTTACCTTCCAGATTACCTTCCAAAGTGGGCGTGTGTGTGTGTGTGTGTGTGTGTGTGTTTGTGTGTGTCTGTTGGGGGCGGAGGGGAGAGGTGGGTGGGCCTCATCCAATCAGGCGAAGGCCCAAATAGAGCAAAACCTGACCTCCTTCTCTGAAGGGAGAATTCCTTAGCATTCAGCCTTTGGACTTGAACCGCAACCTCATCTCTCCCCTGGGTCTCTAGCTGATGGTCCACCCTGCAGATTTGGACCTGCCAGCCTCTACAATTATGTGAACCAATTCCTTAAAATAAATCTCTCTATATATACTATATACATACACATCCTACTGGTTCTGTTTCTCTGGAAAATCCTGACTAATACTCTCCTCTATAGACAGGACCAGCAGGCTCTCAGATGGCTCAAGAATAAATATTTGGGGAGCCCTCGTGTATAAGAACCTCAAGCCATCAAGATGCTGGCTGAAGGCAAAACAAACGCTGTGGTAGAAGGAGGGTTATAAACACCAGTTCTGGCCATTGCGGAAACCGTGCTGGAGCCTCTCTGGGTATTTCCTTCCTCACTATGTCACATAGATACTTGTGAGTTATTAATTTCCATTTTCATCCCTCTCCGTCCTCTCCCTCACTGAGATATACACAGTTTGTTGGCAGCTGACCATAATTTAGTGTGCAGATCTCAGAATAGCCAGACAGCACACGGGGGACTTGAGGAGGGAGGCGCATTGAGGACGGGCACCAGGTGACTGTTGAGGCTTTGGATTGTTGCCTGTCGGTGAAGGAGTGGTCATAATTTTTGTTTGAGGAAAGGAGAGTGGCACTGCATTAGACAGAACGAGTTCGTTGTTGTTAGAAGTGAGCATCAGGGAAGAAGAGTGTGTGCACGTGTGCAGGTGGGCATGTGTGCAAATCTAGAAGAGTTGAAATAGTTGATTAAATGGGCATTTGTCACCTCTTTTGTCCTGGCTGAATCCCCAAGATGTGCTGTTCATGGGACGCAGGGCACAGCAGTCCCTATGTAGCTGAAACACAAGTAAAACTCTCATTCTCCCTGCCCCATGGCGACTGAACTTGGACACCAGACCTTGGCAGGACAACTGGATGCTCTCATGCGGATCCTGGACTCATTGACGGGAAGGGGTACTTAGAATCCATTCACAGTCATGGTATTGTTGTCCGGTGCTAGAATCTGGGCCAGACTTTTCATGCAAGGAGAGAAGCATGCTGCTTCCTGCTCCTTGACCTCCCAGAATTCCGGAGTTCCTGGCAGCTTTCTGCATTCTCAGTCAGTTCTGTGACCCTTTCCCCATTCAGTACCCCACAGATGAATGTCTTGTACTTAAGCTAGCCAGAGGTCATTGTTCTGGTTGCAGCCAGATATTGACAGCAGGTGGGTTTGCTCTGGGGGCTGTGGGAGCCCCCCAGGAGGGAAACACCAGAAGGACGGGGCCTGATCATGAGAGAAAGCTGCCTGACAAGGTAAGCTTGCTTCCTGAAAGGGATCTAGCTATTCTGCTTCCTAGGACACTACTGGAAGGAGTGTGCTTTGGAGTTTCCGCTGTAGCAAAATGCACTAAGTATCTGTCATTGCCACAGCTGTGGTGTAGGTTGCAGCTGCAGCTTGGATTTGATTCCTGGCCTGGAAACTTCCATAAGCTGCAGGTGCTACCAAAAAAGAAAAAAAGTGTACGATGGCAAAGATGGAAGTTGAGGTATTTTCCTAGCCTTCCTCTTTTTAAAGATTTGGGGTCAACCTTAACCCCTACCATCTTGGTTTCTTCCTTGTACAAAGAGTGTGCCTTGTGGTACTGCTGCTGCTGGGACCTACTGAAAGCCTTCTCGCCTGGACCTTCAGAAGCCATGGGGTGTTCTGTTCCTAGGAGGATTAGCACATAACACAGGCCCCCAGTATACTGGAAGAATTGGGAGATCATAATATTAAAAGGTGCACCTCTGGAGAAAAAAAAAGCCAAGCAAGTGTCTCTCATTGCATATTGTTACAGTTAGATCACAGCAGATTTGGCACACAAACCTTTGCACTTGTGAAATCTAGTTGGGAATTTTACAGGCTCACCAGAGCATTAAAACGTACCATCCCCAAAATGGAGCCGGTTCTTATGTAGCAGGTGGCTGAGATTGTGGATTGAAGATTTAGCACTTCAACCTGCATCTCTTGCCTCTGCAATCAGTGTCCTCTGTGTTAGGACAGTTGCCAGACTCCAGCGGTTTTCTGTCTCGTGGTGGTAACATCAGAGGAGGGAACAGAGGCCAGTAGGGGGCTGGCCACCTGTCTGGGAACTGGGGGCTGAGACTGAGCCCCTGGGGACTCTCTGTGTTTTGTGACCTTAAGTAAGTCTCTGTGCCTCCCTGCTGTGCCTCTGTTCCAAATCAGAGGGAAGAGGAAATTTATGCTGCTTTCTAACATCATCTTGGTCTGTTCCAAAAAAATCAGATAAAGGAAGAAAGTGCAGAAAGATCATCTACTTTATTTTGTATGATTTTGCCAACACAGTCTGTTGAAAAATTTAAGTCATTATTGTCCTGGTTCACAGTTTTTTTTTTTTTTAACATTAAAAACTGACATATTTGTGAATTCAGCTGCTTAGTTAGACTCATTACAGGATGGTAATAGTTGGGATGGGAATCACTTATAAACCCATTACACAAAACAGTAGAAAGTGTGGCTTCTGACCCAAGCATGTTTTTTTTCTCTGAAGATGCAAGAACTGGACAGCCCTGAGCCAACATCCCCCCCGCCCCCCGCCCCAGCCACTTGACAAGAGCCAGTGCTGGAACAACCTTGCCCGGACAGGGGGACAGACCAAGGTTTGCTGACAGACAAAGAGGAGCAAGTCAGTGGCTCTCACTATGGTTCACAAACACAAAAGAAGATATTAAAAAGGATACATGACTTACAAGGAATAATATCACAAAGAGGACACTCAGCATTAGAACCGGACCAATATTGCTGAAGTTCATAGATTATATATTAGCATCTATCTATCTATCTGTCTGTCTGTCTGTCTATCTATCTATCTATATCTTCTATCTCTCCCAATTTTTTGTTCCTTATTCTTTTAATGTCCTTTATAATTTCCCACATAGCAGTGTAACCTTTAGCCACATATTGCTTAGTCTTGGATAGTTTTGAAGTCTCCATAAGCAGTGTAGTATTGTAAGCACCCTGCTTTTTTTGTTCCTGTGTTTTTGGGATGGTGTCCATGGGTGATGATGTTTGTGGCTCTGGTTCATTTATTTTTACTGTGGTATAGGACGCTATTGCAGGAATATAGTAATTTGTTTACCCATAGAAGGATGTTATTTTTTCTTTTTTTATGGCTCATACTATTATGGTATTTTACTATTATTTATACATCTATAACATTTGTAACTTGTAAACAGTCTCTGAATATAGGTTCCAATACATAAAAGACTGAACAGTGGATTGGTTAATTTTCTATACAGTTTCTTTGGAAAGCAAAGATTTGAGAGCCAGAATCATTGCCACTCCCCTCCTTCAGCCTCATTATGCTCTCTTTATTTTTTTTTTTTTATTAAATTTTATTTTCCCACTGTACAGCAAGGGGGTCAGGTTATCCTTACATGTATACATTACAATTACAGTTTTTCCCCCACCATTTCTTCTGTTGCAACATGAGTATCTAGACATAGTTCTCAATGCTATTCAGTGGGATCTCCTTGTAAATCTATTCTACGTTGTGACTGATAAGCCCAAGCTCCCGATCCCTCCCACTCCCTCCCCCTCCCATCAGGCAACCACAAGTCTCTTCTCCAAGTCCATGATTGATTTTCTTTTCTGAGGAGATGTTCATTTGTGCTGGATATTAGATTCCAGTTATAAGTGATGTCATATGGTATTTGTCTTTGTCTTTCTGGCTCATTTCACTCAGTATGAGATTCTCTAGTTCCATCCATGTTGCTGCAAATGGCATGATGTCATCCTTTTTTATGGCTGAGTAGTATTCCATCGTGTATATATACCACATCTTCCGAATCCAATCCTCTGTCGATGGACATTTGGATTGTTTCCATGTCCTGGCTATTGTGAATAGTGCTGCAATGAACATGCGGGTGCATGTGTCTCTTTTAAGTAGAGCTTTGTCCGGATAGATGCCCAAGAGTGGGATTGCAGGGTCATATGGAAGTTCTATGTATAGATTTCTAAGGTATCTCCAAACTGTTCTCCATAGTGGCTGTACCAGTTTACATTCCCACCAACAGTGCAGGAGGGTTCCCTTTTCTCCACAGCCCCACCAGCACTTGTTATTTGTGGATTTATGAATGATGGCCATTCTGACTGGTGTGAGGTGGTATCTCATGGTAGTTTTGATTTGCATTTCTCTTATAATCAGCGATGTTGAGCATTTTTTCATGTGTTTGTTGGCCATCTGTATATCTTCCTTGGAGAAATGTCTATTCAGGTCTTTTGCCCATTTTTCCATTGATTGATTGGTTTTTTTGCTGTTGAGTTGTATAAGTTGCTTGTATATTCTAGAGATTAAGCCCTTGTCAGTTGCATCATTTGAAACTATTTTCTCCCATTCTGTAAGTTGTCTTTTTGTTTTCTTTTGGGTTTCCTTTGCTGTGCAAAAGCTTTTCAGTTTGATGAGGTCCCATGGGTTTATTTTTGCTCTAGTTTCTATTGCTTTGGGAGACTGACCTGAGAAAATATTCATGATGTTGATGTCAGAGAGTGTTTTGCCTATGTTTTCTTCTAGGAGTTTGATGGTGTCCTGTCGTATATTTAAGTCTTTCAGCCATTTTGAGTTTATTTTTGTGCATGGTGTGAGGGTGTGTTCTAGTTTCATTGCTTTGCATACAGCTGTCCAGGTTTCCCAGCAATGCTTGCTGAATAGACTTTCCTTTTCCCATTTGATGTTCTTGCCTCCCTTGTCAAAGATTAATTGACCATAGGTGTCAGGGTTAATTTCCAGATTCTCTATTCTGTTCCATTGGTCTGTCTGTCTGTTTTGATACCAGTACCACACTGTTTTGATGACTGTGGCTTTGTAGTATTTCTTGAAGTCTGGGAGAGTTATGCCTCCTGCTTGGTTTTTGTTTCTCAGGATTGCTTTGGCGATTCTGGGTCTTTTGTTGTTCCATATAAATGTTTGGATTGTTTATTCTAGTTCTGTGAAAAATGTCATGGGTAATTTGATAGGGATTGCATTGAATCTGTAGATTGCTTTGGGTAGGATGGCCATTTTCACAATATTGATTTTTCCAATCCAGGAACATGGAATATCTTTCCATTTTTTTACATCTTCTTTGATTTCTTTGATTAAGTTTTTATAGTTCTCGGCATATAGGTCCTTTACCTCTTTGGTTAGGTGTATTCCGAGGTATTTGATTTTGTGAGGTACAATTTTAAAAGGTATCGTATTTTTGTATTCCTTTTCTAATGCTTCATTGCTGGTATACAGAAATGCAACTGACTTCTGAATGTTAATCTTATATCCTGCCACTTTGCTGAATTTATTAATCAGTTCAAGGAGTTTTGGGGTTGAGTCCTTAGGGTTTTATTATGCTCTCTTTAAAAACAGTACTTTGCACCTGAAACTAACACAATTTTGTAAATCAACTCTTCAACAAAAAATTCTTTTAAAAACAGTAACCTATTCGTCAAATACTATTTCCTCCCAACTGTGCCACCAGCTAGATGTCAAAGCCTCAGCACTATCAAATGATATCTTTTGGCATCAAAACATCAATTTGTGTCAACTGTAATTTAACCTAAAGCTGAGTTTCCATTATTATGATGATAATGTCATTTATCATGCTTCTTTTTTTTCACCTTCCCTGATTTTAGTTATTAAAACAACATCCCACTTTCTGGGCTCATGGCAAGATGGCCATCTCTTACTAATGGGGTCTGTTATCAGAGTGCCCTAAGTAGATGGTTTCAAAGCCCATCGTGATGAACAGAATGCTCTATAAATAGGTATTGAAAATAATCAAGACATTCATGGGCCCAAACAGGCCACAGAAATACCATAGCAACAAATGAACAGTAATTGCCGAATTACAGGCTATTTCCTCAGCTGCCCTCTCACTACATCGCTGTTTCACGGCACGTCCTGGGGAGCAGCAGTCAGGTCTGGCTGCCTCTGTCCATGAGGAGGTGGGGGCTCGGCTGCTGGGCCCAGGAGGAAACAGGGGTATGCCCCTCCTCCCATGCTCTCTGCTTCCTGCCCACTTATGTCCAGCATGTCCTCAGCACCCAGAGAGATGTGGTGGCTCTGGGTGCCCCATACCCCAAATCTGTTAATCCAACTCACTGGCTAAGATTTTGCTTTCAAGAAGCAAAACTACCTGTTGCCCAAATGTCTCCCTTGGTGGATGTGCAGCCAAGACCAGAGCAGCAGATGAGGCTGCAATGGGAAGGTGAAAACACAGCCCATCCCTCTCTGGAGTGAAGTCAGAAATGCAGGGTGAGGGCTGTGACTCCCTCTCCCCCCATGGGAGTCTGGAAAAGCTGAAACATTTGTTTCTGCAAATGGACACAAGCAGAGGTGGCCTCAGGCCTGCTTCTCCAAGGCACAAAGGCTGGAAAGGATTCCCAGGATCTGCTGGATCTGACTGGAGTCGGAAGCATGGCGCTCAGTCATAAATCTGGGAACGCCCGGGAAGGTGCCAACATGAGGGGGAGGATTCCACTTTCTAGGGACGTCCCTTGGCCTGGCCCATCTTTTTTATTGTTGTTGTTAAATAAATTTTACTGAAGTCTATTTGACTCAGAAAGCTGTGTTTGTTTCAGGTGTACAGCAAAGTGAATCAGTCGTACACATACACATATCCGTTCCCTTTCAGATTCTTCTCCCATAGAGGTTACTACACAGTATTAAGTAGATTACCCTGTGCTATATGGTAGGTCCTTGTTACCCATCTATTTTATATATAATAGTGTGTATCTGTCAATCCCAACCCCTAATTTATCCCTCCTGCCCCACATTTCCCCTTTGGTAACCATGAATTTGGTTTCAAAATCTTTGAGTCTATTTCTGGTTTGTTAATTCTTTTGTATCATTTTTTTTTTTTTTTGGTCTTTTTGTCTTTGTTGTTGTTGTTGTTGTTGCTATTTCTTGGGCCGCTCCCGCGGCATATGGAGGTTCCCAGGCTAGGGGTCTAATCGGAGCTGTAGCCACTGGCCTACGCCAGAGCCACAGCAACGCGGGATCCAAGCCGCGTCTGCAACCTACACCACAGCTCACGGCAATGCCGGATCGTTAACCCACTGAGCAAGGGCAGGGACCGAACCCGCAACCTCATGGTTCCTAGTCGGATTCGTTAACCACTGCGCCACAACAGGAACTCCTCATTTTTTTTTTTTTAAATAATTTTTTTAGATTCCATGGATTAGTGATCTCATCTGATAGTTTGTCTTTTTCTGTCTGACTTTGGCCCAGCTTCTGGGAGAGATGGTCAGGTTGGTGGGGACAGCTTCTCCTGTGTGGAAAGGATTGTAGGGGACAGAGCGGCCACGAGAGTAGAGGGTGGGGGGTGTGGGGGTGGCACATCCTTCTAGAAAGAGACAGACTGAGCATAGGAGCCTCAAGGTGGTCTTGGGGGAGGGGGGAGGGCGTCCTTGTTGCTCTGGCTTCCCTTGGGGGCTGGGACGGACTTATCTGTAGGTTTTAGCTCTCTTGTCTCTCAAGTCAGCCAGAATAATTGGTTTCATCAAAGTCTAGTTAGTTTAGAACTAGTTCCTATGCATGGAGTGATTTTAGAGCCTTTTTCTCCCTTTGCCATCTTTGAAGGGTAATCTGGATGCTGGAGGTTTGCTCTTGGGCTTCTCAAACTCAGTTTGTTTCCATGGTTACAAAGCACCGTGCTCTCCCTGACCCAGAATGCATCAGGAGGGGCACGCTGGCTGCCTGGTAATGGCTATATTGTTTTCCAAATTTGCGGACCTCCTTTACATTAGGAAGGTGAGTGCCTTCCTGTTGCATGCAGCAGCTGGCAATCCTCATTTTTCTTTAAGTATTTTGTAGAGAGCAAGGTAGAGGATATTTGCACTATAAATTATATATATTGAAGCGGCATCCCCTAATAAATGGAAATATCAAGGAAAAAGGTTGGGATGCAAGAGAGAGTTAGCAATTGCCATGGCATCTCGGGGGGATTTTTCTCACACCCAGGCCAAGTCCATTTGTCTAGCTCTGTGCTCAGAGAGAGGAAACCCATCAGAGAGGCCAGATGCTGCAACGGTTAAGGGCCAGGCAGCAGATCTGAAAGATCTGGATATAAATCTTTTTCTTATTGGTTGTGGATAATTTATTCTTCCTTAACTGCAGTTCCCTTATCTGTGAAAGTAACTCTCAAGGGCTTGTTGAGAGGATTAAATGAGATAAGTAAAGGATTTAGTACATATTATACACTCAATAAATGATCATTGCTAGTCTTGTGACTATTATTTTGAAGGACTAAAATTCCTGTGATAACAAAAGAAGGGAGGGGAGGGGTAAATTAGGAGTTTGGGATTAACATACACCCACTACTATATGTAAAATAGATAATCAGCAAGGACCTACTGTATAGCACAGGGAACACTACTCAATATTCTGTAATACTCTATATGAAAAAGAATGGATATGTGCTTATGTATAACTGAATCACTATGAAGTACACCTGAAACTAACACAACATTGTAAATCAACTATACTTTAACAAAAAATAAAAATTCAAAGAAGATGCAAATCAAGGCAAACCATGTTGGTATATGGAAAGTGTTTTGTGGGGATTTGGAATTAATGAATTGATGATGATAATGGTGGTGGTGAAGCTGACGATGAGAACATTATGTAGGATAGAAAATAACTGTGGCTGTAATCGCTCCACTTAATGAGAGAGACACAGTGGTTACAAGTGGTGGTCCTGGAGCCAGAATGCATGAATTCCATGTTGGCCTTGCCTCATAGTAGAGGTCTCATCTTGGGTGACATCCTTGACCTTTATGTCTCGGTTTCCTGCTCAGGAAAGTGGAGATGATGATAATTGTGCACCTGGTGGGGCTGTTTAAAGCACAGAAAACAGGAACATTTGTTCTAGCCTCAGACCAGGGCTGGGACCTCAGGAACACATAGCACCATGCAGAAGAGCAGGTGCCTAGACCAAGCAGGAAACAACCAGATTCTCATCCCTCACATGCTTCTTAATACACTTCGCCATCTATTTCCTTCCTGTTTGAAATCTCGGGCTGGCCCTCAAAATTTTTCCCACCCTTCTTGAATTATACAGGCATCTGGTCACTTCTCACAGTAATAACAGCCTTATTTCAGAAATTACAGTGCCCAGTCCTACACGGTGAAGTACCTAACTTCATTTAGAATTAAACCGTCTCTCTTCACCAAGTTTATCTTGACTTCAGGGTGAATTTGTGGCTTTGACTAAGAAGGCTGATGCAATGTTCAGGGCGTACCTCTACAAAAGCATTATTCATTCTTTACCTGAAATTTGAAAGTAACTGGACATCCTATATTTTATCTGGCAACCCCATTCCAGTCATTCTTGTATCTGAGATGGTTTGGACTTTCAAGCCTATGGCCATTTAGGGCATTTCAGTTGCAAATAACAGGACCCCAGGTAAAAGTGCCCTGAGCAATGAGAAATTACCCCTCAGAATAAGATATCAGGAAGAGGATGTTTCCATGGCTGTTTTAATGTGTGGCTCAGTGCAGTCAGGTTCTGGGTTACCCTTTGCACAACTCTCAACTTCCCTTCATCAGTCACAAGCAGCTGTAAGATCACATCCTCCTTCCCCACGTCAAGAATGAGGGCAACTCCACCCTGGGCTGTTCCCTTCTTAATTAAACTTTTTATTTTGAGATAATTATAGATTCACATGCAGTTACCAGAAATAACACAGAAACACCCCAGATACTCTTTTCCAAGTTTCCCCCAGTGGTAACATCTTGCAAAGCGATAGTATAGTACAGTCACATTGATTCAGTTCGCTAATATCATCCCAATTTCCCCAGTTTTGCTTGAACTTATTTGTGTGTGTGTGTGCACATGTGTTTAGATCTGTGAAACTGTATCACATGTATGGGCTCATGAAGATACAAGACAGTTCTGTCACCAAAAGGACATCTCCTTCTCCCCTTTTTTTAAACTACTCTCATCTGCCTCCTGTCACCCCCCGCCCCAACCATCCCAAACCTCTGGAAACCACCATCCTGTTCTCCATTTCTCCAATTTTGTCCTTTCAAGATTGTTATGTACAAATGGAAGCACATAGCAGGTAACCTTTGGGGATTAGCTTTTTCCTCTCAGCATAATTCCCTCAAGATTCATGCAAGTTGCTGTGTGGGTCAGTGGTTTATTCCTCCTGATTGCTGAGTTTGTTTTCTGTTTTTAAGTATTATGAATAGAGCTCATTTGAGTACAGTTTTTGTGAGAATGTAAGTTTATTCTTCTGTGGTGGTCCGTTGTGATTTATTTGCAGTGTTTTGAGTGCACCTGTACAGTTTTCCTAGTGGTTGTGCTGGGTGTTACAGTACGTCTGAGACTTCCCACAGTCCGTGGTATTGACATTCATCACTCTGAGAGGAGGGTGGAAACTCACTTCCACGAGGTCCCTTACCTTTGTCACTTTTAAGTGTCATCACTTTACCGATCAGATTGTATTATAAGTTTTTAATCATCAAATGTGACATAAGGAGTTCCCGCTGTGGTGCAATAGGATTGGCAGTATCTCTACAGTGCTGGGATACAGGTTTGATCCCGGCCTGGCATAGTGGGTTAAGGATCTGGAGTTGCTGCAGCTGGGGGTGGTGTGTACATCACAACTGTGGCTGGGATCTGATCCCTGGCCTGGGAACTCCATATGCTGCGGGGTGGCCAAAAATGAAAAACGAATGTGGTATAAATGCTTTTTTGAGGCTGACTGTCTCACTGTAACTGGGCTGCAGTGAGTTTGGCAGATTGAGAGTCACCTGCAGCCGAAGATGAGGTTGTGCAGCGCCGGGGGCCCAGGGCTCCTGCCTCATGTGGTGACTAGAGGAAGAAGAGCTCCAATTCTGACCCAGATGGGAAGGTTGACTTCTCACTCTCAGGAAAGTGGAAAAGGATGTTGTCTCCCCTTGCTGCCAGTTTCCTTTGAGAGAGGCTGGGGAAGGTTTATAAAATCCCCTAGTGAAGACCACCACCCAGACTAGCCCCCCAGTGGACCTCCTCTCCTTTCCAGCTACTTCACAGCCCTTGGTCCCCTAGATGTCCTGTGAGTTAGGCTGTGTGTCCTCATAATCTGCCAGCGGTACCTCAATTATGATTGTAACTATCTCTTATCCTTTATGTGTAATATGATTATGCATATATAACACATATAAAATGAGCTGGCTAAAGGAAAAGTGAAAGATCTGGATTCTGGCTGGATACCCTCTCTGAGGCTCTTCTCATGGGTGACCACATCTCCCTAGTCCTGTTCCTTCCAGAATCCATCTCCTCCCCTCTATCCCCTCTCACATTGTCTGCAAGGAGGCATGGGTCTTAGCTATTTGAAATGACCCAATTAATGAAGAATGTTGGAATCTACTCAACACTTAATCTACTTTACAGCTTTTCAATGTCTTTTATCTGGTGTCTCAAACTTCTTTAAAAGGAAAAGAATTTCAGCTCTGAACACAGCATCAGCAACTATCAAGCACTTGATCCAGCCACTTCCCATCTGTAAATTCATTTTTCCAAGACCCCTGCCCATATTACCGGTACAAAAGCACTTGATATCAAACACTATTATCCATGTCTTGTAATGAAGCAGAAGTTCAGACACTGCTCTGTTTGCCCATGTCCCAAATTATGGAATAAACGTCTTTATTTTTGGAAACAGAAAGGTGTGTCAGCCGTCTGGCTGTATCTAACGGGAAAAACTCAACCATCATGATTTTCTGAGCAAGTCAGTGTTTTCCCTGGAGTAGGAGTAACAACCAATCATTGTGCTGAGTGATTTTGTACACATTCACCCACTCCATCCAAACAACAACCCCATGGGGAGGGACCAGGTTTATCTCCATTGCACACTAACATTGAGACAGGGGGTCTGCATCACATGCCCCAAGTCACACAGCCAGGACATGGTGGGGATCATGGTTTGTACTTTGGTGTCTTGCTGGAGAAACTGTGCCATTCTGCCTCCTGCTCAAATAAAGGCTCTGGGGTCCTTCCCTTCCCAGCTTGGAAAAGTCTCAATACAGAATGAGTGGGATCATCTTGAGTGAAATTTGGAACAAGTTTAATATTCATACACCTTGAATTTATGCAGTACTGAATGCCCATTATATCTCAATCAAACTGGAAGAAAAAATATTCAGCCTTAGCTATATCCAAAAAAGATGAAAGTACTAATTTGAAAAGACACATGCATCCTAATGTTCATAGTGGCACAATTCATAAAAGTCAAAACATGGAAGCCACCTAAACATTCAGTGACAGGACTGAATAAAGAAGATGCAATGTATATACACAATGGAGTATTACTCAGTTGTAAAAAGAATGAAATAATGCCATTTGCAGCAACATGGATGGACCTAGAAATTATCATACTGAATGAAGTCAGACAAAGACAAATATCATATGATATCACTTATGGGTGGAATCTAAAAAATAATACAAATGAACCTATTTACTAAACAGAAACGGACTCACAGACAGAGAAAACAAACTCATGATTGTCAGAGGAGGAGGTGGGAGGGATAAATTGGGAATATGGGATTAACAGATACATGCTACCATATGTAAAACAGACAAAAACAAGGATTTACTGTACAGTGCAGGGAACTGTATTCATATCTTGTGATAAGCTTGATGGAAAAGATTCAAAGAAAAGAAATACAGATATACACATATATGTGTAAAAGCAAATCACTTTGCTGTACGCCTGACACTAATACAATATTTTAAATCAACTATACATCAATAAGAAAACAGAAAAGATAAAGAGTAAAAAATGCCAATGACAGTTAAAAAAACATCCCCCCCCCCTTTTTTTTTTTTTTTTAGGGCCATACCCACGGCATATGGATGTTCCCAAGCTAGGGGATGAATCGGAGCTGCAGCCACTGGCCTACGCCACAGCCACAGCAATGCCAGATCTGAGCCTCATCTGCGACCTACACCACAGCTCATGGCAATGCCAGATCCTTAACCCACTGTGCGAGGTCCAGCATCGAACCTGAGTCCTCATGGATCCTAGTCAGATTTGTTTCTGTTGCACCATGATTGGAACTCTCAAAAAACAGTCCCTTTTCAACAGGGCATTAATAATTTAGTTTAAAAAAAAGTTTGGATATTAAAAAGGCATTGCTTTTACCTTTATAATCTTTATCCACATTATAGGGAAAAATAATCCCAGATCATAGCAAGACCTACAGCTGCAAGAAAGGCACCCCTGATGATACTGTATGGCTTCCTGACACAGTTGAAACTTTTTTTTTTTTTTGTCTTTTTGCCTTTTCTAGAGCTGTACTCACGGCATATGGAGGTTCCCAGGCTAGGGGGTCTAATCGGAGCTGTAGCCGCCAGCCTACGCCAGAGCCACAGCAATGCAGGATCCGAGCAGCATCTGCAACCTACACCACAGATCACAGCAACAATGGATCCTTAACCCACTAAGCAAGGCCAGGGATCGAACCCACAACCTCATGGTTCCTAGTCAGATCTGCTAACCATTGTGCCACGATGGGAACTCCACACAGTTGAAACTTTTATGTTCCATTGGGCAAAATAAACTTTCTCCCTTATCTGCACACTTACAATATATCCTGTAGAGGCAATTGATTATCCACTGGGCATAAAGCTGAAATATATACTAAAAATATGACTGAGTAGTGCTACTGAAACCTGTATGGGGAAATTTCTTGCTGAATGAATTGTTTGGGGTCTGGAGTTTGATAAGCCCTTAGACTTCAACTATTTCCAGAAGTGTTGAGTTGTCAGGAAAGGCTATGAAAGAGAAGTCTGCTGCACTCATGGCTGCATTCCAGCCTCTCAGCACCCAGGAAGCACAGAGTCTGTGCCAGGCCCCTGACAATGGGTGAGACCAGCATGTGGACCAGCCCACTCTTTCCACATCTCCTCTTCACCTCTCCCATTTCCTTTTTTTTTTTCTTTTTGTCATTTTAGGGCTTCACCCATATGGAAGTTCCCAGGCTAGGGGTTAATTTGGAGCTACAGCTGTCGGACTACACCACAGTCACAGCAACTCGGGATCCGAGCTGTGTCTGTGACCTACACCACAGCTCATAATGCTGGATTCCTGGCCCACTAAGCGAGGTCAGGAATCGAACCCACATCCTCATGGATACCAGTTGGATTTGCTTCCGCTGAGCGATGACGGGAACTCCCACCATTTCTTGTTTGAAAAACACTTCGTTCTCACTCTTCAGATTAAGCCACTGCTCTTCTAACAATGTTGTGACGGAATAGAGCCCAAACTAAATATAACAGGATGATACAGATCAACGAATCTGTAAACAAACATGCATCAATTGCTTTTTCAAACACATTCCAAATGTGTGTGGTAGAAGTAATATTTAATTTTTTATTCTGAAAGATTAAAAGTCTTACTCTCTCTTACTGCACCTTTGTTTCAGCATCTCTAGGTATTTTTTGGCCCCAATTTAGCTGCCATTTATTGTCATCGTGCCAGGCTGGGATGCTTCGCTCCAGCCGTGTTGTTATCTGGGTCTAGATCATTTGCTTTGCTGTGGGCTTTATGGATGCTCAAAGGGTGAGGCTGTGCCCTCCTGGCTCAGAGAAAACAGAGAGAATGAAATATAGTCGCCAAAGATGATGAGGAGCTTGGCTAAGACAGAAAGTGATAACAATCTCTGCCTGGGCTTTTGAGAGTTTAAAGTACTTTAAGAAAGTCTGAATCACAGCCCAATGTATGTTGAACTCCTTCAGCGCAGGATAGAAAGAAAAGGACAGCGACAGTGGCGGGGGCGCTGGAGTCCGGGAGAAGCACATGTAGAGAAACTACCGACCAAATGTTTTGGGTTTTATCAGTGTCCTCCCTGTTCCCTGAAAAAACAATGTTTAAAAACTTGTACAAAAAAAGCACCATTTATTATAGAAAAGTCATCATCTGCTGCTGTCCTCCTGGCTCTCATAGCTTTCTCAAAAGACCAGACCTGAATAATTTGACGATCATAAAAATTTCGAGTTAATGAGAAGTTCAGTTCTTTCCTTGCCGAGGAGAAAGCCCTGCACATTCTCACATTATGGCAGGAAGGCTCTGCACCAGGGGGTAAATGCCACGATCCATGAAGTGAAATCACGCAGGAAGCCTGAGGCCGTGAACCAGCCGGTGCTAAGGCAAAAGAGATTAAGACTGAGGGCCCCGTCTTGGTGAAATCTATTTATAGGAAAGCACATGGAGACTAGGTTGAGGAAACCTTTTTTGGTCAACTCACCAAAGCTTTCAGTTACATCTAGTTACGATGGGGCGTTTAATTCCATTACCTTCTGGAAAAGCAATTCAGCTGACCACAGACCACTGAATAGCTTTTGAGACTACACTGGAAAGAATTTCCTCTCTCAGAAGGTTAGAGGAATCAAATAGGACAGAGGCCGGAACTAAGTGGATCCTTAACAGGGAAGAAATTGAGGGAGATTGAAAGATAAAGCAGGTAGATGGTTGAGAGAAATCAGTCACAAATATAATGAGATGTAATCTTGAAAAGGAAGAAAAAAGTGAAATCAGAAAAAGAAAGAAAAAGAACTTTAGGAAGCAAACAAATGTTCTATGTAATGTGATTTCACATGGCGGACTAGACACATGTATTTATCTTTTCTTTACCCCACCACCTGCATAAGAATTGTAAAGGTTTTATTCACAGTAGCAAAGAAAATGGGAGGAAAGGCAGCAGCAGGTGTGTGGAAGTTAGGGGACAGATGGAAAATGGGGACTTTGCGGAGCACAGGAAGTGCCTATAGATGGGGACATTGATGGAAAGGAGGTAGCCAGCCTCCAGGAACCAGCTGAGGAGGATGCTCTCCCGCGTCTGCGTTGAGGTGAGGCCGCTGTTCCTTCCTTCTCCATCTTGCAGGAGACTGAAGGTTTATTTAGTGGAGAAAGTGAAGCATGGTTGTTTTGGTCACGGGGTCCCAGGCACCGCCAAAGGGCAGCATGGGGAGTGGTCTCCAGGCGGGATCTATTGGAAATGCCCCTTTGCTACATGAACCCCTTCCCCAGCTCCTTCCAGACCTTCAGAAACCAGGTGTGGGCAACTCTTACCAGTCCACCAGCCTCACTACATATGCAACCAACCTGGCTGGGTTTAGCACCTTAGTCATCAATATGAGAGGATAGTTAAGCATTGCTAGAAATTTGCTCAGAAAAAATAAAACAGAAAAAAAAATTAACCTACAGAAAATAGAAAAAATAAAGGGAGCAGAAATAAAAATTTTAAAAGTCAATATTAATATTAGACATATAAGCAAATGCTGCATTCATTAAAAAAAATCAGATGAATACATACACCCACACACATATGTATGGACAAGGAATAAATAAAAGGTCTTGGAATTTGTAAGAATGGTAAGTAAAGTAAGACAATTTCTATATACAGTTTGAAGGATAAAGTGAAGGAAAATTTCTCAGCACTAAACGATGTCCAAGGAGTTCCTGTTGTGGCTCAGCAGTAATGAACATGACTAGTATCCATGAGGATGCGTGGGTTCGATCCCTGGCCTTGCTCTGTGGGTTAAAGATCCAGCATTGTCGTGAGCTGTAGTGTAGGTCACAGTTCAGATCTGGGTGTTGCTATAGCTGTGGTGTAGGCTGGCAGCTGTAGCTCCAATTCGACTCCTAGCCTGGGAGCTTCCATATGACCTGAGTGTGGCTCTAAAAAAAAAAAAAAAAAAAGTCCAGATGTTAAAAACCTACTGGGTGCCAGCGGAATGTGACAAAATGACCACATTTAGGTAACTTAATGTGAGGACACCATCACCAAATAAAAGCTCTTAAGGGCTATGAAACGGAAACAACAAGCAAACTTGGTTCACACAGAAAAACCCTAGAATGGACCAGACATCTCAGTGCAAGGATGGGGGAAGACAAGGCCTTCAAAATCCTGAGTGAAACACAAGATGGTCCATGTACTGGTCATGGTCCAAACTGGGTGATGGTACAATTGTGGGTCCACTATACTACTCTGTCTTTTTTTAAATGCATCTTTAGAATTTTCTAAAACAGAAACTCTAGTACCCTCCATGAAAACCAACCAACCAACAAGACAATAATAAGAACAAGCAGATGAGCCAAGAGTTACCAATACGCATATATCATTGAAAAGTGTGTTGTCTATGGTCAATGCCAGAGGAACTGCTTAAAAGTGTGGGCTGGGACACAGGGTTGGTTGGACCAGGACCCTGGTGGATTATGTTATCAGGCCATTTGAAAGTTCCCTCTACAAAAACAAAAAGACAAAAATTGTGAGTGGAAAATTACGTTCAACCTATCATTTTATACCCAACCAAACCATAAAATATGAGGGTAAATAAAGACACTGTTAGGCATGCTAGGGCCTAAAATCTGTGCCTGCCCACCCCTAACGTGGTGGCCTAGAGTCCCCCAAAGAAACCAACCCTTTGCAAGGTGATGGTCCGTTATTCCTCTTCCTCTGCTAATTTTCCTTTCCTCTACCATCCATCTCACATGGGGAGTGAACAAGACTATTCACAGAAGCCTTCATTAGCAAAAATAATGAACTCAAATGTGAAAAATACATATTCTGGTTTAGGAAAATTTTTACTTTTACTTTTACTTTCATTTAATATATTTGAAAAATGTTGAGATTTCTAATTTCTTCTGTGCTGTGGAATCTTCTTAAGCTTGTCGCTACATAATTATTGTCCACCAAGGCCTGTCTTTGTGATCTGGCTTGTCTGTGACTTTGTGAGGAAGCAATTGTAATATCCAGTTGTGCGTTGCTGTTCTTCCAGATAACATGAGGGTATAGTCAGGTGTCTGAACGCTGGCCTCCTGGGTGCAGTATGAAAGCCTCAGTGTCTGTGCTGGGGGAGGGGCAGGTCCACCACTCACTGCCCTGAGAGGAAGCCCATGCCCTGGGGCCCATCCAGCTCCACCTCTGGTCCCTTTTGGCCCTGGGGGCTCTTTGAAAGGAACTATATGACCACCATTTTTTTTTTTGTCTTTTTGTCTTTTTTAGGGCCACACCTGTGGCATATGGAGGTTCCGAGGCTAGGGGTCCAATTGGAGCCAGGGATTGAACCTGCGTCCTCATGGATGCTTGTCAGGTTCACTAACTGCTGAGCCACATCGGAAACTCCAGTATCACCACCTTTTAAAAGAGATGGCCTAGGAGTTAGTGACTGTCCATCTTGGAATCAAAATCTGGGAAGATACTGGAACAAATCATGACGTAACCAATGTGCCATCCACTGGGAGGTCTGACGATGCTAGGAGGGAACCAACAAATGTTTTTGGAAGAGCAAATGTAATTGGCATAATTCAAAGCCCCCCTCCATGTCTTCAGGGTGCAAAGGGACCAGGAGATGGGTTCCTGGGGCATCTGCTAATATAACTATGGCAGGGTATTGTGATAGGTGCTTGAATCGGTGCAAATAGTGTATTTAGACAACACCAGTTTCAACAAATCTTTCCAAATGTGAAAGATAAGTGACAGGTGTGTAATGAGGTATAAAATTTATAGAGCAACATTGGGCAAGCCTGCCCAACAAATGGAGCAAGGGACTCCGAGGGCCGCGAAGGGGGCACCAGGGTCCAGACAGGAAGCTATCTACCTGTCTATTTGTTTTCTACCCAAATCAAACCCCATAGCGATCAAGAGGAGGGGAGGTAAGTTTCTTTCTTTTCTACTTTTTTTTTTTTTTTTTTACAGCCACATCTGAAGGATATGGAAGTTCCCAGGCCAGGGATTGGTTCTGAGCCACAGCTGCAGCAACGCCATATCTTTTAACCCACTGTGCTGAGCCAAGGATTGAACCTGTGCCTCTGCAGCAACCCAAGCAGCTGCAGTTGGATTCCTAACCCACGGCACCATAGTGGGAACTCCGGGAAGGCAAATTGCAAAGTGAAAGTTGGAGAAGAATTGCCCTTAGCACTTTATTATTCACCTTACTCACAACAGAAAAATAGCTATAATATGAAGTTTGTATCTGCCAAACCATGTTTTAAGGACTCTAATCTTTTAGCTCATATAATCCAGACAACAACCCTCTGCAGGTGGGACTCTTATTAGCTCCATTTCCCAGCCCTGTAAACTGATGCCTTGAGAAGTAAGCAACTGGTCCAAGATCACACAGTTAAAACCCAGCCAACAGGAACACTGTTATTGAAAACTCAAGAACACAATGGAAGTTTCTGTTCCTTAAATTTTCTCCAACTTGTACCCATGGACTGTTATCACATCCCACGAAATATCATTAAATAGAACTTTCTGTGCCAGATCAAGTAGTCCATGTACTTGTGTTGGTTTCCGGCATAAAAAGGCAACAGGTATCAGAGAAAAGCAAGAGGCATTTTTAGAGGAGAGAGACCCCAAAATGAAAGACACTCAAATAATTCCCGTCATGTTTTTCCTACACGTGGGAATGTCAGCCAGCTCCAATCCCAACTGAAGGATGATGGCCCCAAAGCCAGGCTTGGTGCCACCAAAGCAGAACCTCAAAGTGAGGCTTTGCAGATCTGGATCTGAGACCTGAGACAGACATGGCTCTGCAGCTCACAGCCCCTCTCGTGGTGAGGGAAGCGGGGGTCGGGGCAGGCTGCTGCTGGTGGAACACACAGAGGCAGGTGCAAGAAGCAGAGGAGAGGGGCCAGGCCAAGCATTCCCCACCCCATCCAGTGCAGGGTCCTCCGTGGACCTGGCGTGTCACTGTGTGCCTCCACTTCTGCTGAAGTCAGTAAGACAACCACCCAGCCGGGCCCTGACCCCACAGCCATCACTGTCCGCAGTCTTTCATGTCACCAGGTAAGCACCTTGTGCATGTCCCCCAGGCCGGGAAGGGCAGCCACGGAAGGACACAATACCCACAGGGGATGTCGAGTCCCACGGTGAAGACCACAAGGGAACAAGACTTGGCTCCTTTGTGATTGTCACATTTTACAAGAAAACTTGATGTAAAATGAGGAAGGCACCCTCAATGTTACACCTTCACGAGGTTCTGGTCACAGAGGGAAGCTTCCAGAACATGCAGAACAGTTAGAGAAGAAGGCAATGCCTGCTATTTGCCACTGTTAAGATCCTGCCATGTTAGCACTGCCCATGGCTGGCCCACTGTGCCTGGGATGGGCAGGTGGCTGGGTGCATGGGTCCACTGCTGAAGTGGGGGCTGTGTGTGAAATGTTTATTAGAAATTCCAAGCCACTAGTAATTGTGCACTGCTGGGTGCACACTCCTAGCCTGATGACATGGGCAGCATCATGCCTGTTTACAGAGGAAGCTGCTGAGATGCAGGGTTCTGCGATTTACCCAGATCACACAGCACATGTCCCAGAGATGGAGTGAAATGTGAACCTAACTCTAAAATGCACAATCATCTTGATATGCTCTGCTCCAGAAGATCTCAGACAGGATTTGCTGAGCTGTGGAAAAATGGGAAAAAAACAGGGAAAGTGCAATTTTTGACAGAGTCAAAGAAAATGATGTGATAAGACATTTCAGGGTTTGCAATTCAGGACTAGTATGGAACAGACACATGTTCCCCTGCCCCCTGCCCCACTAAGTACAGCCAAAATCCCTGTACGTGACCATGAAACAAACATACAAAGGCTGAGAAACGGAGCTCATAGGCACACTGGCCAGGTGAGGTGCTATGTCCTAGATTCTGAACTGGATTCAGGGGCCAGGAGCCCAGAAACTCTAGTGGGCACAGGCCAGAATGTCCCATGAAGAGCCCGCCCTCTCTGACCAGAGGGCAGCCTAGTAGGACAGAGAAGTTTTTTGTTCTTTGTTATTTTGGTGGGTTTTTTTCTTTCTATGACCACACTTGCAGCACATGGAAGTTCCCGGGCTAGGGGTTGAATCAGAGCTGCAGCTTCAGGCCTACATCGCAGCCAAGGTAACACCAGATCTGAGCTGCATCTGCTACTACACTGCAGCTTGCTGCAATGCCAGACCCTTAACTCACAGAGCAAGGCCAGGGATCAAACCTGCATCCTCACAGAGACTACGTTGAGTTCTTAACCTGCTCAGCCACGCTGAGAACTCTAAGACAGAGAAGTCTGGCTCAGTCACTCCTCTGCACCGTGTGAGCTCATGGAGAAGTGCGTGGCCTTTGCTCCCTGTAAAGGCTGAATGTTTAGCATCATCCACTGGGAGGAAGGCTGAGACCAGCACCACCAGGTGGTCAGAGGAGACCCAGAGGGAGCTTGAGTACCATCCTCGCACTCCCTCCTCAAGGAAGCCAGTTGTTCTGTCCCCACTGCTCCCCCCCCCCCCCGCCGCCGCCCCGCAGCAGTGACAGCGCCCCCACCGCCCCATCCGTGTGGTATCAAACTGTGGTTGTGGGAGCAGAAGTTGTTGAGGAGATCCAGAGTCCCAAAACAGCACAGTCAGAATATCTAGGTTATAGCAGAAAGATTGCTCGTCAGACCATGAACCAGGAAAATCTCAGCTTGAAAGAGAAAAGACACTCACCAGATGCCACTGCCAAGATGACACAGATGTCAGTATCTGACAAGGATTTTAAAGCAGCCGTCAAAATAAACTGCTTCAACGAACAATCACAAACACACGTGAAACAACAACAAAGAAACTGGAACTGTCTGCAGAGAAATAAAAGTCACAAAGAAGAACCAAATGGAAATTTTATAACTAAAAAATACAGTCACTGAAATGAAGAACTCAGTGGGTGGGCTCAAAAGCAGAATGGAGAGGACAGAGGAAAGAGCCAGTGAACTTAAGGATGAAGAACAGAAATGTCCCAATTTGAGCCACAGAAGGAAAGCAGAGAGAAAAAATTAGGCAGAGGAGGAGAAGGAGGTGGGGCTGAAACGATGTTGCAAGCAATGTGGATGAAAATTTCCCAAATGCAGCAGAAGACATAAACCTACAAATCCAAGAAGCAGAGTGAAACCTTAACAGGATAAACCCCAAAACCGCATGCCAGGTCACATCACACTCCTGCTCCCCAGCAAGGGTGTTCACAGCACTGAGTGGAAAGAATTAAATAATGCTATAAATGGTACCATTTAAGATAGATTACTTGCTTATCGTGTATCTAAAAATGTATTAACTAAATATGTGTGACACTTAGTGGACATATGAAAATATAAATAGTATAAAAACAAATCAGTTGGATTTTAAATAACAAAATGCAAGAATTCCAGATAGACCATGACTGTGCTTTTTGGCCTGTTTTTGATATTATAACACGAAGGTAAATGTCCGCCTACATTTAAGTATATGTAATGAGCCAGCACCAAACAGGCATATAATATCTCATTAGAAAATGCATTTGTTAACAAATCGTGCTTTTACCATATAATTATTTTACTATAAATTAAATGGAGAATATCACTATTTCCATGGGGACCGTGGAAATGTCTTCATGTATAATCAAAATGATCAACATTTGTGTTGAAAGTTACAGTGCAACCTTGAGTGACATACCAACCAAAAACTATTTTTAAAAAACATGTGTGTAACTTAAAATTGCTTCTTCCTTATGTACCAGGCAAAAGTGAATTAAAAATATTTTCCCAGGTCTCCTGAAATTAGATATCCCTATGTAGGAAGCTGGTGGGGCCAAAAGGGGTAGGGAGATTGCACACATCTGCTTAACCCCAGGCTCCCTCATTCTCCAATTGCACATGTGCCTTCACTTCTTCCTCACCTCACTGGGAGGCAGACAGATGCTGCTCAGCTGGGCTGGTGCTCTAACTACATGAAGATGCTCACTGGAGGTTTCAGGCCAGTTTTGTCTCTAGCCCAGGGTTCCTGAGAAAAGGGTGCAGTCCACTCGGCCCTGGAGGTGATGAGCTGCACGATGGGGAAAGGGGACACAGGGAAAGGAGAGGGAGAGTCACTAGCTTTGATCCAGGGAGTCCAAATTGCCACATCTTAGAGAAACGTGAATGTGTGAGGCAGATAGTACAGCATCCACACCAACAGCACCAGGGTTTGCTCTAGGCTCCAGGAGCCACTGAGGTCACAGTGCCACCCTGCCCGCTGTGCGGACACACAGGACCTGCCCGTGCTCAAGCTGGCCATGGCCGTGAGGTTGTTTCCATTTCTGCCCACATTTATGCAGACAGACTTGATGCTTTACATCAGCACGGGAAGCAGGAGAGCAGGGGAGGTTGGTCATTGGTCTTTTCTGCTTCCTAGATACTCAGTTCTGGGTGAACTGTCTTTCCAGGCTCTTCCCGACTTCTTTATCTGTAAGGTGGGTTTGGCAACGGCACTTGCCTTTAACCCAAGAGCAGAAAATGAGTATCTAGGAGTGCTGAGAACTGTGCCATCATGTGCTCCACACCACAAAGTCTCTATGCTATAAACTAAGAGCGACAGACACAGGTCCAGGCACCTTCGGAGAGGCTGGGATTGGGAGGAGGTGGGGAATCTGAGTTCCTCCCAGTGACATTGTCCAAAGGGTTTTCTGTAGACTTCCCTCTCCCCCGATTCTATTCTTTGCAAATGTTCTAGACTTAACTCTTTTTTACGGTCTCCTGCTCCTATTCTGCAGACTGAATTAGCAGCGTGAGCTGAGCATGTCACAGGGGAAACGGGAGGTGTCTGAAGGAGAAGCAGCCCCTAAACTGGGAGTTTGGGGACAGGCTGCAGTGACGCCCCCGTGTGACCTCCTGATTCCAGGAGGAGCTGCCTGGAGGGAGCCCAAGGTCTGTGTCCTGTCGGATGGGACCCACTGAGGAATGTGCAGACAGGGCGAGGGGGGCCAGAGAAGCAGGCACCCAGACCCCTCAGGTCACTGCTCTCCATGGGGCCCAAGAAGGGATGGCAGGCAGCGTCTGCCCTAAGAGTACCTCTTCATGCTCCAGAAAGGAGCCGCCATCTTCCACCTCCCCCAGCCTCTCTCCTCTCCAGATGAAACAATCTTCCTTTGATGTTTTCTCAGCTGTTCTTGTCTCAAAACTTCAGTGGAACACAGTGAGGAACACGCTAGGCATTATTATTTTTCTGCTCAAGACTTTGAATGCTCAACTTCTTTAGCCTTTGAACATCATTATTAATTTTGTTCATCATCAGAATTTCTAGTTACCAAAAGGTTAACGCTAAAAGCAGGGTCAAGTGGGAACAGGGAGGGCCCCACAGGGCCCCACCCTCTTCAGAAACGCTGTGTCTTCAAAGGAACGTTTCCCACTGGTTTTGCCAACATTCCCTTGGATGTCGTGGCCTCTCCCCATTACTTGGGGTGGTTCTGGAACCGAAATGGGGTTTCCACAGTTTTCTACCCACCCCGTCCCCCGGGGGAAGGGGCAGGGATATTTCTCTGAACATCCAATGAGCTGAAACTGCATTTTGTACTGCTAAGCTTTGAACTGCAATGTAAAATCTTTTTATTAACTTTGAAAACACATGCCACTTATGTTTTTGAAAAATATCCAAGTAATCCAAGTTGAAAGAAAAGCCATCATCCTGCCGACAGCTAAATCCAAACCATACCTACTATAGGGGCGATCCATCCAAAAATGAACCCCTGTCTTCAAGTTCTTCACTGGAATTTACAATCTAATGCCATTGCCAGTGAATGTGCAACTGTGTGTAGGACATACCTGTACATGGAGAGTCTATAGGTTTTAAACAGAGCTGACTCATTTAGGATCGATAAAAATGAGGAAGATGCATTTATTTGCTTGCTTGGGAAAAATGAACTCTTAAAAGCACTCCTCTTTGTTTTTACTACTTTAAGGAAATAAGTTTCAGTTAATGCTGTAAATGGCATGTGAGTTTTGAGGTGTCTTCCTTACTCTGCAAAGAACCCCCACGTTCCCCTTCATTTCCTCATCACAGCCCTGGGGGTTTGGCAGAGCAGGGGTCCCCACTGCACAGGCTCCATGTGTGAGGGACGCAGGGCCCAGGCTCTGACTCAAGCCCTCCAGGCTCTTCCCTCTCATTTTGAATTCTCATATGGTGGCTTTTACTCGCTATAAAGCAAGTCATCACATCATATTCTGTCCAACTTGTAGTCAGTCTCTTTTATCTAGAGGTGCAGCCACTCAGCCTGCAGGGGCATCGCTCCTGCCCCATGTCACCCAACTGGCTGTGTGTCCTGTGTGGTGCCCACTGTCCCCCCATCCCCAACCCCACACAACTGTGCTTACTGGGTGGGAACTGCTTTTCTTTTAAAATATGATGTAGGGTGATGAAAAAAATTTGCTTTTGGGGGGGCATGTTTTGGGAGGTTTAATTTTTTAATCAGAGTGTAGTTGATTTACAATGTTGTGCCAGCGTTTGCTTTTAAGGAGTATAAGAGCATTTGTAATCCCACAAGTAGAGGAGAGTTTTGCATGTTTCGCTCCTTGGGCAGACACACTGATTTTACATTCTCTGAATGGTGAAGCAAAGCACCATATGGGTTAGTCCTTCAGGGCTGCCATAACCACGTGCCACCACCTGGGTGGCTTAGGACAGCGGAGGTTTGGTCTCCTGCTACTTCTGGAGCTGGCACTTCTGGAGAAGCCATCCGCAGGCTCCTTCTGGAGTCCCTAGTGGAGGCTTGTCCTGGCTCTTCCAGACTTGGAGGCCCACAGCCCTCAGCGGTGATTCCCTGTAGCCTCTGCTCCATCTCCCAGCAGTGGTACCTTTGTGGTTCTGTGTCTGAGTTTCTCTCTTCTTATGAGGACACCAGACACCAGGTGAGAGCCCACTTCACTCCATTAAGACCTCATCTTGCCTCGATTTCCTCTACAGAGTCCCCTTTTCTAAGTCAGGTTATTTCCACAGGTGTGGGGAGTTAGGACTCGGACACAGCTCTTTGGTGGACCCTGTTCACCCTACAATACTGTCCTCTGAGCTCCTTACCTATGGAGGGGATGGGCTGGCAGCATCTCTTAGGAACAAACAGGAGAGCTCTGGAAGCGTCATCTGACATCCCTCAAGCAGAGGAAATCGGAGGTCAGAGCCAACAGCACCCAAGCCGCCTCCAGGCCCCACGCAGGTGTCCAAAACGCCAGGGTCATCACTCCGATTGACTGGCTCGTGCTGACCATCCACGATTCCAAAGCCAGGACAGCACCATGGCTGGGCCCTTGTCCATTAGAGAAACAAGGCAGAGTGAGCTAAGAGAATTTGCCAAGGATCCGGCACAGTGAGAGCCAGGAACGCCAGAAAAAAACAAATCGAAGTACACTTGGCTAGTGGGTTCATCACTGTTTTCCCCAAAAGCTGTTGTGGGAAATGTGCCTAAATGCCCTTTTCACTGGGAACCTGGGAGGCGCTGGGCCACAGTCTTCTTGCTGCTGGCTGTGACTTTGCAGACAAGACAACAGCACCCTGGACAAGCTGTCCACGTGGTGAGTGGATGGGTGTCTCCTCAGAGGCAGAGACCTGGATGAGGAGAGATACAGCAGTGGGGGTGGTGACCCAGCCCTCCAGACCTGCTGCCCAGTTCTGGTCTGAGGGTCCACAGCCATGCGGCTGACTCTGGGGTGCCTCCCAGAGCAGAGGGAAGCGTGTACCCACACTCCTGGGGTCTGACTTCCCATGGAGATGCTAGTTCCTGCCGAGGGACCCTTGCCCATGACCACCCAGCATCTGGAATTCATCTCCACTGGATAGGCTGGTGATGGGTTTGACTTCACCCTCAAGGACCCAAGCCAAACATGTCCTTCTCCAGCCCTCCCTCCCTTGCACCCTAGCTGTCCATCTCCCCGCCTCCCTCCACGTGTCGTGTCTGCTCCACTGGAACGTTCCCTCCCCTGTCCCCACCGCTCAGCACTGCCCATCCAGTGACCAGCACAGTGCCCAATGCACAACTCCAGGGAGCAGCTGCCAGTCTGATGCCTCCACTGTCAGTTCTCAGGTCAAACACAAGTCAGCTACACCACCTCAGGCCCAGTGCCTCATGACCCTGGGCTGACCAGCCCACCTGCTTCTGGCCCAGTCCCCCAAGGTGGGCATTTGCAGTTTTGGGACCCAGCTTCATTGCCACTACCTATAACACTTCCATTCCCCTCCCCGGGGTTCATCTCCCCATCCTCACTCCTGGTCTCTGGGTGGAACTGACCATCCCCAGGTTGGGACCCATGCTGGTCACTCACTTCCCACCCATAGACCTGACCGCCTCAGTGTAGACACAAAACCCAGGGGAGCCCATGACAGGCAAGAAGCTGCCAAACTGTTAGATGTTTGGTGAGGAGATAATAAAGTAGGAATGATAAGGATAGTCATGGCAGCTTACCTGTATCAGGTGAGTTTTGTACCCCAGACACCATCCCAAGGAACTATTCCCGAATCAGCTACGAATTGGGCCGGTATTCTCCTGGGGACTGTGGTGGGGACACAGGTGGAGGGGAGCATCTGAAACAGGCCTTATATGTCCAGGCCCTGCAGTCCCGGGACTGGAATGAGAACTTCCACGTTTGTCTCCTTGGAGCTCACCTCTGAGTTGTACGTAGAAAAACATTCCTTTCACCATGCAGAGTTCAAAGAAGCAATTGCCATGATGTGGCAACGTGACTTGCAGCATAATGCAGACCTTTTCCTCCCTCGCATTTTACATTTTGTGTCCAGATTGCTCAAAGTCAAGGCAAATTTTGCACCTGTGAAACTTAAGAGCAAGGGATCCTGCTACCTGACATCTAAAATGTTCACAATGACTATATCCGCCTACCTATCAATATCCACCTACTGATGTCAACACCATCCTCCCACAGAGCCACAAATAACATTTCCTAATTTAGGAGAAGTTTAAAAAGAGTTGTCAGTATAGTAGCATAATTTTTATAACTGCCGGTAAGGATAAAAAGTGGGAGAAGAAAGTGAAGGAAGTGAAGGCAGCTGTCAGGTTCTTATCTCAGCAAGACTCTTGAAACGTGAAATACTTTTTCATTTAAACCATAGTAGAAGTTGTCTGAATTTGTAAAAAAAAAAAAAAAAAAAAAAAAAAAGAAAAAGAAAGAAAGAAAGAAAAGGAAAGGAAAAAAGTCCTCAATTGTTAGAGTCCCAGACCCAATAATTTGGATAAATATCAGGTTAAAAAAAAAAAAAAAAACATGGATTATCTTAAAGGAAAAAAATACTTGAATGCAGAGATTCTGAGCTCTTTGCAGGTAGGCGCTAGGGTGAAAAATGTAATGGCTTTCATATACCATTGAGTTCACCCACTTAAAGGGCACAATTCAGTGTTTTTTAAAATATATTCACAGGGTTATGCAATTGTCGCCACTCTCTGATTTTCATCTTGTCTTGCCTAAAAGAAACCCTGGAACCATTAGCAGGTGTGTGTCCTTCTCTAGCACCAAACCATCCCCACCAATGCACTTTCTGTCTCTATGGAGTTGCCTGTTCTAGACCTTTCATGCAAATGGAACCATATAATACCCGGTCTTTTGTGACTGGCTTCTCTCACTCAACATAGCTTTGTCCAGGTTCATGTTTTAATATGTATCATCACTTTATTCCTTTTGATAGCCAGATAATATTCCATTGTATGGATATACCACAGTCTGTTTATCCATTTATCCCCCTTAATGGCTGTTTGGGTAGTTTCTATCTTCTCACCATTATGACTAATGATTCTATGAAGATATTTTCATTTCTTTTGAATATATACCTGGAGTCAAGAATTATAATTAGATGGAAAAATCTTCATCTAATTACTCTTGGAAACTTATATATTAGCCATAAGCTAATTCATTCTTCACAAAATGCTTATTTCTTTGCGGAGAACTGGAAGAAATAAAAAGGCATTTACGTATTGAATAAAGATCTCAGTTGACATGTGTTCTCCTTCACTGGAAACAGCACAAATGGTTTTTTCTTTGCTTGCAGACAAATGCACATGCACTCAAAGAGATGCTTTTAAGCAACTTTTAATTTACCTGATATTCTCAAGAATGTTCTAATGAATTTTTCTTGATGAACTTAAGAATGTTCTAATGAAGTCCTCCCCTTTTAAAATTTTTTACCATTTTTTCATGAAAATAATCAACAAATATTTCTTTTTTAGAGGAACATTGCCCTAAAGTTCTGTTGTTATGAACACTAATATTTATTTATATCATCATCACACACCCATAGCCCAGGAGCCATGGGGACTCATTTGGGGTCTGCCTAGCTCAGGGACACCTCCCCTTTCCCAGATCAGACCTTGTCTGAATTCTTTTCATTTTGGAGGGTCTCTCAGGAGCTCGGCAAAGAGCTCAGGTCTCTCACCCTATCAAGGGGTCTCACATGTCCTGCATTCCCAGCAAATTTAATTCTTTACTGAAACCACATTCCATCCTCTGCCAGAGGTAGGAATCTCCAATTGCCCCAAAGGCCCTGGGCTCCGTGTTTAACTGCCCTGCACCCTGCACCCTGCACCCTTGGGTGACAGGCAAATGACAGATGGCTTGGTCATGCAACCAAGTGCCTTTTAAATCAACTTTTCCTGAAGCAGAAAAGTTCCTGTTGTCCCATTTGGAGAATGGAGGGGCCAGCTTCTCCTCCCTGGGCCCACAGGGGAAGGCCTACACACTTTGGGCTATAAAGGGAAGGGTGGATGGGCCACCTCAAGCACAGCAATCCCTGGGGGGCACGGGGCACTGTTGGGAAGCAGCTCCGCTGGACTTGTGGGAGCCCAGTGGTTCCGCCCCAGGCTGATGTCACATTATTTGTGAACCAATGGCACCAGTGTCTGGGGCTTCCTTGTCCCACTCAAAGTCAGTGGGGGTGTTTCCTCTGTCACTGGCTGTGCTCCGTTTGGCTGAAAACATCCCAGAAGCAGGAGAATGTGGGGGTGGATGTTTCTCCAAAGAAAAAGTAGGGAGCTGGTAAGAAGGAGAAGGGGGATGGGTGAAGGATGAATGGGCTGGATCGCATGGGGTCCCCCCAGTTCATACCTTCCCAGAACCTCTGAACGTGACCTGATTTGGAAATAGGATCTGTGCAGATGTAATTAGTTAAGATGAGGCCAGGGTGGGCCAATGTCTGGTGTCTTATAGGAGGTGGGAATCTGAGCAGAGAGAACAGCACATGGAGAGGGAGGCAAGGATCAGAGTGATAGGCCACAAACCCAGGGCTGCTGGAACCACCAGGAGGATGAGGCCAGAAGTATACTTCTCATGAGCCTTCAGAGGAACCATGACCTTGAGTTTGCACTTCTGGCCTCCAAATGGGAAAAGGATAGGTTCCTGGTGTTTTCAGCCATCCAGGTGTTGGTTCTCACCACAGGCGCCCCAGGACACTCAACCTGAGGAAGCCCGATGTCCACCCCCAATGCATGTCAGGGCCAGAACAGGGCCCCTCAACTCGTCTTCCGGAAAAGGCACCATGAAGTGGGAACACCCCCCCCCCCATGGAGCAAATATCCTTAAGTTAATCTTCACCACCATGGCTCTAATGAGAAGGAAAATTCGTTCCATTGTGGGCCACCACTCCCGATTTTCTCTTGGGTCCCCCATCATGGTGCATGATGTTGTCTGCTGTAGTGAGTGACTTGGATGACATAGCATGAAAGGCTCTGTCCCTCCTTTGCTGGCAGGGTTGAGGTGCTGTTCTCACCAGTCTCAGGCAGCCTCCCTCAATTCCTCTGAGAATTTTCCATTTCTAATAGACCGTGAGCTGAAAAATCAAGTAGCTAGACTTGAGTGAATTGTCTGTAAGAGTAAGTAGGTCGTAAGTGACAGTCCGGGGCTCTATTAGCAGCAAAAGTCATGAGATTTAGTGCATGGACTTTGTAGTATTTAATTTGACTGCTCAGAGATCTCTAAGAAACCGCTTCCTGATTCTGATGCTAGTCCTGATGAAGAGGTTGCCGGAGAATTAGCCCTGGTTGGAGGGCTGTCGCCATCTCCCTGGGCTGTTACAGTGACCCCAGACTCTGGAACAGACTGCTCACCTTCCATTTCCAGGCCCATGTTGTTCACCACCATGCTGTGTGCCCCAGAATCTATGGTCTTTTTCTCTAGTTCATTCACCCCCCCAGGAGAGAGAAGTCTGGGGACCCCAGAAATTCTGTTCATTCCTTTAGGTCAGTGGGTTTCAATGACCATACATTTCTAATTAGGGCAGTTAGCCCCTATTGGATCCTGGTTCCTTCATTCCTAACATTGGTAAAAATGACCATCTGCACTGCATAGGACTGATCTGAGAATCAAAGGCAGATAATCCATAGATGACACTAAACACAGTGTCTACAAATAGCAAGGGCTCAGTGAGCAGGACCCAAGATTAATGTTATTAAAATCATAATTTAAGGGGGAAAAAATTTAAAGTGGGGTCCATCCATATATTTCAATTTCATGCAACCATTAAAACTGTGTTTTTATTTCGTGTTTACAAAATTGTTTAATGCATGAGGAAATTTTTATGCTATGTTAAATTTTTTAAAGTTTCCAAAATTATAGATACTGTATGATTTCAATTATGCTTAAAAAAACAGTAATAAAGACCCTAGAGGAGATAGGAAAATATTAACTGTGGGTTTATCTGGCTAATGAGGTTGTACATCACTATTTTTCTACTTCTTTCTACTTTGATATACTTCCCATAAAGCAGATAACTATCTCCATAATTATACATACAATAAATCAAAAATGCAAGGAAATGCAAACATAGGCTCTTTAAGCTTCACTTTTCCATTTCATGGAGGTCCCTGGCTGGGGCTGCCCCTGAGCTACCCGGGAGCCTTTCGCGCCGGTGTCTAAACCGCAGGGTGACAGATAACATCAGGGGTTGAGAACCACCGCTTCACAGCCTCAGATACAAATACAACTGGCAGTTTTTGCTTGTCTGTTTGTTTGTTTTGTCTTTTTAGGGCTGCACCCACGGCATATGGAGGTTCCCAGGCTAGGGATCTAATTGGAGGTACAGCTGCCGGCCTACACCACACAGCAATGTGGGATCTGAGCCAAGTCTGCGACCTACACCACAGCTCACGTCAATGCCAGATACCCAACCCGCTGAGAAATGCCAGGGATTAAACCTGAAACCTCATGGTTCCTAGTCAGATTCGTTTCCACTGCTCCATGAAGAGAACTCCAACAACTGGCAGTTTTTAAAATCAGGATCTGAAGGTGACTCACTAGTGTTACCTGCAGACAAATGTTGTCATTCCTACTTTTTTTTTTTTTTTTTTTTTTTTTTTGTCTTTTTGTCTTTTCTAGGGCTGCTCCTGCGGCATATGGAGATTACCAGGCTAGGGGTCTAATTGGAGCCGTAGCCACTGGCCTACTCCAGAGCCACAGCAAAAACGCAGGATCAGAGCCATGTCTGGAAACTACACCATAGCTCACGGCAACGCCAGATCCTCAACCCACTGAGCAAGGCCAGGGATCAAACCTGAAACCTCATGGTTCCTAGTCGGATTCGTTAACCACTGAGCCACAACGGGAACTCCTGTCATTCCTACTTTAAATCTGAAACGGAAATTAAGCCCAGCTTGGGGGGTAGCACTCACTTTTCATACATTTTTCGGGTATGAATTGTTGAGACTCGGATAAGCAGGAGGCTGTGGGAACAATCATTGGTCCCAATGCTGGAAGCCGTTTATCCCAGAGTCATGCTGTTTCACACTTTCTCTTCTCAGCCACATCATTTCCTAAGAAGCAGGGCCTCAGAGGACCTGAATGAAGCCCCAGTAGATTCTGGGCCAGCCGAGCAAGGCCTTGGGTTCTGGCAGGGCAGGAGCCGGTGTCTGAATATCCTGACCAGCCAAGGGGAGAGCCATGGGGTCCAAGACGTCTTCACTGCTAAATCTCTGTGAGCTAATGGTGAGCCTTCATCTGTACCCGCTGCTGAGGCAGCCCACATGATGCCCGCCTGGTACCTGCCTGCCTGCCCCGCCCTGCTCCTGCTTCAGCCCTGCCCTCCCTTCTTGCCGATTATCTTTTCCCAGGATCCATGTTTACACTCCTGACTTTGAAGACATGAGGTGGGTGAAGCTTACATACCATAACTTTTTTTTTCTTTTTGTCTTTTCTAGGGCCACTTCCGCGGCATATGGAGGTTTCCAGGCTACGAGTCCAATCAGAGCTGTAGCTGCCAGCCTATGCCAGAGCCACAGCAATGCCAGATCCCCAACCCACTGAGCAAAGCCAGGGATCGAACCCGAAACTTCATGGTTCCTAGTTGGATTCATTAACCACTGAGCCACAATGGGAACTCCCATACCTTAACGTTTAAAAAAAATTTCACTCTATTTTGTTTATTTTATTGAACTTTGGTTGATTTACAGTGTGTTAATTTCAGGTGTACAGCAAAGTAATTCAGTTATATATATGTGTGTGTATATATGTTTAGTTTGTTTGGTTTTTGTCTTTTTAGGGCTGCACCCGTGGCATATGGAAGTTCTCAGGCCAGGGGTTGAATCAGAGCTATAGCCGCCAGCCTACACCACAGCCACAGCAACATGGGATCCCAGCCATATTTGCCACTTATACCACAGCTCATGGCAGCGCTGGATCCTTAATCCAAGTGAGGCCAGGGATTGAATTTACATCCTCATGGATACTAGTTAGGTTCTTAACGCGCTGAGCCACAACAGGAACTCCCTCCATGGATTAGTTCTTGATTCCATAAGTGCTAGGTCATGGCATTTTACTGAATCACTTACACAGAGAGAAAGCATTTGCTCTGTGTCAACTCGGCAGTGATTTGCAGGGTAGTAATTCCTTCTGATGCTGTACTTTTAAAAACAGTTTTCAGTGAATTATGGAAGTGTGTGGAACTGGCAGGCTTGTCTTTTTCTATGACTCTGTGGGTTTTGCCAGGATTGTCCCCAACCCTCTGGGAAAATGAATATCAGCATGTTGTCTTGTCCCACATCCATCTGACTCCACTTTACCAACCCTCCTACCGGGGGTCCCCCATGGCCCCCAGGCCCTTACACAGCTCTGTGTTCGCCTGCATCCCATGATGCTCTGGGAGGGGCCATCCCTATGGGGCTAAAGGAGAATCACAGACAGCAGCCCACCTCTGGTTTTCCGGAGTTAAACCAGGCTCTGGTCCTAGAACCACTGCCAACTTTGACAGTCAACACTGGGCTGTTTTCTCTATTTGAAATAAAACTGGAGGGAGTGAGATTTCAAACTCCGAAGGGTTTTGCTAATTTTCCAAAAGGTTGCTGCTGAGGAAGCAGAGTGGTGAGATGGAAACCCTGGCCTATCTTGGTTGCAGGCGGGGGTGGGGGGTTGCTTTGCCCTCACTTTCCAGAGAAACACATGGATAGGTCTCAGAGCACTGACTGGGGGGACCCTGTGCAGGGGCCTCACTTGGTGCTCAGGTGGCAGAACGACCCCTGGCTTCCGGCTCCTCCCTGACACTTGCTGGCAGTGACTTGGTGAGACTTGGTTTCTTCACCCATGGAAGAGGATAACAGCTGCATACACAGCCTCCCAGTTAGGGTTATGTGACATGAGCCTGACCAAGGTAGACTGTCTGGCCCATCACAAGCACTCAGGAACTTGACCTAGGACCTCACAGGTGACCAGGGGTGAGGAGCACCTCCAGACGACGTGCCAGGCCCCCAGACACTCCGAGCATCTTTAGTGTTTATTTTTGAAATCTGGTCCTTTGAGTTGTTGGCTTTTGCTTTTGCGGTGACAAAAGAGGGTTAGATATTGCTTTTAGAGTCTGGGCAATCCCCAATATGGTTTCAAAAGAATATGATGATCCCTACTGGTATGTGAGATGACTTATTAAAATTACACCCTGTTTTCCAGCGGACCTTGTACAGTGTGGCCGCCTGTTAGAGATGTTCCAGTCTCCTCTTAGGACAACTGTCATTCCTGCCCTGGAGGGTGGGGGTGGGGGCGGCGGTCCACGAGCAACACTCCGCTTTTAGGGAAAGACCGGGCTTAGCCAAAACATTTCCAACTTCCTACTCGCCCCCACCCCCCAAATCCCCCAGAGGTTGCAAGCTGCCCCTTCTGTGTGCCTCGGGAGAGCAAAATAGGAATATCTTGAAGATTGCAGTCAAAAAGCCATGTCCTGGGAGCCAGGAGCCACGCAAGCCCTTAGTAACTGCGTGTTTTGTTTCCTCCTCTTCAGAGCACCCAGGTAACCCCAGGGCCACCTATCAGCATGGAGGTCAGACTGACCCAGATCCCACACTTCAAAACAATTATGCGGAGTGTCTCTCCTTTGCCAGCAGCTAAGTGTCAGAAAAGGCATTGACGTCATAGATCTCTGCTCTGATAAGTTGTGTTGCTGGGAGGCAAGGTTTACGGGTTACAGATTGTGTCAAAGTGGTTTATAAACTCAAACTCTAGGGGTTGCAACTGGCATTGCATTGTCTCAAAATCATGGAAACACCAAGAAGTCCAGGAAAAGATACTTTTGAAAACTTGATGTAGGTCAAGTCTATTGAAATTCAGCTTTTTGTGCGGCCCTGGTGCCCATGGGGGGCTCTGGACACCAGACAGTCTTTTCTCTCATTAACCTCAGGCTGCTCTCCCCCCGCCCCACCCCCAGGTACCAACACGGCAGTGCTGGAAAGGGAGGCAAAGCAGGTAGGAATGACTCATTTCTCATTTGAATAGACCCTTTATAAATCAGAGTCATCTTTCCGAGAATAAGTCCTTGAAATGAAATTGTACAATCCAGTGTTTCTCAACATCTCGGGTTTAAAGGCAGCAGGAGGACTTCAGAGTGTGGGTTGGAACAGGTGATCAGAAGGGGCAAAGTGGGGAGGGGACTGTGGGTCCGCTTGGGATTTCTGAATAATGAAACATGATGTTTAATAAGTCATTTTTAATTAGCTCCCATCCGCTGAGGTGCTCCTCTGGTGGTTATTTGTGCTACCTTGCCGACTTTCCAGGAGAGGCCCTGCTTTATGGCCCTGGCTACCATGTCTGCTCAGAGCTATTACTAGAAAATATGGTGGGTGTTACACTAACATGCAGTGACTCTCCTTACACACACACACACACACACACTCTCACACTCACACACACACAAGCAGCACTGATGGCCCAGAACACCTGCTTGGCGGGTGACACGGGGGTGGCCTTGCCTTTGGTCCAGAGCAGGCCCTGTCGTCCTGGAGGGCAGAGCACACGCCCACCTTCAGGACTCAGCTCCTTTTCCACCTGAAGTTTCTGATTGTGAGGAGGATGCCAGGTGCAAGACTCCTGGCACGGGCTCTTAGATGCTAGCCATGCTCAGGAAGAGCCTTCTGAGTGGCACTGCCCCAAACATGGGGTTGGCCAGACAAAGGAGACAGAACCCATAGGATCAGGAGCGATAGCTGGAGCTCGGTTTCTCTGTGTGTTTCTCAGATAAAGGCGCAGGGTACAGCGAGAGCAGCAGGGGCCCAGGAGGCCTGTGAGGGAAGCCCGCTGTCACCAGATGTCTCCGAGGCCCATTTCTCCTTGCTGGGTCCCCAGGGGACCGGAGGCCGGGGAAATTTGGGGTTTTCATGGATAATGCTCTAGAGGAAGTGTCTGCTCCCTGCAACCCTCAGCCCAGAGCTGAATGTGACCCTCTGGTCTGTCCACTCCCCTCTGGCCACCAGCAGGCGGTGCAGGCTGGCACTGAAGAAACAGGGGCTCTGGCCCATCATACCCAAACCCACGCTGTGTGGAGCCCTGTGTCCTCCGGGCTTCACTTCAATCTGGGAGTTTGGGCTGGGCACGGGTGGGAGCGCAGAAGGAGGGAGCGGCCAGGTGGAAACTGCATCTCACGTGGATACACACCTTCTGGCAGCACCTGCAGGAGGGCGTTTGGGGTGTGGGGGTGGGGCGGCTGTCAGTGTCTGGGGGGTGAATCACCCGGTAGGCTGGGAGGGCTGCAGGCTGTGGGATAGTGGATGCGGGAGGATGTAGAAGTCTCTAGAGATGGGGTAAATCGAGGAGCATCTAACTCTGATATTCCCATCCTCTTGGCTGCCTTTCTGCTCTGGCTCCAAGCTGGTGGGTGTGAGCAGAGACTGTCGGGACCCCAGGGAGGTGCGTCCACCCTGGTGTTGATGGATTGCAGGGGAAGGGTGCCTCGAGCCCCAAGTTCTCTTCCCTGGGAGTGTGTGTGTGTGTGTGTGTGTGTGTGTGTGTGTGTGAGTGTGTGCACACATAACAAGTAGTTCCTAGTCTTCGTCCCACCCTCCCCCTACATGAGATCAGGGGGCCCCCCCCCCCGCCCAACAATGACTGGAAAAGACTTTCCCTTCCCTCTCAAGGAAGCCCTAATGCCCAGCCCCTCCCTCTGGAGGGGGCTTCCCCTCCTCATACGAGCGTCTCAGATGGGAGTCATCTGCATTTTTGCTCAGTCAAGGGTCTAGTCAAGTAAACAAACACGACCGTATGTTACACACAAGAGAAGAATTCGATTCCAAATCCCTGTTACCAAGGGCACACTTCACAGCAGCACAGGTGAGAAAAACGTGATCAGGAGTTACTCTGCTACATCATAACATACCTAGGTCACTGGATCAGTTCCTGGAGGGTCTCCATGTGCTTGAGGGTTTTATAGACAGTAGTGAAGAAAGAAGAGAAAACCCCAGCCTAAGTCACTGGAGGGGCTTCCAGCAAGCTACCGACACCTCCTCTATAGAAATCCCTGTTAAGTAGGGTGCTGTGAAGAAATGGCAGAAATAGTGAGGCTCACACAGGAGGTGAGGGGAACATGTTCATTTATAAAACTAAACCTTGGGTCTCATGCAGGTCATACTTGATCCCACAGTGCCCCCAAAGTGCTGACTCATTTGTAGAGAAAAAAAATCAATCCATGTTTAAAGTGGACTCTTTTGAAAGGATGTGTTAAAATTACTCTCCAATCTTTTCCAAACCCTAGCTGACAAGCAGGTGTTTTCAGCGTAGAGGCTGGAGCTGCCCCACCAGAGGCCGATGAGAGGTTTGTGAAAGCTGAGAGGTGGACCCTCATGTGGCTTCAGAAGCTCAGATGCTTGGTGTCCTAGCACCTGATGCAAATGATGGGTAAGTTGCTCACTCACCTGCAGCGCCACCTGCTTGTCCCTCCCTGGAATACACCTGTTAGTCAAGCTCCATGGAAACAGGCTGGAGAAAATTAAAGATGGAGGGAGGATTTTGTGAGCTGTTTCTGCATGATCAGCACGACCTTCTTCAGAAGGGCCACAGACACCCGCAGTCGTGCAGGGCTCGCCTCCATGTGACTCCTCAATGTCAGCTGGCCTGAAGTGGGTGCTTCTGTTTATAAACGAATTCCTGTGCACAGCAAGTCTGGTGCAGCCTGGTGAGCCTGCTCTCAGTGCCAACAGCACAGTCCACAAGGCATGGCAACCCGTGACAACAGCAGATGGGATGTGTGATATCTCATTTCCATCTTTCATCATTAGTTTCCCACACTCGAGTCACACCTGGGCAAGTGCTCTGTCCATGGAAAACTGTTTGATGACACCCATCAAACAGGCCACATGTCACCACCAATGGGAAAGGATGGGCAGACTGAAGGTATCCCAGTGGGCTAAGTCTCTGCCAGCATGTCACGTCTATGCTCAGGTGTAACCGACAGAGCGCCTCCCTCGTGTGCCCCCACTGTGGGACTCAGGCCCATTGGTCATGCTCTTTCAAAGCATCCCTGACTTTTCCTTCTGGCACCCAGGGCAAATTCCAAGGAGGATGCTTGGCAAGACCCTCTCCCTGGTAGATGCCTGCCTCCCCCACTTGTTGCCAAACTCCAGGAGCTGGGGTTTTCTGTTCTTTCTTCACTACTGTCTATAAAACCCTCAAGCACATGGAGACCCTCCAAGGACTGATCCTGGACGAAGGGCCCAGGGCCTTCTGGACAGACCACAGAGTCGAGAAACACTGGTCTTGCAAGGGCAGCTTCTGAGCCCTGAATGGCGGGATTCTGTTCTAACTGAAACTTTTGGTCAACAAGTTCCTTTCTGTAGTTGACCATCAAAATAGACTTTGTGTCATTTGCTTCTGACCTGACCCTGTGCTTTTTGTATCTGACTCACAGGTGGGTGACCCACAGCTCATTCAGACAGTTGTCACAGCCCCTGGGCACCGTTTCCAGTGAATGATGTTGACAGTAATTTTCTTATTTGTGTTAAGAGTTTGACCTCTTAAAAAAATGTAGTTTTACTCGCACTGCTAACATCAAAACACACACACAGCATGTTTCATAGGGGTTACTTTGAATCCGATACCTGTTTTCTATAGGCTGTCACTCTGGCAGTTTCTGGACCTGTCAGCTCTCAAACTCACCTCCTGGCTGGGAAGACGCTCCTTCTAGTAACTAATGTTCTTTCCTAGTGAAATTCAGAACCAGCTTTTCCACTGACCCAGATATTTCACATGCAGAAAAATGGACCATTCACAGTCAGAGGATGATGAGGACAGACTTGAATAAAGGCAACACTTCTCAACTCTTTTGGATTGTTTTCATTGTTTTGAGAATGTAATTTCTAGGGGAAAATTTTCTAATCCTGGTCACAAACCATCCCCCAAACAATAAGTGTTCCTAAGTATGGTTTTAATGAGTGATTTCTGAGGCTTTGCTTTCATGGCAGGAATTCATTCCTATAGCAATTGTCATGGTGCCCTGACGCGCACATTGATGAAATATATGTATAAAATATTAAAACAAGAGAGCCAGGATCAACGCTCGAATGAGCAAGAGTGACGTGACTGAGGGACAAGTTACAACATTAGAGGGGAAAAAAGCAACCCTAGACGTCTGCCTTTTATTCCTGGGAAATTACACACTGATGACTCGAACCCACAGACCTGGCAGCTACTCAGTCACGCAGGGGAATAAGGGAGCAAACAAGTGTCCAAACTTGATCCAATGGCTTCAAGTCTTGAAATGATGTGTTTTGCACTTGGAATGTTTTCAAGGTGCTAACACTTGGGATGGGTCTAAGTAGAATAAACCATGATTTTTTTTCCCCAAGACTAAAACAAACAAACGACAAATTGTAATGCACTAAATTGGACTGTAGATGCATGTTATTCTTTATAGGATCTGCCAAAGACTAAGGAATAGGTTTTCAACTTCAACAATATAATAGGCAGTTATTTTTATCAGCAAAAGTGAGCTTACTTGTGAATAGCCAGAAGAACTGCAATTCAGGATATATGAGCTATGGCGGACCACAGGCAAGTCAGGGAACGAGGAAGGGGAACTTGCTTTTATAGGGTAAAGGGGGAGTTAAGAGGAGCTGGTATACCCACAGAGTCCATTGCGGGGTCCAAAGCGTGGAGGCTTCCCATTGGTTAGGCTGCTACAGTTTCTGATTGGCTGGGCTGTGATGCAGTGGAGAGATGTCTTCTTCCTCTGGATGGTAAAGGGAGGCGCCTTCCTGTCCCAGGCTAGACTTTGTGCCTCCTCCTATCTGGAGTAATTGATGATGATGGCAGGCGTGAGAGCTCCTCCTACAGGCCTGTTCTGACTACGGCTTTAGCTGAGGTTCTCTAAATTAATTCCGAGGCCAGACAGGGAAAGGCAATGAGTGGTGCATTTTGCCTGAGGGCTAGGTGCTCCCAGAAATGTTCCTTTTCATTATAACTTGTCCTGCGGCTGATGCAGCCAAAATATCAGGGAGTTTCCTGTCCAGGTACTCAATCTTTGTGGAAGTTCCAGGCTCTAGGAGAGTTGCTTGGTGGCTGGCTCTTAGACAGGGGAGGGCAGAAGCTGCGACGGAGAGAGGTTGGCCACCTTTCAGCCCTCCTCCTGCGCACTTGAATGAAGTTACGTTCATTCTCAATCTGTGCTAAATCTTTAATCTTCATTAGAAATCCTTGTTTTGTCCAGGGTCCTTTAAGCTTGATATTTTCATGAAAAACATCTATCCAAGTACCAATGCACCCTCAGAAGGTAAAAATTTCTTCTTTTAATTTACAAAATTTACAGTAAAAAGAAACATAACATCTTTCTCTGATCAAGGTTTCCCTGTTTGAAATATCAAAAACCACACTGACTCACTGGGAAATAAGCTGGTGATCTTTGAAGGGGGTGGATTAGAAAAAGGTTGTATGGACCCATCTGACTTGAGCAAGACAATGTCATCCTACACAGCAGCCTTTCCTGAGGATGTTAAAGCACTTTATGGATATTAATTATCTCATTCATTCTCATCACTTTGTATGAGCCAAAGGCATTTGAGATCGCCAGTCACCCATCTCCCTAAACTAAGTATCTCAAGCCTCCATTTCCAGTTCAAAGTACTCTCAGCTCCTTGGAGTGCCCGTCGTGGTGCAGTGGTTGACGAGTCCGACTAGGAACCATGAGGTTGCAGGTTCGATCCCAGGCCTTGCTCAGTGGGTCGAGGATCTGGCGTTGCCGTGAGCTGTGTTGTAGGTCGCAGACTTGGCTCGGATCCCGAGTTGCTGTGGCTCTGGTGTAGGCCGGTGGCTACAGCTCCGATTCGACCCCTAGCCTGAGAACCTCCATATGCCTTGGGAGCGGCCCTAGAAAAGGCAAAAAGACAAACAAACAAACAAACAAAAAAAAAACCCAAAAAAACAGAAAAACGAAAAACAAAGTTCTCTCAGCTCCCTATTATTCAGAGATGTCATTGAGTTTATGAAGGATCCAGTCTCCTCTGGTTCTTTCTGTCTATTTTACTCAACCCTTTTTTTTTGTCTTTTTTGTCTTTTTAGGGCCACACCCGTGGCATATGAAGGTTCCCAGGCTAGGCATTGAATTGGAGCTATTGCTGCTGGCCTACACCACAGCCACAGCAACTCGAGATCCAAGGCATGTCTGTGACCTACAACACAGATCACAGCAATGCCAGATCTTTAACTCATCGAGAGAGGCCAGGGATCAAAACTGAGTCCTCATGTATACTAGTTGGGTTTGTTAATCACTGAGCCAGGATGGGAACTTACTCAACTCTTTTGAATTGCTAAACATCTCTGCCTCTGCCCCATCTCTTCCCCCTTTTATACATGTTAATTTAGAAAAATTTGAAGGCTCATAGGCTCATGAACATTAAAAATTACTGGTGGATATTTGGTGTGTATCTATCTTAAAGAGTTTCATATTGCATGAGATCATGCATTTTATTTCCCTTGGTATTATGTCGTGTTTGTTAATATTATTTTTAATACATGATATATAATTATTTTCATGTATTTTATACCGCTATTATTAACAGTTGAGTACTATTTCAGCACAGGCAGAGCCTGTTTTATTGTGCTTTGCATTATTGCCCTCAGCAGATATCCTGTTTTTAACAGACTGAAGGTTTGCGGCAACCTTGTGTCCACTAAGTCTATCAATGCTATTTTTAACAGCATTTGCTCATTTTGTATCTCTGTGCCAGATTTTGCTAATTCTCACAATATTTCAAACTTTTTCACTATTATTATGATTGTTGTGGTGATCTGGCATTAATGAGTGATGTTTGATATTACTATTCAAAAAGACAATACACTGAAGGCTGAGGTGACAGAAATTTTTAGCAATAAAGTATTTTTAAATTAAGGTATGTACATTGCTTTTAAAATAGTGCTATTGCACACTAAATGGACCACAGTACAGTGCAAACATAACCTTTACATGCACTGGGAAGTCAAAAAAATTCATGTGAATTACTTAATTGCAATATTTGCTTTATTAGGGTATCAAGAACTGAACCCACAGTTTATCTTCAAGGTCTGCCTGTGTATGAATGTGCCAGAATTAAATTAACTAAACTCTTAAATCTAAACCCTGAGGTCATTTCAACATTTTTGCCGTTATAAAGTGCTGCCTCCAATCTAGACAATCAGCCTGGTCTGTACCCTTCTGAACCATTCCTGGTGGCCGAACAATTATATAAAAACTACATACTCATAAAGTTTTTAAAATTTTATTTTAAAAATGGTACAAATGGTATTATACCCCAAAACTCACTTATCTTACTTTAAAAAATATGTCATGAAAGATTCTTCCAGAGAGTTCTTTAAATAGCTGCATAATACATTATGGTATGAATATACTCCTATTTGCCCAGCCGTTTTCCTTGATAGGCATGCAAGTTATTTCTTGATTTTTGCAATGCAAATAATCCTATACTAGACACCCTTGAACATAAATACTAGTATATCCATGTGTTTACTTCCATAGCAGGACAAAGAATTGAAATTGCTGAGTGAAGTGGCATATTTGTAAGGTTACTAGATTTATTAGATGCACCTCTTATAGGCATTCACACCAAAGTGTATGAGAATTAAGTTTCTCTGTTTCTTTCAAACAGATGTTCCAGCTAGAAGTATCTTGTATGCAAAATATCACCAAAGAAATTGATGCCCAGAAAAGTAATGGGATTGTTGAAGGTCATATGGCTAAAAATCTCAGAGTCAGGACCAGGATCCAGGTCTCCCGATTCTCTGACTAGGGTTTTTTGCATAACAGTAGGGATGAGGGTGTTGCTATTGCTGGGTAACAAAGTAGTCACACACTTAGTAGCTTAAAAAAGAGTCATATATATTGCTATATTTCTGTGGATCAGCAATTTAGACTGGGCTCTACGAAGATGATTTTCTGAGTTGAGTTCTCTTGTGTCTCTGTGGTCAGCTATGGGTCAGCGCTCCTGTGCCCGCACCCTGCAGCATACACTCTGAGGCTTGTTTTCATGGCAGAGGCCCTAAGAGAGTGGAAATATCTAAGACCTCATGAGGCTTATATACTCAGGGCTATCAGATCATCACTACCCCATATTCGATGGTCAGAGAGAGCTGAAGGGCCAGCCCAGATTTGAAGGGTGAAGATCGACTCTGCCTCCTAAGGGGAGGAGCTGCAGTGTCACAGTGGAAAGGGCAAAGATGAAGAAAGACCTGGAGGATGGGAACCCTGTTTGCAAGCACGCCACCAAGTTGTCATGTTATGTTTTCCCCACTTTCCAAACAACTACTTTGGTATCATTTTGACCTGGTCGTTTGGAATATCGCGGCACTGTTAGAGCATAAAGATAAAAAAAGGAATGTTTGTCATGAAACCTTAAAAAGCTTTCCCAAGATATGTGCAGCACATTTGGAGCCCAACCATATTAGGTCAGAACTTATCCCATTAAAAAATAAATTTGTCACATCAGAGAAATTAATCACCATGACCATTTTACTCTCATTATTTGAAGTATGTTACACACAGAGGGTTGGTGGTTTTCTCTTCTTTACTGCTCTTTTGGAAAGTTCTGCAGCTGTGTCCGGCACCATTCGGAGTATGTGTCACTGGTGTCTTTTTTTTTTTTTTTTTTTACTTATTTTGTATGTGTGCCTTTTCCCCCTTTTATTATGTCTGTAATTTTTCCATCTCACACAATAAACAAATGAAGAGGAGGGATTTACAGGTCATAAAAATAGCGGGCCATAAATAAAGTTAAACATGGTAAACTTCCTCCTGATATTTCCACAAGAGTGTGTCCTTGGAGATGAAGGGTGGTCCGTGGTACAGGGCTGATGTGCCTCTCTTTGCTGTGACTACAGCCTGTGGCTGCAGAGACAGCCCAGCAGGGGCACTTGTGAGTGCTGGGGAGAGAGCAACTTCTATATTTAGCAACTTCTGGCTTCAGCCAAATATAAAATGGATTTAGGATGTGGGTTGAGGACAAGGAAGGGAGCACGCACATGTTAATATTTCATTTGTTCTTTCCTGAATCAGCAGCTTTGTGTGGAAAATGACCTTCTGTGACTTTCCTGTTTGTAGTCAAAGATCGGCATGGAGAGAAAAGACACTAATGTGGAACTCTGCTGACTTATTACACCAGGCATTTCATGCAGTCTATGTGGGCATGCTGGCCCAGCCTCTGCCTCCTGCAGCAAAGTCTCCACCTCTGAGCAATGGCGAGGGAGCGCCTGCCAAGGGGGCCCAGGATTCTGAGGGATGAAGCTGAGCATCCTGGGCGCCTTCCATGGTAGAAATCCATGATGTGGCTGAGAATGTTTATAATAACTAAAATAAGCATGGAGTTCAGAACTATAGGTTTCAGTAAAAAGCACTTTAGAAACATCCTGTACCAGAAACTCCTGTCCAAAGGGAACAGGATACGAAGAAAAGTGGAAACCCTATTGTTTACTTGGGGGTATGAAAAGAAATAGGTCAGTGATTTGTTTCCATAGCGACTATTATTGAAATAAGACAAACTGACACCAGTACTGAGTTATTCTGCTATTCAAGCCCTTTTAAAAGATCACTTTAATCCGAGTTAGTTCTTGAATATAAACAAGAAGATCAAGTTATCTTGCACAATAATTATCCTTTGCCACCTGCAAATGAGACTTAAAAAATAATAAAGTTAAAATAATCCACATTCATGCCATACCCAATTATGGGTTTAAATATAACATGGGTTTTAGATATAGGAATCATGTCCCTGGTATTTGCAATTTAATTCTAGTTCTTTTTTTTTTTTTTTTTGTCTTTTTGCCATTTCTTGGGCCACTCCCGTGGCATATGGAGGTTCCCAGGCTAGGGGTTGAATCGGAGCTGTAGCCACCGGCCTACGCCAGAGCCACAGCAACGCGGGATCCGAGCCGTGTCTGTGACCTACACCACAGCTCACGGCAACGCCGGATCGTTAACCCACTGAGCAAGGGCAGGGATCGAACCCGCAACCTCATGGTTCCTAGTCGGATTCGTTAACCACTGCGCCACGACGGGAACTCCTAATTCTAGTTCTTAAAGTAATATTTGTTCTTGCTTTTCCTCCAAACTACAGAGCACTTATTTGCTGTTGTTGACCTCTGCAACCATGTGACAGGAGTCTGGGTTGTAAACCTGGGCCGTGAAGCTGACTCCTGGATGACCAGTTTTAATTTGACCTTCCAATCTGAGAGCAAGGAATGCGCTTTGCACACAGGAGTCCAATCGCTTCAGCCTTTTTGACCATTGAGTTGAATTACTGCCTGGTGATGCCTTCTGACATGATCAATATCCATTTTCAAGAAAATTAAGGTGTCCTCGGTGGCCAGGTTCAGCCTGTGCTTGTGGAGACACTTCCCAGTTAGGGGGGACAGAGAAAGAAACTGCTGTTTGGCCCCCTCCCTGCTCCTCTTCTCCTGCGGAATCTGGGTCGGAAGGATCCTGTTCCCTGTGGTAGGTTTTCTGTCTGGACCATTTCTTTGGCTCAGCTCTTAACTTTTGTAAACACAACTTAAGTGGGTCCGTTCTCAACCATGAGATGTGGAAATCAAGTCTCATCCTTTGTTCCAGACTCTTGGGGCCGAGGATGGAGGGGCTATGCGTGCAAGCGTGAGTGTGCTTACGTGTGTGCGGGAGAGTGTGTGAATGTGCATGAGTGTGAATGAATGTGAGACTGGATGTGTGTGAATGCAGGAGTGTGAGTGTGTGCACGTGGATGTGAATGTGAGATGGGATGTGTGTAGATTCAAGAGTGTGTTTGAGTGTGCACGATTGGGTGTGCTCGAACGATCTCCAGCAGGGAGAACACAGCAGGGGACGTGGACCTTCCCCAAGAGGGGTTCCTGGGCACAGGGACACCTTGGGGATGGTCCAGCACCTACCCTCAGATTTCTGGGTCTGGACCCCAGCCCCTCCCTGTCAGCAAGACAATCCGGGTCATTCTCCCTGGGCTTTCAGCAATTTTCCTTCTATTGGACCGCCTCACAGGCATGTGGAGGGAGAAATGATTTCTTGAGTAAGAAGGAGGGGCGGTGGTTGTGGAGGCTGAACCTTTCGGCTAAAATTAGGTGAGAAGATTACTTGCGGATCAGTAAGGAGCTTAGTGACTGGCTTCGTTCCTGCACTAGGTCAAGGCTCCTATCTTTCTTGTTCTTCTAGCACCAATATCTGTCAGATAAATATACTGTCTCTATATAAGCAATGATTCTTTTCTCCTAACATGAGACAACAATGGAGTTATGAGACAGTGAGCACGCTGCAAAGAGAATGGAGCCGGTTGTGTCCCTGCGAAGAGCCCTGCCCCCCTGTCCCCTACATGATGCTCCAGAGGGAAGGCACTGCGCCCTCGCTACAGTGTTCCCAAGGCAGGGCCACTCTCTGAGGATGGCCTGCTGCCTCTTCTACACGGAGAGACAGAGCAGACACAGTTTAGGTTATTTGAAACATGTAAGCTAGTGCAGTTCATTTGTTTTCTCAAATTGCTGATCTTGAAAAATGAAATCAATCATAACCCAAGGAAGCAAGAGAAGGATATTTCTTATACTTGTTTGCTTTCTCAGAGCCTGCCAAGTTAGAAATCCACACTAATGAAATATAAATGACTACTAACTTGAAGCACTACGCAAATCCTAAAAGTTCTTATAAACATGTAAGGTACAACTAAAACACCAAGGGACAAAATATTAGCTTATTTGTTGGTTTGTATGATATTTCTAGGTTTGTAAATAAAAGCATCTCTGTTAAAAAGAATTCCTTAAAAGAAGTGAAAACAGGGAGGAAGAGAGGAAGGGAGGATGAGAAGGAGGGAGGCTCTCTATCTCTGAGAATCTGAACTTTTTTTTTCCCCTCCTTTTAGGGCTGCACCCATGGCATATGGAAGTTCCCAGGCTAGGGGTCAAATTGGAGCTGTGTCTGTGACCTACACCACAGCTCATGGCAACTGCAGATCCTTAACCCACTGAGTGAGGCCATGGATTTAACTTGCATCCTCATGGATACTAGCTGGAGTTCTTAACCCACTGAGCCTCAACAGAAACTCAATCCTGAACTTTTTTTTTTTTTCCTGGCTGCATCCTCAGCATATGGAAGTTCCCAGGCCAGGGATTGAATCCAAGCCACAGCTGCATCCTAGGCCACATCTGAGGCAATGCTGGATCCCTTAACCCACTGCACCAGGTGGGGATCAAACCCTCATCTCTGCAGCAACCTGAGCAGTCAGATTTTTAACCCACTGTATCACAGGAGGAACTTGGAGAATCAGAATTTATAAACTGGTGAAAATATATTATGCCTATTTACAAAAGAATCCTTATTTTTGAAAAAATTAATAGGATTCCTTTCATATTTTCTTTCATTTTCTTTCAAAATTTGTTGTGACATTTTGGAATTTTATTATAAAATATTATAGACATACCCAAAAGCACAAAGAATTATATAATAAGACTGTATATCCACCACTCAGCTTTAAAAAACAAAGCCCCCATTTCTTTCTTCAATCACATCCCCTCCCCCAACGAAAGCAACCATTCTTGTGAATTTAGAGCTCTTTGCCTCCATAATATTTATAAATATATTTTTTCATGTAACTGTCTTTATTTGTTTAATTTTTAAATTTTTTTTTTTTTTTTTTTTTTTTTTTTTTTGGTCCTTTTGCCTTTTCTAGGGCTGCTCCCATATATGGAGGTTCCCAGGCTAGGGGTTGAATCGGAGCTGTAGCCACTGGCCTACGCCAGAGCCACAGCAACGTGGGATCCGAGCCGCGTCTGCAACCTACACCACAGCTCACGGCAACGCCGGATCGTTAACCCACTGAGCAAGGGCAGGGACCGAACCCGCAACCTCATGGTTCCTAGTCGGATTCGTTAACCACTGCGCCACGAAGGGAACTCCTATTTTTTTTTTATTACAGTTTATTTACAGTGTTTTGTCAATTTCTGCTGTACAGCATAGTGACTCAGTCATACATGTATATACACATACTTTTCCTCATACTATTTTCCATCATGTTCTATCCCAAGAGATTTCATATCTTTATTATATACGCATGTGACTCAAGCAATAAATATTATTTTCTTTTTAATTTCTTTTCTTTAGTCCTCTCCCCAACTCCCTGCCTCTGGTAATCACATATCTGATCTCTTTTTCCCTGAGTCTGTTTGTTTGCTTTTTGGGGTTTTTTTTGGTTTTAATTTTTATTTATTTATTTATTTATTTTTCCACTGTACTGCATGGGGATAAAGTTGCACACGTCCCTTGCTCATTTGGTTTTAAAGTAGAGTTGACCTACAGCACTATGTTAGTTCCTGGTGCATGGCATAGTGATTTGATATTTCTGTACATTTCAAACTGACCATCATGGTAAGTCTGGTTACCATCCATCACCACACAAAGATATTACACGATCATTGACTGCATTTCTCACTCTGTCCATTTCATACCCGTGACTCATTTTGTCATTGGAAGTTGTACCTCTCTACTTCCCTCACCTATTTCCCTTCTCTTCCCATATATATTTTATGTGTTTTAAATCTTATAGAAGTCATATTATATATTGACTTTATTTTATGAATGGTGTATATTTTCACCTCAATATTTTCCTGCAGGTTTTATCCCTATGAATATACGTTTCTTTCCTTCATCTGTTTCTCTCTTGGATAGATATGTCACTATTTACTACCCATTCACCTGATCACAATTCTCTTTAAACAAACATTTAAAATGTTATTTTATTGAAATCCTTGTTTTTAAACCCAGTTTTGTTTCTCAGAGGTACTTTTTCCAGTAACTTAACCATAAGTATTCTGAAACAACTTAAAAAGAAAACAAACACTATTTTTTCTAATTCTAAAATGAATTCATGCTCATTTTAAGTAAACATCAAACTATAACTCTCCACTCCAGCAATAACTACTGTGAACATTTTGGTGTATTTCTTTTTAGCATTTTGCCTGTACCTTTATATTACTTTTGATTTGCACAAACCTAAAGCTATCAAAAGGAGCAATTTTCTTGGCCCTTAAAAATCTTTGAAAATAAACTTTGGAAAATGATTGAATGATTGAAATGCTTGAATTGTTAGGCATTCAATTCAAATGCTTCCTTGAAATGCTCCAATTGTTAGGCATCTAGGTGGTTCCAGTATTTCAAGCTATTTCGTTGAGCGAATGTTCAGGAGCACCTACTCTTTGCTCATATTAGGGGTGGAAAGTGCCAAAACAAAACGAAACCCACAACAGGAAAAGAAAGTGTCACAGTAACAAAGACAGGACTGTATCCTTCACAGAACATTAATCAAAATGCAAAAAAAGTCTATGAATGATTATGTGACTGCCATTGTGATATATCCAGCAGAATACACAACCAAATGTAACATGAATGACATTTACCTGTACTGCTAAAGTTGTTTTAAGTAAGCTTACTAAACTCCAAACAAAAACACACAAACAAACAAAACAAAAACAAAAAAAGCCACACCTAAAGAAATGTAGCACTATTGCAACAAAAGACCAAAACATGAGCCATATTTAAAGCTGTGGGTGTCTGTTCCAATAGTAGTTGCATTGGCTCTGGAGGGTGGACTCCAGCAGCCTCACTTGGAAGGCAGGGCCCTTATGAGCACCAGCCAGGTGTGGAGGTGTGATTCCACTGCTGCAGGCTTCACCATGCCCCCGGTACAGCTGGCATTCTCTGCAAGCACAGTACAGCTCTGTTTCCTTATAAACCCAGCAACTTATAAGAATGCGGTCTGGCTTTAAGGGCCAACTTTAGATAGATTTGTCTCTTATTCCAAAGTCTTTAAATATCAGCAGTTTATAAAAGGAGAAACTAGGGGGTTCCCGTTGTGGCTCTGTGTGTTAAGGACCTGACGTTGTCTCTTTGAGGATGCGGGTTCGATCCCTGGACACTATCAGTGGGTTAAAGATCTGGTGTTGCTGTGGCTGTGGCATAGGCTGTAGCTGTAGCTCTGATTCGACCCTTAGCCCAGGAATTTCCATATGCCGTGGGTACAGCCATAAAACAAACAAAAAAATAAATAAATAAAAAAGGAGAAACTAAAGGTTATATATTTCTGCTTCTAAGGAAAGAATAGGAGACCACTTTTATTACAAGGAGATTCTATAATAAGCACAAACAGGCTTGTACACTCTATGCCACTTTTAGGATCAGGATGGCACCCAATCAGCTCACAATTTGGGCCAAAGATTAGGAGAAGAAGCATTTATTCAGTGCTAATATGATTATGTTCAGGGGGCAAGTGTTTGCACATGCGTTTTCCCAAATGATACATGTAATCCAGAAACAGAAATCTTGGGAAGTTAAGGCGCCCTATTGAGGGCCCTGGAGAGCAGCAGAGGATGACACGGGGACTCAAAGTCTTGCACCAGGTCCTCCTCCACCTTGGGCAGTCTTCTTGAGCCAAATTCCGTGACTGTGAAATATGGCTTCACACTGTCTCTGAATGCTTTTAAGGCTCTCATGTTCTAGAGCTTTCTAATTCAGATGTGTACCTCATCAGAACCCCCAAAATCCCCATGAGTGGGGGAGCTATGTTTCCAAACTCAGAGTCAAGGTGTGCAGTCTGATGCAGGACTTCTGTGCTGCTTCTGGGAGCCCACATTTATCTGGAAGGCAGACCCCAAGTATCAATGTTTATGGAGGTAATTGAAACAGAATATTACATAATGAGACCCCCAGATGGTCTGGGCGCAGGCTGGATGGGTCAGTATAGCGTGGGCACCAGGGAAGACTGCGAAGAAACTTGGTCTTCAGAGCTCTTGCTCTTCTTCCTCTTCTGCAATTCTCTTCCCCCTCCTCCAGCCCCCCAGAGTTGTATCCAGTGGAATTTGCACTTTCAGATCAAATCCCCACCATCCAAAATCAACAAATTGATTCCTTTTCTTTCATTCTTCTCATCTTTCATCTTCAATGGTGTCTGACTGCTTGTAGACAAGGAAGTGGTTGGAATCATTCATACTAAGGTATGAATGACCCACTGCTGACCCAGCTTGTGATCCCTCTCCTGGGCAGCTCTGCATTCTAAGAGTGGCTGGTGAATCCAAACAGACTCTAAGGGTCAGAGCTGCATTCACTATTCAGGCACATCTATGAAAAAGTAATTTTATACTCTCCCTGCCCCAGTTCTGTTTCTTCTGCGTGGAGATGGTACTGTTAATACTTTAAAGCTATAATTTCCAAACTTTCGATGGTGCACCTCTATCAGATTAAAAAAAATAAGCACAAGCTCAAATAACTTATTGATTCCACATAGATGTGTACAATTACTGTAGTAATACACTTTATTTACTATTAACACACAAATGTTAAAGGGTGAGATAAGCAATATTTTAAAGCTATTCATCTTAACTTTAAAAATACATATATATTTTGGCTGCATCCATGGCATGTGGAAGTTCCCAGGCCAGGGATCCAATCCAAGCCACAACTGTGACCTACTTCACAAGTGCAGCAATGCTGGATCCTTAACCCATTGTGCTGGGCTGAGGATTGAATCTGAGCCTTGGCAGGGACCTGAGCTGCTCCAGAGGCAACACCAGATCCTTAATTTGCTGTAGCGTTAAGGAACTAAGGAACTCTAAAAACATATTTTTTTTTTGTTCTCACTCCAACTTGTGTTTTGAGTGCAAATAGTGAGAAAGAACATGTAAACTATACACATACACCAAATGCTGAACGAAAACAGCCAGTGAGCACCTCCTGCTCCCACCTTACACTGTGGGCATTCACTCTCTCTTCAGGGGTGTCCGTGCTTGTCAGAGGGGGGTGAGAGGAGGAGGGATCACTCTGCACAGCGTTAGTAAAGTTTGAGCTACATATTTGATTAAAAAAAGAGAAAGATAAAGAAATTATAATGGTTTCTTCCTGTACCCTAGTTAATTATCATGGGGTGTATTCACTGAACTGTACGCTTTTTTTTTTTTTTTTTTTTTTTTTAAAGGAGAGCAGGCTCAGATCCAGGTTTTGTGGAACTTGGGACTGTTACAATTTGTGCAGAGGAAGAAACTCTAAGTTAAACAATTAAAAATAAAAAAGCCCTTACTTTGCAACTTTTAAAAACTGTGTGATTTTAGGAACACATGGCTAGGGCCCTCTCAGGATTATAGATGGGACTCCACCCCGACCCCAGGCATCCAGTACCTCCAGCAAGAAGGTGGGAGAGGAGCCTTCAGCAGGTTTGAGGAGGCTGCTCCCGAAAAGGAGCAGGCTGGGGAAAGAGGGCTTCTTTTCAAAAGGTTGCTTAGTGGACTGGAATTTAAATTTCCTTCCCTGCTTGGGTCCTCTTCAACGGGACTTTACTTTTAGAAAATCTCGCCTTCTGTGCGAAACTATTTAAAGAGCCATCTCTGCAGCACAGTGAACTTGGAGGTCTGGAGCTGATAAGGCCCAGAGTTGAAATGTTTAGATAAGATCACAGCCATTCACCCTGGCTGTCTTCTTTTCTCTTCACTTCACAAACTATGCGCTGTGGTCTCAGGACAGCTGTGGTCAGAACTCGAGGAGGAGGATGGATTGCTTTTTGGTAAAGGACAGTCTGGACTTACTAAAGTAAGTCACACTGCAGGCTTCTGCCCATTAAGGGGGGCCCACTTCCCCTGTTGCTTGAGGGGGGTTAAATCTGAGATGAAACTGGTCTTACCAAATCTCTGCTGGCTCCCTTTTAAGGCATTGTTTTCAATGTAAGATGGCAAAGGAAAATCTAAGAAAAGCCTGCGGCTAATCGATGTCCAAGACTCTGAGAACACCAAAATGCAGGAACGTCAAAAACTTTTTTTTAAGGGTATGTGAATAGAAACACATTTATTACAAAAAAAAAAAAAAAACCCACAAAACCAAAAGAACAAAAACCAAATTCACATTGTATTCAGTTACAATATGGCAACATATATAAAAAAAAATTATTGTACGCAGTTTAAGGGAACTCCTAAACAGAACATATTCTTGTTGCTACATTACATAACATGGGATTCCAAGCACTTAGTAGCAGCGAGTGAGCTGGGCATCGTTGGGTTGGCTCCCTCGGTTCTGGCCTCCAGAGCCATCCTCTGAGATCACATGGCCCCGTGATGTGGCCCCGCCCCACAAAGCTATCCCCTCCTGACATGCCTCCCTGGTTCATCATGTGACCTGAATTTTGTATGTGAAGCGAGGGTTAATAAGGGGTTAAAGTGTATACTAAGTGTGGTGCAAAGAGAGAACCACCCCAAGAGGGGCTTTAGCTTTTTTAAAGTTACAAATCCATTCCTTCCCCCACGGCCCTCCTCCACCTGTACATCAGAGAGTACTGCCAGCCTTCACATTACACCTCCTTCATGTACCTGTCATCCCAGCCACTAACAAGCTTTGTTTATAACATATAGCACTAACACACTCCTCGGCTCATTCGAACCTGCTGGGCAGTATCACCCTGTTCACCCCGTCTCTGCTCTGGGCTTCCTGGGAAAAACTAGAGTGAAAAAAATCTTTGAGACAAAGGCAAACAAGTGACTGCTGCTCGGAAGGGATTGGAGGCAAGCGCCACACTTATCTACTGTGCTCCCTGAAGCCACGTGACTAGTGGCCTGCAGCCACGTGACTGCCCAGCAGCAAGTGACCTCCGGCCGCATGACTGGTTGGCGTTGGTCACATCCCACGATCTCCAATCAGCAAGCTGTGCGAGGAGCGTGGAGCAGAGGCGAGAGGCTGAGGCCCAGTACTTCAACCCAGTGAGTGCTAGAGACCTACCCGATCGCCCGAGTAGATTGGGTGGATGCAGAGCTGGCCTGGGGCCCTCCCTGCCCCGCGACTCGGTGGAGAAGCGGTGCACCAAGGCGCAGAAGGAAGTGGATGAGTCATTTCTTAGGATAAGCCCAGTGTGGACAAATATGCGGGTGGAACAGGAGGTGTGTGGGCGTTTGTGCTTAAGGTGAGTTCTGGGGGAAAGTAGTGCAGGGTAAGACTAGGTTCAATAACAGGGGAGTTCACCTCTGACTTAGTACCTAATTGTTTGCGAAAGCGGGGGTCACGGTCGTGTGCCAACAGGTCCTGTTACCAAACAGAAAGGACGGGAAACTGAGTCCCTTAGGCAGGGGAGAGCAAGTTCCGAGATTCACAGCCCGTCTAGAGTTCCTGGTGAGAACTTGGGTTCCAGGCAGAAGGTGTGCGCGAGGGGACAGGCCGGACTTCAGAGGCTGAACCTCCACAGCTACAGGCTAGGCTGCATCCTGAATCTCCCCGGGTGAGCCCCGTGACTTCAAACAAGTCGCTGCACTCCGGAGCCTCATCCTCTTAAATCTGTTGTGAAGCCTGTGCCGAGATGTATGAACTCCTGGCAAGGGCGGGGGCGGGGGCCTGCCCACCATGGAATTTAGCCCCAGAGCCGGGATCGTGTGAATTAGGCACCACTGCCACCTGGTGGAGACACATCCGAGTTATAACTCCAAGGTTTATTCTTCTGGTTCTGTTTTTTTGAAGGAAAGCCTTGGGTTATGAAGTATCAGAACACGTGGGCAGGGAAAGGAAGTGATGAATGTCAGGTCGGGAGGGGGAAGTTGGACAGTTTCCAGAGCTTCATGACTTTGGGCTTTATAGGAGCGCCATCACTTCTCTGAAATGTTTTGAATTCCCACAATATCAGATGCACTCAAAATGAGAGAACCACAAGATACACCAAAGGCAGTATATCAATAATTTGTATTGCATGTGGTTTGGGTTTTTCTGTTTTACTTTCTCTCCATTCAGATGTCATGTTGCTTTCAATGAGCCCATTTATCAGTCTGAACTGAAGGGCAGATGACAATTACCTGCTTCTACATGTCCACCCTTGAACACTGAAAAAGTCTAGAGGGAGCCCAACTCAGCAGAAGTAAGCCAGCAAAAACTATAATATTTCCTCCCACTCCGGAAAATAACAATCTTCCACAGCAGTGTCCTCTGTGCTTCAGAAAATCAGGTTAGACAATGATTAATGAAGCTGACTAGCCAATGATGTCTCTCAATAAATGCCCCTTTGCTCGTCAGAGCCTTACACCCCCCAGTTTATGCTTTATTACTTCTTTGCCCTTTGCAAGGTTAGTGTAGGGGAGGAGAAGGGCAAAGGTGAAGAAAGAAAGGGAACTGTGTCTGTCGTAGGTTTGACTTAATGCTCCTTGATTTATAAAAGTTCCTCCATTAAGTGCTCCAACGTGCAAGACCAAGATGGAAAGAATTTATACATGGCCCAAGTTAGACAGCAAATCCATGGCAAAGACAAAGCATGACCCTTGATCTCTCCCGGTGAAAATAACAGACTTACAAAGCAAGTCCACAGCCTGTGAAGGTGCTGGACTGCTCTCCAGACACCTGACTTCTTCCCTCTCAGATGGCTTCTTGATAAACTTCCCAGGAAACTGGAGTTGTCTCCTGCATTTCAAGAACGAAGAATAAGGAAGGTTCTGAAACAAGATTGCATTAAATTCATCCTGTTCTTTTTTCCCCTGTATTTTGCGTGAATAAGCTTGGTGCAGAAAGAGGAAAGCTAAGCCAGGAGGCAGGATTTAAGGATTTTCAGACTGTAGATTCAGGAAGCAGAAGTCTTAATTTTTAGAGCTGCTCTGTCAGGCACTTTACAGCTTCCTCTTCTAACTACTAAGTGCCATAAATCTCCAGACTGCTGGTCTCCAAACTCATGTGTAAATGGTCCTACACACCAGCAGTGAGTTGCTACCAGAACAAAGCCAGGGAGCAAGTGACCCTTAAATAAAGCATGTGTTTAGGCCCTACCTGTTCAAGTCCACTGTCCACCCAGATGCAGGAGTGGCCCTGAGTGTCTAAGGCAGGTGGCCATGCTTTCTGGTCATGGAGACATTGGTGGAAAGGGAGGTATGACAGGACAGAATTGCCTAGTGCTGTGAGCCTGCCTTCAGTCTAGTTGCTCCCACTGTGAATGTGGCCCTGACGACAGGTCACCTGAGGGTGGCTGTGATGAGATTGGGGTCACTGGGCAGCACCCTTGGGGGAATTGAAGACGTGCCACGTGAACCAGAAATTGCTCCTCGGTGATGGTGACTAAACTGCATGAAGAAATGACCCTCTCAAGCCTGTTTCTGTCTGCTTTTGGGGTGAGAGAACCTCTGTCTTTGCACATATTAGCCTTTTCCACAAATCCTATTGGATGAGGACGAGGTAAATGTAGGAGAACCTCAGAAGTAAAAACAGGTCTCCTTGCACAGGGCAGGGCCTGCAAAGGGTTTTTATGAAAAGGGCCAGATAGTAAATAGTTTAGGCTTTGTGGACAACATTGCCTGTTTCAACTATTCAACTTCCTCACAGCACAGAAGTCTCACACACCATGACTGAATGAGTAGGCTTGGCTGTGTTCCAGTAAAAGTTTAACTGGAAAGTTTAACTACAGAAAGCAGTGGTGGGCTAGATTTTGCCTTCACACCTAGTTTGCTGACCCCTGGGATAGGAGAAGGAGGAAAGATGTTGCCATAAGACCCCAAACCTAATCCCCAAACCTAATAGGTCCGTGACTTCAGACAAATTATTTATAACTGAGCCTGTTTCCTCATTAGTAAGAAAGGGTTAAGGATATCCACCTCTTAAAGTTGTGATAATGTATGCAAAGCTTCTAGCAAACCACACAGCACAGACTGGGCATGCAATGCCTATAAAGCTTTTCATTGTAATACTAATAGTTCTTGGGGGTGCTTGGCTGTAAGCTCTCTAATGCTCTATTGCCCTCATAATCTTTGATGGTTATTTTTTGCCTCATTTGTTGGACTTGACTCTGAGTGAGTGAAGTGTCTTTCACTCCATTTATATTCTAAAAGTAGGTCTTTCCAAGCTCACTGACATGTTATTTCAAACTGTTTGGCATCGTTTGGGGCTTCATGGAGTCCCCTGGCAATTTCACTGCACCAGAACATTGCCTACCCTAACATTTTAAAATTACAATGGAATCCAAAACAGATGTACCAGATCTGGGGAGGGTTAGAGCAACATTAATTTGTTCCTTGGGAATGCCCTTCATAAGCATGTTTGGGGGCAGACATTTGTGATAAGAGCCAGGCAATAAAAGATCCCAGCATGTTCTAAACACTGCAATTTTGGCAATTTGTGCCAAAGAAAATTTGGAAGGCATGAATAAGAGAAACAGAACTGACTAAATTTATAGCTCAACTTTTCACTAAAATATCTGTGTTTGGAAGATGTCACTGATCTGAGAGATGAAAATTTGGGTGGAAAATAATTAGGTGGTATTCAGATGGGTGGAACTCTTTAACTATGACACTTATCAATACTTAGTTATTTAGAATATGAACTGGGGCCAACTTGCTGCTGTGGCCTCTGTCACAGCAAGTTCATAACACATGATGAGCAGGATCTGTGTGAGGCATGCCATCTCATACTGCAAGGCTCAGGAAGTAGAGATGGGACCGTTGTTTACAAATATTTATAAACCAGAATAAGAGGAAGACAACACTTTTTCTAAATCAAAACCTGTACACTGGATAAGTAAAAAGCTGGTACAAAGATGATTAAAGTGCTAATGAATATTATAGATAATTAGAAAAGAAAAAATGAAGTTTTTTTTTTTTAATAGCTGAAAAGACAGAGCTTTGTCCTGAAGATATGGAACAAGTCAAGGATGCTTGTTTTCCTCTCTGCTATTCAGTGTTATATTGGAAGTTCTAGCCAGAGCAACTAGACAAGAAAAAAAAGAATTAAAAGATATCCAAATTGGAAAGGAAGAAGTAAAACTGTTTCTACTGCAGATTACATGATCCTATATTTAAAACCCTAAAGAATCCACAAACACAGAAAAACTCTAACAGATAATAAGCAAATTCATCACAGTTGCAGGGTATAAGACCACACACAGAAACCAGTTGTATTTCTATACACTACCAGTAAACAATTCAAAAAATAATTTGAGAAAACAATTTCATTTACAAATTAGCATCAAAAAGAATATAAGAATTAAGAATAAATTTAACCAAGGATAAAATAGACTTGTACACTGCAGACTCCAAAACATTGCAGAAAGAAATTGAGGAAGACTTAAATAAATTGAAGTAGATTGCATATCATGGATTGAAAGACCCATATTATTAAGATGACAAACTAAATACAAATTCAAATGCAGTCCCTAATAGGATTCCAGCAGCATTGCAAAGGATCCTGAAGAGCTAAGGCAACCTTGAAAAAGAGGAGCAAAGCTGGAGGACTCACATTTTATTACTTCAAAACCTACTACAAAGCAACAGTAATCAAAACAGTGTGGTATTGGTATAAGGATGGACATATTGATCAACTTAATGGGCTTAGGAATCCAGAAATAAGCACATATCTGTGACCAAGTGCTTTTCATCAAGGGTGCCAAGATTGTTCAATGGAGAAAAAAGGTCTCTTCAGAAAAAAGGTCCAGGGACAACTGGATATCCACATGCAAAAGAATGAATTTAGACTCCTACTTCCCACCATATACAAAATTAACTCAAAGCGACTCAATGATCTAAATATAAAGGCTAAACCATAAATCTCTTGAAGAAAATATAGGAGTAAATATTCATGACTTTGGATTTGGCAGTTGATTCTTAGATGTGACACCAAAAGCATAAGCAATAAAAGAGAAAAGATAAATTAGACTTGATCAAAATTAAAAACTTGTCCAAAAAAAGGACACTACTAAAAAAACTGGAAAGAAAACCTGGAGAATGGGAGAAAATATTTGCAAATTATATACCTTATAAGGGATTAATATCCAGAATATAAAAAAATGTATATATATAAAACTCCTTTAACCCAAGGGCAAGACAACCTGATTTTAAAAATGGGCAAAGAACGTGAATAGACATTTCTCCAAAGAAAATATGCAGATGGCCAACAAGCACATAAACAGTGTGAAATCATTCATTGTCAAGGAAATGAAACTCAAAACCAAAATGAGGTACCACTTCATACCCATTCGGATGCCATGATAATAAAAATAAAAATAAAAAGTGTTGGTGGGAATGTACAGAAATTGGAACCTATGTGTATTGCTGGTTGTAATGTAAAATAGTACTGCCACTGTGGAAAACAGTGTAAACGATCCTCAAAAAGTTAAAAATAGGATTACCATATGATCTAGCAATTCCACTTCTGAGTGTATGTGCAAAATCTTTGAAAGAAAGGATTCAAACAGGTATTGTTGTGTACTGAAACAGGTACACTTATGTTCATAACAGGAAGTAACCCAAATGTTTGTCAGTGGATGAATGGATATACAAAATATGGTCTGTCCATTCAGTGGAATATTACTCAGCCTTAAAAAGAAATGAAATTCTGTCACTAGATACACCATGGATGAACTCTGAAAACATGCTGAGTGAGAGATAAGCTGATCACTAAAGGACAAATCTTTTTTATGTTGCACTTACATGAGGTCCCTAAAATAGTCAAAATCATAGAGACAGAAAGTAGAAAGTTAGTTACCAGGGGAACTGCCATACTCCTCAGAAAACTAAAATAGAATTACCCTGTGATCCAGAAATCCCACTCCTGGTCACATATCCAGATAAAACTATAATTTAAAAAGATACATGCATCCCTGTGTTTATTGTGGCATTAGTCACAATAGCCAAGACATGTAAACAACCTAAATGTCCGTTGACAGATGAATGGATTAAGAAGATGTACATGTATACTACTCAGCCATAAAAAGAATAAAACAACTATTTCAGCCAAAATAATGCCATTTGCAGCAACACGAATACAGCTACAGATTCTCATACTAAGGGAGGTAAGTCAGAAAGAGAAAGACTAATACTATATGATATCATTTATATGTGGAATCTAAAATATGCCAAAATGAACTTCCACACTAGTGTGGCCAAAAAGAAAAAAAAAAAAAAGAAAAAATAGCACATGGTCTTTGCCACCCATGCAACAGAGATGCAACATAGTAGACAAAGAAATGGGTCCTTTGTTGTAGAGTCAAGGAAAATGAAAATAGAATCTAGGGCCTGTTCTTCCTATTTCCTCTGTGTTTCTGAAAGCCCTTCCATTCTATGAGGTCAAGATCTATGACATTTAACCCCACTGGTGGGCAGTGGGGTGGGGGTGTATGGAGGTGAGAGGGAAGAGTAGTTCACCATCACATGGGTCCTCAGAGGGTGTTCACTGGCCAAAACTGGCCAATTCTACAGAAGTCGTTACTCATTGAGGTGCTCAGCAGATCTAATCTAAGATGTAAATCCACTTGATAGCTATATGCTTCTTCTTCTTCGTCATCGTCGTCGTCTTCTTCGTTGTCTTCGTTGTCTTCGTCTTTGTCTTCTTCATCTTCTTTGTCGTCTTCTTCGTCGTCTTCTTCATCTTCTTCTTCGTCGTCTTCGTCTTCTTCGTCTTCTTCTTCGTCATCTTCTTCTTCGTCATCTTCTTCTTCGTCTTCGTCGTCTTCGTCATCTTCTTTGTTGTCTTCTTCTTCGTCTTCTTCGTCTTTGTCTTCTTCGTCGTCTTCGTCTTCTTCTTCGTCTTTGTCTTCTTCGTCTCCTTCTTCTTCGTCATCGTCTTTTTCTTCGTCTTCGTCTTCTTCGTCTCCTTCTCCTCCTCCTACTCCTTCTTCTTCTTCTCGGCAGCACCAAAGCATATGGAAGTTCCCAGGCTAAGGATTGAATTGGAGCTATAGCTGCCAGCCTATACCACAGCCATAGCAACACCAGATCTGAGGCACGTCTGCAACCTACACCACAGCTCATAGAAACTCTGGATCCTTAACCTACTGATCAGGGCCAGGGATCGAACCTGCATCCTCATGGATAGTGGCTGGGTTTATGTTACTGTTGAGCCACAATAGGAACTCCCATTATAGCTGTATACCTCTAAGAAAATTAGTTAATCCTTCGAAAACTTGCTTCATGAAAGGGTCAGAAGTCAGGGGTAAAATGGTTCTTATTCCATAGAAACTTTGTGAACCTTAAGTGAGGTAATTATTTGCCCTTAAGTGCAGTGCCTGCAGCATTGGAAGCTGTGTTGTGAGTGTGAGCCACAGCATTCCTATGTGTTGCTTGAGGTGGAAGCTAGCCTTCAGGCACCACAAGAGGTAGGGCAGGAATGAGATAGCCTCCCCAGGATTCAGGGTGAAAGACCATGACTCACAGGTTTTTTATTTAAGTGGAAAGCTCTTTAAAGTAAATGGCTGGCACCTTCCAGAGGGTGATCCCACATAGAAGTGTTAACATTATTGTGAGGTTTTATAAAATTCAAAATGTAGCATTTCAGAGGTTTTATTTGCAGAGCAGAATTGGGTCTGACCAATGCTGTGGCTATGCTGTAGCTGAGACACCTGTGGACCAAGAGTTAAGTGCACTGGACAAGTTTTGCCAGAAGAACAGGTGTTGACCAATGATTAGACGCTCAATGTATTGGTAGTTTATTTGTAGATAAAATAATTAGGTTACTTGCTCATGCTGCTGAAAATATGTAACAGCCAGAATCAGACCTCCATGCAAAATTGGAATTAAAACTTACAAGCATCTTTGCTGGCATGGGGAGGAGTTGTCCTGCAAATGTTGGATCACGGAACCCTTAGATTAGTCCCCTCATCTTCTAAAGTAGAAGAAAGTAACAATTATGAAAAATTCTTCTTCTAAAGTAGAAGAAAGTAACAATTATGAAAAAAACAGTATGGAAAAAATAGTGCATTCGAGCAATACTTAGTATGAATGCCATTAAGACACTGGCCTGAGAATTAGGCTGAGCCCACATTGTCAACTGTAATACAGTACATCCCTTAATCATATAATCCAGAAAAGAACTATGTGGCTCAAGGAAAAAACTACTTCTCCTGGAAAATCTGAAACTTCGCATCCCCCAAGATGTACTAGTAATACTTTTTCCTGTAAGAAACAAATTCAGTTGAAGTATTTCTTGACCCTGTGGAGTTCTAACCTGCTGGGTAAATTTGACCTACTTTGTATCTGACTACAACACCACTTCTTCAGAACCTGATCTGTACCAGACAAGAAATGTATTTCTGTACGAGTCCAGTGGTGCCCCCACAGCATGCCTTACCATAAGGATAAGTTTTTGGTTTATGAAGTGGAATACAAAAGCATTACACCAAAATAAAACATAAACATCACTGCTTACTAGTAACTCACATTTTCTTGCCAGGTTTCATCTTTTTTTTTTTTTTTTTTTTTTTTTTTTGCTTTTTAGGGCCACACCTGTGGCACATGGAGGTTCCCAGGCTAGGGGTTGAATTGGAGCTACAGCTGATGGCCACAGACACAGCAACATGGGATCCGAGCCTTGTCTGTGGCCTACACCACAGCTCATGGTAACACCTGATCGCTGACCCACTGAGCAAGGCCAGGGATTGAACCTGCATCCTCATGGATACTAGTTGGGTTCATTTCTGCTGCACCACAATGGCAACTCCCAGGTTTTATCTTATGAGAAGGAAACATTCCATTTATGCTGAATAATGATGCCACAGAAAACTGTAATACCCTAATGTTGATGCCATAATGGGAGGCTGTGTCATCAACGTTTATGTTTAAAAAATGCATTTATTTCTTATCTTCTATCCAGATACAGTTGTTTCTGTGTTTGAACTCATACCATATATAAAATTCTGTAGTGTCATGAGTTCCTGCTGTGGCACCACGGGTTAAGAATCTGACTGCAGCGGCTTGGGTCACTGCAAAGGTACAGATTTGCTCCCTGGCCCAGTGCAGTAGGTTAAAAGATTTGGTGCAACTTGGCTCAGATTCAGTCCCGGCCCAGGAACTTCCATGTGCCTTGGATGCAGACATAAAATAAATTTTTAAAATTCTGTACCATTTTTAAGATTTTTATTTTTAAGCCATGTGATTTATAGAAAGTTGAAAAGATGGTACAGAGAGGTGTGGCCATCACTGTTTTCTCAGGTTGTTACTTCATATGTAACTATGGGACAGTGTCAACACCAGCAAACTAACATGTACAGTGTGTGTAGTTCTAACCCACTTTATCACACATGTATGTTTTCATGTAACCACCAGCACAGTCAATCAAGATACAGTCTGTCTCTTTATAGAGGCCTCTCACTCTTCCTCTAGAGTCATACCTGTGTCCCTGCTCCACACTACTTCTAAACCCGGGCAGCCAGGAATCTGTTCACCATCTCTGTATGATTGTTACTGAAGGAATGTTAAGTAAATGGGATCATATTATGTGAATTTTTGACATTGTGCTTTTAAGCAGCATAATGCCCTTGCATGTGGTTGGGTCATGAGTATTTACTTCACTCTGTTGGTCTCTGCCTTTTAACTAGTGTATTTGGGCCTTTTATGTTTGATGTAAGCTCATATAATGGAGCCTAGAAAGGGCTTAGCAGCCAGTGCCTGGGGTCATTACCAAAGTCCTTATCAGAAATCCTGAGGGGCCAAGGGGGCCAGTTTGCTGGATCACCCAGGACCCCACTGAGTCAGAAAGTGGGAGTGGGTTTGTTTAAGAGAAGGATGCTGTAAAGGAGTGTGAGGGAATGTGTCCAGGCAGGAAGGTTGGGAGGGTGCAGGATGTGGGTTGAGAGAGAGGAGCCTGGAGGCTGAGGTGACTGGGACCCCCAGTGTGGGGGCCAAGCCTGTGGTGCCTTTACCCAAAGGGTACTTGGAAGGGGTGGGAAGGTTTCCGTTTCCTCTGTAGTTTTCTTGGGGGGTCTAGGGAGGGGAGTCTCAGGAATGCCCTCTGAGAAGAGAGTAGGTCAAGCTATAAAAAGTGCTGAAAGTGGGGCCGAAGCCTTTGTAGGGAGGGGGAGGAGAAAGAACCTCTTTGGAATGCTTTTAAATGAGGAGAAAACACAACAGCAGTGAAATTGGGAAGAGAAAGGCAGCTGTGAAAGAAGCAGGTCGTGGAAACATGCTAACAGGAGCGGCTTCAACCCTGCAGTGGTTGTGCTTTGAGGGGAGTTAAGGGTATGGTGAAGGGTCAGTGGTCTCATGGCCCAGTCCGTGAGGGTGATGAGCTGCACCCAAGGTGCACGACGTGCCTCTGATGAGTGATACTTGAGTCAGAATCAGCGGCAGCAAGAGAGTCCATCCCCAGTCAGTTCTGCAGAGTTGTCTTGAGACAGCAGCAAACAGCAGAGAGAACCCAAATGGCTCTTATCCCCCTTCACTTTTCAGGTGAAGGAAAGTGCCATTTGTGGGGGCACCGTTGACAGCAGAAGAGCAGTCACACCAGCGGCTCCCGTCTGTGTCCCAGGCAGGGAAAGAGAGGTGAGGGGTGTCCCCCTGGCACCGTGTGCAGCTTCAGCCTTAAGAAGAAGAGTGTGATGGTGCCTGTAGAGGGAGGACCGAAAAGCCAAACAGACAGCACAGTTACTGTCACCAGCCCCCTGAGCCTCAGTTCTCACTGTGAGCAGGAGTGACGTGACTTCTCCCAGGCCACTGGAGGACCCAGCAGGAAGGCCAAGGTGGTTTATGGAAAAGACACATGAAGGGCTATTGGTGTGCTTCTGGGATGTTCTCTTCTTGAACCTGCATCCAGTGGTAATTTACTACACAATCCAAACATGTATGCCATTGGGGTTTTGTTGAAATCTACACTAATCCCCGAGATCCAGCGTGGCTCTTGTTGAAACTGTCTGGGAGGCAAATAAAGGTCTGAGGTCAGTTTGGAGGGTTTACTCTAAAGCATTACATGTATTTGGATTTGAAAGTCATCCCTGTGCAGTTGTCACTCACTCTCAGCCCAGAGCTGACTTTTTACCAAGACCTCGACCTGCAGGTTTCTCATTTGTGAGTCCTGCCACACCCTTCTGCCAAGGGAACACTTCTGAAAGGAAACACTTCTCTGACAGGAGAGGCCGAACCCTCCGCTAAGCCTGCTGTGTGTTTCTTCACTTTGAGAGGGAATCACTTCATCTCCACCAGGAACCAGGATGTGTTGGATTACGTTCTTCCAGAAGCCTCCATCACTGATGTATTCGCAGCCCTGGGTGCCTGGCCTCACTCAGGATGGATGGCAGCACCTGGGACTTCAGTATCTTTTAATGTCCTAAGACCAGTTACCCTGCTGCAGTTGAGAAGATCTGGTAAAGTTTACTTCCACTTTCCCCCTCTGCCGAGACCAGCTCAGCAGGATGGGGCTGAAGAACGGGTGCTGTGAAACTTAAGGAAAAAAGTTAACATGAAACAAGACACAGAGACATTTATCTTAAGTAAAGGTGGGAACTGGGGGACTCAAGGTCTCAGGGACAAAGGGCACCCCCTCAAGAAACCACACTTGTTTTTATTGTGCTCTTGAGGATTATGTCAAGTGAGGACGGGGTTGTAGGTGCAGGATATAGGCTTTTTAAAGTTATTTTCATTTCATTTAATTTTTTTTTTTTGTCTTTTTGCCATTTCTTTTCTTTTTTTATATATATATTTTTTATTTTCCCACTGTACAGCAAGGGGGTCAGGTTATCCTTACATGTATACATTACAATTACATTTTTCCCCCACCCTTTCTTCTGTTGCAACATGAGTATCTAGACAAAGTTCTCAATGCTATTCAGAAGGATCTCCTTGTAAATCTATTCTAAGTTGTGTCTGATAAGCCCAAGCTCCCATCAGGCAGCCACAAGTCTCTTCTCCAAGTCCATGATTTTCTTTTCTGAGGAGATGTTCATTTGTGCTGGATATTAGATTCCAGTTATAAGTGATATCATATGGTATTTGTCTTTGTCTTTCTGGCTCATTTCACTCAGGATGAGATTCTCTAGTTCCATCCATGTTGCTGCAAATGGCATTATGTCATCCTTTTTTATGGCTGAATAGTATTCCATTGTGTATATATACCACATCTTCTGAATCCAATCATCTGTCGAAGGACATTTGGGTTGTTTCCATGTCCTGGCTATTGTGAATAGTGCTGCAATGAACATGCGGGTGCACGTGTCTCTTTTAAGTAGAGGACTTTTTGCCATTACTTGGGCTGCTCCCACAGCATATGGAGGTTCCCAGGCTAGGGGTCTAATCAGAGCTGTAGCTGCCGGCCTACACCAGAGCCACAGCAACGTGGGATCTGCGCCGCGTCTGCAACCTACACCATGGCTCACAGCAACGCTGGATCGTCGGCCCACTGAGCAAGGGCAGGGATCGAACCCGCAACCTCATGGTTCCTAGCCGGATTCGTCAACCAATGCGCCACGATGGGAACTCCTTAAAGTTATTTTAAGTCACATAGCTGGTTGCTGATTAAGCTTTTATTCTGACCTTTAGGCATTTAATAATCATTAGCATTGAGGAAGCTTGGCATCAGCTATCTATGCATAGCATTCTAGAGAATCACCATTGTGCTTCTGCAGATGGTGTGCCTATCTGCAGCAACCCGGAGTGCCTAGGTTTGCACCTTGATTCTCCTTGCTAATGCATATCCTGCTAACGACCCCTCATAAACACCTTGGGGCCATGAGGCTCATCTTCCTCTTATTCTTTAGAGGACATATCATGCTTGTGCAAATGGCGTGCCTATCTGCACAGGTCCGGTACCTAGACCAATGCATTATGTCTTCATTCAGCTGACCCTATGAATAACTTATGCCTTTAGGTCTTTGTTCTTAAGCTTAAGTCATTCACCAGCACTGGGACGGTTTTTCAAGCAGGAAGATGGGATAAAGTAAAGCAGGACAAGATGGAGTTTTCAGCAAAGAGACTGAGAAAATATTGTAGAAACATGTTTCGTGACACCCCTCAAATCTTCAGGGAAAAAAAAATCATATTGATCTTTAAAATGGATGCAAACAACCTTTTTGGATGTCCCTTGAGCTCCTCCTGAGTTAGTGCTTTATTAACCATTTTGCTGTGAGCCAGAAGCAGTGTGACCACCTGTTCCCGGGCCGGCAGCGGCTCCCCAGGCTGCTGCGAGGCAGCCCTCAAAGTGAGGTGCCTGCCCCATCAGCCTCTTAGAAAGACCCAGTGGCCTCGAGGCCTCTGGAACAAAGGTCACAGCGTGGACTCATTTTCTACAGCTGTTGCAACAAATTGCACAGACTTGGTGGCATGAAACAACAAACATTTAACCTCTCAGTTCTGATGGCTGAAGCCCCAAAACAAGGCAGCAGCAGGGCCATGGTTCTGCAGAGTCTCTGGGGAGGGTCCTTTCTGCTGCTTCCAGCTTCTGGGCGCTGTGGGCCATCCTCAGTGTCCTTGTCTTTCGGATACATCACTGCTGTCTCTGCCTCCCCCTTCCCTCGGACCCTGTGTGTCTGTCTACATTCCCTGCATATGAGGACACCAGCCTTTGCATTAGGGCTTATCCTAGCCCAGAGGGGCCTCATCTTCACTTGATGTATCTGAGATCCTATTTCCAAGTAAGGTCGTGTGCTGAGGTCCTGGGGGTGTGCATTTGGGAGAGCACTGCCCAGCCTAGGACACAAGGCTCCCAAGCAGAGTATGAGGCTGCAGGTGCAGCCCTCTTGCTTAGGTCCCCCCAGTACACAAGTACGTTGCTGGAGCACTCTGCCTGCCCGTCCTCAGCTGAGGCACAAGCCCTTCCCTGATCCCTTCTGGGTTGCAGACCTCCCTAGGAGGAAAGTGGCACCGCTGGGAACCAACAAACATCCAAATTAAATGCCTGCCACATATTTTAAAGGGTCTTTTGAGAAGTTAAAGAAATGTTTTGTTCATTGTGACCAAGAGTTCCTTTGTCTGAATGCAGACCACCCGCCGTGATTCATGCTAAGGTCACTTAGGAAAAAAGAAGCAGGGTGGAAAAAGCCAGTTGACTGCTGGCCCTGAGGGTGTGTAAGGAGCTGCACAGAGTGACTCACCACTGACTCACCACCTTCATTTTCTTCCCGCTGCCTAAGTTCTGTCCTCAAACTTCTCAAGGCATCAGAGCCAAACCACTGGCAGCGTTTACAGCCTGTGACATTTCAAGTTGAAGTGAGAGAGCAGTACTTAAACATCAAAACTTAAAATCATCTCTTTGGAAGACAGATCCCTTTCCTTTCAATACAATGTCAGTGTCTTTTTCTTTACTTTGGAACTTTTTCTTCATATTAATCAAGTGATTACCATTTTATGGTTGACGCAACTTGCAAATAGTTGTAAAATTAATGTGAACAATAATAACTATTACTGTTGCTGTCTTGTTTCTGTTCCGGTGGTAGTAAGTCTGGACCATTCTTAACTGCTGCAGAAGAAACCAGGCAGGACAGAAAGTGAGCAGTCAGCTGCTCACACCTCCTGCTGCTTAGGACGGGGTGCTCCCAGGCCAGCATCCCAGGCTGAACTTTCTTATGGGCACTGTGGCTGGATAGCCCGTAATTTCTGACACAGTCATAATTTCAGATACGCTGTCATTTTCTAGCATTCAGTTTTGGTCTTCTGAGATCTGTGTTCTTAGCCACTCACAGTAGCCCCTTTGAGGAGATGAGGATCCCACCTTCCACGAGCATCGAAATCCAAGTCTTGTCATCTTGCCAGAGTCCTGTGGTTAAGACGGGCAGCAGCTTTAGGCACACATGGAGGGACAGAACTGGCAGGGGCCAAGTCCACTTACTGTCCATTTGGAGAAAGGGAGGAGCAGCAGAGCACAGCTGGGTTGCTGGTGATACAGCAGCCTGGACATCTGACCCAGCAGCCCACCTCCTCTGTGCCTTGGCAGAGGTCAGCCTGACATTGGCGGGTGGGCAAAGAGCTTAAAGTTCTCAGCCCTGCAAGAGAATTGCAGGCTGGGAATTGAGGCTGAAAGAGTAGGGATTTGCTGGAAGGTCAAGGAAGAAAAGGATATCCAAGCCCAGAAAGTGACATGATCACTGTCCTGGAGCCATGACACTGTGCGGGCATTTGAGAAATGGAAAGTCTGCCAGAATGGGGAGTTTTCTTTTGCTGTGGCTGCAGTAACCAAGAACACAGACTAGGTGCTTACCCAACAAGTCTGTTCTCTCCCGGTCCTGGTGGCTGGAATTACAAGATTAAGGTGTTGGCAGGGCCATTTTCTTCTGAGGCTGTGAAAGACAGTCTGTGTCTTGCATCTTAGCCACTGGTGGTTTCCTGATCATCTCCGATGACTCTTGGCTTAGAGATGGGTGACCCTGATCTCTGCCTTCTTCCTCATCTTCCCTCTGTGGATGTCTTTCTCCCTGTCCACACTTCCCATTTCTGTAAGAACACCAGTCTGTTGGAGTAGGGCTCCCCCTGATGATCTCATTTAAACTTGATGACCTATTAAAGACCCTCCCTCCAAATAAGTCACATCCTCAGGTCCTGGTAGTTAGGGTGCCAACATGTCTTTTTAGGGGGATACAACTGAACCTACAATGGGGTGTAAGACACATTTGGAATGTGCAAGAAAAGACTGGAGTATGGACAATGCTGAGAAGTTCAGAGCTGGAAGGCTCTGAACTAATGGAAGGTGTTCAACAGGATAGTGACATGTTCGCATGGATATTTTAGATGATAGCTCTGTCCTGGGCAGGTTATGTTGGAGCAGGCAGAGTGGACATTAGTGTACATAGCAGGAGAGACCCCAGGTGCTGAGGGTCCACATGGGTGCAAGAGCAGAGGAATAGAAAGAGGGAGACACATTTTAAGAGATTTAAAAGGGAATTGATAAAGCATGGTCAACCATCAGGTGACTACATAAAGAAATTAAAGTAAGTGATAAAAGTGTTTGCCATGGTCTCTCTGAGGCAGAACTAAAGATGGGGAATGAGGGTGGTCCAGAGATTAGGTTTCCAAGGGTTCTTGGGAAGGGCTGGTGGGGCCTGAGGTGCGCCCGCAGTGTTCGGGCTTAGCTGCATGTCCCTGGAAACTGGGTTAGAGGCCACTTTTTGAAAAGCACAGAAGTTATGATTTAAGAAGCTCTCAAGCATATTGTGATAGTTCATTTTATGTGTCAGCCTTGCTGGGCCATGGTGCCCAGCTATGTGGTCAGACATTATCCTATATGTTCGTGAGGATGTTCTTTGGATGGGATTTTCATTTAAATCAATGTTTAACAGACTTTGAGTAAATTGGATTACCCTCCATTATGTGGAGGCCTCACCAATTAGTTGAGGCCCTTAACAGGAAAAGACTGACCTTCTGAGAAGAAGAAATTTGGCCACCTGATGGCTCCCCTGGGTCCCTAGCCTGCTGTCCCACCCTACAGATTTTGGACCTGCCAGGCCTCCACAATCATGTGAGCCAATTCCTTAAATCTCTCCCCATACACACATCCTGTAGGTTCTGTTTCTCTACCCTGGCCAACACATCATCTTGACTGGCTTTAAATGTGGTTCTGCTTCCTCAACCCAAAATGAGGGCATAAATTTATGTGATTGGACTAAAAGGAAAAAATGTTAAAAAGTAACATGTTTTGTTTTGTTTTAAAATAAAACATGTATTGGAGTTCCCAACGTGGTGTAGCAGAAACAAATCTGATGAGGAACCACAAGGTTGCAGGTTTGATCCATGGCCTCATTCAGTGGGTTAAGGATCCAGCGTTGCTGTGAGCTGTGGTGTAGGTCACAGATGTGGCTCGGATCTAACGTTGCTATGGCTATGGGGTAGGCCAGCAAAAACAGCTCTGATTAGACCCCTAGCCTGGGAACCTCCATATGCCGTGGGCGTGGCCCTAAAAAGACAAAAATAACTAACTAAATAAAATAAAACGTATTTAAAAATGTGTTGTGTTTTAGGCCCTCTTAGCATCAACCAGTGACAACTCATCCCATCCTTTCCTTCCTGCAGCTCACAGATGCTCCCCCTGCAGATGCCCAGGACCCTGGGTAGAGCCCGGGGACTGCTGGTGATACCCTCATGTTGAGAATGAGGTGAAGAATTCAGTGTCACCTGGGAACCCAAGTTGTGCCCTGTCCACGGAGGGTGGGGTTGGCAGAGCATCTGTGCGCCCACTCTTGTCCTTGGCCTGTGATTTTCACAAGAGGTGGCCAGAGATCACAGAGTGGATGCAGCATTCATGAGAGTTTCCAAGGAAAAGACCTCAGGATGAGGAGGAATGGCCGATGTGTCTGTTGGAGCAAGGATACGGTTGGCCCTGTAGGTGCAGCAGGCAGCAGGCCTGCCTAAGAAGGTGTGTGAACGGAACAGCAAACACAAGCACCGTGCAGAAAACACACTTGCGGGACATGGCCATCCGGAAGCGCTGAGGGATGGGAAGGGGGAGCAGCCGCTCCCAAGGCCTCAAAACATGCTTCCCCTCAGCGTGGTGACCTGTGCCCTGGAGGCGACCTTAACCAGGTGACCGTGTCCTTCTGCTGGGTCTGGGATAACTGGGCACCAACTTTAACGGCTCAGAGAAAGATTGGAACTCTTGGCACCCTTGTTTGGAATGTCTTCCAAGTAGCTAAGGGTAATGATGATTCATTTATTATTTTGTTAAATTTCTGTTAGTTTCTAAAAGGGTGGGAAAACCTACTAAAATATTCATAATCAAGCGTAAACACAAAAGTAGAGGATGACAGTTGTACACAGTGAGACCAGAATTTTAAAACACTGTCTCTGTGCGCTCAACCAGGCATGTGTAACACACACACCTTCCTGGCCAGTGAGACCACAGGGCTTATTTATTTATTCTTTTTGCTCAGGTGAATTTTCTTCAATGAAATATATTAATTTATAAGAAGGAAAGATCAAAAAGCATACATTGTTTACAGAACCTTGAAGCATTTGTGTTTCAACCAGCTCAGCATTAGAAAGGAATTTATCTAAAATGGGAAATCACATTTGGAAACATTTAAACAACCGCTTCTGGGTCTGGAGAGGCGATCTGTCGCAGCACGCGTCTGCAGGAACCCTGGTTCTGGAAAGGTTCACCATGGATCTGGTCCTGTTAGCGTTTCTGTGGGACACAGGGCTGGGATCAGAGCAACAATCACCTTTACAACTCAAGGTAAGGCTTCTGCTGTCACCCTAACCAGTGCTTATTTTTTCACCATGAAATTTGAGGGGGATGTTTCACATCTGATGGCAAAATTAGAAGTGTGGACCCCCGGCCCTCTGGGTAGGCCCAGTCTTGAGCCTCAAGCATCTGCGAGCCCTTCCCTCTGGCCTGTCGCAATGGAGAGGCACAGCCCCTCTGCGGTACCTATCATCCCTACATCTCATACCCTTGTTGGCCCCATGGTACACAGGCGCTCCAGCCTCTTTATTAATTGCATTAGCACAGGTGTATGGTGTGGGGTTCTAGCAAGTTCTCCAAGGATGCTGCTTCCATTGGTATCAGAGTCCCAGATCCCTCAGCTTAGACCTCCCTCTTTCTGTCCCCAGCCATCAGCCTGTGGGTCTCACACCAGCCATTCGACCTCGTCCTGCCTCTCAGGGGTGCAGGGAAGCATTGGCCAAGCCAAGTTGTCAATAAAACCCTCTCTCGGGGTTTGTGGAGCTCAGCTTGTCAGATCCGAACCTTCATGAGGGATTTTTAACTCCTAAGAGGAACAAACTGTCCTGAAAGGGATCATAGTCCTTGTAACGTGTTTCCTCCACTGAGATCCCAGTACTGATGCAGGTACAAGTAACTCGGCAGCAACGTGGGATGAGAGTGCTGATGGCCTGGGTCCCTCCATGGGGTCAGCTGTGGCCACGGCTGGGGTCCAAACACAGGGTGATGTCTCTGTTACATTCTCCAAGGACCACACCTGCGGTATCATGCTCCGTGATCAGTTCATCACAACACAGCGTTTCATAGATGCTATTTCTTCTCCATATAAAAATGCTATTGACAATACAAACACTAGAAATGTTTGCTAACCTAGTTCATTTCCAGATATTGCTGTGTATTTTGTTATAAGTTTAAACAATTCTTTAAACAGGTATTCATCTTTTGTATTTGGAAAAAGGTTTAACTTCATGTGAAAACCAATCCCTAAATAAATACAAAACATTGCCTGCTGATGAGTACCGCTGAATTAGCTTAACCCACAGGGGGAGACCTACCCCAGAGGCTGGTTCTAGTCCTACTAGGGCTGGGATGCCGGTGCACGACAGGGAGCTCACCATCTCACTGAACTACCTGCCTGAAAATCTCATTTACAGATGAGATTACTCAGACAACAGCCTTCAGAAGTTAGTCCCACTGTCTTCAGTATATTTAAAGCCAGCCTCCCAGCACACACCTGTAGTGTTTGCTTCAAGCCCTACTAGTGGAATGGGCAGTTCCAGTCCTGCCCATTTATAGGCAAAGCGGTGACTAACGATCCACTGATGTAGCCACATCAAGGACTATGGTACCTTAAGGTAGCTCAATTTAGTCTACAGGCTTTTCCCGCTGAGCCTGTGATGTGACCAGGTAGGAGGGTTGGGCACAGTCAGTGAGGAGAGGAGAGGAGATGCCCAGAGAATTGTGAGCAGTTATGACCTATGGAATAAATTAGGTGTTTCTCTCCAGGTCCTTATGAACACAAACGACAGTCTCAGAAATGATAAAATAATTTCATTCCACGTTTCAGATTTAAAAGTAGGATTGAAAATATTTAGGGACAAAAGACTTGCTTAGTGGAAGGTTCTGCATCCAAGGGACTGCTTGCCTGGAGACATCCAAGTGACCCAATGGCAGCCAACCCCATGGATGAGGACACCACCCTCATGGTGACATCCTTTGGCCTGGACATTCTTTCCAGAATGAACTTGTCCTTAAAACGGCAGGGGGTCACACCATCAGCAACACAGTTGCTCTCTGGCTAGTTAGCATGACTAGTTAGCAGTTGCTTTCGAATCTGTGAGCTCTCTGGGGACAGCAGATGAGGTGTGAAACACACAAGAATCCTGGGCCCGAGGGAGAGGGTGGGGCAGAGCCTTTAGACTGCGGCGGGGGAGGGGGGCCTTTGGGGACCTGGGTGCAGATGCCTCTGCTCTGGCTGCACAGACGGGCTGCTCCCAGATCACAGAGGTCAGGACTGGGGGGCCCTCTTGTCACTTTATGGGCTAGAAAATGGGCGTGCCCCAGGGAAGGAGGGCGACAGCACAGGTTGGTGGCAGCTCGCTGACTGCCTCTGTGTTGCCTTGTTTGCCTGCTGATTCATTGATTTTTTTTCTAACTGAAAATTAGATGCTTCTCATTTCAGAATATTTAGAAAATACAGAGAAGCATCAAGAATAAAATCAAAGTCAAGTGAAAGATGGTTACAGAACAGACAAGCAATACCCAGGTGACACTTGAGAGCAGCGGAATGAGAAAGCTGGAGGGCCAGGAGCTCTGTCCTGGGATCGTTGGTGGCCTTGTGTCTGACTTCTGTCCCCAACCCCCCATAGCTGGGGGTGCAAAGCTGGCCCTATGTTGTTTCTCCACATTCAGGAACAGAGGGCAGACGGGTTGCTCCTTTCCTCCATCCTGCAAAGGGGGCCTCCTGTCCCTTTTCCCTGCAGGTTGGGGGCAATTCAGGGCAATCCTGCAGTTATCATTACTGTAGTCATTTAAAAATCCTGACTATGGGCGTTCTCTTGTGGTGCAGCAGTTGGGTCTCTGCTATGGTGTGGGGTTCGACCCCTGGTCCTGGGACTTCCACATGCCTTAATTGTGGCTAAAAATAAGTAAATTTAATGAAATAAAAATAAAATTCCTGTAGCTTCCTTCATTTCAAAAAAAGATCAGTAAAGGAGTTGCCATCGTGGCTCAGTGGTTAATGAACCCAACTAGGATCCATGGGAATGCGGGTTCAATCCCTGGCCTTGCTCAGTGGGTTAAGGATCATTGCCGTGAGCTGTGGTGTAGACTGCAGATGCTGCTTGGATCCCACGTTGCTGTGGCTATGCCATAAGTACTTCTGGAGTTCTGGTAGGATCTTCCCTTTTTCTTTCTTACTTTTTTTTTTTTTTGCACTTGAAATAGATTTTTGTATTCCTGTGAAAAGCGATCCTCAAGCTCCCCACTTGGTGATGTTGTTATGTTACTTCAGAGAGAGATGTTAATTGTTAATATACAAATGTAAAACCAAGCAACACCAGTCCTTCTGGGGTGAGTTCAGTGGTGGCAGGAGAGCAAATGCCTTTAGCTGTGCCATCAGAGAAAGGAGATCCCCAGCTGAGACTGGAGAAGGAGGGTCATGGGTGTAGAACTGAGACCTTCCTAGGGCTTCCAGCTGTTCCCCTCTGCGGGCCCCTCCTCACCCGCAGCTGATGGACTCCCCGGACTCCCTGTGGACCAGGAGATGGCAGGTGCTCTCCCCCACCCAAAGCTCAGCCTGGGGCCCGCAGCACACCCACCTCCACCCCAGCCAGACGCCCAAGGCAATCAGTTGAAATTGTTTCTCTTGAGAATTGTCAGGACATTGGTCAGTCATTCTCTAGCATCTAACTTTGCTTTTGACAAGTTCGATGTCATTCTGAGCTCTGAACTTTTTAAAAGTCACTGGTGTTTTTTTCCACCTTCTCTTTCTTCTGGGGAAATCCTGGGCCCTGTCTTTATCACCACCGAGGACACCGATTAAAGAAATAGGCCTTGAAACTTTCTTCAGCTCCCTACACTGTCTTTTCTCTCCTCAGGGTTCTTTTTTCTCTCTGTTTTGTTTCTGCCTTTCATGCTGGAATATTTCCCAAAACATCTGGCTGTCTCTGGTTGTCCATGTTTAACAAGAGGACATGATCAGAAGAGGGTAGGTTAGGAGTTCCTACCCTCATGGCTCAGTGGTTAACAAACTCAACTGGTATCCATGAGGATGCAGGTTCGATCCCTGGCCTTGCTCAGTGGGTTAAGGATCCAGTGTTGCCGTGAGTTGTGGTGCAGGTTGCAGAAGCGACTTGGATCCCACGTTGCTGTGGCTGTGGTGTAGGCTGGCAGCTACAGCTCTGATTTGACCCCTAGTCTAGGAACTTTTATGTGCCACAGGTGCTACCTTAAAAAGACAAGAGAGGAATTCCCGTCGTGGCGCAGTGGTTAACGAATCCGACTAGGAACCATGAGGTTGCGGGTTCGGTCCCTGCCCTGGCTCAGTGGGTTAACGATCCAGCGCTGCCATGAGCTGTGATGCAGGTTGCAGACGAGGCTCGGATCCCGCTTTGCTGTGGCTCTGGTGTAGGCCAGTGGCTACAGCTCCGAATGGACCCCTAGCCTGGGAACCTCCATATGCCGCGGGAGCGGCCCAAAGAAATAGCAAAAAAAAAAAGACAAGAGACAAAAAGAAAAAGAAAGGAAGAAAGAAAGGAAGGAAGGAAGGAAGAAGGAAAGAAGGAAAGAAAGAAAGAAAAAGAAAGAAAGAAAGAAAGAAAGAAAGAAAGAAAGAAAGAAAGAAAGAAAGAAAGAAAGAAAGGGAAAGAAAAGAAAGAAAGAAAAGAAAGAAAGGAAGAAAAAGAAGAAGAGGGAGAGTTAAAGCTGGTGGAAGTTCTGTGGCTGACGTGTGGTGCCCCCTCTAGGGCAGGAGCGGGCAACATGTCCTTTGAAGGCTGGGGTAACATGTATGTTAAGCCCTGTGAGTCTGTGCTGCAACTACTGCACCCCCATTACACCGCTACAGTGCCTTGTCCCCTCCATAGCGGACATGAACATAAAAGAGTGTGGCTGTGTTCCAGTAAAACTTTATTCACAAGAGCGGGCAGCAGGCCAGCTCCTGGCAGAGGGCCTTGTCCGTGCCCTTGGTGGTGCCAGAGACTGAGCTCGGAGTTGGGTTCTGCAGAGAAGAGCCCACAGGTCTTCCGTGAGGGGTGGGATGGGGAAGAATTGGGTGAGGAGTTGTTGGTCCACAAGTTGAACGAGCAGGACTGGGGGTTCCTGTGAACCAGCCTGTTTTCAGGGTTAGCCTTTGACATCCTTGCCGAGGTAGACACTAAGGATTTCACACGCCAAGGGCTTCCTGTCAGCTTCCCATTCAGCAGCCGATGTTGAAATTTTTTCCACTTATCAAGACAAGGACCTTCATTCACTTACTTTCCATCTCCCAGCTGTATCATCACTTTATTGTTTCTGTTTGCTTTGTTCTCATGAGTTTATAACTTTTTCCCCTTTATGGTCATTTTGGTAGGACTTGAGGAGGAGGCTGCCAAAGCATCATGTGTTTTGCATGTTGACAGAGGCCCTGGGGAGAATGGGGTTGGGGGAGGAGACATTTCAAAAGAAAAGAAAACAAAATGGGAAAGAAAAGAGGGCAGAGGCCAGGAAGGAAAACATTTGCTTTTGGTTTTCCCCCCCTAAACAGAGAAATGAAACATTGAAGCCTCTCTTAAGTTAACCTTCATTCTCCTTCCATTTTTTGAAAAAAGTAAGAAATAAGATAATAAACAGCATTGAGAAATATATTTTGCATTACAGATGGGGGCTGACATATACAGAGAGGTTTCTCTAACTCACTCTCTCCATGTTTGCGCTCAGAGAAAGCCAAAAAACTTGAACCACACGCAACATGTGACCTGCGGAGACCATTGCTTCTGACAGTAGTTCTGTTTCTGACAATATCGCAGTCTCCTTTTTTTTTTTTTCCCCTTCTTCCCCGTGAAATGCTCCAGCAGGAATCGCGCTGAGATGGGATGCAAAGTAAGCCTGGCTTGCGAATGACATAAGCGTGGGTCACTGCAATCATCTGCAAGGTGGCCTTATTATTCCGGCTGTTCCGAGGGAACACAGTGGTTTCCTCTGAAAGGTTCCCAAATCAGGATTTAATGTCATGATGACTAATTTTATACAGTTAAAATGCCATGGGGGCTCTTTCAGAGTTCAATAATTGAGTTTCAAAGTTCTGCTCTTTAGAGAAAGAAGAAAAAATACTCACGTTCTAGAAACCAAAGCGCAGCATCACATCACCCCCCACGTCTTCCTTTCACCCGTCACACATGTGCATACACACACATACACACACGCAGGCTTGTACAAAGTTCTGCTACCTGACGTGTCGGCAAACAAACTTAAGGTGTCAGTGTGTCTGAAACTGGCTGTGGAGGAAAACTGCAGCCGGGAGCTGGAAACCCAACTTCCTGAGGTGAGGTGATGAGGGTGGAGGAGGTGGGCAGCCCGGTGGGAGCTGCCTGCTGTGTCCTCCTGGCTCCTGGTGCCATGCCTGATCAGGGTCCCTCATTGTCAGGGGTGTCAGCAGGCTGTTTTCGGGGCGGGAGATGGGGGAGGGTGAAGGCAGGGACAAGCTCATTCAGGCTTCAAGCCCAAACCCACCCGCTTGTTATCAGATGTGATCACTGAAAACGAGCTCCGCAGCTTGCTTGAGGTCACCCTAGAAAGCAGTGGAGCAAGGCCCCAAGCCCAGCAGGGTGGCTTTTGGCCCCCAGAGGACCCTAGTGACAGCCCCAGGCGGAAAGGCAGGGGACCACCATGCTTGACTTCCTCTAGGGCAGACGAAGGAGGATGCAGGACTGCAGAGGATCCCAAGTGGGGCACCTGATGGCCCCGCAACGTGGAGGCCCCCAGGGACGCAGCCTGCTCACAGGCCCTCCGTCTGTGCAGCTAAGCAGCGGCATCTTTGTTGACACACACATTGCGGATCTGTGGCCCCACCTGCACGGTGGGAGGCTGGGCTGGATCACCTCTGAGATCCCTGTTGGCTTAAGCTTCTGTAACTCACATGCTTATCATCTTTGGACTTTGTTGTGATCTATTGCTCTTTTAAATTATTTTCTATGAAAAACGATACAGACTTTGGGGAGTTCCTGTCATGGCTCAGCAGTAAGGAACCCAACTAGTTTCCACGGGGATTGTGGGTTTGATCCCTGGCCTCTCTCAGTGGGTTAAGGATCTGGTGTTGCCATGAGCTGTGGTGTAGATCACAGACACAGCTCAGATCCTGCGTTGCTGTAGCTTTGGTGTAGGCTGGCAGCTATAGCTCCAATTCAGTCCCTAGCCTGAGAACTTCCATATGCCACAGGCACAGCCCTAAAAAAGAAAAAAAAAGAAGAAAAAAAAAAAAAAAAGAAAAGAACACAGGCTTTTTTAAAGAGAGAAAATGCAGTCAGATCTCAGGTTATAGAAGTTACAGAAAGTTTTCTACCTGGGCTTCGTTAATATACCAAATAGTCAAATATTAGATCCTTATCAGATATGTGACTTGCACATACTTCTCCCATTCTCTAGGTTGGTTTCTCATTTCCTTGGTATTGTCCTTTGATGCACAAATGTTTTAATTTTGGCTGGGTCCAGTTTATATGTTGTTTTCTTTTGTTGCTGATGCTTTTGGTTTCATAGCTAAGAATCTGTTGGGATTCTGACAGGGACCGCATTGAATATCCCGTCACTCTAGTGGTGTTGACATCAGAACATATCTTGACAGTTGTAAGGCTTTCAGTCCCCCTGCTTTTTGCAACACTGGTAAATCCTTTTTACTCAGATTTCAGTGCTTGCCTGTCTTCTGTTTTAACTCTTTGCATAGTCCTCACTGCCATGCAGTACTTCCCTTCCTTACTTGCATTTCCAGCTGCTTCTGCCCTGTCCTTGTCCATTAGAATGAAAGCTCCCTGATAGCTGGGCTGTGCCTGTTTGCTCGCTGCTTCATCTTGGCATCTGGAATCATGCCAGCACCTGGAAGGTCTGGAAGAAATATTCATAATGATGAATGAATGAGTGAACAAATGAAAACTGGCTGGGCAAACAGAGCAGGTTTGCCAGGGAGTGAAGCTGGAGTGTTACTCTCTCCTGTGGAAGTGACAGCAGTGGGGCCTTGAGCTCCTGACATGCAAATGCTCTGCAGACAAACTTTCTCTCCTACAGCCCTGAGCTTGCTGAATGGGTTCACCTTCAAGCATTAGCTGTAAGAAAGCAGGCAGAACTGAGATCTGTGGTTGTTAAGAATTCCTGAAAGGCACCTGATCGTTCTTGCATTTACATTTCCTTCCATTTTGTTCTAAATTGTGTTTTAGCCATCAATCTGTTGATGCTACTAAAAGCCGAATGAAGCGAAAGGTCTGTTTCTTCCTTACTCTAGAGTCCCTGTGGGAAGATGAGCTGCTTGAATCAAGAGGTTGTAACCAGAGCTCCTTGCCCTCCAGCATGGCCTCACCCGGCTGCCTGCACAGAGTCCACCTGGTCTTCCACCCATTGGCATTGGTACCAAATGCCTGTCTCCATGCTGTTCCTCCTCTCACTGATGCCTCATGGGGCAGGGACAGAGCATCCCAGACCGCCCCCTAGTCAGGTAGGTGTTGTGTCACACAGGACGTGGGCAACAACAGCACAGGCCACAGAAGGCCTGGTGATGGAGCCAGAGTGCAACTGAGACCAATGTTTCAGGGGTCTTTGAACCTGGACCAGATCTTCCCACACAGAGCAGAGGATCTCAGCTGCTCACGTGTGAGCACAAAGCAGAGGCACAAAAGGCAGAGGAGCAGGTGAGGTGCCTGTTTTGAGCTCCAGAACAGAAGCCGCCTCCAAAGTGCAGGAGTCTTACAAGAAGGAAGAAACAGGCACGTGCCCCAGACCCCTTTGGGAGCCCTGCAAACCCCCGAGAGTGATTCGGGTGGATGGCAGTTTCAGATCCTCTCTGCTCTTGTTTACTCTTGCTTGGAAGATAAGATAAAATGTACAAGTATACAAATAGGTCCAGAGTCAGAAAGGTGCTGGAACACATGGGTACCTGCGGAACCCAATTTTGTGGTGGCCACAGAGAGCTGGGCGTTCCTGGAGTTGGAGGGTCTGAACAGCAGCAATAGACCTGTTGAGGGCAGGTTGGGTGCTGTTTAGACTCTCAGGTTCGTGTTCGGCTGCGTTCCCAGGTCCGCCCCCAGCATACTGATTACTGTGCCTCTGCGCTGCTGGCACCCCGGCACTGGCAGAATGGCTCCCCACTGCCTGCTTCCATGGCATCCTCAGCCCTACCCACCCCTTGGGGGTCTTCTCCAGAGAGATCATGTCTCTTGGGACTGGATTCAAATAATCAGAGAAAACCATTTTCTTTACTGTCTTGTTCCATTACACAGTCAATATAAGAAGGAGACATGAGATGGAGAGGCTATTTTGACCCGAGGGGAAAAGGAACTGCCCATAGTGACTAATTCCATTCCTGGCAGCCAACAGGTGTCCCTGGCAGCCAATGGGTGCCCCTTTTAAAAATGTGGTCCTGTCTCCATGGCAGCAACAGTGTGCAATATCTTCCCTGTCTATAAACACGCCTTGGGTTTATTTGAAAAATAACAAATATCTCTTTATTTGGTTTAACCAAATATCTCTTTAATAAGATGTTATAGACTGATTTGGGTAGAAATGAAAATGCATGGCTTTCTCTTTAAAGGGGGTCATGTGTTGACCCCCAGGGAGGCCGAGCATCTACCCCGAGCATCTGCCCTTGCCTTTCTCTCCTGTTCTTCTCTGTGCTCCGTCGACCCACCTGTCCTGTTGACCTTGGGCCTCCTTTGATTGTTAACAAGTGGAGACTCCAGTTAAACATCATGTGGGCAAAGACGCCTTTGCAGGATCTTTCTATAGGCACTAACTATGACTTGGGAGGATTCATGATTCATTGACTTGAACCCAGTGCACAAATTGTTCTTTTCTGGATGTATAACTGGAACATTGTCCTCAAACTCCAAGAGGAAAATGCTTCTGATATAAAGATGGAAATGAGAAATGGGCTTCTAACCAGAACATCATGAGAGCTCGTGCTGCACGTGGATCTGGACACAATGGGAGCCTTTCACTCTGCAGGGCAGTCGAAATGTCAAATAATTCTTGAAGCATAATGTGTGGCTTGTTAATCCCTGCCAACGTCTTATTGCTCTTTGTGTGCTGAAGAAGTTGCGATTGGAGCAGAGTGACAGTGAGAAGGGACATTTGTCAAGACCTCCCCCCACATTTGCCCCACAGCACCCAGAGCCTGCCGGGCACGGACGCCCCCGCCCAGCATCCTCCAGCAGTGAGAGATGCTCCACCAAGTTCACAATCAGAGACGGTGAAGTGCTTTGAACGAGTTACTGATGAATCACTATAGTGATGTCCTCTTGATTAATATTTAAAATACTCATCCAGATCAATAAGAAGGCAGCCCACTGAGTCTACTCCAACAGAAGAATGCACAGAGATCTCAGCAAGTATTCACAGGAGAAAAATGGAAAAGGACAGTGAACAAATGGAAAAAGCCCAGCCCCACAGGTTGCTAAAGAAACGTGAAACAAAAACATGGCAATGCTCACCTTTGCGGGCTGTGCAAGATGGCAAGAATTTTTCTCCCCTAAATGGTCATGCTTTGCGTTTCTGAAGATGTTGGAGGCAGCACAGGGCTGTGCTACTGCTGGGCACATTATGTGGGCTGTGCTTTCTGCTGAGAGATTCACACTCATCTGTGCAGAGCCTGGCTCCGCGTAGTCTCATCCACCTCACTCTCACCCTTGGCCGACACATGAGCAAGGGTGAGAAGCACATTTACCTATCACTGTGCTTTCCAGGAGGTGAAAGCTGAGAAATAACCCAGAGGCCAGGCCAGGACTCCCAAAGGTTGCAGGCACCTTAGTCTCTCCCCGCTTCTGCCCACAGGAGTGAGACTCAGTTGTGTTTATAGTTATTTTTTTCCTTACTGGATTTGTGTGCACCAAACTGAATGAATCATTATCCTGGATTCATGTGTGGTGCTTTTATAAGCTTGTGCCTTTGTAAAAATATCGTGAGCACTTATAAGCCGACCACTGAACATGAATGAATGCTTGAACTTGGCAGTGACTGTATCTGTGTGAGTCCCTCCCTGCCGACCAAGGTCCTGCCGCCTCCTGGCTGGCCTGACCTGTTTCTTCTTCCTGTGCTCCTCTTTACATCACATCACATCACATTATCCTATATATGTACAAATATGTGTTCCAGGAAGATCTCTAACTTGGCGAAAAGAGCATCGTGCTCATGACATCTTTGACGCTTGTTTTACTCCCTGAATATTTGCCATGGGAACCCATCTGTATTCTTGTATGTGGCTATAATGTCTTCGTCTTCACTGCTTCTATTTTCTTTTTTGAAATTTTATTTCTGTTTTTTTTTTTTTTTTTTTTTTTTATGGCTGCATCCATGGCATATGGAAGTTCCCAGGCCAGGAACTGAATCTGAGCTGCAGCTGCCAAGAACTTTGCCATGGCTGTGGCACATCAGATCCTTTAACCTACTGTGCAAGAATGGGGATCAAACCTGCACCTCTGCGGGAACCCAAGCCGCTTCAGTTGGATTCTTAACCCACTGCTCCATAGCAGGAAATCCTCTATTTTATTATATCATGATTTATTAATCCACATTCCTATGAATGAGAATGTGAAATGTTCCCAAGTTTTTGCTCCTGAGAGCAAACACAACAATCCTATCTACATCTGCTGATGTACTTGCAGTTTCTCTCTATGGCATTTGTTTCCTGGGACTTTGTTTGTGATCAAAACAAACTGGACAGTACAGAACACCAGCCGGTCAATCCCTCCCAGTCGGAGGTGGGAGGTTGGAATCCAGGTGTTGGTGGGCAGGGCTGTGTTCTGCGGGAAGGAGCCTTCTGTGTCTCTCACAGCTTCTGTAGATCCCCATGATCTGGGATTCCATGTACATAAAGAACATTTTCTAGATGACAACATTTTAGACGTGGCTTTCAGGGATTAGAGACGAGGATGGGGAAGGCAGGTGGGCTGCAAAAGGGACACTTGTGGTGTCCACATCATCTAGACTGGCCGTGGTGAACACGTGAGCTCTAAAAGGGATGAAATCAGCTGGAACTCAGCACACACACAAACCAGTGTTAGGAAGATGGGGGAGTCGGAGTCATTGCTGCATTGCATATCCTCCTTGTGACTGTTGTGCCATCCTTGGGCAAAATGTTAGCATTCAGGATTAAAAAGTGAATTTATTTCCCCCGTGTGTGTTTTTCTTTTCGGAAGAACTGTTCACCATTAATACTAAATAAGTAAGCAAAGAAATATATAAGTAAATCTGCCACCCCTCCCACCTGGGGCCTCTGCACAGACTTGCTCGTTAAACAGCATCTGGAACAGAAATCGGTGCTTGGCGTGTGGAGTGCCTGCCGTGACTTTTAATTAGAGACTCATACTCAAAAGCACTGCCTGTGTTCCTCTGCCTGCACCATCTTGGTCTGTGCAGTGTTTCTCTTTCCAGTAGCAGTGGCATGCCTAGCACTGTCCCTCAGGGACAGCCACTCCCTTGAATGAGGCCTCCTCAGCACCCCTCAATTTCAAGTAGGTGCCATTGTACCCACCAATTCTGGGGACAAGCTGATGTTTTCAGCAGTCCTAAATGGATGTAAACTTCGTTACGTGGACAAGAAGATTTCCTTTTGGTGCTCATAAGCCACTGTGACTTCATTCTTTCCTCTTTGCTTTGCACATGTTACACCAGCCTGATCTGAGGCCAGAAGGAGCCTGTGCAAGGCCTGTGCTGGTTCTGGTTGTTCAGGTCTGAAGTCTCTGGGGTGCTCGGCCTGCCCAACTGCGTCCTAAATGTCGTGTTTGCATGATGCAGTGCAGAAACATGCAGGCCTTCTCAGTGTGCGCAGAGCAGAGCCTGACGGGCTGTGAAAGTCCTGAGCCCAAGGTGGGAGATGGTCCAGGTGAGGAGGCCTTGAGGGGTGGAGGATGGGTTCCACAGTCTGGCCTGATGCTGGCCCAGGCAGCTCAGGCCCAGGACAAGGCTCAGTCAGACTGAGAAGGAGAGCTTACCTCGAGGGAGCATTTTCTGCAGATTGTCACCTTAGTTGTCTTACCTGCGCGAGTGTGAACTGTGTGCACAGTGGAGCCCAAGTGGCTCTCCAACCCTCTCACATCCCGCAGAGCTAGTAAGTGCTGAGCCCCACGCAGACGGTGAGTGATGGTGAGTGACATGTTCTGGGATGTTTCCTGAAGGCTGAGTGGCCCTTGGCAACGCCCAAGCCAAGTTGATGCCCCCACTGACCCTGAATCTCCGCTCCTGCAGCCACCTCTTTTCTCCCCGTCTCAGCCTTTCTGCAGCCAGTGCCGCTTGTCCAGGCAGGTGGTTCTGAGAAGTGTTTCATGAGGCTCCTCAAAAGGCCTCCAGGAGTGTCCATGTAGCCACAACTGGAGAAATGTCCTCGTGTTGGCCTCGTTACCCTGTTTCTGCTCGCTGGGGTTACAGTCCCAAATATACCTCCTGCAGACTTCATTGCAGGCTCTCCTTTTGGTTGAACCAGGCATAGACCCCTCTACTCCCCAAATGCTCGTAATATAGGAAACAAAGTCCCGATAGGGCTCCTCTTGTGTATCATTGATCAAGGAAAACCCATTCTCTCATTAGCCTTCCAAGGTCTCATTTGGAATTTCAAGGCTTTAAAAGGTTATGTCCCTCACCTAATTTTTTTTTTTTTTTTTTTTTTTTGTCTTTTTGCCATTTCTTGGTCCGCTCCTGCGGCATATGGAGGTTCCCAGGCTAGGGGTCGAATCAGAGCTGGAGCCACCAGCCTATGCCAGAGCCACAGCAACGCGGGATCCGAGCCGCGTCTGCAACCTACACCACAGCTCACGGCAACGCCGGATCGTTAACCCACTGAGCAAGGGCAGGCACCGAACCCGAAACCTCATGGTTCCTAGTCAGACTCGTTAACCACTGCGCCACGACGGGAACTCCCCTCACCTAATTTTTTAACCTTCTCCTTTTACTTCCAAAGAAATCGTCAGTCTCTGAAAGGATGAGGTCCTTAGGAGAGATGAGTTCATAGCATAAACTTCTGATGGAGGGATGGGAATGAGAAGGAAGGAAGACTTAAAGGCAGGTGAGAGGCCTCCAGAAAGTGGGGAGGGGTGAGCAGGGGCCAGGTAGACATTCTGCATGGAAACCAATATGGCACCACCGAACCCAGATGCTTAGGAAGCGGCCTGTTAGGCGTAACAAGGGCCGAACTTTACTGTAGCTGTCTGTGTGCTCGAGGCTTTGGGGGACATCTCACACACTATTAAAATTCACAACCTCTGAGGGAGGCAGGTGAGAAACAAACCAAGGGTGATCCTTCAGCCCGTTGGCTTTTCCAACACCCAGTGCTGGTGGGTCTGACTCTGGAGGCTGGGCTTTGATGAACCATGGGCTGTGACGGTACTTGTCTAAAGTAATGGCTGTTGTCTCATTCTAGACTAAAGCTGTCCATCATGTTTTATTCTTATTCACTTCTGATGCTAAATGTGTTTAGCCTGACACTAACACCCCACATGCCCCTCACTCGCTTGTCACCATCACCCTGATGGGCTTGTGATGTTTACCTACAACTCTGTGGTTTATTTCAGATCTTAGCTGAGGGTCATGCAAAAGCTTCAGTTTCCTTCCTCTTGTAACGAAATGTCAGCCATCTTCTTCGGCTTTTGCAGACTTTTTAATGTAGCAATTTCCTGTCTCTTAAAGGTAAGCTTCAGAAATCATTGAATCATGAAAGTGTTAGAACTAGAGAAAACGTTAGCAATCACGTACTTTTTGTTACCAAACTGAGCCTCAGAGATGTTAAAGGACTTACACCGCAGGTGACTGTAAATCACTGTAAAACTCTGGCCTCCTGTCTCCCATTCAGTGGTCTCACCATACAGAATATCTCATGGAAAGATCTGGTGTACAATAGAAAGTTACATTGTCTTTGCTATATACATCCCTGAAAGTTAAAATTCACTTTTGGTACAGGCTGTGTCTAAAATTATGTTATTAACAAACTCTTCCTCTGGGATCCACAGGCATTGTTATTGTCAGCTGAAAGAAAAAACGCACAGCCTAAAGAGCTTGAGTAAAGTTTTATTCAGGGTCTTTCTGAGGACTGTAGCCTGGAGACAGCCTCTCAGGAGCTCTGGGGAAACAGCTCAGCAGAAGTTGGGGGAGAAGCCAGGTTACATGTGCTTTTTGGTGAGAGGACCTGTGCCATCAGTTATATACCTGGGTAAGAGGTTACTGCTGGTCACAAGGGAGAGACATCGTAGGTTAATGATTTTTGTGCTTTTTTCTATATGGGAAGATGCAGGCATCTGGGTTCATTAAAACTCTTCCTGGAGTTCCCGTCGTGGCTCAGTGGTTAATGAATCCGACTAGGAACCATGAGGTTGCGGGTTCAATCCCTGGCCTCACTCAGTGGGTTAAGGATCCGGCGTTGCTGTGGCTATGGCATGGCTGTGGCGGGGGCTACAGCTCTGGTTAGACCCCTAGCCTGGGAACCTCCATATGCTGTGGGTGCGGCCCTAGAAAGACAAAAAAAGACAAAAAAAACCCCGCTGAAACCCAAAAAACAAAACAAAACTCTTCCTGAAGGATACCCCATTGTGGTTCACAGGGTTAAGAACTTGACATAGTGTTGGTGTGGATGTGGGTTTGATCCCTGGCCTCACTCACTGGACTAAGGGTCCGGCGTTGTCACAAGCATAGGTCACAGATGTGGCTCAGATCCCTCATTGCTGTGGCTGTGGTGTAGGTCTCAGCTACAGCTCTGGTGAGACCCCTCGCCTGGGAACTTCCATATGCTGCAGGTGCGGCCCTAAAAAAAAAAGAAAAAAATTCTTCCCGAAATACACAGCTACCTACCTAAGGGGTCTGCTCATCGAAAGCACAGGCATCCTGATACCTTCCTCATGCCTCTGTCTGAAGCACAGGACACTGTCAGCCTGAGACTGTAGCGGGTTAATCCTTACAGAACTTGGTGATGCGCAGAGCTCTTTGTTCTTTGCTGACATTGTGTGTGTCATGCAGGTTAAGATCCTATGGAAGGAATGTGTGTGTCCCTCTGAAACTCTGGTGTTGGGACCTAAGCCCCAGTGGGATAGGGTGAGGAGGTGGGGCCTGTTGGAGGTGATGAGGTCAGGAAAGTGGGGCCCTCATGACGGGATTAGTGCCCTGGCAGACAGGACCCAGAGGGCCCCTTGTCCCTTCTTCCACGTGCGGACATAGCGAGATGTGGGGCCATCTGCAGCTCAGAGGAGAACTTCACCGGACCCCAGCCTTGCTGGCACCTGACCTTAGACTCCCAGCCTCCAGAGCTGTGAGAAATTCATTTCCTTTGTTTATGAGACATGCAGCCTCTGGCACTTTGTTACATCAGCCTGAATGGACTAAGGTATTAAAAAAAAAAACTAGGGGAGTTCCCGTCGTGGCGCAGTGGTTAACGAATCCAACTAGGAACCGTGAAGTTGTGGGTTCGGTCCCTGCCCTTGCTCAGTGGGTTAACGATCCGGCGTTGCCGTGAGCTCTGGTGTAGGTTGCAGACGCGGCTCGGATCCCGTGTTGCTGTGGCTCTGGCGTAGGCCGGTGGCTACAGCTCCGATTCGACCCCTAGCCTGGGAACCTCCATATGCCGCGGGAGCGGCCCAAGAAATAGCAACAACAACAACAACAACAACAACAACAAAAAAAGACAAAAAAAAAAAAAAAAACTAGGAAATACATTTAAATTTGCACGCAGGTGAGTTCCCAGGCAAACGGTGCTGAATGAATGTTGGTGTACATTAAGCCTCTTGCAACGTGGGTCATGATAGTCCACCTATTTGAAAGGAGACACATCTAATTGAAGCTGCAGCCTAGGAAAAGTGAGCTTCTGTGGATGCTATTAAGGTTGCTTAGCTTTAATCACATGTCCACAGGAATGATTCTATAATTGCTCTTATTTCATTTTAATTGGGAGATTTAAGTAATATACCCTAAATGTTGTATGCATACAACAGATGGTATAGGAAATTATTTTAGGAGACACCCCAACAAATACATTTTATTTAAATATCTTTAGAGAGTTCCCTGGTAGTCTAGTGTTTAGGACTTGGAACTTTTACTGTTGCGGCCCAGCTTCAATCCCCGGTCTGGGAACTGAGATCCTACATCAAGCATCTGCATGGTGTAGCAAAAAAAAATAAAAATAAAAAAAATTTTTAAATCTCTATTTCATATGTATTAAAATGTACTGCAAAACGCATATTGATTAAAAAAAAAAAAAACCAACAACTGGTACCTGACATACTCAGAGTTAAAACTCAACAAGAAAACCATACCATTTTTAAAATAAGCAAAGATCTGAATAGCTACCTCACCAAAGAAGATATGCAGATAGAAAGTAAGCATATGAAAAGATGCTCTAAATAGTATGTCACTAGAGAATTGCCAATCAGAACAGCAATGAGACAGCACTACACATTAGAATGGCCAGAATCCTGAACACTGACAACGCCAAATGCTGATGAGGATGTGGAACAACAGGAATGCACATTTATTGCTGGGTAGGGATGCAAAATGGTGCAGCCACTTGGGAAACAGCTTGGCTGCTTCTTATAAAACTAACCACAGTCTTATCATGTGATCCAGCAAGCACACTCCTTGGTATTTACCCAAAGGAGTTGAAAACTGAGGTCCACACAAGAATCTGCATTGATGTTTATAGCAGCTTTATTCATAATTGCCAAAACTTGGAAACAAGCAAGATGTCCTTCAGTAGGTGCATGGATAAACTATGGCCCATCCAGATAATGGAATATTATTCAACAATAAAAAGAAATGAATTAGCAGAGTTCCTGCTGTGGCACAGTGGGTTAAGAATCCAATTGCAGTGGCTTGGGTCACTGTGGAGGCACAGGTTCGATCCCCAGCCCAGCACAGTGGGTTAAGGTATCTGGTCTGGCTTAAGTGGCAGCTGCAGCTTGGGAACTTCCATATGCTGTGGGTGCAGCCAGGAAAAAAAAAAGAGGACAGAAATGAGTTAGCAAGCTGCAAAAAAAGACATGGAGAAATCTTAAATGCACATTGCTCACTGAAAGAATCCAGTCTGAAAAGGATGCATACTGTATGATTCTGACCATGACATTCTGGGAAAGGCAATATAGAGACAGTAAAAAGTGGATGGCAGGGGTTCAAGATTTGCGGGAGGGGGAGCAGGGAAAGGGGCAAATAGGTAGGACACAGAAATTTTCGGGGCAGTGAAACTGTTCTCTATGATGCTATAATGGCGGATACATGACAGGCATTTGTCAAAATTCATAGAACTGTACAAAAATTAACCTTGATGTAAAGTATGAAATTTAATTAATACTAATGTATTAATGTTGGTTCCTTAATTGTAACAAATGTAACCTGCCAAGGGAAGGTGTAATTAGTAGGAGAAACTGTACATTGTGGGGAAAGGCGACCTGGAAGTCCCTGTACCAGCTGCTCAATTCTTCTGAAAATGTAAAACTGTAGGGGAAAAACCTCTATTAATTAAAAAACCCTTTGGAGTTCCTGTCGTGGCGCAGTGGCTAACGAATACTAGGAACTGTGAGGTTGCGGGTTCCATTCCTGGCCTTGCTCAGTGGGTTAAGGATCCGGCGTTGCCATGAGCTGTGGTGTATGTAGGTCGCAGATGCAGCTTGGCTCTGGTGTTGCTGTGGCTGTGGTGTAGGCTGGTGGCTACAGCTCAGATTAGACCCCTACCCTGAGAACCTCCATATGCTGGGGAAAAGGCCCTAGAAAAGGCAGAAAGACAAAAAAAAAAGAAAAAGAAAAAGAAAGAAAACCTCAGAGTTGTCGCTCAATAAATAAATGTCACCTGTTTTTATTATGAGCGGCCAGTACGTGCCAGTCACCGCCTGAGCACTGGGGGTCAGGCCTGTATCAGAAACGGCCAGGGTCTGGCGCTGCTCCTGAGAAAGTGTGTATGGAGAGATCTGCCACCAGGTGGCGCTCCCCCCACCCCGACTCTAAGTGTCTGTTTTTGTCTTTCATTTTTTCTTCATTTCCTCCATTCTGTTCCTGTCTTTTCCTTCTCCCTTTTCTGTGTGTTCACTGTCTCCCCTGGATCCATCACAGGAGATAGAACTCAGCCCTGCTCTCTCCTTGAGTGGGGTTCCACCTTGGCCAGGGGTGGGGAGGGCCCAGGCGTGTTGACTAGTGAGCACCCAGGGCCACACGTGGTAGCCTTTGCAGTCGTGGCTCCGCGGAAAAGTCATGCTGACCGGCCAGAGCGCTGGGTGAGCGGTGAGGCTGCTCTGGAAGGAGGCTGCTGTCCTGGGGCTCCCACTCGCATCTTTCTCGCCCGGTTCCTTGCCCCGTTGCTCCCTGCAGTTGGGCCTGGCACCCCCCCTCCCCCCCCCCGCCATGTGATGAATCATCAGAAAACCGACCTCACTGAGACGGGATCTTGCTTGTGGCCCCTCACCCCCGCCCTGGCGGGAGCAGGCACCCCCAGACCACCCTCAGTCCCACCGGCCTTGCTGCCTGCAAGTCTCCCCACCTGGGGGCAGGATTAAAAAATACAGTCTAGGAGTTCCCGTCGTAGCGCAGTGGTTAATGATTCCAACTAGGAACCATGAGGTTGCGGGTTCGGTCCCTGCACTTGCTCAGTGGGTTCGGTCCCTGCACTTGCTCAGTGGGTTAACGATCCGGCGTTGCCCTGAGCTGTGGTGTAGGTCGCTGACGCGGCTCAGATCCCCCGTTGCTGTGGCTCTGGTGTAGGCCAGCAGCTACAGCTCCAATTTGACCCCTAGCCTGGGAACCTCCATATGCCGCGGGAGCAGCCCAAGAAATGGCAAAAAGACAAAAAAAAAAAAAAAAAAAAATACAGTCTAGTAGGGAAAACAGACACTGAGCTAACAGACGACATGAAAATGTGTGAGCGATTTGGCTACAGACAGGAGACGCCTCATGCAGGTTGGGTCTGAAGGCCAAGCTGGACCCAACAGAGGGAGGGGGATCAGCAGGCCCAGAGAGCCATCCATGTCACCACCATTCCGGGGACACAGAGTCAGGAGGCTGCGGAGGGATCTCCAGGGCAATGAAAAGGATCATGATAAACAACTTGTATTCTCCTTGGGAGGAGGAAAAAGCCGATCCACAAAATTGCATTAAAATTAAAACATGAATTTCTCAAGTGACAAACCAAAATAATAGGCCACAGAATGGAGAAGACATTTGGAACACATTTATCTGATAAAACATTAGTAATAAGAATATATAAAGAATTACCATAAATCGTGGAGTTCCCTGGTAGTGCAGCAGGTTAAGGATCCTGAATTGTCTCTGCCGTGGCTTGGGTTCCATCCCTGGCCGGGGAACTTCCTCATGCTGTGTGCTGTGGGCACAGCCAAAAAAAAAAAAAAAAAAAAAATTGCTGTAGATCAGTTAAAAAATAAGCCTAATGTTTAAAACAGGCAAAAATCAGAAGAGGCAAATCAGTGAAGAGGAAAAATAAATGAAGAAGAATTCAACCTCACTAGAAATTAGGACAACTCCTTAAGACCGCACAGGCTGACAAAAACTAAGGTGGTGCTGACCAGAAGGTGATGGGGGTATAGAGCACCAGGAGTCTTTGGACACTGCTGGTAAGAATGTGAAGTATTGCAATCACATTGGAAAACTGTCTTAAATCTTTGTAACTCCACTCCTTCAGCCAAGCACATCTCTTTCCACATGTATAAGAATGTTTAGAGCCATATGATTTGTGATAGCAGAAAAAAAAGAGAGAGAGAGAGAATTAGAAATAACCTAAATATCACCAACAGGAGAAGAGAGAAGAAAATTGCAATATAGTCATGAAGCAGAACTGTTTACAGCAGTGACAATGAGCAAGGTATCTATCCCAATATAGAAAAAGAAAACAAATGCACCAAAATATATACATCAGGCTGCACTTATATAAAGTAGGCAAACAATACTGCCTGCAGCTTGGAGACAGAGGCGGTGACCACATGGAGATCATCACGCTAACAGTGACATAGCCTGAGCTCTGCCTCTGTGGGCTGCTTCTTGGAGGGCGAGCTTGGGGTTGAGGGAGTGGCAGGAATGGCACAGGCAGGTCTGCTTTTGCAGCTGTGAGGGTGCTGGACACAGTCCTGGGCAGGCCCCCCTGAAGTTGTACAGAATAGAGACTGTAGGGACACAGGTCTCCAAGTGCAGTAGGCTGTGCCTGGAGCAATACTACATCCCTCTGTACAGTGTAGCTCACAGAATGTGTTTTGCCACCCATAGCGCAGGAACTGACAGGCTATCCAAGTGTTTTCGCTTAGGAGTGAAGGGTCAGGCTTACATTTTATTTATTTTACTTTATTTTATTTTATTTCATTTTATTATCTTCTGTCTTTTTAGAGCCACACTCGTGGCATATGGAGGTTACCAGGCTAGGGGTCCAATTGGAGCTATAGCCACTGGCCTATACCAGAACCATAGAAACACAGGATCCAAGCTGCATCTGTGACCTACACCACAGCTCACGGCAATGCCAGATCCTTAACCAGCTGAGCGAGGTCAGGGATTGAACCTACATCCTCATGGATACTAGTCGGGTTCATTAACCACGGAGCCACGACAGGAATGCCCAGGCTTACAGTTTAGAAAGGTAACTCTGATGACAAGACTGAAGAGGAGACAGGGAGGGGGAAGTGTGTGGAAACGGGGAGGGTAACTAAGAGGATTCAGGTTGAGGTTAGGCTCTGGCAGCAGAATGAGAAAGGAAGCCATGGAATTGAAATTAGCTGAATCTGGAGACAGGTTGCAGGGGCTGCTAGCGAGGTCATTGTCAGAGAGGGCGCAGACAACTGCAGGCCGGGAAGAAAGGATGTCTTAGGAACAGGATCGTTGGGAGGGGAGAGGAGAGTTTGGAGGGGAGGAGGGTGGGTTCAGTCTTGACTAAGAGGGCTTTGGCCTGATGCCAGGATGCAGTGTTTGGTGGTGTGGGTCCAAAGCCCCAGAGCTCAGGAGTGGGACACACCGGGAGAGTCAGGCACATGCTCCCTGAAGACGTGGGGAATGTGAGCCTCCTGCGGGAGGGAGTGGAGATGGGGACACAGAAGCTTTGAGAGGGGCTCTGCTTACAGGGCAGGGGCAGGGGGCATGGCCGAGCTGCTCGAGAGGAAGGATGGTGCAGAGTGTGGGGTGCAGAGGCTGATGGCCAAGCCCTGGGCTGGTTTGAGCAGTCTCAGGACCTGGGCCAGCCAGGGGTGAGCTGAGGGTATGACAACCACGCATGGACAATGTCTGTGTGGACAAGGCCACACGTCCCTCCTCGGCAAGGCCAGCAGATGAAGATAAAGGTGATGTGGATGCAGACAGGCCTTGTTGGTCTTAGATGGAGGGAGAAGTTGCTGGAGCAGGCCAGTGGGGTGGGGACGGATGGACTGGTCCCTCTCTTCTCTGTCACTTGGCCCTAGGGGCCCAGTTGCAGACACTGGGGCTGGCTGAGTTCAGACCGATGGGCGGGGGATGACACTGCCCTCCCTTTAATCTTCTCTGTCACTTGGCCCTAGGGGCCCATTTGCCCATTTGCAGACACTGGGGCTGGCTGAGTTCAGACCAATGGGTGGGGGGTGATACTGCCCTCCCTTTAAACGTGGCTGGCTCTTCAGGCCCCACCTCCCTAGACAGGAGCAGCAGGTATCACTGGGCAATGAACCTGGGGTCTGAGTTTGCTTGTGAGTCTTTAGTACATTTTCTTTTTCCTTATGGCCAAGAGTAAGCGTCAAACCTGTGATTGGTAGGCAAGCAGGACACCCTGAACCCTAGAAGTGTTCTGTTTCTGGGCCATCGACTCTTAACTCTTATCCGACAGACTCCCCCCCTCCCCCCCCCAAAAAAAAGTGTTTGAGCTTTTATGGTTGAGGCACGGAGCAGTGAGATCATTGAAACTGCCCAGGCCTTGGAGAGACCTAGTTCTGCTTTCCCATTTTACATACCTAGGCAGGTAAGACTCAGTTGAGATAAAACCTCTTCTTTGTTAGGGGGGGAAATTGAACAGATGAGGGTTTTCTGCCTGCAAATAGCCATAACTAAGAACATTTCTGTGTTTTATCTACTCAGGAAAAAAATGATTAGACTTTTCTCCCCACCACGAAAGGAAAACAGCTTCTCTCATTTTCTGGAAGAGTGAACTGAAGCTATTAACCAAGGCTGAAGGCTAGTGAGCCTGGAAAATTGCTAGGAGGTAACGTTCCAGTGGAATCCCAGAGCACATGGTGTGTTTTTGTTGCTTTAAGTGGAAGTTCACATGCAGATTATACTTTGCCATTTTCTTGGGCCGCTGCCGCGGCATATGGAGGTTCCCAGGCTAGGGGTTGAATAGGAGCTGTAGCTACCAGCCTACACCAGAGCCACAGCAACGCAGGATCTGAGCTGCGTCTGCGACCTACACCACAGCTCACAGCAACGCCAGATCCTTAACCCACTGAGCAAGGCCAGGGATCGAACCTGCAACCTCATGGTTCCTAGTCAGATTCCTGAACCACTGAGCCACGACGGGAACTCCACACATGCAGATTATACTTTGGGAATGGTAGTTTATGTCACTTAAGTTCATACTGAACATTGCCTGGGACATTTTCTCTAAATGGAAATTCAAAAGATTCATTGAGTGCAATTAAACAAGATAAATCTATGTGTTATTTCACAGAGTGGGGAGAATGGCTGCAGAGTTTGGGAGTCTATGTAGCTGAGTCAGGGGTATGTATTTAGTTGTGTTGCCAAGATGGTTTATTGTCTTTTCCCAGGAACCGGCTGTTGGTGAGTCTGTAGCCACAGGATGCATGTGCTGGGCAGTCCTTTCATGACCCAACAGCTTCCACTGGCCTGAAGCCCTAAGCAGTACAAGGAAGAAAGAACAGTGTGAATCGCTGGTTCTTGACGGATGTGCCTTAGGTGAGGAGTGAGCGTGCTGAATCTTCTACTGCATCTGGAGGAGGAGAAGGAGCCTTGGTGACATAGGCAGGTGCTTCTGCTTCAACCTTTGGTGCAAGTGAATAAAGAAAGAAATAAAGACACCAGAAAGCTGGGAGGTGCTGGAGAGGGATCCAGGCATAAACCTGGACGACAGAGATGGAGCTGGTGAGGATAAAAGTCACGCAGAAAATGTTCTAGGGTGCAGAACCGAAGGTCTCTTGAGGACAGCTCTGCTACTTGTTTCTCAGGAATTTTGAGTAAGAAAGTTACTTTACTCCTTTGGGCCTCTGTCCTCATGTGTAGAAGTGGGCTAACAACCCCCCTCTACTCAAATGCTAGGATCAGGGATAACACAGATGAAGCATTTTACTCCAGAGGGATAAATTGATATTATTATGAAGGATCAAAACTTCACTTTTTTTTCTTTTTACAGCTGCACCTGTGGTGTATGGAAGTTCCAGGGTCAGGGATGGAATTGTAGCTGCAGCTGGAGTCTATGCCACAGCCACAACAATACCAGATCCAAGACGCATCTGTGACCTACACCATAGCTTGTGGCAATGTCTGATCATTAACCCACTGAGCAAGGCCAGGGATCAAACTCGCATCCCCACAGACACTATCTCCGTTTCTTAACCTGCTGAGTCACAATAGGAACTGTGAATCAGAACTTCAGAATGCCTCCAAAATGAATTTAAATGCCTCTTTGTCCCTATTATTAGGATAATGTGAAACTTTTATTCAGAGTTTTGACTGTTCCCTTTTTAGCATTTTTTAGGGCTGAATCTGTTATTTTATATAGTTTTAAGAGAGTGAACACTATATTTCTGTAAAGTAATAAGTAGTGTTAGGCATAAAAAACCCTGAAATCTGCATTTCCTTCTTGCACCATTTTAACTTCCTAGTAGCTATAATCTTCATGGTCCTCAGTTTCTCCACTCACTTTAATAGTACAGGAGTGAAAGCTATACTGTTGTTAAAGAGGGTGACCTGGTGCCTGGTGCATAGTGAGCATTCAATGAATTAAAAGATAGGTAGATAGATAGATGATAGATTGATAATAGATCAATGATGGAGAGATATAAAAGATAGATATAGATAGACAATTGATAAACAATAGATGATATAATTAGATAATTTTTTTGACCACACCTGTGGCATGTGGAAATTCCTAGGCCAGGCATCAAATCCCTGCCGCAGCAGTGACAATGCCGTATCCTTAACCTGCTGAGCCACAGGGAAATCTATTGATAGATAATAGATAGATGATTATTGAACAATAGATAGTTGATAGATAATAAACTGATAGATAGGAGTTAGATAATTACATATATACATAATACATAATAGATACACAAATACACACATAATATATACATACACACATATATACATAATACATATATAAAACAAGCAGTCCCTTGTATGATCACTCACCATATCTTGTCACCACTCACAACTGCTTTTTCTTTTGGTGTCTTGTCTTCTTATTGACAGCAAACTCACACAGTCTAGGGAGAGAAGAGAATGCCCTCAAGTATTAAAACCCTATAGCTAATATCATAATTAATGGTAATAGACTGAATTCTTTCTCGCTAATATCAAAGATATTTTCTGTTTCCCTGTCTATCCATTAGTACTAGAACTATTATTAGAGGTACTATCCAGTGCATTAAAGCAAGAAAAAGAAATAAAAGACTCAATATTGGAAAATAAATAAAATACTTTATAGAAATCATAATCATTTATTTTAAAAAATCTTTTGGAATCTACAGGGAAAGCTACTATGATTTATGAATAAGCATAACAAAGTTTCAGGATAAAGAGCCAATACTGAAAAAATCACTGAAAAATCAAGTGGAAGCTAGATAAACTATATATTTAACAAAACATCAAAAACATGAAATACTTGGGAGGGATATATTTGACTAAAGATGGGCAAGACTTGATCACTGAACACTACAAAATGTAGCTGAGAGAAATTAAGGGAGACTTGAACAAATGAAGAGAGATACTGTGATCATAGATTGGATAACTTCATATTGTGAAAGTGTGAACTTACCCCCAAATTAATCTATGAATTAATGTAATTCTATTCAAAATCTCAGCTGGCTTTTTTTTTTTTTTTTTTTTTTTTAGAAATTGACAAGCTGACTTTAAAATTCAGGAAATGTCAAAATGACCTAGAATAGACAAAACAACTTTGAAAAAGAACAAATTTAGAGAACTTAATACTACTTGGTTTCAAGACTTATAAAGTTAGAATATGGGAGCTCCTGCTCTGGTGCCATGGGTTAAGGATCCAGAGGCACTGCTGCAGCTCTGGTTTAGGCTGCAGCTATGGCTCGGATTCAGTCCCTGACCTGGGAACTTCCATGTGCTGTGGGTGTGGCAATAAATAAATAAATAAATAAATAAAGCTACAGACTTAAAGACAGTGTAGCATTGGAAAAAAGATAAGCAAATGGAGTAATGTAACAGCAGAGAATGGAGTTCAAAATAGACTGATATATATATATAATCAATTATTTTAAACAATGTTGGTGAGGTAGTTCAATTGAGAAATGCTAATGATTTAACTAAATAGTGCTGAAACAACTGCATAACATATTGAAAAAAATGAAACTCAACCCCTACCTCATAATATATACGAAAATTAACCCAAGATGGAGAAAAACCTAAAAATAAGACCTAAAACTTCCAGAATAAGATCTAGAAAAGCTTAGTGACTTTATATTTGGCAAAGTTTCTTAAAAATAAAACAAAAGGCATGGAACAACTGACAGTTTGGACTTCAAAAAATAAAAACTTCTACTGTTCAAAAAAAATGCTGTTATGAAAATAAAAGGCGAGGCACATACCAGGAGAAAATATTGCAAAATAGATCTAACAGAGGAGTTCCCATTGTGGCACAGCAGAAACGAATCCCGCCAGTATCCATGAGGATGTGGGTTCAATCCCTGGCCTTGCTCAGTGGGTCAGGGATCTGACTTTGCCATGAGCTGCAGTGTAGGTTACAGATGTGGCTTGGGTCCTGTGTTGCTGTGGCTGTGGCTGTGGCTGGGACTACAGCTCTGATTTGAGCCCTAGACTGGGAACTTCCATATGCCATCATTGTGGCCCTAAAAAGAAAAAAATGAAACAAAATATATATCTGACAAAGAAATTGTACTTGGAATATATAAATAACTACAACTTAATAACAAGATGACAAACAATTCAATTGAAAATGGGAAAAAGATTTCAACCAATAATACATCAGGGACAATAATACATGGATAGCAAATAAGCAAATGAAAAGATGCTCAACCTCATTAATTATTAAAGAAAGGCAAATTAAAACCACAATGAGATACCAGTACACACCCATTAGAACTACTAAAATTCAAAAGGCTGACAAAACCAAGTGTTGGAGAGAAAGTAGATCAGCTGGAATGTCATGCATTGGGTGCAGAAATGTAAGATGGCACACTTTGGAAAACAGCTTCTAAAGAAATTAGGATGTGACTACCACATGACCCTGCAATGCCACTCCTAGGTATTTACCCATGAGAAATGAAAGTATATGTCTATGCCAAGACACAAATGTTCATGGCAGTTTAATTTGCCATCAGGACTGGTATGGGGGCAAAGCAAGTGGGGTATTTGTACAAACCTGATAGTGAGCTCCTTCTTAAGTTTCATGCACAAGGTGCCTTTCTCTTGCCCTCGTCTGGATTCTGTTTATGATAGTCAACACTTGAAAACAATCTAAACATCCATCTACAGATGGGCGGTTAGAGAATCTGCTACATCCATACCATGAAGCATGATGCTGTGTTTGCTTCAACAGCATAAAAACAGATTCCTGCATAAGGATGACATGCAAATTTCTGAAGCGCTTCATATTTTTTAAGACATAAGTCCTAAAAATGTAATATACAGCATAGTAATATGGTTAATAATATTATATGTATATTTGAAAGTTGCTAAGAGAATAGATCTTAAAAGTTCTCAGCAAAAGGAAAAAAGTTGTAAATGTGTGGGGTGATGGATGTTAACTAGATTTACTGTGATCATTTCACAGTATTTACAATTATCAAATCATTAAGCTGTACAAACTGAAACTAATGTAATGTTATAGGGTGGTCATATCAATACAAAAAGACAAATTCTATTCAGCAATGAAAAGAGACAAATTATTGATTCATGCAGTAACATGGATAAATTTCAAAACGATTATTCTGAGTGAAAGAAGTTATAGACAAAAAGAATACATGAGTTATGAATTCCATTTATATAAAACTTTAGAAAATGTACTTAATCTATAGTGACAGAAAGAAGATCAGTGGTTGCCAGGGAAATGAGCAAGAAGTGGGGGGGGGGGGGAATACCAAGGGGAAAATAGGAAGTTTGGGGAGTGATAGCATATGTTCACACCTTGACTGTACTGATGGTTTCACATCTGTATACATGTTATACATCATTAAACTTCACTCTTCAGTATGTGCTGTTTATTCTATGTCAATTATGTCTAAATAAAGCTGTTAAAGATAAAATGAGGCATGATAAATCTTAAGACATGAATCCTTTTTGGATCCTGATTGGGAAAACAAATTTCAGGGACAATTGAGAGTGTTTGAATATGGATTAGGTATTAACTATATTAGATTATTGGTAGTTTTCATAGGTATAACCATGGTATTGTGGATGTGAGAAAATGCCAGTATTCTTAGGATTCCTAATGAACTCTTGAAAGTATGCATGATGAGGATCCAGACTTGAGCACAGCATGAGGAATCTGCAAGACACTAATGGCTGAGAGAGGTCTTACAAACTTTAGATGATAACCTCCACAAGAAAAAAGATGGATAACTGACTCTTCATTACCCACAACAGAAACCAAGCTAGAAAGAGAACATTTTCAATGGATTGAAGAAAAATGATTGTCAGTATAGAGTTATTTAACCAGAAAAAGTATCTTGCAAGAATGAGGGAAAAATAAAGACATTTTCAGGTGAACAAAAAAATGAGAGTATTTGGCACTAGTCATGCTTACTGAGTGAAATTGTAAAGTGTGTGTATGACACAGAGAAAGAGATAGCAGATGAAGGTCAGAGATATAAGAAGGAACACGAGATCAAAAAAATGGGAACATATCTAGGTATATCTAGACAAATTAGACTAAGTGAGATAATGTAATAATATCTTCTGAAGCTTACATGTAGAATTAAAACACAGACCAACAATAGCATATAAATTAGGAGAAGGGTAAATATACTGATTAGCATTTTACTTTCATTAGTGTCATTTGAAGTTTCTAGGGTTCCCTTAACAGAATAGAGTGTATACATCAAAACCACTATGAGGTAACAACTTACACCAGTCAGAATGGCCATCATCGAAAAGTCTGCAAACAATTAAGTGCTGGAGAGGGTGTGGAGAAAAAGGAACCCTATTACACTGTTGGTGGGAATGTAAATTGGTGCATTTCCACTGTGGAAAACAGTATGGAGATTCCTCAGAAAACTAAAAATAGAACTCCCATTTGATCCAGCAATCCCACTCCTGGGTATCTATCCAGAGGAAACCATGACTCGAAAAGACACATGTACTCCAATGTTTATTGCAGCACTATTTGCAATAGCCAAGACATGGAAACAACCTAAATGTCCATCGACAGAGGAGTGGATCAACAAGATGGGGTACATATACACAATGGAATATTACTCAGCCATTAAAAGGAACAAAATACCAGCATTTTTAGCAAAATGGATGGACCTAGAAATTATTATGCTAAGTGAAGTCCGTCAGACAATGAGACACCAGCATCAAATGCTGTCACTGACATGTGGAATCTGAAAAAAGGACATAATGAACTTTTTTGCAGAACAGATACTGACTCACAGACTTTGAAAAACTTACAGTTTCCAAAGGAGAGAGAGGGGGTGGGGGGATGCTGGGGGTTTGGCATGGAATATAAAATTGGGTTGTAATGATCATTGCACAACTATAAATGTCATAAATTCATTGAGCAATATAAAAAAAAAGAATAGAGTATGTAACTTTCAAATTAGTAAAAGGCAAAAAGTAGGATAAGAAAAAAAATGTCAATCCAAAAGAAGGCAAGAAAGAGGAGAAAAGTAAACTTAGACGACTTGGGGAGAAACTGAAAGCAAAAAATAATAGGCACAAATATTTTTCTTACTGTATTTAAAAAATCAATACCAGAAGGCAAATGCAAGAATACTCATAGCAGTATGTTTTTTTAACAAAACAGAAGTTGACAAAGCCCAACAACAATGAACTAAATGAATACTCTATGGCATATCTTAGAGTGAAATACTACACAACAGTGAAAACAAACGAACTCCAGAGATATGTGTCAGCATCATTGATTCCACAAACACAATACTGAGCAAAGAAGCAAGAAGCAGAAGAATTCTGAAGAACTTTAAGAAAAAGTTCCAAAGTTGGACCAATTGACAAATACTTCCTTTAGTTAAAGACATCTAAATAACTAGACTGCACAGCCATAAAGGCAGGGAATGCTAGTATAGAATCAGAGGAGCAGGCATCTCGAGGGGAGGAGTTCTCGGGATGGGGGTGAGAATGGGGGCTGGTCATGGGGGGAATCACATTTGGGCCTTCCACAATCTTGGTCCTATTTTCTAGATGTTCCCTCTGTGTTGGTTCTGGGGAGCATACATTTTTATGCCCCTGTCTTATGTCTGATATAGTTATCAACTTAAAAAAGGAAGAAAAGAACAGTCCTCCAAGGAACCCTCTGAGACAGTAAAGAGGATGAGTCTAGAGACCCAACCTACATACAGTCTACAAGGTTGAATGCTGAAGAAATGGAAAATTTGGATAAACCAATGAGTAAAGAGATTGAAACAGTAAACAACAGTCTCCCACCAAAGAAAAGCCCAGGACTCGATGGTTTCGCCGCTGAATTCTACCAAACATTTAAAGAAGAATTAATACCAATTCTCCTCAAACTCTTTCAAAACATTGAAGAGAGGGAACACTTCCAAACTCATTTTCAAGGCCAGAATTACCCTGATACCAAAGCAGATAAGGACACTACAAGACAACTCTAGGTTGGTGTCCCCGATGAACGTAGATGCAGACATTTTCAACAAAATTCTAAAAACTGAATTCAGTATCGCATGAAAAGGATCATACACCATGATCAAATGGAATTTATCCTTGGAAAGCAATAAAAACAATAAACGTGATACACGATATTAATAGAATGAAAGATAGAAATCACGTTCATTTCAATGGATGCAGAAAAGGCATTTGACAAAATTCAAAATCCTTTCATGAAAAAAACTCTCAACAAATTTAGTATAGAAGGAATGTACTATAATAAAGGCCATATGACAAAAACACAGCTGACATCATATTCATGGCAAAATGTTCAAAGCTTTCCTACTACGTCCAGGAACAAGAGGAGGGTGCTCAGTTTCACCACTCCTATTCAGCATTGCACTGGGAAGTCCTAGCCAGAGCAATTAGACAAGAAAAAGAAAAGGAGAATAATTCTCTTTGCAGATGTTAAGGTCTTATATACGTGATGTATAGGTATGTCTGTATGGTGAAAAAGAATCCTATAAAACTATAGAGGGGCACAGTGAAAGGGATATAGCTGTCTTATGAATGTGAGAATCTCATAACTAACCTGGAGTTTGACTTTTGCCTTTTATAACAACGTGAGATTTTATTTAGGTGCTTACTCAGTTTGATTTTCTATTTTTTTCCATTGTCCTGATTTCCTCATCTATTTATTTTACGCCAATACAAATTGCTTCAAATACTTTTCAGAACAAAATAGAGTATACATTCATAAACACATCATCATCCATATTGATTTACAGATGGCTAAGGATTCTTATTTTTTATTTTATTTATTTATTTTTTATCTTTTTAGGGCTGCACCCGTGGCACATGGAGGTTCCCAGGCTAGGGGTCCAACCAGAGCTGTAGCCACCAGCCTATGCCAGAGCCACAGCAACACCAGATCCGAGCCATGTCTTCAATGTACACCACAGCTCTCGGCAATGCCGGATCCTACAAATGGCTAAGGATTCTTATGATCTCCTTCCAATCTGTTTTCTCAGGCTTATATGGTAACCCAGCACTAATATGCATATGGAAATAGCTGTATTTTGTCTAAAATTATGTAGATTTTCACTTTGATGCAACTATGAGCATGGGTTTAACAGGTAAACAGATTTGGTTTGGGGCTTGGATTTGCTTACAGGCTATACTTCTCTGAACCTCATCTGTAAAATAGTACCTTGCAAGAATGTTGTAAGGATTAGAAGTATTCTATATAAAGCACTAAAACATGGCAAGAAGTTTAAAAAAAGAGCAGGAGTTCCCATTGCTCCTCAGTGTGACTAGTATCCACGAGGATTTGAGTTCAACCTCTGGCCCTGCTTAGTGGGCTAAAGATCCTGAGTTGCTGTGGCATAGACAGGGAGCTACAGCTTGGATTAGAACCCTAGCCTGGGAGCTTCCATATACTGCACCTGTGGCCCTAAAAAAACAAAAAAGCAAAAACTCAACCCCCCAGCAGATGTCGATTGCTAAATCCCATTTGCTATTCATTGGCTGGCTGATGTTGGTTAAATAACCTGAACTTGTTTCCTTTTATGATGGTCTACTTTTTAATAAACTTCATGTATATAAAGTACCTGACAGATAAGACTCACTAGTGTTTCTTTACCCTGTTGCCTCTACCTGAACATCCTGTTAGAATACAACCACTTACTAAAAATGTTTCAGTTAAGAGAGGGTTTTTCCCTCTGTAATTAATCTTATCCTTCTCAAAGTTCTCTGTGGATTTTTAAATAAAGCCTCTGACATTTGACTAATTTTGTGTCTTTCTTGCCCGATGAGTCCAAGTTTTTTGGAGGGAGATTGTTTTGTTAACCTTTGAATTCTCTCATAATATGGTCAGTGATTATTATTTGTGCCTTTGAAATAGTTTTTTTTTTTTCTGAGGATATTATGTTAGACGTTTTCTTTTGTTTTACTTGACCTTACCTAACACTTTGCTGTCATGTTCCTGTTTGAATTTTGTGGAAGTTGGTGTGGCTAACAACAACAACAACAAAAAATCAATACATTTGAAACTATAAATCTTAAGGCATTACATTAGATAGGAACATTAGTCCAAGACTGATGTTTTGGATAGTTTTGGCTCCGGGGCTTTTTGCCACTATAGTCTGTTCAGGGCCTTCCTGAAACAACACATCAAGACGAAGTGCTCTTGGTTTTCCTGGAATTCATGAGCATATAAACACGTGTCACATACTACGCATGTGGCACATAATGGACCCTAGGTCGGGGTTTTCTTTTACCTGCCTCCACCTGGGAAGCTCCTCCTCACCACCTCTGCCTGCTCAAGGTTACCTTTCCTACTTACTTCCCATGACCCGACCTGTTGGGTGACTTTGGCTGCCCAAGACGTAAGCCAGGACCGCCAGGTGACCGCGGCCCGCCCGCCCCACCTCCTCGAGGCCAGGACCGCCAGGTCATTGTGGGTCGCCCGGCCCCCAGCCCCAGACGCCAGGAGCGCGAGGTTCCGCGGCCTGCTAGTGTTCCAAGCCGCCTGGGAGGCCAGCACCTCCAAGTGACTGCGGCCCGCTCACCCTCCGTCGCCCAAGCCCGAACGGCGGAACGCGCATGCGCACCACGCCGCTCCCCCGCCCCCACCTCGCGCCCGCGCCCAACGCCCCCAACGCGGCCCGCCGGGCCATGGAACCCGCCGAAGTTGGCGCGGTTCGAGCTCTCCTGTTCGCTCGCTCGGGCGCCTTCCCCCCGTGAGGCCCGTGGGCGCTCGGCCGGGGCTCGGCGGCTGCCTGGGCCGCTCCGCCCGCCTCCGCCGCTCGGCCGGGCGCGCGCCGCGCTCCCGCGGCCGATCCCCGCGCGTGCGCGCTCTGCCGAGTGTATGTGTGTGAGTGTGTGTGCGGCCGAGGGGTGGTCCGCCGCTGCCGCCGACGATGCCGCGGGGCCGCCCCCCGAAGCCCAAGGAGAGCAAGGCGCGCGGCGACACCGGTAAGCGGCCCCGGCCCGGCCGGCCGCGCTGTGCCGCTCCGCGCGAATATAGTCCCCGGATGCGGCGCGGGGGGCGCTGGGAGCGGGCCGGGCCGGGGGTGGCGGGGCGGCTGGGCTGGGCCCGGCCTGGGGCCGGGGCCGGGGCCGGGGTCCGGGGTCCAGGCCGGGGAGCGGCCCCGCCACGCCCGCCGCCGCTGACGCCGCCGCCTCCCGACTGCCGGCCGCAGGGCGCGGGCGGAATGATATCGGCGCGGCGCGGCCGGCCCCTCCGCCGGGCTGGGCCTACTTTCCTGGGCCGCGCGGGCGGGCGGCAGCTACGGCGGCGGGGCCGGGGGCGAGGCGCGCCGCCTTCCCCCTCCCGCTCCCGCTCCAGCTCCCCGCGCCCCGCTCCTCCCGCACCCTCCTTCTTCGTCCACGCAGCCAGGCTGGCGCGGGGCGCGGGAGGCCTTCTTTTTGGGAAGCTGCGTCCGTGCGGGGAATGGCGGGCCCGGGGGCAGGCGGCTGGGAGGGTGCGGAGCCCCGAGGCGGGCAGGAGGGGGGCCCGGTAGCCGGCCCCCCGGCCTCTCCCGCGGCTCCCGGAGGGCTGGTGCCCGCAGGACGCGGGCGCGCGGGGCCGTGTCTGGACCCGGCAGGCCGGCGTGCGCTTCTCACTGTGCCCTCGCAGGCATCGGGGAGCAGGAGGGGCGGGCTAGGGGTCGGTGTAAGCTTAGGGGACGAACCAAACCAGATGGGACCGTTCTAGTTACTGCAGTTGCTGAAATTGACAGACGAGTAAACTAGGAAGGTGTTCCGACGTCACTGCCACGCAGTAAATGTGAATTTCATCGAGGATGCTCACACTTCGTGTAGCCCTTGTGGAACTTGGGGAAATACAGGTGTGCAGATGGGTAGTCGGGTAATAACCGCTCAGAATTTTGATTAGTGTCTGATGGTGTCTGGAAGCAGGTCTCAAAGGGCTCTCTTCCTGCTTTGGCCTTATTTTATTCAGTGTTTATTAAGTTTTTTGTTGATATGACTTCTGCTAAGAATAGCAAAGTGCAGTGTCTCTCTGTTACTTGGGAAAAGGCTTAGGAGAAAAAAAAGAATGTAAAATTTGCATTGGAATAAGGCCAGGAAATTATTCGTCCTCCACTCTCCCATTTCACCTAGTTTTTCAAGCCTCAAACTTAGAAAAATAATTCTCTTACTCCCTAAGACATTTCTTAAGTTTTGTAGCTTCTACCCCCCAAATGTATTTTCAGTTGGCCCTGCTCTTTCCCTCTCCTGGGTTACCACCTTACCATTTTTCAGGCTCTGTAGGAGCCTCTGGTCTCTCTGCCAGTCCTATAAACCCATCATCTGTAGGCCTGAGGCTCTCTTTAAGATGTAAATACATGGTCACACCCTGATTAAAATTAAGCTGTGGATCCCTTATCCCTTTAACTTAAAATCCCACTCCTGCAGGATCCTAACTGATCTGGCATTTGTCCATCTCTTTTTGCTCTTGCCCTGCCCTACCACTCAGTCCTTGGCATTCCAGATGACACCACATTTACTTCTGTCTCAGGGCCTTTGCAGTTCCCTATTTTGAGACTCCACCTCCTCTTCTGTAGGTCTCTGTGCTTCAGCATCCTAAGAGAGGCCTCTTCAGACCTTTCAGACCTTTTTGCTACTTTCCCCCCGCTTTCCACCAGTCATTCTTTACCACAATGGTTTTCAAAAGTGTGGGAGTTCATGGAGACAATTTCAGGGGTCTGCAAGGTAAATATTTTTGTAGTAATACTAAGACCATTTGACTTTTTCATTTGGTTAACATTTGCACTAGTCACACACAGGTAATTAGGCGTAAAACTGTTCATGCCTTAGCAGTAGTCAAGGTGTGGAAACACCATACTGTGTGAGGCTGCATTATTTTAGTTTTATTTTAGAGAGATAATTGACATAACATTGTTTCAGGTGTGCAACATAATGATTCCACATTTGTATACATGGTAAAATGATCACCACTATAAGTCTCTCTGTATTCCACTTAAAAACAGCATATGACGAGAATGCAGAAGCAGAGATGAGGAACCACCTGTCTTGTGTTAAACCAGACATTAAAAAGATTTATGAACGTGGAAACTCTTCTTACTGCTTTTTGGAGAGTGTGTATTTCATAATAATATGTGTTTATGTTAACATGTAATAGATTTATTTTTCAGTGAATAAGTGTTTTAAAAATTACTCAGTTTCAAGGAAGTCCCTGGTAGCCTAGTGATTAAGGATCCGGTGTTGTCACTGCTGTGGCATGAGTCTGATCCCTGGCCCAGGCACTTCTACATGCCACAGGCATGGCCAAAAAAAAAAAAATACACACACCACACAATGTATATGTACATAATATATATACATTTATATATGTATTATGTATGTAATATATGCATATTTACACACACACATTTTTGCCTGGGTCAAGTTACTGCAGAGGTGTGGGTTCTATCCCCAGCCTGGCATAGTAGGTTAAAGGATCTGGTGTTGCTGCAGCTCTGGGGTGGGTCACAGCTTCAGCTCAGATTCAGTCCCTGGCCCGGGAACTTCCATATGCTGTGGGTTCAGCCATAAAAAAAAAAAAAAAAAAAAAAATTGCTCAGCTTCAGTTTCTAATAGGGCAATTGTCAATAGGTACAGCCTATATAATGTTATGGTCTGAGGTCCTCAATAATATTTAAGAATGTAAAGGGGTCCCAAGACCAAATGTTTGGGGACTGCTATGCTATCAGTTCATGATCTTAATGCTTCTCACTCTGAAATTATTTTGCCTGTTTTTCTGAGTCACTGTTATGAATTTTATTCCTAAGAAAATCCTGGAAGATAGGGATTTTTACAGACGTGGGGATGAGGCTCAGGTTAACTGATCTGAAAGGTCCACCCAGCTATAGTAAGTAGCAGAGTCTGATTAGAATCTGCATTTAAGTCCAAAGTGTACACTGCATCGTCCTGCCTTGATAGGTATCAATCCCTACATGTGGCTTAATCCCTCTGTTCTGCAAGTATTTGAAAGCACTTCCTGTCTCAGGGGGGCTTGGGGCTGGAGGTGGGTGCAAAGTTTAGCAACAGAGACTGAGATCCCTGCCTTGGGTCTTCAGGATACTGTTTATGGCAGCAGATAATAAGCACTTGAAGTCTAGGCTTCCCAGAGAAAATGATGTCAAAACTGAAACCTCAAGAAGTGATTAGGCAGAGGCCTACTCAAAAATATTCTTTAAAGTGATAATTAGCTTCAGGCCCTAAGTAAAGAAGTAAGCCTCAAGGATCCTGCATTGCTGTAGCCCTGGTGTGGGCTGGCAGCTGCAACTCAGATTAGACTCCTGAGAGCTTCCATATGCTACACATACAGCCCTAAAAAGCAAACAAACAAACAAAAAAGCCTCATCTATAAATTGGCAGCATTTGTTGAGCCTACTGTCCTGGGAATAGAAAGATGAGTGAGAGAAGACTTTTTAATTATTATTTTTTGGCTGCGCCCATGTACCTGGGCCAGGTATCGAATCTGAACCATAGCAGCGACCTGAGCGCTACATATCCTTAATCTGCCACACCACAAGAGATATTCAAGAGAGGGCTTTTTATCATTGTTGTTTTAGTTTACTCTTAATAAGCAGCAGTGTAAACATGGTGGAAACTACATTTTGGGATCTAGTATGGCTTCTCTCTGTTTTTCCAATAGAATAATGCAGACCTTTTCTCCTTGGCTTGAACCTTTAGTTGGCCTCCTGCTAAGTTTCTGTTTTGTGTTGAAGGGATATTTGTAATACTTCATTTCCAGAGAGCTGAGACGGCCAGACAAATAAACAAGTCCATTCTTGCTCAGATACCAGTTCAGGCCATTTTAGATTCTCTTTAGATGAATTTAGGAACTCTATACTCTTCCCTCTGAGGCCAGGACACTGCCAGCACAGGCAGCAGAAGGGAGATTGAACTCCTTATAGGGCAGCAGGAGGCTCTGCTTCCCTGGTAAAACCAGACATTGTTGGTGGGTGACACTTAGGGGGAGATAGGTTCTGCTTAAAACAGTAACTTTCTCTCTAGATCAGGTGTCCAAGGATGCAAAGATTTCTTCATAAAGGAGCAACCTGTCCTCCACAATTGAACTTTTTAGGGAGACAGAATTTTGGAGTGTGATATTTTGAGGAAAGTGTGGTAACATAAAAAAATCTAAAGATTTTGTGATCCTGGAATCAAGTAGGGAGTTAACTGGGGTTCAAAATTTTGGTCTTTGACACAAACCTGGTCTGGAAAAACCATGCTACACCTAATTCTTCATTAGATTCAGTTCAGCTTTAAAAATAACACTTTTTGTGTATCAGGGTTTCTGCGTTGGAGTACTAAGCATCTTTGCACTCAAGGAAGGAGCAGTGATTTTCAAACTCCTTTTTAGTGGTAGAACTCTGCTATGTGAAATGTGGCAGCAGGACCTAGCACATTATGGAATCACCTGGGAGCTTTTTAAGCTTTCGATGACCAGGCTTTGTCAGAGCCCATGAGGTGGAACCCAGGCATCATGGCTTTAAAGCTGCATGTGGTCAAGGCTGAGAACCACTGGTTGAGGGGAGGGTAGCGGTGCGGGGTTTAGAGATGACCTTATAATTCTGAGGTGTTATCCGCCGAATGTCTCTCCGAGTGCTTGAAAACTGGTGCTTTCCTAAAAAAGTATGAGAGATTTGTGTAATCTAATAAACTGTGTGAACAGACTGTGCTCTTTTTGTGCTGAAGTCAGAAACTCAGCTGTCGCTGGGTCACATAGGTAATGTAAACTGAGGAGCATTTCAAGGGAAGAGGTAATAGCAGTTCATAGCTAGCTTTGAGGACTTTGGAGAATTGCAGAGTTCCTATTTTTTTCCACAGGGGTGGCTCCTACTTTGGCCCATTAAATTATTGCCATAACATATGATTTTTTTCAGGGAAGCCAGAAATGTGTGTTTTTGAAACCTCTTTGTTGTATTTGAATTATTATCATTATTATGATTTCGTCTTTTTGCCTTTTCTTGAGCCGTTCCCGCGGCATATGGAGGTTCCCAGGCTAGGGGTCTAATCGGAGCTGTAGCTACCAGCCTACACCAGAGCCACAGCAACGTGGGATCCGAGCCGTGTCTGTGACCCACACCACAGCTCACGGCAACGCTGGATCCTTAACCCACTGAGCAAGGCCAGGGATCGAACCTGCAACCTCATGGTTCCTAGTCAGATTCGTTAACCACTGCACCACGACGGGAACTCCTTGAATGATTATTTTAATTGAATAGCACATCTATATAGAAAAGTGCACAGATTTTAGGTGAAAAGCTTCATGTGTTTTCATATTAACCAGAACATTAGCAGTACCTTTAAAGTTCCTATTGTTCCTGCTATTACTATTGACCATCACTATCCCCTTTTGATACCATAGATTAGGTTTATCTGCTTTTAAAGTAAATTGACTTCATAGTATGTGCCCTGTGGTTTCTGGCTTCATTAATTGAATTTTTTTTTTTTTTTTTTTTCTTGTTAGGGCCACACCTGCAGGATATGGAAGTTCCCAGGCTAGGGGTTGAATTGCAGCTGCAGCTGCCGGCCTATGTCACAGCCACAGCAATGCTAGATCCAAACCTCATCTGCAACCTGGATCCTTTAACCCACTGATTGGGGCCAGGGATTGAACTCACATCCTCATGGATACTAGTCAGGTTTGTAACCTGCTGAGCCACAATGGGAACACCCCAATATTTGTTTTTACAAGATTATTCTTGTTACTGTATAGCAGAATTCGTTCATTTTTCATAGTCGTAGAGTATTCCATTATAGGAACATACTGTCATTCAATTTATCCTTCATGCTGTAGATATTGGAGTGTTTACAGTTTTAGGTTATTACAATTAAGTGCTTCATAGAATGTCTATGCACTTCTGGGTCTGAGCGGCTGTGCCAGTTTACTCTCCCACCAGCAGGGTATGACTGTCCCACTTCTCTGCAGTCTTTGTCTTATTGCTCTCTTTGCACTTATATTGTCTGTCCTTTTGATATTTTAGCTCTCCTGGTATGTGTAGTGTTATCTCATTTTGATTTTATTTTGCAGTTCTGTGCTAATAAGGTTTTTATGTTTATTAGCCATTTGTTCTCTTTTGTGAAGCCCTTAAGTCTTTTCCAATTTTTATGCTGAGTCGAATGTTTTTAGTTAAAAGACTCTTTTTAGAGCAGCTTTTAGGCTTGCTCAGAATGGAGCGATGGTATGGAGTTCCTGTGTACTTTTTATTTTTTTCCTCACAGTCTCCCCTGTTATTGGCATCCTGTTTTAGTGTGGTACATTTGTACCAGCTAATGAGCCAATTTTGATACATTATTGTTAAATAAAGTCCATAGATTACATTAGGGTTCCCTGTTTTCGTAGTTTTGCCTAGTCCAGAATGTCATAGAATCCGAATTGTATAGGACCATATAGCCTTCTCAGATGTTTCTTTTAATTGCTGAATAGTATTCCATTATATGGGTGTACCACAGAATATTTGCTTACATTTTAAAGGACATCTTGGTTGCTTCCAGTTTTTTGGTGATTATGAATGCAGTTGCTCTAAACATTCATGTGCAGGTTTTTGTGTGGGTATAAGATTTTAGCTCATTAAGGTAAATACCAGGGAGCATGACTGTTGGATCATACAGTTAAGACTGTAAACTTCATTACAGTGGCTGTACCATTGTTTGTTCTTATCAGTAGTGACTGAGAATTCTTGTTACTCTACATCCTTGTCAGCATTTGGTATTATTGATTATTTTGGATTTTGGCCATTCTTTTTTTTTTTTTTTTTTTTTTTTTTGTCTTTTGTCTTCTTAGGGCCACACCTGCAGCATATGGAGGTTCCCAGACTAGGCATCGAATTGAAGCTATAGCCGCTGGCCTATACCACAGCCACAACAATGCCAGATCTGATCGCGTCTGCAACCTATACCACAGCTCATGGCAACACTGGATCCTTAATCCACTGAGCAAGGCTAAGGATTGAACCCACATCCTCATGGTTATGAGGGTTTGTTAACCACTGAGCCACGATGGGTACTCCAGTTTTGGCCATTCTGATAGGTGTGTATTATTGGGATCTCCTTGTTTTAATTTGCAATTCCCTTATGACATGTGACATTGAGCATGTTTTCATATACTTATTTGCCATCTGTGTATTTTTGGTGAAGAGTTGTGTGTCTTTTTATCATTGATCCATAGGAGTTCTTTATATATATACTCTATGTGAGTTCTTTGTACTTTCCTGTTCACTCTTTTAAGGATACTCTTGATGAAAGAAATTTTTTAATCTTAATGCTGTCCCATTTATCAATCCTCTCCTTTATGCTTATTACTTTTTTCCTGTATGCTTATTGCTTTTTTTGACAATTGCAAGGTCACAAAAACATTTTCCTATGTTTTCATCCAGAAGCTTTTTTGTTTTCCTTCTTTTAGATCGACAACACTCCATCTGAAATTGATTTTTGTTTATGATGAAAAGGTCAAGATTTTGTTTACATGTGGATATCTAATTAATCTGCACTTTTTGTTGAAAAGATCATCCTTTGTTATACTACAGTCTCGCCTTTGTTGTGAATCAGGTGACTGTAGAGGTGGAAGAATTGTATTTGCACTCAATTCTCTTTCATTGGTTTTTTGTTTCTGCCTATTTAATTTCTTTTTTTTTTTTTTTTTTTTTTTTTTTTTGGTCTTTTTGCCTTTTCTTGGGCCGCTCTTGCAGCATATGGAGGTTCCCAGGCTAGGGGTCGAATTGGAGCTGTAGACACCAGCCTACACCAGAGCCACAGCAATTGGGGATCCAAGCCATGTCTGCGACCTGTGCCACAGCTCATGGCAACACCGGATCCTTAACCCACTAAGCAAGGCCAGGGATCGAACCCACAACCTCATGGTTCCTAGTCAGATTCGTTAACCACTGCGCCATGACAGGAACTCCCTTAATTTCTTACTGTCTTAGTTACTCTACTTTAATTCTGGATTTTGATATCTGGTACTGTAAATAAATCCTCTGCTTCGGTTTTTATTTTTTTTTGTCTTAAATTTTTTTTTTTTTTTGTCTTTAGGGCTGCACCTGCACCATATGGATGTTCTCATGCTAGGGGTCTAATTGGAGCTGTAGCTGCTGGCCTACGCCACAGCAACTTGGAATCCAAGCTGAGTCTTTGATCTTCACTGTGGGTCACGGCAATGCTGGATCCATAACCCAGAACGAGGTCAGGGGTCGGGGTCGAACCCGTATCCTCATGGATGCTAGTCATTAACCGCTGGGCCACAATGTCAACTCCAGCTTTGGTTTTCATTTTCACGGTTTTCCTAATAATTTTTGGTACTTTTCAGTTTCATACAGAATTTAGAATCAGCTTGTCTGCTCCTTAATGATTAATGACATTTAGCATCTTTTCATGTACTTGTTGGTCATTTGTGTATCTTTGGAGAAATGCCTATTCAAATCCTTTGTTCATTTTTAAATTGAGCTGTTTGTTTTTTGTGGCTGATAGAAGAATTCTTTGTATATTTTGGGTACTAGACCCTTGTCAAATAAATGCTTTGCAAATATTTTATTCCATTCTGTAGCTTACTTCTCACTTTTTTTTTTTTTTTTTTTTTTTTTTTGGCTTTTGGGGCTGCACCTGCAGCATATGGAAGTTCTCAGGCTAGGGGTTGAATTGGAGCTATAGCTATAGCAGTGTGGGATCTGAGCCATGTCTGTGACCTACACCAGAGCTCATGGCAACGCTGGATCCTTAACCCACTGAGTGAGGCCAGGGATCGAACCTGCATCCTCATGGATACTAGTCAGATTCGTTTCCACTGTGTCACAACAGGAACTCTGGCTTTTCACTTTCTTGATAACATCATTTGATGCACAGAAGTTTTCAGTTTTGATGAAGTCCAATTTATCTACATTTTCTTTGTTTTTTTGTGTCTTTGGTGTCATATTTAATAAGCCATCACCACACCCCTAGTTATTAAGCTTGTTCCCTATGTCTCTTCGGAGTTTTATAGCTTTAATTCTTAAACTGGGGTCTTTGATTCATTTTGAGGTCTTTTTTGTGTATGGTGTGACGTGAAGGTCCACATCCATTGGTCCCAGAAGCATTTATTGAGGAGACTGTTCTTTTACTGAATGGTCTTGGCACCTTTGTTGAAAATCCATTGATGATTGGTGTGTGGGTTTGTTTCCATTGGCCTATATGTCTATCCAAGTGCCAGCATCTCACTGTTTTGATGTTATACTTTACATTAAGTTTCAAGTATACTTTATACCAAGCCAAGACATTTTGAAATTAAAACATTTTAAAATTGTGAGTTATTCTTGTGCTGCCTAAAATCACCTCACAAACTGCTGCTGGTACACTTGTCATACTTAGAAGACACCATTTCTGCACATTTTTAGGAAATATGTAATTGCTAACCATTGTATGGCAAACCAAGGCTCTAATGCTCATTGTTGCTTTACTGAAAGTACCTGGCAGAGAATGCTTAGCAGACGGGGTAAGAGGATATGGCGTGAGTACAGTGGTGTTGGGGGAGAGTGGCAAGATACAGAGGTGACTGCCTTTATTGTATTAATTTTCTGAAAATAATTATTTAGGAGAACCTCTAGTCTTTCTATCTTGTGACTAAGACAGAAGACTTTGTTTTTAAAAGATTATGCTTAAGTAACTATCATGGCTGTTTGTTGTAGAAAATAAAGCCTGCATCTCTAAACCCTTAGGCTGTCATCACTCTGGGAACCTCACTGTGGTGCCCAGGAGCTTGGGAGTGGTGGGAGCTTCGGGATTACAGGAGCGAAGGCTAGCTGGTATGGAGTCATGGCTTACCACTGAGGGCAGGAGTTGGCAGACTTTTTCTGTAGGGCCAGGTGGTAAATGTTTTAGGCTTTGTGGAGTGAAGGTCTCTGTTGCAACTCGCAATTGCTGTTGCAGCCTGAAAGCCACCATGGCAATAGGTAAACCAGTGAGCATGGTGGTGTTCAGTGAAACTCTCTTTACTAGAAAGGTTAGATCCTAGTTAGTTGACCCCAATCTGGAAGAAAACACAGGAATACAAAGGGAAGTTGTATATTATAGCACTTTAGTTTTTATTTTTTTGGCTGTGCCTGTGACATTGTGACATGCAGAAGTTTCCTGACCAGGGATCGAACCCCATACTACAGCAGTGACAATGCCAGATCCTTAACTGCTAGGCCACCAGGGAACTTGAGTAGCACTTCACTTTTAAGTAAACTTTATATTGATATATAACATACAGAGAAGAACAGAAATTCAGTTCAGTGAATTTTCACTATGAGATCTTTTTCATATAATCAGCATCCAGATTATATGAGTTATGGTAACAATTCATATAATTATACATAGAACTTCTTAGATTATTAACAGCACCCTAGAAACCCCATCGTGCTCCATCAGTCAGTACCCCCATGGAGCCTTTCCTGTCCCAATGTTCTACAACCTGGATTAGTTTTGCCTGTTTATTGAACTTTATAAGATATCATGGGGAACGCTTCCTCCTGTCTGACTTCTTTTGGTCAGCTTTCAGTTTGTGCTCATTCTGGCCATAGGTGAAACTTGCAGTTGCTGCCATACAGGCTCCTCAGCCCTTGGTTTTGTCTGTCATTTAACTTTTAACATGCTCTTTGGTGTGCATTTTACCTTTTAAAAAAATATGTTTTGTTTCATGTTTGTATTGCTTGGATCTTTGCAACAACATTGTGAGGAGGCGGGATGGAAGTCACCCTCACCTTTGTGCTGTGACCTGTGACCCATATTTTAGCCCATAGCAATCCCTGTTTTAAGAATTCACGTGAACTGCACTTGCATGTTTTCTTGGCGAGCAGTGCTGAGTCTTGGGGTGGACCGTACGCAGGCCTCCACTGTGCTCTCCAGCTCTGCTGGTTGTCATTCTAGTGCTGCTGTTAATTGTATGCTTATGGAGAAGAAAGACAGAATAATGATAGCAAACAGGTCAACAAGAAATCTTCTAGTATATATGTGCAGAAAATTAGTTTTTTACACTATCAAAGGAACCATTATACTCAGCAACACACTGCTGGGTCATTCTCAAAGCTCTGTTACGATCAGACCTTGAACCTAGAATTTCTGGTTCTAGCTTGATGGCGAGGCTGTAGATAATTGGGGTTTTGTTTTAATTTTAAAATACTTAATTTTTTAAGTGCATAATGTCTCTGTAAGTCAATGTACATCTACCTGTGTTTAAAGTCTTTCTTTAAAAATAAAAATTTACAGGTAATAAAAGCAAATATCTGAAAGAAGGTTGATATTCCTTTTAAAAATAATGAGAGAAGATGTAGTAACCTGAGGCCTGAAAAGACAATGCCCCATAGGTACAAACCCTGCCAAGGTGGGCCTTGAGGGCACATTGAAGTCAAGGGAACTTGGTGTGGGGAAACACTGGCTGTAGGAATATGAGGGAGGAAAAAAAAAGAAAGGAAAGAAAGACAGACCAAAAAAAGGAAAAAAAGGGAAGGAAAATGGGTAGAACTTAGCCAAAATGGTACCATTTGATGGTACCCTACTTAGATCCCTGGCCTCTTAAATCTCGTGGCCCCTGTGGCTGCAGAGACCCCCTCCTCAACATAGACTTGTGCACACATGTGCGTCTGCATGCAGTTTGCTCAGGGGTGGTGATCTCCTGAAGCCTGTCCGAAGATTACGCTGATTTTATAGACCTCTTTCTGCACAAGGACTCTGGGGACCAGAAGTATGAATGAACTTGAGGAGGGAATAGACAAAAGGGGTCATTTTGAGGCCTTTGCCCAGAAAGGGCCAGTTCTGAGCAGAGAGGAAGCAAAGTGGCCCGCCTCATCCTGGGAGAAAGGCTTTGATCTTTCTCCGTGAAGAGAAATGGCCATGTTTACAAAGCATTTCTTCTGGGAGTTCCTATTGTGGCTCAGCAGTAATGAACCTGACTAGTATCCATGAGGATGTGGGTTTGATCTCTGGGTTCACTCAGTGGGTTAAGGATCTGGTGTGGCTGTGGCTGTGGTGTAGGCCAGCCGCTGCAGCTCCGATTGACCCCTAGCCTGGGAACTTCCATATGCTTCATGTGTGGCCCTAAAAAGAAAAAAAAGGAGAGAGAGAGAAAAAAAAAAGTGTTTCTTCTGAAGGAAAGTCAGAGTTTATTTATTTTTATTTTTTTATTTTTTGGTCTTTTTTTTTTTCTAGGGCCACACCCATGGCATATTGAGGTTCCCAAGCTAGGAGTCTAATTGGAGCTGTAGCTGCCAGCCTACACCACAACCACAGCAAAGCCAGATCTGAGCAGCGTCTGCAACCTACACCACAGCTCACAGTGATGCCGGATTCTTAACCCACTGAGCGAGGCCAGGGATCGAACCAGTGTTCTTATGGATACTATTTAGATATTTTCGTTTCTGCTGAGCCAGGATGGGAACTCCAAAGTCAAAGTCCAAAGTCAGAGTTTAGAGATATGTGGATTTTGAAATTATACTCAATGTGAAAACTAAAGCATTTTTTTTCTTTCTAGTTATACTTTAATTTTTTTTTTTAATTTGAATTATTGTTGTTTTAAGTTTGTCGGAACCAAATTAATATTATGTTATCACAGGGATGAGGGACTTAACTGAAAAAGGAATTTTATTACAATTTGAGTTTTGTTAAAGAGTGAAGTCTTGCTGCTTAAGATAAAACTGTTTTCTAGAAAAGTCTTAATTCATAAGCAAAATGACATCATTTCAGTTTTAAGTGTGTAATTTCTTGTCTCTTAGGGTTTCATCTATCAATTGCAGTTCATTAAATCCCTTCTCATTTTTAGGTATCATATGAAGTAGTTTCAACATAGAGGCTGTGAAAATCATTAAATAGCCTTTTATTTTTGCATTTTAGAAATTAAGTTGAGGGGCTCTTTTATTACTGTATTCAGGAATTCCCTTGTGGTGCAGCGGGTTAAGGATCCAGTGATGTCACTGCAGCAGCTTGTGGCACTGCTGTGGTCTGGGTTTAATCCCTGGCCTGGAAACATCCATATACCAAGGACACACACACACACACACACACACATAGTTCTGTTACTGCATTCAGACTTTAGGTTAAAACATTTGTACTGAGTTCTTAAAACCCAGTTTTCATCAGATATTTCACTTGTGCCTTCCTAACCTCTAAAGTATTTCTTCCCATAGTACTGACTTTTCCAAAGGGATTAATACGTTAATTAATGTGGTCCCAGCAGTCATTTTATTTGGGCCTGGGGAGTCATTAAACATTTTGTTGTTGTTGTAGAGATTTTGAATGCATGGTCTTTGGGTAGAATGTGGGTAGAGTTAAGAATAAGTGGAATAAAATTCTGTCTTTTCCTTTAGTAGACCCATCTTGTTAGTTAAGTTGCAGTCTTTTGAATTACATTAGTATTCCTTGAAAATGGAATTCGCTTTACTCAAGCATCTGCCAGAAGAAGTTTTGAAGCTCTTGCCAGCTTTCTCCACGCTTTCTGCTCTACATCCAGCATGTTTCCCCCTGCACTCCCATCCTTTGGGGTCTCACACCTCTTGCTTTAAGGCATACCCTCCACAGGCCAGGTGGGAGCTGCAGGCTTTTTCCTCAGAAAAGGGATGTAAAGGTCTAGAGAAAATGTGGAGTGCTGTGTTTGCCACGTGGACATTTGAGCTGGGTTGAGTCTTAAATTAACCCCCTACCCTGCTTCCAAATTTCTAAATTGTAATATTTTGGGGTCAGACTGGATACAAATAGTTGTATGTGACATTTCTGTCTTTGAATAGTTAACATGTATTAGGCATTTGTGCCCAAATTTTAAGACTTAGGGTGTATTTACTTATTTTCAAGAATTGAAGAGGTTTAGGATATTTTTATTTTGTGACGTTCTTGACATATTTTTGTGATTATTGAATATTCTTTTCTTTTTTCTTTTTTTGGCTGCCCTGGGGCATGAGCATGTGGAGTTCCCAAGCCAGGAATCAGATCTGAGCCACAGTTGCAGCCTATGCTGCAGCTGTGGCAATGCCAGATCCTTAACCCACTGTGCCGGGCAGGGATTGAACCTGTGCCCCAGTGCTCCAGAGATGCCACAAATCCCATTGGGCCACAGCAGGAACTCCTGCATATTTATTCTTCTTTGAAAATACTTTTAAGTGTATATCCATTTTCCTAGATGGGTTTGTAGAAAGTGCATTGAGGAACCTGAGGTTTGTCCAAAGCATTGAAATCCATTATGTTCCTAAACCATAAGCATGAAAGAGAACAAAGGTTCTACCTCTTTGACTTAATCTTGCTTTGCAGGAGTATTCAGAGGTAGATTGAATTAGCAAATAGCTTTTATGTTTCTACTGGAGTTTTGTTTACTGAGTGATTTAAGAACTGGATTATTGATGAACCCTCAGTGTGACGTAGAGGTGAAATGCCTCTGTGGTGTGTTGTGACTTAGCAACAGTACTGAGCAGGCTGGCAAGTTTTAGAAGCATTATGGCTTCTGCGTCCTTGAGTGGGTATCAGTCAAGCCTCAGGAGTGCGGTTTCAGGTTCCTAAAAATCCTCTTCACGGGTGTTTAGATTTCTGTCATCCTGTGTCTCAGTCACCTCGACATGTCTCATTTCTAACTTAAAACATGTCCGTTACAGAATTTAAGATGTCATCAGTTTCATCTGAGATCTCTCATAAATCTCTGACATTTGGTTTTTAAACAATAACCAAATAATTTAGTTTTATTTATGTGATGAGAATAACCACTGGTATTTATTGTTTATACTTATGCAATTTTATAGATGGAGTTTTAACATTGAATGCGGAGAACACTAATTATGCCTATCAAGTTCCAAACTTCCATAAATGTGAAATCTGTCTGCTATCTTTTCCAAAAGAGTCCCAGTTTCAACGCCACATGCGGGATCACGAGCGAAACGACAAGGTATGTATTTTAAAAAGGGATGTCAGCGATGTGAGCGTTGAAACTGGAGGAATTGTAAAAGTCACATGTAAATTCAACATTTTCTTACTCCTGAATTGTGGAACATTCCATATTATATAACTACCTATTTTGGCACTTTGTTTCTAGTGGTAGTATTTCTAGCCACTGGTAGAGAAGAGAGAAAGTGAGAGCTTGCCTAGTGAATCTAATGAAGTTATTTATGGTAGACAGAGAAATACTCTGAAAATATAACTTTCTTCAGTAGTTTCAGTTACCCATATCTTGATGTGTTTTTCTCAGGCAGGGAGTGTTACCCTTGAGTGGTGCTGCATTTTGAGAAGGTATTTGAGGTATTTGAGATCATATTTCCACAGGGAGCAACACTATCTTCCACAGGGATTTGAAGGCTTTTTGCAGGGCCTCCGAGATCCAGGGCATTTGTGTCCCGGTGCAGGGACCTGCCTGAGGGTGGAGCGTGGCCATGGGCTGTGCAGAGAAGAGCACGTGCGCCTTTTCTCTGGGTTCGGGGGGTGTGAGCTGCGAGCCCCTGGACACTAGGGTCTCTTTTCTGGAGGACAGATGTGACCAGCTCGGCTGTGCTTTCCGCTGGAGTGATAATGCTGTCCCTTTAGTTGCACAGTACCAACACTGGTGCCCACCGGCCTTCTCCAGGGTGGACATGTGAAAATACTGACCCCTTAGGGCTGGGTGTTCCCCAGGGAAACACTGAGATTGCTTGCTCTCCACAAGTAAGTGGCGGGATGCCCTCCACCGGGGGACATTTAGATGGGGACAAGCAACTGTTCCAATCCAGTAACAGTTTTTGTTACTGGTTTACTTGAAGTGATTTTGTTTACATCAGTGGAGTTGTCTTAAAAGAAGGGAAAAATTCTACCCAGTGAGTTGAAGTTTCTCACTTTGACCTCAGACGCTCCATTCGGATACACTTCTCTGCAGCCTTTCTTATTAGACTTACTTTCTGCACAGACGTGGCATCGTCCTTGTGCTCCGTGAGAGACTGTGAAGAGCTTTACTGAGTCCATTTGCATTTACTGACTTTGGGTCCAGGTGGCCTTCAGAAGTTGCTAGAAAGTGTGTCTGTGATTATGGTGCTTGTTAATATTTGAATGACTGTTGTTGTGGAAAGATTGTATCTCAGTGGCTTCTCGACTTTTCTCTCCACATAGCCACATCGCTGTGACCAGTGCCCCCAAACCTTTAATGTTGAGTTCAACCTGACACTTCACAAATGCACCCACAATGGGGCGGACCCCACCTGTCCCGTGTGTAACAGGAAATTCTCCAGAGTGGCTAGTCTCAAAGCGCATGTTATGCTGCATGAAAAGGAAGAGGTAATTATTTTGGCCTGTACTTTTGTTAACTGACTTTTCAAATGCATCTCATCCTTAGTCAGGAGGATTTTAGGTATGAATGAGTTTTAGGCAGCCTTTTGTATAGGTTTCAAGCATCATTCATCACTGTATTTGCCTCGGCTGGTCTCCAGGTCTCTGGTAAAGCGTTTTATTTTCAAGTCACAACACCTTAGGTAGAGCCATTTTCACGTGTGGTGTATTTGGACTATCAAACTGTGTCCACATTGCTTGCCTACCTCTGCCTTTAAACAACAACAGCAACAGAAATTTAACTTTGGTAGAATCCTGAATGGCCAAAAGTAAATCTTCTGTCTCTAAAGATGGTAGAATTCCCTTGCTTGGCTCCTGGATCCCATGACATGTGGGAAATGGGGAGAAGGGAAGAAATTCCTGGTGACCCAGAGTAGTTTATGCACCAGAGTGAATAGTCCTGAAAGGGCCACAGGCATGGCTCTGGGACAGGTGGAGGATGCTGGCTGCAGGGCTGAGCGCAGGAGGGAGCCCTGCCCTGCCTGGTGGGCGACCTGCTGTGGTAGCTCTGGAATAGTGCCTATTGGTCACTGTAGAGAATTAGGAAAATGCAAATGTAAAAAGGAGAAAATTACAGTCCCTCCAGTTAAACCGTGCAGGGGTGATTACGAGAACTATTCGATATATTTGCCTCCTGAGACAGAAGTGCATATGGCGTTTAAATTGTATATATAACATTTGCATCCTAAAAATTGAGATTATACTTTGTATATAGGTTTGTATCCTCTTTTTACATGTCTTTAATTTTTAATATAAAGTAATTTATTTTTATCTTTTAAATGCAAAAGTAATACGTATTTTTTGGGGGGAAAGTTATGTTACTAAACATTAACAGAGTAACGTAAAAGAACCAATAATCACACCAGTTGTCGAGAATGCATGTGCAGTCGACCCTTGAACAGCTCGGGTTTGCCCTGTGTGGGTCCACTTGTCCATGGAGTTTTTCAGGTGGTGTGTCCTGCAGCTCTGCCTGGTTCGCAGGAAGCTGCGTCAGAGGAAACAGAACTGTCGTCGTGGGGGGACACCTATGTGGGGGTTGGTGCCCCGACCCTTGTGTTGGTCAAGGGTCAGCTGTGTAATCTTGCAGAGTTTTTTTTTTTTTTTTTTGGCTATACATGCTTTCCATAATAGTTTATATATTTAGGAGTAGTTTTTTATTGTAAATGTAGCTATGTACTATTTTGTGACCTATTCTTTCCCTTTGGTATATTGTAAATACACCTCTTCCTCTTTCACTTACTGAGCCATGAGTGCTTTTCTCATGTCACTATTGTGAATTACCTTATTAAAGTATTCAGCATCTGAATGTAGCATCGTGATATTTAATCATTTCCTTTATTATTTAACATTTAAGTTGTTTATATATTTTCAGTATTATAAGTAATATCTTTGTATGTCTCTAATTGAGTAGGATAGGTTCCTACAGTTGGGTTTACTGAATTAACCAGACCTTTTCGAGTTCTTTATAGAATGTGGCATTATGTTTTAGAAAGCGTGATGCTTTATACCTTCTGCCGATTTCTTTATACTGTAGGCCTGCCTCTCTCATTCAGCTATAGTGCTGTCCAGAAATGGCCATTGTTTTCTTTTGAAAAAGCAGAAAGTATTTAATATGGTATATGAAACATTTCAAAATAAGTCCTATACGCATGTCCTAAGAATCAAGCAGCAGGGAGGGGATTAGTGAGAAGAGTGTCGCCGGCGCCCACCCTGGCTCCCCGTTCTCCTCCCAGAAGATGCCATAGCAGTTTCCCTGTTCCCTTCCAGGGCCCTTAATGCTTCCCACTAATATAGCCCGAATTAGTCTGCTTTTTTCTTCAGTTGACTGTACCTTCAGTGTTGTTAATCACAGCCACCAGGTGTTAGGTTGTGTGTGTCACATACACCTGTGTCATAAGCAACAGGCTTCTGTATAGGCTCTTCCCGCCATTTGTGTGAATAAACAGCTTCAGTGAGTAATACATGTATTATATATATATTTGTCTTTTTAGAACTTCACTCGTGGCATATGGAGGTTCCCAGGCTAGGGGTCAAATCAGAGCTGAAGCTGCCGGCCTACACCACAGCTCACGGCAACGCCGGATCCTTAACCCTCTGAGCAAGGCGGGGGATTGAACCCCTGTCCTCATGGATGTCCTCTTTAACCACTGAGCCACGATGGGAACTCTGTGCAGTGGGTAATCTTTTCATGGAGAGTTCTTGTGATTTGCTTAGAAGTACTACCCAACTGTAAACTTACCATTTTTAAAAACCCCACTGTCTTCTGGTGCAGATCTGCACAGTGCAGGGCACACTCAAATTATAGAAACAGTGAGTTCACACTGATTCCATCAGCTCCGGTCCCTTCTCACAGGGTGCTTCCCCCCCCCCGCCCCATAGTTCATATTTGCGTGTTCCATGTCCCTTCCTCCACGAGAGGCCATGGCTCCCGGCAGTGGCTCACGTCCCTTCCCTCATTTGCTCAGTCCTGTGTTATGCCTGAAGTGGTTTCCCAGTGCTTGGTTCACACCACTACAAGGAACCCTTCTGAGGTACATTTAAGATTTGCAGTCAGTTCAGGCTTTCGATTCTCATGCTTTCTGTGTTGGGCCCACCCCTTTCTGTTCTTAGATATGTGGCCCTTGGTTTACTCCTCTCACTTAGGGCTGGGCTAGTGTGACCACCAAGACAGCCCAGTGCAGAGTTGGGGTTGAGGGCTGAGACTTCAGTTCTGGAATAGTGGGATGATAAGTCAGAATGGCACAAATGGGCCTTCAGAAGACCGACGCCTCTGTATCCCACCCGTTCCTGGACCCCAGTCTTGCTTCTCAGTTTGTCTTTATTGTGTTTTCTCTTTGTAATGATAGCAAATGTTCGTATGTTTATTTTACTCTTCTGATTTATTATTAATGTGGACTTTAGACTTTTGCCTGATGATGATGAAAAATTAGTTGGGGAGTCCCTGTTATGGCTCAGCAGGTAAAGAACCCCACATAGTGTCCATAAGAATGCAAGTTCGATCCCTGGATCCCTTCAGTGGGTTAAGGATCCGGCATTGCCACAAGCTGTGTTGTAGTCCCAGATGTGGCTCGGATCCCACGTTGCTGTGGCTGTGGCATAGACCAACAGCTCCAGGTTCGATTCAACCCCTAGCCTGGGAACTTCCATATGCTGCAGATGCAGCCCTAAAAAGAAAGAAAAATTAAGTTGTTATTTTAATTGCATTAAATTTTTAGATTAAGGGGAGCATTAAATCTTTAACATATTGAATCTGTTGTCAGAATATTCAGTAATGTTCATATGGATGTAACGCATTTAAATTTGTTCTTAACTGGTAGCATTTTTTATTAACATCATTTGGGGGTCTTTCAGATATGGATTATTGGTATTTGTCTATAGGAAAACAGTGTGCCTTTTTTTTTTTTTTTTTTTTTTTTTTTTTTTCCTTTTTCAGCTGCACCTGCGGCATATGGAATTTCCTAGACCAGGGATCTAACCTGAGCTGCAGCTGCAGCTGCAGCAACGTCAGCTCCTTAACCCACTGTGCTGGGTGGGGGATTGAACCCTTGTCACCAGAGACAATGCTGGATCCTTAACCCATTGCACCACAGTGGGAATTCCTAGCTTATTTTTGTATGTTAGTTTTGTAGCCTATTATTCTAGCAGATTCTCTTTGGGTTTTCAGATGTACAGCTTCATCTACAAATAGTCATTAGGTAATGAGATTTTTTGTTTTGTTTTCACGCAACACACGGGGGGTTTAAATAAACCAGATCTCACCCCTTGAATTTTCAAACAGTTTTTAAAAAGTTGCAGACATCGTGTTACTACTTCACCTTTAAATACTTCAGTCATATCCCCTAAAAACAAAGACATTTTCCTCGTTATCACAAAATGGTGACCACACTCCAGAGTTAACATTGCTCTAAGTATCCGTCTTTAGAACCCTGGTTAACAGGTCCCGGAGTGACCTGGGGAGGATGGTGCAGAGCTGAGTCGAGAACAGGAACTACCCCTCCCCTGACCCCGAAGGCAGGTAAGGACGGGCTCAACGCCGTTCCTTTGCGCTGGGGCAGATCCCTTCCTCCATTCACGGCTTCCGTGGTCTCTGTGTCTCCATGAGTTTTTCACTGAGAGTCCTTTTCGTGGAGTAGTTAAATCTAAGCAGTCTAATGAGTATTTATCATTTGAAAAACCCCCACGTGTACATTGGGTGTGCATGGCTTTTTGCGCTGGTTTTCCCTCACCAAAGCCCAGCTTCACAGGGTTCTAATATTATTTAAACTGGACTGTATTGACCAGTCGTCTGTGGTGCAGACAGTTGCTGAGGGTCCCGTTTCCCTGAGAGTCTCAGCTGTCGCTAGGGCCCCAGGAGTCTGTCATAGTCACTGCTGCCTCCCCGCAGGCTGGGATCAGGGCTGCAAGCTTCGAATTTCTCTGTGAGATGGAGACACTGCTTTGTCTTCCCAGAAGAGTGAGGTGTTTGGAGATAGGTGTGAGAAACAGAAGCAGAGCCTGACCAGGGACAGAGACATGGACTGCATTCCGCCTAATACTGAGCTCATTGCTGCGAGCTCATCTGTTTGTGGCTTCCTGACATTGGTGCCCATCAGCCTGGTGGGAGTCAGATGGTTGTTTGCCTCCAGGGTAGGATTTATGGAGCACGTGATGGAGCAGCAGAGGAGTCAGTGTTGGCAGGAGGTAGAAATGATGAAACGTGTGGACCAGGCTGGATAAGTAAAGAGAAGCCGGGGTTTGTGTGTGGGGCCTCTGGAGTCCTGGGGGGTGTGTGTCACGGGAATGGAGGTCCCAGAATGGTGGGGTCACAGGAGGGGCGGTGCTGGCATCCTGGTTGAGCCTGCCCTCAGGTGAGGGTCAAGGCAGGTGTGACACTGGGCAGAAGCACTGCACAGCCTCTAGTCCCAGGCCACCAGGACAGCAAGGCTTACTGTGCTCCCTCCTAGCGTTTTCTTAGTTACACCTGTCAACATTTTCTCTAACTCCCATAACTGAAAAGAGAAGTAACAGTAATTTATCATTTCCAGATGTGCTTAGGTCTTCATACATTGTTTTCAAAATCTTCCTTCATTGTATTTTCTCTTCTGCACACTTTGTCCAAATTCTTTTCTGGGTTGTTCCCCAAAGCGGAGCTCAGAGTTTTTTTCACCAGTGGTGAATGTCTCCACTTTATTTCACTTCTGTCAGTTTTTAATTGTTGTTGTGCAGTGTGGCAGCTGTGATGGGAGCTCGTGCAGCCTGGTCTCACTGGAACCCTTGTATCCTTGACTAAACTCCAGCTGCCTTTGCCTTTCACTGTTATCGTGGTGAGAATGCAAACTGTTTCTGACTCCCTACTTTTTTTCTCTTGAAAGGCCTTTGGGAAATGTGTATTTTCTGAAACAAGTTGACTTTGCATTTCTGTTACTACTAACTTGTCTTCTATTCCCTTTCTTTGAATATAGCAGATTCCCCCTTCGATCATTACATACCCATAGGTGAAGAAAAGGGTGCGGTAGTCAGAAGAGAGGCTTTTGCATAACTGGGGCTTGGAGCTGGGATAGAAGCTATGAATGCTCTGTCTTCTCGCTTGTGCTGTGGGGAGAGGGGTTCAGGAATCTGGGAAGTGACCTCGCCTCAGTAACCACATGCTGCATAAGAGGTCAGGGCTAGGGATTTCATGTGAGCAGAACAATAACAAAGGGCTTTGCTGTGCTTATTTCAGATGTGAAAACATGTTGGCAATATGTAAAAAACAGGGTACTCTCTTTAAAAAATCGTTGTATTCAGGTACAGGTTCAGAGCTCCCCTCTCACCCAAAGTCTGGTGTTTGTTCTGTGGTACAGAGCTGGTGGGGCAGCTGCGGAGTCCATGACCCCCACTTGCTCTGCCCTCTTTGACTGATCCTTGTTCTCATGGTTACAGTGAAAGGTGGGGAGGGACTTCTGCTATTTATTTTATTTTTTATTTTTATTTTTATTTTTTGACTTCTGCTTTTTAAAGGCGTGACCCCAAAGTCAGGATCACTCCTGCTGCTGCCCCACTGAGTGTTGTTGGTCATCATACAGTGTGATTAGTGGTTAGGCAAGTTGGGAGCAGAGTGTTTAGCTGGATAGTGATGTGCTCAGTTAAGCATGTCTTCTATTATCATATAAGAGAAGAAGAATGGATATTGGAGCACAATTATCAGTCTTTTCCATGTAGTTAAATCTTACATTTTAGCTATTTTGTAGGTAGATAAAAATGCTGTAAGCAAAACTGGTTCCCTCAGCCAGAACTGGGAAAAGGGTGGTCTCACATGGAACATGTTTTTGACAATGCCAACCCCATTCCAGCCAAATTCCAACAGAACTCAGCGAGGCTGAGTGGAGAAAGGTCACCCACCCTGTCCCATCCTTGTCCCTTGGAAGCAGATGGCATTCTGTCCTGACCACCAGGGGTTATGGAGGGAGCTTGTTTTGCATCCCTCTCCTGGCACGAGGTGGCCCCCGGAGCCCCCCAGTGGTGTTAGGGGAGCCAGGCTGGAAGCTGACCTTCCGTTTCTGCTGTGCTCCTAACTCAGCCTGGAGATGTGGGATGGACTGGTCTGCATGTGCTTTCCAGCCCCTGGTGTCAGCGGGGCCCTGTGAGGGGCCCTCCACTCCACACTTGTCCAGTGCTGCATCCAAATGGGAAGACTGCCTACTAAAATGAGCTGAGTGGACTATGATGGGGACCGGCTCTTGAGTGCTTGGAGGGTGGCGTCCTGTGGGGTGGGCTCTAGGTGTATCTCTGCAAAGTCCTGTAGCAAAAGAAGACAGCTCCTGAGAAACCGTGGGGCAGAAAGCACAGCGCTTGGGCATCAGGCTCAGGGCTCTGAGGGGAGGGATGGGGGTGGCCGAGAAAAGTCATAGGTGGCCCTGGGGCAGGGGAGGTGGGAAGGGCAAGTGCAAGTAGAGGAGTAGCCTAAAGGCGGTTAGTGTTTATTGTGTTAATGCTCTGACTTTAATAATCCAGCCAGGTGAGTGCTGATGGGAATGCTGTACATCTCCCTGGGTGATCTGCTAGTGCTTAGCAGTCACTGAAACCACCCTGGAGCTAGGGGTTTGGGGGAGGCACTGGTCACTGTGGGGAGCCCATGGGGCAAGTCTGTCAGTGTCAGCTGTCTGTCTGCTGTCTTGCACCCACCAAGCCTTGCTGGGGGTTGCCGGTACTGGCATTTTCTGTGTGTTTACGAGACTGTGCAGTGCAGGATGGGAAGAAAGAGCCACTTTGTTGTTTGGAAATACCAGTCTATGCTCATTGACAGGTTACACTCATTCTTTAACATGTTTGGACAATTCCATTTTGAGGATTATTTAAGTAAATAATTGTATTTTGCAACTTCAAATGAGTAAACTAATTGAACCTTGTGCCGAGCCCATGAGTCATTAGTGAGTCCTTCCTCTGTTCAACGCACTATTCCTCTGTTCAATGCACTATTCAACATCTTACACTCATCATTCTACTTACCTTTATAACAACCCTATGAGCGTGAGTGTTGCCCTCATCACGGCTTCACAGCTTCGAGTGGTCAGCACCCCAGATGCACACAGCCAGCACTTGGCAGCCTTGATGTGAACCAAGACCCAACTCAGGAACACCTGCACAGTGTTACCCTAATTGAAATATGAGGGATTTAAAGTTTATGGTGGCTGTGTCTTCAAAAGTTAAAACAGAAGAAATACATTTTATTTTAATATATTTTATTTATGAAAATATATCCAAAGTATCATAATCCAAATATGAAAAGTTATTGAGCTGTTTTACATTCTTTCTTTTTTCAGTAAGTCTTTGAAATCCTGTGTGTGTGTTTTATATTTATTCCACAGCTCTGTTCAGGCTACACCTGTTTCAGGTGCCCAGAATGCCATGTCTGCATAGAGTCCCAGGCTTTTCTGTAATCGACTGCCTAGAACCCAAATTGAAAGAATGACAGGTGTTTCCATTTCAAAGTTTGCCAGCTGTCATTTTGTTTTAAGGTAGTCTGTTAAACTATAATCTTAATTTCCCTCACCCTTTTGTGGTGGTTGAAGTCATTCTGTTTCTCTTTAGAGTTGTCACAGCAAATGGACAAAATGCTCTTTACCCAAGATCCAGTTTGAAACAATTCACTTTGCTCAAAGATTGTATTGTTCTCTCATCCTTTCCCTATGTTTTTCTCGACAAAGAAATGATTTCTCTATATTCATATTTGGACGTAATGATATATTTCTTAAGCGGTGAAGATAGTGTTTTTTCCCCAAGGAAAGTGTCATTTGTGCCTCAGTCACGTACGTGCGAGTTCTTTTAAGAACGGAGGTGGTTCTGAAGTGTTTGCAGTGCTCACGGGCGGCCTCCTCTTGCAGAACCTCATCTGCTCTGAGTGTGGGGATGAGTTCACCCTGCAGAGCCAGCTGGCCATACACATGGAGGAGCACCGCCAGGAGCTGGCTGGGAACCGGACCCACACCTGCAAGGCCTGCAGGAAGGAGTTCGAGACACCAGCACAGCTGAAGGAGCACATGAAGACTCATTGTAGAGCCAGGTGGGGGCCTTTTCTTGGGCTGGAAAGTTCTGCTGTGTTGGAAGGTCGGTATATAGGGCCACAGCTCATTAGAGTCTTGGTGCTTGGAGGAGGGGTGGCTGCTGGGAGGTAGGGCTTGGGGGTCATCAGCATCCAGTATGGCACCTGGGGGAGGTGGCACATGCCCCTGTCCGTGTGGAAGTGGGAGCCACACTGTGTATTTGATATGTGTATTTGATCATCACAGGCAGAGCTTTGTCTAGAGTAGCCCTTCTGACCCTCCTTCCCCCGAAAGGGCTAGTGCCTGTAAGTGTGTACGTGTGAGTGGGTGTGTATATATATGAGTGTGTATGTGTGAATGAGTGTATATGTATAGGGATGTGTGTGAGTGTGAGAGTGTGTATATATGTGAGTGTCTATGTTTATGTGTGTGTGAGTGTGAGTGACTGATTCTCATTAACCTGTGTTCTGATGACCATCTAGCTTCCCACGGGGTTTTAACTCGAAGTGGTGGCACAGGGGTGCTGACTTACGGGGTGCTCTCCTCCTGCCTGCGCTAGGGTGTCCAGTACCCGGTCCTACAATCGGAACATCGACAGGAGCGGGTTCACGTACTCCTGCCCGCACTGTGGGAAGACATTTCAAAAGCCAAGTCAGTTAACGAGGCATGTGCGGATACACACAGGTAGGCGACACCTTGCTTCTGGGTGACTTGCTGGGGCCAAGGGGAGAATGTGTGCCCCAGGCGGCAGCCAGACCAGGGCTTAACTGTGGCTCCCTGAACGTGGCCTGTGGTCCTGGTGTGAGTTCTTGGTTCTGAGTGGCCGGGGGCTGTGTTTGAGTCGCAGGGAGATGTCTGCCTGGAGGGCTGCACTTGGGGTCCTGAGACTGGGTAACTTAAGTATTTCTCTTGTAATCCATCAGATGCTCACAGAACATGGAGCAGCATTTTGATCATTTTTCTCCCTCTCCAGGTGAAAGGCCATTTAAATGTAGTGAATGTGGCAAAGCTTTTAACCAGAAGGGGGCATTGCAGACACACATGATTAAGCACACAGGTGAAAAGCCCCACGCCTGTGCCTTTTGTCCCGCCGCCTTTTCTCAGAAAGGGAACCTGCAGTCACACGTTCAGAGAGTCCACTCGGAGGTAAGCGTCACGCTTGGGGCTCACAGGTGCGCAGTCACAGGTGGCACGGCTGGCTCTTGAGTTAATGAGGGAACTGGGGAAGATGCAGAGGTTCCCTGGCCAGGGATCGAACCTGCACCACAGCAGTGACAACGCTGGATCCTTAACCACTAGGTCACCCGGGAATGCTGGAAATTCTACTTTTTAATGTAGATGAAGAGCTTGTGTAGAGAGCAGACCCTGTTCAGAAACACCACCACCAACAGCAATACCAATGAGTTACTTTTAAAAACTAAGTTTTATTATCTAAGACCCAGAGGCACTAGGGAGAGCATATACATCTTAGTGAGGTTACCTTTAGATCTGAGAAGAATAATTAGGGCTTATCGGTTACTCTTGTGGAGCCGCCTCTGCAAAGAAGGTTGCTGAGGAATGTAGTGTATTGTGTAGCATCCAGGAAAATCTGAGGGGTCCTGTAACAGCCCTGGGATGTGCTTACTGATGCTCCCGGGTTTAGGAAACTTTCAGGGGGGCTGGGGACTCGCTGTCTCCCAGTCTGGAGACACCCTGGGACTTGTGGCGGGACTGACTCAAATGTTGCAGAAACAACCTCTGAAGGTTAGATTGTAAATATTGTCTAATCCTGTGATGAGTCTCAAGCTGTAAATTGTAAATTCAGTTCTTAACCAGGGCACTAGGTAGAACAGAGGTCTTCCCCAGGTTCAGAGGGTGATCACTTGTCCAGCCAGCAACTAGCGCTAGGCTTGAGCAGTGGGTTCAGGATGGTATAGACGTTTTCTGTGTGCCTGGCCGGCCCGATTTGTGGTCCCCTATCATTTAAAAGGTAGTCACCGACCTGGAACATTGGTGATGAAAAAAGTATACATTGTGTGGCCATCCTTCCTAATTTGTATATTTAAGGCTTAATCAGAGAAATATTTATATCTGTCTAGCCTTCACTGCTGAACATTGTGCTAAACCTTTTGAGAAATTGAGAACACATGTCAGATGTTTTTCCTAGATCGCAATAACTGAAGACTGATTTTCACTCCTGAACCAGTTCTAATGTATAGAAAGACTGAAATTTCATCTAATCTCATATTGGCAATATTGATTAAAGAATTGGGTCATTGATTCTAGAGCTGTCCACCTTAAAAGAAAAAAATATGATAAAGGGCTAGATTATTTGTCATTTTTAATTGAATGGTCAATTATAATTTGCTATAATTTAAATATTTTAATCTAATGATTTGTAAAAAGTCATTTTTCCTTTTTGCTCTTTAAGGTCAAGAATGGCCCTACCTATAATTGTACGGAATGCAGTTGTGTATTTAAAAGTTTAGGTAGCTTAAACACTCACATCAGCAAGATGCACATGGGTGGGCCGCAGAATTCCACAGGCGCTGCAGAGACTGCTCACGTTTTAACGGTAAGTTTAGTGAGCTGGTTGATAGAAGGATGTTCTTTTACCAAAATATGTCATCTTAATTATGACCTTAAAAATTGAATATTACTTAGAATATTATTTAGGACTACACAGGTGCTTTGACCATTTCATATATGGAGATAGAATGCTACTTTCTGTTTATTTGTTTACTTAGTAAAAAAAATCAAATTTTTAAAACTTTAGAATAGTATTACGTGATTCTGATTTATGGGCTATAATCTGAACCAGTTAAAAATAAGACAAAATGTGATCATTAACTTATGAAATTGTGGTTCCTGCAGTCAGTGTCATTGGTGATTATTGAATACTTATCCTTATAGTTTAAGAATCACTTCTCTTTTTAAAGTTATATTTTTCCATGTCTAATGTGGCAGTGATGATTTTTCCTGAGACCTTGGACTTTTGGGAAAGAAAATTGTATGACTCAGAACACATCACTTTTGTTCATTCTCTCCCTTCCTTCCTTCCTTCCTTTCTCTCTCTCTCTCTTTTTTTCTCTCTCTCTCTCTTTCTTTCTTTCTTATGGCTGTACCACGGCATATGGAAGTTCCTGGTAGGAGTCAAATTGAAGCTGCAGCTGCCAGCCTACACCATGGCCACAGCAACACCAGATCTGAGCCATATCTGTGATCTACGCAGTAGCTTGCAGCAGTGCTAGCTCCTTAACTCACTGAGAGTGAGGCCAGAGATCGAACTTGAATCCTCAGGGACACTATGTTGGGTTCTTAACTAGCTGAGCCACAGCGAGAAATCCTTACTCTTTTTCTGTAGGCTTCTGTAGCTCAGCCTTGATCAGTTGATGGTAAGAAACATCTAAGTGTAGCCTGTGGTACCTAGCCAACAGCAGTAGGCTTTGGACACACACATCTTGGCAGTGTTGATGTAGCTCATGAATGTGGTTGGTTGGTAGTTTATGTTAAGTTAGCAGCTGCCTCCAACCCAAATAGAAAACAGGCCTAGTTTGTATTTAGTTCCCAAGCATGAGGTACCCATTTAGTGTTTGCTTTCTCTTTTCTTTTCTCATAGTATTTACAGCTTGGGATCATTCCTCAGCTTACTCTTGATCAGGGAGAATGTTACAAAGAAGTTCTAAAACTGGAGAATAGTTAGAGTCTAATTTTAAGTCTTAAATTCTACTTTGGACTGAATGTTTTTTAAAATAAAACTTTTCGGTATATCAATTAAGGAGATATTAGAGTTTCACCATTTCCTTTTGCATTGTGCAGATCACATAGGTAGACGTAGTGAGTTACCTGTGGTGATAATCCGAATCATTTAAAAATGTATATTCTCAATAAAAACCTGATAGTGTCTTAAAGGGGTTTGGAAACCTGGCATCTCTCACACCTTCTACCCCCTTCTGTGTAAGCATCCTGTGTCAGGTGCATCTACCTCACCTTTTACCACCATCTGCGTGTGTAAGCATCCATTGTCAGGTCACACACAGTGCTCCTCAGGCCTGTATAGGATTCAGTGTTCTGCCTTCTGAACAATGTCTCTGATTTTGCATCTCCCGTTTTTCTAACTTGAACTTTTTGCTTTACTTTTGAGGGTTTTTCCAACTTTATCTTAATGACTCATTCATTGGATTTTTTTTTTTTTTTGAGCTAGTGAGGTTTTTAATTTCTGAAATTTCTCCTTGACTGTTTCTTTTTCAGAATATTCTATTTTAGTTTGATGTACTTTCCTTTGCAATCTAACTAGCATTTTCCTTTTAAAGTTCTCTTCTGCTTACTGAATTTTCTGTCTTGGGTGGTCTCCCTGTGCCTCCCCATCTCAGATAACTGGCGATCCTCTGTCACCTGTATTTAAGAACGAGACAGCAGGAAGGCTACCTCTGATCTTCTTACACATGGACAGAGGGCCAGGCTCCCAGGTTACTTGTGTATGATCGGCCAGGGAACCTGCTCTTAAATGGGGCCCCTGGTGGAGGAATGTAAAAGATTTTTCGTTTAGTCTAAGGAACTAAGGGCCACAAAAGGTGCCCTGCTTCTCCGTGTGTAGTTTTTTCATTTTCATCTTTGGAGGCCATTCCCCCATTTTTTTGCCTGAAGGTAAGTGCCTAGCTGCCATCTGTTCTATGGAGGAAGAATGGACTCATGGTCAGTCCTAAGGATTTTTTTCCTACGTCTTTTTTCCCCCTTTAAGTAATAGACTTTATTTTTAGAGCAGTTTTAGGTTTATAGTCAGTGAGCAGAAAGTACAGAGAACACCCATAGACTCCCCTCCATCAGTGCCCGTGGTTACCCCATTACTAACACCTTGCGTGGGTGCTATGTGCTTATTACAACTGCTGTCTTGTTATTAAGTAAAGCCCACACTCTGTAGGTTTTGACAGGTGTGCAGTGTCACTTGGAACATGTCCCTGCCCCACTGTCGTCTGCATACATGTTTCAGGTTCCTGGGTTTCTGAAGAATCAGATAGACTCTCTCCTCAGACCGTCTTGGTTGCAGCTTTTCAGAGCATTTATTCTTCCAATGCCTCTGATTTTCAGGAACTTTTTGAATTTTTTAGACCTCAGTAATTTCTCTTTTCTTTCCTTTCTTTCTTTCTTTGTTTCTTTGTTTCTTTCTTTCTTTGTTTCTTTCTCTCTTTCTTTCTTTCTCTCTTTCTTTCTCTCTCTCTCTTTCTCTCTTTCTTCCTTCCCTCCTTCCTTTTTGCTTTTTAGGGCCGCACCTGTGGCATATGGAAGTTTCCAGGCTAGGAATCGAATCAGAGCTACAGCTGGTGACCTACACCACAGCTCACAGCAACGCCAGGTCCTTAACCCACCGAGTGAGGCCAGGGATCGAACCTGCATCCTCATGGATACTAGCCAGATTCGTTTCTGCTGTGCCACGACGGGAACTCCCAGTGATGTCTTTCTTATTTTCTATATTTTGTAACTTTTTGTTCCTTCCTTTTAATGGGCTAACAGGGAGGTGAGGTCTGTGTGTTCAGTGCCCCCCCCCACCCCCCCGTCTTGAAGTGAAAGTCTCCTCTCCCCATAAAAGGCCTAAGAAGAATTGTAGTAGAGAAACTCATTGAATATGTTTTTTAAGAGCAGTTTTGTATCTAACTTAAAACTCAGTGAGGCATTTTAATTAAAATTAAAATTTATGTTTGAGATATTATTAGATTTTTGTGCTCATAAGGAAGATACGGAGAAAGGAGGTTTTCTTTCCTTTTTTTTTTTTTTTTTTTTAATGTACACATCAGTATCCTTGCTTATATATTGAGTGAGATGTTGCTGTTTCAGGCCACACTATTTCAGACCTTACCTGCTCAGCAGACGGAGGCCCAGCTGACATCCGCCAGTCGGCAGAGCTCACAGGCCGCAGCCGATGTCATCCAGCAGCTCCTGGGGCTCTCGGACCCGGGAACGGTGGAGCCCAGCCCGCCCCAAGCTGGCCAGCAGCTGGGCATCACTGTGGGCATCAACCAGGACATCTTGCAGGTGAGACCCGCTGCCCACTCTTGTCTGTGTTTGTCCACTGGGTGTCATTGTGGAGGAATAAATATTCAGGGCTTGTCAGAGTAAAGGGATCCTGATTGAAAAAAATCATATTGAGACAAAATCTGCTTATTTGATTGCTTATGGACAGTGCAGAATTTGAATGTAGAAACTATAGAAAGTTTAAAACCCTAATTTTTTTCTGTAAGTGAATTTTCTTGGAAAGAATAGGCTTTTCAGAGCTTGTATTTCTCCCCTGTTTCATTCTTTCCCAAGGTCCTGGTGTGGCTCTTGAGAGGCAGTGGCACCTCCCTCGTGGGTGTGCAGCATCTCTGCTCCTGAGGGACCAGAGGGGGAGGGCTCTCTCCCGACTCCCCTCCCCAAGTCCAGCTTTCTCCTCACCATCTTCATTCCCAGACAGATAGCCTTCCTTCTCCTCTCCCTCTAGTCAACTAATTCCCTTTCATTGAGAAATGTAAATGCTTGCCACATCAAAGTCTGGTGGCTGTGAGATGTCAGATACAGATGTAGAAGGGCTGTTTCAGCATCAAAATGCTTATAAATGACCACTTGGACTGTTGTGCTCCTGGCGGGGTAGGTCAGGCTTTATTGCGTCTTTGTAATTGATTGTGGCCGGCAGGTTCGGGCCGCGAATCTCCTAACCTCCTAGTTTTGTTCTGTCTCAGCAAGCCTTAGAAAACAGTGGGCTGTCTTCAATTCCAGCTGCAGCGCCTCCGAGCGACCCCAGCCACGCCAAGGCCCCCGTGGTGCAGGGGCAGAATCCGGACACACCCAGCGTCTCCAGTGAGCCGACCGAACCTGTGGATGCCGAGCCAGAAAAAGAGCAGGAGAGCCCAGAGAGGTTGGATAAAAAAGAAAAAAAGATTATAAAGAAGAAATCCCCGTTTCTACCTGGTAACTTTAATATACTTGTAGGTTTAGACATTTTGGTTGGTCCGTTGCTGCTTTTTAAGAGGCTTGATTTGTTTGTGGAAGGTTCTGATAGTATCTACTTAAAGCATTTGTTTGTCGTCCATTGTGTTAAAACTCACTTCTTCCCTGGGTGCCCATGTCCCTGATTAGGGGCCCTTCTGGCCACCCCACCTGGCTTTGTGCATTCTCTCCCGCTACTGTCCAGCCCCTCTTATCCACTCCTTTCTGCCAGTCTCGGCCCCTTCATCCCCCAGCACTGCCATCTGATGTCCCTAAAGACACTCCCCATCACTCCCAGCTTTATCTCTTGCCCCTGAGCACCCAAGACCTGCCCGACGTGCAGGCTTACATTCAGGCAGAGTTGGCTTCCTGCCGTTTCCTGAACACCTTATGTTTCCACAGGCTTTTCTGCATCACGAATGTCTTCTTCCTCACCCTCCTCTCCTGTTGACTGCCCAAACTCTGGAGGTTGGCTACGGCCAGCTCCTGCAGCCTCCTTGTAGAATCGCTCTGAAAGGGATCTTCCTCCCCTCAGCGCCACAGATTAGAATTTTTGTGACTCCTATAGTCGTTTGTGTTAATTGTTGCGGCTGGAATACTCCCCCTTCATTGCTGAGTACCCTGCTCAGTAGACTCTTGCACCGGGCGGGCATTACTAAATCTTCCTTGAATTAAATAGCTTCCTGCTTTTTAAGCAGAAGTGTTCCTATAAAAATATTTTTGTAGTGAATATAACTATCCTGCCCTCCCAGGTGTTTTGGGAACAAGTGCTTTCTTGCTGGAAAGTGGGGAATAACTGTCATCTTGGTTAAAGCTTCTTTCTGAGAGGGTGTTTTCTCATGGTGAACATGGGGTTGTGAAATCCTTATTTCTTAACCCACAAAACATTGTGGCCCTACTCTCCTTTTCTTCTGATCTGGCCCCCGCCCCCCCAACTCTCCAAGTGAAAAACGGAGCAGTGGAATCTAAGTAGTTTATCATCTGGGTTTTCCTGGGATCCTGAGAGGCAAGAAGGAATGGAAGGGCCATTTCCACATATTTTTATTAGCCATGTGACAGCCATATAGGTCACAGGCTAGCTGTGCATCCTTGAGTATCTCCTTTATGTGCACTGGATAAACTGAAGGAAACCCATTGTCCACGTGAAACCTTAGGGACCAGTCACTGCTGGCTGTGGTCATCATGCTGAAACTGCAGGTGCTCTGACGTGGCTGCAGGCAGCACATGCTTTTCTAGAGCAAAGGCCAGGCCTGGCTTCTAAAGATGCTTCTTAAACTGAGGAAGGGAACCTCATCCCAGGTCATCCCGTATCTCTGGGTATCAGCTGTCTCTTTTGCGCTGAGCGTTAGATGGAGACTTTAGAATGGACTTGCAGTTATTAATCTTATTGTACTTATTTTAATGTGCAGAGTTGTAGAATTTGTAAAGATTATGTAAATTGATTTTTGAAATATTTGAATAAATGAAATACTTAGAGTACTGAGCAAGTTTATGTAGTCCTAGTAAGTTTTAGATTAAATGTGATCCTTACTACAAGTTGGAGCCAACTTTTTGTTTTTTGATCATCTCTCCTATATATATATATATTTTTTTTTTCATCTCTCTGATATTGTGGTGAGAAAATTTCTGGAGACATGTTTCTATATAAAGATATTCCTTTTGATTAATACTTTATAGGGACCAGTATACCTTTAAGGGAATGACTGTTTCTGAAAATACCCCTCCAAAGATAGTTGAATACCATTTGATACCCTAAGAAGACCATGAGCAAACTGTTCTTGTCCCATAAATCTCAACATTTCCTTAACAGTTTATAATTAACCTTAATTATCTTTCTAAATTGAACATACTCTACCATCTAAAGCCATCACTATTTGATTTATTCAGCTTTATTAGGGTGACTATTTTTAGTAGAATTTGCTTTATTTAAGAGGTATTTTATGTATGAATTAAAAATTTAACAAATGCTTTTATGTTTTATCATAAAACCTGTGACATAATAAATCATTGTGAAGTTTTAATAAAGCTTTTTTTTTTCTTGGTTTTCTTTTTTAGGGCCACATCCCTGGCACATGGAAGTTCCCAGGCTAGGGGTTGAATTGGAGTGGCAGCTACTGGCCTACACCATAGCCACAGCAACACAGGATTGGAGCTGCACCTGTGACCTATGGCAGTGCCAGATCCTTAACCCACTGAGTGAGGCCAGGGATAAAACCCACATTCTCATGGACACTAGTTGGGTTCTTAACCCACTGAGCCTGATTGGAACTCCAAGTTTTAAAGAAGTTTGAAATGTATTATTGTAGGAAAATGTTGGCTATCTAGAAATCACAGGGAAAGTTGTTTTAGAAAACCGGTGACTTATTCCTTTAAGTATGACAATGGTATAACTGTTTTGTGTGGTAATCAATCTGAAGGCCAGGTGCTCTGGAACGAGGCCTTCTTATTACCTTGGGCTTGTACAAGCTGTAGATGGTGACATACTTTCACCACTTGAAGTACATGGGCTCTAAGAGGCTGTGGGTTTTGGATTCATCTGGTTTTCAAAAACATATTTTTTATCCCTTGCCTGCTGTTTTCAATTCTGAGTAGTAACCCTTCCTTCACTTTCTTATTTTGCTGCTTGTAGTCTGCTAAGTGTTTGGAGCTCTGATAAAGGACTTTTGTATATTGATCGTGCATCCAGCAACCAATTAACCTCTGTTGCTAATTGTAGCAATTTATGTGTAGATTATTTTGGGCTTTCCATGTAGAGAATCACTGTGTGTGAAGAATGACAGCTTTTTCCTTTCTGTTATATTGGCCTGGGCTTAATACAGGGTTGTGTAGAAATGTTGGTAGTGGTCTGCTTCCATCTCATTTTTTTTGTTGTTGTTTAAATTTTTATTTTTTGTCCACATCTGCCTCGTGCAGATGTTCCCAGGCCGGGGATCGAAGCTGTGCCACAGCCATGGCCTGAACTACAGCAGTGACAATGCCAGATCCTTAACCTGCTGAGCTACCAGGAAGATCCCATCTCATTTTCAAGAGCATGGTTTCACTATTTAATTATAGTTACTATAGGTTTTCTCATATAAAGCTCTCTTCAGCATCTGAGCTTGAAGTCCAAGATGCGAGTGTCTCTCTCGTTAGTTGTGGAACAGTAGTTACCTCTGGGTTGTGTCACCACACCTTGTTCCCTGCAAGGGCAGGAGCCTGCTTGGGACGGTGCTTGGCACATAGCCGGTGATCTCCTGGAAGGAAGGCCAGATCTTTCTGAGAAAATTGTACTCAGGCTCTAGAATTACACGGACCCTCAGTATGTGCTGTTTTCATTAACTGGAATCTGACCATGGACAAGTCAGTTGACTAAAATGTCAGCCCTCTCATCTGAAAAGAGAGCAATGATAGGATAAATGGGAAAGAACTGAATAGTGCCTGACACATCATAAGTACCTAATGAATGCATGTGTTTTTAAGTTACTTTTAAAGTAGGTGAAACTTCCTCATGCTGCATGATTCCAAAGACACAAGATGGAATACAGTGAAAAGTGGGAGGTCCCCTGCTCACCCTTGTCCTCATGTACTCCTCCCTCAAGCAGCTGCCATCATGGCCTTCTGTGTCTTTAAACAAGCATAAGCGTATTATTGTATATGATACATTCTTGTTTTTTAGCAGGATGTGTAGCATGTTGTATGTATTTTGCAGTTTACTTTTTTTTCCCCCACCTGATTTTATTTCACAAGATGCCTGAATAGTATGTCCTTTTATGGGTGAGTAATATTTATATACAAATACCAATAGGGCTTTTTTAGAACTGGTTTTGGAAGTTTAGCAAATGTTTCTAAAGTGCATATGAAAAAATACTTTTTAACCTATCAGATGAGTAAAAGGGATCCCAGACACCTTATTGAATAAGTCATACTTTCCCCGCTGAAATGCAATGCCACTTTAATCATATATTATACTCTCAGACCTTTATGGTCTTTTCTGGACTTTATTTCAATAATTTATTTTTTTTATCCATGTGTTGTGGTACCAAATGGTTTTAGCTTTATCATGTGCTTTTATAACTAGGATGCTTAATCCTCTTACATTATACTTTGTTTTTTCTTTTTTTAAAGTTTTATTGAAGTATAGTTGATTTACAAGGTTGTGATAATTTCTGCTGTACAACAAAGTGATTCAGTTATACATATGCATGCATCCATTCTCTTTCAGATTTTTTTTCCCACATAGATTATCACAGAATATTGGGTAGAGTTCTCCGTGCTGTACAGTAGGTTCCCATTGAAGTGCATCTTTTGTACTTTTTTCACAGATTTATTTTTTCATATGTACTTTAGAAACATCTGCTAAACTTCCAAAACGAGTCGTAAAAAAGTCCTATTGGTGTATTCATATGTAAGTGATTTAACCAGAGAAATGACATCTTGATAACTTTAGGTCTTTATATGAAAGAATAGGGTTATTTTGGGGTTACATGAAATCATGTATGTGAACTTGTGAAAATTGTAAAGCAGTATAGAATTTAAAGAGTCTTTCATTCAATGAAAAAGTAAACTAGGGTGAAAAAAATAGGGTGTACATTTGATTTCTAGAGATCATTTTTTTTAATCTCCATATTTTAGTAATATTTTAAAAATTTCTTCTGGATTTTGTTTGTAGATATGAAGGATGTTGATTTTCATGTATTAAAACATGGGCCTCTTTCTGAGTTTTTGTTCTTTAGGTATACAGTCATACCACTTGTAAACAGTGATTACCTTTTCCTTTATAGTTTATACTGTGTATTTCTTTATCTTATCTAATTACATTTGCTAGTATTTCTTGAACATGATGAATTAATGGCAGTGTGATAGTGGACTTTTTCCTGACTTTAACGGATTGCTTTTAGTATTTTCCTATTAGGTCAAACATTGTGTTGATGTTTTATTCACCTCCTCCTGTTTTTAGGCAGTTTTTTAAAACTCAAAACTACATGTCGAGTTTTAGTGAAAGCTTTTTCATCTTGAAGATGATTATATGTGTTTTTTTCTTTTTTAATTTATTAATATATTTGAAGGGGAAAGCTATTGCCCAGCACCAGGAAAGGTTGCCACATGGGAATGCAGAACTGAGTTTTCCAGATCTTTCACTTTATCAAAGGGTCAGAAATCTGCCTGGGCCAAGCAAAATAAATATATGCAGGCCAGATTTAGAGACCTTCAGGGCTTCCAGTTTATATCTCTGTTCTAGTTCATTCCTAGAAATAATTAGAACCTGGTGACAGTTTTGTCATCTTAGGTAATTAAAGTTGTATTTTCATTTTTGTTTGGAAAAAAATCTGATTTAGGGAGGTGGTTTCCTAATTTTAGCTAATAGGTATTACAGTTCTTTCCCATCTTTTTGTACCTTGCTTTCTTGATTTGTCATGATGAGACCTTTAGGTAATTATTGTACTTTTTAAAATTAATTTTTAATCTTTTTTTTTTTTTTTTGTCTTTTGTCTTTTTAGGGCCACACCCATAGCATATGGAGGTTCCCAGGCTAGGGGTCTAATCAGAGCTATAGCTGCCGGCCTATGCCACAGCCACGCCAGATCCTTAACCCACTGAGCGAGGCCATGGATCGAACCTGCAACCTCATGGTTCCTAGTCAGATTTGTTTCTGCTGAGCCATGACAGGAATTCCAACTTTTATCTATTTTTAAGCAGTCTTAAGTTTCAGATTTCCTTAATATAATCAATATTACCATAAAATAAATACATTTCTCTCACTTTTAAAACTGTTTTCCTCGTTTCCTACTCTTTTCTCCTCATGGGTTGTGTATGTTCCTCACTTTGTTCTTGTTTTTAAAAAAATATTCTTTTTCTTTCTTTTTTTTTTTTTTTTTAACCTAACTCCTTCCTTATGGTACTAGTCTTGCAAAGGACATTATATTTAGGGAAATACAATTTCTCTCCTTACAGATTCACTTGCACATAGGGAACATGTCTTGCATTTATTGATAATAAAGATAAGGAAATAAGAGCTTTTCTTTTTTACCTTTTAACTATGTTTGTACAAAGTGAAATAAAGATTTACAATTTTCTGATGAATTTCATTCATAGGGCCAAAATCTTTTTGATTTCAAGTGAATTCTTTATTGTAGGTATCTATTTAATTTTTGGTGTATAAATCTAACTGAAATTTTAAAAGGTGATTCTGCCAAATTAGAAATTTGCCAATTTAGAAATTATTTAACATGTTATATTTCCACAAATTCTACTTGTGATGTTTCTTCTGATAGGAATAGTTTTAAACCTGGTTCAAGGCTGAATAATACTATTTAGAGTTACAGAAGAATATTTCATATTTGATCATGAACTTGTTCATGTCATTTATACTGTTTCTTTGTTTTAACTATGTATCAATTCCTTTTTTACAACATAAGAACTTATCATTTCCAAATTATTTTTATTTGCCTTATTTTTTATGAGCGAGAACAAATAGGCTCTGACAATACTTACTACAACTTCATTCCCTCTCTTCATGTTCTTCGAGTTGATTTTGGAGTCATCTAATCGCATGTTCTTTAATTTGCATTTACAGCAGAGTGAGCCTGTGCTACGTCTTGATTTATGTCATAACCTGTCCAGTTAGTGCTCTCATCTCCTAGGCTATGATTTGTGTTCTCATGAGACTGTTAGCATTTTCTGCAAGATTCATTCCTAGTCCTACATAACTTCTATTATTGTGGAAATTTCACCTTTTTCCATAATTGATCATGTATCTCCTGCTGTGGCCTTCATAGGTACGGTGTGCTAAGTCCAACCCTGAAGGACATTAAAGTGCCTTGATGTTTGGCACAGTACAGGTCCTAGGCCAAGCTGGACTGTTGTGCTTCCTTCTCGTGCAGGGTCGATCCGCGAGGAGAATGGCGTCCGCTGGCACGTGTGCCCCTACTGCACTAAGGAGTTCCGGAAGCCCAGCGACCTGGTGCGCCACATCCGCATCCACACCCACGAGAAGCCCTTCAAGTGCCCTCAGTGCTTCCGGGCCTTTGCGGTGAAGAGCACCCTGACCGCCCACATCAAGACGCACACGGGGATCAAGGCCTTCAAGTGCCAGTACTGCATGAAGAGCTTCTCCACGTCGGGGAGCCTCAAGGTGCACATCCGCCTGCACACAGGTGCGCGGGGCTGCCCACCTCACTCCTCCGACTGCCTGGGGTCCACAGCCCAGCGCCTTGCGTGGCCGGCTCCCCGCTGAGCGCTCCTTGCCCTTTATTTTAGCAAGTGTGATGATGGCCTTGTACGGGCAGGGCCACGGGAGGCGCTGCTGAGCAGAGTCCACGTGAGAGAGAGCCCGTGGTCTGATGAGGAGGCATTAAACTGTACCCCTCAGGAGTGGCCGGAAAAGCGCAGAGGGTGGAGAGAGAGGCCTCTGTGGGCGGCCAGATGCAGATGTAGACCAGGCGGCCCTGCTGGAGGAGGAGGAGGCAGTCACCGCCACGTGGCATTCCTCGAGATTTGCCTGGTGCGCTTTAGGCTGGGGCCATCAGTGCTGAGGCCTTAGGACGTGAGGGGAACCATTATACCTACTCTGCCTTTGAGGTACTTTCTAATCAGTACTAAGGCCCCAAAACTTTCATATTCGGGCTCCAATTTTATTTATAAAAGCTTTACTAAGATATAATTCACAGACCATAAAATGTACTCTTTAAGAAGAAAAAATACCATCTGATGTCACTTATATGGAATCTAAACTATGATACAAATGAACCTGTCTACGGAACAGACTTGCAGACAAGCAGAACAGATTTGTAGCAGCCAAGGGGGAGGGGGTGGGGAAGGGTGGAACTGGGAGGTTGGGGTTGGCAGATGTGAGCTATTACACCGGAGGGGTTAAACAGTAAGGTCCTACTGGGTAGCACAGGAACTATGTTCAGTGTCCTCTGATAAACCATAGTGGAAAAGACTATAAAAAAGAATATATATATATTCAGTTTGCTGTACAGCAGAAACTAACACAACGTTAATTTAAAAATTCACTCTTTTAGAGCATACAATTCAGAATTGTGCAACCCATGCACTATCTGACGTTGAGACATTTTTCCAAGTGAAAATGGAAAGGACACCTTGTCCCATCCATTCACAGTAACGACTGCCCCCCAGCCAGTCCCTTGGGTCTCCTGGGCTGAGCTGACCATGTCGATGAATATTTGAAAAAGCTGATATAAGCCCATTTTGATATGTCTTTCTTTGGAATCTGCATTTCCTTTTTTTTTTTTTTTGGTCTTTTTGCCTTTTCTAGGGCCGCTCTCACAGCATATGGATGTTCCCAGGCTATGGGTCTAATCGGAGCTGTAGCTGCCAGCCTACACCAGAGCCACAGCAACACGGGATCAGAGCCGTGTCTGCAACCTACACCACAGCTCACGGCAACGCCAGATCCTTAACCCACTGAGCAAGGCCAGGGATCGAACTCACAACCTCATGGTTTCTAGTCAGATTCGTTAACCACTGAGCCACAATGGGAACTCCTGGAATCTGCATTTTCATTTGCCAATAAAATTTCCTTTGCCCTCTTTAAATTTTTACTTTTTTAATCTGAAGGAAATTTCCTTCAGTAAAGGGAAGTTGTAGTAGAGGATTGTTAAGAGGAGGTTAATACTGTCTGTAGCAGCAGCAGCAGCAGCAGCGTTGTTATTATTTACAATCCATGACAACCACCATTTACTGCCAGTTTACTAAATGCTGGGAACCACTAGGTGCTGTTTAAACACATGTCTGGAATCCCAGTAACAAACCTGGGGACCATGTACTCTTTTAGTTACAGATGGTAGCTGATCTGAGACAGGGTAGTCTTACACATGTGAGTGTCTTGAGGACTGCTAGTTAGTTGAACATCCATTTTACCCTTGTGGGCTTTCTCCTAAAAATCGTAAATGCTCTTTTTTTACTTAAAATGTTCTTTTCACATGCCTTAACATCTGTAATCTGCACTATATGCAAATAAGAGAAAATCACTCTGTAATAGCCATGAAATTATATATATAGTGTGAAATGACAAACTGAATATTCAAATCAATATTAAAATACCAAAATTTTACATTGTCATTGACTGAGGTGTGTTTCCTTGAAATAATTCTACAGTGTACTTTTCTCTTTATTAGGAGTCAGACCTTTTGCTTGTCCTCACTGTGACAAGAAGTTTCGAACCTCAGGCCACAGGAAGACCCACATCGCTTCCCACTTTAAACACACGGAGTTAAGGAAGATGCGACACCAGCGTAAACCTGCAAAGGTTCGTGTTGGCAAGGCGAACGTTCCAGTCCCCGATATTCCTTTGCAGGAGCCAATTCTCATAACAGACGTAGGTAAGATTCTCTTCCTTGGGTACCTTGCAAAGGGCATATGACTATGTGGTCCACAAAGTGAAATAGGTGTACATGAGATGTCAGAGTTGTTATCATCATTGTCGTGCTTTATGGGCCAGTATGTTCCACAGTCAAACGAAAGTCCTAGTTCTGTCCCCACTGCTGTGCAGACTATGTTCTTGGTAAAAGGGAAGTGGTTTACGGGTGACGCTGTTTGTGTGAGTCCCCACTGAGGGGGACTTTGGTGCCTCGTGGGCCTCTTGGGGGACAGGTGTTCTGAGATGAGCACACAGAGCACTGGCTCCTTTGCATCCAAGTATCCCTGTGTCCTGTGTGGCAGGTCCTTATCTGGGCTGCTTTAACCTTTGGATTAAAAAGAAAATCTGGGAGTTCTCATTGCGGCTTAGTGGCTTGAGAACCCAACATAGTGTCTGCGAGGATGCAGCTTCCATCCCTGGCTTTACTCAGTGGGTTAAGGATCTGGTGTTGCCACAAGCTGTGGTGTAGGTTGCTCATGTGGCTGGGATCCGGTGTTGCTGTGACTGAGGTGTTGGCCTCAGCCGCAGTTATGATTTGACCTCTGGCCCAGGAACTTCCATAGGCCACAAGTATGGCCAGAAAAAGAAGAGAACAAAGAAAAAGAAAATCTTTGAGCTCAGATTCTAAAAAGTTCTTTTGAGGCTCAGTCTTGTTATAATCAAGGTAAATTATTATTTTGTTAACTAACCGAAAAGAAAACACTGCTTATGAAAAAATGATTTTTGTAGGTCCTAGAACAAAATTAAACTCATTAAATTCCGTTCAAGAATTTACATTTTTTTTACAGTTTATGTTATTTCCTTATTGTCTTAAGCAAGATGATCTAGTCTGTAAACAAAATTAATATCAAACAAAATATAATTTAATGTAAAGAAAGCTTAAATCATATAAAGATATTTTAGATTAATATCTGTTATAGTCCACTAATAAGATGATCAATAGTCATGAGTTTTTAGATATCTGGGAGCATAGCATCAAAATATATAAACCAAAACCAGAAAAAAGGAGAAATACTCAAATTCTGACCATAATTAGAGATCCTTGATCAGATCAATTTAAACACACTGAGACTGAAGAGGATTTGAAGCACACGTATAAAAAGGGTTATTTAATAACTTTGTAAAATCTTTTACTCCAGAGGACACACTCTTTTAAATATTAATGAAGTAGAAGTTGATCACATCCGAGGGTATAGAGAAAGTCCAAATTTTCAAAAATAGATATCATTCAGGACACGATCTTTGATCACAGTTCAATGGAAACACAAATTAATAAAAAATAGCTATCTAAAATTTCATTGTATGGAAAAGAAAGACTCAAGCCTCAATTAGATATACACATGGGGGCATTTTATAAACAGGTTATAATCAGAGAAATTAAGACTTTTAAGAATGTTTCTTATTGAAAAATAAGGATTGGGAGTTGCCGTCGTGGCTCAGCGGAAACGAATCTGACTAGGAACCATGAGGTTTTGGGTTCGATCCCTGCCCTCGCTCAGCGGGTTAAGGATCTGGCGTTGCTGTGAGCTGTGGTGTAGGTCACAGACGCAGCTTGGATCCTGCGTTGCTGTGGCTCTGGCACAGTCCAGCAGCTGTAGCTTCAGTTAGAACCTCCATATGCCACAGGTGCAGCCCTAAAAAGAAAAAAAAAAAAAAGGATGGAAATAAAATATGTAATTCACAAAGATATAAACTTGAAAAGGAAGTATCAAGAAGTAATTAATAAGTATAAAAATTTAAGATTAAAGACAAAATTCTAGTGAACATAATTTTGTATATATTTTTTAAAAAATAGATAACTTGACATATCTCTAATAAAGACTGAGAGAACATATATAATATTAGAACAAAATTCTAGTGAACGTAATTTTATATTTTTTTTAAAAATAGGTAACGACATACCTCTAATAAAGACTTAGAAAACATATATAATATTAGGAATATTAGTTTAGTATTAAATAAGCTATAAGCACAGATACAAATGGGATAAAAATTGTTTGAAAGTACCCTACAACTTTTTGCTCATGCATTTGAAATTTTAGATGAAATGAATTTTTCCTAGAATAATGTACTTATCAGAATTGACTCTAGAAGAAATGGAAACCAAAGACAGCAAATACTGGTCTCCAGTGATTTTGCATCTGAGTTCTATCCTAAGCTTCCTAAGAACTGTAATTCTTAAGGTATTTAATTGTTTAGGGTATAGACACAGATGGAAACTCCCCTGATAGGTTAGAATTCTTTGTTGTCCTTATGCAATTTTGGTAGCTCACAAAACAAAACAACAGACTGTCTCACTTAATACGTATTTCTTCTTCAACAGAGTTGCCAGGTTCTCAGTGATTCCTAAAATGCAAAAAAAACCTCCCGAAATCAGGACATATTAAAAATTTATTTAGCGGCCCTAGACTTATCCTTCGTGCTTGAGGGTCACCCTCAAATGACCAGTTTTTTCAGGTTGCCCTGAATCAGGTTACATACCATCGATTTCTTGCCATTAAGTTTACAAATCTTCAGTTGAGTTGAACTAGAGTCCTGATTCTCTAGACTTTTTTCTGAAGATTAAAATGGGGAACATTTGCTTTTAGCTTCACAAATGCCTGTGTCTTAGCCCAAATCAGTGCAAGCAGAATTCTTCTTTGTTCTAGGCTGAATGAGACACCTGGGGGAAATGATTCATAGAGCTGCCTTCACATTGTAAATTGTAAAATATTTAGATATTTGTTTTCACTCTTCATTGTTATTTATAATTTGTGTCTGTCTCTTCTCTCAGAATCTGAGCTCCTTGGGGGCTGCATAGAAAAAAATGTGATTGTAATTACCTTTGGGGGCAGATCTTAATAAAAACACGACAGAGAGGGTTTAGCATATATTATTTCAATTATTTAACTTAACTGAGAGATGAGGTGTTCCAATTCAGTCTAGTAACTTTAAACACAGTATCTTTTACATAATACTGTCATTTAGGAAAGAATTACAATGCATTAAAATACTATACCAAGTAGTTTAATCTCTGCATATTAAGGGAGCATTTGTTGGATGGAATAGTCCCATATAGTCATATAATTTAAAAAACTTTCAGATATGCATGGAAACCTAAAAATAGTCCTTCCAAAACTTGTCTACATTCCTCACTCTTCATTTTTATAGCTAAAAAAACTGGGCCCTGGAGAGCGTTCTCACATTGCTTTTAGGTTCTACAACTAGAGCACATGGTAGAACCTGATCTTGTGACTTCTGGGTCAGGGTGTGGTCAGCAAGGCTCACTTCTTCGCAGACCCCTGGCACAGACGTGTGGACCAATAGCCATGAGTGAGACATCAAGAACCAGCAGTCTTTACTGAACACAAATATTGTGTAGTTGATTACACTTTAGGGGTAATATTTCACTATCCATGCTGTATATTATACTCTAAATACTAATCTGATAACTAAATTTTAAATATAATAATGTACAGACTAGGAAATACTGGAGTCAAGCTAATCATATTTTGATCAGTAGCTGCTCTGGAGTTTCAAATCATACGTATATATGACATATCTATATTTTATTTATTTATTTTTTTATTTTCCCACTGTACAGCAAGGGGGTCAGGTTATCCTTACATGTATATATTACAATTACAGTTTTTCCCCCACCCTTTCTTCTGTTGCAACATGAGTATCTAGACATAGTTCTCAATGCTATTCAGCAGGATCTCCTTGTAAATCTATTCTAAGTTGTGTCTGATAAGCCCAAGCTCCCGATCCCTCCCACTCCCTCCCTCTCCCATCAGGCAACCACAAGTCTCTTCTCCAAGTCCATGATTTTCTCTTCTGAGGAGATGTTCATTTGTGCTGGATATTAGATTCCAGTTATAAGTGATATCATATGGTATTTGTCTTTGTCTTTCTGGCTCATTTCACTCAGGATGAGATTCTCTAGTTCCATCCATGTTGCTGCAAATGGCATTATGTCATCCTTTTTTATTGCTGAGGAGTATTCCATTGTGTATATATACCACCTCTTCCGAATCCAATCATCTGTCGATGGACATTTGGATTGTTTCCATGTCCTGGCTATTGTGAATAGGGCTGCAACGAACATGCGGGTGCATGTGTCTCTTTTTCTATATTTCAAATCACTATTTTTCTCTATGTATGACTACTTGTGTGTGTGTGTAAATATCATCATTTTTCCATTTTTGCAGAGCATAGATGTTTGAAGTTTATTTTCTTTGAAGTGAGCCAGGTTTTGCTTATCTTATTATTTTAAACCTCAGGGCTGTAATGATTGATTTTCCAAGTTTATATTCATGTTTTAATCATGTTAATAATAGTGTATTATCTTGCTTTTTCTTTAACATACTTGTCTAGCCTAGTATACCAATTTATTTTACGTGTCATGTATGATATATATGTTTGTCATCGTTTTGTTGCTTTGTGGTATATGGAAGTTCTTGGATGCCTAAGTTTATTTTCCCCAAGCACCTTAACAAGATAAAGCTTTTTCTTTTGTTAGTATAGAAAGAATTTTTGAAAGTTTTATTAAACTTTCAAAAAACAAACCAAAACATTTCTAGTTTGTTTTTGAGGCATATTAACTGAAATTTATTCATGCATTCCTTTGAGATTAGTAGTTTTATTTTCCTTTTTTTAAAAAAGGTATATATATAAAAAGACTGACAATATAGTAGAAATGACTTATAGTCAAGATCTTAAAACTTTTAGATGTGTTTAATTCACTTTTTTTTCCTTCCAAAATTGAGACCTTATAATTAGCCTAACTTTTTAGTAGAATTTCCTGTTTGTAAAATTATTAGAGGGTGAAAAATAAAGCATCTGAAAAATGAAGACTGTTATTTCACATTCCTAATAACTCAGAGTGAGACCTGTACCCTCACCCCTGAAAGGGCTCAGAATCATCTGGGGTTCTGTTAAAAGTCTACACGCCTGGATGCTACCCCAGAGATTGTACTCCCATGTCTTGGCGGGGGGAGCATGAGGGTACCAGTCATTGCACTAGATTGTTCTTTGCAGCACTGTGATAGCGTGCAGTTAGAAACAACCAAAATCTGACTAGGGCCACATGGAAGAGAGAACGCCCATTTGGGTTTAAAGGATTGGCCCCTGTCTGGCCGGCTGGCCTTTGAGCACCAGGCATGGAGAAGGTCTTTGTAGGGCCTCCTAGTCCAGTGGGGAAGTCCTGACAGCTGTGTGGGTTAGATGCACATCACCGGGGAGGTTCTGGATTCTCTTGGAAAAGCCAGTGAGCTTCTGAGGCTGCACTGGGGGTGAGGTGAGTTCACTTGAGCCTACTGGGAGCTAGGTGTTCAGCCGGGGCAGGGAATTCTCTCCAGCTTTGCTGTTTCTCCTCCATCGATTGAGATCCAAGTGAGTAGAACTAGAAGTTAGGAAACCAGTTTAAGAACACTGGAGGAGTGTGATCCAGGACTGGCAGGTGGCACCCCTGGTGGGACTGGAAAGAGCCCCTCCAGGATCCGGAAGTAGCTGCCCTGTATGACTGGAGGGTGGCACTCCTGACGACAGCTGAGAGGGTGGGAGGAAGGAGGAGGTTTTAGGGGAGAGATTGAGTTATGACCTGGACTGTTAGGGACAGTCTAGCACTCAGTGTGTTAAGAGGTACCTGTTGATAATCACTGCCTCAAAGTTAATGGCAAGGGAGCAGAGAGTGTGGGCAGGGCAGAGGCTTGGCCGAGGCAAGAACAGCCATGGTGTCTTCCTCTTAATGTTTCCTGTAAAAATTCAGGAAGGTTCAAACCCTTGCTTGTTTGTCCTGAATTGCATAAATAACTCTATTGCTTGGTCAAGACATACTTATTACGTGGTCAATCCAAGGGAATTCTTTCTTTATTGAAAGTATGTAAAACCTGAAATATTTAAGGTTGTAATTTTTCTATTTGTAGATATCCCTTTAGCAAAATTTCTACGAAAAACACTGACTCTTTTTTTAGAACAAAATAATCATATTAGAATCATTTCTGTTTTGGGTTTGTTATGTATGGTACGTGGAGTACAGTCTTCATTCTGAACAAACAAGAGGCTTAAAACCCTGATTAACCTATTTGTTGATATGTTATGTGAATGCCAGGCCAGCAAATGCTCAAGTGGAAAGTAAATGTAGAAATGTTAAAAATCGGCTCTAGAACCAAGGAAAGGAGGGTAATCTATCTTATATTAACTTTAAAAGTATTTCCTGATAGGCTTTCTTTATAGAGCCAGTTCCTAACACAATTAAAGGAACATTTAGTTGCAATATTAGAATCTGTGGGAGTTCTTGTCGGGGTTCAGTGGAAATGAACCCGACTAGTATCCAGGAGGATGTGGGTTCGATCCCTGGTCTCACTCAGTGGGTAAAAGATCTGGTGCTGCTGTGATCTGTGGTGTAGGCTGCAGATGCGGCTCAGATCCCCTGTTGCTGTAGCTGTGGTGTAGGCCAGTGGCTACAGCTCCCATTCAACCCTTAGCCTGGGAACTTCCATATGCTGTGGGTGTGGCCCTAAAAAGCAAAAAGACAACAAAAAACAAAAGAATCTGTGACTCCTCAGGAATTTATCTCTGGGTAAAGCAGATACCTTTTGACATTGACTTTTTTTAGTAGCACTGACAGTGAATTGTTCCTGATTTTCTTTTGGTTTGTAGGTCTTATCCAGCCCATTCCAAGAAACCAGTTTTTTCAAAGTTATTTTAATAATAATTTTGTAAATGAAGCAGATAGACCATACAAGTGTTTTTACTGTCATCGTGCATATAAAAAATCTTGCCATCTTAAACAACACATCAGGTAAGGTAACATGGATTCAGAGGTGGAAATTTAGTATAATTACAGTGATTTAGTGATTTGGTGACTTGTAGAAATACTAAGAATAGTAGTGTTAGCTTTTTTTTAAACTTAATATGTCACTTTTGACCCCAGAATATTTATTGATAATCAATATTTTCATCCTTAGTGTCTTGACTAAAATGTTTTACCAAGAAATTGTCACTGAATTTTATTTACACCCCTATTGTATTTCAGTATTTGCACTTTCTAGGACCTGTCCAAGAAGTACTTGGATTGTTTCATTAGAATTACACTCTTTATTAGTTTTCTGAGTGTGTTCATCAGAGTTTGGGTTAATTCTTGGTCCTAGCAACAGTGACAAGAAGTAGAAGCCTGGTCTTGAGGGCAGTGAGGTGTCGTGAGGCCAGTGCAGGAGGTGAGGACGGCGCAGGTCTGGGTCGTGCCAGTCCCCTCGAGTTCCTGGTTAGCTGAGTTGCCTGAGCCCTGGGTCTCCGGTGCATCCCGTTTGGTGGAACGTGAGAGCTGCGTCTTCACTGCTGAGCTCAGACAAGTGAAGGTCAAGTGAGATAATGTTCCAGAGCACAGTCTGATTATAAAGCCTTTTCACAGTGTAAGATGCTCCTGCATTACAGTTTTTTCTTCTTTTCAGGTCGCATACCGGTGAAAAGCCTTTTAAATGTTCTCAGTGTGGAAGAGGCTTTGTTTCTGCAGGAGTGCTCAAAGCACATGTCCGAACGCACACTGGGCTAAAATCTTTCAAGTGTCTGATCTGTAACGGAGCTTTCACCACCGGTGGCAGCTTACGGCGACATATGGGCATCCATAATGACCTTCGTCCCTATATGTGTCCTTATTGCCAGAAAACTTTTAAGACCTCACTAAATTGCAAGAAGCACATGAAAACCCATAGGTAGGTATAATTCTGTTGAGCACTTTTTCATAATCTTTGTAATTCCCAGATGGTGGTAGAGAGTGTTTTGAGGAAATAGTTGTCTTTGTTTCCTGTATTATTACTTCTAGCTTGAGGCATATGGGCTAAAGACACTTCTATATCCGTGTTTAAGGATCTATCAAGAACTACAGACTACATTTTTGTTTTTAATATAATGTTGATGTAGTGTGTATTGGGCTAAACACTTTATAAGCTCTTAAAACTGATAATCAGTAATAGATAAAATGATAGATAGGCAGTGTCTACGATAATTATAATGACAGTTTCAAAAAAAGAAATCTTGGTCAACCTTCTGACTTCTAGGCACATGATTGGTGTTACCTGAATGGTAGTTATTCAATGTTGCTGACTTAAAAAGAGCACATGTTTTGCTGTCCCCTAAATCCCTCATTGAAGTAAACTTAACTTCTTGCTGGGTTAGAGGCTTTCCCCTCTACATGGAGGGATCAGAGGGCTCTGACAGAGATGTGGTTCTGACTGTATCTGGGGCTTACTCAGTGGTGTTTCTGTGAAGCACAGGATTCTGGATTGCAGTCCGTAGCCTGGACAAGGTGACTGTGTCCTGGGTGCCTTTGAAAATAAGAGTTAACAGGCACACCATAAAGGAGTATTAGCCTCTGCCCTAGAATGTTGACTTTGGGCAGTATTTTGTTTTTATTTATTTATTTATTGCTTTTCAGGGCCGCACTAGAAGCATATGGAAGTTCCCAGGCTAAAAGCTGAATCTGAGCTACAGCTGCTGGCCTACGCCACAGCCACAGCAACTCGGGATTCAAGCCACGTCTGTGACCTACACCACAGTTCATGGCAATGCCAGATCCTTAACCCACTGAGCAAGGCCAGGGATCAAACCTGAATCCTCATGGATCCTCATTAAGTGCTGAGTGAAACTGTTAAGTGCTGAGCCATGAAGGGAACTCCCAACTTTGGGCAGCATTTTATTTTATTTTTTATTTACTTATTTTTTGTCTTTTTTTGCCTTTTCTAGGGCTGCTGCTGTGGCATATGGAGGTTCCCAGGCTAGGGGTCGAATCAGAGCTGTAGCCACTGGCCTACGCCAGAGCCACAGCAACATGGGATCCAAGCTGCATCTGCAGCCTACACCACAGCTCAAGGCAACTCCGGATCCTTAACCCACTGATCAAGGGCAGGGACCGAACCCACAACCTCATGGTTCCCAGTCGGATTTGTTAACCACTGCGCCATGATGGGAACTCCTGGGCAGTATTTTAACCCAGACATCTCTTGTCTTGGAATCACCTGTAACTGTGAGCAGCGGTGTTTTGGTTTTACCTCCCTGGATGCCTGGGCACAGTTGATGGAGTGAACTTAGTTGATTACATAGCCAAGGAGTTTAATCGCTTCTTGAGACCGAGTGGGGGTGTGATACGGGTGGTTTGGGTTAGGGGGCCCCTGCCAATTATGTACCCACTTACTCATTACTGCTCTTCATGGAGAGCACTCTGTGCTTCACATGCAGCCAGGGCCTGGAAGGTTCGAGGGCACACAGATGCTCAGGGTGCTGTTCTTGTTCCCTGTCTGAGAGCAGTGCCAGGCACAAGAAACGGGCATGGGCACAGCTTGCCCAGTACCTGGTGAACAGTGTTTCCCTCTGTTAAGAAGCCTGATTTCTGGTGTACTTTGGTGGTAGTGTTGGGAGTACACTTGAGACCTGTTTATGGCCATAAGGAGGCTAGGCCATTTTTAGCTGGGTCATCTCTGTTAGCGGAGGGTTACTTTGGCCTGCTTTGTCAAGTAAGGGTTGCACTGAGGAACACGTGCCTCAGTTACTCCAGGGGCCGAGTGTGTGACTCTGAAGTGATATCTAAAGATGGGTTCATCACTGCAGAGCTGGGCATTGATCTTCTAGGTGCTGTGAACTCTGGACCTGCCTCCACTGTTTGATCCCTTTGTTTGAAGCCTTGGGAATTCCTCAAATACCATATACACTTACATGAAAACAGGTATAACAGATACTGCAGTAAGAGTCACAGAAACACCCAAGCAAATAAATGAAAAGCAAGTCTCTTGTGGTCACAGCCAAGGGCACAAGTCCCCTTGGGGGGTGGGGGGTGGGAGGTGGAGGAGACTGTATGAGCACCGTGGCACCACTGCACAGTCACCCTCATGGAAAAGGTGTGACAGCACAGGTTCTTTTCTACTTAGTGCAGGTTTGTTCTCTTTTCCTCAGTAAAAGTAGTCAGGAAGTGACTGTTCTTGATATCTGAAAATGGAGAGGAGAGATTGTATTTGGCTGAGAGTAGACTTCTGAGTTGGCAGACTTGTACAGTTCTGAGATCCCACATGCGGTAGAGCTTGTATGAGTCTGATCCATATGCCTTGGATGTGGAGCAGCTTAGATCATGGACAGTCTGTTAATCACATCATTGTTGGTACCTGGCTTTTTTTTTTCTTCAGTTTTTTGATTCATTCACTGACATCATTGTTCATTTTTCTCTTTGAAAGAGTTGTTGACCTTGATGAAAATAGGCTGGGTGTATTTTGTATATGTGAAAGTAATATTGGCATGAATGGTGGTCTTGCAGAAAATCCCCTGGGTCCCGTTCCTATCGGTCTGTGTTGTGTAGTGCGATGGATCATTGGTCAGGTGAGATGAGTACGCCCTGCAGGTTACAGGCTTGTGCACGTTATAAGTCTGTGTCATCTCTCCCACATTTAGTTGTACCACCGTGACCTAAAGGCAAGGCCTCCTTTTTCACAGTTCTTCTGAACACATTAGCTCATTGCAGAATTTGAGTTGGGAGTGTTTTACTTGGAAAACATGTGACATCTGTTGTATTTATTTATTTACTGGTCACACTGTAGGGCATGGGGAAGTCTCCAGGCCAACAATTGAACCTGAGCCACAGCAGTGACAATGCTGGATCCTTAACCTGCTGAGCCACCAGGGAACTCCATTTTTTTAAACTTAAAAATTCCTTGATGCCTTCAGGTTCCTGTAACCTGTGAAAGCACTTAAGAGAGTATGATTTTCTTTCAGAATTACTGATGGCATTTAATTTTCAACTGGATTACCATCATGTCTTGAGAGAGAAATAGTTTACAATAAAAACGTTATTGAATAAATTACAGCTTGCACGGTAGTATTCCATGCGAGTGATTTTTGATAGCACCTAACGTTATGCACCACTGCTGGTTTTTTGAAGATACGAACTTGCCCAGCAGCTCCAGCAGCATCAGCAAGACCCATCGATAGATGAGGGCGCCGTAGACCAGCAGAGCATACAGGCCTCCACCCAGATGCAGGTGGAGATGGAGGGTGACGCACTGCAGCGGACCGCCGAGGCTGTGGCGGCCACCCCTGAAGCCATGCTGGGTCTGGAGCCAGCCCCGGTTGTGGGTACCGAGGGGACCGGGCTTGGCCAGCAGATGACAGATCAGCCTTTGGAAACAGAGGAAGGTGAGACTTTCTGAGTTTTAATGGGTAAAGATTTTGCCACCCTTCGTGCTCCGGTCCTTACTGGGCCTCTCATCTCCAACTTTAAATCACAGGTTATGCTCTATGTGTGTGAGAGGGAGAGTTTTGTGCACATTTAGAGTTGCAGAAGTGGAACCTTCCAGTGTGTACTTTTTGTAACCTGTGTTTCCCTTAGCATGCTGAGAGCACTGGGGTTTTCACTAAGTGTATATCTATGTGCTCACTCGTCTTCTCTCACGGGGGTCTCCTAGGCTGACTCACAGGTGGGCGAGGCCACGAGGTATTTGTTACTGGTCTGCCATGAGCTGAGGCTCCTCATCCAACTCACAGCCTCCTTTAGGAAAGTCTCGTCACAAAAAGATGTCAGCTCCCCTCTGGACAGTGAGCTTAGTGACACGGCTGAGCCTGGCTCAGGTTGCTTGTCTCCAATGGGCCTAATGAACAATGGGCTGGCCAGCTGACTGCTTTGTTTTTTGGCTGTCCCAAAATGTACTTGGTCCATGAGCGGGATTTTGTACTTTTTATCCAATACATATAAATGTATGCAATGTATATAAATTGTCTTCCTACTGTGTTTTCAAAATAAGGCTAATTTTTGAAAACTCACTAAAGTATCCTTTTGGACAGATTAGTGGATCTGAAGTCACTTTCAAATTTATGAAGTATTTTACCCTTTTTGCATTTTGTCTTCAGATAGGTTTGTGGCCCCACAGCACGCTCTGCAAGGGCCGGTGGACCAGTTTGAAGAGCAGGCTCCGCCGCAGCAGTGCTTCGAACCAGCAGGCTTATCGCAGGGTCAGTGGTGCCCTTACATGGGGCTTGTCTGTGAGCTGTGCCTGGTTGGGTTTTGTTTTACACCTTCTGATTTATGATTTCAAACCAAATGACTTCGTGGATAGATACTGTGTATGTGTGCATGTGTGCTTGTATGCATGCAGGCAAACACTATTTTGTAGTCTGTTCAGAGTTTCTGGAAAACGACTTTATGACAACCATTCTACATGTGGTTTCTGGCTAAGAAAAGGCAATCGAGTGGAAATTGGGGCTTAGGGGTAACCGTATTTACGACTGGTCTCTAGGTCTGCACTGTAAACCTGTAAGCCGAGCACAGTCTCTTGCCTGTGAGCAAGTCATTTTTGAGCCTTGTTGATGAAAACTAACCTTGATTCTAATTCAAAAAGTAGAAATGTTCCTTTAAATATCTTTATTTGTAAAACCTACTTTTGGGGGCTTTTTTGGGTAACTTTAATATTTTTTGTAGAATTCATCTAGTCTAATTTACTTCAGGTTTTACAGTGACTGATACATACAATCAACAGACTCAGTTCCCACCTGTCCAGCAGTTACAGGATTCGAGCACACTGGAATCTCAGGCTCTCTCCACGAGTTTCCACCAGCAGAACTTACTTCCAGTTCCCAGCTCGGATACGATTAATGTAGTGAGTGTTAAAGCATTGCCATCATCTAGCAGATCCTCTTTTCTTCTTCACCATAATTATTTGAAATTTGCTTAAGAGGGCATGCTAACTTCTTGCAACTGTAAGAGTATTTTGTTGCCTGTGATGACTTAGGTGTTTAGCATATAGGGCTTTGTTCCTCTAAAACATTTTCATTTAACTTTAAGGTTCCAATCCCATCATGTGGCTTTGCCTTTTTGGTTAAAAGAAGCATCTGTAGAGTGTAACTGACTTCAGTAACAGCGGAAGAGTATTATGGTGCTTTAGTGACAAAACGTCAATAAATTAAAATACTTGCGGATTCTTAAACATGTGAGAATAGAAATATAATGGATGCTGATATACTGAAAATAATTTTTTCTTTCTTTCTTTTTTTTTTTTTTTGCTTTTTAGGGCTGCACGTGCTGCATATGAAAGCTCCCAGGCTAGGGGTCAAATCACAGCTACAGCAGCTGGCCTGCTCCACAGCCACAACCATGCCAGATCCGAGCCACATCGGTGACCTACCCCATAGCTCATGGCAACACTGGGTCCCTAACCCACTGAACAAGGCCAGGGATCAAACCCGCATCCTCCTGGATCCTAATCAGGTTCATTAACTGCTGAGCCATGAAGGGAACTTCCAAAAATAAGTATTTAAATGCATTATTTAAAATTTTTATCTCAGTCAAATTGGAGGCATTTAGGTTTTTGTTTTTGTTTTGCCACTTCTGGAAATCTTTCAATAGTCATGAAAATGATTGGCCAATCAATTCTTTCTCTCTTTTTTTTTTTGGATGCACCTGCAGCATGCAGAAATTCCTAGGCCAGGGATTGAACCTGAGCCACAGCAGTGACCAGGACCATTGCATTAACAATACTGGATCCTTAACCCACTGAGCCACCAGGGAGCTCCAGTTGTTTTCTCTCTTCAAAAGCCACTTTTGGGAGTTCCCGTCGTGGCGCAGTGGTTAACGAATCCGACTAGGAACCATGAGGTTGCGGGTTCGGTCCCTGCCCTTGCTCAGTGGGTTAACGATCTGGCGTTGCCGTGAGCTGTGGTGTAGGTTGCAGACGCGGCTCGGATCCCGCGTTGCTGTGGCTCTGGCGTAGGCCGGTGGCTACAGCTCCGATTCGACCCCTAGCCTGGGAACCTCCATATGCCGCGGGAGCGGCCCAAGAAATAGCAACAACAACAGCAAAAAGACAAAAAAAAAGACAAAAGACAAAAAAAAAAAAAAAAAAAAAAAAAAGCCACTTTTGGTAGCTTTGCCAGGTGATGGGCCTAGACCCTCTTGTGAAATTTTCGGAGCATTTTTTTCCTAGCTCAGAACTTGTAATCGATAGTAGACACTGAATCTGATGGTGGCTCCCTGAGCAGGACTGCACACCCATCTCACCTTAGTGCAGTAGGGTCATCTCAGTGGGTACGGAAGTTGGGCTTGAGTGCACACAGGCCGGTTCTCACTGTTGTGTGTCCTGCGCCTGCCCTCTGTCCACTGAGCCTGGGTGTTTGCTGCAGTGGTCAGAAGTCACTGACCAGATGGTTGCTCAGCCCCTGGCTGTGGTGGCCTGGCCAGCAACACTGTGGCAGGAAGGGTTGGAACTAAGGGCCACTCACTCCAGGCCACTTTTAGGCTGGGAACCTGCTTTCTTTCTCCCTTGTGATTTTGTGACAAGGAGACTTAATATTTTAAGAAAGCAGGGCTTTGTAATTCACTCTCAGTAAGGGTAAAGCAGATGAAAGAGTAATCTCAAGATACATAAAAAATATGGAAAGATCAGTTTCATGCTCGATTAAACTTAGCATTAAAGCAGGTTAATAGAAAATAAAATAAGGAGTTCCTGTTGTGGCGCCACAGAAGTAAGTCCAACTAGGAACCATAAGGTTGCAGGTTCGATTCCTGGCCTTGCTTAGTGGGTTAAGGATCCGGTGTTGCCATGAGCTGTGGTGTAGATCACAGACGCGGCTTGGATCTGGCATTGCTGTGGCTGTGGTGTAGGCCAACAGCTACAGCTCTGATTAGACCCCTAGCCTGGGAACCTCCGTATTCCGCGGGTGTGGCTCTGAAAAGACAAAAGACTAAAATAAATAAATAAATAAATAAGTATTTCTTTAATAAAATAGGTGAACGTGATTCTGATTATGAATCTGGCCCCTGTGATTGCAGTGAACTGCTTGGGGTTTCTCTAACCCTTTTACACCCGCATCTTGTGAGTGCTCTCATCCTTGATTGTTAGTTGTTTTGGGTTTGTTCATAGATATTCACGTAGCCTGCTCTGTGCTTCTGCTAAACTGTAGATTCAAGAGTCCCCTGCGGAGGAGCTGGACCTGCAGACTCCACGCCCCCCATTCCTGGAGGACAGTGAGGAACAGAGCCGGCGCTCCTACAGGTACGCCCGGCGTCCAGGGCACCACTCCTGCTGCAGCCTGGTACCTGGGGCTTCTCAGCATCACTCCCCAGAGCTCTATGAAAAGGGGCCCATTACCATCCCTGCTTCACAGAGAAAGTATCTGAGACAAAAGAGACTAGCTTGCAAACCTTTCTGCAGCTAAAAAGTGACATGGCCAAGGTCTGGATGCATGGCCATACCTTTAACCTACTCTGCTGTAACTCCTGTCAACACTGTGAGCCACGGTTACCATGTTTCAGAAATAACTTAAATGTATATCTTGCCTTTTCGTCCAAGGCTGTGTGCTTTATACACAGCCACCTGTGTGCCAGGGCCCAGCAAGATGGCAAAGGCAGTCTTTAAATGAATTCATTCCTTGGTTCTTCATCGGCCACTCCCTCAGCCATAGGTGCTGAGTGCCTTCAGGAGCCATGGGTGCTTCTGGGTGCTGGGTGCCTGGTGGGGGACCAACAGAGACCCCTGCCCCACTCACACGAGCACATAGATGTTTACAGTGAATGGAAGAAATGTATTTTCATAAAATTAAATACAAGTATATATATAACAAAAAAAAGAAAGAGAATTGTCTTTACAGAGATAGTCCTGGCTTTGTAATAGTTTAATAATTTTATCATTTGCTTCACATATTTTGTAAACTCTTAATTTTTTCCAGAGCCATTCAACCACAGAAAAGCCTCATTACTTTATAGCTACTCTTAAAAATGGTGATCTACTATTTTCGAAAGATTTACCAAAATTTGATCTTACCTCAAATGAGTGGTCATAATTATAATTTTTGGGAATGGCTAAGTTTTGCTAATGTTATTAAGCATGTAACCTTTGAGAGCCCATGCTTCATTTTCATATGAGATCTCAAGTACCTTGAACCAGTATTCTCATGCGTTAGATTTTTTACCCTCAGAAGTGTATTATCCTGAAATCTTCATCTTCATGAATTTGCAAATTCTTTTTTTTTTTTTTTTTTTTGCTTTTTAAGGCCATATGTGCTGCATATAACAGTTCTCAGGCTTGGGGTTGAATCAGAGCTGTAGGTGCTGGTCTACACCACAGCCATAGCAACATGGGATCCCAGCCATATCTGCAACCTACACTACAGCTTATGGCAATGCCAGATCCTTAACCTACTGAGCGAGGCCAGGGTTTGAACCGGTGTCTTCATGGATACTAGTCTGGTTCGTTAACCGCTGAGCCACAACAGGAAACTACCAAATTCATAAATATTTGGACCACTGGTTCTTATTTGGAGATCCATGAATTCTGAAGGGATGTTCATAGACAGTTTGAGAATTTCTCTGACTCATTTTATATATTCAGCACTTTTGTTTAACAAGCATTTGTTAATGTTTACTTTTGGATTTTGCATTGGTATTTTTAAGTGAGATTAATGTAATGTTTTCTCATGATTCCTCATGTTTGGGCATTTCTGGACCTCTGGCCATTCATTCATCCATTCAACATTTATTAGGAAGTTGCTAGGTGCCGAGCTCTGTGCTACGTGTAACTTACTATTACAGACTAAAACTTGGAGGTGGAAAAAATAGGGAAATAAAATGGAATAAGCTTTCTGTTTAATAAAATGTGAATAGGAATTTTGAAGTTTATAGTGATTTTCATCCTTAATATAATTTTAGTATATTTTATAACAACTGAGAGGAAAATAATACTCATATGTGTGTGTGTATATATGTACATATATATATTATTCAAAATAGCTCTAAGTTGCCTCTGTTTTATATTTTATCAACCAAAGAGTATATGGTTGACATTTCCAAGTGTTTAGACAGGTGATTCTGACCCTGAAGCAGTGGAAGTCTTCACCATGTGTTAGGACTTAGAAAGGAAGATAGCACATAGTAACTTTCTGTTATGTTTAAAGGAATATTTTCTAATTAATCAAATGTTATTTCTGCTGGGGGTTTGCTATAGGTTTTACTAACTTTAAAATAATAAAATATCTTGAAAGCTACAAATACTTTGAGTAGAATTTGATCTAATAAATTATCATTGCTAATATTTTATAATTTTTTAAGTGTTGGCAGACACACCAAGTTTCTGTAACAGTTATGCCTGATTATTCACTGCTTGTTGGTAAAGAGCATTTGTTGGTCTCCCACTCTCAGATGTTACATTTGTGACCATGCTGTGTTGAATTTGTAGATGTGACTATTGCAACAAGGGCTTTAAGAAGTCCAGCCACTTGAAGCAGCACGTGCGATCACACACTGGGGAGAAGCCCTACAAGTGCAAGCTCTGTGGACGTGGCTTCGTGTCCTCTGGGGTCCTCAAGTCCCATGAGAAGACGCATACAGGTGGTTGTCTGCTTGCACTGGGCTTTGCGTGGCTTTCTGTGTGTTCATGGCGTTGTGTGGCCATCACTGCCATTTAATTTCAGAACATTGTCGTCACACCCAAAAGACACTCGCTCTTTCCCCTCAGTGCCCCCAGCCCCAGGAAGCCACTGATCTCTTTTTTGTCTCTGAGGACTTGCTGTCCTGGATATTTCCTGTAAATGGAACTGTATAGCATGTGGCCTTTGGCCACTGGCTTCTCTCACTCAGCATGTGTTCACGGTTCACCTACTTGAAGCCCATGTCACCCTTCCCTCGTTTTTACAGCTGAGTAATAGTCCTCTCTCTGGACAGATCACAGTCTATTTATGCATTCACTGTTGTTGGTCATCTCAGTTGCATCCTCTTTTTGGCTGTTAGAAATAACCTTGCTGTGAAGTTTGTATGTATGTTCTTATGTGGACGTGTGTTTTCGCTTCTCTGTTTAGGGGTCATGTGATAACTGTTTGGGTCTACGAATTCTTTTCCAAACGGCTATGCCATTTTTCTTGTCCACCAGCAATGATTTCACATTCTTGTCGACACTTATTATCGTCTATCTTCTTCATTATGACCATCCTTGTCACATGCTGTGTCAGCTTCCATCTCCTTAAAATAACGTCTTCTTAAAAGATCCTCAGTTCCTAAAAATAAGAGACCATAGCAAATAAATGTTCTTTAATTTTGTAGCTTATTGAGCATATCATTGTTTGCTTGATTATATATGGTTTTAAGGTCATGAAATGCTTTTTTCCCCTCCTTTCTGTTGTCACAGGAGTCAAGGCCTTCAGTTGCAGTGTCTGCAATGCTTCCTTCACCACCAACGGCAGCCTCACCAGGCACATGGCAACGCACATGAGCATGAAGCCTTACAAGTGTCCGTTCTGCGAGCAGGGCTTCCGAACCACAGTTCATTGTAAAAAGCACATGAAGAGGCACCAGACAGTTGCCTCTGCAGCGTCGGCACCGGGAGAGGCAGAAGGAGGGGGTATGGTCCATTTGTTAAGCAGATGTTCACTTAGTGATGAATTCATTTCAGTGGTGTTAGTATATTAACTTATTTCATCTTCTGATTTTGAAAGCAATACATTCTCTGAAAGAAAGATTCAGAGAGGCACAAAGAGGAAAACCTTTTATCTCACTAGTCATGGCACACCCAATATCAACATCCCGGAGTTCCCGTCGTGGTTCAGTGGTTAACGAATCCGACTAGGAACCATAAGGTTGCGGGTTCGGTCCCTGCCCTTGCTCAGTGGGTTAATGATCCGGCGTTGCCGTGAGCTGTGGTGTAGGTTGCAGACACGGCTCGGATCCTGCGTTGCTGTGGCTCTGGCATAGGCTGGTGGCTACAGCTCCGATTCAACCCCTAGCCTGGGAACCTCCATATGCCGCAGGAGCGGTCCAAGAAATAGCAAAAAAAAAAAAAAAAAAAAAAAAAAAAGATAACATCCCCGTAACAGTGCAGTCTTCCTTCCACACGTGTACATACGTGTACTTACATTTCTTAGTAAGTAGAAAATCTTAGCAGGTACACTGGTGTTGCAGTTTCTTAATCTTCCCTCCACTGATGTTTATTAGAGGCGTATTTGATGGTATTAAACGCAGACGCATATCAGTTTAGATGACTGCATGGAATTCCATTGTAGTCCATTACGTGATTTCCTGCTGATGGACGCCCAGCTGCTACTGCCCAGTGTTGCTCCAGCATCATGAGAGCTGGCATGAAGGAGAACTTTAACCCTCCACACCCTGTGTGGACCACTTACACTCTCTCATCTAATTGATGTGAAATAACCATGCAGCTAACTGCACATTAGATAAGCTGATTTGCCCAATTCCCGCACCAAGTATACTAAACTCAAGAGTATTATCATATATAATTTTTGGCCGCATTTGCAGCATGTGGATGTTCCCGGACTGGGAATTGAACCCATGCCACAGCAATGACCTGAATCCCTGCAGTGATGATGCTGGATCCTTAACCTGCTAAACCACCAAGAGTATAATTTTGTGCTTACACTTTTTGTACATATCAGATGATTTCTTTTTATCAAATTCCACAAGTTAAATTACACTGATAAGAATGTGCACCTTGCATATTTTTACACATGACACACAGTACACAGCTTTTTTTTTTTCCATTTTTGTTATGTTTTACCCTCTTGATAAGTTTGTTGTTGTAAAGTCTGAGCTAATTATCTCCATGAGCTTATATTCCTTTTTGTTCAGTTTTAAAGTTTTATTGAAGCATAGTTGAGTTACAGCACTGATAATTTCCATTGTACAGCAAAGTGATTCAGTTATACACACCCCCCCGTTGTTTTTCAGATTCTTTTCCCATATTGACCATCACAGGGCATTGGGTAGAGTCCCTGTACCATGTACGGTGGGTCGCCATGGACCATCTATTCTGTATACAATTTTTTTAGCTGATGTCGCTCTGTCTGCAATGTGAGTTATGCTAGTTACACATGTGTCTCAGGGCCTGGGTGCATCTGTACCATGGCCAGCTCCATGCATCTCACAGCATTGGTTCTCAGTGTTGTGGAGACATGCTTAGAGGAGGCATGGCTGGGGAGGCACGGCTGTTTGGTTGGTGTCCTCACAGCATCGGAGGTGCTGGTGGTTGTCCCTCATCTGCTTTGTATTCACCTGACACCAAGGTCATGGTTGTCCCTGGTGTGCTGTGCTGAAACGACAGCAGTGTGGCATCTCCTAGACTTGGGGAAGAAAGTCTAAAAATGTGCCTGATCTGCCTTGAGACAAAAACTTTGACTTCAATCTGATAGTAAAGCCTTTATTTCCATTTTTTAAACTGTCATGTGGTTTAATGAAGCATAAAAAGAAAATAACAATTCTTTTCTTACAGTGAATTAAAAATATGGGAGTAGTTCCCATTGTGGCTCATCATGTTAAGAACCTGACACTGTCTCTGTGAGGATGTGGGTTCAATCCTTGACCTTGCTCAGTGGGTTAAGGATCTGGTATTGATGTGACTGTGGTGTAGGCCTGCAGCTACAGCTTGGATTTGACCCCTAGCCCCAGAAACTTCCATATGCAGCAGGTGCAGCCATTTAAAAAAAATATGTATATATATGGGATAGCCACATATTATTTCTAGAACTTTGTAGTTGGGAGAGTGTTAACTAGTCAGCCTGCACAGATAATCTCTAAGTCTAATTGTGTATCTTTCCCATCAGTTAAGAAGGCATCTAATGCCGTGAAGTGGATCTGTCAGGGTTGATTTTGGAGGCTTCTGTTACAGCTTCACCTCACTGCTGCACAAATGTTTAGATGCATCTTTATATATGTTGGTATTTTCCTCTTTTGGATCATTGAGGGAAAAAAATTTCATATGATTGCTCTTGTCTGTGGAAGAAAAGTCACCTGTTAAATTGACTTTTTTACCCATCCCTAGAGTCCTGTAATAGAGATGTACTTCTTTTCACGTTTATTGTGATGGGAGGCCTATTTGTCATTACACCATCTTGATTTACATCTTCTGTTTACTCTGGTCCAATTACTGCCCTTCTTTAATGACTTTGCTATATTTATTGTGTTCTTGATTACTTAAAGTTTTTAATGCAATTACTTCCACATTTCTTTATCAGTGTTGGTGGGGCCACCATCTATAACCAGCTGCCTCATATTCCCACATTTTATGATTGTAATGTGGAATGCTGTATCTTCATTATATTTTCTTTTTTTTTGGACCACTCTCCCTCTTGCCCCCTCCCTCCTCCGTCTCTCCCAACTTTTTTCCCTTTATTCTAAGAGGGTCCTTCAGTTGGTTTTTTAGCTCATTGTTTTGTTTTTGGCCACTTTTTAATCTTACTATTTATTTAGTTTCTGTTGTTTTTTTAAAAATGTTTTGGCCATCTGTACAGTAATGACATCCCCCTCCCAGCCAAACCTTGTCTTCCTTTTTGGTTACATTTTAATAGCAGCTTGTTCTTGTTTTTTTTTTTTTTTTTTCTTTTTTAATTTTTATTTTATATTGGGGTATATTTGATTTACTATGTGTTAGTTTCAGGTATACAGCAAAAGCTTATTCTTGTTTTTAATCACTGTAAATATATTCTTATATTTCACTGAGAGAATACTTAAAACATACATATTTATAAGTTTTTTTTCTTCTTTTTATGTTTTTATCTTTATTTTTTGCTTTTTAGGGCCGCAGCAGAGGCGTATGGAGGTTCCCACGCTAGGGGTCGAATCGGAGCCATAGCTGCTGGCCTACACCACAGCCACAGCAACACAGGATCTGAGCCACATCTGCAGTGTACACCACAGCTTACGGCAACACCAGATCCTTAACCCACTGAGCAAGGCCAGGGATCGAACTTGCGTCCTCATGAATGCTAGTTAGTTCGTTAACCACTGAGCCACAATGGAAACTCCTTTTTTCCCCCTTTTTAATAAGTCTTTTTAATTGGGGGCTATTTGCTAATATATCAGCTTGACCTCTTCTTTGGGGCTGTTTATTATCTTAGGACAATTCACTTGTTGCCCCTATGTAAACAGACGTCTATATTTTTATGACTGCAGCTGCCTCATGTGGACACTGAAGATTTCAGAGCCCCTGCTGGCTTGGTGGCAGGGGTGGGAGTAAGGTGTCAGTCCCTGCCTCTCTGTGTTCTTCCCCCCCACCGCCCCAGGCACAGTGTCCCTCCCCATGCTGTGACCCTGCTACTCTGCGTAGCTTCTCAGTAGAACAGCGGTGGGGAAATCTCTGTCCAGTCCCAAATAGAGCTTCATTGAGTGGTTGATTTTAACCATACATACTTAAACATTTAGTTTTAGTTTAGTTGCATGGCGAAAACTTAGTTTATTAGGATCTGATCCTTTTTCCTATGTCTTGCTTAAGAGATGGGTCTGGAGGAAGAGGAAGAAAATTCTGAAAGGAACACGTCTAGGAAGGCTCGTCCTGAGGTCATCACCTTCACAGAGGAGGAGACAGCACAGTTGGCCAAAATTCGGCCTCAAGAGAGTGCCACGGTCTCTGAACAGGTGCTGGTACAGTCGGCCGCCGAGAAGGACCGCATCAGTGAGATGAAGGACAGGCAGGCGGAGCTGGAGGCTGAGCCCAAGCACGCCAACTGCTGTTCCTACTGCCCCAAGAGCTTCAAGAAGCCCAGTGACCTGGTCAGGTACGTGCAGCCTTGCCACGATGGAAGCCGTATCCACATGGTCCTCCCCACCTTCCTTGCAGCATCTCACCTAGAGCCTCTCAAGTGGCTCACTGTTTTGTTGAGCCATGGTTTTAGCCCTGTGTATGCATTGAGGCCTCCTTCGGAGCTCCTACAGGATGTTAGTGAGAAATGTGCCTGCTCATAGATTGCTTGTGCTTATTTCTATATGACTGAGGGAGCAGGAAAGAAAATTCACAATTATTTACGGAGAAACACATGGTGCTGAGCTTTGTGGGTCCATGGCTGCCCCCCGGGATGGCTGTTTTGTATGGGGCCAGGGCAAGGGCCCGGCGAGGAGGCACCAAGCATGGTGGGGCTGAGGCCAGACCAGCTGCGAGGTGGCGATTGAAGGAGGTCGATGGAACTGCCTGGAATTAGAATCTGGACCCAGGGCAGGTGATGGAAAGGGCTCAGGGCATGTAGGGCCTGCAGGCATGAAGGCCACGGGGCTATACTCTCCCAGAACCTTTGAAAGCCCGTTATGTCCCGTGAGGAGGACATTTTATGCTGCAGGAGCTGGAACTAATGAGGGAAAGGTGTAGGGGATACAGAGGAAGACGTGGCAAGATTTCAAGATGAGTAATAACAGAGCAGGCTGCTTCTGAAACCTCCTTACCCCACAGAGCTGCTGGCAGGGAGGCTGGTGGCTGCATAGCTGCTGGGTTGGAGGTGACCGGCCCTGCTGTTCCTACCGCAAGAAGGGGCATGTGCAGTGGGCGGGTGGTATGGGCAGGGAGGGCAGTGAGCACAGCCAGGCGCACCTCATGGGGCCAGGCAGCATCCTGTCCCAGCAGTAAGGGAAGGAATGGTCTAGGAAGTCGATTGTGACGATCTGCAGTTGGGGTGGGGAGTGATGCCTCAGACGGTAAATGATGGAGAGGACCGTGCAGTTATGACGGGCGCTCAGCTGCTCTCTGCACAGGAGTCCAGCCTGGTGAGTGGCACATGTGGCCCAGAGGAACCAGCAAGTCAGCTGTGAAGAGAGCTGGGGGCATGGGGTGCTGAGGGCACCCCTGTGGGCACCTCCTCTTAACACCCTAGGCCGAGGCCTATGGACATGCTGGCGGAGTAGCCAGAGGCCCAGGGGGTGTGGCGAGGGAGCAGGATGACCGAGGGCAGGACTGCACCTACAACACATGTGGCATAACCAGGCTCCAACTTACTCCCTGTCCTGTCCTTCAGTTAATAGTCATCCCAGCTCAGCCCCATTAGACACTGGACAGAGGGCATAGTGAAGCGACACACAACAGAGAAGCAGCCTGGGAGGCCAAGGAGAGGAAATGTCCCCTCCCCAGAAACAGACACTGTCAACAGCTTACCTGCTTTATTTATTTATTTTTTCAGAAATGCCCACGTACACGTCAACACTGGGTTTGCACTTCTGGTCTGGTTTTACTTTTTCCTGTCCTTGAGTCCCAGACAACTTTGTGCCTGCAAACCCTTTTCACCCTCAGCGGCCTCGTATTCTGTTGCGCAGGTGTCCCAGTGTGTTTTTCACAGACCCTGTTGATGAGCCTTTAGTTTTCAGAGTGTGATCACTACAAGGATCCCACTGTCCTGGGCTCTGTGTGCCTGTGTGGGTGTCAGGATCAGTGCTAATGGACACCACCCACTGGCCTCCGGTGGTTTTGCCTCTGAGCACCTGCTCCCAGACCACCCAGCCTCGGTGGGTCATCCCATGACCCATGGGTAATGGGGTCTCCTATCATTTTAACCTGCTCCTTTTAAATTCTGGGTATGGGGGGTACTTTTCATGGCTTTGGCTGCGTGTATTTCTTCTCTGAGCTGCCTGCATTGCCTCTTTTCTACTGGGACAGTTCTTGCTGCTGATTTGAAAGAGCTCTTTGGATCTTTGGAAAGTTAGCTCTGTTTTCATTGGTCTTGCAGATTACTTTTTTGTCTTTTGTTTATTTATGGTACATTTTGTATACAGTAAAGCTCAGAAGTTTTATTTGGTCAAATATATTCAGTACATAGTCACATAATTTTTATTTCTAGGGATAGCTATAAATTTGAAATCTGAATTTGTTTGTAAAATTAGAAAGGAAGACACTTAATTGCAATGCTTTCTGGCTAGGCATGTTCGAATCCACACTGGAGAAAAGCCATATAAATGTGAGGAATGCGGGAAGAGTTTTACGGTTAAATCTACCCTAGACTGCCACGTGAAAACGCACACAGGTAAGAGCAAAAACTGCGATGTGGGTGGGCCCCTAAGGACAGCGCCTGAGGACAACGTGTTCTATTTGTTTGTTCCCGTGTGTTTTGCACACATCCTGTCAGGATTGTAGCTCAAGAACGTTGAAGAAATGGGTATAAGAATTCTTGTTGTGGCTCGGTGGGTTATGAACCTGACTAGTATCCATGAGCATTTAGGTTCAATCCCTGGCCTCACTCAGTGGGTTAAGGATCTAGCATTGCCATGAGCTGTGGTTTAGGTTGCAGACTTGGCTTAGATCTGGCATTGCTGTGGCTGTGGTATAGACTCCTACCCTGGGACCTTCTATATGTCACAGGTGCAGCCCTAAAAAGACAAAAAAGAAAGAAAGAAATGAATATAAAAAATTTGTGATTCCCAACATGGAGAAAAGGAACTAGGTCTCAAGTGTGGCGCTCTAAGTCATCTGACTCAGACTTAAATACCTGTGTCAGAACAATTACGTCTTAGTCTCCTTTACTCCAGAGAGTCAGTTTGTTGAGGTCTTGTGAAAACTGGGGATTTTGCAAATCTGAGTACAGTTACTGGGTAGAAATTCTCTTATGGGGGTGAGGGGATCTTGTAAAGGAAAAAATGAATGTTCCGTTTTCACAGCCCTTTTCTTCATCTGATTTGAGGAGCTGAAGGCTGACGGTCCTAACTGGACTATGTTATATTAAGCTTTTGCTTCTTGATTCTGCACAGGGTGTCCCAGTGGGTAAGAAGGCAGGCGCTGGGCCTCTGCCACTTTAGATTCTGCCACTGCACTTGCCCTGCCTTCCTGGCCTCAGTTACATGCTGCACTCATTCAAAGCACTGCTGCCCCCCGGGGCTGGACATGTGAGCCAGAGCACATTCTCAAAGGCGGCTTCTCAGGCACCCCCTTGTCAGACAAGAGATGGAAGAGACCCTCCCTCACCGTTTGTGGCACCAGAGACAGGATGCAGAGCAGGGCTTTGGCGTCCGTCCAGGGTTGGCCTGACTGGCTGATATGCTGCCAATGCCCAGGTGCCGTGCAGAGACTGAGTCCCATCATTTACAGGAACTTGAGTTACCTGTATGTTCTGCAGTAGCTCTCTCCCACATGCCCTGTGGGAGAAGGGGCTCCTTGAAAGGCGCGGGCATCCGGCCATCCGGCAGGGGGCGTGGGATGTGCTCAGCTGGTTGCTCATTGATTCTCGGCTCCTTGTCACAGGTCAGAAGCTCTTCAGCTGTCATGTCTGCAGCAATGCCTTCTCTACGAAGGGCAGCCTGAAGGTCCACATGCGCCTACACACGGGGGCAAAGCCCTTCAAGTGCCCCCACTGTGAGTTACGTTTCCGCACGTCTGGCCGGAGGAAGACCCACATGCAGTTCCATTACAAGCCTGACCCCAAGAAAGCGCGGAAGCCTGCGCCCCGGACTTCGTCTGAGGGCCTGGCGCCCGTGAACGTCGTCCAGCCGTCGCCCTCAGACCCCAGTGTGTTCATCATGAACAGCTCTGTGCTGACGGGGCAGCTGGACCAGAGCCTGCTGCAGCAGGGCCTTGTGGGCCAGGCGGTCCTCCCTGCCTCCGTGTCAGGTGCGCAATGAGGGCAGGCCAGGGGTGATGCTGTGGGGGCCGATGGTCGCTCTTCTGCACCGGGAGGGGACGAATGTGACTTCCTGCCTCAGACACTTCCCTTCTGAGATTTTCCCATGAGGCAGTTGGAGAGTTGAAATTTCATTTTTTCAGAAGCAGCTGCGTCTCCACCTCCCATTCTTTCTATATCACGTCTGAGTTTTTTCAGCACTTTGCTTAGTTTGTTTTTTTTTACTGGGTTTAAGCCTGTTTCTTTCTTGGTTAGCATTCTCACAAAATTAACAGATGTGTAATTTACAGCTACCCATGAACCTTGTTTTTAATACACTAGAGTTACTAATTGCTGTTGGGTCAATCTGATGTCTGAAAAGCATTAAACTTTAGCCAGTTGGGTTTTTTGTGTACTTACACATAATAGAACAAGGGTTAATAGCTACTAGGCATCTTAGGTGGCTTTCTTTGTTTTGTGACCCATGGCATGATGAGAGCCTAATAAAACAATATTTTTAGTATTGTTTTAAATCTTGGGCTAACCGTGTAATTTCTTTGAGCCTAGTTTTCTGATATGTTTAAAATGGATAATATTATTTATTTCACAGGGTTTGTTTTGTGATGATTAAACTAGACTTATGTGTATGTTATAAACTAAGTATTAGTATTCATTAACTAGATCATATTGCCCTGACTTCCTATTGATATATGTATTCACTTAAGTATTTTAAAAGTCCCTGTATAAAAATGAAGTTTTTTCTATTTAAGAAGATTTTCTGATTCCTGGTCATTCCTGGCCTTTCCCCGCAGCTGGTGGTGACTGGACAGTGTCTTTGACGGACGGGAGTCTAGCTGCCCTAGAAGGCATACAGTTACAACTCGCTGCTAATGTGGTCGGGTCAAATGTTCAAATTTCTGGAATCGATGCCTCCAGCATTAATAATATCACGCTCCAGGTATGACACCTGCTATGGTTTTCTGTGAGTTAATACAGCTGAAGTTGCAGTAAGCATGATGGTATCCTTACAAGGGTCTCCCATTGCTTTCAGATTGACCCAAGTCTTCTGCAGCAGACGTTACAGCAGGGCAACTTGCTTGCTCAGCAGCTGACCACAGAGCCTGGCCTGGCCTCACAGAACAGCTCTCTTCAGACACCAGACAGTGCGGTCCCAGCCAGTGTCGTCATCCAGCCCATCTCCGGCCTGTCCTTACAGCCCACCGTGACATCTGCCAATCTGACCATCGGCCCCCTCTCGGAGCAGGATTCCGTGCTGACCACCAGCAGCAGTGGTGAGAGCCAGCATGCCAGTTGATGCTGACAGCTGGAATTTGAGCTTCTAGCTTACAGTCACATGTGTGATTTTAGGACAGTAGGATGCTGTTATCTTCTCTCTGTAAAGCTCAACAAATAAATCAAAGGTCCTAAGAATAAAATAAGCTTTTCTTGGGATAAGCGATGTTTAATCAGTATATTGGCATAGATCATCGCCTTCATAGAACTGGATCCATATCATTTTAGAGGAAGGAATTAGAGATGACTGTTATTTTATTTTGACTCCGTCTCTTTTTAAAGTAACAGTTCCACTAAAATGTATTTTGAATATAAAAAAGGAGAATGTTGTTGTTTTTAAGCCCGGCTTTGTCTCTTTTATGATGATGACAGGGACGCAGGACCTCTCTCAGGTGGTGACGTCGCAGGGCCTGGTGTCCACCTCCACTGGCCCCCACGAGATCACCCTGACCATTAACAACTCAAGTCTGAGCCAGGTGCTGGCCCAGGCTGCTGGGCCCACGGCTGCGTCGTCCTCAGGGTCCCCGCAGGAAATTACCCTGACCATCTCTGGTTAGTCTTCAGATTCTTTACATCTTTTCACCTGCAGTTTAAGTAAATCTTACCTGTGTTTTTGTCCTGCAAGACTGAGCTTTGCCTAAATCCTGTGCTTTGGGGTGTTTGTAATTTATGTGAGAAACTCCAGTGTAGTGAAAATGATACTGCAGTTCACACATAACCTCAGAAATTAAATGTGATGGTTTCTTGTGGCACTTATAGGTGGAGCCAGTTGGTTTTGTCATGTGTTTTGTTTAGCAAAGAGAAGAAAACCATAGCTTCACAATTCTTCCTCCTGCTCCTTTAAACTGAAGGAGTTTAATTGGTGTAAATGGTACCTCAAGACATCATAGATACCCCTCTTTTTATCTTTCCAGAATTTGGCTGGGACTCTGTAGGTTATGGTAGAACACTGGAAAGTAGACAAAGTAGAAACCTTTGGCCGTTCAGGTCCCTAGGGTTGGCCATCTGTCCTGCATGTCCATGAGCAGCTCCAGGCCTGGGATGCTCAGTCAGATTCCCCTTCTTACAGTTCCTTAATGCTCACGATGGGTCCTGCTCTGCTTTGGCTTGGAGCACATTTCACAGGTGTGGTCTGCCCACCAGCTCCTCCTGTTAACAGAGTGAGTCGTAACTTTAGCAACAGTGGTTCTCACCCTAACTATGCACCAGGTTCTATTCTAGTAACTTTCACAAATATTAACTCATTTAATATTAATTCATTTAAGTCTCATAACAACCTTATGAGGTTGCTATTTAAAAAAACAACTGGGAGCCAAAATACCCTCCCTGGAGGCAGTGTGATGGCAGGAAGCATCCGCATTTTCCCTTAAAACACCAGGCTGATAGCCATGTGAGCGGTCAGCATGGCATCACTTTCATTTCAGGGAGATTTCTGACCAGTCATTATTGGAATGGAAAGAACAGGTATTGAGGAGGAAACCAAAAGCTTTCTTTTCAGAGGGGTGTCTTTATTTTTTTTGATTTAGGTGAGAAATCTGAGGAGCTGTTCCTCATGCAGTGTTGCTTTTGAATGACTCCCATAATTTTTAGATGCTAACCAGCAGCAAAAATTAATTTTGTCTAATTCAGTAACCTTCTTCTTTATTATATACAACTGAATTTTAACATTGGAAACATATAAGAGTTATTTTCAGAAAGATGTTGTGTTGATCAAATTAACTTTTTTGTGAGTACTGTCAATATGTGACATATTGTGCTCATCCAATACAAAAACGCTTAGTATGAGATTCTTGCTTATAGTGCAGAAACTGTTATCTTGTTTGTGGATTGTGTTTTTTCTCCTGTGTTTTCCAATTACTGATCATTTAATTATTTTATTACTTTGTATCCAAAAGAGTAGATGAATACAACTGTAATTAAAAAAAAAAAAAAAAAAAAAAAAACTGGCTGAAGGATTTATCCTAGGGGATGTCTTTGTCAGTTGATGAAATAAGCTTTGCCCAAACTTTGGGCTTAAGATTTCTTATTTCCTTATTTCTCATTATTGTGCATAATGAGAATTGGCTATAGTGACTCATAAGTCAACATTTCCTTATCCCACTCTGAGAAGTTGAGAAAAACCAAAATTTTTAATTAATTTTAATAAATTAATTTGTGGTCACTCATGGGAAGCATCTAGCTCTTCTGTAGAATTTTTCAGTTATTTTATAGAATGTTGTTTTCTCCATTAACACATAGAATTATAGATGCTTGCAATACTTGAATGCAAATATTATTTCAGTTAAGTTTTACAGACTTTAGCAATTTGTAAGTTGTTTGGGAAAACATGAAACCCTGGGATCGTCCTCAGTCTGCCCATTTCTCTCCTACATCTGCAGTAGAAGTCCTCTTAGCTGATGTCTTTAGTCCACATCAAGCAGAGTCAGGCAGTGATGCCTGCTGGATTTTGAGCACACACACAGACCTTTGAAAATGGCTCTGCTCTGCTGCTAAGCCTTCTGCCTTTTCAGTTTGCCCATATCTAGGTCCATATGCGTAGCTCCCCTCCCCTTTTCTGTTTCTTAAATGTGGTGTGTGTGTCCAGCATTACACAGTGGAGGGCAGCATCGCTTTGTCTTTTGATGCCTTTTCCCTCTGATTTTGTTTAGTTGTCTTCCTTACACCTAACTTGACAGCAGAATTTTTTTTTTTTTTAAGCAGTTTGCCTCTGTCTAGTCTTAGCAGAGCAGTCAGTTTAGTTTTGTTGAAATGGCAACAGGCTTTTCATTTTTGTGTTCATCTGCTTCCATGTTATTGGCTTACATTGTAAATTACAGTAACTGGTAGCTGATGGGAGCTGAGTGCATCATGGCTCCTGAGCCCGCTGTGGGTGCCCAGGGTGCTGGGGGCAGCAGCCCACCCACAGGAGAGTCTCAGCAGCCACTCTTCCGCAAAGGAGGCCCCACTGTCACTCTGCCACGTCCCTGATGCTACAACTGGGAGTCTACCACGTTTGGGAATGTTTTCAATTCAGCTTAGGTTTTTTCAGCAAAGTGTTGTAGCTTTAAGTGTCTTAAGTACTGAGTTAAAGTAGAACTCTTAAGCACTTTAAGGGAGTTCCTATTGTGGCTCAGCAGATTACAAACCCATCTAGTATCCAAGAGGATGAGGGTTCGATCCCTGGCCCAGCTCAGTGCGTTAAGGATCCAGCCTTGCTGTGAGCTGTGGTGTAGGTCGCAGATGCGGTTCAGATCCTACGTTGCTGTGGTTGTGGGGTAGGCCGGCAGCTGCAACTCCAATTTGACCACTAGCCTGGGAACTTCCATGTGCTACAGGTATGGCCCTAAAAAGCAAAAAAAAAAAAAAAAAAGCACTTAAAAATATTTTTGTAGCTTACAAGAGTGAGCAAATGCTTTCATTTAGGCAAATGTATTTCTTTTTATTTTTTTGGCCATGCCACAATGTGAGGAAATTCCCAGTCCAGTGATCAGACCCACACCACAGCAGTGACAATGCTGGATCCTTAAACCGCTAGGCCACCGGGGAACTCCTAAGAAAATGTATTTCATGGTCTTATTTTCATTTTATTTCTATAACTAGTAATGAAAACAAGATAGCTTTTATTTTTAATAGCATGTTATTAGATGTTTAACATACTCACCGGTGTATAAATTAACATGTTACTGTCAGGTTTCACAATATTAATTTCCATTTAGGTCAAGATCTTATTCAACACAGTTCTAACGGAAGTAGTGAAGTAAACGGAAGCATAAGATTGTCTGCACCTGCAATCAGTAGTCAGTCCACAGGTGCCACCTTGACCATAAGCAATGATCAGCTTCTCTCCCAGAGTGCAGCATTGACCTCCTCAGGTATGCAGCTTGTGACTTAGCCATAGAGGCTTTGTGACATCTCATGGTTCGTGGCTGTGTGCCCTGTTGGTGGACAGAAGCCACCCGGCTTTAGTGTGACGAGTGTGTTGACTGCATGTTTGAATACGTTTGATGTAATTCCAGATGATTAGTGGTCTCTGAGCAATTCTAGGACCTGGAAGTCTCTCAAGAGTTACTGACCTTTTGAGGTTATTTTCTACCTTTTAATGAATGAAGGTGGATGATCTTACTCAGATGTCCAAGGTGTTGTGTGTGTCTGTGGGTAGCGCCGAGGATCCGTTGCACAGCTGTTCCCGCCTCCCCTGAGCTGGAAGTTTCTCTGGTCATCACTCTGTGCCCCACGCTGTGAATGTTCGTACACCAGCTGGCTGTAGGATAACACAATCAAAAGATGGCATCTTTCCCAGGCCTTGCCGTATAGACTTGAATAAAAAATAAAAGCAAACGGACTCCAGTGAAAGGAGTTACAGCTTCCTGAGTAACAGTTAACAGTTCAGGATGACGGCCTGTTTCCTTTCCCTGGAAGAGATTTCATTCATTTCTTAGCTTTCTTAGTTTTCGACCCTCTGTATCATTTTTTGAAAAGAATTTAATTTTTAGATATATTTATACTCAAGCCTAGATTTTTTTTATGCTTAATTGAAATGCTTTCTTATCCAGTAATTCTTGGGTTCGGTATAAGATTGTAGTGCACATTGTATGGTGAGAATTGTACTAAGTCTGGGTTGAGCAAGGCCCATATGGTCCCCTTGCATTTTGGACCCTGGAAACTAATAGAGCACAGACATGTATTGACGCCTTCATAAATCAAGGTAGAATTACAGCAGTGACGATACCTGAGGGAGAGAGAAGGGTGCTCAGACGGAAGGGGTGACCTGCCCCAGGGGCTGGCCTCTGGAGACAGAGCTGACACAGGAGCTCTGGGGGTGGGTGGGGCTGCCCGGTGCCAAGTAGGCCAGTCAGGTACTTGCTCAACAGAGGAAGATGGTAGGCGAGGCTAGAGGTGTGTAGTGAGCTTCCACCTGGGACCCTGAGGGCCTTCTCTCCACCCATCGTCCTTTGCTGAGGGGCAGACTGACACATAGGCAGGTAAGAACCTGATCTAAATCATGAGTTGGCAGGTCTGGGCTCCTGGCTGAGGATGATTCCACTGGACTTCTGCTCTCTGTGTTTTACTGCTTCTTCTTTAATCTCTGCTCTGCTCCTCCTTCATCAGTTCACTTCTTAATTTGGGTCTCTAAAAAAATTATATCAGAGAGATCAACACTTTTACTTGTTTTGTGCTGTTAAGGAGATTTCGCTTTATATTCTGATGGGCTCTGAAAGCTAGTACTTTCAGGTTATAATAGGTTCCCAGGCCAGAGGTCCAATAGGAGCCAGTGGTGGGATCTTACCTCTCCTGGGAGCCCTGCCTGACATCCGTGTTGAGTCCTGGGCAAATCCGTGAAGAGACAAGTGGGGTCTTAGATGTTTCAACTTAAACGTAGTGGTTTGCACTGCTGGGGTATTTGTTGGTTCAGTGGGTTCCTGACATTAAAATTGATGTTCTGATCCGAATGGGGAGGGGGATGGAGGGGGAACCCACCAATGCTGAGGGCTCTGACCATCACAATTCCTTTAACCTGCTGTCCTCTCTCAGTCAGACTGTGGGTGTCTCACCTGGGACACCTGCCTCCACAGACACAGAGGGAGGGTCTCATGGGCAGGGGAGGAGCTTCGTCGCCGCAGCGCCCATAGCACTGGTAGTATCCAGGGTTTCCCTGTGTCATGCTCTGGGGTTCCTTTAAAAACAGCAAGCCTTCCCCTTTCTCCTGATTTAATTCTTTTCTTTCCTTTAGACTTATTGGAGAGCCAGCTGAGAGCGTTTCTCTCTTTCTTTCTGATGCCACTTTGGATGAATTTGTTGCCTTACTAAAAATTTTTTTCCCTATGAGTTTGATGGCATTATAAAAGATGAGCTTGGAGTTCCCATCGTGGCTCAGTGCTTAACGAATCCGACTAGGAGCCATGAGGTTGTGGGTTCGATCCCTGGCATTGCTCAGTGGGTTAAGGATCCGGCATTGCTGTGGTCTAGGTCACAGACGCGGCTTGGGTCCTGCATTGCTGAGGCTCTGCAGCTACAGCTCCGATTCGACCCCTAGCCTGGGAACCTCCACATGCCATGGGAGCGGCCCTAGAAATGGCTAAATAAATAAATAAATAAATAAAAATAAAAGAGAGCTTATAATTAAAGAACATTTGTTTAATAATGTAGTATCAGCTAGTATTAAACATAGTGGTAATTTTATGTGAGCAAGTCAGTTGTATTGTGATCTCTAGTACCTTTGGTTTCTTTGAATAATCTTGAATACAGGAAAAGATTCTTCATACGTTGAACCTCTCAGCCCCTGATATCAAGCAGGTGTTTTTAGAGAGGTTTTTGTATTCTACGAGTGCTGGTTATAATTAGCTGATCCCATCTCTGTCACATTGTCAGGAGATTGCATCTTAATGGGCAACATTTATCCTAGAATCAGTCAGGCCACACCAGTAAGAACTGGAATTAAAATGACTTTGAGATTGAAGTTACCTCTTCTAAGATAAACACTAAAGTACAAGCTCTCACTGTCACCCTGTGAAATGTAAGCTGCAGGTCCTTTATCACAGCATGAGGAATATGCACGTGGCGGTGGTTGTTTTTCATTTTCTATGTGAACAGGATATGTTAACTTGTTGGCTTCTGGGGAAGCTTTGCATCTTAGTTGAAAGAAGGCTGTTACTGTTTAGGGATTTACAAATAAATCAAAGTGCAGCAGTGAGTCAGAATTTCATACCCAGAATGAAAGCAGGCGCTTTTGTTCAGATTGTGACAAGACGGTTGAAGGCCATTTCCAAGACAGGTCCGCATAATACCCAGGACAAGTGGTTTTCCTAGAAAATGGTCAAATATGTTTTAAGTACCCTCTCAGAGGCAGAAAATTGTTATTAATAGAGGCTTGAAATTTAGCACAGCTTTTTAAGTAATTTTTCTTAAATTGGTATTATTTTTTCTCACCTTAGTCCATTTTTATGATAATTTTGATGAATAATCAAGTTCTTTCAATGGGAGAAAAGATCAGTGTTGTCTATAGTTCATTGTGAGGTTATTTTTGCCTCCATTTCTCCTAGATTTAAGTACAATTACTTCTTTCCCCATAGCTCAGAAATTGTAATAGCCCACATTTGTGGGTGCACTTTAAAATTAGCACGTTCTTCCCACTCTGTCCCCAGGAGTAAATAGCCAGTCAGTACATCTGTCCTGTCCTGCTTCCCTTCCTCTGCTCGCCATAGTTTTGACAATCTCCAGAGAAGGGCTGATCCCACATCTTGGAAACTTCTCGTGAAACCTCCCAAAATTATAATTCAGTTTTCTTAGGGGCTATGAAAACTTAATCCCAGCAAAGACTGAAGACAGTGCTAGGTTTGATGAGCATACAGAATTTATTAATCCTTTCAGGATTACTCTTTTTGAGTTAGAATCATAAAGTGCAGTAGGGTGGCTGTAGTATGTCCTAGATGAATAGTGCTTTCAGAAAAAAATAAATGGGAACTAAAAGTAAGAGCCTACAGTCTTTGCTTCAGTATCGAATCCTATTTTTCCCATTAAGAGTATTTAATTTGAATTTAAAATTGTGGCTTCCAGACCTTTAAACAAGTGTTTTTATATAGTAAGAATTATATATTAAATGTAATTACAGCTTTTAATTACTCAATTGCATGCTTAATAAATTTTCAGTTTTTAAGCAGAGGTTCTTTTCAACACGTTGAGGCTAGTTCGACTTGAACAGGTGTTGCCATGATTCTTTTTGTGGGAAATCTTTTGAATTAATAAGCACACGGAAAGGTTCATTCAGCCCACGGTTGAGTTGAAATATGAACCCTGGCCTTGCCTGACGTTGTTCAGTCTTTTCCCTGGACTTTGTGTCCGGGTCCACTTTGGTTAATGAACTTGCAGACGTGTTTCCTTTTTGCCTTTCTTGGGCTGCACAGTCCGGTTGCTGCATTCACAGGCATCGGAAAGTCTGACACACTGTCCTGGTTGGAGGGGCTCTTGGGCGCCGTGATTTCAGGGCTGAGTGAGGCTCGGAGTCCTGGCCGTCTGAGCTGCGGGGAGCCCTTCTCACTTGGGCTTTTGCTCTAACTCCTCTGGCCCCGGCCTTGTACCAGCTGCCCTCACGAGGCCCTGCTGCCCGGTGGCCCCTCCTTAGGGGTTGTATTTGAGCAGCAGTTAGGGTGCCAAGCTGTTGCGGCCCTTCTCAGCCCTTCTTCGTCTGGTCCCTCGGGGGCGGAGGGGACGCAAGCTGGCGAGGTGGGGCCGCGGGCCCTCGGCAGATCCACACTCCCTGCGCCTGGTGGCCCGTGCCCCGTGCAGAGGCCGGGCGAGGGGGTCTGGCAGGTTCCTGGGAGCCGAGAGGCTGCGGAGGGCGGCCAGCCCAGCCTCCTAATGGTTGTACTGCTTTTGAAGGTTCCAGGTCTGTGCCGCTCAGTGTGGGACTCCGGGAGTGTGGATCTGTGGAGGACGCCGCTCACAAGTAAGTGACCTGCGCCCACGGCTCCGCGCAGCCCCCACTGTCGCCTTGTGGTTCAGACCCGGTTAGGAGGTAGCACTTCCACGGCTGCTGTCACTCATCTCGGCCGGCGCCCCGCACAGGGGTGAGGGGCGGGGGTGGGGGGGCGAGGTTGTCAGATGGATGGAGCGCGGCTCGTGGGAGTTGTGTGTGTGAGTGTGTGTGTACACGTGCATGTGCATGTGTGTTATGCTTCCAAGTAAAAACTTGAACTGTGTAGTGTTGGTGCCCAGCGGTCAGCCCACACCGAGCCCATTGCATTTCCCGCAGGTGCATGAGTCTGTATGTGGAGGAGGAGGCCTCCCTTCCCCATCTGCCCCAGATGCCCTCCTTTCTCCTTCATCACGGATGCAAGGGGAAGCTCTTACAGAGTTTTGTTTTGTTTTCTAAAGCAAATTAAGATGCCATGCAGGGTACATGAACGTTTAGAGAATTGCATGAGGCTTGTTCTGACCGCCTGCATTTCAGTTGGTCACCGTAAAGGGTAGCGGGTTGTGGCTGTTAGCAGAGGTCGTCAGACATTTCACTCTGGAACTGGTCGCCGCTCAGGGGTCACATCTCATTCCTCTCTTGGGCTGGTCTCTGGTCCCGGATGGGGACAGTGTCCTGGGAATTCTGGTGTGAGTTTCCTTCTGCATCGGCAGCACTGACGGGGACTCTAGGGCCGGGTTTTCACTCTTCCTTTACTGCTTTTCTCTGTATTGTACTGAAGAAGCAGAGTTTACTTATGTATAAAGATTTAGATATTTACAAAAGCCTTGCCTTAATACAGGAATCAAAGACACTGTGATTTGCTTGATGCCTTTTCAGAAGACTAGGCCATGTAAATGCTGATGGTGACAGGCTCGTTCCCTTAGGAAAACTCTCTTCCTGTGCCGTTAAAATTGGACTTACCTACTTTTCCATTGATGTCTTTATTTTGCCTTTTTTTGGTAGAACTTAATACTACAACTGGAAGCCTTCCTTCGACCACACCAATGTCCCCATCTGCCATGTCTGCTCAGAACCTGGTCATGTCCTCGTCAGGTGTGGGGGGAGAGGCCAGCGTCACGCTGACCCTGGCCGACACTCAGGGCCTGCTCTCCGGGGGACTGGACACGGTCACGCTCAACATCGCTTCTCAGGTGGGTGCACTCCCAGCCCTCCTTTTCTTATTCTTCCCTGAGTGTATATTCTAAACACTGTCTTTCAAAACTGAGGGTTTTTTTTTTTTCTGATTAAAAAAATAATAATAATTTGTTAAATGCAAAATGGGGAATGGACAGCACAGAAAAGCATTTAAGAAATCCACTACCCAAATGGAACTACAGTTAACCTTTGAGTGTTTATATCCTTCTAATTCTTTCTGTGCATACATCCTTCTAATCATTTCTTTGCCTGTTTTACAACTTTTATAGAAACATGTTCATGTATTTATCATGTAGTATAAATTTTTCCCCTTCTTATGAATTATATTGTGACTACCGTCCCATCAGTGATTTTAGCAATGCAAACATTTTTGATGGCTGTGCAGCATTTCATTTTAGAGATGAGTTTATTGAGGGGCATTATGGTGCATTCAGGTCTTGTTAGTAGTCTGGAGATTCTCATCCTCTTTATCCCTATGTTCTTAGACAAATCCCTGCAGTAGATGTGGGTTGAAGGGTGTGCATTTGATATCTCATACACTGAGTTTAGGATGCTGAAAACCTTTCAGAGTTTGATTAGAAAATTCATTATGAAAAATCTAATCACAGTGAAGAATCTTTGTCATGGAGCTGTGTTGGAGGTTGACTTGCCTCTTCTCAGTTCTAGCTCTTTCCATTTGTAAAATGGTGACATGTCCCCACGCGGCCCAGAGTTAGGTCCAGCCAGTCTCAGTCAGTGCTCCGGGTTGTGGTCCTGAATGTCTCAGGCACCATGAGCCCTCACAGAGGCCCCCTGCCAGCAGGCTCGGCCTTTGCTGACCGAGGGGCTTCCACTCTGGCTGACCAGGGTCTGTTCCAGTTGCCCTCCTTCTGTTCCCTCCAGGGACCCTGCAGGCCGGCCCTCAACAGACTGTGTCTGCTGCTAGGACGCTAAAGCCCATGGTGTTTTATTCAGCTGCATCCCTTCCCTGCAGCTGAGCATCTTTTCTGCCACGAGGGAAAGAGGTGTCTTTTAGAGTTTCATATAGTGAAGAACTATGTACATGCTTTAATATCACTTGTCCTTAGATATTACTCCACGCCTGTTTGTCACGACAGTGTCATCAACCTAAATGCTAAAAGTTGGTATTATATTTCAAAATTACAATTGGAACAGAAGTGGCCATTTGAAGATATAAGAATAGTTTTTTTTTTTTTTTTTCCTAGATTCAGCTTGTAGGAAACTTGATTATTGATGGTGGTTTACCCTTTTGTTACTCCCTACCCATGATTCTAGGCTCTCCTTCAGGGCCGGGCTCGGGTCACCCGTGATCAGGCTCGCTGGACTGGGCAGGTAGGGCAAAGGGAGGCCTGATGACAGAGAGCTGCCACTTACCAGCCATACGGAGAGCGTATTTCCAGTCCAGGGATGTGATTCTGGGCACTTAGTTCATTCAGCTCTTCCTCCTTTTTATTCTCTGCCGAGTTATACTCCTATGCCAATGACTCATCTCATGCCCTGTTTAACCCTCAGAGTCCCCTCGCCACTGAGCAGCAGTGGCCAAGCTCAGTGGCCTTTGGGAGTGGGACAGCAGTCTGTTACATGTGCGTCAGCCATTAGGATCCCCGGGGTTTTCTCACTGTACAGTTTTAACTGCAGCGAAGTAGTCATGAGGTAAAAGTGATGTAAAATAGAAATTTTAATGAAATTTAATCCTTTGGAGTAACTCATGGGAAGTATGGTAGGGTTTGATCAGGGAAAGCCGGAAAGCCATCTGTTTTTATGATTAGGAGTTTATTTTCTGTTTGTTAAAGTATATCACTTTGACAATTATTCTTTATAATTAAAGTGCAAGTTCACTGAGTATTTACCAGGTCACATTTTTAAAGCCCTTTAAATATTTGTTGCGACTCCAGTGCTTTTCTATGACCATGTGGCTGCTGGGCCCCCCAGCCCTGCCTGCACATGGTGTCATGGGAGCCTGGCAAGCAGGATGCTGGGTTCTGGCCAGGGCAGCTGGTGCTGCCTCAGAAGGTTCTCCAAAGACGGCTTTCTCATGAAATTCTGAGCATAGCAGGGCCAACCCAGTGAGAGCTGGGCTTATGTTGGCTTTTTTTGGTTCTAAATATCCTGACTTTTTGTTGTTGTTGTCTCTTCAGGGCCACACCCACGGCCTATGGAGGTTCCCAGGCTAGGGGTCTAATCGGAGCTGTAGCTGCTGGCCTACACCACAGCCACAGCAACGCCAGATCTGAGCCACATCTGTGACCTACACTGCAGGTCACGGCGACACCAGATCCTTAACCCACTGAGCGAGGCCAGGATCAGACCTGCATCCTCATGGGTACTAGTCAGATTCGTTTCCGCTGAGCCACGACAGGAACTCCAGCAAATCTCCTGACACTCAGCGAGACATGGTGTTTATTTTGGTTTAGGAAGAGCAGGACAGTAAAATTACGAAGTGCTGAGAAAAATCCTTCTGGTGAAATTATAACACACATGAATAGTAAATTGGGTTGATTTATAAGTACTTGAAGCCGAGTCCAAGTTGTTGCGATCCCAAGTCTCATCCATCAGCGTGGCATTCCACCTTATCCATTTTTTGTTGGTATTTCCCAAACTGGGTTGTGCATCAGAATTTGGGTCTCAGTCCAAGGCTGGTTCAATAGCTGCGAGTGGGACTGGGGTCTGAGTTACTGACCACCCTCCCTGCAGGTGATCCTGACTCTGCTTCCAGGCCCTACTCCTCTCAGCCAGTGCTCAGGCGCTTCCAGAACGCATGCGCACTTGGGGAATGAGAATTATTGTAATTTCCACCTCAATATAAATAAAATGTGGCAAATAAATAAATAGACTGTAAGTGTAAAACCAACCAAAAACCTGTGCCTTTCAGATGGCAGCATTTAGCAGACTCAGGTCACCACTTCCATGTGTGTAGCTGGTTGTTGAGCATTTATTTTATTAGACACTTAATACTTGCATCAGAGCATTTGTGTTAAGAATACTAAATGTTAGCCATTTAAACACCAATAATAAGCTAGTAAACTACATTTTTTCAGGACTTTTTTAAATGACTCTTTTTATTTTGAGGTATTGGTGGGTTCACAGGCAATTGTAAGAAAGGACATGGATCCCAGGCCCCTTCACCCAGCTTCCCCGGTGGCAGTGTCTCCCAGGCTACGGCGAAGCACCCACCAGGGATTGTTGGCAGCACCATCAGAATACACAATGTGTCCACCCCTCATGACGCTGCCGTTTTAGCCACATCCACTTTGCCCTCAACAGCTGCTAATCTGTTCTATGATTTTCTCATCTCAAAACAAAAGGAATTGTAATTTCTCCTTGATCAGACTGCATAAGCTCGGAGACTCAAATGTTTTAGCTTTGGTTGGGAGTATGAATTTATTGAGCCAACACTAGTTCTTAAGTATATCAGAACTTCTGGCCAGCAGTTATATTTGTCCTTGATTAATAAAATAAGGAAATGTGACTTTGTTAATTTTGATTGACACTATTTTTCAAAATTGTGTAGTCTAATAAGAGTGGTAACCAAAGCCAACAGTGGACACATAATGAAAAGTGTGGAAGGAGCTGCTCTTTGAAATTAACAATAGTCAGCTACTCCTTATGTAACGGGGGAGTAAACATGTGCTTTATTGGGGTACATAGGAACTTTTCTGTCCATCCCACATTTGTGAGAGAAAATTCGATTGATAGGTGGAGATACATAAAATATGATTTCACTTTTTGAACAAGTGCCTACGGACAGTGAAGACTCCTAATCAACTTAAGAAGCTCCCTGTTTCTGACTATGTAAATGCACTTTCTGCCCCATACGCTTCCCTCTGCCAGGTTCCCTCTCTGCGGGGGTGGAGTCTTTGCCGAAGGCAGTGAGGAAATGTATGCAATGCCTTCCCCGGCCACCCCTCTGCCCTTGGCTTTCCCCGTTGGAGCTCAGGCTGGGGACAGTGAGAAGCAGCCCTCACCTTCAGTCTCAGGGCTCCGGTGACGTGGGCTGTGTTCTTTCCTTTCCTTCAGCTGAGCATTCTTGCTGGCCCCTGACCCCATTAGCATTCTGCATTGATGCTGATGCTTCCAGGTCACGGGTTTCAAGTGAGTGTTTTGATTCTGTGTGAAATACGCTCAGAATCAGCTTTGATTTTAGCATTTAAATTGCATATTAAATTATTGATATAGATTCAGGATTTGCATCACAAAGGTGGTTCATTTAGATCCAGCTTGCTCTGTGCACTCGTCCCTCCCACCACCCCAGCCCACCCACTCTCTCTGTGTCTCAGATTCCTGGTCTATACACACAGGTCTGCAGGAGTAGAGATAAGACCAAAGTGGCTTTGTAGAGGGTAGCAAAATTGTATGTATATTTATATATTAGTTATATATATTTTAAAACAAATATTCTTTATTTTTTATATACATGTAAACATATATATAAATATATGTGCATAATATATATAAATACATATTTATAACACATATTCTTTATATATATTTTAAACATATTCTTTATATATATTTTTATAAGTTTATTGAGATATAATTTATATGCTATAAAGTTCACCGATTTAAAGTGGCCTTTGGTATATGCACAGAGTTGTACCACTATTACTGTAGCCACTTTTAGAACAGTTTGTCACCTGCGAGGAATCCTTGTGCCATTAGCGGTGACCAGTCATTCCCCTCAACCCCGGCCCGGGCTGTCTCCCCCGGCCTCTGGCAACCACTCGTCTGCTCTCTGTCTCTGTAGATTTGCCTGTTCTGGACGTTTCCCATAAGTGGAATCAGTGACATGTGGGCTTTGTGGCTGGCCTCTTTCACTCACGTGCCCACTGTATATAGCATGTCACGTTTTGTACAAATGCCATTCAGTTATACACATGGGCCACGTTTTGTTTATCCTGCCATCAGTTAATGGATATTGGGGTTCTTTCCCCTTTTGGCTACTGGGAACCTTCATGTTCAAGGTTTTGAGTGGATGTAGGTTTTCATTTCTCTGGGTGGAATTGCAGAGTCAGATGGTGGGGACCTGCCAACTTGTTTTGCAACGTGACTGCACCGTAAGAGATCTTTTAAATGACGGCTGGATGTGATGATGTTACACCTTCTAAAGCAGTGATCGTCTTTGCCAGGGTCAGCAGTTCCCAGCCTTACTCACAGATCCCTCTCTCTCGGGCCAGGGGGGAGCAGGCTCACCCCAGGTCATCTTGGTGAGCCATACCCCGCAGTCGTCATCAGCCACTGGTGAGGAGATCACCTACCAGGTACAGTACACGTTTTATTGATTCTCATGGTTTTTCAAAAAACAGATTCGGGATGGCTGGGGATAGAGGGCCCTGGGGGGAGGTGGGGCTGCCTCAGGAGGCATCTCCTGGGTGAAGCAGGTGCTGAGCTGGGGTGGGAAGAACTGGGGGTGCCGATGCTAGGTCTTATTCATTCCGTGATTTGGGGTCAAATGAGATATAGTAATGGATAATATGAAACTCTTCTTCATTTATGCCAGCTGATCAGATAGCATGTGGCCATTTACTTGCACTTGGTTCTTTTTGTAAGTTTTCCTGTAATACCTTTGCTGATTCTTTCAAGTCTTGTTACACATTTCCATACACATTCATATGTGTGTACATGACCTATTTGTCACTTGACTAGTCTTTGTTCTTAAATTCTTTTTTTTTTGGTGGGGAGACAAAACACTTAGTAAATGATAGTTCTGAATATGGATGAGTCTAAAAACTCTTAAAACTTTTTGGAGAAGTAACATTCAATTAATAAGTAATCTCTGGGAGTTCCTGTCATGGCTCAGCGGAAAGGAATCTGACTAGCATCCATGAGGACCCAGGTTTGATCCCTGGCCTCACTCAGTGGGTTAAGGATCTGGCATTGCCATGAGCTGCGGTGTAGGTCAAAGATGCGGCTCGGATCCTGTGTTGCTATGGCTTTGGTGTAGGCCAACGGTTACAGCCCCAATTGGACCCCTAATCTGGGAACCTCCATGTGCCACAGGCACAGCCATAAAAAGACAAAATAAATAAATAAATAAATAATCTCTGAATTTTTAAAGGAGCATTAAAATTTATGCTTCAACAATTTCAGCAAATGAATTTCAAGATAATGACTCATTGGGCTTTCAGTGGGACAAGGACTTTGTTTGTGAAGGAATTAAGCATAACCAGCCTGGCCTGAGTAACCAGAGCCCATCTGGCTGAATCTCAGTTGTATAACAGTCACACATTTGAATCGGGGTTTCCAAGACCACCCTCAAGTTCTGGGGTCCCTGGATGGAGTCAGGACAGGGAAAGGTCTGCGGCGCTCATGGTCACAGTGAAAGGATACACATTCAGTGCTCGCTATGGGGTGCTGATTCAGAAACTTCAGTCACAGCAGCCGTGAAGCGGAGAGCACCAACATCACTAACTCCAGGGTGCTGTGTGTGCACCCCGTGTAGCATTTGTTTCATCACTTAAAACCCTGCAGTTACAGTACAGCCTTCAAGAGTATCATTCCAGTGGTTTTCAAACTTTTTTTGACTCACAGGACATCTGTTTTATACAGTGAGCAAAGCCAATGTGTGGTTCTGTGGTTTCTTTCTCTGATCACGCAGATGCTCTCATGTAGACCTGCACACCTGTCACAGGTGTCACAGACTCATAGCTGTCCTGTGGCACGTGACATAACTTCATTATCTTTGCTCTTCTGATCTTTTCTGTTTTATTGCTTTTTTTTTCATTCCTTTTTTTTTTTTTTTCCCCCTACTGTGGCACAGATGAATGAGAGCAATTGGTAGGAATCTTTTGTAGTTGTTTAGGTATTTTTTGTTAAATCTTCTTTTTTGTGTTTTTTAACATTATGAAAAAGTATTTGATAACTGAAAACTCTAAAGATGTTGACAAACCCCATCAGTTTTCCTTATTGTTTGTAATTTTCTTTCACTAAGTCATCACATACACATTTTCATCTGCAAAACTGAACAGTTATTTACAAAAGCCGAGTAATAAACTCGTCCTATTTATTCATTTTTAGGGTGTTGATCATTCTGATAGGATCGGAATGATTTGAAAACTAGCTAATTAGTTTAGGCTCCAAGTTTGGGTGAAATGCTCTAATCCAGTCAAAAACTATAAAAATACCTTCAGCTACTAAGTATTATTTACAGTCCATTTGCTGAGAGAGCTCTTCGGCCAGAGCAGCAGCATGGTTTAGCATATGTCTGTATGTGACTCAGTCACGCTACCCCCACTGGCAGCATTTACCATGCTTGTGTGAATGCCCTGCTCTCGGCTCTCAGCCTGCTGTGTACCTATCCCCCCTGCCGCCCCCATGTAACCATCTCCCAGCACTGGAGGTAGGATTGTGACTTGTCTGTCTTCTCAGACTAGGGGTTAAGCACCCAGCCTGCAGTGGCCACAGGAGTCAGGTCAGAGCTGGATCTGCAGCTGGGTGGTCATGACTCGTGCACTGTAGTGCTGTCCAGACCCTGCCCGGTCAGTCATTGTGCACCAGGCATTCCAGGTACCTTTGGTGCACGTGGCTCTGGAGGGATGCCAGGCGTGGGGGCTGGTGTCCCCGTAGCAGGGGCTCTGCCATCCTTGCACCGGCCAAGCAAAATCGGGATTTCTGACTTGCTTTAGGTGACAGATGTCTCTGCCAGCCTGGCCCAGGGTGGCCAGCCAGAGAAGGAGGGCCGGCTGCACCAGTGCCTGGAGTGCGGTCGCACCTTTGCATCGGCCGCTCTGCTGCTGCACCACAGCAAGGAGGTGCACGGCCGGGAGCGCATCCACGGCTGTCCAGTGTGTAGGAAGGCCTTCAAGCGTGCCACGCACCTCAAGGTAGGCTCTTGCACCCGCTGTCCCCGGCAAGCGCTGTTGCTTGTCACTTCGGTGTAAAGGGCCCGGGTGGGTCTGGCACTCAGGGAAGCTGGGAATCTTGCTAGTGAGTCACGGACTCCTGTCCTACAAGGAAGAGGTCAATGGAGATGAATGTGTCTGCAGATGACCTTGAGGTGCCCTTTCTCCTGACACAGTGGCAGGTAGTAAAAGCTCTTTCAGCACCTGTCAACAGGCTGCGGGGCCTTCATGATGGCCAGCGAGGCTGCAGGGGAGCAGGCGATGCCTGAGCAAGCGCGTCTGCACCCACCCAGGGAATTGGTTGTTCTTGCAGCACTGGCTCTAACTGCTGAGCCCCCCGGTATTTGGGGGGTGCCTGGGTCTCCCCACCGCACATCACCTCCAACGGCTCTGGAACGGCAGGAAGAGTCCTGATCCGAGACGAGCTGTGGCAACCCTGCCAGTGGCCACAGGGCCTCCATGTTTTTTCCTCTCTGGCATCAAGTCTAGAAGGTTCCGCTATGGTCCTCAGTGCTCTCCACGTCTGTGTTTCTTTACCAGGAGCATATGCAGACACATCAGGCTGGTCCCTCCCTAAGCTCTCAGAAGCCCAGGGTGTTCAAGTGTGACACTTGTGAAAAGGCATTTGCCAAACCAAGCCAGCTGGAGCGCCACAGCCGCATCCACACAGGTAATGATGAGAGTGACCTCAGGTTAGAGATCTTCGTTGCAGGAGTTCCTGTTGTGGCTCAGTGGGTTAAGAACCTGACTCGTGTCCATGAGGATGCAGGTCCAATTCCTGGCCTCAGAGGGTTAAGGCTTCACTCGATGTTTCTGCAGGCTGTGGTGTAGGTCGCAGAGGCGGCTTGGATCTGGCATTGCTGTGGCTGTGGTGTAGGCTGGGCGCTGTAGCTCTGATTGGACCCCTAGCCTGGGAACTTCCATATGCTGCCATTGCGGCCCTAAAAAGAAAAAGAAATAAATCTTTGTCACAAACCGCAAGAAAATAAGATGAAACATGTGAATATTCATTTTGATACAACACATTATTCATAAAGCTAGGTCTCCGTGTTCCGTTTGTTCCTTGTTTTTTATCAGTTTATCCTGTTGGCAGAGGCTTTCTTCAGAGTGATCCCCGGAAGTTGAGGCTGTCGGGCCAGTGGCCCCTCATGGCCTGGAGCCCAGAACCTGGACCACAGCAGCACGTTCCCACCCCAACCTCCAGGTTCCATCCCTCCTGCTCTATCTTCGGACTCTGCTGACTTTTCCTGTCACCTAGGACTGCTCGGGTTCACCTTAGAGAAAAAATAGCCAAACGAAGGAAGGATGGCCCATCTCTCTTTCTCGGCCCCTCCCTGGGACAGCCCAGTCCCACCCCCTCCCCATGGACATTTGGGTCTTCCAGCCAGCCTGCCTCCTGGCACCTGGCCTCTTTGCAGATGCTTTTTTCTGGCTGGTCACCATCTTCCCAGCCCTTCCCTCCCTTGGCCTCGCCACCATCCCTGATTCACCTTCAGATGCCTCTCTGAGAGGTCCTGTCCATCCGGCCCCCTGTGTTGTCAGCAGGGCCCCAGCAGCCTCCTGAGCCCTGGGACAGGAAAGGACCTGGTCCCTGGGGGCTTGGAATTGGGTGCGTGACAGTGAGGGGTGGCAGGACTGCCAGGTGAAAGCAGAGAGAGAGATGCTGCTTAGGGACAGGGTGGTCCTCAGAGTGGGGCTGTGCAGCAGGCGTTCACCCGGGCAGGCTCCCAGCAGAAGTCACACTTCATAGACCTTCCATTTTTCAGTTTCCATAGCAACTTGGAAGCAATTAAGTAACAGTAAGAAGAAAAATATTGTATAAATCATTTTTTTCATCAAGTCGAATTGATATTTCCATGTCCTTAATGGGCTTTTTTTGGTTGTTTTTCTTCCCCAAATGTGCTAGAAACCTTTTGTTTGAGCTGTATGTGCTCAGCCTTTGCTTCCAGATGCTTTTCGGACTTTCAGTAGTTTTTGATTACATTGTGCTTGGTCTCCCCGTGGTCAGCGGGCAGTGGGAGGGCGTCACCACATCTTGGGAGCACTTGCACTCTTGTGACTGCAGGCCGCTGACCACGAGCCTCTGTCCCCAGGGGAGCGGCCGTTCCATTGCAGCCTGTGTGAGAAGGCCTTCAACCAGAAGAGTGCCCTGCAGGTGCACATGAAGAAGCACACGGGGGAGCGGCCCTACAGGTGCGCCTACTGCATCATGGGCTTCACACAGAAGAGCAACATGAAGCTGCATGTGAAGCGGGCCCACAGCCACGTGGGTGAGCAGCCCTGGATCTGGGGTCTGGGGCTTTCTGTCGAGAGTGGGTGGTGCCGGTACGGGGTTGGTGTTGGGCTGGGTCTGCTCCAAGAGCACTGTGCGCCCTGCTACCCCGAGGTGGGCGAGGGAAGTTATCTGTCCCCTCGGAGATGGGCCTCCATGTCCCCACATTGACTCTAGCCTGCTGGTCCAGGTGCTGTGGCCATGAGCGAGGCGGGTGGCAGCACCCAGGGGGGTTTCAGAAGCCATGAGGGGCAGGACACTTCATGTTGAGCAGTTTGTGAGGGAGAGCAGTTTCTTCCAATCCACACTCTAGTGCTTCAGTGGTGTCACATTAACACGACCTTTCTGGGAGGGAGCATGCATGACCAGGGCCATACAGGTTCCTATTCAAATAGCGGTCATTTGTGCCACCGACAGTTGTGAAACCTGCAGCTCAAACTATTCTTTTTTCATTGGGATGGAGTGCAAATCAATTTAGAAATTTCCTGTCTCTGTTCAACAGGTTGTCTTTACTTAAATGTGAGTAATTTTGTGCCACCAGATGTCTGAGACTCTTTCCTTGTCAACACTGCAGGAAGTTTGCAGGAACCCGCAGGCCCCCAGGAGCACAGAGGCGAGGCGCTAAGCCTGGACGAGGTGGTGCAGGAACCCGCAAGTGAGTGGCAGGCCCTGGCCAATGTGTTTTGACACCGCCTGAGCCTGAGAGCGTTATCAGAGTGAAGCGTGGAGAAGAGCAGAGCCCTAGGGATTTCTGTTTTGAAGCGTCAAGTGTTAAAAAATGTTACCACAGAGTTTTTTTTTTTTTTAAGCTATAAAATTATCTAAAGAATCACTGACTTTCAGAGACTTACAGGAAAAAACTGGGAAGGACAGAAGCACGTTGTCATTTGTCTGCAAATCACTGAACTCAGGTACTTCAACAGCAGTTTCACCTACTCCGTGGCCAGTGCATCTAGTTAAAAAGAAGTTAACTGGATCTTACTATCATTGTAGTGTGATTTCTTTGTATTAGCAAAGACAGATGTTAACATGGAAAAAAAATAGATAGGTTTTCCTTCATGCTTTCTGTTATAAGAAGCATAGCTCATAAGACAAACATAAGATAGGTGCATGAACTTCAGAAAAAAGTGTTAGAACACAGGGAAGCTTTTTCCATTTTTTTCTCTGTGAATTTTGAAATTAGTAGAACTTGACCCTTTTTAGTCTACCATAAGTTAATATGACTAATACCTTGAGAGGTGGCTGGACCAATTCTCTCTCTGTTACAGATACCTAATCATTAGCTACAAGAACGCAGTACCTGGGGTGTGAACAGGGACGAGAGGCAGCCTGACACCCAGGTGGGGCTCCGCCGCCCGCACAGGGTGACGTTACACTTGCTTCCTGAGTCGCTAACGCAGGTCCTTGGTTGGGTCGTTGCAGAAAGCACAGCCATATGTTGCAAACAGGAGATCACAGAGTTGTCCCCTAGGGACCAATTCAGACACGTGTTCGTATCTTAAGGATGAGAACCTGTACAAGCCCCGTGTTTTTCTCTTGTGTGTAAGCGGGTGTGCTTTTCATTTCAGGGAATTCTCTAGTCTCATCAATGGTGCCACGTTGAACATGTCCCAAACCAAATCCCACCCCGTGCTGGGGCGGGGCGTGTCATTCCCACAGCATTCCAAAGATGGAAACTTCTTTACTTCCCGTGAATCTCTCCTTGAAGTTATTTATATGTTCTATATATAAATACGTATGTACATAAGCAGATATATGGGCCTCTGTGTGGCTGAACAGTATATTTTGTAAATAAGCACTAGTCCAATTACAGAGAGCGCGACAGAGATTTTACCTCCTGACAAGCACTTCAGATCAGTATTGTGTTCATTTTATTAATAAACGAATATCCGTGTCATTGTGACATGACGCTGGGATTGTTTTTTGGTTTTTGTTTTCCTGAAAAATAATTGCCTTTATTTTCTCTCATTGCCTCGCTGGTTTCAGAAGAGAGCAGTTTTATTATAAACATTGTATGGACTTTGTATATTAAAAGAGGGGCTCATTTCAGATTCCTGAAGAAAGAGACATTTCACTGTTATTTTTGAAGGGGGCATCTTTTGATTTTTTTTGTTATCGTTCACACTTTCAGCGTATGTATATAAGTAATATTGATGGTGATATAAAAACTTTTGTTATGTGAAAATATTTAAGTCAGAAAACTGTTAAATAATATTACTTTTTTTTTCCCCAAACTGCTTTGTGTATTGTATATTTTTTTAAGGAAAAAAAAAAGCCTTATTTGACTTATTCTTGTGATACTGGACTTATTATATATCCTGAGGTTTTCCTTGAATGTCAGTGTGTATACCTGGCTGTAGTCAGTATATTCAGAATAATTGTAATTGTGCCAGAGTTTTAAAGGTTCTGCTTTTAATGCACTTTTCTTTTATAATTTTGTATTAAAATATTTTAGAAATGTTGATTAATTTTGGTGAACAAATATCTCCAAAGTTGAAATTATTGAAATTTAAAAAATTTTGTTCCTGCTAGGTTATTTATTTTGGTTTTAGCATTAAATGTCATCTCAGGACGGTCTCTAAAAGGGGTGTGTTTAATTCCTGATTGTATAGAAAGCGTACTTCAGTGAACTGTATTGGTGCACTGCCTATTTAAGTAAGGCCTTACCAAGTGAATCTAAAGCCTACTTTTATTTTGGTTAAAGAAAAAAAAAAAAAACAACAACCTTCCAATAATCCAGTTTGTGAGTTTTCTCAATTTATTATCAGGCAAACACAGGACATTAATGTATTATTTTGATTTACTTCCTAATTATAAACGCTGCTTCTTTGCAAAACATTCCTTGAAAACTAAAGTTTTGTAAAGACATAATTTCACTTGAACTTTTGGTGGAGTGGAGTACATGCTGATCTTTATACTTTACTGGTTGATAAAAAGTCTTCTGACAAGAGATTTCTAGTCTCCTGCATAACCAGGGTTTTGAGGATAGATAATTGTATTTTTTAAAATATCTCATCATAGCGTATCTGCTTTGGAATAACAATAAATAAAAAATGAAGTTAGGCAATGTGATTAATTTTTTTTTCTTTTAACATGTGATATGAAATAGTTCGGCACATGAATCATGACTTCATCTCAAGTTTCAGATACGTTTTCACAGAAAAGAACTTAATATTTTCCTTTACCTCTGTGACATGCAGACAATGAATGCTTAACTCTTGCAGGGTCTATTTGAAGAGCTTCCAACTTTAAACATCCCGATGTGGTTTGACAGTAGGCCCACTACCTGTATTAGCTTGACATGTCCTCCGTTATCTTCACTGTGGGCCGCATTCAACAATATCCTGGTCATTTAGAAAGTGCCCAACTGTCTTTAACTGTTCTCTAAAGTAACCGTGAAGCTCTTCAAAAAGCTGCAAGGGTTACCTGTCCACAGACCCTGGACCTCCCCCCAGGTGGTTCACGTGAAGCCGAGGGAGCGGGAGGGCCTGTATGTGGAGTCCCACCCACTGCAGGTGGCAGATGTGCTCGTGTTGTCATGACATTGGTAGAGGAACACGGAGACTGCTTTCCTGAAGCATGTGCTCCCACGCCCTGTCCTGCCCTCTTCTGCCCCTGTGCCACCTGGTGCCTGGCCAGGTGAGTGGAGCCCAGTCCTCGGCCTGGCAGCTCAGTAGAAGCGGCCCCACCACCAGATCTTGATCCTCTGACTGCAAGTAACCAATGGAACAAGGAAAACCTGACCCAGGAGCTGCTCCCACTGCTCCACTGAGTGTCCAGCTCATCCACTTTCAGTATCTAACTAGCGAGTGTTTCTTCAGAACGGTTTTTCTGTGGTCACTGCCCATTACCATCTTTAAGGAGATGTGAACTTGAGGTGTCCGGGAATTCCAGTGTTTACGTGCAAGAGATGCATGCATCAGTACAGGGACAGGAGTTTAAAAAGGAGGCACATTTCTCTTTCCATCCTCTGCAGAAGAATATTCATAACGCATGAAGATACTCATTTTTAACATTAAAAGATAGCCACTCAAATTTATGTAAGTAACATGATTTTTTCAAATGTATGGATATATAGAACTTCTTTCTGGTTATTATTTTTAGAGATACCTCATGCCTGCTTTTCGCACGATTTTTTTCTGCTATTTATTTCAAAGTCAATACTGTGCCCACCCAGCCCACTCCCCCCATAAAGTTAATCCAAGGATTGATCATTCTAAAGTCTGTTGTATAAAGAGAGGCAGAGATGCAATGATGCAATGGATACTTTTTGACTTTTCGTTTTCCCACTTAACTCTCTATTCATGTAATGTAGGCATTTTGGAGTTTTTAGAAAAGAATTGTAAAAGTGCCTACATATTGTTGGGGGCCTCTGAGTCTTTACCTAATTGTAAATGAAGACTAGCTTTTGAAAACCTAGTTGCATCTTCTTCATTGTTTAAAATGTGGGGGCAAATATTTCTGTAAGGTTAGAAGCCCCGCATAGCCCTTTTAAGGCTGCATCCTCTGACTTGGTGACATTTCTGTCACGTTTGGCTGCTTGGAGCCCCTCACCCCCCCAAATCCCAGATAAGCCACACTCCCCACCTCCCCCCACCCCATACACCGAAGCGCCGTGGTAGTTTTTTCCATGATGACTAATAAAGTATTTAAAGCACTAAAAAATAAGGATTAAGTGGCAGGAGCAATAGGCGGTCATCATAAAAGATTTTCCTATTTAATTGTTTTTAAGTGTAACGCTCCATAGCATGAAGACTTTTGTATTAAATCAAGATTCGTAATCTGACAAATTCTAAGATGACATAGTGATTCATTCTTGATTCACCATTAAAGAACATTTCAAGGTTACTCTTTTTTTTTTTAATTTACAGAAAAATCCCTTTTTTAATCTTCAAAGTTGTCTCATGGTCTGTTTATACATTGGATGATATTTATCTAATCCAGTTTTGTATTAGAAATGGATAGTTATGCCAAAGCCACTGTGTTGGCTTTGAGATTAATAAATATAGTTTTTATGTTATTTTAAAACTCCTATATATTTACTTATTTGGGTTTGGGGTGAGTTATAGCCATAGGCAGACATTTTTGTGTGTTAACATTTTTAGCATGGGGTAACAAAATACCATGCTGAATTTGCAATAAATTCAGCCCCATGGGGTTTGAATAGCTGAAAGGCCCTGGCAAGTCTGCATACTGTTGGTGGACCGGTTATTTTATGTGTGCTCAGGAGTCTTGACTGAGTAATGAATTCCAGGAGTTTGTAGGATTGGGGAGCAGGTAAACACGTGGCGTTTCACAGTAGTGGGAGGCTGAGCTGAGGGGAGGCTGTGAGTGGAGGTGCCTTCACTTCCCACTGGAGACAAGTCAACACTGTCTGGGAGGCAAATGAAAGCCGCAGTAGAAATCAGCATGTTTCTCAAAAGTCAGAGAATCGATTCTGCTTCTGGTCAGATGCTCTCAGAAGCAGGTGTCCCAGTGTTGTCCGTCAGAGGACAGCACGGTGGTGAGCCAGTCACACAGCCTCAGGGAGCTATGTCCCCTCAGCTCTTAGTGTCACACTGCTTAAGAATTCCTGATGGTTTGCTGTTTACGGTAGAGAATCATAATAGAAAATGTGCTGAGATGCTTCACGTCGTGTTACCCTTGGGGAAAGAAAGGAAGTGTATTCTGCTGCAAAGTCCCACAGTCTGAAACACATTCCTAATGGGGGTTTAGGAAACCCTTGTTGCTGAAGGAGAGAAATCTACACGCACCATGGTCTGAACCATACCTGTCCCCTCACCAAATCCCCAGTGAGACTGTATTTGGAGACAGAACTTTGAGGAGGTAGTTACAATTTAAGTGATATCTTAAGGGTGAGGTCTGAATCCAGTGGGACTGGTGCCCTTATAAGAAGAAGAGACACCAGCAGTGTGTTTTGTGCCCAGTGGAGAGGCCACCGGGACATGCAGGAAGGCGGCATCGCAGGTCAAGGAGAGCGGCCTTCTGGGATCCCAGCCCTGCCTGCACTTTGGCCTTGGCCTTCCAGGCTCCAGAACCCTCAGACGATAATCTATCTTTCCTTCTTCCTTCCTTCCTTCCTTGCTTCCTTCCTTCCTTCCTTTCTCTCTTTCTTTCTTTCTTTTTCTCTCTCTCTCTCTTTCTTTTTAGCTTTTTTATTGTTTTACGGATGCACCTGTGGCATGTGGAGGTTTCCAGGCTAGGGGTGGAATTGGAGCTACAGCTGCCGGCCTACACCACAGCCACAGCAACATCAGATCTGAGCCACATCTGCCGCCTACACCACAGCTCGTGGCAGTGCCGGATCCTTAACCCACTGAGCGAGGCTAGGACTCAAACCTGCAACCTGATGGTTTCTAGTCGGATTCATTTCTGCTGATCCACGGTGGGAACTCCTCCTGCTTTCCTTTTTTTTTTTTTATTGCATCTGCAGCATATGGAAGTTTCTGGGCTAGGGATCTAATCCCAAGCTTCAGGAGCATCCTGAGCCACTGCAGAGACAGGGCCAGATCCTTTAACCTGCTGTGCTACAGTGGGAACCCCACATTCACATTTCTGTGATGTAGTGTTAGGGCAACCCTAGCTGACTTAATACAGCACCAAGGTTTAATTAAAGACCTCGCCCTCTTGTTCCTAATTGCTTCAAGAAGACTTTCACAGTTTTCCTCAGGCCCCAGTTCTCTCCTCACAAATCCCAACTCCTATTTAAAGTCCACAGCCGATTTATTTATCCATCCTTGTGGATCCTAGTCGAGTTCATTAACCACTGGGCCACGATGGGAACTCCCACACCCAACTTATAAACCCAGCCCCACGTGCTGCACTCTCGCCCTCGCCGCTGGCCCCTCTTTGCTCCTGGTCTCCACCCTCCCCTGAGCTCCCCAGACCCTCCTCCGCCCGACTGGACGATGGGAGGCTGCAGACCCCTCTCAGCTGGTCTGAGTGGCCTGGAGGTGGCTGTGCACACTTTGGAAGATGTGGTTTCCTCTTCTGATGGAACAAGCCTAGTTCCACAGACCCTCACACCCCCCTGGGCCTGCTGGTGATGGTCCTCAAGGCAGGCATGCTGAGGGCTTCTGGCTGAGAGGCTGGGGCTCCAGCAGCCCTTCCCTTGGGGCTCTGCCTGGCAAATTACCGTGCTTCAGCTTCGGGCAGTGATGCAGTCCTCTGGGTGCATGTTCAGTGAGAACACCCCTCCCACGGGCCACTTCCTGGTCTGCATGGTTTTCTTTCAATATCGCATTGTCACGGTGACTGCTGAGGACCTTAGGACACACCCTTGGTTTAGCATTTGATGCAATTTCTGGGCATGTCACATTAAAGTAGACTTGCTTGGTAAAAATGCGATGTCTTTGCATGATTTTCTAAATCCTAAGTTTGAAGGGGCTCAGCTCAGGAGCTAGCATGGGCTTGGCATCGATCTATGCCACTGGGGCAGGGAGCTCAGGCTACTGAGCTTTTACTGTCGGGTGGGAAGTAGCCCACCTGAGCCTGGATGATCCCTGAACTGGTGTCATTCCACCATCCACGGGAAGGGGGGTGGGGGGTCCTTCCCATGCTGGGATTCCTGAGTGACTCAGGGTGGCTACCGAGACAGGAGCCAGTGGTTTGTTAAAAGCAAAGCAAAAGAAGATTTCACTTTATCTTTTTGAAAGAGAATTCTTGTAAGCAGAAGCAACGATACATAAAATGTCCAAAGTCACTCATTGTTATCAATGTCTCTGAGTGACAAAAAGTGATTTGTCAAAGATGCTTTAGTTCACCTTAACAAGGTGCTTACACTGATAACACAATAAAATATACTTTAAAAGATTGTTTAAACAGAACTTAAAAGTTATTTTCCTTGTGGGCTTTTTTTTTTTTTTGCCTCTTTTTCTTTTTAGGGCCTCCCACAACATATGGAGGTTCCCAAGCTAGGGGTCAAATTGGAGCAATAACTGCCAGCCACAGCCACAGCCACAGCCACTCGGGATCCAAGCAGCGTCTGCAACCTATACCACAGCTTACAGCAACGCTGGATCCTTAACCCACTGAGGGAGGCCAGGGATCGAACCTGCGTCCTCATGGATGCTAGTCAGGGTCGTTAACCACTGAGCTATAACGGGAACTCCAAAGTTATTTTCCTTGTAAGTCAGAGACTTGGTGCCCTAACAACGACCTCTATCCCACTTTCTCATTGATACGCAAACCGTCTGATAATTCACCTCCTGGCACAGGGGCCGACAGGCAGCTCTGTGCTGTGACCATAGGACGCCTCCCCTCAGCACTATTTTACATGGGCTCATGGTCTACAGACAAAGTGACATAAGACGGCAGGCCAATACCATTAACAGTGTTTATTTTATTTCAACTTCAAGAACAGGGCGTATTTCCGCCAGGCCCATCCGCACAGCTCTGGCTGTTTGGGGGCAGCCGTGAGAGATCACTCCATCAGCGATCTGCTCCACGATGCAAAGTGTGTGTCAAGCAATTCAGAGGGTTTGTTTCTGAAAATGTATTTCTCTTATTTCTTACCCTCTCATCATTGAGGCTCTACATTAATAGACATTATATTAAACCCACGTGAAACCTTCAGAATTAGACCGGGATTAAAGAGATACGCTCGGGTATTATGTTGGCTATTTCTCATCTTTGTTCTGGGGGCGGGTGACGCCAGTGTAGGGCTCTTTGGAGGTTTAGAAAAGAAAGAGACGCTAAAATCAAAAGGCGGGGATCAGTAGGTTAAGGAGGGGGAGCTGCAAAGTGTCAGCCCACGCTAGGAAAGAGTGTGATTTCAGAGGGACTCTCCTGTCCTCACGTGGCCGGGCCGCCCACCGAGCCGGCAGCGGCCCAGTAAGGTGAGTGTATTGGTCAGGGGATTTCTAGGAGGCAAGCGGAAAGGACAGTTATCTTTCCACCGAAGGTTAGTATTTGCCGTGAGCACCGCCGCTGAGCACGCCACCTGTTACCTTTGCGCTCGCGGTGACCACCATGCCACCGCGAGGCTGAGCCAAACCCCTGCCATCCGTTCTGAGTTGAGCCATCTCCCCACACTCCCGGCCGGGCCCTCAGGACACAGGGCGTCGAGGAGGCTGCCCTGGGGCCCGCTCTGCCAGCCCGATTTCCAAGAAGACCCTGTTTCCTGTCCGCAGCCCCACTGGGCCCGAGTCTGCCCCCGCATCCCCTCTCGGCTGAGCTGGGGGTGGTGAGCCACGGCCACCGCGGCCTCTCCCGCTGCCCGCCCACATGTCACATACCAAAGCTCCCGCCGCCAAGCCTCTCCGACGGCCCGACCCTGTTAGGAAGATTAAATACTTTAGCGGGTGAGAGGGAGGAGGCACGAAAGAAACCAAAGGAAGCTTGGAGCCACACCATCTCTATGCCCTGCACGGGCCAACCCACAGCAGTGTCCCCCGGCAATGTTCCCACAGCAGTGTCCCCACCGAAGCCATCTCAGGATGAGGGCGAGCGGGGAGGGGATGTCACTGTCTCCGAGGTAGGGCGACGGTGGAGCGTTTCCTCCGAGTGGAGCCCGCTGGGCGTCGTCACCAGGCGTTAGGGGCACGTGCTATACTAGGGAATCTACGCGGTTAACGTGTTAGAAGCCGGGAAGGATCCTGAGAGGAAGGAGCGTCAACGTCTGGCCATGGGGGACCCGGAGCGGCTGTCCCGTCCTCCCTGGAAGAAGAAGCAGAGAGTTAGGGGGAGGAACTGACTGTCACCCCACCTGCCTATGTCCAGGGTCCCAGGTCGTGGGGCCTCCTCCCACCGAGGCTGCTGCTGGAAATGATTCCACCCAGGGCTGATCTTTTGATTCCACTGCTCACTGAGCACCCAGGGGCTGTAGGACGGAGAGGCCACAGAGCAGGTGCCTTGTGTGAGAACATGCACTTCTGGAACAAAGAGCTCCATGGATGCACCGTGAGGCTTTGAATGAGTCCTTGTTTCCTTCGCTCTGAGGGCAGCTGCCCATGAACACCAATGGTGGGAAACCTCTCCCTTGGGGAGAGTTTTGTGTTGGTGAGCACACCCTTGCTTTGGCCACCACAAAGAAGCCACTGCTTAGCCAGTCAGTGAGCCCTCTTCTGTGTCACCAAGAAAACCAGCATCCTGGGGGGGAGGGGGGCTGTCCACAAACCCTGACTGCAGAATCTTCAAAAAATATCAAGTGGGGAGTTCCCCTCGTAGCTCAGTGGAAACGAATCTGACTAGTATCCACGAGGATGCAGGTTTGATCCCTGGCCTCTCTCAGTGGGTTAAGGAGCCGGCGTTGCCATGAGCTGTGGTGTAGATCACAGACACGGCTCAGATCCGGCTTTGCTGTGGCTCTGGTATAGGCCAGCAGCTGTAGCTCCGATTCAGCTCCCTAGCCTGGGAAACTCCATATGCCACAGGTGCAACCCTAAAAAGCAAAGCAAAACAAAACAAACAAAAAACATCAAGTGACGTCTTCGGGACAAACACAATTTGAAATTTAAAAAAGAGTTGGCAGTGGTGGAGGTGGACACATCAAGGGGTGTGGGCTGGGTGTTGGTGCCGAGAAGAGTGCATTTGTCACTCCAGATGTCATTTGTATTAACTCAAGAGAAGGACACTTAAAAAAAAATTGCATTCAAATTCTCATTCAAATTTTAGTGTATTTCTTTTCGGATTTCCCTTTTTCCTTAGGTTATGAATGAAAAATTCACCTCTGAAAGATTCCCTGGAGACCTTGAGCCCCAGAAAGCAAGACGGATATGAATCAGGCTCTTTACCAGGTAACGGATGGGCCCTGACTGCCCTCTGCTACCCTCCGGCCCCCACTACCCAGGAATAAGACCCCAGGGCCTTACAGCTAACACAGTCCACACAGAGAGATGACGGTGTGATTTCTTGGCGTTTTGCTTTTGCCAAAAAAAATCTCTATGTTGCTAAACAACTGACTCCAGGAACTTCATTTCACAAATGAGAACGTTTATGGAATTCTAGCCTTGGAAGGTACCAGGAATCACCCAGAGCCACTACCTCCCAGGAAAGGGACTTCCGCACCCTGGCTCGGGGCTAAGCCCTTCCGTGGGGACTCGGGCTGTCTTGATTTCTTTTTCTGTTTGGAAGTTCCCAGGCCAGGGATAGAATCCGAGTCATAGCTGCAACCTACGCCTCAGCTGTGGCAATGCCAGATCCTCAACGCACTATGCTGGGCTGGGGATGGGACCCGAGCTGTCACAGAGACAATTCAGGATCTTGACCCGATTCGACACAGCAGGAACTTCTGGCTGGTCCTGGCTCACTCAGCCCTCAGAGCAGCAGTCGGGAGAAGCCCCGAGCAAATCTGCACTGGCCTCACCTTTTCCTGGAATTTCCAAGTTAATTCAGGAAATTTAGGGCTCCCGTGAGGCCTTTTAGGGCTCCTCTGACAGCGTGATTTTTTTCCTGACAGGAACAGAACTACTGCTTCACTGAATAAAGTGCATCTGTGCTGCAATGGATTAGTTTCCCCATGTCCTTGGCTGACAGCTCACGTGAGATGCCATTTAACTTCCTGGGGCTCCTTTGACTTGTGGGGTGGATTTCCATTATTGCACCTACAGTGTATTTCGAATCTCAATCTGTGAGCTGAATCCCTGACATCCTTTTCCTCTGATGAAAGAGGAAGGCAACCTGGAGGGAGGTACTCTTTGCTTCCCCAATTCCAAGTCAAAGGAGCCGAAGCTCAGAGAGGTTGAGTGATTTCCCTGAAGTCAGTCAGCCGAAGGGGAGCTGGGATGGGAGCCGGGATAGGATCTGGCCCCTCTGATGAGGTGGGAAGTCGTCATGACGGCAGACATCTGGGTTCCACCCTGGACAGTCTGATCTGGAAGTCTTGGGGGCCCAGAAATGATCTGGGCATCACAAGCAACCTCCTGGCCAGATCTGGGGTCCCCGGTGAAGACACTGCTGTTTGGATACCATTCAGGGTTTGGGCCCCTCCAGAATCTGTGGCCTCGTGTCTCGAGGCGATGTGTCCTGGTGCTCTCTGCCACATGGGTGTCATTTGGGGTAGAGTTTATTTCCTTCCCCAGGTTGCCTCAGAAGGGACATTTTGAAGAGTGGGTCCTGCTCCCATTTACTTGACATAAACCAACTTTGCAATGGGTTGCTCACCACTCCTTTCACATGTTTAAGTTTTTCCTGAAGAGACTGAGTTCCTCAAAGCTGAGTCTCCCGTGAGCGTCCAGCACCTTCCAGGTCTGTCCTAGCTGCTCACACCACACATGGGATTCAACATGGAGTGAAAGACTAGGTGACCGAATCCATGAGTATTTGGGTTACCAACCAAATGGTTCCATCATCAGTTGTAAAATCTCAGTGTATTAGTGAGCCCAGTAGGAAGCACCTTCCCTCAGGTCAGAGGTCAGAGGTGACCAGGGCGGAGGGGTCATAACCTTTTGCTGGTGGAGACTGAGCCCTGCCCACAGGGCACACAGGCTGTCCAGTCTCCAGGGGACTCAGCCTTGCCTGGTACAGCAGGGCCATCTCACGTTAAGTCAAGCCTCCCGCTGTGCCATTGGCCGTGTTCCCAGGGGACACACCTGTCTAGAGACACCTAGAGCAGGAGGCCGTGGACACTCACTCCTCTACCAGTGAGGCCTTGCCTGAGGACATGGGGCAGAACCTGGATGTTGGCCTGTGATGCCAATCCCAGCGGTATTTGTGGATGCAGGACGTCCAATGGTGGGGAGCTGAGCAGATAACTCCTGTCCTGCTGCCCAGGGCTTTCTTTTATCTGTGGCAGCATCCTGCAGGAATGCTCGTCTTTCACGCAGGAAAGATAAAAATGAAATCTCCCATGGTTTGTTCTCCCAAATGCTGCTCCGGAACTCTGTCTTTCCTCGTTAGCATCTGTCTTCTCTAGGACATTTCTTCTGGCTGAAAAGGACCTGACCGGAGCCCTTGTACCTACTTATGACTGTGGCCATAGCCAGACATCAGCAGGAAGCGATGGCCTTGTTTGGATGAGGAGTCGGTGAAGGTGGCAGCTGGGCTGTTACTCTAAGGAGAAGGTAACTGAGGACATGGATTTAGTGACGTTTGTCCCGTGGGGCTGTGTGGGGATGGACGCAGGGATGGACGTGACTTCCCGGAGCCGTGAATCTTCCTGGGGAGGGCCCCAGCCATGCAGAAGCTCACTGTGGCTCCTCGAGGTCCTCCCAGCTCCCAAGCTCTTCCAGCTCTGTGTCTGGATATTCAGCTCAGCCATCTAGTCCCCAGGAGGTGGGGGGACCCTCCAGAAATCCAGGCACCTCTTTCTTACTATCTGGTCCAGGGAATGCAAAATCCAGTCATTTCTGCCAGATGGTCTTCCAGCATTAAACTATACATCACACATGTTCTAGGCTTTGGTGACGTCCCATTTAGGGCCAGGTCAGAGCCCTCAGGAAGGGCACGGGGACCCTTTCCAGCCCCTCCTGGCCCTGCTCCCCACAGTGTCTCCCTCCTCCTGGAACCCAGCCAGGCCGCCCCGTCTTCTGTCAGGCGGGAGACTGGGCCAGGCCAGCCCCTCACCTCTTTGCATCTTTGCCACCTGCCACCGGCTCAGCCAGGTCTTGTCTGGCTACCTCCCTGGGGTTGTACTTGCCCCTGGGACACAGAGGGGCATGTTCACGTGCAGCCTGTCCCCCGCCTGCCCCACTGCATTCACGCTTTTTGTCACCCTCACGGCAACAACAACAGCAGCTCTTTCAGTGGGCAGGTACCCAGCAAGCCCTGTGAGCAGTACTGCAGAACCGCTGATGGCAGGGCCCCAGGCAGGCTGTGCTGGGGACACCTGAACATGCAGCCCCAGTGCGGGGGTTGAGGGGAGCTGCTCAAGGATGGCCGGGAGCACATGGGTCCCTGTGTTCGTTGGAGGCCTTTGCACAGCCCCAAAGCCCTTTCCCTGAGCCCTGGGTGCATCTGGCCTCCAGGACCGGGGTCTTTCCTTCCTACAAGGAGCTGCCACCAGCCCAGGACCTATCTGGGACCCCTGCAGTTCAGGGAAAGCTCTAGAATGAATGGAGGTCAAACAGGCCCCTCAGACATGAGGGCCGATCTGGAATTAGTTATGGCCCAGAAGGGGCAGAAGTGGGTTGGCCCTGAATGTCAGCCTGAGGCAGACATGGAGCCACCGCAGACCCTCGGGATCCCTGCCATGTCTTCTCAAGTCCCGTCCCGGTGCCTGGGCCCTGCTATCGTGCAGCCAGGAGGCAAGGACCTGGCCAGCCCTCAGCCACCCTGGCTCCAGGCCCATCCATCTGCAGATGTTCCCTTTCCTACAGGGAAGCTTGGCCTCTGTTAGAAGAAACCTCTGGATCATGGAGATCCACCCCCCCTCACCCGCTTCTCCCTGGAAAGACCCATCCCCGAGGCTCCTGGGAGGGAGGGGCCTGGGAGACCTGGTGTGGTCACTGCTGACCCCTCTGAGCTCTGCGTGGGGGGCTGGGAGTAAGCAGCCATCTGCCCCACTCTGAGTCCAGAACCTTCCCTTCTCTCTTCCATTCCAGCTCAGGCTGGGGGTGATGTGGGCCCTGTCGTGGATCAGAGCCACCTTCTGAGTTTCAGGGTTTTCTGAAAGAGGCTGTCTTATTAGTAGCAGTGATGGCCTGTGCCGTGGGTAACTGCATGGGGCGCCTTGCAAATTGCCCTGTAGGCCCTCCACCATCACAGTGATGTCTGTCCATAAGCTACCGAGCTTCCGGGAGGTCAGTGGCCAAGGTCACTTGGCTGAAAGGTGGCAGACCTGGTTCTGTGTGGCTCCAACATCTGTGTTAACTGACTGTGGTTCCGGGGGTCTCTCACCTGACAACCACCCTCATGTCACCTTAGCCCCTGCTGGTTCCCTGGACAATGAAGCCTCCTGATCTTGCCCCTGCCAGGGCCCAGCTGTAGCCCCCTTGTCCTCAAGCTCCCTGAGGGGGCCTGGGCCTGTGACCTGGCACAGTGACTGCTCTGGCAGTGCCTGGAGAAATGCTTGCTCTGAACAACTTGGAGGAGGACCGGCTAAGAAGCAGCTGGTGGACAAACTAGAGGCTGCCCTGGACCCTCCCCCATCGGGAAGGTACATTACCAGCTTGAAGATTTTGGAAAGTGTGCCCTGGGCGTCCTGGGCCCCCTTGAGTCCCTTGTGAGCCGGTTTGTAGTCAGGAGCTCTGCCTCCGTAGCCGAATCCCGGCTTCTGGCCCTCGGCGCCCTGCAAGAAAAGAGGGCACCTCTCAGTCAGTGCCCAAGTGATGCCCCATGCCCATCATGCTGGCCCAACCTGGGCAGCTGCCTCTGGAAGATCAAACCTCCCCTGCAGCAGCCACTTCCCCTCTCCATGCTGTGTGGGTTTCAACAGCAGATTAGCCAACATCTCTCAAAACAAGGTCAAGAACTTTGGCCCAAAACATGCCCAGAGGAAGGGGAGCCCTAGACATGCTGGGAGAGTGTGTGCAAAGCCTGGTCCCCAAGGGAAGCCAAGTGCCCCGCCCTGGGTCTCCTTTGGCCCTTCGAACCGTTGGCTCTCACCTGCTGCCTGGAGACACCAGCAGCCTTTGCACTTGGTGAAATGTGAGGCTCATACCTTCCAACATGCAAAGACCAACCTCCCAGTTCCTTGGCCTGGAGCCTCTCCTGAGGACAGACAGGACCAGCTCCCCTGGCCTTGGTGTGGGAGTCCTGAATGTGGATGGTAGCCTGGGGCCAGGGTTCTTCCTGGAGCCCTGGGCTGGGAGCCAGTCGTGATAGAGGGAAGGGGGCAGGTCCCAGCTGAGAAGCCATGTCTCCCAGGCTGCGCACCAAAGCGTAGCCCCAGAGCCAGCAACTTGGCAGGTCTCCACCACTCCCAGGCTGTGTGACCTCAGACAAGTGTCAGAACCTCTCTGAGTTTCAGCCTCCTCTTGCATAAAATGGGGATAATGGATGCTCTGCTCTGAGGATGGAGCTTGTAGCTCTGAACTTCCGAGCTTGCCAGGATTAAGGAAGATGGCCTCCCAGACAGACCGGCAGCCCCCACCCCTGCCTCCAGCTACGCCAGAAGCCCCCGCTCACTTCAGGGAAGATGAAGAGAGCTGCCTTTACGGCACATGGCAATGGCAGTGATCACCGAAATGTAAAAACCTATGTGTCTCTAGGACCAGCTTGCGTTCTAATATCCTTTAGCTTCAGAGGGGAGCTTGTACTGTGAACAAGAGAGAGGAACAGGGGAAAGTCCAGGTGTTCAGTCATGACGGATGTCAGCATTGGGGGTAAAACGTGTCCAGCTGTGGGTGCCATGTCCGTCAGGGGCCAAACAGGCAGCTCAAGGCATCAGCACAGGACCTCATGGATCTCTATGCTCCGAGACTCATTTTACATTTTGCCAGCAAGAGGTGGGAGGCTCTTTACATGTGCCGCTCCTGAGAATTTTAGAAACAAAGTAAAACCATCTCCTGATCCAAACCCCAGACCCCTTTGCCTCAGCCCACAGTCCTTTTAAGTTTCCCGAGTGTGTTTTAGGGTTCAAGAAACCATCGAACCCATCGCTCTAGTTTAGAGGTGTTGGAAATGGGTTCTAGAAGGTTCAGGATTCAGAGTTCCCACCGTGGCTCAAGTGGGTTACGAACCTGAGTAGCAACCATGAGGATGCAAGTTCAATCCCTGGGCTCACTCAGTGAGTTAAGGATCCAGCATTGCCGTGAGCTGTGGTGTAGGTCGTAGATGTGGCTCAGATCCTGCGTAGGCCAGCAGTTACAGCTCTGATTCAACCTCTAGCCTGGGAACTTCCTTATGCTGTGGGTGTGGCCCTAAAAAGAAAGCGAAGAAGTTTCAAAATTCTTCTGGTTCACTAGTTCACCTATCTCAGGTTTGGACTGAGGCTGGACCAGGGCCATCTGTCAAGACACTGCCCCTCCATCACCCCAACCCCCAGACACTGGCCACTCAGAGGCAGCTACTGTCATGTGAAGGTTTTGTTTCAGGGGTTATCACGTGCATAAGGGACAGAGCAGGGAAGATGCAGGACTGCATATGAGATGAACCCAGAGCTGCCCTTGAACCCTAGGGGCTCCCACGGACATGGTCCCTCCGTGGTGGTACATGGAGGGACAGGTGACAGGTAAAGAGGGCTGTGCCAAAGGACAGACGTGAGATGGTGGAAATCCATGCTTTCCCGAGCAAGTGCTAAGCCATTCTCTAACTCCGTTGTTTTTCTCCAAAAGTAAAGAGCTTCTGAGAATTAAATTCAAAGATTGGCTTTCAGATTAGTAATCTGTTTAACTGTTCTCCTTTCAAATTCTCGGTCACTTCTATCTTTGAGCAACCTAGAATTTACCAGAAAACATACACCATAGTTTAGAAAACTGGTGGCAGTTTCAGAAACTCCAAACGGGCAGACGGTCCTGCAGTTCTAGGAAACAGACACTAACTAGCTCTCGGGACACAGAGAAGGATTTTGCTTTGGGAAAAAGAGAAATTTCAGACGGATTAGTGGGACCCCAAGTGGAGAAACGAAGGAGAAGCAGGCAAAGGCCGGGCTGTTAGCTGCTGAGGCTGAGGTGGCCTTTAAGGACAGGAGGAAAAGCGTCTCTCAACCCTCCCCTCGCTGCCCAGTCTGTGATGACTGTGCCCTGGGTCCATGCCTAGAAGGCTTGGTCAGGCGATTATGAAAATAAGATTTCTGGGTCAAAAATGGATTTCATTCTTCAATATCATCTTTGTTACCTGCTGGCAAAGAAAGTCAGTAATTAATTGGCTGTGAGTGCTGGACTGTGTCAATGTCCCACAGGTTTGTCACCTTTTAGCAAACCCATTAGATCAGAAAAAGGCTCAGGAATATTTGGACAAAATGTTCCAGCAAATATCTCAGTACGTAATCCAGTGTAATGATGTGTTGGAGCAGTTCATGGAATCTTTCTTCTGCCTTTTCTCTGGGGGCAGCTCTCTTCCTCTCCCTTCCTCTCTCCTCCCTCTCCCTCCCCCTTCCCTTTCCCCTACCCTGTCCTCCCCCTTCTCCCCCCGCCCACCGCCTCCTTCCCTTCCTTCCTTCTTTCTTTTTCTTTTTTTCTAAATTCATTCATTCTATGAATCTTTTTTATATTAAAATTTTTTTAAAATATATTTTTAATGATTTTTTTTTTTCTTTTTAGGGCCGCACCTGTGGCATATAGAGGTTCCCAGGCTAGGGGTTGAGTCGGAGCTGTAACTGCTGGCCTACACCACAGCCACAGCAACGGGGGATCCAAGCCATGTCTGTGACCCACACCATCGCTCACAGCAATGCTGGATCCTTAACCCACTGAGCGAGCCCAGGGATTGAACCCACAACCTGATGGATACTAGTTGGGTTCATTAACCACTAAGCCAAGATGGGTACTCCTATTTTTAATGATTATTAATTGACCATCAAGTACACATAGGCTCTGTTCCAGAGAGTAAGGACCTTGTGATTCCAAGGATACTGGAGGGTGCATCTCTATAAAGATGCTGTGTCTCTATGACAGACACAGTTCCTGGCCTACACGTTAGTGGTTCTATTTTTATTCTGGAAATTTTATAAAGTAAGAACCATATCTGATACTTACTAGTAACTATGGGCAATAGAATTGGTTAAAGTACAGGTAGGCAGTTTAAGGTGGCTCAGACACCAAATTTTACTGGAAATTCAACAAATCGGCTGTTTAAAGTCTTCATGGACACGTTGTTCTCAGAAATTCCTAGAAAAGTTTTCCTAGCTGGCTTGGTAGCTAAGCTTTCAGTTTTACTAAATCGACACAGAACTCTTTCAGGTAACGTGGGTTATTGTAAACCAAATAACTTCATTTAGTGTCTTTTGCCCTTGTCTGTGGCCTCATTTTTCCTCAAGGAAATGTCAGCCTCTGAGGGGAGGGCTGGCTGTTGGGGACCACATGACTAGCTTTTCTCATCTGTTGCTTTGACAGGAAACCAGGCATTTCCTCAAACGTGGAGTCACCCCATCTCCTGGGAGGAGCTTTTGGTGTTGCCTGGGGCGGGGGCGGGGGGTGGGGGCTGGGAAGCAGAGAGGGGACAGTGCAGGAGGGAGCACCAGCCGCGGGCCAGCTGGTGAGATGGGGAAGAAAGTGGGCCCATGAGCAACTGAAACAGAGCAGAACAGAAAAGTCGAGTGCCTGTGAGGAGGGAAGCAGAGGCAGCGGGATGGACATGCGTTTGTCACCTACCCAGCTAAATCTGCTGAGGGACAGTCCTCGCCCCTGTGTGAGGAAAAGAAAGAAAGAGTGACATGGAGGCCAGTGCAGGGAAACATCTTCTTTCAATAAAACAGGAGACACAATCAAAACAACACAGTGCTGAGATGCAAAGAGCTTTTGTCACGTGTACCATGTCCCTGTGGGTGGCCGTGGCCACCTGGAGCTGCCCAGAGATTGCTGATCAGGTTTGAGGGGAAAGAGCAGGAATGATGCATGCTGTCTCTGCACCTGCCGGTGGGAAGGGATGCCATGCACATGTCAGCCTGTTCTTGTGAGATCCACGTGGAAAACACTGGGGGAGGAAGTCATTTCGTCATTTGGGATGAGTCCAGCCCTTTTTGGTACATTTAGGGGTTTCTGGGAAGGTCTATAAATAAAGTGACACTGACTCGAAGCATTCAGAGGTCTTACCTTCCCTTGAGATGGGGGAGGTGTGCGAGGCGTCACCTGCAAAGACACAGGAGAGTGGTGAGCCTGGTGAACTGGTGGGGGGGGGTCCCCTCCTTGAGAGCAGCCCTGACCCTCCTGGTGAGACCCCCCCCTTGTTGCTAGGTCCCAGCTAGCTCCTGTTTGCCGAGAGCGTCTAGGATCTATCGCTGTAAGAAGTCACCCACTCAGTCCCTGCCTGGCTCCCCATCCTGTCCTAGGTGAGTGAGAAATAGAGGATTTGAGAAGTTGAAAGTCTCCAGAGCCACTCAGGTCTTCGGGAACATGCAGAAAGTGTGTGAGAGGATGGCAAACACACTCTACAGCCAGGGAGGCCGCCTGTGACACGCCCATCCCACATGGATGGAGACTGTGACGGTTACCTCGGTCCTTTCTGGAGTTGGCAGTAAAGTGTCTGAGACTCGGAGCCTTGAAAGGAATGCTCTCAGGGTGTGACTCCTAAAACTCCCTCATCACCGTGACCATATCAAATTTAATGCTGGCTGCACAGAAAGTTTATAATTAGAGCCTTTGGTTTTGCTTTTGTCTTTAAGACTTTGTTTTTTAGGAGTTCCCGTCGTGGCGCAGTGGTTAACGAATCCGACTAGGAACCATGAGGTTGCGGTTCGATCCCTGGCCCTTGCTCAGTGGGTTAAGGATCCAGCGTTGCCGTGAGCTGTGTTGTAGGTCGCAGACTTGGCTCGGATCCCGCGTTGCTGTGGCTCCGGTGTAGGCCGGTGGCTACAGCTCCGATTCCACCCCTAGCCTGGGAACCTCTACATGCTGTGGGAGCAGCCCTAGAAAAGGCAAAAAGACAAAAAGAAAAAAAAAAAAAGACTTTGTTTTTTAGAGGCATTTCAGGTCTCTAGAAAAAATTGTGCAGAAACTGCAGATAATCCTCATGACCCCTCTGCTTGAGCTCGGTTCCCCTGTTACCACCCTGGCTTTCTTGTGGTCTGTTTGTGGCTGATGCGCCATTATCCACTAAAGCCCACGGTTAACATAGGGCTTCACCCTGTGCTATACATCTATGGATTCTGACAAATGTACGAGTGTATCAGCCATCGCAGTGTCCTCCAGAGAGCTTCACTGCCTCCAAGTTCAAGTGCCCCACGCCCCCGACCTGCGTCCTGTCTCCAGAGTGTAAACTTGTACTCTTAAACCATGCATCTCACAGTAGTTCAGTCTCAGAGGAGTGACTTCTCCGGTAACACACAAAGGTCACTTCCCACCTTGGGACCAAGGGCTGGTCTGAGCTCTTGAAGCCAGCCTTGCCCTGGGAAGGAGGGAGGCATCACCTGGGGACAGACTCAGAGCCCCATGGATCAGAACTCAGTGTCACTTAGAGACAGACTCAGAGCTGTGACCTGGGGGCAGGGCCGGGGGCCCTCTCACCCCACCACCTTGACCCCCCGGCCTGCCAGGCACCGCGGGAAAGGCACACTCACGATGTTCTTGAAGAAATGCACTACAGGGTTTTCATCCTGGGGCCGGCCGTGCTGTGCCTTCTGGGGCAGGGAGCCGTAGTGGGTGGTCCTGGCCGCGTGGTGTCCATCCTGAAAGAAAGGGCATGGTGTTCTCAGGCCAGGCCACCTCCCCCCGCCCTCAGCCTGGATCTGGACTCGTTTGGAACCAGGACAAACCTGGTACAAGAGGCTGCTTTCCTGAGATGCACTGAGGTGGGTGGGGGACCAGGGAGTGCCGTCCCCACAGTCCCATTGTGTCCTCGGCTGACCAGCCAACTCAAGTGCCCCTGAAGGAGCCTGCCCATCAGCAAGGCCAAGCCTGGGAGGGAGCATCCCACTGCCCCGGATGCAGGTTCTACCTGCAGAGGCACCAACAGAGCCTGTGAGCAGCAAGTGGCTCAGAAGGAGAGGCAAGCACCTGAGCCCTTGCAGAGCAACGCCGCATGCTCCCTGCATCCCCACCTACCGCCTAGAGTGTGGGCAGAGCAAGCATGCGCAGTGAGGGGAGCAGGATACGTCTGGAAGGCCCTGTCTATGTGAATTCTGTGAAACCCCATCAGTTAAAAGCAAGAAGTCCAGTGAACACAGCCTCTGTCACCAGCTTGGTGTCTTTGGTTCCAAAGGACCCCACTCATTCAGAAGACACTGTTGCTGCTCAGGAATTGAATGTATTTAATGGGCTTAGTTTCACGGGTGGTACTTGCACCCCCCCCCCCAACTGGGTTTTCGTTGGAGTTATTTATAGGTACAGTGTCCCTGGTACTAGTTAGAGGTGCATAGTTCCTGGTACTAGTTACAGGTACAGTGTCCTTGGTTCTAGTTATAGGTGCACTGTCCTTGCACTAATTACAGGCGCCTTGTCCCCATACTAGTTACTGCTAATGCCTATGACTGTCCCTAGCTGATGGACATGCTATCCAACCACAAGGTCTGAAACCCTGTAGTCACCCTGGACTTTTCATCTGCTCTATTTCCATATTGACTCAGTTCACAAACCTTGTGGGTTTTTCTTTAGTCCTTGCATTTGTCCCCTGCCCCACACTCTGACAGTGAAGTTCTGGTTCCTCCCTTCCAGCCCTGGTTCATAGGCAAATTGTGCTTTTGTTCTCTCCTTCCTGTCACAGCCACTCCCACCTCCACTTCACGAAACAGAACCTCTTTCCTCTGGCTGGGAGGCCCCCCAGGTCTGACACCATGCATGGCCTGTCCAGGTTTTCCCCACTTTCTGAGACCTTGTCTTGGCCCCTCGAAGTCCTTTGAATGAGGTGTCCATGTGAGGTGTCCACCTGCCCTCGTGGCCTCCTACTTCCCTGTGACTTTCAGTACCCTGCTCACCCTTCCAGTTCAAAGTCCTTCCTTCTGGGGGTCACCACTGGAGCCAAGGCTACCTGATCCTCCTCTCTTTTGCTCCCTGCCCCTCCCAGCCTTCTCCCTGCTGTGCACCCCCCTGTCCCCCACCCCCACCCGCCGCCATCACAGCCTCATGCTGCACATCCTTCTCCACTGGGCTGGGAGAAGTGAAGTTATTTATCAGATACCATCTGATAAATAATAGGCAGTGAAGCACGGGGAATTAAGTTATGCTGCGGGCAAATGGCATGGGCAGAAGCAGACTCCATGGGCATTTGAACTTGAAGATGTCAGCCACAGGTGCAAGAGCCAGAGCATTTCAGTGAGTATTGAAGCAACCATCCTTCTCACTCAAACCTGTTCTCTCTGATGAGGTTGCAAGAACGTTAATACTCTGGTTCTCCTTGTGTCCCTTGTCTCTCACCCAGCACCTTTCTGAATTCACTGACCAGTCAGATTCAGTCTCCACTGGCCGAATGTACACATTCTTCTCCAATGAAGGAGAGTGTAAATTAAGCATTAAAAAAGCAAACAGATGAGCTGGGAAGCTGTTTAAGTTATGTACTTTAAGAAAAATATCTTTACGTGTCCAACGTATCTGCTATGTGAAGTTATCATATACCATCCGATGGACAAAAATAATTAAAACAGCTCAGAATTTAGTACAACTTACTCTTACTTTGGTGTTTACCCTTTTTCTGCATGCTGTGTTGGATTTTGAATCACAGAAACATCATTACTTTAATTGACCCATTCTGTGATTAAACTAGAAAAGTTTCTTAAACTTTAGAAGAGGTTTTTAAATAAATGAGTGTCCAGTCATATCATGTGAACCTCATAGTAGTAAACTTATTTATGCTGTGACATAGTTAATGAAGTATTGTGTAGATGATAATGTTTCATACGTGAATCACGGGTACCAGCTTTGAATGCTAAAGGAAAAGTATATATTTCGGTGCTTTTTATTAATGACTACATTGCTCACCAATCTTTCGAGGGAGAGGTCATTTAAATTTTTAAAGGAACACATGAACTTGGTACCTCTTCGAAATCTGGGGTCAGAACTGTTCATGAAAAAGGCTATTGGTGTATTTATGGCCCTCAGCACAGACCTGGGCGTGCAATAAGCATTAACTGTTGAATTAACATATAGACTGTTTGGATAATTTCTAATACAGGGCCCCAGACATGGAATAGATCTTAAGTAAACAGAACAATCATCATGGAATCATACAATTATTTTGTAATATGTGCATTGAAGGGTGACTGAATTAGGGGTTTGACTTAGAATTTTGGCCATAAATTGTCACAGAGGGTTTGATGTGGTTGCATAGTTATAAATATATTGTTGGAGTTGTAACCATCTGCTGCTGAAAGGACATTTAGTCAATCATATTTCTATATATGAGCAAAGAACAGTTTAAAAACTCCAAATTTAAAAAGCATTGCCACATATAATAGCATGAGATAAATAAAACATTAATTATAGATGAAGCAAAGCATGAAGAGGATATTTATGCTAAATACCAGAAGACACTGATGGAAGAAAATCAAAGACTTAAATAAGTGGAGAGACAGACATACTATATTCATGGTCAGCAGACTCAACATGGTAAAGATGGCAACTGTGCCCAGACTAACCCACAGATTTAATGTACCTCCAAACAAAATCCCAGCAGGATTTTGTTTAACTATAAAAAAACTAACCCTAAAACTATATGGAACTAAAACAGACAACAGTAAAAAAAGACAAATAAAGCCAGAGGAATTATATCAGTGGAATTTAGGATTTCCTAGGTAGCTGCAGGAATCAAGGCAGTGTGCTAATGGAGGAGGGGTAGCTACATGGTTCAGTGGAACATGATAGAGTCCAAAACTAGACATGCATAAATAGAACCAAGTGGTTTTTGACAATTCAGTGAAGGAAGGGTCTTTTCAACAGATAGTATTGGAACAATTGGAATCCATATCAAAAAACATGAACCTCAATCCAAAGTCACACCCCACACAAAAATTAACCCCAAGTGGCTCATAGATCTCTGTTTACCATACAAAACCAAAACATTTTAGAAGATAATATAGGAGACAATCTTCATGACTTGGGGTAGCCAATACATTTATAGACCTGACACCAAAAGCATAATCCAGAAAAATTGATAAGTTGGACTTAATCAATATTTAAACTTTTTTTTTTTTTTTCAAAAAACACTATTTTCTTTCTTTCTTTCTTTTTTTTTTTTTTGGTCTTTTTAGTGCTGCTCTGGTGGCATATGGAAGTTCCCAGGCTAGGGGTCAAAGTGGAACCATAGCCGATGGCTGAGGCCAGGGATTGAACCTGCATCCTCATGGATACTAGTTGGGTTCTTAATCTGCTGAGCCACAACAGGGACTCTCAAAAGACACTTTTAAGGGAATGAAAAAACAAGTTATAGACTGAGAAAATAGTAGCAATCACATATATGACAAAGGACTTGAAGCCATAATATGCAAAAAACTCTCAAAAATCAATGGTTAAAAAAACCCAGTTAAAAACTGTACAAAACACTTGACTAAAAACTTCATTGCAGAAGATGAGCAGAAGGCAAATAAGCACATGAAAAGATGCCCAACATCATTATCCACTAGTATGATGCAAATCAAAACCATCAGGAGACACCACTTCACAACTATTGGAATGGCTAAAATAAAGAATACTGACAATACTAAGTGCTGACTAGGCTGTGGAGCACCTGGAAATCTCATGCATTGCAGCTAAGAAGACAAAATGGTACACTCACTGTGTAAAGCAATTTGACGGTTTCTCATAAAGTTAACCATGTGCTTCACATATGACCCAGCAATCCCACCCCCTGCTTTGAATGATAAAAGAAAAATTACATACTTTTGGAAGTGATTTTTATAATAAGTATATTTGTCTCCAGTCTTTTGATGGAAGTCATCAAATTTTCATTGAAAACTTATGATCACACAAAAGCCTGTACATCAATGTTTATAGCAGCTCAACTCATAATCACTAACTCTGCAAACAACACAAATATTTGTCACTAAGTGAAGGGATAGATGGTCTGTGGTACATCCATATGGTGGAATACTACACAACAGTGAAAGGGAACAGAATTTTGATACCCTAAACAAATGAAAAGCATCTCCAAGGCATTGTACTGAGTGAAAGAAGCTCTTCCAAAAAGATTTCATCCTATATCTCATACACATGACTTTCTTCAAAAGACTAAATTGTTGGGAGGGTGACCAGAGCAGTGGGTGTCAGGGGCAGAAATGGGGGGGGGGGGAGAATGTGGGGTGAAGAGAGAGGGAGATTTGGGGGTGATGTAGCCTTAAGGTGGTAGCAGCCACATGAAACTATACGTGTGAAAATTCACAGAACTGCACACCACAAACAAGCCAATTTTACTGTGTGTCAATTTATAAAATAAAATAAGGCCATTTAATGTGTTCTATCATTATTTGGCTAAAAGTTGGTAATGGAAACATTAGGTCATTCAACAAATTTCCCAGTTGGAGACGGTGTGTACTGAGTCCGGCCATCTCCCTAAGGGCATGTATCTCATTTCCACCTCTGACTTTTGCTTTCGGAGTTACCCTGGCTAAGGGTTCTGCACAATATGGTGCTTTGGCTGTAATACCTCATTTGGCATCAGATGGTCCTTCCCTGTTTTCTGTGAGCATCTTAGGTCTCCATGTCTTCATCTTTTGGAGGAAAATAGAAAAACTTCGACATGATCCCTAAAGTTTCTGGCAGTTTGGCTCAGCAAATATAAGTGGACAAAAAAACGAAGAAACCCTCTTTCTGCTGTGGTTTCCTAGGAAGATCGTGGGAGCTCCGGTCCAGACTCCAAAACCCCTGTGGGCTGAGCCAGCCAAGCTCTGGGGCTTCTGATCCTCACGTGTAAAACCACAGTGTTGAAACAGATCCACAGAGAAAATCCTTAGCTTTAAACTTTTACTGAGAGGCCATGTCTGAGTGGCCTCAAGGAAAGAAAGATAGTTCTCTAGTGAGGTTTCCATATCAGGGTGTAAGTCATATCCTAAGACTTCGGGGCAGGTATTTAGTCTGTTTATCTATGTATCACCAGAAAGTTCTGTGGTGGTTGTAATGGCGACAACTGCCTTACACAATGGCGAGGGATGGGAGCGCTGTATCAGAGTCACCCTTAATTTTCTTTTCTTTTTTTGTAGTAAAACATACCTAGGTGAAATTTACCATTTCATCCACTTTTTTTTTTTTTTTTAAATCTTTTTAGGGCCGTAGGTGCCGTATGGAAGTTCCCAAACTAGGGGTCCAATTGGAGCTGTAGCTGCCGGCCTACGCCACGGCCACAGCAACACCAGATCTGAGCCACATCTGCCACCAACACCACCGCTCACGGCAACACTGGATACTTAACCCACTGAGTGAGACCAGGAATCGAACCTGCACCCTCATGGATACAAGCTGGGCTTGTTACCACTGAGCCACGACAGGAAGTCCCCATTTCAACCGCTTTTAAGGGCATAGCCCAGTGGCCCTAAGCACACACACTGCTGTGCATGGCAGCATCTGTCTCCTGAACTTCTCCATCTTCCCAAACTGACATTGGGCGCCAAATGGACACTCTTCACACACCCAGGCTGTGGCTGGTGTCAGAGTTTCCTTCTTTTTTAAAAGGGCAGAGCCTGCTTAAAGCACGTCTTGTTCATCCATTGATGGATATGGGCCGTTTCGACCCTTAGCTCTTGTGCCGCATCACCTGGTCTGACGAGGCCCTGCCATGCTGACTGGTCTGGCCTTGGGCAGGCAGCATGGGAAGCACCAGGCTCCCAGCTTCCTCCTCCCACAGCGTGAGGAGCATCCCTTTTTCTTTGAACGAACAGGGGCAGCCATGACTCTAAGGCCAATTTGAAGGCCAGTCTGCATGGAGGAAAGGGGTCCACACCCTGCTTGTGGGGAGCCGGGTAGAGGGCCTGGCCCTGCTCTGGGAAAGAGGCCCTGCTCTGGCCATACCTCAGTCTCTGCCCTGGATGCTCGTTCACAGTCAGAGCAGGGCCAACCTTTGTCACCCAGGCAGCGGGGCAGCCCCTGGCAGGCCTGGTGAGGTTCTGTTTATTTGTTCTATGTCACAATTTGTGGGGAGTGGGCCACAAATTTCCTGGAGGAAATCTTCCGGGGCTGGGGAGGGAGCAGGAGGCAGGGGAAGTGGGAAGACATGGAGGCCGAGGCCCTCAGGCAGTAAAGTGACCTGTGGGCCTCACAGTCCAGTGGGGAAGGGAGCTACTGGAACCCTTGGAGCCTCAGCCAGTCCCCTGCCTCTGTCGCCCTCCTCAGCCTCTCTGCATCCCTAGCCTCTGTCCCCAGAGTCTGTGACACATAAGCTTCCCTTGAACGATCCCCCTCCCAGCCCAGCCCCAGCCCCAGATCCCTAAACAGAAAGAGTCAGTAATTCTCCAAGGAAGCACCCTGATGTGCTTACCAGGGATGGAAAAGCCAGAACTCTCAACCTTTCCATTATTCGCCGAGACTGGTGTCTTTGTCCATGTCAGTCCTGTTCAAAGTAGCTCATTTACTTTGTAGGTAAATAAAAGGCACAGGAGGAGGCCCAAGGTTCCTCAAACTGTGAAATAAGAGCTAAGAAACAAGAGGGGCAGGTGGTGGTCACCCCTCTGACCAGGAGGAGTCAGATGAGACAAAGGGTCCGGAGACGGGGACCCCCACCCATCACACAACGAGGTCAGGAATTTTATCACAGTGTCTCTAAAATACAGGGAGCTGAATACTTGGGACAAATTAGAAAAAATGGTCCAGTTTTTTAAAAAGGAAAACTTTTCAGTTGTTTAGAAAAATAGTACTTATTATTTAGGGATTCCAGAAGAAATCCCACCCCTTAAGGATGACTTTTGCTCCTACCTGATGCACCACCTGGAGGCCCGGCTTTCTGCACGCAGCCTGGGAATGCAATCACAGAAGGCTCAGTAACCTGGAACCGACACGCTGCTCGTTTTCTTTTCTTTTTTTTTTTTTTTGCGTCACGGTTAACGAAACAATAACAAACTTCTTGATGACAAAACATTATGCTAAAAAATTAAACACCGTGGGAGGAAGGCCACGTGAGAAAGGACATCCACTCCAGTAATTTCTAACGTGAACTGCTTTTCCTTTAGCCTGCTTCATTGTACTTTTTTTGAAAAATTATTAGTTTATTTTCCCTCCACTTGCGATAATGTCCTTCACCAGCATGGGGAGCTCACGCACTTGGCTTTCACAGCCTTGCTCCGGATACCAGGGAGGATTTTTAATGGTTTTCCAATTTGTTGGAGAGCTGGGAGTTCTTGCACTTGCAAGTAATAACAGGAGATGAATTTCCGCCCGGCACCTCTGAAGATCAATGGTCATCAGATTGGGTAAAGATTCATTCCCTTGACTGCGGCGGCTGCTTTATGAAAATAGGGATGAAGCATTTGTCTGCACCATTATTTGCATTTGTATTTGATTAGAGACAAATTGATGGAGTCATTCCCTCGCAGGAGAAAATGCTGCATCTTGAAATAATTAATATTCACCGTGCCTGGGGGTTTGTGGTTATCGAGGGAAAAAAGATTTCTAGCCCTTGCTTTATTATTTCTCGTATGAGAGAGAGGAATTTAAACTCTTTCCTGAATCCACTGTCAGAATGGCAATGACAGAAATCAGAGTGAATCCATGGCTCTGGGGTGCATCCCCACTCTATCCACCACTCCTGGGGCTGCACCTGAGACGCACCTGTGTGCTCCCTCTTGGACCCAACAAGGCTGGGCTCCTCCCCTTTCTCTGTTCAGGCGTTAGTTAGCTTGCCTCTCTCCTCTGGATGAATGATGTTGGGTGGGTGCAAAGGAGGAGCCAAGAAAATAATACTAAACCATTAGGTACACACGTGTGAGTAAATGCAATAGGCCCACCCAGGGGTAGACTCATGGCTTATAGTGATTACACAGCAGACCCCAGGCCTGTTATAGGACCAACTCTCTTCGACAAGAAGCCTGTCCTGTTCTCCACTTTTGCTCTGTCTGACTGTGTGCTAGGAAACTTGTCCTTCCCATACAGGGTGTATCTGACAACTAGTGTTGGTAACATCTGTGCCATCTTTTCCACGTGATGTGAACAGACATGAACTCTGGGTGGAGCTGCTATTTGGAAACCTCTGTCCTTTTGAACATCATGTTTTCATGGAGGTCACCAATGCAGGTGTCCTCACGCAAGATTCTTTTCATCTTAACCCTCTGTCCACCCTGGGCCTGGAGCTTCAGGCAACCCCACGCTGCGGTGCTCTGGGCCTGGCCCACAGCTGGAAAGCACCTTTCTCCCTGGGCCCAGCAGGATCCAATGGACAAAGGAGCAAAGAAAGTGATTCAACTTGCTTTGAAAACACAGGGCGGACACATTGTTATTCTCACCCTGATCCTAGACCAGAAATGTTGCTCAGTGTGTCCACTGGTGGATTTGACATGGATGAGTAGGGAGGCTCTGAACCTGAAACTCGCAGCCGCTGGAGAGACCATGGGCCACCCACGTGATAGAAGGGAAGGAGAGGCATGGACTTAAGAAGCTGTTTCTCTCTTTTGGAGATTGCAGACTTACTTCCCGTTGAGTTGTGAAGGTGTGATGTCCTAGAAGTCACAATGTGCTCAGATGAAAGAAGATAGTATTAAAACGTCTGTAGGTGGCGTCAGGTAGAGATGTCAATACCTGGAGAACAGGGAAAGCTGCAGAGCTGCTCTTCACTAGAAAATGAGCTTCGATTTCTCTTGAAAACAACAATAGTTGGAAAGGACAAAAGCAAGGCTAGTTAGAGAGGAGATTTTTCAGTTTCTCTGTTCCTTTGAAGGATGTGGTTCCATGTAATTAAGACAGAGGAATGGGGGAAGCCAGTCTGCTCCCCCTTTTAGTGGAAGAGGTTTTCCTCAACCCAGGCACATTGTACCCGCTAAAATGTTCCCTTTTGTTCATGTGATTAAAAGCCCCCAACCACCAGCCCACCAGCCTTCCCACAAGCACATGCATCTCCAATACTTAATTCTCCAGTTTGCAGGTTTGACACCACAGAACTGTGCACACATCCACAAAGCGCCTTCATTAGATGGTTTTCCCAGCGGTCTAGAGAGAGGTGGAGTAAAGCAATTTGCATTTTTCCTCCCCCACGTGCCCTGCCCCGCCCCCTGAGAAATCTTTGATTTTGTGGGATTCTCAGGAAAGTTGGATCCAGGCAGCTAAGCGGTTCATCCCTTTAACCTATTTGGTTAAAGACTGTAAAACGGTCTCCCTTTTACTGAATTGCCGGTGATAAGGTACCCTCAACAGAGTAAGACCTGGATCAGGAAAATGGTTTTTTTCTTGTGAAAGTGGTTATAAAACTAAATGGGCTTCTATATTGTTTTCTTGGTATTTAAGAATGATGAAACGCAGTTCACTAGGAAACGGATAGACGTTTTCTGCCCTTTTCCCCTTGCTTCACGCTTCTTTCATGGCTTATAAAGATCCTTTCCATCCTTAGAAATCTTGTGGAAGTGATTTGGCCTCCTGATGGGCTTCCTGACAGAGGCAGTAGCAGAGCTTGTGCTGAAGAGCCAGGCTTTGGAAAGAAAGGTTGGGAGCTTTCCTCCCCACCTTGGTGGCAACTCTGGCCCAGGTACTGAACTAGATGCCAATAAAATTAATGTTACGGACTACAACAGGTGTCCCAGATGTCACCAGCTTGCAGCAGAAGTGGTACGCCTGGCTGGAAACTGTCGGAGCTATGCTGCTTCTCCCTTGCAGAGCTGGTGCTGATAACACGGCGTGCGACCCCCAACCTCTGGCCATTCCCAGAAATCGCTGGACGAGGAGATTCTCTTGGGTCTTTTGGCCACGCTCCTAGGTTTGCTTATTTGTTTTTCAGAGGAAGTAGTTGCTCTGTTTCTGGTCAAACAGCTTCTAATGTGCCTTGGGAGTTAATGCTAGAGTTTTTCTGGCAAGGTCCCGGCATTTGGATTTCACAATCTGGAGAGAACTGCCTTGTGTCTGAATGGTATATGCAATCTGCTCTGTGTTTTTGCCCTTGGCAAGTCGAAGACTATGTTTGCTTCTGAATCATTGACTCGAATGATTTTAATTAAAGCCCGAGGCCTTTCCCTTCTTTAGAGAAAGCTGTGCAATGTCAGCAGCAGGATTTTCTCAATCACGGGAGCGATTCGCAGGCAGACCTTTGACTTGGGTGGAGATTTTAGGTGACCTGGTGACTGTTCTCGCAATGCATTTCTTCTCAGCTACCGGAAATGGAGAAGGCTGGTGGGGCATAGTGGTGGCTGGCGGGGCAGCCTGTGTGTCAGGGCTGTTTCTGGTGCTCGTTTCAGCCTGGACAGGTTTTCAAGTTGGAGAGTTTCCTCCCTGAGCAAATTGTCCAGCTGAAGGCTGTGGGCGGCCAGGGGCAGGTTGGCTTCTGCTTTCCTTTGCCATGTTTCATCTGAAACGAGGAGACCCAGGATCCCGGCCTTCTCAGACAAATGGGTTTGATGCCCTCGGCTTGGTGTCAGAGGCCTCCTGGCAAGGACCAACTGCAATCTCCTGGGATGCAGGCATGAGATCACCCCGGGCACAGGAAGACAGGAAGTCAGTGTCACATGTCACAGCCCTTGGGTCTGCTCCTTCAGTGAACACTGAAGGAAGGCTGTGTGTTTTTCGAAGGGGCTTGAACTCCCGATGGGGGGGCCTCTGAGGCCTGGTAGTGAGGCCGGAGCTGGAAGCTTCTGTCAGGGTGGTGAGGATGCCTTTTCCTCTTGGCAGCCCGCCCTCCGGCTGATGCACCCGCCCAGGCCAACCTGCCCAGTGGCCTCTGTGAAGATCCATCCACAATTTCCATGGCCAGGCAGCCCTCACTTGTCTGAGGCAACCCCTCCTTCCTTGGCCTGGGAAGCCTGGGAGAGCTCACAAAGACACACAGGCACATCTTTACTGCAGAAAGGGCTTACCTCTGTTTCCCAAGCTCAGGGCTGGTGCCGAGAGCGAGGCTCTTGAATGTGGGTCTGGAAGTTTCTGTCTATCACCTTCTGCAATGGCGGGAGGCAGGGTTGGATGTTGGCCTTAACCTCTCCACTTCTTTCCTGGCTCCCAGGCACCCATTTTTAAAGACCTCAATGTGTCCAAAGTATGTGAAAGACTTCCCAGCAAGAAAATCAAGCTAAGACCTCAACAGAGGTGCAAAGCAAACAACACCCAGGACGACTTTGCTGTCTTGGAGTTCCATGTCTCCTTGTGCAGGATGACGGTGCATAGTTAAGGGATGCACAGTCAGGAATATCTGTTTTGGAAGGAAAAGCCAAGCAGCCACAGGCTTTCCAGCAAGTGAAGGCTGAGGGCCTCGTGCTGCTGCCATGGGAAGCAGCCCTTCTGCCGGCAGAATAGAACACCGGCCTGGCCCCAGGGGAGGCCAGAACTTGATCTGTTCTGTGTCCCCACAGCTAGACCTCCAGGGCCCATCAGGATCACCCAGTTCTGGCCACAGCCATATACTTGGAAATCAGAAGGACATGGATGCAGAAAACCTGACGATGAAGCAGGAAGAAAGCCTCTGGAAGCTGCCCCCCGACCCTTGTGTGAGGGATTCCTGGGGGCTGGGGCTGTGCTTCTCATGAGCAGAACAAGATCCTACAGCCTGAGGCATGAGGGTCACCCCAGCACGTCGGCCATCTGCACGGTTACGAAAGTTCCTGAGATTTGAAGAAAAGGCCAGTGGAGACACATGCAGTCAGACTCTGACACTTGTACTTTCTGGCCAAGAAACAGGCCAGAGAGCAGAAACCCTCAGTCCCAAGGCCGCAGCTACGGGCAGGATGTGGCCTCCCAGGGCCTGTGCTCTGCGGCTCCTGGGCTCTGTGGGAGGTGGGCTTGAGGCGCCCTGCTGGCCAGGGCTGGGGCTCTGCCTCCTGGTTCTCTTCAGCACCATGGGCCCTGGGGCCTCAGCCAGACAAAGGGTTCCTTTAGCTGTTGCTGTGGCTTTGCAGGAAGGAAGGAGGCTCAGAGCAGATACAGGGCGCTGAGCGGCAGAATCAGATCCACATTTGTTTCCATTCTTACTCGGTGCTTTTCTAGGAGCTGAGGCTCTGACTTGGTAACCTTCCAGTGCCCTGGGAATGCTGGTTGGTGGCGGGTTCAGAGCAGGGAGGACAGCTCCGGGCAAGCCTCTGGGTGCACCGTGCAGCCAGGTGGCTGGACAGGGTCCTCTCCAGGCTGCCAGGACCACTCCTGGGCAGGGGCTGCAAGGTGCCGGCAGAGGGGCTTTAAAGGAATCCGGTACGGGAACTGATGGGAACGGCATCAGGGGCTTTTCCCCTGCCATTCTCCCTGAATCTCCAGGCCCCGGCGTGCAGGTGCGGGGTCTTGGGTACCTGGGAAAAGCATTTGCTCCCTGGCTCTGGATGCCTTTCCAGCCCCTTCCATTCGCAGGCACCACGTGCTCTGGGTGATGGCCGTTTCCAGAGGCCCAGCCGTGCAGAGCCAATGGAGACAGCTCTGTCTGTCTTCCCACGGAGCTGCCATCTCTGTTTATTTTGCTCTTGGTTTCTCCCTTGGAACTCAAGCTGCTCCAACTTGCTTTGAGTCCTCAGATACAATTTCATTTGTGTACTTGGGCTCCCCTCTGCCTGATCCCACAGTCTTGTAACAGCCCTCGAAGTCAATCCTGCATCAGAACTAAGAAGGGCCTGGAATCAGGATTCCTTGCAGGGAGCCAGGTTCTGAAGAGCCACCCCAGTGCTGAGCCTGTTTGTTCTGTGGCCTGTTACCTGGACTCATGGCGGGGGGCTTTCTCCTCCTTTCATGGTGTGTTTATGCAAAGACACAGACAGAAGGAGGAGGAGGGTCCAAGAAGGTCCAGGAGCAGCATGCTGGCCTGGCACTGCTCCTCGACTTTGAGTTTCCACACCCAGGGAAGGAAGGTGGAGGTTTTAGGTCCTGAGTTACTCGGCCCAACCCCACCATCCCCAGCCCTGAGTCAGTTGTTTAGCCGTGGCCTCACCCAGTGGCTCTGTCTCCTCCACATGCCTATTTCAAGGGGCCTTTGCTGCAGGACCTCTGTAGGATGGGTGTATTTTAAAACCATTCAGGGCAGCCTGACCCCTGAGTCCTTTCCCTGTGGCTGGTGCCATTACCTCCATTGCCTAGTAAACACAGCCTCTTTCTTGAAATAATAAACAGCCGACATGCTGGAGGAAGACACCGAAAATAATGGAGAGGGCTCTTCTCAGAGAGGGAAGAGCAGCTTATTCTCTACTCCGCGTGGGAGCCTAGGCTGCAGCTGGTGGTGCTCCATCGGCAGGAGGGAAGCCCAGCTCTCAGACTGGCTGCCTCCTCTGTGCCCCCTCAGTGTGTCCCAACCCCCCTCCCCCGCCCTGCCTCCTGGAAGCACTGTGCACCTGTGCAGGGGCTGTGAGAAGCTGGGTACGAGGGGACCCTTTGATGTCAACTCCGTCCACCTTTGTCTTCTCTGCACTGGAGAGACATGTAAATACTGTCCACACACACACGCACCTAGAACCATTACATATTTGGTCTCCTGCAGTGTGTGTTCTGGCAAGCCCACCCAAACACCAGACCAGGGTGTCTGTAAGTGAACAAACAACAGAGGCAAAGGCCTGTTCCTGGAGGACACAGGTGTCCCCCTCTTGGGACTTGCCCCACGTGGCGGCTGCGTACGGAACACTTGTGCCTTTTTGGCTGGTCTGTAAAAGTAGGCCGTGTCTGTCTGGGATGGAGATGTGGAGGACAGGGCTCCTGCTTTTTTCCCACCAAAAGACTTTCCGTTGCAAGTTTCTTAATATCCCTGAACACCAAACCCTGGCCTCTCCCCCTGCCTGCTCCCTCTGTGCCACAAAGGGACTTTTGGCAAATTCTCTGCGTCTCAGTGAATCGGGTCTGCTTTCTGACAGCAACATGTCCCCGTGGTGGAGGGAATGTGGGTCCAAGAGTGCTTCGGGTGGAGGGAGCATGTGGGTCCCTTTGGGGCCTCTGCCCCCACCCTTGTTCCCCCCGTGGGATGTCAGCCAGTCTGCACCCTGCCCTCCTTGCACTCCTGGGAAGGCATTTGGCCAGCCCTGGCTTCTTCCCACCAGCCGAGGCCAGGCTGGGCCCCAGGGGGACAGTGTCCTCCCCAGTTTCTGGGGTCAGGAGCGTTTGCTGCTATAAGAAGGACACAGGGTGAGCACAAAGACCAAGCTGAGACACGGTCACAGACAAACATGGACTCTGGGACAGCATTCCTCCAACCTCTTCTGTCCTCCATGGGGGGATGTGCCACCCCCGCCCCCGACTCCCAGGGGGCTTGGCGAACAAGTCCTTCCCATACAGACAGCAGCCCAGGCCCCGCCCACAAGTCCGGGCCCCATGACAGTGCCCTGTATCGGCTGGCCGGCGTCCCCTGGACTGGCATCCGGGAGCTGACAGCACACCCTTTATTTCTTACAGACCAGCTCCTCCTCTGGGAAAAGCCAAAGTCCTGGGGTCCTGCAGTCACCATCACATGGGGGTGACAGCTAGTCCTGCCCGGGTTCCCAGGTCTCAGTGGGGGGTACCCCTCCTGCCTGCCTTGTCCCCTGCTCCCCAACCCCTCCCCCAGTCAGGATTCCCGGGCCCCTTCCACTGACCCTCGGGGCTCAGTCAGGCATCAGGACGGCCCTCCTACTTCATGTTCAGCACAGGGGTCCCTGGGTTAGGAGGGTGAGGCCCGAGCCCAGCGCCTATAGCGGGAGTCACAGATGGGAGTCCATACAGGGCGGCCCCCACTCCCGAGAGCAGAATCTGTCTCCGGCTGGATCACACCCTCAAACCCCTAGGGTCATCCCCCACTTCCTGTTGTGCACCTGGTCGCCAACAGTCCCTACAAGCTCCTAGCAGTAGGGTCAGAGGGCAGATCCTGGGACACAACCTCCACCCCAGGAAGCTCAGTTGGACTCATATCCAGAAGACTTATTTCAACTAGTATTTGGTGAGTGCTCCTGTCTGTTATGTACTGGTTTGCAAAGGAGACAGGACGCCAGGCAGGTCAAGGCCTGGGTCGCAGGCCACCTCTCCAGAGCCAGGTTTGCTCCTGTGGCCTTGCCCCTGCCTGGGCCCCTGCCCCATCCATACAGGACCCCCACCTGGAGAATTGAGGCCCCCTCATCCCTGGTGAGGATCCTGCTCTCTATCTTTGCATGGTTCCTTTTCTTGCTTCTGCTCAGGAGCTGCCCTGGCTGTTTGACAAACATGACTTTTAAAGCCTCCTGGCTTGAGAGTGAAGACCCTGGTGGCACCTGCACTGACCGGGGTGGCAGGTGGGCTGAGCTGTAGCCGGGGCCTTGAGGAGGAGCTGGGCAGGGCCGGTGCTGGTCTTACCTGATACATGTTGCACAGCCCTGGCCGGCTGCGGGCATGAGGGGGCAGAGGGCTCCTGCTCTGCTTGAGCCACGGGACCTGCCAGAGGGACAGAGTGGCCATGAGTCCATGCGGGCAGTGTGGGCAGGACCCCCACGTCCTCCAGCCAGGCTGGGCAGTGAGGAGGGTGAGCAGGGATGAAGATTAGAGGATGAGGGCAGTGCCTCCCAGGGAGGTGGACCAGCCAGAGGCCGTGGGGTTGAGAGAGAGAGGGAGAGAGAGAGAGAGAGAGAGAGCAAGGAGAGAGAAGACAGCAGGGATGGCCCCCCAAGGACAACCCTGAGGATGAAAGGAAGGATGTCAGGATGAAGGAACAAGAAGAAAAGTCTAGAGAACATGGCTTCCCTTTAGGGTCTATTCTGGGGAAATGTGGCTAATGATGTAACCGAATTTTCTTAAAAATGTAGGATTCCCAAGACAGCAGGGAAAAACAGCATCTTCCTAGCCCACGGAAAAGGACAGAAGTCTCAAGTCCACAGCAGAAAATGTTTTATCTGTGGATTTTTATTTTGCTTTTTTCTTGTAGAGCAAGTGTGTTGGCATCTGCACTGGGTTTCCAAGTAGAAACCATTCCTGCTCTGAGGGGCTGACTGCGTGGTCACGGCTGGGCCCCCGTGGTTTGCTCCAGAGTAAAAGGCATCATTTGAGAGCAACAGTGTTCAAAGTCACGCCAGCCAGCCACTTGGAGTTACAATTTCTTTCTTTCTTTCTTTTTTTTTTTTTTTGCTGTTAGCGCTGAACATTTTATTTATTTATTTTTATTTATTTATTTTTTTGCTTTTTAGGGCCACACCTGTGGCATATGGAGGTTCCCAGGCTAGGGGTCTAATTGGAGCTGCAGCCGCTGGCCTACGCCACAGCCACAGCAATGCAGGATCCGAGCTGCTTCTGTGACCTACACCACAGCTCACACAGCAACGCCGGATCCTTAACCCACTGAGCAAGGGCAGGGACCGAACCCACAACCTCATGGTTCCTAGTCGGATTCGTTAACCACTGAGCCACGACGGGAACTCCCTATTTATTTATTTTTATTACTCAATGAATTTATTACATTTATAGTTGTATGGAGTTACAATTTCTCATGGACACTCCTGTTTGCTTTTGGTGACATTTAGGAGCTTAACATTCTAGTATTTGCTCCTAATTGAGTGTGTTTGCTATGCTGTTAGCTCTGAGACAGTACCTGCCGAATCAACCAAATTTGAGTAATGTGCTGGAGGGAATATTATTATAGGCCCAAGGTAATGGGCCTGCAGGGAGTCCCCTTCTTCTGACTGTCCACAGCAAAATGAGAGGGAGAAAAAGAGAGAGAGAGAGAGCCCTTCATTGTAGTCAAGAGATGAAATCAGTGTAATAGGTTTTAATAGGTTTTAAGAGATGTCTTACATTGGCTACAAAGGAAATGGATTTTGAAAAAACAGGTTAACAGCCAGTTAGGCATGGGAATAAGTAGGAGTTGTGATATAGAAAACAGTAATGATTCTAAAAATACTGTAAAGGGAACACACTAGGGTTTCCAGAGGCAAATCTGTGGTGACCGTGTGCCTCGGTACTTACACTAGCAAGGAGAACTGGTGACTTTGACACATGATACTGGGCCCTTAAATCAGTAAGACACCCGGGTATTTACTCAGAAGTGTGTCTCAGTAGATAAGCCTGTGGATTCTCTGCCTGAACCCTGCTGACCCTGTGGAGGGGGAATCCCCTCAAAAGTGGCGAGTGGGCAAGTCCACACGTACACTTGGTCAAAAGGCCAAGAAGACTTTTCTAGTTATTTGCCCCCTACTTAAGCCAGCATCCCTTCTTAATGAAGAGGTCATCTCTTTGCAATATGTTCAGGCAGCTCTGGGGGCTGGCATCAAGCTCCCTTTACCCCCACACCAGCTTTCTGGGTGCTGGCCACGCAGCTTGCACGGGGATGGGGAGCCCCCTGGGCCGTGACTGGCTTACCAGACACCTGCCTGGCAGCCGGCCCCTCCCCCGGGGCCAGGAGGAGGGAGGACAGCTCTCTCTGACTGTGTGCGAGCAGAGGGAGGTTCTCCACTCTGTTCAGGTAGGAGACCTGCTCCAGGAGAAGAAAGGGGAGCATCAGCACAGCTGGAGGAGAAAAGGCAGGAAGGCCTCTTGTGGAAATCATGTCCCCCTCCTCCCGCCTTTCACTATCTCTAATGAAGTAGGATGACTTTCGAGCATTAAGAGTGTGGTGGTGCATGTAATGGAAAAGCCCTAAGATACTGTGTTAAACCAGAGTGCAAGAAGAAAGTCTCCAGTTCTGGAATGCTAAATCCATGCCTTAGTGGTTCCACCAGAGATCTAGCCAGTGCTTTTCCCCTGATGATGTGATAGCCCCTTGGCTGACAAGCTGAGCTCCATCTACCAGTAAGCATTGCTTATTCCTTTTACCAAAAGGAAAATCAATGATGAAGGAAAGAAACATCATAAAATGGAAGTGAGGTTGAAAGGTGATGAGTTAGGACCAGGGCCTGGTGGCAGACGAATGGAAGACAACTCAAAACTCATTCCATGTCTTTGCACTAATTTCTAGTTTCCAAGGACCCCGAGCTTACCCTCAACCTTACATACTCACTGTCACCCTTAGGAGAGCCAGTCTAATCTGCCTCTACTTTCATATTCTCCAGTGTTTCTATGACCCCCCGGTATCTACCATCCCAGGGATCCCTGGGGGGGGGGGCATCTTTTCTGTGCTCAGTCACTCAATAAATGCTCCTGGGAGTCCTGTGTCCCAGACACAGAGGAGAACAGCATTATTTCCACCAACAGGTGCAGGACAGTACTTTGTGAGAAACACTAAAAACATCAGGCAGAACGAGAACAGTCCCAACAGAAAGACCAGGATCCCCAACAGCCAGTGGAGAGAAAAGACTAAAATGTCTGTGGATAAAGGCGGGTGCATGAGAAGCTGTGCAGAAGTGGGGCGCTCTGGCCCACAGACTCACCTGTTGATTGCTCTTTCGGGAGGCCACGAAAATACCCATTACACACTGTGCTTAGTAAGGGAGGGACACCAAAGAAGACAACTTACAAAACTCACGTGCAATTAGTACGCCACCCTCAGTCTGTTAAAATGTTTAATAAAGTAATCCAAAGGAAGAAATATATAAAAAGCAAAAGTTCATCACAAAATCAAATTGGAATACAATCACCAGAAGGCAAACACCATTAAATACATCGACATAATTTACAAATGTTTCACTTATACAGAGGGCGCAGCAAAATCGCCACCAGCACAGGGCATAACGTTCTCATTGAATCCTGCCTGACTTGAAAACAGCGGACACTGAGGGCGTGGAGACCACAGGAGGACACAGCCAAGCGCCGGGAGCTGAGCCAGGGGGATCACTGATCAATAACTGATCACGGTAATGATACTTCAGAAGGAATTCCTGGAGGAAATTTCAATGAATGTTTGTTTGGGTGCAGAAGCAAACATGCCCAGCACACTGGGATTTTCTCCAGGCAAAGTGATGTACCGAGTGGCGGGGCCATTGCTTCGTAGATCCACCTTGGTTCTGTGTGCATCGCTGCACTGTTGCGAGCGGGTACACTCTTAGCTGAAACAAGCGAGTGTGGCTCTGCAGTCCCCCGACTTCGAGGATAGACTCATGCGGAGCGGGGCGCCCCACTTAGACGATTCCTACTGTGTCCTCCTTGTCACCTCCAAATGTCACCCTCCCCAGGGGCTTACAGAATATATCTGTAAAATTAGGCTATCACGTTAACAATGAGTTAAGTTACTGTAGAACTGAAATGTGTTACGCGAAATTAAAACGCAATGGAAAAACGTCAGGACACAGAACCTTGTGATTAATTTCCAAGACGGCTTCTACCCCATAGCACTAAATAACATAAATGGTTCTTATCCCACACAATCAAAATTAGAGACACAGAAGCAATACTGAATGCTGACGGCGGGTGCCGAGACGAGCAGGTTATAAATGCGGCTTTGACTGTGAAGTCAATAGAGAAAAACAGGCATAATCATCAGTACAGGAACTTGCTTTAAAACACCTCTAGAAAAGGGGGCTGATGTGGAGGAAGGTGATGCAGGCCCTTCTCCTCACATCCCTACCTGGGCTCTATCTGGGTGTTGGTCATGCCCCTGAGTCCACTGGAGTTGTTTTCCAAGCTAATCTGTCATGGTTTGGGGTCAAGCCTGAGGATACAGTTGCCCAGGAAGGCAGCTGGCAGGGCAGGTCTGACGGTGGGAGGAGGAGGAGGGGAGCTGAAGACACCTCCCCCCTTTTACCACTGACCAGGGCAGCGGGGTCTTAGCCCTCACAGGGCTGCACTGTCCAAGGGCTTAGAAACCTGTTCCTTAAAGGCAACAACACTGTCTTTCTTTCCTCTGGCAACAAAGGCGCGTGGTCTCTGTGAATGCACTTTTCATTCATGGCTCTCGAAAGAATATGCCTCCTCAAGGAATTTATATGTGCTTTCCTTGAATGTCAATGCTTGGCCACACCAAGGGTAGGAGTGGTGGTACATTCAGAGGGCGGAGTGGAGTGGGGTGGGGTGGGGGCGCTGCTGAGCCCTGGGCTGGGCCCATAGGCCCTGTGGTGGGGGTGGGAGGAACAGGCTACAAACAGCCCCCTTTCCAGGAGACAAGGGCTTCGTTCGTTCTCACATGATTAGACCCTGAGAAACCTTGTCTGGACAGCTGAGCAGAGTAACTGCTGCCCCAGAACACAGGCCAGCTGGCCTGAGGGGGCCACCACTCAGGCCTTGGGTGGCCTTTAGCATCCTGGGCATCTTAGAAATAATCGTAGAAGTGGAAAACCTGGAAATGAGCTTTTCTGGACAATAAGCAGGCCTTTCAGTTCACTTATTTTCTCCAGCTTATATGCAAAGGATCTTCCTAGCATCTAATAAACCGAGGGCTCTCCTCCTTTATAAACAGAGCAAAGCGAAGATAAAATCGAAACCGAAAAACAAACCCATACCAACAGATACCCCAGACTTCTAGGCCATGTGGGTGTATCACTGGGTGTAGAGTGTATTACTCTCACACCTCCAGTGTTTGAAAGCAAAGAGTCCACAGTGAAATACAGATGAGCTGAACAAATGTTGCCAGAAGTCTGCACTGTATATTTCCAGCAAAGAATTTCCACAGAAATGTATCCGTCCTCTGTGTTTGCAATAAGCAGCTCTGCCTATGATTTTACATTCAAACACCAATGAATTTCTTCGGCATCAAAGGGCAAGGCTGTTCATTATTAAGTCGTCTTTATTCAGCAATCAGTACTGAACAGAACTGATCCTTTGAAAGCCCTAAAACAATTATTTAAACCTGGTTTTTATTTTTTAAAATCCCGTGACAGTATTTTGATTTCCCTGGATCCTTAATTATCTAGCAACATTTTCACAAAGTGGATGCCTATCTCTGAGGCTGGACTCTTTTCCTTGAAAATGTTGAAAAACATAAGACTTAATGCAATAAAGGCTGTAATTTCACCTAAAGGAAGAAAAACATGTAGGTAGAATATATATTCATCCTGAGATAAGTTCACAATGACTGACATAAATGCTTTCACAATTTTATTTGAACTTACACCATTACCACTGAAATGAACCCTGTTTTATAACATGTGCTATCCAGCTATTTAGTCTCTCCTGTAGAGTTTAAATATATATTTTCCTGCTCTTTGAGATATGCAGAATAGTTTCAGGTTTCAAAACTAGCAACAGTGCATGCACACGGGGTGCTTTGCATCATGGCAAGACGTGATTCAGCAGCCAGAATATCATGTGCTTTGATAGCTGTGCTTTAAAAAGCATCTGGGATTGAAAGTAGCATTAGAAGCAGGTCAGATGATCCACATTTCAAGGTGAGGCAAGACTGCTCCAAAGTACAGGATGCCAAAGGAACCAGTCGGAACATGGGTTGTATAAGCATAGAAGGAACACTGAGTGTTATTCCCAAGAAGGCCTCCAAGCATCATGTGACCCCAGCAGGTATCAGCGACTTGCCCTGCCAAAACCTCAACTCGCCTTAACACGGTCCCAAAGGTGGAGCTTAAGTCTTGGTTTATCTTCAACAACTTCAGGATCATCAATCATTTCAGGAATAGTAGTTAGAGACCAAAGCAAATTCCAGAAACTCCCCAACTCCCACCACAACGTGCTCTGCCCCATCCTTCACTCAAAAGGCTTTTTTGTTCCGAAGCCTCTTCAGAAGAAGCACTGGGGCAGCCAGAAGCAAAGCTTCATCTCAGGGCTTTTGTAAGCACACACAAAAAGCCAGGGGCTTTTTGGAAAAACCTCAGCCCTTCCCAGATTACCCAGCTATCCAATGCACGACAAAGCAGATGCCATGCATACTATGTACTTGCTACGGGATAGCCACTTGGGGATTAGCCTTCCAGTGAAACATCAGCCACAGATGGTCTATTCACAGTCAAGTCCAGAAGCCACTGCTGCAAACCGGACCACAATAGGAGCATTTTTCTCTACCAGTATGTTTTTATCTACAGAACATTTAAATAATGGGACTTCACAAATTCTATATTCAAATTAATGACAGAACAAAATAATACAGTTTTGATTCATAGACACACCCATTCATCCCCCCATCCGCTTCCCCTAAACAACTCAGACAAGAGAACGCCTGCTTCAGGCGCATTAAAATTTCGGGTTTGTTCCAAAGTCCTCAATCACATTATTGTTGTAATGGAACATGAAGCCAGCAGCACTGGGTCCAAGAGAAAATGGGCATATCCCAACACTGAACCCCAAAGAAGCAAAATCAGCCATAGAGCCCCCAAGCAGAAGACACAGAAGACCCCAGCCCACGGTGCTCTTTCTGCAGCGCCCACATCACTTCCCGAGACACATTCCAACCACCTCCCTTGCAAGCAGGGGAAAGGGGGTGAGCTACGTGGAAGCATCACAGGCAGAGCCCTGGGCCCCTCCCAGAGGCCATAAGCATCCCCAGTAAGGACAGCACATTTCCCCAGACAGCAGAGATGCTGCGCCAGCACCTCCTGTAATGGCTGGTTCACCTGCGGACTCCCTTCATTTTCCATTTACACCGCAGGGGACGCACCACCTGTACGCTCTCTATTCCTCAGAGCTCACCTTGCCCGAGCCCCGCTTGGGCGCACCCCTGTCAGCGCCAAAGAAGCGGCCGAGGGAGTCGAGGATGCCAGTGTCTCTGTGCCTGGGAAGGAAGCCGTGCCTGGCGTGGTCCATGGTGCTCGCGGAGGCCAGGTACTTTGATCCGTGCCTCTGGGAGGGTCTCTTCTGTGACGCCATCACATCCAGGCCCTCGGGAGCAGCTGCACTGTCTTCTTGGATGGTCTGCAGCTCGTCTGACTCTGAGGGCCTGTCTTTGAAGGTGTTGTCCTCCCTCCCCGGGGCATCTCGGGAAAAGAGGCGGATCAAGTGGGGGCGGCCCCCGGGGTCAGCTGGGTTGGCGTCCGGCCAGGCATTCTTTGGGTTCGCTGTGCACTTGGAGTCTGTCACCGCTGTGTCCTGCAAGGGGGTCCCATTGTTCTGCTCCACATCTGCCTCTCCTGCAAACAACAGTGAGATATGAATACGGCTGTGCAAAGCGGGGCGCGGACAATGCCGCTTTCTTCCCAGGCCGGTGGACCGGCCGTCTCCTACAAAATCCACAGAATGAGCAGGCGCCATGGTGCTCCATGCAGCTCCCCACTGCCTTGGGTGGACCCCACCCTGGCCTGAGCATCCTGGGGGCGGCTCTGCTCTCAGAGGCCCTGGGAATTGCCTCAGGTGCTCAGATTTGGCACCAAGCCTTCCTGAGCCAGCACAGCTGTGCACACAATCTCCCTTTGCTGCCCTGGGAGCCTCTCAGGCACCTTTGTGGGACATTTATCATCTAAATGGCTAATGGTGCAAAAGCTAAGTGTGTTGGGAGCATTTATTTGACAACAGGTATTTTTAGCATTCTTGGTAAAAATGCGACTTCCCACGACTTTTGCAATTCATGCCTTAAAGAAGTGGGGCGTTTCGAATTCTTTGGTTTCCAGATTTCACAAGAGGCCTCTTGCATGAAAGAACTGCTTATTCAGGACATTTTGATTTGGCCTCTCCTCTGTAAGCAGCGGCAATCAGAAAGTTTAAGTGGGAATGGGGTATTTCATGTTACATACCTCCATCCCTTAGCTTTTTACAACAATATGCAGCATTGCTCTCAAGAATGGCAATGCATCCATCTTGCTCTCAGTTACAAGGTAGGTATAAATGAATGTCATAGTTTCCTCTCCAAAGTTTATTACCTGTCTATGGAAAATGTGGGTTTCCTCACACTGTCCTATAATATCATCCATCCATCTAACCACCCAACAGTCTGTTCACTGACATTTACCAACATCCATCCATCCATCCATCCATCCATCCATCCATCCTCCCAGCCATCCACTTATCCATCCACTTATCCATCCATCCATCCATCCACTCCTCCAGCCACTTATCTACCCACCCATCCATCCACCCCTGCCCTCCAGCCACGCATCCTTACCGAACACCTAGCAAGTGTAATGTGCTGTGCTGGGTGAATAAGATGTAGTCTTTGTCGCATGAACACAGGTAAAAACAAACATTATGGGTCATAATGAATATTCACTTATGAATAGTGTCCCCCCAAATGATGTGTCCACATCCTAAGCCCCAGTCCCTATGAATGTGGACTTATTTGGAGATTAGGTCTTTTGCAGATGTAATCAAGTTAAGAAGGGGTCACACTGGTAGGGTGGTCCCTAACCCAATGACCAGTGTCCTTGTAAGAAGAGGGGTTCTGGACGCAGACAGAGACACACAGAAAAAAGGCCATGTGTTGATGGAAGCTAACGGTGGCCTGATGTGTCTACAAGACAGGGGTTGCTGGGACCTCGAGGCAGGGGTGGGGAGACCTGGGCAGACCCTGCCCCAGAGCCTTTGGGAAGGACACGGCCCTGCCCACTCCTGAGTGTGGACTCTGGCCCCTAGAACTGTGAGAAAAGATATCTTGTTGTTTTAAGTCCCCCAGTTTGTGGTCATTCATTGTGGCAGCCATAGGAAATAGACACAATGTGTAATTTCATGTCAGGTAATGTTAAGAAAGGAAAGCAGAATGAGGGGCATCAGGAAAGTCCTTTGAGGGGACATCTGGGTGACAGGAGAGTGTGGGCCATGTGTGGACTGGGGAGGGGTGGTGGGCGTGCTCTGAGGAGTGGGACACCCAGGACAAGGATCCTCCCGAAGAACCCTGGCTGGTTCCCCAGGGAGAGGCAGAAAGGCCTGGAGCCTGAGGGAGCTGGTGCAAGGCCTAGGGTGAGAGGGAGATGGCTAGTGGGGGATGGTGAGGGGCAGGAGCAATGGACGGCAGGGAGGAGGGGATGGGGCAGGGGGAGGAAGAATGATGGGAAGTAGGGGTGGGGATGATGGGGGAGGGGAGCAGATGGGGAGGAGGGGGTAAGGGTGAGGGGGTAGGTTGGGGTAGAGGTGAGGGGAGTGATGGGGGAAGGGAGGGGGTGATGGGGAAGGGTGCGTGGGGGGGATGGTAAAAGAGACAGGCCAGCCAGACTGCAAGAGCTTCCAGGGGGAGAGATGGCCTTTTTTCAGAAAGTGGCCTCAGCCAGCCAAGGAAGGAGGTGTGGGTGGGACTAGAGTTAGAATAAGGCTCAGCTTGCAGATGGGCACAGGTGCAGGAGAACCTTGATGGGAGGGGCTGTGGTCCAAAGGAGAGAGAGGGTGCAGAGCCAAGGTCCCGTCCTGAGGTGGCAGGAAGGGACAGCCAGCATGGGGGATGACTGCAAGGAGCTTTGTTTCCTTGTTTGTATGTCTCTGTGGACGTTTTCATAGTGCACCTACTTTCACAAATACATAGATAACAAAAGCCAAATGGTTTTTCACTCTTTCAGCAAAATCGCAGGAGTCCAGAGACTGTCCAGGAATGACACGCATCATGCAGTCAATACACTGGCCTATGTTTCCATAGAAGAATAACTTACTCCCAGTGGCTAGCATAAATGTTTGCTGGAGACCAAGCACCAGGCAAAGAGCCAGACCCTGGGATCCTGGGGTCTCAATCCTGCTCCTAAGTGGGGGTACCTAACACCAGCCACGCCACAGGCCTTTAGAGTCCAGCACAATTTGACGACCACTGATCAAGTCAACCACATGAGAACTCCAATATTTATCACATGTCAGATCTCTCAGTGCATCGTGGCAAGGTGCAGAAGCAGCATGGGCAATGCTGCGACCGGTGCAGAGCTGTAGATGTTTGCAGGGATGTAACGTTAATTTACAGGTTGCAGCAGAAAGAGTCTGATTTTCTAGCTGTGCCTTAGATGCTGTGGCTAGTATGAATTCATGCAAATATGAAGGGGAAACAATCGCTGTATTGTACATGATTAAATGCATTAACGAAATGCAGGCGCATCTGAATACTAATATTTTTACAACAGTTGGCCTTTGTGTCCCTGAATATGGTTATTTGTGATGCACAGAGAAGGCCGTTTGTGTCTTGAAAGTAGCTTCTCCCAAGACACAAGGAGCCGAGGGAGAAGGGAAAATCTGTGGCTCTGCAGCATTTGGGGTAAGGACAAGTGCAGTTTTAATGTGTCAATTAATACCAGCTTTACTCAAATTAAAGCCCAGTGCAGTTTTTATTTAGACTCTAATTCTGGAGCAGGGCAATTAGTACACAGTTTGAGAGGCCTTGAGCTGGTTCCACCAGTTGAAGCACTTGCAATACTCTATGATTGTTCCCATCCTTCAGGAAATTGCAAGAAACCTTCTTTAAAAATCCCCACCTCCATCCAGTGATGGAGAGATGATCCCAGAGAACTTAGGTGGGATATGCACTGGGGCGCCTGGACCATGATTCTCTGGATGTAGCTTCTGTGTGGTCAGCTGCTTCTAGGGAACCTGAGTGACCACCTCAGGTCTCCCTAAATTTCTCTCCCTAGCTGGCATGTTGTTCCCAAAGGCAGGGACCGTGACGGATTTGTCCCCTGCCTTCCCCAGGGCGCTGGCCAACACTGGGAGCTCAGTTTCACTCCAGATGCACTGATGTTTCCTGGACTGTTGACTCAATGAGGAAACAGCAGAAACCGAATCCCACACTCATCTCTGCTGGAACTTACTGCTGGCAGTGTAGCTGCTGTTTGTCATGTTCTCATCCTTAAGAGAGAGTCCCCTTCAATCCTGAAAGGCTCTGGACCCAGTGTCTAAAGAGCCCCGGCTCAGAAACAGGTTTGTTTGCATAATGGAATTCTTTCCAGCAATGCAGAGGTTCAGTAATATTCTAAATGTAACCAGTCAGCATGGCTCTGAGGTTCCAGATTAAAGAACTCATCATTCCTGCCCTGCCTTTCACCAAGTCCAAAACCGAGCTCGGACACTAGATACTGGGGCAACGGGCTCACGCTGCACACAGCCGTTGAGCGAGGCTGACTTCACAGGCTGTTAGGTCCACCTGAGCTCTCTTGGTGCTTGGAGTAAATCAGACCAGGAGGATGGCAGAGAAAGTACTGTGGTTGCAACGTGCCCAGGGTCCAGGCTCGCAAGGGCCAGTGGCCGGTAGGGCATCACCTAGCAGGGCCCTGGAGGCTGACCTTGACCTCCACCCGCCACTGCCCTGGCCCACGGCCCAGCTGCCCGTGGTGTCTGTGGTTATGAGTGGGAGGGTGCAGTCACACGCTTGTCCTCGGTACCTTGGGGTCCCTTCCGCAGCACATGCTGGGACCTGGCATGCCAGGTATCTCCCCGGGGGCCACCCCTCCCATAAAGGCAGCTTTCGGGGACAGTCCAGGAGGGAAGAGCCCCTGCTGAGTGCTGACTGCATGTTCTGTGTGCATTACCAGCAACCTCACGAAGCTGGTGATTTCATGCGTCCTTTTACTCTGAGGAAACTCAGACATAGAAAAGTGATACAAGAGTGGAGGAAGCGATGTTCATTCCAGGTCCCAAGCTGCTGGTCCAACCTTCTGCAACCCTCAGGTCATCCTCAGCTCCGGGCGCCTCACGTGGGCCTGCGCCAGCCCCACCTGGCTTTGACTCTCACTAGGTTTTGCCTCTCGTGGTCACATGTAACTGCAGATAATTGATGGCTGAAACACTTCGGTTTAACAGACAGGGACTGAACAGGGGAGATGGAGCGACTTTCTGGAAAGCCAGTCCCCCACCTGCAGCAGAGCCCTGGCTGCACCCTCACGCCGAAGGGTGGGAGGGGCTACCTTGCCCCCACCGCGACCCCACCACCACCACCACCACCCCGGCCCCCGTACCTCCTGCCCACAGAACTAGCTCGTCCCAATTCACTACATCCGCTGTCCTTGGCAGAATGTGTTAATGACTGTTAAACACCCCAAAAGGCTGAGCCAGGAATCCTGAAAAGCCTTTGAAATTCCGACAAAGAATCAACCATAATGTCAACCTTTTATGTAATGATGTAAAAGCTCTGAGTACAGTGACTTCATGCTTGTAGAGAAAACTGCCACGTACCTAGCATTGTGCTAAAACCAGAAAATGACACACATTCATACAAGATCATCTAGGATAAATGATGATGACAAATTGAATGCTGTTCTCTACTGAAATATGACATTTTTACCTAGATCGTATATCATATGCTCTTTTCTGTCACCTCCATGGAAATCATCTTCCATCCCTAATTTTCATCAAAACCACGTGTGTGTATGTGTGCATGCACGCGCACACTCATGAGAAAAAATACACATGCCCAGGCACAGCCCGGAACCAAAAAGTTAGAATGCATAGGATGGCCCCCGATTCTGCTTAAAAAAACAAAACAAAACAAAAACAAAAAAACAGGCAGGGTGGAGTGGGCAGCGAGTTATTCATTCTCCAAATGACTAGGTCTGCCCTTTAACACAGCAGGGTACATGCTCCGTGACACTCCTGGCCAAGCTCAAGTGCGCAGTAACTACGAGGGAAGCTCAGCCTCAAAGGTGCCGAAGGCCTTGACCCTGTGGTGCTCGGGCGTTTCCCACCCTCGGTGTTACTGGAGCCCCAGCTCTTGTCCGAGGTGGCACTGGTCTCCTCTCCTGGGACAGTGCTTGTCTAGCTTGAGCCCAGGGCCATTCCCAGCCTTGGGCTGACCTGGGTGGGTGGCTCTGTTCCCACCACGTGGTGAGCCGGGCTCATGACATCCTGGGTCCAGTGGGGCGGTCAGCAGTCAGTGAGGGCATGGGCTTCATCCTCTGAGTTGGTACCTTAATCCAATGGCCACAGGATCTCAGGTCAACGCGAATAGAAAGTATTTATGCGGTTCCTCAGAGCAGCCCTCAAACCGGATAACACATAATACAGAAATCACCCCTGTGAGCGCGAGTCACTCTATTAATTACATTTAAATACAAAATGAAAACCTTCCATGAGCACCATGGAAGCCATAGTGGCTTCTTTTCACCACAATTCACTTAATGTTTTTTCCTATGAGGAGAACCTGAAACATAAGACCTGAGGGATCACCCAAGTGTAATTTCATCAGGGAAGTTTAATCAAATTTCATATTCATGGCCGATCAGATCTTTAAGGAGACTGGAAACCATAAAAATGTTCATCACTCAGCTAATTAGAGGGTTTGCCAAGAATTAAACTTTAAAAATGTGCAGTGGTGGCTCAGCTCACCACCAATCACCTCGGTCGGTTTATTTTATTTATACACATCATTCCCAGACTTGGGACCAGAAAGGGAGCAAAAATGAGGGGTGGGATTTCATTTATCTAGGCATCTCTGGAAGCTTTTGTTTGGGCTGCTGAGACACTAAGGGGGGACAAGGAATGATTGTGTATCAGCCCATGTTCCACTGAGGGCAGGGGGACTTTTGCCCAGAGAACAGGGGCACCGTCCCAGAATGAAGGGCTGTAGAGAGCACTCAGGTCACTTTAGACCCTCCTGCCAAGAGGCCACCTCTATCCACAGCCTTCCAGGCCCACCTGCTGGAGGCTCTGGGTTCCCCGCCAGTGGCCTCCTGGGGAGGGCAGGGCTGTCACACAGGAGGAAGCCCCATGGTTCCAACAGACTCTCCCGCCCTGTGCCGAGGTCCCAAACCCTGAACACGATGCTGCCTAGACTCTGAACCCACAGCTCTCATGTTGCCAGTGACTTCTAAAAATCTCCCACTGAAGGGCTTTAGTATTTATAATATACATGCTTTTCCCCCTCACATGACATCCATCAGGTATTTTGATAGAAAATAACATGTTTACTCATTTTATGGGATCAGACTCATTGTTTTTACCTACATTTTAACCTGGGTGTTAAAAATAGCTGTTTTTGGTGGCATATCTAATTCAGTCTACAGACCAGACTACAATTTCAGTTGAGTGTTTTAAGTTCCCATGAAATTACAGAAAAAAAAAAAAAAAGCCACCCCCAAACCAAAGTCACAATTGAGCTGATGTGCGATGTCTGCCCCCATCACGGATTTTCTCCTGGCTCAAAGTCACGGATTGCCACGTTACTGTCCCCACCCCCTCCTCCTGGTGGGTCTGACACACACAGTGCACCCGGACGCAATCTCCTGTGACACCCTGTGGGAGCCCCGAATCTTCCCCTGGTTCTCCTTTACAGTGTAGACGATTGTCCAAGAAGTGTTGGGGTCATACAGTCAACGTCCAAGCTGCTGGCACCAGGACTCCTAGAAGCTCAGGCCATGGTCAGGAGCCCCACCAAGGTCATGGGGACCCGCTGTCTCAGCCTTTATCTTCCACGTTCCCTGTTGTAAAGTCCTGTGGTGCCCAAGGCAGCAGTCACCCAGAGATAGAGCCCACAGTGACCCTGCAGGAAGGGCTCTGCCTGGGGCGGTCGCCGTCCAGAGCCAGGCTCTGGGGACCTTGCGTACTTTGGTCTGAACACAGAAAAGGCAGAGTTCAGAGCAGCTGAGAGCTCTATGGTCAGGCCCGTTGACGATTTTCGCCTAAAGTGATTTGCAATCTGGTTTCCCAGCCTACTGTCCCTTTAGGATGTATCATCCAAAAATATACTCATAGACCCAAAGGCACCAAAATGCACTGCTTTCACAACCGTTTGGATGAAGCCTTCATTTCTGACTTAAAGCAGCTGCATGGAATAGAGGAAAGGAACTATCACTGTGGAATCTGCAAAACAGAGCAAATTGTTAGTTATTTGATCTTCAATTTGCTGTTTTTCGACTAATGCTTTCTTTCATACTTCCATATTTTCTCCATCAAATACTATCTTACAGATTATTGAGACCATCAAAGCCATGGTACAATGTAGATTCACACAACTGATGCCGTTTCAGGCCCTCTCTCACTGAGACAAGTGGATGGGACAAGGTCAAGTCCTTTGGGGCAGGTGAGAAGGAGAGAAGAAATCTGAAGTCACATGCTGTTCTTTAGGGTCAAGGGCACCTTAACGGATATACAGAGATGCTTGGAAGAACTGCAGAAAACTTGTCCAAAGCTCCAGCCCACTGTAGAAGAGATCCCATTTCCAAGACAAACAACAAAAAACACCAAAAAAACAAGAGAAGGTGATTCGGTTTCCTAAAGCCTGGAAAAAAACAGGCAGAAGTTCAGATCTCGAAACTGAAATAGACAACACTGAAGAGAATAGATTCTCCACTGGCTTCTGCTGGTGGGAAGATGCTTTGGACCCGCTGTCGCAGGATTTTCACCAGAGGTGGCTTTGCAGACCAGCGGTAACTGCGCATAGCCTCCTGTCCACCCTCGCCTGCCCATCCGCTTGTCCCCTCCCAACCCATCAGTGACTACCCAGGACCTCAGCCTCCTTCTGCGGATTCCAGGGAAGCCATGGAAAAAGAAGGCAGATGTTGTTTCTTCTGATAGACCTGAGTCCTGGCCAGATTCTCATTTTGGGTTGATGGTATGAAAAGGGTCACATTTCCAGGTTACTTTCCTCGAAGTGAGGTTCTTAATGCTGGGCATGCTGCTATGTTATCCCACAAAAGAAGGTCTTGTCCCCTCTCATGTGACACAAGGAGGCACCTGCTTGACTGTGGACTGTCAGCTCCTTCCAAGGCACCCCACTGGCTGCCAGGCATGTGGTCTGCTGGGCTGGGATTAAACCCCAGTCTGGCATCCTTTCTCCCTGAAATGGCCTTCGGAGGAAGCCAGGAGTTGGCTGCAGAGAGTGGCCTGCGGGCTCTGTCTATTCACAGTCGGGCTGGGGACCAGGGCTTGTGCCCAAGTGCTCAGCTCCTGTCCTCAAGGGGCTGCCTTCAACCAGGATGCGAGCCTGGGGCCTTGGACAGAACCTCAAGTTAAAATGACGGGGACAGGCATGTGGTGCAGGGGGGTGAAGGGCAAAAGGAAGCGCTTCTTATGAGCACATGGCTCCCTGGGCCACCCCCCTGAGCAGGGTGGCACCTGAAAGTCTCTGCTGTGTCCTGGCTGCTCTCTGCAGAGGAACTGACCCGGGGAGCCTGGAATTTGCCAGTGTGGGCCTGTGCTAAGAGCCCCCTCCTTGTCAGTGGAATGCTTCTACCCCTGGCACGCTGGCCTGGGGTCACCATGGAGGGCAAAGAAACAAAAAGGCCCATGGTTGTGGCCTGCGGGTTTGCTGGGGCAGAAATTCAGCATCTATGAGAAGCATGCGGCCGCCCGCAGGCTCTGCGCAGAGCTTTCTTTAAAACCTCTCCACAAATAGGTCCTACCCACCCGCCCATCACACACGAATGCCTCCTTTGTGTCCCCAGAACATAGAGTTTGTATTTGCTCTAAATAACTCACCCCTCAAACCCTCCCACAGTGGGATGGGGTCCTGGGCAAGGCAGCCCTGTGCAGAGCCAGAGCAGGTGCAGGACAGGCTGTGCATCTGCCTCGCGGGGCTGCATTTCTCCCCGGCACCACCGTGGTGACAGGCCACACGCCTGGCCTCCCCTACACATTGGTGTCAGGATAGTGAGATTCCAAAGCCAGCCCGACATTCTCATGGCTTTGCTGCTCCTGCAGCCTCTGATTCTCAGAGAAACTTGCTGCAGACCCAGAGAGGCCACAGGGCTCCCAGAAAAAGTGGCATCCCAGGTACCACATCTCAGGTACCACATCCCAGGTACTACATCTCAGGTGCCACTGCAAATTGCTTTTCAGTGGGGAGTAAATAGGCTGAAAAATGTGCGCCTACCTCTAAGCCAGTTTTACACAGTGGTGCTCAACACGCTGGAGGAGGAAAGCTGAATTTGGGCTGCAGGACCAGAGCCTGTGAGTCAGAACCCACAGACTTCGGTTCTTGGTTCTACGCCAACCATGTGCCCTTGAACATGTGATTCAATCTCTTAATGCCTTGGGTGCCTCATCTGCAAGACTGAGCAAATTTGAGGAGTTCCTTTATGTCATTGTTCTGCTGAGCACTGGAGGTGCATGTAATAAGACGCTCTTAAGTGGGGCACACAGTGAATGCTAAGTGCGGGCTTTTGCTATGGTTGCTGTTATTCTGACGTTTATAAAACTAGTCTGGGAATACCTTGCGTAAGATCCCACACATTTCCCATCCACCCATCAACCCACCTATCCACCCATAAGTTCATCTACCCACTCATTCACCCATCTACCCACCTACCCACCCATTCATCTATCCACCCAGCCATCCACTCACCCATTCATCCTTTTGCCCACCCATCCACCTAGCCACCCATCCATCTATCCATCCACCCACCCATCCACCTACCCACCAACACATCAGCCCACCCATCCATACCTCTATCCATTTACCCGGCCGACACTCACTTCATACCTACGTGGGAAGAATTCTAAGAATGGGCCCCCAGAACTCAGCCCTGTACAATGCCCACCTCTCTGAGTGTGAGGAACCTGTGAATATGATGAGGTATCATTGGTAGTTATGTTCTGTCTCATGGCAAAAGGGAAGTCAACTGGGGAGGTTTAACCAACCACAGGGGCCTCTAGAAGGCAGAGTTTTCTCCAACTGGCAGCAGAAGCCAAGGTCAGGGAGACTGTCATCCATGCGGGGGAAGGATGAGGGCACCGTTGTTTCAAAAACAGGACTCCATGCAGGGCCTGGAGGGTCATCTCTAGGACCTGAGGTGACCCTGGCTGAGCCCCAGAATGGCTCAGAATTGAATTCTGCCAACAACCTGTGTGAGCCTAGAGGTGGATCTTCCTGGAGCCTCCAGGTAAGGGCCCGGCCTGGCTGACACCTTGATGTGGGTGCAGAAAACTGGGAGGCCTGCCCAGACTTCTTACCACTGACTAGGGCTCGTGGGTAGGCTTGGTTTCAAGCTGCTAAATGTGTGGTAATTGGTTCCACAGTCACGGAAGTGAGCACATACCCACTGTGTGTCTGGGGAGGACGTGGGGTAGATGGTGGACACACAGACACAGTCCTGCCGCATCCGCCTCCCCCCCGCCCCCCGCCACCCCTGGCCTGCAGACAGGAGGATGGAAATGAAAAGAAGAGCCCACAATCCTCACATGTAGTTCTGCAGGAAGGAAGGATGTCCCTAGGGGCCTCAGCTGGGAAGCTTCCCGTCCCTGGGGCGGGAAGGGGTTTGCCCACTGGGAGGGGCTGGGGCTCCAGGGAGAGAGCCGATCCAGGGCTGGATGCTGGTGCGAGCAGGGTGGGTGCGGGCTCACTGGGGGCTGAAGGTCATGTGAAGTGTGCATTTGCTTTTATTGAGCTCCATGGGGTCCAGCAGCACCACATAGTGAAAGGGAATGTGAGGGTCTGGGTAGGCAGGGCTGGGGGACAAGAGTGAGTCTCCACCCACCATTTGGATAGGCCTCCAAATGAGTGGCCCTTCGCATACTTTATCCTAAAAGCACGAGATGCCACAGAGGGGCTTTTTAAATCCAGAAGCAGAATACTCCAATTTACATTTACAGAAAGTTCTGCTGAGAAGAAGGGGTGCCAGCAGAAAGGCTTGGGCTGGGGTCAGCGTGACAGGGCTGGAGGTCCCGTGAGGCTTTGAAGAACAGCAGCAGCATCACCTGGGAACCTGCCAGAAGTGCACATCCCCTGGGGGCTGGACAGTGGCCTGTGTGTCAGACCCACTGACAGGGACCTCGCGGCCAGGCAGCGGCCGGTGTGTTAACAGCTGTCTTGGGAACTTGGGTCACAGGGCACCTCGAGTTCTAGAAGCTGCACCAGCACGTGACAGGTGCCCAGAAATGTCTGCTGGGTAAAGGGAGCCCATGAGGGCTGGGACAGTGGCCCCCCGTCTTGGCTGCACATTAATAATTGGGGTACTTTCACAGCCTCCACCCCCCAGATCAACTGCTCGGAAATTTGGGGCAGGCTGGGGGTGGGACAGAAGCCCAGGGCCATAGTCAACAGGAGAGAGAGCGGCAGTGAGCGTGTGGAGGGAGCCTTGGAGAAGGGGCCCCTGATCAGCCTGGAGTTTCCTCACTGGAAGATTTCAGGAAAGACAATCACGCCCAGAGACAGTGGGCAGCGAGGAGGAAGCAGCACCTGTGGGTGCCCTTTGCTGTCCCGAGCCCCATCCTGGGTGCTCCTGGGCTCCTTTAGGGCTCCAAAGGCAGAGCTGAGTAAGCCTGACAGAGACTATAGGGCCTGCAAGACTTGAAACATTAACCATTTGCTCCTTTACAAGAAACGTGTGTTGACCTCTGTGAGCTATGAAGCAGGTTTAAGCTCCAAGAACAAGAGTAACTAGTCAGTGCAGGCTTAACAGGATGCAGACCTGATGGTCAGTGCAACACAACTGCAGGAGAAGCAGAGTTTTGAGGGCTGACAGGGATTACATAACTCATTTTTGTACCTACAGTGCTTTGTGGCTTTAAAGCTCTGTGGCTTGACATGTAAGGTAGTTTTCAAAAACACATTTAGTTTTCATTTCATGAATGAGATTAATGAGAATTGTTTTCAAATGAGAAGATGGGTCTATCTGCTGGCCTAAAGGGAGGCAGCCCTCTGGGATAATTTACACTTAGTTGACACCCCAGGTCATTCAAGAACCTCTGCAAGGACCCAGGGGCTAAGAAGCAAGAACCCCAACTCAGAAGGTAACTGTGAATAGAGCGAAGAGCTTGGTGTAATCTGAATGGACCGGGTGGGAGATGAGAGCTGTTTCTTAGACAAAGAAACTCTCAAAGCAGGCAGGAGCATGAACATGTAATGGGAAGAGCTATTCTTCATCATTAAGGAGCCAGAGCCAAAAAAAGGCCAGAAGGAAACTTGCAGGTGAACTGGCAGCACCTTCATAGCCACCAAATAAAGGCCTCACATGACACTTCCATACCCAGAACTTCTGATGTCTGAGAACACCTGTCACTCACAATCTTTTGTCTGCACGTGTACAAACTGCTCTTGCACTTGACTTTCACTCTTAGAACAGGGAAGAGCGCTGATCACTGAGGAGTTTATTTGTTTATGCAAAATTACTTATAAAGGATAAAACCAGTTGCCTATATGGATATACATCTATCCCACCCTTCACAATTGTCCTGAACATTATTCGGGATTAAACTTTAGAATTTTCTCAGATTATCTTTCTTTCTTCTTCTCTTTCAATTCTGAGGTTTGCTTGCTAAATAATCAGATGATCTAAGATTGTTTCTTTTGGAAGAATGACCAATGAAAGACTTGCAGAAAGCCGAACATTAGTGCAACAGATCCCACATTATTTACTGGTTATCTATTTGTAATCAGTAAATAATGCGAAATTTCTACTAACCATGGCACTACAACAACCAAGTCAGCCTGCAGATGCAAAGACACAAAAATGCTGCGAGTTCACAATCAAACAGACAGGATTGTCATTTTCTGTGACATTTCTGGAATTTCTTTTGAATATGAATAGCCAATATTTACCTGCAATTGTCAGGAATTAAAGAGAGGAAGAGAGGTACATGTGCAGAAAGTGATGTGTTTTCTTATTCTTTCAGCCAAAGGCACATGTTCTAGAAACCTCAGTCCTTGGAGAAGTTCTGACATTTGACATAGGTTGCTTTGCTTGGGTATTTGCTGTCATTAATGAAAAGGATCCACGACCACCCAGCTTTGACTGGCGTCTCTCCTCTAAGCTGAGAGAGAACCCCATGTTTAACCCACACACTGCTAAAAACATTTACACCATTTTATGAGTATTCAGAGAATGAGAACGCTTTCACCATTTACCTGGGAAAACTTACAACAGTCACCTTTGATATTGACTCTTTTTGTGGGACCCGCATAGTCCATAGCTCACAAGGTAACAAATGATCGATCCGTTTGCTGTGGGGCATTTTCCTAAACGAGGGTGTTATTTTTAGACCTTTCTTGGGCACAGTGGCAGATAGATCTGTCCCGCAGCACTTTCTGTCCCTGGAAGCCGCAGGAACAATGGTGTCAAATGTCTAGCGGCAGGACAGGACTCTTCACACAATGTCTGCTTTTCACACAAGCAGCCTCCCAGCACTGAGAAAGTGCCCACACAGTGCCAGTCCCGTACCAGCCAGTGTTAGCCACTGCTCTTTTTTAAGGATAAAAATAACTTGACGTCTCTGCAAGTGAAGAAATATTCAGTGAAATACTTAAAAAACCCTCGGGCCATAAAACATGACTTTTTTCAGATTAAGAAAAGGCAACATAACAATTAGATAGATGGCAATACAGGAAACATTCCAAGATATCAGTTATAAAAATGGTGTCAGGTAAATTCTATCTGCTGCTTTTACTGTTCCAAGATATATATTGTTTTAGTAAAGGGCATGCTAATATTTTAATGGTTTTTCGGTTTATTTTCTATTTCAGAGATTGTTTTGGGACAATTTATCATGATCATATAATCAGACACCATTTCCACTTTATAAGGTTTCTGACTGAAGAAATGAAAAATATTCCTTATTTACTCATGCAGTGGAGGTAGATATGTTAAAAGACTGATTTGTAAAATTTCTAACCGAATCACAATGGGTGCTTGTAATAATCCACTTTTGTGTTTATTGCATGAACATCAATTAAACTGATAATTTCACAAGGAAATGATCGTATGTAGAAAGTCAACATTTCAATATCATGAAAATAAATGCACACACACATGTATGGATGTGTATTACAGAGTTCTGCAAAGTTAAAAACCTGATCTTAAATCTCACTGTAACAATTTGAATTTTTATCAGAGAGATAATTTGACACAGTTAGTCCTGGGCTATTCCAAGGGGTTGTGGGTCCTGAGGAACCTGAGGGGCATGATGGAACCTGCTAAGGGCTGGAGCTGGCCTCTCACCCCTGCTGGAGGTGGTCTTGGCCTGGCCCAGACCTGGGATCCCAGGCAGCATTGCTTACAGCAGGTCTGGAGTGGGTTCCAAAGGCCCTTCTGGCCTGAATCTCTACAAATGTCCAAATGCAGCACATGATGTGCATCCTTAGAAAGCAGTGATTGGGGACAAAGCTTTTTTTTTTTTTTTAGGGCTGCACCTGCAGCATATGAAGGTTTCCAGGCTAGGGGTCAAATCAGAGCTGCAGCTGCCAGTCTACACCACAGCTCACAGCAACGCCGAATCCTTAACCCACTGATTGAGGCCAGGGATAGAACCTGTGTCCTCATGGATTCGTTTCCACTGAGCCACAATAGGAACTCTGGGAACAAAGCTTTTAATCCCTATGGCTACTCTGTAACGCATGGGCACGGCTTGTGTTGAGATGTGAGGGCTATTATTTATCTGAACACTTCCCTAGAGGATTCGGAGTGGAGTGAAGGGATGGAGATGCCATGGAGGCTGACGTGTCCACGTTTGTCTCAGCCCCTGATTCACGGGGACCGCCCTTACACCCAAGCATTGGGGGCGAGAATCTCATGTGTTAACCAGCCCAGCTCCCAAGGTCTCCCAGCTCCATCCTGTCCCAGCAACCACACGTGACCTTTCTAAACCCTAACACCTGCTCTGGACTTGGCAGCCTGCTCACAACAAGTGTGTCCCTACCTCTGAATCTGACTTGCTTTTGACCTCCGCCCCTGCAAATCCCACATTCTTCAGGAGGTGAGTCCACTCCCTGGATGCAGGCAGCCCGGGCTGATATTTATTTATTTATTTATTTATTTACTTTTTTAGGGCCACACCTGCGGCATGTGGAGGTTCCCAGGCTGGGGGTCTATTCGGAGCTATAGCCACAACACCAGATTCAAGCCACATCTGCGACCTACACCACAGCTCATGGCAATGCTGGATCCTCAACCCACTCAGCGAGGCGAGGGATCGAACCTGCACCTTATGGTTGGATTCATTTCCCACTGCGCCATGATGGGACCTCCCCAGGCTGACCTTTAAATGCTGACTTTGCTGGCTATGCCAACCAGTCTCAAGTCGAGGTGACTGAAGGGTTTTAGGGTGCGCACCTTGTCTACCTGCCCATGATGGCCTCAGGACCTGCTGCCTACCCAGGGCCCTGCAGAAGCTGCGGGACCACTGCCTTCCTGAGCTGGGCTGATGTCCAGGCACACGGGTGGCTGGAGGATGCAGGGAGGAAGGAAGGTCTTGGGTGGTGGTCCTGAGTCACCTGACATCGCATGGGCTGGGCCGCGGCCAGAGGGCCTTAGGAAAGGTAGGTTTGGGAGCTGAGGCTGAGGGCCATCACGGCACCCCCATGCCTGGGATGTACTGCTCCTCCAGGCTTCTTAGCTCCTCCAGGGGAGGCACAGTGAGCCGTGCCCAGGACCCTTGGCGTTTGCCCACTGCTAACGGGCCAGAGACCAAACTAAAATTGCATTCAAATTCCCCTCTCTATGGAACCCCAACTGGCAGGTCCACCTTGCACCTGTGCAACCCAGCAGTGCAGCCCCCAACCCACTGGCCCCTGCCTACCGGCCCCAGCTGCCCTGGGGAGACACCTGGCAACAGTCAGGCTGGTCTGCATTCCAGGGTCAGCTCGGAGGCTGTGTCCCCTTGCTCAGGACAGTCCCAGGTTGCGCCCACCTCCCCATCAGCCTGCAGCACCCCAGGTCCTTGTTATTTATACCTGAGGGCACCCGGGGACTATCTGCTGTGTGAATAGACAAAATCAGATCTGAAACCCGAAAATCAAGTTCAACCTAACTTAGAAGAGAAACATTAGTTTAAAAAAAAAAAAAGTTGTAATTTTCTTTTTAAATAAATTTACTTCTAGGAAGTGGAAATATCTATTTCCTTAACAACAATGGTTAAGGATGGTGGTAGTGTTCTTGGTTACTGTTAGTGTGTGTGTGTGTGTGTGTGTGTGTGTGTGTGTGTGTGTAATGGGCCCATAGGCATCCATGGTTAAAGATTGCCCTTTTTAACAGGATACCTCCAGATATGCTGAGAAATGGATGAATATGATCTTGATCTACCATGATCGAGATTTACTTTCTAAGTAATCAGGTCCTGTGTCTGGAGTTAATCTGATTCTTTCCCCTTAATTCTCCCGTTAGAAACACTGCATTGGCTGGACAACAATGATGACAATGGGTAACAAAGCAGCCTTTGAGAGCATCAAATAGGTAGAAGGCACTGCCCTGGCCCCTCTAATCTCCACGTAAATATTACAGACACTGACAATGCAACTCTGATTACTGAATTCATTGATCAGTTTCAACAATATCTGAATAAAGCAAATCAGCAGCTTTGCTTGAGAACAGCCACCGGCAGAGACATTTAAATGACAGGTTTCCTAAGGAAAGCACCTTTGTCACCGCAGTCGACCTCCAGAGTCAATTCTGGAAACCAGATTAGGATGTTACCGGCAGGGGCTGGGATCGTTGGGATAAACCATCCCCAAATCCCACACTATTCAGTACATTTCACCTTCTGTAGCAAAGCCAATTTCAAAGTTTAAAAATTACTATTATGAGTTTAATCTCTTTTTCTTTCTATTAGAAAAAGTGCTAGTTAACAGTGAAATTGCTTGAATAACAGCAAGTAGGCAACACAAAGGAAAAAGGAGAACCACTCCCAGCCCCCAAGGGCAAGAAATAAAAGCGACCTCTCTAAATCACTAAGGGCATATGGGGCAGTAAGCACTGTTTGAAAAATTCAGCCGTGAACTTGTAGTGTGGGTCGGTGGCCAGCCCGTAAGTGGTCTGACATTTGTGTTAGGGGATGCAGGGGGGAGAGGGCTTCATGGATGTAAAGTAATAACTGAGGATACAAGATACTTAATGATTTACACATTCAAACTGCTAGACCTCACTGCAAGTTAACTATACATGATAATGTGTGTGTGTGTGTGTGTGCACGCGCGTGCACGCGTGCGGGCGCGAGTCTGTTAACCATCACGCTCTGTAGTGGTAACATGAAAACCCAGGTCCCTTCATGTCTTAGGAACGTGGGAGATGTTTGCCAGGGAGGCTGGCATTACAGCTTTTTGGGGACATTCACAGAAATGGAAACTTACTTCCGCACAGGCAAAGAGGCAATTCTGTTAGAGCACTTTAGCTCACTGGCCCCCTTCTGCCACGAATTTAAGTGCATCCTGGTGCACAGACGACTCAGGATGAAGGTCAGAGGAGCATGAGCTGGGCCTGGAGAGCAGGTCACCCCATCAAACCCTTGCCTTTGCGTCCTCCCTAACACCCAGCCGTCCTCAGTGTAAGGAATCTGAGCAGAGTGGTTATGAGGCTGGGGCAGACCCTCCACACATGCCCGGGAAGGCTGGGGGCCACAGACCACTGTCCCCCAAGACTTTCAGTGACATTGGTCTTATTCCAGGGCCCCTTCCAGATGGGGGGCCTCTTTTTAGCACTCCTGCCCTCCCGTCTGTTTCGGGAGAGGCAGCTTCTGGAAGGTGGAGGGAGGGTTGTTTTAGCGTAGGTGAGTGTGGGCTTGAGGAAATTAAATTGGAAAGTGGGCAAGGGTTTGAGTGATGATAACCCAGTGACTGTAACGGTTTGGGAGGCAGGAAAAGAAATCTCCAATGCAATGAAATACCAAGGCTCTCCCATAACCTAGCTGCCTGCATGCCTGACCACGCCATGGATCTAGTGAATCAAGCACTAGAGTGGATTCCAACTCCGGGGGATGGTGTTTATCACCCCAATGCAAAGAACAGACAGAAAATGTAAGTCTAAACAAATAGCTTTGCTCCCCGGAGCTCAACAAAACAGGCAAAATACTGTCACCCTGGCCGGCATCTGCCCAAAGAAGCCCTGACCCCCAGGGTCCTGGCAGTGCCACTTGCAGTGGCCAGGGTGTGAAAGCAATGCACACATCCAGCAGCCGATGGCTAGACAAAGACGACGTGGCCCTTCCGTATGAAGGAATGAAGTGCTGACAGACTACAACACAGGTGGACCGAAAGCACTGTAGTCAGTCAGAGACGCTAGCCACTGAGGGCCACGTGTGACTGTGGAACCAGCACATACATTGGTGGCTGGTGGGGGCTGGAGGTGGGTGGACTTGGGGTGGATGGAGCAGCACTAACGGTGGGATAAGTTTTCCTGTTGGGGTGAAAAAAATGCTCTAAAATTAGATTATAGTGAGGGCCACACAACTCTGAAAATACTAAAAGCCATGAATTTGTACACTTAGGACCAGTGAACTTTATAGGGTGTAAATCATATTTCAATAAAGCTGTGATCAAGGAAGGCTTCATTTTGTTGTTTTGTTGCTTCACTGGAAGTTTTCAACCAAGCAGAAGTCAAAAGGTGGGGATATATAGGACCCTATTTTTAAGGCAGTTGGGAGAAGCAAAGACGTGTTTAATTCCCAATGCCATAGAATTAATCGGTGATCATGTACCTATCAGAGCATCACCATTAACACTGCATGTTTTAATGTTCTAGAAGAATTAGATCTATCACTCCTTAGAGGAAAATTCCGTGCAAAAATTGAAATTATAGTGCTAATGAAAACAATTAGCTGAAAAGCTAGAAGTCTAAACATTCATTTCCTAAAATGTGACCATGAAGAAATGTCGGTAAGAAATATGCCAGCCGTTAAGTTCAGAATTAAAGACCTTCTCTTCTCCTTTGAGAGCCTCTAACTCTGCACTTGCACAAGTGCTCCTTCTATTCATATAAATTCCCCAGGGGACTTGGTCCCTGGATAAGATGCTGATGTAAGCCACACCCTAGGCTCCTCCAACTGCTTCACAGCTTCGTTCACTTGGAAGAGTCCTTTGTTCTTCCCACCTCCACAGAGTCTGGGAAGATACAGTGGCAAAGAAAAGACAGGAACAGTATCCTGGGAAACTGTCTGGTTCACGTTTAAGGAAATGAGGGCGCAATAGCGGGGAGAAGAAGGAAAGGGGGAAAAGGGACCTTCATCCTTATGCATGCCTGCGTGAGGTCTCTCACTCATATCTGACTCCATCTCCCCATCACTGGACCATAGGCATCATGATCCCCATTTTACAGCTGTAAATACCGAGCCTCAAGGGAGCAAAGCAAAACCCACACACACGTTAAGCAGTAGAGTCAGGATTTGAAGCTGGCTCAAATGTCATGTCCACGAAGGCGGGTTTTCTGTTTTGTTCACTGCTGCCGTTATGCGCTGAGACCACGCCTGGTGCACAGACATGGCTCAATAAACATCTGCACAGAGTTCCCACTGTGGCACAGTACGCTAAGGATCTGGCATTGCTGCAGCTGTGCTGCAAGTCGAAGCTGTGGCTTGGATTTGATCCCTGGCCTGGGAACTTCCATATACTGTGGGTGAGGCTGAAAAATGCAGAACGAGCAATTCTTATTTCAAAATAATAAAGCAGCCCCTGTACTATGTGTTACGAAGCTGAAGACTGTGGTGAGAGTGCAGTAGTCTGGCCTCTGTTCAAACCCTAAGCAATGGCTTCGATTTCTGTCTCCTGAAGATCCTACAAGTTTGCAGGAAAAGCCATCTGAGGCGGCTCTAACGGGGCCTGGGATGTAAGAAAGGTACGGTTGCTGGTTACCTAGCGACCAAAGGAGCCCGTTCGTGTAGCCATGGAAACAAGGGCTCTTTTACTCTTTTGCTAACTACCGGGTTTGTCATTGTTGATGTTCTTAGTGGAGTAACAGCAACAACAACAGGTTTTCACTGAGCAACCATCTCCCTATCTTCCTGCTCCTCCCTGAGCTCCAGAAGTTACACATCCTAGGAGTTCCTGTTGTGGCTCAGCAGAAACGAATCCAACTAGTATCCATAGGGATGCGGGTTGGATCCCTGGCCTTGCTCAGTGGGTTAAGGATCCAGCGTTGCCATGAGCTGTGGTGTAGGATGCAGTTGTGGCTCAGATCCCTTGTTGCTGTGGCTGTGGCGTAGGCCGGCAGCTGTAGCTCTGATCTGACCCCTAGCCTGGGAACTTCCATATGCTGTGGGTGCAGCCCTAAAAAGACAAAAATAAGAATTAAAAAATAAAGAAGCGACACGTCCTAAAGTCACCATCGTTCCAAGGAGACATTTCCAGACCTGTGAGTTCCTGACTCATGGAGACGGATCTGGCAGAGAACACTCTCCCACCTCAAGGACTGCGCTGCTCAGAGGAGCATTTGCAAAAATTAGAGAGACTTGAAAAGTGTAGCTATTTTTAAAATGATTCTGAAGATACTAGGTAGGGTCTGAAACACAAAAATTACATTCTCTTTTACATTAAATGTCAACCTCCAGATGGTCCCCTCTCTGAGCTTTGCTGGAGCCCAGCAGCTGCTGTTGTTTTAGTGTCTGTTCACAAGCAGCCTTCTTGGTCCTGGACCCCAGCTCCTCTAGAACTTAAAGCTCCTATTTGAATGGCTTAGAAATTCCCACCTGTGAAGAATTTACACGAGTTTTACACAGCATTTCAAGGGCCAGCTCTGAGTCAAAGTGCCAGGTGTCTAAACCTTTAAAGAGCAAGTGTGGAAGACTATGGGATTTGGCAAAAGGGCCTCTGGGGCCAGGTCACACCCTTTACTGCAGAGGGCCTGAGCACCCCTGTCTCTGACATCAAGGTCAGAATCAGACCTATGCCCCCACTCCCTCCTGGGAGGGAAAGGTCTCATTTTATTCTCCTGCTGCCCGAGCCCAGCTTCCCACCCTTCATAATTTCAGGTGTTTATGTCTTCAATTCAGTGTCAGTGAAGGTGAGTGAGAATGATGCTGAGGACTCAACAGCATTCCCCCAAACCACAAGGCAGACCCCCAGGGACTAGAAGAGCAAGGATGGGAAATGAGGCCAAGAAAGGAGTCCTGGTGGGGTCCCCAAACCCTCCATTCCAGAGAAGGGGCTCCTGGTCCCTTTTACAGGCTCCCCAAAGCCCAGTCTTGGAAGACAGCTCTCCTCCTCATTTCCTGAAAGGGCACAGCCCTTTCCTCCTCCTGCAAACAGCTTCCGGCAAGGAAACTATCAGGAAGATGCTGCCAAGGACACTCCCTGGGCACAGCTGCCGTTGAGCTTCTTCATAGATGAGTGGTCCCAGGTTCCCACCCTGAGTCTGCAGCCAGGCAGGGACCCCCACCCCCACCTGACTCGGAGGTGGTACTACCCCCCGCCCCCTCCTTCTGTCCTATCCTTCGTGTGCATGACTGACTGTGGGAGACACTGAGTGTGTTTATGTGAATGAGGGTAAGTGTGTGAGTCTGATTCCAATTCTCTGTGAACGGAGCTGCATTTGTGTTCAGAAGGACAGATGCCACTTGCCAGGATCCTGCTAGAGACCATAAAGCATCAGGGCAGCGGCCACATTGAGTTATCCCCTGTAGGGAGGCACTTGGCACCCTGCCCCCCACTGTGACAAATCATATGTTCATACAGGTCCCATAACTTCATACAGTCATGGGACCTCTGGTTTTAACACTGGCCTATAGCTTCTTTGGTTCTTAAAAAGACTCCAGAAAAAGAGAAAAAAACATTGACATGTTTTTGTTTTTTTTTTTTTTTTTAAAAGGAACTTAAATACAATATGTCAGCTAGATGTAATTTTCAAATTAATTAAGATGGCATATAAAATTCAACTATCTAGATGGGGTCCCTGCTGTCAGACAGATAGGAATGAAGGTAGAGGAGAGCCTTCCTGTGTAAATTTATATCATTTGGAAAATGATCATATCGTAGCTCTGAAATAAAAATGGCCTCGATGCAAAAAGTCTAGTAAGAAAACATTCCAATTTTCATGCACCTAAATTATACCAGTTTACTTAGTGTTCACGTGCAGGCAGATGAAGTGAACACCTCTAGTGACAACATTGTACCTGCCAGCACTGTGTCACACCCAGGGCCCATTTTAAAAGCCCACCTGCTACCATCACCACAGCTCAGGGACCATGAGGTCACCTGCAGGATCAGCTGTGGGGCTGTGTCAGACCCCTGGGTTGGTGACACAGGATATGGAGCCTGAGCTGAACCAAGGGCCGGATTTTCACTTAATCCTTTCAGTGCCGAGAGGCAAGGGCTAGGAGAGGCCTACTGGCCCTGTCTCCTCCATGGGGAGCGTCCTCAGGTTTCCAGGGGCGGGGGGGGGTGGCGCAGAGACCACTGGCCCGGGCATTGGAGAAGGCAGTGATCTGGCCATACACCATAGCTCCCAAGGTCACATTACAAGTTCAGGATGGCGTGAAGTGGACACTGGAGCTGGTAACTTTCCTGATGGAAACCAAATATGGGTGCTTTGTGGCTGGGGGCTGAGACCCCCAGGCTGGGTTATCAACAACACAGCAGTGGGTAAGAGGAAGGTCCACAAGGGGCGCAAAGGGAGGTCTGAGTGCCCGGTTTCAGCTAGGACATGGGGCCGTCCACCCGCCAAGCCTATCACAGCGGTCCTTTGTGCCCTTGTATGGCCTGTGTTCCCCTTTTGTTCTGGAAATTGTTCCGTTGTCCTATTGTGACTCTGTTGGCCTCAAGTGACTCTTAGCAGCACATTCTATTTTGAAGGCCAGGACCCATTGGGGGAAGCACCCAGGTGGCCCCTGCAGGCCTCTGGAGCCCCGACTCCCAGTGCCGACCCTGCTGGACGCCCCCACCAGCCCACTGAACGCTGGGAGCATCACTTCCTCCTGGGCTGAGCCTCGCTGGACCACAGCCCTCATTCCGGTCTTGGAAATTCCCAGTCCCCTGGGATGTGCTCAGTTACCCCAAGAAACACGGGGCAGCCCCTCAGGCCCCAGGCTCTTCGGCATATCCAGGCCCATATAGGTTCATGACTTGCTCAGCAGCCCAGAGCAGAGGCTGGAGTAAAGAGCCTCAGGATTCAGGACACTCCATCTGGGGGGCATTTTTGGTGGCAATTAGCAGTCTGCAAAGGTGTCTTAGTGAGAGGAGGGGGAGGGCTGCAGCAGGGTGGGATCCCACTGACCACTCTGTCATCGGCAGATGTGGACCGAGCCCATGAGGAAGGCCCAGGCCCCCAGTGAGCAGCAGGCAGGGATCCCTGCTCACCTCCTGGAGCTCGCCCTCCATGGTGAGGGGGGGTGGGGGTGGCAGATAGAACCCAAGATGCAAGTGAGCCGAGAGCCACAGCAGGTGGTGGTGCTTACCCCACCTCTGCTCCCCTCCTCTGGGCCCCTCATAGCCAGACCCGGTCATGTGACAGGATCCCAGGGCTACTTCTGGCTGGTGGAACCTCAGTGGAAGTGATGAACGCTGTCCCCCTGGGGGATGTGCTACTGGCTCTCTGCCCCCAAATGGCAGCAGCCCAGGCCTCTGAGTCACTGCTGACAAGGAGACTCCTGCCCGCCCCAGCTGGGCTGTGACATGGGTAAAGTTATGACAAGGAGCTCTGAGAGCTGGGAGTTTGTCTGAGAGGATGGAGCAGCCCACCTGTCCTAAGGCAGCTCTCTTCTAAGGTCACCAGGGTGCAAGTGTCTGGGGAGGAGTGTCCTGGGAGTGCACAGCATGCCCAGGACCTGTGCTCCAGGGACAGCAAGCAGGTAGGGAGGGCTGAGGGGGTATGCATCAGAGAGGCGCTGGCCTGCAGGCCCCACAGACTGTAGGGGTGTGGGGAGGCTGGGAGGGCTCTGAGTGGGGCATTGAGAACAGAGGGGTAGGGATGGAAGCAGGGGCTCCTGAAGGAATCTGGGTGAACCTTGATGGTGGCTGGGACCACATGACATGACATGTTCAGGTGCTGGGCGGTGGTAACCAGCCCTCCTGGCAGAGAAACACCCTGGCCACATGCTCCACCATGTCCTCAAGGGAGACACTTAGTACTCAGATCCCTGGAGACATTGGCAAGTTACCACCAGGTGCTCCCTGCTCTTCCACTATTTTCCTGTGATGATGGATTTCATCTTTAGGAAAATGAGCCTCAGAGCAGAAAATCTAGAAAACGAGGAAACCAACACACATGTGCGCAAACACACGCATGCACACACACATACAATTTAAATACTGCACATGTAATCAAATGTCATTTATATATGCACACAATTAGAGGTCACAATGGGCTTCATTTGAGGGGCTGACCTGTGGGGGGTCGGGGAGGCAGCATCCTGGGCAGCCTCCCCTGCCTCCCTGCCTAGGGGGCAGAGAGTGACTCCTGCCTCTGCTCAGCAGCACTGCCTCTGGCCTCTGCCCTCATCTAACTCAGTTTATTTCTGAGGAGGGTGCAGGGCTCAGCAGTTCAGGATCCCCAAAATCCATCCACATGGGGGGCCAGGAAGCAGGGAAAGGCTGAGTACCTGGCCCAGAGGTCTGGGTCCACACACCAGCTACTAGATGATATGGCCTAATTCAAGAAACAAAATAATCTAGATGCCAAGACACCTGTCCAGCAGATGCTGGTAGAGGCTGCGGAGCAGAACGGGAATCCCACTGACACTAAACACGGCTCCCTCACCGTGGGAGCACCTCTGAGAAACCCATACATTCTGCAAGTGGGAAGAGTGCGCCCCCGGAGGACTGCTTGGGAACTACAACCAGGCCGTGCAAACAGGCAGATACACACTTTAAAGACACAAAATCTTGCTAATATTCACTCAAATACACAGAGAAGTAATGATATGTTATGAGGCTTTACTGTTTTGACATATTTAGCAAATGAGAGCTTCTTCTGTTCTCCAAGGACCATCCAGGACAAGCCACTGTTCTCCTGGGATGGGGAGGGGGCTCAGAGGAGGGCCAGGGGCCCCAGGCTGCAATCTTGCCTTTGTGTCTGGGGACTCGTCTTAACTGTCCTGGCAGTCAAACCCTCTCCTACATAATGAGGGGGAGGACAAGATGATTTCTAATATTCCTTAAAGCTTTCGACCTGTGTTTTTTTTTTGGGGGGGAACCCCACCTGCAGCATATGGAGGTTCCCAGGCTAGGGGTCCAATCGGAGCTGTAGCTGCCAGCCTACACCACAGCCACAGCAACGTGGGACCAAGCTGTGTCTGTGACCTACACCACAGCTCCTGGCAACATCGGGTCCTTAACCCACTGAATGAGGCCAGGGATTGAACCTTGCGTCCTCACAGATCCTAGTTGGGTTCGTTATCACTGAGCCACAACAGGAACTCCTCGACTTGTGGTTTTGACTCTGTGGCTTTTTTCTCCACCCCACTCACACAGTGTTGATCCTTTCACATGTCTAGATGTGAATAACAGGCCTCAGGCAGCAATTGAGTAATAATTAGCAATAAATTAAGGCAGCCGTCAAATATTCTCAGGAAAAGTTGTGCAACAATCCTTTTTGAAGGAAGCTGATTATATTTGGGAGGGACAGTTAAAGAGGGGTCTGCAAGGAAAGACGAAGTTGCCTGTGGTCCTTACTGAGTGGAAACAGCATTTTGCATTTTGTAACTCAATCCAGGTATCGGAATATTTTATTTTATTTTATTTTATTTTTTCATTTTTTTAATCTTTTTGTCTTTTTGCCATTTCTTTGGGCCGCTCCCGCGGCATATGGAGGTTCCCAGGCTAGGGGTCTAACCGGAGCTGTAGCGGCCGGCCTACGCCAGAGCCACAGCAACGCGGGATCCGAGCCGCGTCTGCAACCTACACCACAGCTCACAGCAACGCTCGATCCTTAACCCACTGAGCAAGGGCAGGGACCGAACCCGCAACCTCATGGTTCCTAGTCAGATTTGTTAACCACTGCGCCACAACGGGAACTCCTGGAATATTTTAAATATTACCTGAAATAGATCTCAAAGAGACTCCCTCCAGGAAGTGTCTTGGAAACAAAAAAATCCAACTTTTTTTTTTTTTTTTTTTTTTTAAAGGCTAATGTGAGAATTCTCAGGGGAAATATCTGTCCTGGCAGAGAGTCTCCTTCTGACTTGGCCGCGTTATCTGAGGCTGCATGCGTTCTCAGAGGCCCTCCCACCACGAAGGGGTGCCTGCCCTGAAGCTGGAGCCACAGGACACCATGCTGCCTTGGCTGTGGCGGGAAAGGCACACAAGGTCATAGGTGGGGATGTGGGCCTTGAATGGGCTGAGCTGTAAGGAAGCTTATTATCCAGTTTATTACCATTTGCATGTGGAATAAATCACTAATTTGCTAAAAAAATATCTCGAGGTCACTGGCCACCATGTGATCATCTGTGATAAAAATCGGAACAGGGAAAAGTTCTTGCAGTTTGTTAACTGTGGCTTTGCTTCCCTGGAGGAGCACGCAGACAGGTGTCTGACGGCAACAGCCAACACTCACTGTGGCCGATGGCAGGGTCCTGTGAACCCACGTGTGTCAGCTCGTATGTTACTCACGGGCAGGTCTGCCATCAGCCCTTCATGCTTGAGAGCAAACCACATCACAGAAAGATAAGCAAGTACATCCCTAAACCACACAGCTGACATGGAGGGAGTGGCTGTGCTCCCCCAGCCCATGTAAAAGAGAAGCTGAAGAGAGTTCATTTTCCACCAGGCTGCTGGGAGGCTCCAGTTAAAGGTCAAGTTCACCTACAGCCATTGTTGAAATGTTGACAGATGTACGTGCAGCCTTACTTTACCTCATCTACACTTGATGTTGTTTTATATTTTGTTTCCTGTGTGTCTTATTGTAAGCTAACTCAAGCCTTATGAGCAAGGCATACATATATACATATATATATTTCTATCTACTCAAATATATATTATATAATATGCATTGTGTATCTAACATATATTACACTTTAAGTGTTATACGTATACTTAAATGTTCCTACTATGAATACTTTCCCCTTTAACATGAACCATGGCCAATTCTAGCTCCACTGTTTGAGCAATGAACTAGTAATTTTCCATAAGATTTTGCCCTTCCCTTCAATGGCTTAGGCATGTAAAGTGTTGTGACATGAAGCATCAAGGTCACGTTCCCATGACCCTATGACCCCGTGGAGTTGTACCAGTGTTCATCCAAGGTGACAGGTCCTTGTACCTCTGTCCTGACTTTTGAGATGTGGGTCACACCTGGAAGGAAGCACAGCTGCTCTGGAAAGAGTGGGGTGCCCTCTTTTGGAGACTCCCTCCTTTGTGGGTATAATTAGGAAGACCTAAGGCTTCCGCTCACCTCAGCTGAATTACCTGCCCTTGTTTCAGCCCTGTGACCAGCTCTGCAGGGTGGTGGGTGAACTTCGCCCTCTATCCTGACTGGATTTCCAGTGACAAGGATACCTTGTGCCGAGGGTGTGGGTGTGGGTGTGAAGCTCAAAAGAAGCTCAGTAACTATCCAGTTGCCAAACACCCTGGTTTCCCAAAGCCCGAGGCCTAAAATATTTTTTTCCTCTTTGGCTAACTGGGTAGCCAGTCTGGAGTATGATTGCCTGCAGCCAGAAAAGAAAAGATAGAAAGAGATTTACAAGTGTGCTCTAATGAATCCTCCTTCTGTGAAAACTTCCCATGAAATGAAAAAGTAAATAAAACATCTGAGTGTGTTGCTAAGCAACTGCCTCTGGCCTCCACCAGACATGGGGAGACTTCCCTGGTTTGAGTTGTGCAACTCAGGGTTTCAGGCAGGCAGTGAGTGAGTCAGAGACCCGGGCACCTGTGCTGCGGTCAGGGTGATCTTGAGCTCCCCGAATGTTCCAGTTCAGTCCCCACTCGGGACCCCCAGCAGAACTCTCACAAAGCAGCTCTCTGACTACCACCAAGACCCTGGGTCCATGTGTCCTACAGACATGGGTCAGGGAAGGACTGATGGCCCACATCCCTCACATACCCCGATTCTCCCAACACAGGGACAAAATGACACGAGGAGCATCATCAAATGGCCGCTGATGACTTAATCACGAAAGCGTGGTTTCTTCTTATACTTGGGAAATTTCTGTCCAGCCAGGAAAAGACTTTTTTGTAAAGAGGGAGGGGGCTGCTGATTTTACTAGAGTGACATTCCTGTAACACTTGAGAATTTTAAAAGAATTCTCATATATTTCCTCCAAGATTACACAGTCTAGTTTGATAGCCAAGATTATGTTCCCTTCATTTCTCCTCATCACTCCGCACCTCTAGACCGGGTGGCTCTGGGCCCCAGGAAAGCACGAGGAGTGCGAGGTTATGAAGTTCAAAGGCAGATGCCTGACGGCTCATGGCCCTGTGTCTGTATGAGTCAGGATTACAGAGCACAGATCAGTGACATCCAGGAGGCGTCCTGGCCACCCTCACTCATGGTCACACTTCCCCTGTGCTGTGACTCAGCAGTGTCAGCTGGACACGCCCTGAAGGTGCCGACTAGGGAACTGCCCCCTGTTCACGCTGATGGGCTGAGAGCTTGGCACGTGAGAGGTACCTTCGCTCAGCAGGTATCTGAGCCTCTCTTAATGATCAAGGCCCTGTGAAGACACAAAGACTCGACAGGCAGAAGTTGGCTCGTGGCATAAAAGACAAATCTAACTCTGTGACATGATTGAAATTTTGCATTTCCATTGGTTTTTGAATTCAACTCTAGCTAATAAAAAAAATTCTCCAAATTGAATATCTGATTGAGAAGGTTAAAGAGGGCTGCCTTTGAAAGTACTTCAGGAATTATACAATGTTGATAATTTAAGGAAAAAGCTTACAATAGATCTTTTTCATGTTATATCATAGAAGTGTTATATACACGCATATATATACACATACACACACACACACACACATATATAGTGTGTGTGTGTATCTGATGGTGAAAGAATGGCTGACATTGTTATGAATAATCCTAAAGGCAGTTAACCTGGAGAATAATCATAAAGATGATGCTTGCTTTAAAAACAAGTAAGTTTAGTAAAAAAAAATCTAAAACTTACTTCTATTCATATATAGAACCTAAAAGTGGACATTTCTATTTTGTCATTTTCTTTTACATGTTTATATACAAGTGTACTTGGAACATGGGACTAAAGACACCTTTCTTTTAGAAGTTTAGAGGCAGATTTAATCTTTCTTTTTTTAAAAAAATTTTTATGGTTGCACCTGCAACATACAGAAGTTCCCAGGTTAGGAGCTGAATCACAGCTGCAGCGGCCAGCCAACACCACAGCCACAGCAACACCAAATCCTACACTAAAGCTCATTGCAGAGCACAGATCAATGGCATCCAGAAGGCATCCTGGCCACCCCCACTCATGGTCACACTTCCCCTGTGCTGTGACTCAGCAGTGTCAGCTCATGGCAAATGCTGGATATTCGAACCCACTGAGCGAGCGCAGGGATCGACCCCTCGTCCTCATAGATATTAGTTGCATTCTTTTTTTTTTTTTTTTTTTCGTCTTTTTGTCATTTCTAGGGCTACTTCTGTGGCATATGGAGGTTCTCAGGCTAGGGGTCTAATCGGAGCTGTAGCTGCTGGCCTACGCCAGAGCCACAGCAACATGGGATCCGAGCCGCGTCTGCAACCTACGCCACAGCTCACGGCAATGCTGGATCCTTAACCCACTGAGCAAGGCCAGGGATCGAACCCGAAACCTCATGGTTCCTAGTCAGATTTGTTAACCACTGAGCCATTGCGGGAACTCCAAATTGCATTCTTAATCTGCTGAGCCACAATGGGAACTCTGGGGCAGATTTAATCTTAAAGTCATAGACACTCAGGCCTTCCATTCAAATTCACAGACTGGGCCTCCCTCTCTATTCTGAAGACCACATGTGTTCTCTGAGCCAGGGCGCTGCCCTCTCCTTCTTCCTCTCTTCCTAAGGCGTGGAAGGCCCACTACCCAGAGGCACTGGACTGTGTTCCGGCCCCAAGAAAATCCCTATGGAAATCCACGGGAAGCAGGTAGAAAGAGGGAAAGAGTCGTGAGTTCCTTTCGTGCTCGCCCATCTGATTTTCATCCGCTGAGCTTCTACGTCTCCTCTGTGGGCCTTTGGCTTACACTGATTTTCATGGAAGCTTAAGATACTGAAAAAGTGAGCAGCGGAACTCCTGTAACCGAGCATACCTGCCTAAGTGGGATGGATGAATAGAGAAGGCAAGGTGTTTTCAGAAAGAGCAGGTAAATCAGGAACAAAACACTGGGGTGGGTTTTCCCACCTGAAACATGAAGTGTAAAGAAACCCTTTCCAGGAGTTCCTGTTGTGGCGCAGTGGTTAACGAATCCGACTAGGAACCATGAGGTTGCGGGTTCGGTCCCTGCCCTTGCTCAGTGGGTTAACGATCCGGCGTTGCCGTGAGCTGTGGTGTAGGTTGCAGACGCGGCTCGGATCCTGCGTTGCTGTGGCTCTGGCGTAGGCCGGTGGCTGCAGCTCCGATTCATCCCCTAGCCTGGGAACCTCCATATGCCTCGGGAGCGGCCCAAGAAATAGCAACAACAACAACAACAACAACAAAAGACAAAAGACAAAAAAAAAAAAAAAAAAAAAAAAAAAAAAAAGAAACCCTTTCCAGAACCAAGTAGAGACCAGGCTGGGCAGGTGGTGCAGAGGCCTGTTTCCTGGAGGGACAGACTGGCAGGCTGGGCTTATCTTAGCAGCCAGAGAACTGGTCCCTCTCCTCTGATAAACTTACTAGTGCTCAGGGCTGGCCTCCAGGCCTTGCACCCCAGAAATACGTGGTGCACAGAGCGCATGGGCAGACCCCGAGTCCCTGTCTGGCCTGGGCTGTGGGCTAGTCATCCAGGGTCCCTGTTAGGTGGCAGAGGTGGGACCCAATGGCACTGACGCAGAATCAGTGGGAGTGGCCCATTCACTCCAGAGTGGGAAGCAACTTCTGTCCCCAGGACAACGAAAAGTAAACTTTTACAAAAAGCACTTATTTCCCAACACCTCCTGAGTCACCTCTTGTAATGAAACAATCACAGTATCTAGGCTCTGGGACCGTTTCCTTCCTTATTGGTGATTTTTTACAGGCACCACAGGGTCTTCCAATGCCCGCATTTAAATGATCAAATAGATGATTACAGAAATAGCAGAAAGCCAGGAAAAATCTGCAAAATCTCCTGTCTCTGTGTACAAAAAGGCATGGAAAACAAAAACGAAAACTAAATGGGGAAAGATACCAGGGGTGGCCGCGGTGGTCAGTGGTGGGAGAATGGACAGATGTTCTCAAGAGGCTGACGGAGGGGGCCTGGCCCCACGTTCATGTTCCTAGACCATCTGCGTTTTATACTGAGAACAGGTTCCTAGATCACTCGTGCAGTTAAACAGTCAAGGCTTTCTTCGAATGGGAGTGTGTCTGCACATGATTCTCAAGGGAAATCACGCTTCTGATTTGTTATGTTACATACCAAACACGTCACTGTCCTCTGAGGCCTCCTGGGAAAGGTCACGCAGGCTTTTCTTTTTTTCAGATTCTCCTCTGTAGCCTTCACTATCCTGGAAAAAACAACACAAAGCCCTTTTTTAACCTAGTGTTTTACCCACAAAGTACTTTAATGTAGTTCTCTCCTGACAAAATTCAAAGCTGATAATCACATCCTCATATTGTCCTCAAGGTACGAGATGGATCTCGATGCAGGCAGGTTTTCTTCGGAGGCTTCTGAATGCTGGCTTGGTTTCTCTGCCTGAACCCACAAGCATTCTCCTGCTCCCTGGATGTATTTTCATACAAAAGACATTGAAACCATTAAAACAAACAGGGTAAATATCAGCCCCGAATTTCAGAAGTGTGCCCACTTGGTGATCATTTGGGGCTTTGAGTGAAAACCTTCGATGGAGCTGACACTGAACCTGCCCCTCACCCCGAATTCCAACTCTGCTGCCAACAGCCCGGCTGGGCAGGACAGCAGAGGGAGAGCTGGTCTTCAGGGGCAGGGAGGGTGCTATCGCCCTTGGCCACAGCCCTGGACCAGGCACCCACCTCCGTCGGCTCTTGAGGAATCTGTGCCCTTAGATGCCGAGTTCTTTCACTCCATCCTAACTCCTTTTTGCTCTTTTACAGAGGCCCAGGGTGTGCATTCTGAGTTTAAAATTTTAAGTGCAGAGTGTATATGTCATTCGTTTCTTTTTTTTTTTTTTTGTCTTTTTAGGGCCACACCCATGGCATATGGAGGTTCCCAGCCTGGGGTCTAATCAGAGCTACAGCTGCCAGTCTTAGCCACAGCCACAGCAATGCCAGATCCGAGCTGCATCGGCGACCTACACCACAGCTCATGGCAACGCCGGATCCTCATCCCACTGAGTGAGGCCAGGAATCAAACCTGCAACCTCAAGGTTCTTAGTCGGATTCGTTTCTGCTGTGCCATGATGAGAACTCCAGTTTCTTCCTATTTTTAAACCAATTTTCTTTCATTATTTTCACATGGATTGCTTGCACTTGACCCCAAATTCAAAGGTGCCGAATGGGTCATGGTGCAAATAACGGGGCTCCCCAGGCACCCCCTGCCTGACCACCTCCCTGTGAAAGTGCTTCCAGGATCTGTGTCCTTTCAGGACACGGGTGCATTTGGGCACCTGCCCCAGTTCATAGCCTTCTTCCTCCTTTTGGTCTTTAGAGAAATGCCATCATACTCTGGACTCTGTTCTGTTTGTCCCTTCCCCAGGGGTCCTGGGGATTACGTCCACCCATACACACCGCACTGCCCTCGCCACCACTAGCCTGCAGAGACCTAGGCCTTGGCCATTGTCCGAGGGGACTGGGCTCGGCCAAGGGCCTGGGACCTGCTGACTCGTTTTCAGCATGACTGACGCGCTGCTTTTCATTCTTGTTTGCTTACTCAGGTCAGACAAGATGCATCTCGGAAGGTGAATGAATCAAGCCTTAATCTTTTTTTTTTTTTTTTTTGTCTTTTATCTTTTTGTTGTTGTTGTTGCTATTTCTTGGGCCGCTCCCGCGGCATATGGAGGTTCCCAGGCTAGGGGTCTAATTGGAGCTGTAGCCACCAGCCTACGCCAGAGCCACAGCAACGTGGGATCCGAGCCGCGTCTGCAACCTACACCACAGCTCACGGCAACGCCGGATCATTAACCCACTGAGCAAGGGCAGGGACCGAACCCGCAACCTCATGGTTCCTAGTCGGATTCGTTAACCACTGCGCCACGACAGGAACTCCCAAGCCTTAATCTTTTAAAGCCGGTGCCCAACATGGCCTTGGGCCGAATGGCACAGGAGGGGCTGCCTCTTTGACACACTTGCCCCACCTCACACGCTGGCCTCCAAACTTACTTTGCATCACTTCTTTTCAGACCCATCTCTCAGCCTGGATGGCACACCTTCTCCTGACCTGGGGGTACAGGCAGAGGGCAGAGCCTCTGGAAACCCTGATGTCACTCCATCCCCGTGGCTTCCCTGATCCCAGCCCCCTTCCTGTGTGCACCCTTCCTGTAGACCTCAGCTGGCCTCTGCTGCAGATTCGGTCACAAAGCCCTGTCTGTTTCTCCCTTTGTTTCCCCACTATACTGCAAACTTTTCAAGAAAGGGGTCCTTGCCTGATAAATCTTTCTATCCCCAAACCTAGCACAGTGCTTGGCACCCAGCAAGGGCTGGAAAGACAACTTCAATTTTATGTTGTTTAAGAATAGTTTAGGGAGTTCTCGTTGTGGCTCAGCGGAAGCAAACCCGACTAGTATCCACGAGAATTCGGGTTCTATCCCTGGCCTCAATCAGTGGGTTAAGAATCTGGCATTGCCACGAAAGCAAAAAAAGCAAAAAACCAAAACCAACCAACCAAACAAAAACCCAGTTTAAAATGGCTAATTTCTGTTTCAGCAGAGGGAGCCAAAGGTGGCTTAACATATATTTTTCCATGTCTCTCTAATTTTAGAGGAGACTAGAGCTTGGAACTGAAAAGATCTCTTGATAGAGCCTTTCATCAACTATACATTTCCCATCTCCCTTCTATGCTGACATCAACATCATATCCTTTATAGAATAATAAGTATTACTGAAGTAATTAATTAAATACAAGTTAGCTACCCTGGTAAGGCACTGTGGATGTTTTTCATGTTTTAACATCTCTTATAGATCCACAGCCCCTTCCTATTAGAACTGGCAGTGAAATAATGTTGAATGTCAGAGATGATAGTGTTTCAGGTTCAGACTAAAAGTTTGATTTTTAAAGCAAATCGCTTGGCTCCCAGTGAGTGGAGGTGGCTAACGTGGTCCCACAGCTTTCCCCTTTCCGTTGCTGAGGCTGGCGTGGCCGCGTGGTGAGGAGACGCTGCTCTCACACCCATGCCTTATGCAGCCTTCTGTGCTCTAGCAACAGAACAGCCTGTCATGAAAGCGGTCACAGCTGCAGCCCCGAGCAGAGATACAGGCAGAACCGCACACCCCACCTCCTCCCATCTTCTCCTCTCAGTACCAACCTCTGCAGGAGTAAACATCTCTCTTCCATACTGTGGTGCACACATGGGTGTGTGGAAAGTACATGTTGCCCTGGGAAGTTTACTGACTAATTTCTGCCCAAATGAAAAACTTGTTTCTGAGATCTGACACTGTCACTAATCCACGAATATAAAAATTATCCTTATGAGTAACACGATTTCGATAAGCAAAATGTCCGCAAGCAACACAAACACAATCGAGGTGATGTGTGTCAGAGATAATGGAATTTTCATGAGAAAGAAATAAGAGCTTCCTGTAAATGATAAAAGGTCCTAGAATGCTCAGACACACAAGGGGGTCAGGCCCATAACCTGGAACCTCCCAGGGTGGCCTTGTCCCTGTGCGTCCTGGCAAATTGTGCTGCACTGCAAGTGTCTCCATACCTTTCAAGCCACTGTGATTTCTTCATAATGTTTGGGCCAGTTTTCCCTCCCCCCAGCCTGAATATGTAAGAATCCACTTACTTTTCCCAGTGAGTTTTAGGAGAAAATACAAGCCAAACTCCATGTCAATTTTAAAATATTTCTAAGTAGAAGTGAGATTCCTCTGTCAACAACATCAGCACAGCACTCATAATTTAAGGCATTTGTCACACTTCTAACACTTAATTTTTTGGGTAAGAAAAGTCCATTTCTGTGTCATTAAAACATCTTTTGGACAATGCATTGTCTGTGAAATGGGCGAAGCCCCTAGAGTCTGGTGTTCCCTGTCATTTTCTGGAAGTGGAGGGAAGCCCTGGCCCCGTCCACTCCTTTGCAGTGAGAAGGAGTCTTGTCTCCTGCTTGGTCTCCAGGCAGCTGAGCCGACCAAGGCGCTGACTTCAATGGGAAAGCAGGGGATGGGATTTCCTGGTCTCCACTGTTGGGATGGCTTATAAAAGTCTTTAAATGAAGGACTGGATGTTTCTTGCAGTTCCTAAGGGAACATGGGCTTTCAAACTTCTCCTCCTGACAGGGTTAGGGGTCACACCTGTCATGCAAGCACAGGTGCTCAGAGCGCCCCCAACAGCGGGCAGCATATCCAGTCACTGCTCAGGTTTAGATCCGTCAAAGCCAGAGGGAGCGCCTGCTGCATCAGAAAAGTTCTCGTTCTGAGTGAGGAGATGCTTCTGTTAGATTTGAAAGAGGTCTAATTAGGCCAAAACCAAGATTCCCAAACTAGACTTAAAATAGCCTTGGGGAGAGGTTTATTTTTTCTTTTATTGTTGTTGTTGTTTTTAATGGATGTGCCCATGGCATAAGGAAGTTCCTGGGCCAAGGATTGAGTCCAAGCTGCAAAGCCAAATCCTTTAACCCACTGTGCTGGGCCAGGGATTGAACCCACACCTCTTCAGCAGGATTCTTAACCCACAGCACCACAGTGGAAACTCCGAGTTTTTGGTTTTTTAAACAAAACTCATTTGTTTCTAGGGCCTCTGTCTCCTGATTGGATGACTTCACCATAGTGGCTGAGCAGCCCGTGGAAGGAAACTTCTTATTCCTCAGTGGCCTCAAACTCTGCAGTTCACACCAAACTCCACTCCCTGACATGGGTGAAATTGAGTTCCTTCAAAGCTTGGACCACGCCCTACCCCTGGTACCTGGGAATGCTGATCTTATTTGGAAATGAGGGTCAGTGCAGATGTAACTAGTTAAGACCAGCAGGGGTCCACTTCCTTTGACAGTGGGTGTATGACCCTCTTGGAAGAAGAGGAAAGTGAGACATAGGGACTCAGATACACACGAGAGGCCAGGTGACAATGGGAACGGAGGCTGGGGTGACAAGCCAGGAAGGCCCAAGACTGCAGGAAGCTCCAGGTTCGGGGGGGTGGGGTGGTGGCGGGGGAGGTTGCACAGATTCTCCCCACCCCCCACCCTCAGAAGGATCCACCCCTGCCGACGCCCTCATTCTGGACTCCTAGCCGGCAGACAGCATGACAGTAGACTCCTGCGGTTTTTAGTACCAGTTTGGGGAACTTTGTAGCAGAGGCTACAGGAAATAATGACATGCCCCATTGTGTGTGGGTGTGTGGTACAAACAGCTGTGGGTATAACACATCCAGTGAAAAATGGAGAAAGAAAAAAAATGTGTATTTTGGTACCAAGGACTTTCCAGTCTCCTGATCTATTAGAAACCACAAAGGTTTCACTTGTTCTGTGAATAAAACCTGGGGAAAAACACCTCAACTGGCCTTGGCTTCTAAACTTTACACAGCGAAGCTTTCCTGGGGGTCAGTGCGGGGCTGTGCCAGACCGTGTGCCAGGCGGGGGAGGGGAGAAGGGACCCTGGGAACACGTGAGCGACCTTCTCAACCACCAGGAAGAGCAATTCAGTGAGGCCACCGCCAGACCAAGCTGGAGAAGCAAAGGATGAAAGCGAGGTGAAACCAGCCAAGCCTTTGTCCACCTGCCAGGACACAGCTGTAGCATCGGCGTTTATCTTCAAGGTCTCACCTGAGCAGCTAGGAGGTGTTTTCTAACCATCTTGTCAATCATCTGGCATCAGACCCGCCATTCAGGTGCAGTGCTGCCATTTTTAGAGATTTTCTTCTACTTAGTATAGCTATTTACACGCATATATAGTCACACACGATTACAGGTGAATTGTTTTTTCTTTTTACACCTGTATCTGTGGCATATGGAGGTTCCCAGGCTAGGGGTTGAATTGGAGCTGCAGCTGCCAGCCTATGTCACAGTCATAGAAACTCAGATCTGAGCCACATCTGTGACCTACACCACAGCTCACAGCAACGCTGGATACCCGACCCACTGAGTGAGGCCAGGGATTGAACCCGCATCCTCACAGACACTGTGTTGGGTTCTTAACCCGCTGAGCTGAGCCACAGCGGAAACTCCTGAAAATGCTTTTAATCAGCTTTGCTTTTTTAAAAGACTTGAGGTAGCAATTTTAGGAGGAATGACCCAGAGGAGAAGTTTCTACTCACTGTAGAAATTTCTGAAAAATAACAAGAAAGCTCTGGGAGAGTTAAAAAAACAAACAAAAAACCACCACAGTCACATTTTTTAAAAAAAATCTAAAAAGGTTACAAAAGTTCTGATTCAAATTGAAAAATACATCTCAGGAGAGGAAAGGTGTTGAAACATTTACAAAGTAGCACAAGTTTTTAAACTGAAAACCCAGTTACATGCTAGACTTTGAGACACAGTTCAGCACTGTCTGCCTAAAAAAAGAAGTGAGAATTGATTCTGAGAAATTTGCAACACTTAAAAAAAAAAAAAAAAAAAAAAAAGAAAGAGGAGTTCCCTTCGTGGCTCAGCGGAAACAAATCTGACTAGCATCTGTGAGGACACGGGTTCGATCCCGGGCCTCGCTCAGTGGGTTAAGGATCCAGTATAGCCTTGAGCTGTGGTGTAAGTCACATCCATGGCTTGGATCTTGCATGCTGTGGCTGTGGTGTACGCCAGTGTCTATAGCTCTGATTAGAGAACCCCTAGCCTGGGAACCCTCATATGCCACAGGTGCAGCCCAAAAAAGAAATTTCATGAGATGCCATAAAACAAGCAGAGCATCACAGATGTAGACACAGGGAGGGTCTGGGTCTATGTCCTCAGGTCTGTTTCCACTCCCTCACCGAGTCCCATGTGAACCTTGGAGCAGGAGCTGAGGATGAGAAGAGGAACAGTACAGAGCAAGTCACATTGTTTAATTCCTAGGCTATTTAGCAAGCTAAATGGCAAGGGTTGGCACATGTTCCTTCTGCATCTTATGCTTGACCGGTGTTATCTTGAAAGGAGAAAAAGAGAGATGCAGCGGGGATTTCATCACAGTTTCTCCAGGACCACGCTCCTTCATCACACTTTGCACACACATTTCAGCCTCATGGCCTCGCCTTACAGAACACAGGCTGACTGGATGCACAGTGATGTGGGTACCAGTCCCCGCCCAGCCCTATAACCCTCATCTAGGTCCTATGTGAGTCTGGCCTGTGCTTCTCAGGGAACACTCGTATCTTTGACCTTAGGTCACCATGGAGGAGACGTTACTAAAGGACAGACATTGGTTTTCCTTTACCTTTTGCCATATTCACTTTAGCCGATAGATTTAATCCACACAGACATTTGCTGAAAACAGTTTGAGGGCATAGAATTAGTGACGTACATAGGCTGTTGTACCAAGTTGCTATTTGACTTTTTTTTTTTTTTTGCTTTTTAGGGCCGCACCCCGCAGCATATGGAGGTTCCCAGGCGAGGGGTTGAATCGGAGCTACAGCTGCTGGCCTACACCACAGCCATAGCAACACAGGATTCAAGCCACATCTGCGACCTACAGCACAGCTCGCGGCAACATTGGTTTCTTAACCCACTGAACGAGGCCAGGGATCGAACCTGCAACCTCATAGTTCCTAGTCGGATTCGTTTCTATTGCGCCGCGAGAACTCCTTTTTTCTTTCTTTTTTTTTTTACTTTTAGGGCTGCACCTGAGGCATATGGAAGTTCCCAGGCTAGGAGTAAAATTGGATCTGCAGCTGCCTGCCTACACCACAGCCACAACAACGCCAGATCCTTAACCCACTGAGTGAGACCAGGGATCGAACCCAAGTCCTTGGGGACACTAGTTGGGTTCCCTAACATTGAGCCATGATGGGAATTCCCCAAGTCGCTATTTGCACAAAAGCTGAAGATTGGGTCTCTGAGGCCCATTTCCCAGACTGCAATCCAGCTCTCCCACTTGCAAGACAGGTAACTTTGGGAAAACAACTGAAATTCCCTCTGCTTTGTCTGCTTGAGAATGAAATGAATGTCAGAACTCAGAGTTTTCTCACTGCCTGATCAGGCAATTCCTGTGAATTGAGGATATTTTTAATATTCTGGTTTCATCAGAGGAAAGGTAAAGAGATTTCGTGTAATGCTGGGGTGATGATTCTGAGCAAGTGACAGAAAGTGATGGCAACAAGCAAGCATCTTCATGCAGCTTCTGCTGGAGCCGCTGAGGTGACACACACTTTGTGACACGGGCCTCCTTCCCACTCATTTCTCCCTGGAGATGTCAACCCAGTGCCAGCATCAGAAGGTGGGTTGTCTTGCGGAGGCAGGGCGCCCTGACGGGAACCCGCTGCATGGCATCCTGGGTGGCTGGGTTCCAGGAGGGCCGCCCTCGGTCGCCCCTGAGCTCCTGGCCCCACCCGGGACTTCCTGCAGCAGCATGTACTCAGCCGCTGGGGTTGTCAGGGCCCTTGTTTATCGGCCTTTAGGGAACGTGGCTCTGCCAGCAGAGAGATGAGCCACTGGGAGATCGGACCTTCCAGCAACACTGCGTTCTCAAGAACTGTGGAATCTCTCTACGGGGAACTCTCTCTCTTTCTTTTAAGAAGCAAAACCTTCCTGGAGCTCCTGCTGTGGAGCAGTGGGTTAAGAACCCTACTACAGAGGCTTGGATGGTTGCAGAGGTGCAGGTTGGATCCCTGGCCCTGCACAGTGGGTTAAAGGATCTGGCAGATCTGGTGTTGCCACAGTTGCGGCTTGGATTCCATTCCTGGCCCTATATGTGGTGGGTGTGGCCATTAAAAAAAAAGAAGAAGAGAAGCAAAACATTCCTTTCACACCAGAATCAATTTGGGTGTGTACAGGCCCGCCGTGTACACATTTAGCTTACATTCCTACGGCATCGTTCCCCAAGTAAATCTCAGCCGCCACCGAAATAGAAGAGGAGAAGCGATGAGAGAACCCTGGCCAGCCAGACAGCTCAGCCTAGAGTGCAGCCACTTTGTGTGGAGTGAGCATGCATCCTACTGGTGTTTTATGTGGGGGGAAATCCTCCCTGGTGTTCCCTGGTGGCCCAGTGGTTAAAGACCGGGTGTGGTCACTCCTGTGGCACAGATTCCATCTCTGGCCCAGGAACTTCCACATGCTATGGGTGCACCCGAAAAACAAATACATAAATAAAACAGGAAAAAAAAAATCCTCCTATGTGTTCTTGTTATTTAAATCTGTTGATAAACTTTGTTTGAAACCATTATAGTATTAAAAGTATCAGCACCAGAAAAATCAAGCGTGTGTACGTGTACCCGTGTGTGCTTGTGTGTATGTGCCTGTGTATGTGTGGGTAAGTGTGTATTGTGTAATAAAATACTTCTTATTACTTGGCACTTATTACTCAGTGTTTGGGGTTCGTTTCTTAATTTTTTTCATTACTCAATGAATTTATTACATTTATAGTTGTACAATGATCATCACAATCCAATTTTATAGGATTTCCATCCCACAATTGGGGTTTGTTTCTTAAAATAAACAAGACTCACAGTCTTATTCTTGCTCAAGGCTGGATTTGGACAAGTAATACAAGATACTAGCAAAACACTGAAAGCTGATGGGATCAAAGTAAAGAATATGAAGAAAAATAAAAACCAGTGTCATATAAACTGGCTCATCTCAAAGGCATGACTCTTTTTATGCAGAATCAAAGCTGGATGGGGGTATTCATGCAAAGGGTGACTTTAGACCGTCTAGACCAGGGTTTCTGGGGAGGCATTCCTGGTATTGGGAGCTGGATAAGCCTCCTTGGGGGGGGGGGTGTTTAGCTGCCTCTTTGGCTTCTACCCATGAGATGCAAGGAGCCTCTGCAGCTGTGACAACAAGAAGTGTTTCCAGACATTGCCCAGTGTCCTGAGGGAGAGGGGGCCCATGGTTGAGAACCTCTGGTCTAGATGAAGAGAAAAAACAGAGGGAGTAGAAACCATGAATCTATTTCCTAAAATCATGGTGATAAGTTTTTCATAAAGCTACATTTTGAATCATCAAAATCCTACTTTTAAAGGGAAATCTGAGAGCAGAGACCACATGACAAGGATTAGAGACCAAAGGTGAGAAGTAGATTCAGTTTAGTCATCAAAGCAAATGTTGCCTAAGTGATGGTTTCTTAGATGTGACATTAAAAGCACAAGCAATGAAAGAAATAATGGATAAACCAGACTTTGTCAAAGTTTAAAACTTCTGTGCTGCAAACAGTACCATCAAGAGAGTGAAACAACAATCCAAAGAATGGGAGCAAATTTTTGGAAATCATTTATCTGAAGAGTAAATTTTTGGAAATCATTTATCGTGGCACAGTGGTTAATGAATCGGACTAGGAACCATGAGGTTGCGGATTTGATCCCTGCCCTTGCTCAGTGGGTTAATGATCTGGCATTGCCGTAAGCTGTGGTGTAGGTTGCAGACGTGGTTCTGATCCCGAGTTGCTGTGGCTCTGGCATAGGCTGGCAGCTACAGCTCTGATTAGACCCCTAGCCTAGGAACCTCCATATGCCGTGGGAGCAGCCCAAGAAATGGCAAAAAGACAAAAAAAAAAAAAAAAAGAGTCTAGTGTCTGGAATATACAAAGAGTTCCTAGAACTCAACAACAAAAAGAGAAACCACCCAATTTTAAAAAATGGGTAAAGGATCTGAATAGACATTTCTAGAAAGAAGGCATACAAATGGCCGAGAAGCACATAAAAAGATGCTCAACATCACTATCCACTAAGGAAGTGCAAATCAAAACCACATGATATGGCTTCACACCCACTAGAATGAATACAATCAAAAAGACTGACAACGGTAATTGCAGGTGAGGATGTGGAGATATCAAAACCCTCCTACATGTTAATAAAATGTTACAACCACTGTGGAAAAGAGTTTGATGGTCCCTCAAACACTAAGTCACCATTTGACTTAGCAGATGATCCTCATCTGCTAAGAGGAATGATAACATATGCTCACATAAAAACTTGTCCGTGAGGTTTTTTTCTTTTTGTCTTTTATTTTAGGGCCACACCCAGCATATGGAGGTTCCCAGGCTAGGGGTCTAATCGGAGCTGTAGCCATCAGCCACAGTCACAGCCACATCAGATCTGAGCTGAATCTGCAGCCTACACCACAGCTCACGGCAACACCAGATCCTCAACCCACTGATCGAGGACAAGGATCGAACCCGCAACCTCATGGTTCCTAATCAGATTCGTTTCCGCTGCACCATGATGGGAACTCCATGAGTTTTTCTTTACAGCAGTATTATTTATAATAGCCCAATGATGGAAATAACCCAACTACCCATCAGTGAATAAATGGATACACAAAATGTGGTACATCATGCAAAGGGTTATTTGGTCTTGAAAAGGAATGGTGCACTGACACAGGCTCAACATGGACAAACATTGAAAACATAGTACGTGAAAGAAACTGGACAGAAAAGGCCACATACGGAGTTCCCATTGTGGCTCAGCTATAACCCAACTAGTACGCATGAGGATGGGGTTCGAACCCTAGCCTCGCTCAATGGGTTAAAGATTCGGCATTGCTGTGAGCTCTAGCATAGGTCGAAAATTCGACTAGGATCTGGCATTGTTGCAGCTGTGGTGTAGGCCAACAGCTGCAGCTTCGATTCCATCCCTAGCCTGGGAACTTCCATATGCAGCGGGTGCGGCCCTAAAAAGACAAAAATAAAGAAAAGAAGGAGTTCCCATCGTAGTGCAGCGGAAATGAATCCAACTAGGAACCGTGAGGTTGCGGGTTTGATCCCGGGCCTCGCTCAGTGGGTTAAGGATCCGGTGCTGCCGTGAGCTGTGGTGTAGGTGGCAGACGAAGTTCGCATCTGCCGTTGCTGTGACTGTGGTGTGGGCTGGCGGCTATAGCTCCAATTAGACCCCTAGCCTGGGAGCCTCACTATGTAGTGGGTGCAGCCCTAAAAAGACAATAAGACAAAAAAATAAAAATTAAAAAAAAAAGAAAAGAAAAGGCCACATATGATATGATTACATTCATATAGGGAATGTCCAGAATTGGGAGATCCAGAGACAGAAAGCAAATTGAAGGTTGCTTGGGGGTGGGGGCTGGGAACCTGGGAAGGGAGGGGACAGGTCAAAAGTTTAAGTTCCTTTCTGAGGGGATGAAATGTTCTGAATGAAATGCAGAAAGTCAAATGTCGTGTTGTTGCCACATAGCTATGACTACACTTTAAAAAGCCCCGAATTGTATCTGTTATGTGGGTGAATAATATGGTATATGAATCACATCTGAATAAAGATATCTAAACAATCATAAATGCTTACTTTGCAGATAGCCAAGAGGAAGTGACATAGCTTTACTAAAAGGTATCTGGAACTAGATGTTTGTGGTACCTATGAAGTCATTATCTTGGATTAGGAGATGGTCCTCTGACTACTTAAGTTTCAAAGCCACACTCCCTGGAAGACCATTTTGTAGTGTAATTAAGATTGCAGTGTTCTTTTGGGAGTTCCCGTCGTGGCGCAGTGCTTAACGAATCCGACTAGGAACCACGAGGTTGTGGGTTCCATCTCTGGCCTTGCTCAGTGGGTTAAGGATCCGTTGTTGCCATGAGCTGTGGTGTAGGTCGAAGACGCAGCTTGGATCCCGCATTGCTGTGGCTGTGGTGTAGGCCGGTGGCTACAGCTCCGATTCGACCCCTAGCCTGGGAACCTCCATATGCCATGGAGCGGCCCAAGAAATGGCAAAAAGACAATAAAATAAAATAAAATAAAATAAAATAAAAATATAAAAAACAGATTGCAGTGTTCTTTAAATAATGAATGCAAAGAAACACGCTCACAACTTTATTTAAACACCGGCTTGTAGAAGTCACAGCAAAGTAAGTATTAACTAGTGTCACAGTGAAACTGTTTATGGAGGCCTGTTATGTAAGTGGATATTCTAACTGCTATTTTAGGGACACAGATATCCTGCTATTCATTCCTCGAAGCTATTGCTCTGTCAGCTGGTTACGTGGAATAAGCAGGTCAGGGCAGAAGGATGGCTGCAGGGATGGGGGAGAGAGCAAGAAAGGCTTTATTCAGTGTAGCCCTTTTACTGAAAGCGTCTGATGGTTGAGCAAATTGAAAGTTTAATTAAAATGCACTTCAAGCTAATTCACAGAAGGGCATCGACTCAGTTCGAAAGGATATTCTACATTGCTGAAAACAGAATAAGGCAATGGAAAACTCTGCTTTTCCTATTTGAAGGTGAATACATTTTCTATAATATTATATAATAAAAACGTCTCCTACTTAATTTCTCTGAGCGTTATCACCGTATGCCTACACATGGGTATTTAATTGCTTCCTGTGGTGTGGACAGGGTCAAGGGCGAAAGTCTAATATTTGAAAATATATCTTAGCTCAAAGGACAAACACATTGATAGATCAGACTGTGACCGTTGTTCTGAACATATACCTTGGCTCTGCCAATCTCTTTCACGTTCTTTGTTTCCTCCTTCACTGTAAGGTGGGCATAAGGATTCCGTCTGTCTCATGGGCTTATTCTGAAAACAGAATCAGTTCATAATGACTGTAATGACTGTCCCAGCATCTGGGTCTCAGCTGCCCTGGTCACTGATGGACACCATGCAGGTTTATGTACCTGCATTCTGGTTCCCTTGTTCTAAAGGAACAAACTCATAACACAAAAGAGAATAACTTCTTGCCTCTGCAGGTGCCCTTCTTCAAAGCTGAGTTCTGTATCCCTATGACCACTGGGGTGAACCACCAGAACAGAAAACCTGCTCAAATTCGCTCCAAGACCTGGAGAAACAATCAGGCCAAAGCTGGTTTCCACCCATTCAACACCAGGATGAGTCACCTGAACTTGACTGAGAAATGAAGTGATTCTCAAGAATTTCATACATACAGTGCTGACAGATGCCAATCATCAAGATCAACACGAACAATTCCTCACTCTGTCAAGAGTGTGGACGTGACATTCTCTGCAAAGGCCCAATAGGGGAAATGTTGTTTTTCAGGCCACAGACTGTCTTTTTTTTTCTTTATACAGCTGCACCTGCCACATGTGGAAGCTCCTGGACTAGGGGTCGAAATAAAGCTGCAGCTGCTGACCTAGGCCACAGTCACAGCAGCTCGGGATCCGAGTCACATCTGTGACCTACACCACAGCTCGCAGCAACCCTGGATCCTTATGGAACCTGCATTCTTACTGAGACTATTTTGGGTTCTTAACCCACTGAGCTGCAATAGGAACTCCTGCAGACTTTCTCTTGTTTCATAATTTAAAATAAAATCAAGTCAGAGTATAGTTAGGAGAAGACAGAAGTAGTTTATTTCAATTAATCTAGGAATTTTATTGTAGAAACAGACTCACATCACGGGAAAGCTATGTTGACTTTTGTTTAGTCTTGATCTTTGAGGTTAGGCCAGGGAAAATTTTTTAACCCTTATTTATAGACGACATTTGAATTGGTTTTTTTTGACGCAGTCATATATATACATATTCTTTTTCTCACATTATCCTCCATCATGTTCCATCACAAGTGACTAGATATAGTTCCCTGTGCTATACAGGAGGATAACAAAAGCATTCTGAGGAGTTCCCATCATGGTGCAGCTGAAACAAATCCAACTAGGAGCCATGAGGTTTCAGGTTCCATCCCTAGCCTCACTCAGTGGGTTAAGGATCCGGCATTGCAGTGAGATGTGGTGTAGGTTGCAGACGTGGCTCAGATCCTGTGTTGTTGCAGCTGTGGTGTAGGCTGGCAGCTGTGGCTCCAATTCGACCCCTAGCCTGGGAACCTCCCTATGGTGCAGGTGTGGCCCTAAAAAGCAAAGAAAGAAAGAAAAAGAAAAAGTATTTTTGAAAATTCTCCTTATTGAGTAAGTAACTCATTCTTACGGGTTACGTGGTAACTAAGTTGTCCGGGAAAGATGCAGATCAAACGATTTCTCTGTGTTATTCAGGCAACAATGCTTTTACTTTAAGCACCATAGGAACCACGACATGAAACAATCACACTCGGTTTCCTAGTTTTTAGGGCATGATCACATGCTCAAGAACGAAAACAAAACCAAAGATTGATTTTCTTTTAAACACTGAAGAGTTGGCAGGAAAGGCAAAAGACATATTGTTCCTAAAGAGAGTAACTAAATATTCTGTATTCCAACAACGGAATGAGAAGAGTCTCTGTATTAAGAATGGCTCATCAGGAGATCCCGCTATGGTGCAGCAGGTTAAGGATCCTGCAGCCTCTTGGTCACTGCTGAGGCATGGGTTCGATCCCCAACCCAGGGCAGTGGGTTAAGGATCTGGCGTTGCCACAGCTGCAGCGTAGGTCGCAGCTTTGGCTTGGATTCGATCCTGGGCCTGAGAACTTCCATATGCCACAGGGGCAACCAAAAAAAAAAAAAAAAAAAAAAAAACGGCTCATCAAAAAACAGTGTTACAAACTCCTGGAATATACTACAAATACCATGTCATATTTCACTTTGCAAAACAATGCAATAAACCTCTTTTAAAAAGATTAAACTTGGGAGTTCCCATTGTGGCTCAGTGGTAATGAACCTGACTAGTATCCACGAGAATGCGGGCTGGATCCCTGGCCTTGATCAGTGGGTTAAAGGGTCTAGCATTGCCGTGATCTGTGGTGTAGGCCGGCAGCTGCAGCTTTGACTTGACCCCTAGCCAGGGGAACTTCCATATGCCACAGGTGTGGCCCTTAAAAAAAAAAAAAAAAAAAGATTAATTTGTCTCAGAGTAGAACAGAATGGCCAAAAGAAGAAGTTCTATGGGAAGGTCCCCACCACCAGCTGGAAGAGGCAAGAAGAACCCTTCTCTGGAGTTTTCGGAGGGAGCCCGGCCCAGCCAACACCTGATTTTGGACTTCCAGCCCTCAGAACTGTGAGAAAATGAGTTCGTGTTGCTTTAGGCCACCCCATGTGTGATGCTCTTGGAAGCTGCACTATTTTTAGGGTGGACATTACCACCTCACTGTGCCTCCCAGGAATAATTTCCTCATGGCCTGAGAGCATGGATGCAGCTTCTAGAGTTTGGCTGCAGCACCTGCCTGAAACACACCAGCAGCTGATAATGGTAAGATCAGTCCAGGCCCCCAGCCCTTATACCCAACCCTGGACACATCCGCCTGCAGCTCAGGGTCAGTCTCACATTGCTGGGGCGGCTGCCTTGGCTGGGTCTCTGGCGTCCACTTTACAGCCAGGAGTTTCCTTCTAGACACAACAGCACGGCCCGCACTTCCAGGCCTCAGCAAGTGACCTGAAACATGAGCTGCGACTTTCCTGCAGTAGTTGAACCCAAAGCAGGGCTTCCTAGGCGGGAGTCTGGCTGTCCTACTGTCTGTCTCCACTGGCCAGGGGGCCTTTGCTGCTGGAAGCGAGGGTGCAAACCTGGGCATCAGATCTTAAAGCTTGAGGCTGAGATGAGCCACTTTCCGCCTTTTCCAAGCAAAACCACATTTAGCAGAGCAGGCAGCTCCCCCTACCCTTGGTGACTGGTCCCTGTCATGGTACCATTGGCGTCAGTTGACCAATGTGCTCCAAGGTCAAAAGCAGAACCTGCACCTAATACAACATTGTAAACAAACCATACCCCAATAAAATTTAAAATAAAAATAAACATCCTCCCCTAAAAAAGCAGAACAGCTGCGATTGGATTCCACGCCCCTGCCAGCCATGCTCCCTCCCCAGCTCCTCGTTACCACACAGTTTTTCAAGGAGGTTCGTGCCCTCGTCCCATTCTCTCTGGAACTTGTACCAGTCGGGTTTCGCTGCCACCAGGCCGCCAGAGCATCTCTAGCTCAGGGCAGCAATGACCCCCAGGCTGATCCATCCAGTGGACCAGCCTCTGTCCTTTCCTGACTGGGACTCCATGCCATTGGACCCATGAAATGCTTCTAACACTCCCTCCCAGACCTGATAACTCACGTCCATCCTCCCACCTCACAGCTGCAGCATCTTGGTCTCGCTGGCAAGTGCCCGTCACCTTCCAGGTCCCAAATGTTTGGGTCCGGGGCTCAGCCTTGGACACTTCTCTAAACCTGTTTCCTTAACTGATCTGAAAGGAACGTGTTGGCGTTTCTTTGTGAGGTGCACACCCAAGGGGCATCTCAAAATCACAGTGATTTTCACCCATTCCTCTGCCCAGGCGTCCCTCACCTTGCGTCCTCACCTGTACACAGGTGCATTCACCTGTACACAGGTGCACCCTGGTGGCCAGGCCCCAACCCCCCACTTGCCCTTCACTCCCTTTCTCTCTCTGACATCTGGTTCAAGAGTAAATCCTATTGGCTCTCGCTTCACAGGTAACTGTTATGTGACCTTCCTCAAGGCACCTACCATGTACCTGGGCCAGGTACGGTCATTTCTCAGAAGGATAGTTCCTGACTTCATAACGGCTCTAGGCCTTTCCCTGCCCCTCTGGCACCGCATGTGGCCTCCTACCATCTCCCAACGCACCAAGGATGCCTTCCCGGGATGTTCTGCCCCCAGAGAGCCTGTCTTCACTTTCCTGGCCTTTGCTCGATGTCGCTTCAATATGATGGCCCTTACCCCTGCCCTGCCCTCACCCCTGCCCCCAACCCTGCGAATGTCTTCTAAGCCCAACCACCATCTGAATCACCTACGTGCATGCTGATTCGTCTATTATCTGTCTCTCCACTTCAAACATGAGCTTGGCGTGGGCAGAGTCACTGCCAAAGGGCCCTGGTGAGCAGACATGACCTGTGGAACTGGCTTTGACTTCCTATTACTAAGCCGTTTTCCTGGGCTTCTGGTTCCTGGGAGACACCTGCATCCTGGAGAAGGAGGTGCAATGGGATGTGACTGTACATTAACAAGTTGGCTCTGGGTAGCTTTGGTTTTTACTTAAAGGAGGCGATTTGCGGGGGATGCATGTGAAGAAGCAGCCTCCTCCCCTACAGGTATTTCCAGCAGAGGTAACGGCCCCAGTGTGGACTGAAGTTTGCTACCCAGACCAACTTGGACGCCATGCACTGAGCAAACACCTGGTGGTATCTGCTGACCCTATGGCTGCGTTGGACCCTGCAGCCCCCTGTGGTGTAGGCATCGGTGGGTGGTCCTGGATCCCACAGGGATTGCCTTCTAGGTTGGGGAGGCAAAGCCAGCCAGAGACATAAAATGAGCCTGACAGCTGGGGCAGGAGTGCAGCTCCAGGAGAGTAACACAGTGCAGCTGGAAGATGGGCCAGGCGGCGCAGGCAGAGGAAGTGGGCAGGAGGACAGTGGCTAGGCTGGGCCGTGCAGGGTGGGTGGGGCAGTGTCGGACTGTCCCAGCAAGGTTAGGCCTCAGACTGAGTTCCCAAAGAGGTACATTCCTACCGACACACTTGAAAACAATGTTTAAACTTGCCCTTGACTTTTAAATTTCAAGATGTTGGTATTTTGTTACGTGACTTAAACACAAGTCTGAGAAGGACAGTGTGAACAGCCCATGTGACAGCCTGTCTTGCAGTCACCCTCAGTCATCATGGGGTAATTAATGTAATTACCAAGTTGCCTTATTCATGGCTGTATGGCTTGTGTTTGTTTGTTGTTTGTTTTGGCTTCTAGGGCCTCACCTGTGGCATGTGGAAGTTCCCAGGCCAGGGGTCGAATCAGAGCTACAGCTGCCGGCCTACATCACAGCCACAGCCATAGCAATGTGGGATCCGAGCCGCATCTGTGACCTACACCACAGTTCCCAGCAATGGCGGATCCTTAACCCACTGAGCAAGGCCAGGGATCGAACCCACATCCTCAAGGATACTATGACCGGTTTGTTATAGCTGAGCCACGACAGGAACTTGTGTTTGGTCATATATGACTTTGCTAAAGCACAACTTAGGACATTAAATAACAGTCTGTTTTGCAAGGACCAAAAGCCACAGAAACAATTACCTATTTGGTGTAGACTTTTGTTTACCTGTATAATGAAACTAACGAAGGCACCAGATCTCAGTTAGGAGGGTGGGCTGGTAGAACTACTAAAACTTGGAGCCTGGGCTGAGGCTGAGGTGTTCACACAGCTGTCCTGGGCACTTTGCAGTATGGGGGGCTGGCAGGCGAGGGAAATGCCACGCACACACAAACACACACTCACCAACACAGAAAGAAAACGTTCACGAGTGTATTCCAGCTCACAAAATGTCTCACTTCCAAATTGAAACAGTTTTATTGCCACACGGCCAAAGTAATGAGAAAAGAAAGGAAGTATCATTTTGAAGCCTGAATTTTTAGGTTTCATGTCATTTAAGGGTTTTATTAAATATGAAACTAGTTCTTCCTTAACAACAAAGCAAACAGAGTTTTCACATGAAAGGACATGCTTTTCACTGCCAGAGTCTGAAATAAACCTGTCTTCAAAGATAAAATTACACAGTGGCCTTTCTGAAATTACCTGGCACGGATAAGAAATGTCAGCTCAGGGAGCCTCCTGAGAGCACAGTGAGCAGGAGCCCTAAAAACCACTGTTTGGAGATGAAAACTATCTTCCATCCAAACTTTCCCCTAGCCCTCAACCCGGACCTCCGACGGTGCTGCGAGGAGGTCGAACTCAGCCACCCTCTCGAAAGGAGAGGTGCCATCTAACACTTCATCCCAGTCACTAAGAATTTACAAAAGCACATCTGTGATGCATGCCGCTGGTGGAATTATATTCTCAGCCCAGGGTAAATCCCAAACTGAGCCTGAAAACCATTTCCCCGAGTATATCCATCGCAAGCTCAAATATTGTCACAACTTTTAAAACAAACAAACAAACAAACAAACCAAAAAACCACACCACACACCCACACACCCTATTCAATGACATCAGCGCTGCCTCTGCTAGTTCTGTGCAGGTTTTGGATGGACGGCCAACCTCTCTGACCCCCCCCCCCCCCCGGCCCCGGCCTGTCAACTCTCATAAGATGGTTTAGCATTACAGATGCCGGGACAGAGGTATTAGGGGCTATTACAGGGATGGAGGAGGAACAAGGAAGGAAGGATTTATGAGTCCAGCTGAAAACATGATGATGAACAGGTCCGTCCCCAGGACAGCAGCTTCTGATTTCACGTGATCAGCTGCCTGAGGCGCAAGAACATGATGGAGAGGATGGAGGTTTGTTTGTGGGCAGCTGAACATCCAAAAGGCATCCGCTCGGGGACATATTCTGCTGTTGCTGTAGTGTTACCCAGGGAATGACTTTACTGTCGTGTCATTTATACGTAACGACCAGTGCTAAACAGTTCACTTATATTTAATGACTTCTATGGTCCAGAGTCAGCTGCTTGCAGATTTGGTCAGTTTCTGATAAAAACAAAGTTTGCAAACTAAGTCCCAACCCGAATAAGCTCTATAATTGGGTGAAAAACCCAGAAGATGTACATCTCACAGAAGTCCTAACCTCTAAGCCGGAGGCCTCCGGGTCCCCGGAGATGGCTGGGGGTTCCTCCCAACCTCAGCCTCAGCCCCAAGGTCTCTAGGCCTTGGCCTGGCTGTCCCTGAATGTTAAGGAAACAGGTGTGAGCCAGGAAGGGGCCCCGGGCACTGACTGGGGGCTGGACCTGGGGCCAGGGACGGGGTGCAGTAAAGCCGGGGAGGAGGGAGTGGCCAAGTTCATAAGTCATGGGCTGGTGTGCTGCCTGCCAGCTACTTTTATGTTGCCTGGGGCATCACTGCATAATTGCCCCATTATTTTTATTAAGGGTTGGTGAGGGGGTGGTTTGCTTGCTAATTACACCTTAGGTCTAACAGTCACATCTGGGCTTGGGAGGCCTACTGCCGCCTTGCTGACAAAGGTGTGAATGTTCTCAGTTTATCAGAGGGAAAAAGATGCCCACTCACACTCCTTAAAAATCAGAATCAACCTCTAGGGTCATGTTTTCTGCAGAAAATTGTAATGAGAGTTTTTCTCTTTAGTCCCTGAATGTCAAGAGCAAAGTCCTGGCTGATTCAACACATTCAAGGACCTGCTGTCAAGGAAAAGCTTAGCAGGGCTGTGCTCTTGTGTCCCTGAGAAGGGCTACATCTCGAACTGGAATTCGTCACCATCCCCCCCCCCGGGACTGCAGCGCTCCTGTGGGGCACAGATGCCGGCTGGCAGGACGGAGCCTGCACCCCCCCCACACACCCCCGCTTCAGAGGCAGCCCTGGGTTCTCAAACCCCTCGGTTTTACAAACCAACCCGGAAGGGGGTGTATAACTTTATGTTCTTGCGGCTCATCCTGAATTCAGATGAAGATCCCATCTTGAGATCCCACACCTGTGACCAGAGGTGGTTGACACCTCACAGATCTCCGAAAGCATCTTGAAAAGCAGGCATTTTCTACACTCTTTTATTTGTCTTTTCAGGAGCTCACTGACATTCTGGAGGCAAGTCAGGATGCCCGCATGAAATGCAGAAGTGGTTACAGAAGTGGCTGCTGCTTTCACTGCGTGTTTCTGACCTTCTGTGGCAGGTGCTGTGAGCAGGTGGCCCACGTCGGAGGGAGAGGTTAGTCAACAGGTGCTGTGAGATCCCCCGGGCTGAGGAGGGCCTGTGAGCAGCCCCTCAGTCTGCTGAGCCCACAGCCCACCGTGCTGTCCACCTGCCTCTGGTATTTTCACAGGACTTTACCCTCTGACATTGATGTTCGCTTTTGTAGGAACTCGTGTGACTTTGAGGTGAAGACCCCAATTTTTGCCATTGACAAAAAGGAGCTGGTGCCTACTTGGCAGGGTCTGGAGACACCTCAAGCATCCAGCAGGAATTCACTGACACCCCCGAAACACAGAGCTCTTTAAATTATTTACAAATAAGCTATGTTACAGGTTTGATCCTTCAGTCGTACCAACCACATTTCACATGCTTCTCAGCCATCTGTGTCTGTGACTGTCCCATTGGATGGCAGGGACACAGGGCAGGTGGTCCTGCCAGAGGAGCTGTGGTGGCAGGGGGTCTGCAGAGCGAGGAAACAAGGTGGCAGCTATTGGTACAGCTACCACCTACCACCTGAAGACAGCTTAAAGTTCTGCAATTGAGGTGTAGAGGAATTCTCTGTGGGGGTGTGTGAGAGATGGAAACAGAGACGGAGGGAGGGAGAGGGAGATGGGAGAGAGAGAGAGAGAGAGAGAGAGAGAGAGAGAGATGGGGAGAGAGAGAAGAGTGGGAAAGGCCTCTGAGATTGCTGGAGACAGGTACAAGAGAAAGTGTGCCTGCACCTTGAAATCTAAGACTTTATTAGATGATGCCTTAAGTTTTTCTGTGTATCTGAGGGTCAGACTAACTTGGTAAGTGTCTGAAGGGAAATTCCTTCTACTTTTCAGCCCCCTAAACTGTTAAACATATACTATTTGATTAACTTAAGAACTCCTTGAATTCTCCAGAAAAAAACTGTTTATGTGATGTGCCCAAGACAGTAGAATTATGTGTGTGTGGGTCTAGCAACCGCCAACACCCCATATCACATCAGTATTGTTTCAGTTGAATTCCCACCTCAGAGGCACCGCAGCTCCATCTCATGGGTCTGGGTGACCGGATGGAAGTGGTTTCTTAGCAAACCCTCTTCCCGTCCTGTGAAGTAGCCATGCTGACAGCAGTGGGTTCTAATAAGGAACCACAGGAGGGAGCAGGGCCCACCTGTGCAGTTCTCCTGAGCTCGGGAATGGACCACACCTGCCCTGGGCTGGGGCCCTCAGGGGAACCCAAGGCACCTGGTCTGGAGCTGGCTGTGTGTGGGGCGCACTGGACACCCCCATGGGCTGTGCACTCAGGACCCCAGCAGCAGCCCTGGGCCCTGGTGGGGGTGGAGGACACATGTGTCTGTGAGCAGAGCCCTCCAGGCATTTAATTTCCACGTGGAAAAGAACTGGCAGCTACTGATGCTTTAGGTAGAAGGATTTCTTATTCCTGAGGCTGGTGTGGCAGGAACAGGGCTTCCTGAACACTCCACACCAGGGATGGGATGATGGGGAACAAAAATGAAGATTAACCCTGGTGGGGGGAGAAGCCCGCTCCATGGCTGGATGGCATTTGTTCAGAAGGAAATGTATTTTCCCATCAAATCTACATGTCTCATCTCCATGGTGGGAAGGGCTGAGCTGCTCCGTGCCTCTGTGTGTATCTGCAAAGCAAACTCTCACTTCTCCCAGTGACATTCGCATGGCGTCTCCAGTCTCATCAGACAGTGGGTTTGATGATTAAATTCGAGAATGGCTTCCCCAGGGGTGTGATTGCCCCAGGAGAGGCAGAGGCAGCCAGCAGGCATTGGGCTTTGAAGAGCAGCTTAAGTAGCTCATGTGTTTAACTGGAGATGCCAAACAGACTAACAAATTATTGTGAAATTCAGACATGAATCTAAGTTCTGCAAAAGCTCTCAGACTTGGTTTTTCAGCGTGGTATCTTTTCTTATGCTAATTAAATAGAAAACTCTAGAAATTGGGCACCTTTGGAGAATATCCGTGAGCCAGATGTTCCGAGATGGGTACAGAGGTGAGCTTTTTCTGCACCACCCACAGGTGAGAAGCAGGCTGTCCAAATTATGATTGTTAGATTTTCAAACATTGTAATAAGGACTGAGAGCAGGACACAGACACACACAGAGGGGCGACCCTGTGAGGACACGGGAGGAGACGGCCATCTGTACACCCAGGAGAGACGCCTCCGGAGGGACCCACCCTGCTGACACCTTGACCTCAGACATCCAGGCTCCAGGATGGAGAGAGAAAAAGTGTCTATCGTCAAGCCACTTGGGCTGTGGTACATGGTCACAGCAGCCACACAGCCTCGGCGGGGACACCTGGGGCACGGCAGTGAGAACGTCAGTATCCACAGAGCAGCTGGTTTATCTGACATGGAATCATCAGAAAACCACAAAGAGCAAACCCACAGGACGGAGGCTGCTAGCAGTCAGAGCGAGGCTAGAAATAAAGGGCCAGAGCAGCCTCCGTCACTGGTGGTCCCCGTCCTAGGTTTGGCTGGTCCAGCTCCTTTCCTGAGCAGACAAGAGGGAATGACCACTGCCCCCCAGGGGCCAGTGGAGCCAGGCGTCTGTCTGGTCCACCTGCACTGTGGCCACCTGTTCCAAGGACTGCGCGGGCACAGCTCACCTGGGGCGGGGGCTCTATTTCTAGCTCGTGGAACCGGTTCTCCTGCTGGAGCCTCTGCAGGCGGGGCTACTGAGAACCATGTGTTCCTCTGGACACGGCAGCAGGGACATGTCCTTCCCCAGTTCTTCCAAAGGACCTCGTGGAAATGTATCACCTGACCAAGGGCTGGAGAATCAGTGACCTGGGGCTTTCTGGAACCAAATCCGCCAGGACACGGATCAAAGGCTGAGAGGTCTCTTCATCTCTGAGCAAAAGAACCTCCCCGGATGCTTTCTGTCTCCCTCGTGGACCAGATTCGCTGTACACACTCTGCTCTCTGACAGGGCCACCAGGATGGGCTTGCAACCACATAGCCGCCTGGACCACCCTGCCCCCTGGGCCTGTTATGTATCAACATGAGAGGCTGGAGCAGGAACTCGGTTTTTTCACCCCTCAGGGAAACTGCAGGGCCACCTCTTCTGCCATGTGATCCCTCTTCCCTCCTAAAGCCTCTTCTTCAAGAGGACAGAGAGCCAGGGGGCAAACAGTGGGTGTCATGGGGAAAGACCTGAGCTGGGGCCCTGTATTCCTGGTGGGGAGTGACCGCAGCTCCTCCCCCAGCCTGGCTGAGAAGGGGGCACTGGCCGAGCAAGAAGTCGGGACTTAGGACCACTGCCTTCCACACCCGCCGCGGGGCTCCAGGTCCCAGGAAGGCAGCAAAGGAAGGGCTGATGGTGGAGGAGATGTGAGTGGGGAGCAGAGGGGGCAGGAAAGAGACCAGAGCTGGGGGGCTATGTGGATGACTGCTCCCTGCACCTTCCCTCCCTGCTAACAGGTCAACAACCAGCTCCCAGGAAGAGACAAACACTTTCTGTCAACTCTCTCCTAAGTGAAACAAAAAACAAAAACCAAAAACTCCTAGAATGACAATAGAAACACCCAGATTGGTAAACAGCAGGGGAAGACCATGTGACTCTTTTTTTGGTTTAAGTTTAAACTCTTTGTAACACCACAGAGCTCTCCCTCTAGAAGGCTTCAGACAGTTTCTATCAAGTTACAAAAAATTTAAAGAGCCAGACACCAGAAACTAACACAACATTGCCAGTCAACTATACTTCAATAAATTGAAAGAAAGAAAGAGAGAGAGAGAGAGAGAGAGAGAGACAGAGAGAAAGAAAGAAAGAAAGAAAGAAAGAAAGAAAGAAAGAAAGAAAAAGAAAGGAAGGAAGGAAGGAAAGAGCCCTTACGTGTACATCTGCCTATAGGAACAACTGGTCTTAAACGCTCCATTTATTTGTTTTAAATCATCAGGAAGTTAGAATTGGATTTCAGAACACAAAAGCCTAAGTATGGGCTTTACTGTTGCTCAACAACCTAACTTGGGTAAAAATAAACAAACGAGAAATAGGTTTAGGTGTTTTACGATGTTCATCGACAGGAAAGAGCCTGAAAGCCACAGAGAGGTTTTTAGAAGCGAAGTGGAGTTGCAAATCAGTCACCCTGTGCCTTAAAACACCCCGTCCTAACAGGATGGCGCTCTTTTCCACTTTCATTTTCAGCTGAGACGATTTCCTCCTGGTGCAGACACTGCCCAGACCCACGGTCTTTATGTCACCAAACACATTCAGAATTACATTTATCTTAACAAGGAGATGATCAGAACTACAGCTCATGTGTGAGCTATGCAAAATGACATGCGATTTCCCATTCAGTGTTCACCAGAATCATTTACACATTTATAAAATTCACCCCCCTTTCAAAGGGAGGGGAGAATTCCAAATCAATAACAACATTACAAACATGTAAATCCCTTCTGGTTGACCTTGAGTCTGGAATCATTAGCACAGAAACAACATGACACTATTTTAGATAAAACAATGTTTTCTCTCAAGTGTTTAAAACACTTTTAAGATAAAATGTGAACAAAAACAGCAAGCAATCACTTATTTACTTTACACGGATGGCTTGAAAACAAATTATGGAAAATTGCCCACTTGGCTGATACAGAAATTGAGTCTAAGTAGAGATCAGAGAAGGATCATGAACTGCAAAGTTCATGATTATAAATAAAACCTGTACTACAGAACCTTGGCAAAGAGGTCCTGGGGCTCCGATTTATTGTAATTCACTCCAGCACTTCTGTGTGAGGATGGGGTGGTGGGGGCTTCTAGCTTCAGCATCAAGACATTCCAGTGAACTGTCATTTATCATGAGTTAACCAAAGAAATGGAATAATCAAACTTTCCTCCTACAAACTGGGGTGTATTTGCACACAGATCAGGCTTATTTCCTCATGATCTGAAATGACTTCTTGGTGGACAGAGGGGGGGGCCAGCAGGTGGCCCTTGGGATGCGCCATCTGTTTGAGTGGCCTGGGGGACACAGCTGAGAGCCTTGTCCCCTGGGGGCAGTGAGAGGTGATGCAGAGCCATGAGCACACGGGGAGACGATGTCTGTGGAAAATGGCAAATTTGAAGCCAGAAACACGCAGAAGATGCATCTGAATAGCTGGAGGGACTCGGATCATTTGCACTTTTCCTGTTTGCTCACCTGTATTTTCCAAACACCCTATGGTAAAGGTGTAGAAAGGATGTGGGGGCAGATGCTTCTGGACAGGCCACTCACAGTGAGACTACAGGAGGTCTGGGGTCCTGGCTGAGGAATTCGGGTCTTGGTCTGTGTGCTGAGGACGCATGTTCTAAGCCCTAGAAGTTTCTAAGATGGGAGGATAACAAGCCAATAGCTGCAGCCAGAACCCGGCAGCCACAGGATACATGAGGAGGGCTTGTGCTTTTGAAGATTTTCTTACCTTATTTCCCTTCTCTGCACTTAACTCTCGCTTCGCTGCATGGTTCCCCATCCTGAGCCGACAGGGTCTTCAGACACTGAAAGAGAAAGACAGAGCATTAGTCTTAAAACGGGGGCTTTCAGAGTTTTCTACATGGGTTTTCCATCAGAGCAGCAATCCTGTTCCACATACATACTCTACACATTTCTGAGAAAAGAAAACGAAGGACCCCGATCTCAGGAGGCGCCCACGGCCTCACCAGTGAGCGCCGGTGTCTTCTGATCCCCGGCAAAAGGCCAGAAAGCAGGACGGCGGCCCAACCTCGAGTCCTGTCCGTGTTTCCTCATCTATAATGAAGGTCAGCGCATCTCCTGAGACCTCACAGACTCTACACAAGTCTGGATGAATAAGGGGTTACACCTCACGTCCAGGTAACATCATGAGAGGAAGAGAGATGTGGAAAAGTGTGGACATGCCTAAAAATAAAGATAACAGGCTCACTGCTTCCAGAATTGTGTGAGCACAGAAACAGCAAGACCCAACCACCAGCTGCTTATCAGACAGGCATCCCAAGAATCTGCAGAATTTGTGGGAAGATAAAGTTGGATAAAAAAGACACGTTCCTTATCTGTATTTTCTAACCCAAACTTTAGCAGCAAATTCATTACTTGTTTTCCCCAGAAAGACATAAAACAAGAATTTAGCCAAACCCACTCCACCCAGACCCCCATTCCCACTTGCATCCCTGGACCTGCATGATCCACCAGGGCCACCTCCACCATCACTTAGACCAGCTGCCTGGCCGCAGGTGACTAATCTTTAAGGACAGTTGCAAAATGTAATCATCCATGATCTATTCTTTTCAAAAGAATGTGTTAGGACCAGTTCCCTGTTGAACAGGGAACAGCTTTGCTTGAACGAGTGGTAAGAAAATGAATTGCCTTCAAAAAATGGGAAGGATTTCTAAAATATCACATATGCCTGAGTGAAAGGCAAGCTTTGTTCCCACATAGACACTCTCTGGCAAAGAGGGAGCTGCCTGGTATCTGAATCTTCCCAAAGTCTCCAGTATCACCGGGTATCTCCTTAGTGACTATGAAGGATGCGACAGCCCTCCCCCAGGCAGCACGGCGAGAAAGGAAGTGGCGTCTTATAGCATCACCTCCCAGGATGTGGGGTATGGCGAGTTGTCACTGGGTGGAGAGCACACTCCCAAGCACCTGAGGAGTGCAAACCCTTCCTGCCTCCGTGTTTTCTTAAGTAGGAGCCAGGGCAGGTGGTAATGGGGCTGCAAGAACCCCAAGGGGAGAGAGACCTCAAAAAGTGTTGTGCTTCAAAGGACTTAGGTCAAGGTGGGGTGATGTGCTCTGGCAGATCCAAGACATGGTTCTAGCGGCGCCAAAAACATTGCTGACTGAGAAGAACCATGTGCACACCTCCTGTGTCACGACATCAGAAGGAAGAAACCGGTATTTTAAGATGTACGCATTTAAAAATGCAAGGTGAGGAGTTCCCGTCGTGGCGCAGTGGTTAACGAATCCGACTAGGAACCATGAGGTTGCAGGTTCGGTCCCTGGCCTTGCTCAGTGGGTTAACGATCCAGCGTTGCCGTGAGCTGTGGTGTAGGTTGCAGACGCGGCTCGGATCCCGCGTTGTTGTGGCTCTGGCATAGGCCGGTGGCTACAGCTCCAATTGGACCCCTAGCCTGGGAACCTCCATATGCTGCGGGAGCGGCCCAAGAAATAGCAAAAAGACAAAAAAAAAAAAAAAAAATGCAAGGTGAGGGATGGGGAGTTCGGGGTTGGTAGATGCGCACTGACATTTAGAATGGATAAGCAGCGAGGTCCTGCTGTACAGCACAGGGAACAATATCCAATCTCTTGGGATAGACCATGATGGAAACTTACACAAGAAAGGGAATGTACATATATGTATGAATGGGTCACTCTGCTGTACAGCAGAAATTGGCAACAACATTGTAAATCAACTATACTTTAATAAAAAAGAAAAAAAAGAATAAAAATCCAAGATGATCTTTGCAGCTAACATTAGCCTTTGATGCAATTCTATCATCCACCTTTCTGACTTATTTGCCTGAACTATCCTGAAAACACCTCTGGGGGGTTAACCTCTCAGGGAAAATGCAGGCTTGGGGCATATTGGTAGTTTGTTTGTAAGAATGCACAAAAAAAGACAAAGACAGGACGTTGGTCTGAACAGTGGGAGTGGAGTGGGGGTCATTCTGAAGTTCCACCTCTCTGTGATCCTATTCTGGGTTCTAAGAAGTATTGGTAAATGGCACTACAAATGTAACACAGAGTAACGGCACATCAAACATTCCTGGATCCACCTCCCTGTTTAAGAAATAAGAAATGAGGAGTTCCCGTCATGGCTTAGTGTTTAATGGATCTGACTGGGAACCATGAGGTTGTGGGTGTGATCCCTGGCCTCGCCGAGTGGGTTAAGGATCCAGTATTGCTGGGAGCTGTGGTGTAGGTTGCAGACGTGGCTTGGATCTGGTGTTCTTATGGCTATAGCTCCAATTAGACCCCTAGCCTGGGAACCTCCAAGTGTGGCCCTATAAAGACAAAAGACAAAAAAAAAAAAAAAAAAAAGAATTGGTGTAGTCGATGGTGGGGGGTAAAGTAGGAGGTTGGGATTAACAGATACATGCTATTGTATATACATATATTGGATCTGAAGTTGCTGTGGCTGTGGCTGGCAGCTGTAGCTCTGATTAGACCCCTAGCATGGGAACTTCCATATGCTGCGGGTGGGGCCCTAAAAAGCAAAATTAAAAAAAGATAAATATATATAACTGAATCACTGGGTTGTATACCTGAAACTAACAAACTTTATAAATTATCTATATTTCAATATTTATATACAGTATACATAATTTATATATATATAATATATCTGTAATTAAATAGTTACCTACACACACACAAAAAGAATTGGCATATTCAAAGCTAAACACAGGCAAAGTGGTTAACTTCTTTTCAAGTTGACGGTTTGGACTTTTGGGGTTTTTCCAGTCCTGACATGAAGAACCATCTATGTTCTACCATCGCTGATCTCACCTGGGCAGTCCCTCAAGCTCAGCATCCTCCAACCCCTTCTCCATCTCCCCCTCACCCTCTCAGTCATCACTGTTGCAGATATTAGGAAAATCCCAATACAATGTTCCCTCCATCCAGAAAACAAATCTCTCAGGAGTTACCTAAATCAGAATAGCATGGGAAGTGTAAATATTGGCGGGGGCAGGGGTTGCCTGTAGATAAAAGGAGACCTATTTTTGGACCCAGGACTTTGAAGCATAGCTGACCTAACACACGATGTTTGCACTGCTCCTGGAAGAGGAGATGTTTTTCCAACCCAGTGTGCCCTGACCAGAACTTTGTTATGCCTCAAAGCATAAGCTTAGGTTATACTTAGAAGGACTGTCTGTGAAATATTTCAATCAGTATCAGATAAAAAATGTTATCACATAAAAAATTAAATACTCTGTGTCCATCTACTGGACACAGAATAGATAGAAACAACAAAAGTCCAAGTCCAACTTTTGAGGGGATTCAAACTTTTCCTTCTTGTTTCAAATAAACAGAAAGAGAATCTATTTTATATGCATCATTTCCAGAAGGCAGATTCTAGCCTTAAATGCACAATTATGTACTGGCAGGAAAAGACAGGCCAGAAAAACAAAGTGACAGTTCTCAGGTTAGGACGCCTCACGAGTGGGACTGCCAGTATTTGAGGTGCATGGTGTAGCCCAGCAGTGAACGACAGACAGTGGTCTTGACTCTGTCCCCGCTCCAGGAAGAGAGAGGGGTTGGTGACAGAAGGCTGCCCTGACAGCTGGTCTGCGTAATCAGCTGAAAAGAACCATCTGCAGACAGAGGAGCTGGACTTTGGAAGTCATCCTGATTTCATTTCACTTTTGAAATTAATCAAATTGAGAGGGACGAAGAACAGCCAGCAAACATGTGGAAGGCGCCTGGGAGCCAGGCTGACCCGGAAGCACCTCCGGGAAATTAAGAAGCTTCTTGTGGAATAATAGAAAAGGAATGGGATGGGAGAGGAAGTGGAGGGCGGGGCGGGAGCAGGAAAGACTTTAGGTTTGTTTTTTGTTTTGTTTTTTTGTCTTTTTGCCTTTTCTAGGGCTGCTTCCCGCAGCACATGGAGGTTCCCAGGCTAGGGGGTCTAATCAAAGCTGTAGCTGCCGGACTACACCACAGCCACAGCTATGTGGGATCCGAGCCGCGCCTGTAATCTACACCACAGCTCATGGCAACGCAGGATCCTTAACGCACTGAGCAAGGCCAGGGACTGAACCCGCAACCTCATAGTTCCTAGTCAGATTCGTTAACCACTGCACCACGACGGGAATTCCCAAGACTGTAGGTTATATGGGGCTGCTGCTTACCTCTTAGGTCCAAATTCAACCCCAGATGAGATTTCTAAACAGCCATTGGGATTACTGAAAATTTCCACACAGTCTTCACGATCATCCATACTTCGTGTTATCAAAGGGGGGAAAGTAAAGCCCATGAGTGAAAGGTAGTGAACCGGAGTTGCTGAAGAGCAACTCAATGGTTTGGCCCTGTTTTCAACAGGCTAGCACTGCAGCTGAGATAGCTCAGTGTGGAGACTGGGAAGGAATCACAGATAAAACCCCCCTTGGGTGGACAGGAGTGTGTGTGAATGGGGAAGGCACTCAACCAACCCCTTTCTACTGCAAGCCCTACCTCTTAGAGTGTAATCTGGAGGGGAGACTTGGGGCCCCTTCCAGACTCCTGCTGGGTGACCCAGGGCAAGTTACTCCACCTTTCTGAACCTCAGTTTCCCACCAAATGGAAGCAATAAAACCCCCTCACTGTGCTGTGGTGAGAATGAAATAGGGGCTGGTCAAGGTCGGGGTCAGGGTTGGCATCAGGGATGGGGTCAGGGTGGGCTCTAGGGCTGGTGGCTTTTGTCTTGCCTGTGCCTCACACCAGGTCCCAGGGTTGGTGGTGATCAGTTGAGAACATCTTCTGGCCAGCTAGCTCTCACCTATCGCAGGCATATCACAGAGACTTTTACGTGAGTTCCCAATGTGGACTCCATCTTAAACTGCCAAGGCCAAGGAGGAAGGGGAAAGAACACCAGTGCCTGAGGGGCCCAGCAGTGACACCCACAGCCCAGAAGCAACACTCCCTCCCGCCCCATCACAGCCGCCCTCACAGGAAGCAGAGACTCCTGCTGCTCCAGACTAGACCGTGTGGGCACGAGAAGAGAAAACACAGGAAGATTCAAGGCACAGGGGAGGCTGCAGACACTAACAGGCTACCTTGGCTAGGTCTGAATGTGCACTTTTCACAGCAATGGGATTACTGTGAAATCCTCTGTTGCAACAGAGAGAGAAAGCCTGCATTCTAGACTCCAGGGTGGCTGCTCTGTAGCTGTGATCACTCAGAGCATCCTATGTGCCCCCCAAAACCATCTGAAGCACGAGGCCATCACTGTGGGCAGTGTTGAGCAGCGGCCTGCAGGAAAGTCAGGGCGCTAACGCAAGGTCACACGCATGATGTGCAGAGTTCATCACGGGAACTCACGGTACACTAGGCTCATTAGGAATCAACCTGTCTGGTTGTATTTCCACCCGAGCTCTAGGAAAAGGTTATGGGTGTATTAATCTCACAGATTTAGAGTTCTTTTTGGCTTTGGTATCATGAGATCTTGTTGACTGTACAGTAGGGCTTTTTTCTCCCCTGGGGCCCATGTTCCCTGAAAGCAACCCTAAAATTAACGTTTCTGTGGAGATACAAGATTAATTTTACAGTGATTTATCTCCTAAGTTATGGCATTATAGGAACAACCCTGCACACTACTCCCATTTTACAGTTGAGAAACTCAAGTTTAGAAGACTCATGTAGCTATGAGTGTAATACCACATTTAAGAATATATTTTTGAGAGTTCCCATCGTGGCTCAGTGGTTAACAAATCTGATTAGGAACCATGGGGTTGCGGGTTCAATCCCTGGCCTCACTCAGGGGGTTACGGGTCTGGCGTTGTCATGAACTGTGGTGTAGGTCGCAGATGCAGCTCGGATCTGGCATTGCTGTAGCTGTGGTGTAGGCCAGTGGCAACAGCTACAATTAGACCCCTAGCCTGGGAACCTCCATATGCCGCAGGTGAGGCCCTAGAAAAGACCGAGAAAAAAAAAAAGAATACATCTTAGGTAAAAATAAAGATCAGCTGGATAGTATATGCATTCTGAATATGTCTTATGTGGAAAAAAAGTGTTCTGGTTAGGTCTGAGATATCATCTGTTTCTAGATCATTAACCAACACAATAAAGAGAGGACTTTAAGAAGCAGCCTTGAGAAAACAGCTGAATTACACTCTCATTCTTTATAAACACCTCACATGGATATACCAGTTTAACAGGGAAAATGGCAGTGACTTTCTGAATTTCCTAACCAATATCTTGCAACAATGTCTGGTGAAAAGTGTAGGCAATGAATTATTTGAATTTTAAATCCATACCTGCCAATAATTGCTCACTACAGAGCTTAGCAAATGTATTTTCCAGGCTTCTGATTTCTCGTCTGTAAAATCAGAGGTCATAGTACCTGCAGTGTGGCTGTAGCAGGTTCAGTAAGGTATTAGACCTAAAATGCCCTGGCCCCTAACAACACAGGTCAGCCTAACCTCCTCTTCCCTTCCTTAGAGAATGGTATGAAATGTTGCATATGGTGCCAGCTGCAGAATGAGACAAATAAGGGGTGAATTATGACCCTGAAAGGCTAATCATCCACATACATCTTAACTGTCAAAGTTCAACACTCTTGTAATAAAGCTGTTCAATTAATATATTGCTTCATACTCAGCAGAGAGCCAGAGGTGATCTGTCTTTCTCATCTGTCTTGGGCACAATTATTCATGTGCAGTGGTTCAGAGTCATTTTTTCTCTGTCCAGTTTGCAGCTGTGTAGGTGTGAATATGGACAGTAAATACACCAGTGGGCTGTCATCTCTGTGGAGGGGCCGAGCCCCCCCTGGGTCACAGAGGAAGGTCAAGTGACAAACCTCAGAAGCTCTGAGCCACAGTTAACATTTAAAAATCTACCCACTGGGAGTTCTCATCATGGTTCAGCGGGTTACCAGCCCGACTAGTATCCATGAGGATGCTGAGTTCAATCCCTGGCCTTGCTCAGTGGGTTAAGGATCCGGTGTTGATGTGACCTGTGGTGTAGGTCACAGATGTGACTTGGACCCCTATTGCTGTGGCTGTGGCATAGGCTGGCAGCTACAGCTCCGATTCGACCCCTAGCCTGGGAACTTCCATATGTCGCAAGTACAGCCCTAAAAAGCAAATAAATAAATAAATCCTACCCACTGGAATCCATGCACAGTCAACCCAGCCAAGAGAAGTATTAATATGTACTTAAGGCAGCAGAATTTAAAAATCCCACCAGGATAGTAACTTTTGCTTTCTCTGCTTTTTAAAAATCACTAAAGCAATATGTTCAAAAGTCCATGTACTTTGTCATTAACCATTAATGGAGTCATCACTTTTTTCCCAGGCTTTAAAGGTCATTTCACTTGACTATTATTATTACTGTCGAAATTTGGACTTAATCTTTAGCTGGATCAAATGGCCCTCAGCCTCTAGTTCCTGGTGAGCTACATGCCAAAGAGGCCTCGTGGGCTGTTGGAATGGAATGTGCCAACCACCAGTGCTGGCTGAGGAGCCAGCAGGCCCTTAAGAGCACAGTTTGCGTTTGCAGGTGGCGTAACGCTACCTTCTAGAAGAATGAACGGTCAGGGAGAGATGCTTGTGGATCTGCACCAGCCAGAAGGGGCTGCTCTGTGCCCTGAACAGAGGGGAAGGAGAATGTAGGTGGATGGAGGGAGCGAGGCGGGGTCCCAGGAATGGAAGAACTGAACGAGGTAAGAGAAGAGGAGATGTGAGCACGCGGAGGAGGACCCTCATTTCCTCTTTGAGGACACTAAATGTGACATGAAATCAGAGCTGCAGGCTGATCCCCAGGAGCGCCCCACTTCCCCCCAGAAAAGGAGCGACCTGCCAGTTACCCTGCAGCACCCTGCAACCCCAGCTGTTGATGGGATGGCTTCCTCAGAGCCACCCTCAGCCCTGTTCCCCCCTGGGGGGTTGGACCCTGCCCCTCCTCCCTGCAGACATCAGACCCACCCCACCTCCCCAAAAGCTGGGCAGTGGTGGCACAGACTTGGAATGACAAGCAGTGTAACTCTGCTCCTTTGACCTTTAAAAGAAAACCCCGAGTGCGGACACGAGACAGCAACGAACACACCCACGAAATTAGACAGAAGAGCCCGAAAGAGGGAACAGGACAGAAGGAAGGGCACCCCCTCAGTATGTTGTTCTGCTCCCCACCCCCGCCCCCAGCCACATCCCCCATCTGCCTCCTCTCTCCACCAGGACCAGAGCGTTTATGCCTGGATTCTGTAGAAATTCATTTTTATTTCTCAGGCCAAAAACATTCTTGTTAACAGCCTGTGTTCAGAACACAGTAAACAGCTACCAGCACCACCAAAACGACAACCGCCCAGATATACACACACGCACATGTCACAGGTGAAAAGCAGGACCATTTTATGACTGGAATGGGGGAGGCACATTTAGAAATCACACTTCATTTAAGGAATACAGGTGACAGCAGGCCCCTGCCCACTCTCACATGTGCCCCACATGGACCACCCTGTCACATCGCCGGTCCCTTGAAGGTCTAAACAACAAATGCTACACTGAACCGGAAGAGCGAGTCTGCTTTACTGCCCCACCCCCTGGACCTCACAGACCTGATCACTGTTCTAGGAAAGCAATGGGGGCCTGGGCTGCTTCTGAGGGTGGGGCTCTGAGTGACCCCACAGGCCCAGCATGGGGAGTGGGGGGCTTTCTGCAGTCTAGAAGCTGCAGTGCAGGGGCCAACTCACAGGACGATCAACCTTGAGCATTTGCCTCAACTCAGCCCCTGGCCTCTCCTTGTGAAGTGGGAACAACCCCCCTGCCCCCGAGCCCTGCGCCCAACAAGGGGGTGTGAGAGGCAAACAGGACCACACCCCCCACGAAGATGCCTAAGAAATAGGACAGCCTGAGGCTGATGAACTGAGACTGCTAACACACTTGCAGTTTGAACCTGAATTTTTCACATGGTGTCTGCAGGCCTTTAGTTTCTAAATGGTATGTTTAAGGCCTAAAGAAGGTCAGTGTCTTTCAGAAGGCAGTGATTTATTACCACGAGGTGGAAGCCTTATAATTTTATTTCTCCATCAAAATCAAGATGATCCAAAGTACCTTTTATGGGAAATAAATGAAAAATGAAAACATCCTGGCAGAGACTATTCACAATATCTTGCTTATCTGATATACCAGGACCACGCTGAAACTGTAATGATGTGTCTGAGTCATCCACATTCTCCAAAGCATAGCATCTGTGGTGAAATAATTTCTAATTTGACACCTATCATAGGATTCAAATGAGGTGTGGAACATACAAAGACGGCACAGGATGGACTTAAAGGACCAAAGAGAGGGATGGAGAGGGGCAGCCTGGGTCAGGAAGACTGACTTCCTCCTCTCATCTGCCATAAGCAGCTGGTGGCCTCGGACAGGTCACCTGGTCTCCCCAAGGCCCATGTGCTGCCCTTCAGGGTGAATGAGGGGTTGGACCTGGGGGGCTGCACTGATTCCCACAGGGATGGTGTGGACCCCCTACGTCTGCCCCATAGCACCCCAGATCTTTAAAAATCAAGCCTTTCCTGACAAGGTTTAGAGAAGCTGCTGTACTGTGTTAGACATGCAGATGGCTGGGGGCCTGAAGCTGGGGGCCTGGTCCAAAGGAGACAGGACAAATCTCACTACCTGGGTGTCTGCTGGGTGTCGGAGTGAGCAGGGGAGCAGGACAGAGAAGCTGGATCCAGAATGCATGGACATACAGGCATATACTCATACGTATGCATGTGTGGACACATGCACACACAGGTGCACACTCACACCCATGCACAGATGTGCATACAGGCACAAACAGAGCACAGGTGGGCTTTGAGACCACCAGCTCCGTCCCTGGATCTCGACATCACCTCTGCCCAGAGTGAGTGTGAACCTGGGAAGGATGGTATGGCCAGCATGGCCCTGAGGATTATAAGGGACCGGTGGAGTGGCCCAGGCTCCCAAGAGCAGAGCTTAGGAGCCAGGAGGGTGGAGGGCTCCTCTAGGGGCAGGGTTCCTGGAAACAAAAGCCCCTGTTCTCAGAAAGAACCAAGGACCCCACAGAGGGGAAGTGTGGTTGCACCCCTGCTGCTGCCCCTGAGGAAGTGGGTGCCGACGGTGGGTGCCAAGAACAGAGGTAGTGGGCAGTCCCTCACTTGGGACTGAGGCATCAAAGGTGCAGAGCCCAAGGATCAGCATGCAGAGGGGAGGCCTGAGCACCCGACATAGGGCACCAGACACCAGGACATCGCCTGTCCACAGAGGCTGGCCCAGCAGTCTGGCCTGCACTTGGCCTTGCCTGTGGGCCCCCAGTGTTCGGGACAAACGCAGCCCTCCAGGGCAGCCAGGGCACACATCCTGGATGTAGGAAGACTTGTGATCAGATAAGCTGGCGTCTGCACTCAGCACACAGATGACTAGTTACAACAAGCCTGAGAAACACGGCACCGACAGATAGATAGAACCGGGGAGGCGGAGGTAGGGCTCTTCATGAATTAAGTACCTTTGCAAAGCACTGATTTACTGTGTCCAAATGTCAGACTAGAAACCTCTGGACCCAGGGCAGTCCACGCAGCATCTAATGCAGCGCCTGGCTTCTTGGAGAGCAGCAGCCTGGTTACCTGGTTACCGACCTGGTTATTAGTGCAGATGTGCTGCATGTACCAGGGTCTCAATAGACCGCCAGGCTGAGCGCTGTACAGAGGCCTCAGCTTGATGTTTTTCTTCCTCTCGTGAAGCCCACAGCGCGATTTGGATCTGGGCTGCACCTGCTTTGAGGGGTGAATGAACACGTACACTCTCCTTCCTCCCTGCATGTTTACAGCCACTTCCTGAGGCCTCCGTCACCAGGACGTCTGCGGTGAGTCACGAAGCCTGCATCAGATGGAGATTCATCTAAGAGAAGGATGGGGAAGTGGCCAAGTTTGGACTTATCACTCTTCAGAATCGCTTCAGGTCACGGGCCTGGTGGTAAGTAACCAGTTCCACTGGCAGAGCTCAGGCTCACAGCTCTGGATTCAGTACGTTTTCCAAGTGCTTCTTCATCACGGGTCATGAAAGCAAAGGAATTTAAGGCTCAGAGATTTAGGGCTCTCTGATGACTGTATCACGTCAACCCAACAGAATGACACCTGGGACTTTTCTACCTTCACCAACATATGTGGTTTCTTAAAAAAATGGTGTGAAACTTTGTCCAGATTTTTATCTACCTTTACATTAAATGCATTTTTAAAAAATTATTATTATTTTTGTCTTTTTGCCTTTTCTAGGGCCGCTCCCGTGGCATATGGAGGTTCCCAGGCTAGGGGTCGAATCGGAGCTGTAGCCACCAGCCTACGCCAGAGCCACAGCAACTCGGGATCCGAGCCATGTCTGCGACCCACACCACAGCTCATCGCAACGCTGGATCCTTAACCCACCGAGCAAGGCCAGGGATGGAACCCGCCACCTCATGGTTCCTAGTCGGATTCGTTAACCACTGAGCCACGACGGGAACTCCTAAAATGTACTTAAAGTTCCCATCACACGCTTTATTTTGGTGTTGCTCATGCTATGTAAAAAAGGTCTAGTTAAATATATTTTATATGTATATATTACACACACACACACACACACACACACACACACACATTGGTGTTGGGACTATTATATAATGTGGCTGTAAACACGACATCTTACCACATTTTCAGAATGGCTGTCTGTCAGGCTGGCACCTTTATGTCCTACTTCCCCTTCACATAACAATCTCCATACACTGTCTGAAATGAACAAGACAAATTTTCCATATCTAGTTTAACTCCTTCTCTCTTCACAAATGTCTTGACATCCAGCAATAATAACAGAATAAGAGAATCACTGTCTCCCTTTTAAAACCACAGCATCTTCCATACAGCAGCATAAATTGATGCGTGGAAGCTAGAGATGCATTAAGCCTGGCTCTGAAATATAATTTATCTTGTTCATGTTTCTAGGCAGATGATTGCAACTTGTGATTCCACTTCATAAATCCCTTGTCTCAGCTATTCCAAGGCTATTAACATTTTCAGACGTCTGAAAAAAACAAAATAAAAACAACCAAAGTACATCCTGTGCCGCCCCCCCCAAACCCCAAGTAAGAGAAATCTAGCTCCTGAAATATGAGAATCATTTTTCGTTATTTCATTAAGTTCCTGTTTTAGCTGGTCTTTTAAGGCAATACAGTGAGTGGAATTAGTCAGGCCCATGTTCTTCTGATTGTGAAGCACAGACTGGGGCAAGTGACTTCTGCAAAATTCAGGCTCTGCTGTGCAAGTCAGTTAGATGGTGATGATTAGGGTTAGTGGAACCTGCTCTCTGTGGATGCAGCAAATACCACCCCTCTGCACTGAGACGTGAGACAGGGAAAACCTATTTTAGGTTTCCCAGAATCTGAGTGTGGAACAGAACACTTAACCCCTTGCAACTACACGGGATCAGAACCCGAGACCAGAGCCACTACTGTGAAAAGCTGTGTGTTGGACGGGGCGGGGGGGGGGGCCTGCAGGTGGGGGAGGTGACATCCTGGAATCAAGGTGAGGGAACAGGAATTCCAGGAACTACTGGTGGTGATATGGAGCCAGAAATTCCAGCAAGAGCCAAGAGAATTCCCAGACAGGCCACTGCGGGAGGGAGGTGTGGGGCTGCTGGGAGACCTGGACAGTGAACTGGTGGAGGGCAGAGAGAACGATCCAGCACTGCGAGGAGAGATGATTAAGGAGAACTTACTATACAGCACAGGCAAACCTATAGTTTGTAATAAGCTATATGGAAAAAAGAATGGATGTATTTATGACTGATTCATTTTGCTGTACACCTGAAACAAGTACAACATTATAAATCAACTACACTTCAATAAAATCAAATTTAAAAAAAAGAAATTAATAGCTTTTGCGTCCCCTCCCCTCTGCCAGGCACCGCCCTCGCCAGGATCCTGCATTTTGCTTGCACATACTATAGGGTGTTTAGCAAACGCTGTGTCTTGGGAAACCTATCTGTGCCCCCCCCCCCCCCCAGTTCCCTAGTGACATGAAGCAGTACTTTGGGGCAAGAGCTGCATCTGTTTTATGTGGTGCCTGGAAAGGCATGTCTTCTGCACATCCTGGAGAATCGGGGAATTTTAAAAAAATCAATTGCACATTGGCTCTATCTGGGAAGCTGGCAGCACAGCTCTAGATTTTCTCCTTTCATAGTAAGTTTAGCAAAAATGTTAGGCTCCGACTATACAAGAAACTGGATGAAGATGAATATCCAGAAATATTCCTTGTCAGATATGCCAGCACCCAGGAAAAGCAAGAGAGGGAACGTAATCCTCTAAATGGAGAGAGTGTCAAAAATAAACCACAGAAATAAGAACATATTGTCAGTATAGAACGTTATTTCCCATGAGTCATTCTTTCTAATGTAAAGTCAGTTTATCATGAAATACGAAGAATTTCTTGACGGGGTGAGAGCTGTGCTGTAAGTGCGCAGGTACAATTAGGTAAAAATAGGTCACCACACACCCTGGGGACTCAAGCCCATTTTCTTCGCTTACTGAGCATTGGGCCTTATCACTTGGGGCTTGTTACAATATACATTCCTGGGCAGGGACCCCAAGACTTCAGTGTGGGGTCCAGAGACCGGGGCCTAGGGCTCTGCATTTCATGAGAATCCTGGACGACATGCATGTTGGTGGCTGACAGAACCCCAGGGGGATCATCAGTCATCATCTTCTTCCCGGACCCGGCGTTGGGTATCCCGCCCCCCACTTCATCTCGGTTGGGCTGGTGGCTGATATGGGGGGACTGGGACTCCACCCAGTCTTTGCCGGAGGGGCTGCCCTTGCACCTGGCTTTTTGCTTCTGACCACAGGGCTGCCATGACAGCAGGGGTGGGCAGGATGTGGCCTGAGGGAGATCCTCTGTTGCCTGACACCCCAAAAGGCGGGGCCAACACTTGCAAGCTCTGCAATCAGCACAAGACCAGCAGGAGCCCTCTGTTACTTAAAACATCAAGGGCAAGGATGGGGCCACTGGGCCCCCCACCCTCTCTGACGGAAGTCAAACCCTCCCCAACCCCTGTCCCGTCTCCCAAGAGACAAGAGGAAGTTTGCTGCCGAGGTCCTTCTCTGAAATACACACTTCAGAAAACCAAATGGCAGGGAGGCATGTCCTACCAGGGGCTCTGCCTGCCTTTCTAGCCACAACCTTAGGGACGTCTCACTCCAGCCAGAGCTGCTGGTGGTGGGGCTGGAAGACCTCAGGGTCCCCTGAGCCTCAGTCCTCACTAGCTGGGAACCCCCATGCTTGGGTATTGCCTGCAGAGCCTGCAGGAGCGGGGCTGGGCCTGGCACTCCTCCGTGTCGCTTGAGGGCCTGTCAGGGTTGACCAACGCTGGCCAACGATCAAAACGAAACCTGATGTACAATGCAATAAAGTCAACTCTCTTTCAAAAGAAGCATCATCGACACCAGTCACTATTTTCTAGATGGTCTTAACAATGGGGGAGATATAAACCAAAGAAAAGCTCCATTTACGTAACTGATATTAAAAACCTGTGCTTTCAGTAACACATACTGAATGGCTCTTGCAACTATTTTTGGGTTTTAAAATTTAGAACACATACTAAGGAGAAGCCTCACATCCTTAAGAAAAGCTGCCAAGGGACTCTGAACAGAAACTCATTTCCTGTAACAAGCCGCAGCTTCGGGCCTCCAAGAAACTCCCTCACACCCTGGAGGGTGTCACCCCCTCACCAGCTACCGACTGACACTTTTCAAAACCAGCATCTGATGTGATGTGTCGCATCACCATTAAGAGAAATGCTTATGTCCTCGCATTGTCTCATGTCTATTCTTCCCTTTTAAAATGGGCTTTAAAAAAAACCCAAAAAAACCAAAAGCCCCTGGTAAGACACTTCCCCAAGAGGTGGAGGCCCTCCCGCTCCATGGGGATCCTGGTGATGTCCGTCCCCCCAGCTCCCCAGTCACCCTCCAAATCGTGCAACGTCCTCATCCTGTTACCGGCAGGGAAATGTGAGTTCCCAGGGCTCGGCAGACCTCTGGGGTCGTGGAAGCCCAGTTCGTCCTCCATTCCCTCTGCGACACGTACGATGGCCAGTAGTGCTCGCCCTGTACCCCGAGGTCCCAGAACACATTTCCAAGCCTAGTCGTCCCCACATCTGTCTCAGACCTCACTTTTTTGAGTCACTGTCTCCTGGTAGACGGCAGGCCACCCTCCAGGCCCCCAGACAGCCCCAGGCCTCGTCCCCATGCTGGCTGAACCAAGTACTGAGGACTAATCAGAAACCCTGGACCCCTACCTGGGAACCTCCATATGTTGCGGGTGTGGCCCTAAAAAGCAAAGCAAAACAAAACAAAACAAAGAACCCCCACAAAAACCCAGGCCTGATGGCCATGCTTATCCACTTGGGGGACTCGGGAAAAATCCAGGCAGCAAAGAAGGAAAAACAGCTGGATCCCAAAGCATGATTTCCCTCCCATCCTCCAAGTTTATGCAGATGTAAAGGGTTCTTGGAAGAAAGGGAGCAGACTCCATGCTGAATTCCCAGGCTGAGTGTTGTTCCCCGCCCCCAGTCTTAGCCTTAGCACTGCCTCTGCTGAGGTCAGTCTGCTTATCTTCACTTCCAGTTTTCCTACTTGTACTCCTTTTACACATGACTGTCTTCTTCCTTTCTCTTGCCTTTACCTAATTTTAGTAACTTCACCCCAACCTATTTCCAGGTTCTTCTTTGAGGCTATTCACCTGCCCAGCTTTCCCATCATTTCATTATCTTTAGTGTCATTCCCCCGCCCCCAAATAAGCATCAGCTTACTTATTTGTAATATAAATGATTGATTATGACAAATGGTACAGAAAATGATTCATGGCTGGTTTAGTTTCCTTTGAAAAAAGTGACACATTCTCTTCTTTGTCTAAAATCCTAAAATATGTTTCAAATTAAAGCAAACTCCCTTTCGTACAAACCCCTCCCTCCCTTGACACAGGTAAGCAGCTTCCCGGGGCTGGCAGACAGCCCGATTTGCATCATTTCTGTATTTATTACATCTGCATGTAATCACAGCATGTAGTGTTCTTTTGTGTATTTAAAAGTTTTCAATAAACAGAATGATGCTATATTTATTCATGTGCAGCTTGGCTGTTTTCCACTCAATGCTATTGCTTTGATTTTGACCTGTGCTGCCACCTGACCAACACCATGCAGAGCCTGAGCAGAGCTCAGGCTTGAATCTCAGCTCTCTCACTCACTAGGAGCCATCAACCATCGAACCTTAACCATATTTTGTTCATTTTTTCACCTGATCTTAGACACATTCAATCTCGATTTAATAAACATTAAAACAGTTTGGGGAAAAAAAAAATACATGGGCAAAGCCAGGGTAGTGCCAAGAGGGAAATTTATAGGGCTAAAATGCTGACATGGAAAGGAAGAAAGGTCTCAACTCAATAATCTGAGGTTTAACCTATTAAACTTTTATAAAAAAGGCTAAATATATCTGAAGAAAGTAGAAGGAAGGAACTAGTAAAGAACAGAAACCAGTGAAACCAAAAGCAGGAGAACAACAGAAAAGATAATCCTTCCTCTCTAGAATTGCTTTAGATTCTTTGTCAAAGATTGTGTCCATATATGTATGTGCGTCTATCTCTGGGTTCCCTGGTCCGTCCCCTTGACGGAGGTGTCTGTCTCTCCACCAGGACACCCTGTCCTCGTTACTGTGGCCAGAGGGTAAACCTTACCACCAGGGACAGCAATTCCCCCCACTTCTTTCTTCCCTGTCAAAGTCCTGTTAGCTGTTTGAGCTCCCACGTCAATCCATACATTTGAGAATAAGCTTGTCTATGTCTACAAAACCCTTGGTGGAATTTTGATAGGAATTTCATCAGATCTATAGACATACTTGGGGAGAATGAACAGTTTTACTGTGTGGGATCTTCCATGCCATGATCACAGGTTAATCTTTTGTTTCTTTCATCGGTGTTTTGTCTTTTTAAGCACACAGATTCTGACTCAGCGGGGTGTTTTTAGGGTATACCTAAGTATGTCCTTTGCTTTGGAGTCATTTTAAATGGCGTCATATTTTAGCTTCAGTTTCTACATGTTTGTTGTTGGCAGATACCAATGTAGAAGACTTTTGTGTGTTGATGTGTGTCCTGAGGCCTTGGTGAACTTCCTCACAAGTCCAGGAGATGTTGGGGTTAGACTTCTTGTGACAGGAAGTCTAACCTCTTGCAGACACTCGTGCATCTGTAAATGGGAAAGTATTGTTTCTTCCTTTCCAATCTCTATCCTTTTAATTTTTTAATTATTTTTTCCTTTTTTGTCTTTTTAGGGCCTCATGCACAGCATACAGAGGTGTTGAGTTGGAGGTACAGCTGCTGGCCTACACCAAACAGCCATGGAACAATGTCACACTCCTAAGTAGGAACAAAACCCAAACAAAACCAAAATCCTCTACCCAAACCTCTCCCCTTGTACAAAAATTAACACAAAATGGAGAACAGACTTCAGCGTAAAGCATAAAAATATAAAACTTGTACGGGGGAAAAAAAAAACAGGAGAAAATCTTCCAGACTCAGGCTAGGTGAAGGGTTCTTGTATTTTTACACCCACTCACAGACCATAAAAGGAAAAAAATTAGTAAACTGGATCTCATTGAAATAAAAAATATTCTCTCTGCAAAAGACCCTGTGGAGAAGCTGAAGACAAGCTAAACTGACAGATTAACGGCAAACCACTGGGACTGTTATCTTGAACATACAAGGAATTAACAAGACCAAATAATCCAATTAGGAAACGGGCAAAGACAAGATCAAGCCGCTCACCTGTGGATATACAGATGGCAAACGCACATGTGAAAAGACTGGCATCTTTGCCCGCGAGGGAAAAGCAGATGAAAATCACACTGAAGCATCTTTGCACACCTGCTAGAACAGCTCAAATGAAGCAATGACAATGCCAGATGCTATCCTGGAGATCCCAGATCACTCGCACCTGCTGGGGGGATGTAAAATGGTCCAGCCATTCCGGAAAAGAGTGGGGCACTTTCTTATAAAATGGAACATGCTTTCAGGATATGACTCAGCAGTGGAACTCCTGGGCATTTATCCCAGAGAAATGAAAACTATGTTCACAAGAAACCATGTATAAGGATGATCACAACAGCTTTACTCAAATAGCCCCAAACATTCACTCAAAGGGTGAATGGTTAAAACCAAAAAACTATGGAGGGCAGAGCATCGACTCCAAGGAATATTACTCAGCAACACAAAAGAATGAGCTGCTAGTACACTCAAGAACTTGGAGAATTTCATTTAGAGAAAAAAGCTAATCAAAAAAGGGTGCATATTGCATGGGTCCCTTTATATAGCATTCAAAAAGTGATGAAATTATAGAAAATGAGGAACAGATCAGTGGTTGCCAAGGGCGTAGGGAGGGGGAAGGGGGAAGTTGTCTGTGGCCATAAAGGGCAGCCTGTAATGGAACTGTCCTACCTGTGGGTAGTCACACAATTCTACACACGTGAGAAAATTACATAAAACTACACACAGACACGTGGGAGCACGTAAGCTGGTGAAATCTGAAATCCCAACATGGTTGATGGGCTCTCAGTGTTAATTTCCCGGTTGTGATTCGGGCTAGAGTTTTGCAAGACGTTACTATATGGATCATTCAGTATTATTTTTCACAATTGCATGTGAATCTACATTTATCTCAAAATTTTAAAAAAATGTTAATTGCTTCTGTGAGCAACCTTTGCATATGCCTTAGGCACTCAGACCAGGCTCTCTTTGGAGGCTACACTTAGGAGTGAAACAATGAGGTCATAGGGAATATCCATCTTCAGCTTTTATGGCTTATTCTCTAAGGTGTCTGGTCCTGTTTGCATTCTACTCATGATCAAGTGAGTTCTCACTTCTCTAAATCTTCCCCAACCCTCAGTATAGTCAGAACTTAATTTTTTTCACCAGCACGAGGGATATGAACAATTATCTCATCGATGTTGTGATTTTCAATTTCCTGAGAACTAGTGGGTTAAGCATCTTTTCATGTCTTACTAGACCAGCCTAGTCACTCACATCTTTTTCTTCTAGGTGGTTTGTTGTGTTTTGCTGAATTTGAGAATGTTTTATACATCCCAGATACCTCACCTAAGTCTGTTTACCTTCATTCTCTAGGCATCCATCTATTTTTTTTTTTTTTAAATAACAGAGCTTCACATTTACTCTGGTATTCACAGAGTCCAGATGTATAGTTATGAATTTTTAAATTATTGACATGAGGGTGGTTCTGCCTTTGGACAAGGCCTCAGCTCACACCTGAGAGCTCCAGCCTCCTACCTGGGCAGCCTCTCCAGCCCTAATTCCTCACGATCCATCTCTCATGTGTATCTCCCACTGGCTCTGTCTCTCTGGCTAAAGCCTGGTGGCTGCATGTTAAGGTAGAGACTGGAAACCTGCTCATCCAGCCTCTCTGCTCAGCAGGACCATCAGGGTCTCTGCTGACAATTACTGTGCATTAAATCCAGCTCCTAGGGCCCCCAACTCAGGCTGATTTAAGCTTCCTTCCGTGGCTCCAAGGGACCAATAGAAGTGTCCTCCTTTATGTAGTGCTTAATGACTACTTACTAAAAATCGTACCAAGGAATTAGGAAACTGACTCTCCTTACTGACAACTTCACTGAGGAAGTTAGGACAGGGTGACTAAAAGAGATGTGACAGTCCAATCATCCTGTAGAGGAAGCATATTTTGTTGGGTGTGGCCACTCAGGAGCAGTGGAATTTTAAAGAGACAGAAACCAAAGGCAGCTCTGTGAGGTTTGCAAGGTGTCCTGTCAGTCTGCAGGGCAGCAAAGAGGGGCTGGTGGCAGGATCCTGGAACTTAATCCTGTAGGCACCTGTGAGTCTCTGTGCCTTGGTTTCCTAGTCAGTGAAAATGAGAGTAGGAGTTCCCTGGTGACTTAGCTGCTTAGGACTTGGCATTGTCACTGATGCGGCATGGGTTCAATCCCTGGCCCAAGAACTTCCACATGCCATGGGCATTGCCCCCCCAAATGAAGATAATAATAGGGTAGTTATATCAAAGGAGGGTATCCCCTGGCATCAGGACGATTCATCAGGTGAAATAGCATTTTCAGAAGACAGCTGGCAATTTGTAAGTGGTCAAAAATGCTACCTGGGTACAGAAATGGTTGTCAATTTTTTAAAGAACCTAGAAAACTAAAAGTTCAACATACCTCCAATTAGCATTTAGAAATTCAGAAGGAAATAGAAAAAAATCACCAAAAAGACTGGTCTCTACTCTTTTCCACCTTCAGCAAGTGCCTTTCATCAGGGCACATGGTCGAGGCCATCCCCCACCAAAGCTAGGCTGAAGTGATTCCATGTCAATCACAGATCAAATAACTTTTCTAAATGCTCTTCTCTTTGGACAGAAATACGATACTTTAGAAAGATTTTTAAGGTGCATTTGAACCAAACAGTTTTTGTTCAACCCTGGTTAATAAAGGTACTCAGTTAAATCCTAGGGAGTTACTGTTAACCGACATTTTATGGCAATTTTTAACTGGATTTCCTCCCTTCAGGTTTTGATCTATCCCACTTAAAAAAAAATTCAGCTACCGACGAGCACCCGTGGCCTGGGAGGAACGCCGCGGGTTCATAAGGCTTCTGCCCCTTGCAGGTCATTTGGCCCATCCTTTCCTGAAGATCTGCTTTGACTCCTGCTGGCTCCACACCTGGGTCCCCATGTCCCAGGAGGCCCTCAGCACTCTCATGTGGCCTACCAGGGAGCAGAGGTACAGGCCTGAGCCCAATATAGGGAGGTCCCTAACTTGCAGGCCACTCTGTAAAACATCCCCCTGACCTCGGTGGGCTAAAAATCTTCTCCAAAAGCCATAGGTCTTAAATAGGATGCATCCTAAAATCCCCTTCCTAGGAAAAACTCTCTTTCTAGGCCAGGTGTTCATGTCCATGTCAGAACAGCCAGCGCCCCCCCGCCACCATGTTTATACCCCTCCCAACACATCCCAGCTGCTGCACGTGCCCTCCACGGAGGCAGAGAAAAACTGCACACATGCTGTTGATTCTCACATTGCCGCAATTGGAAAACAGAGGATGGGGAACCGAAACACGCCTATTTCCTGCCGGAGTCCCACTGAGTCCCAAAGAAACTGAAAGGGTTTCCCAAATCTCACTCCGCCTTCCAAACGGGAGAGAGAGAGTAGCCCCTAAGAGAAAGCAGCTGGTGTCACCGGTATCCCGCAGGACCTAGAATCACCTAGGCGTCAGTAGAACCTTGCAGCACACACAGCACCCTCAGAGCCAGCTCACCCAGCGACGGGCCCAGAGGGGCTTCACGCGGGACAGGGGGACCGCGCCGCGCGCAGGTGCGCGCAGGTGCGCGCAGGTGGGGTACCGGCCGGCGCAGGTGGGCTCAGGCAGCTCAGCCAGGCCAGGCCTCCCGAAGGCGGAAGCAAGGCGAGTTGCCTGTCACCGCCCTCCACGCTCAAAGGGAAACTGGTTTTCGTCTGGAAACGGCGGGAGGGTGAGGTCGTCTGCCCGGCTCCAGGTGTGTCTTTAAGAAGCACTTTAAGCCTGTGGGGATCCCCCGCCTGCTCGAAAGCTCGCCACCAGCACCCATCCCCGCAACGCCCAGGGCGGCCTCTTTGACCTTCGTCACCTCCCTCCGAAACTCCACCCCCACCCCCTCCCACACTCTTGAGACCCCAGCCACGGGAGCCCACATCTGGACACTCATCCGGGACAGCCCCGCTGCTCTGGAGCGCGTCTACACCCGCACCCACCCCCCGCCCCGGCGGCCCCTGGGCTGCCACCTGCCGCCACCTGCGCCGCCGCCCAGGGGAACTCCGGGCCCGGGTCCCCGCTCCGAGGGCGCTGATAAAGGCGCTTGCCCACCCAAGAGTCACCCACCGCGCTAAGCTTGGTGCTCCTAGGCCGAGGGCGCCGCGGGATCCAGGCCGCCTTCCCGCCGCCCCGGCCCCAGGCGCCAGGAGCGCGGGGTCCCAGGGCTCCGCCTTCCGGGTCAGGGACGCGGGCCGCCGGGGCCAAAGGCTCGTCCTCGCTGGCGCGCTGCAGAGGCGACTGACGGCGGCTGCTCGGGGGCCGAGCGCCCCGCCTCCCTCCCCCGCCTCCCGGGCTGCCTGCGAGCCAGGTAAACACGCCGCCCCGGGCCCAGCCGCCCACCTGCCGCCCGCTGGCCAGGTCCACGTCCCGACGCCTCCGCCACGAGGGCTCCGGGCACACGCGGGAGGCGGGCTCGGAGTTTGCCCGGGACTGAACTCGGGCTCTTTGCGCCTCCGCGCGTGGCGGAGCCTACGAACCACCCCGCCCGACCGTGCTGGGAGGGACTGCGGTAGTTTAGGCTCCACGCCCCATACCACGGCCGCCGTGGCCGCTGGCCAGAATCTACTTCCCCGCCTCGGGGTGCAGGGCACTCCGCAAAACCTGGCCCCTTGGGAACACCAGGGTGGCGTTGGTGCAGCACCGCTCACAGGTAGGGTTCCTCTGGAGAGCGCATGCTTCCCGAAGGAGGCTGGCGAGGAGGGCTCAAAGTAGACCAGAAAACGCACAGAAGGAGCGGGCGAACCTGGGTCCTGCGGCCTGAATGATCTCTCCCTCGGCTTGGGGTCGGTGTCATCCTCTTGGTCCAAGGGATCCTGGTGTTGGACATTAGTCACCTACACAGAGTCGTTTCCCCCTGGACTTTCGGCCTCATCCTGATGGTGGAAAAGTAGGAGGTGGAGGGAGAGACGCGACCACCAATTTAGATTCGGGGTCAGGGGATTGAATCTGAGCTTTCCAAGGAGCCCCTGGGAATCCACACTGTTCATTGGGGGAGGGGGAGTCTGGTGCCCTTGAGACCCAGCCTTGTCCCCTGGGCCGGCTTTAGGGGCCAGTAGAGCCACCTCCCAGTGTGGTTTCAGGGCTGACACCCTCACAGACCCCAGGGGGTTTATCGTTCAAGTTCAGGTGCTGGAGATTCAAGAGAAGTGTGTCCACCTCACTTCACTGTCACATCACTATTTGATCCTTTCCTCTAAGAAGATTGGCCTGGGGGGTTCTGGAGTTGGAGGTGGGGGGTCAGGAGGGAGGATGGCTGCTGAAGATGAAGTTTGTGTTTCCACTTTTTTGCTGGGAGCCTTCAGCTCACTTGCAGCCAAGGCTGGACAGGTGGAAGTGAGGGACTCAGAAGAACCCCAGGATGAGTAGGGTAGTGACTCTGACAGGGAAGTTCCAAGGCTCCTGACCCAAGTCACTCTTACCTGCCCCCCTCCCCCATATTTCTTAAAGCTCAGGCCAACAACTGGTCCCATGTAGATTCTGGTTTTAGCATCACAAACTGCTTCTCCTCCCCACAAATGCCACTTTGCTTTGTCCAGGGGTAACTGGGGCTCCTACCTTGCAGATGTTAGGGAAGGCTGGAGAGTCCAGGCTCCAAGCAACTACAGAGACTGTCCTGCTTTGTGCTGTGCAGAGGCTTCACGGTTGCCAAGAGCCATCTCTGCAAAGTCAGGCTTGCCAAGCTCCAGCTAAGACTCTTTTTAATGTATGTATAAAATTCCCCCATGCATATATTTTGGGGATATAATGGCCTTCAATTCATAAGAATTTCAAGGAAAATGTATGTGCGATAGTAAGGAACACAATGTAATAAAGTGATGGGTGGGCTTTTGAAAGTTCTCCCAGGCCAGGGACAGGACCCAGGGTAGAGGAAGCAGTACTGGGCGCTTCTCATGGCAGGGGGTGGTGGTGTCATACTTCACATGAAGATGGGCAAAATGACAGACTCATTTTGTTGAATAAAATTGAACGGTGTCTTTTGACAAATAAACAATAAATGACCCAAGCCTCATTGTCTCTGATATTTCTCAGAAAGTCACATGGCCTTTCCCTTCTCTCTCACTGCCTTTCCAATACTGAAGCAGCAGCCTTTAGCGTTTCATATTCTAGCAAGGATCACAAAGTTTCATGCATGGTACAGACTCAGTAAATTTTGGTTCAGTTCGTTATGCTCCAAATTACCCAAACTAAAAGGAAGTAAGAAAATTAATTTAAATACTTTTCAGGAGACCAGACTGCACACATTTTGAGTTTTTTAAAACTTTTCTTCATCAAGAGATTTACCTTTGTTATTATAGTTTTGCTCAGAGAAGATCTGAACTTCATTTTCATCTTTGCCTTGCCATTAATTTTTCCCTGGTGGTAGCTGCAAAGTAGGCAACCCACTTGTACACTCTTAAGGGTTAATTGTTTCACCAAAAATTCCATTTAATAACTAGACAGACTCCACTGGTCATGATTACAAGGAAATTAGGTTCATGAACTCCACAATGTACAACATAAAAATTATGTAAACAAGGAAAATATTTGAGGGAGGACTCTAGACCACAACCTCCCCCCCACACAGATTCACACACACACACACACACACACACACACACACACACAAGCCACTTGTCACTTCACTTCTTTTTATTTGGGAAAAAAGAGAAAGGAAAACAGATCTGTAGGACTTGATTGTGTGGGAAAAATCAGAATCTTTTACACATTTTTCTACCATAAATTGGTTGTTATTGTTTATATACAAACTGTTCTACAAAGTGTACCACATATATAAAATATTTTTCTTTAATGACAGCTCCCTGACTTTGTTAATAAAAATAAAAGCAAACAGCTTTCCATAAGCTCACAGTCACTCCTGAATTACAGAAATATATTCTCAGTTCAGTGTATCTGACATGGAAATGTACTCAATAGATAACCACCTTCTAACTGCTTTTGGGTTTCTGTTTTCCAGTGAGATCTCAACCATGAATGTCTTGTGAAAACATCCCTGTTGACTCTTAGGGGTCTTCTGCACTAACAAGCAGATTCTCTAAGACTCTATGAGTCTGTGTGGTAGTTGCATTTCCCACCGGGGCCCCAGCGCACTCCCATCCCACAAGTACCCATGTCCTTCTTGCTTTGTGACTTTGAGTGTCTGGCGGGGGGTTTCTGTGTCCCTGAACTTGAACCTGCACTGCTGTGGCTGCCCAGCTGCAGTGTCAGGCCTGCACCTCTGGGGCCTGGTTGTAAGGAAGCTGAGAATGTGTGCTTTTCTCTCCTGGGCCATCACCTTCGGCTCCTGGCCACCATCCTCTGAGGAGTGGCCTCTGACAGCTGGAGGAGACACCAGCAGCCTTCAGAAGAGATCCTTGCCTGCGGGTCCCCCAGCTGAGCCCTCAGGCCAAATGGAGCAGGAGGCAGCTGCCCAAATTTCTGTTTACAGGTACATGGTTGCTGCAGTCCACCAGGTCTGGGATGTTCGCAGTGCCTCACTGGAGGCTGAAAGGTTGGTCAGAGTGACAAATGAAAGGTGGGGTCCTCGGGGTGTTGGGGGGTAAGAGGTGGGCACCACTGCATACATAACTTGTCACACTCCTAGTAAATGACCACGTGTTAGGCCCCAGGAGGGACAGCATTTTACTAACCAACAGTTTTATTTACCAAACATTTCATTCCTTTGTCACTCTTTTAACCATTCATGATGCACTTAAATAAGCTGTGTCCTTAAAATCCAGATAAGCAAGGAGCCTGCACCCAGCACCTAGAGGGCAGCTTGGTGGTGGTGAGGGGGCAGCCCCTGAGGGTGATGGGCAAGGAGGCTTTCTCAAGGGAGGGGATTGGGGACTACAGGACATGGCCATGTGCAGGGGGTTAGGAAGGGGTAGCTGGCAGTGGGCAGCATGTGCCAAGGAGGTGCTTGTGTGGTGGGAGGCAGGCAGACCATGGTGACCACACACGCTGCACCCGGAGCCAATGCTGGTCGAACAGGGCTGTGCTGGGAAGTGAGGCAGGGCAGCCACTAATCCCTGGTGTCTCCTCTCCCAATGCCCAAGCCTCGGGCCTGCCTGCCTCCACCTGCCCACTTTTCTGCGGGGGTAAAGAAACATCCTGTCTACTGAGAACAACTCACTGCTGGGCCTTGGACTATGTTTCCAGAAAACTATATCCTACCCCCCCACCAGCTGCCTGTGAAGGGGACCATTTTCAGAAATTAGGTCTTTGCAGGTGAGATCATGTCAAGATGATGCTGTGGGGGTGGAGGGGCTGATCCAAAGCCCCAGGAGTCCCCACAGCAAGGAGACAGGGGAAGCTGGGGGGAGGGCACAGAGGCAGGGATCAGAATGTTGTGGCTACCATCAGGGAGCCCCGGCCACTGGAACCAGGAAGCAGCAGGAAGGCCCTGCTCTGCTGGATTTCAGACTCCAGCTCCGGGGCCATAAGAGACTCCTTGGAACCTTCTTTTGTGCTTGTGGGTACATGGGTGCATCCTAGTTTGGTGGGTCCCAAAACCTATACCATTTGGGAGCTATTTTGTGTGTGTGTGTGTGTGTGTGTGTGTGTGTGTGTGTTTGTGTTTTTAGGGCCACACCTGCAGCATATGGAGGATCCCAGGCTAGGGGTCTAAGTGAAGCTGTAGCCACCAGCCTACACCACAGCTATAGCAACGCCAGATCCAAGCAGCGTCTGCAGCCTACACCACAGCTCACTGGCAATGCTGGATCCTTAACGCACTGATCGAGGCCAGGGATCAAACTTGAGTCCTCATGGATGCTAGTTATGTTCGTTAACCACTGAGCCACGATGGGAGATCCTGGGAGCCATTTTAAAGAAGCAGAACGTGGGACTATTGTGGAAAGTAACATAATGTCTTTTATATCAAAGGAAATCTTTGCTCCAGTTTCGGCTGAAATGTCTTCCTGTGACCGCCCCACCCCCCCTTCCCTTTTCTCCCAGTAACAATTCGTTTCAAATTAGCCACCTGGGAAGAATGTGCACCCTGACCTGACCAATGGGAAGGGGACAAGTACATCACCTGCATTAGGGATAAATAGGGAGGGTCTTTTCTTCTTTGCTCGTGCTTTTTGAGCACCTGCGCCTTTCTGCAGAAGTAAAGAGCCTTGTTGAGATCTCCCCGTGTTCATGTGTCTCATTTTTTGACACTGATGATCTGAACCATGTCCCCAACACTATGAACATGCAGTGAGGTGCAGGTACCGGAGAGACCTCAATGTTTCGGCTCCATTGGCTCCCACCAGCCACTTCTGACAACTCTGTGGCAGGTAAAGCACTGATGAAAATCTAGGGCCCCAAACCCTCCAGGTGGCCCCTCCTCAGCAGCACGAGTACATCTCTCCTGAGACCCCACATCTAGTGTTCCTGTGACTTCACTCCTCACAGTCCAGGTGAAGTGAGACTAGGGGTTATGTGACACTTTACAAACCCCATCAGCCTCCAGGTGATGCCGCCACTTGCAAGTATGTTTTATAAAACACTCACCACCACCAGTTAGGAGAGAAGGATTTTGTGTTTGAAGCTTCTGGCTAAGCTGTGCAAGGCAAGTGGACGCCAGGAGTTTTCATTGAATGAAGGTTGTTTCCAGCTCTTGACTGTGCTGCCTCAAGGACTTGCTGCTGATTGGTGGAAGTGGGAGAAGACAGGCTGGTCCAGGGATCTGCTCCTGGGACTGAATGTTTAAATATAACTGTTCTTATGGCAACCAAGAGCAGAGACGTCAAGGGTTCATTTGGTTGGGAAAATAGAATTTGCTTCTGCATTTGCAGAAAGATCAGTGCCCCAGGCTGTTAAAATAAATCTAACTGAGAGTGGATTATATGGTATTATCAGGGATTTTTATCTCTCTGGTGGCATAATATGTGATCGGCTTTGCATGACAAAAAAGCAATCTGTTCTACTTCAGATGTGAGAAAAAGTTAAATTTTCCTGAGACCCTATAGCCTCAAAAGAGGGGTTTTTAAAACAACAAAGCTGAATGCTGAGAAAGAGCTGCCTGGGAATGGCTCAGCCACCAGACTTCTCCGCCTCCATCTTCCCTTATTGAAATCCCTACTTCCCTGCCCCTGCCTGGGGTGGGGGTTGAGACACCTGCAAGCCACCTGGTGGCCAGACTATCCTACAAATTGGATTCTATGCCATAGGAAGAAAGTTCTCTGTCCAACAAGCCATGGTTTGTTTCTTCCCCGCTTTCACAAGGTGGCCAGTTCCAATGCAAGCTTATCTCTTTTCACACTCTCCCACATCTGGAGTTTTCCTACCATCCTTTAATCCTACAGCCGGGCATCCTCCAGCTGGGGTAACTCAGCCATATGCTGACATTTAAAATGCCAAGAACAGCCCATCACTCCTTTGTCTTCAACTCAGCCAACTCCATCTTTAAAAGGTTGTTTGTAGTAAACATCCTAGCCTTGGACCAAATTGCTTAGGGACACAAGAAGAAAAAAACCAGGATAAACATTGACTTAAATAATTAGAGGATTCCACAGCATTTCTAGACAGTTTAGAAGGAAGCCACCTTCAGGTGTGGCTTGATTTGGCAGCTCAAGTGACATGAGGAGGGTCTCTCCACTTTTGCAGCTCTGCTTCTTCAGAGCAATTTCATACCTGGCAGGACTGGCTCATTTCTCCAAGGGCCGTGGGCAGCTCATGCTCTCTCATTTAAATTCAGTCCTCAAACCAAAGCCTGGGCCTTTAGTATGGTGGGGACTGAGGTTGTGTGATCATCTCAGACAATGGCAATATTTGTAAGGGAATTGGAATCACTCTGGTCAGGCTTCTCCAGGATCAGGGAGAGGCTTCTTGGGAAGATGGGGCTCATGTTTACAGACACTCACGTGAAGCTGATTTTTGTCACCATGACCCAAGGAATGGAGGCTTTTCATAGTAAAAGCATGGTCATAGGGACCAGGCAGCCTCGGTTTAGCCGTTGCTCTGCTCTGTGGGCACGTCTGTGACCCTGGTGAGTTGTTTAGTTTCCACGGGCCTTGTTTCTCCATCTGTGAACTGGTTCTGTCCTTGCCCCTATGGCTGACCTGAGGATTAAATGAGATGCTATGGTGAGATGGCTCAACAGGGCCTGGTGCATAGAAAAGACTAAGTGTTTGCTGTGTGTCTCTGTTATTTTTCATATGTAAAAGGAAGTAAATACTATTATTTTATAGGCCTGGACTAATCACCACCAGATTAAGATCATAGCCTGCGAGAGGCCCTGAGGGAAGGGCCTTGTTAAACATGAATACAGATGAGTGATAAAGAGAGTAGCTTAGTCTTAATACCTAGGGTCCATGTGAATGAACACTGGAGAGTATTTAAAGGGTTTATGCCCTAAAGCAGGTAGAGCATTCTCATTGAAATTTTGCATACTTTTTGCAGGTGAATTCAGAGCTGAGGATTTTGAAATTGTGTGGTTTTCCAGTGAAATAGCACGAGCCTCGTAAACCTTGCTCTGTAAGCTGAGGGCGCCTCTGCTGGGCTGACAGCACCCTCAGGCTGGCCAGGTGCACCTGGGCAGGATGCTGCTGATACCTGCGGACCAAATAGCAGAAAGCCTCACAGCACTTCCTCCCTTTTGCTATGCAGACTTTCTCCAAGGTCACACAAACCTGGAAGGTCAGTACAAGACCAGTCACTGGTTAAAAAGAAGCCATGTTTTTTTACACTCTGTGAGGGAATTTAGCTGGCTCCAGCCTACCTTTCCAAATCTTTTCTGGCCCTTCCCCCCTCTCTCTCTTCATGTACCTCTCTCTCTGCATAGCCATGACTGCTTCTCTCCATACCTGCATAGCCACGAATGCTACCTTACGAATGGGCCTGAGTGCTGGTGCCACGCCTGGGAGTTGGTGGCAGTTCTTGGTGGTGGCAATGCCTCTGTAGGCTCTCAGCTTAGGAGAAGGTGGACGCCCATCCTGAGGAGGTCAGAAAACAATTACCTTGCAAACTAGGAGCAGCTTTACAACTGGAGAAGAGAAGCTTGATAGCAAACGAGAATCGGTTCACTTATCCCCAGGCGCCCAGTGTGGACCCTGCAGGCTCACACCCTGACCCCCTGGGGCCTTGGCCTGAAATTGGTTGATAAAACAGTAACCTGCCCACAACTGATTAGAACTGATTAACTATGGACTGCCTTTCAATACTGCGTCACTCAGCACTACTTATTTACTGTCGAAAGTTAGAAAATGCAGAAATACACTTTTTAAAAATTATATTGGGGTATAATTGATTTGCAATGTGTTAGTTTCAAGTGTATAGCACAGCACATACTTATATACATACTTTTTCAAAATCCTTTCCCATATGGGTTATTACAGATTATTGAGTAGCGTTCCCTGTGCTATATAAGTAGGTCCCTGTTGGTTATCTTATATACATGTATATGATTATACATATTTTATTATATAGTAGAGAAATACATTTTTTAAATACATTTTTAAAAAAAGTTCCAGATTATACTACTGAGAAATAATTGCTTGGACAAAGAGTGCATGCTCATGCATTCTCTCTTTTTTTAAATTTAAAAAAATTTTTTTGCTTTTGAGGGCTGCACCCGCAGCATATGGAGGTTCCCAGGCTAGGGGTCTAATGGGAGCTACAGCTGCTGGCCTACACCACAGCCACAGCAACGCCAGATCTGAGCCCCATCTGTGACATATGCCACAGCTCACGGTGACGCCGTATCCTTAACTCACTGAGCTAGGCCAGACATTGAACCTTCAATCTCATGGTTCCTAGTCACATTTGTTTCTGCTGTGCCACAATGGGAACTCCCATTCTCTCTTTCAGACATTTTTACTCTATTTATAAAACCAATTGTGCTGTAACTGCCACTTTGTATTTTGCTCTTTCCACTTAGCAGAGTGTCCTAAGCGGATCTCTCCACACCAGTAGGTCTCAGTCTCTATATTGTTCTCTGTGCTCTTTGGGAACCTGCTGGTGGCCTTGCTGTGGGGTTAGTTTCTTCTATGTGAGTCTGTGACTGAAAAGTCCCTGTTGTTTGCCTTTAGTCAGTCCGTCTTTATTCTGGCTTGTCTCCCAGGTGTTGCTGGCATAGAGCTGGTTCTTAGAATAACACCTTAGAGCTGATAGAATAAAGACATGGCTGTGCAGAACCCCCTCCACTGCCCACAGGGAGGAAAGAGGCCTCGGGGCAGGAGACCCCTTTCCAGAGAGCCCTCGAGTGGGGCGTGAATAGGTGAGGCACCCGGGCAGAGCCTGGATAAGCATCAGGGCTGTGGAGTGAGGGATGGTCACACCAGGAAGACCCTGCCCAGGAGTCATGTGATGCCCTGACTCCTCTGGTCAATTAGGTCCTGGCAGACGAGTCACAGATTCTCTTTAGGGGACCAGATCCTCAGCTGTAAGCTAAAAGGATAGGATGTGGTGAGTATTAAATAAGATAATGGGAGTTCCCACAGTTGAGCAGTGGAAACGAATCCAACTGGGAACTGTGAGGTTGCGGGTTTGATCCTTGGCCTCACTCAGTGGGTTGAGGATCTGGTGTTGCCATGAGCTGTGGTGTGGGTTGCAGACTTGACTTGGAGCTGATGTTGCTGTGGCTATAGTGCAGGCCAGTGGCTGTAGCTTGGATTGGAACCCTAGCTGAGCCTCCGTGTACTGCGGGTGTGGCCCTGGAAAGCAAGCAAGAAAGAAAGAAAGAGAAAAAAAAATGTGTGTGAAAGCACAAGAAAAAATTGGAAGAAGTGCTGGCCTCATGGCCTCCTGCTTGTGACATAATAATAACAGCATGGCAGGGGCTGTGCTGCTTAATCTTCCCAGGAGTCCTGGGTGAAACGCTCACTCCGAAAAGACATCAGTGCACTTGTGGTGATTGTGGTGCTGGTTATGGAATGAATATTGCTAGAATGATCAATTAGGTATCAGGGGGCTCACAGTGTAAGCTGAGGTCATAGTTTATTAAAACACACCTGTCCCCAGCTTTGAGCAAAGCCAGCAAAAGTCTACATTTACAAAGAGAATATAAAACATCAGATTCTTTTGAAGCGAAAAGTCCCTTCATTCACTTCAAGTGAATTATCTAGAGTCCCAGCCTGGCTTTATAAAACCATAGATGTGGATTTAGGCCCAGAAATCATGGTACCCCGAAACATGGCACATCGTACAAGGTAGCAAGGTGAGAACTCAGTGAGGTGTGAGGGGCTGACAGAGAAAACACTTGTTGGATGTGTCAGTTTATCTTTACATGAGGATAGGTGGTGGCTCTGTCTTCTAGGAAATGGGGGTTGCTCTCCTCGGAGGCATCTACAACTCCCAGTTTTCATGTAGAATGTTCACAGGCGTTATCAGCTAGAGAGAAACTACTGCGTGGAATGTAACCACTTAAGTATGCTCTTTGGAAGGGTAAACGAGGCTCTTTCACTGGTATGTCTGACTGCGATGATCTAAATGGGGCGAAGGAGACAAGTCTGTTATAATCATGATGGCAGAAAAGCAAAGCTAAAGCCAGTGGAGTGGAGGCGCACACTCCTCTTATAAACACTGCAGAAAGCATGTAAAAATTAACCGGCGCCTTTGTGTCAGGTTTGTGGTACATAAACTCCATCTGCCTGATTCTAATTTCTCTGATCAAAGCATGCAGCATCAGCAGTGATGAACCAGATCTTTCAAGATCATCTGAAAATGACAAAGGAACCTGTGGAAGCAGCTTCCTGCTTCTTCTGGCCACTTGAGTCTCTTAGGCAGTTTGTTTAGGACTCTGGGATGATGGCTTGAAAACGCTGATTTAAGGCAGTATATAATCTCTTCACTAAAATAGCATACCTAAATATATTCCCAGAGCACTGACCCTTGCAAAAACTATCTGATGTGGGACGTACATTCATCACTATTCTGGCACAGGATGGTGGATTGCTCAGGCTTTTCCAGAGAAACGGAACCAGTAGGAGATGGTCTGCCCATCTAGCTGTCACCTGTAAAAAGGTTTCCTTCAAGGACTGGTCACAAGATTGTGGGAGCTGGAGAGTCTGAAATTTGCACGGCAGGCTGGCAGACTGGAGACCCAGGCAGCGTGATGCTGCCATCAGGAGGCAGAATTCCGTTTTTCTCTAGTAAACCTCAGTTTTTGCTTTGTTGGCTTCTAGCCGGTTGGATGACTCCCACTCACATCATCCAGGGTGATCTCAAAGTCAGTTGATTGAAGATATGAATCAATATCTTTGTAGAAACATCTAGGCTCATGTTTGATAGAACTGGACACTCTAGTCTAGCCAAGGAGACATATATTCACCCATTACGGAGGCATTGACTAAGTCTCAGAAGAAAACGTAAGGATTTGTGCAGATTTTTTGGACTAACATGGGTTTCCTAATGTCACTGACTAAAGCTATACACAGTGCCGTCCCCAGATAGATTTTAGAGTTTAGTGCAATTTAACTTTTAACTTCTATTGCCAGGGGACAAACATCCAAATGTTAAAATGTATTTTTCCTTCATCTCCAATTCTTTATGAACTTTAAGGAAATAACTGCCTTTAGGATAGACATCTGGATGCTTTTAAAAAAATAGCACTTGGAAGAGCTGAAAGACAAAGCACTTGCTGAGGCTTCTAAGATGAGTGTGCCTGACACATGGGGCAGGATGGGTTTTTTGTGCTAATGTATGCCTCTCAACTTCCTTCAAATGCCACATGATTCTTTTCTCAGAGGGTGGAATCAGTTCTCTGTCGACTATGATAAAGAAGATAGATAAAAGCACAATTTCAAATGCTGTTCGACAAAAATTATTTAATCATCTCCGGCCTCTTGTGGAAATTCATTCTGAGATGTGTGTTGGTGGGTAGCTTTGCAGCCCTGCCTTGGCAGCTGCAATAAGAGCCAGCTTTATGAAAAATTCAGTTTATTCATCAGTGCAATATACACTTTCATGACAACCAGAGTGCAGCCAAGGTCAGCCTTTTACGAGGGCTGAATATGGTTTGCAGTAGGAGGCATTTGAAAGGTCTTCACCTGCCTTCCCAATAATAGCAGTTTTCTACTGGCCGATGATGGAAATTCTAGCATCATTACTTTATTTAAAAATTATTACAACTTTGATTCATGAAAAAATGCAAATGTCTTTAGGAGAGGTAGATGAAATGGAAGCTATGGAGTATTTTCATTTGGGATGAATGGGTTTCAGATCTTCCCTGATCTGATTTCATGGGGATGGAGGAAAGCTCAGGGGTGAACCAGCTCTCAGTGAGCGGCTAGGCCTGCAGGCAGGCGTTCAGCGAGAGAATTGCACTACTTGCCATCTTTTTCCTTCTTCCCAGTTATATCCAGAATAGACCTGACTACACTTATGGAACCAAAAGTAAGCAGTTCAATATAATGTATAGGACATTAAAGTGCTAGCAGTTTAATGACAAGAGGTAGAAAGGTCTGGAAATTGAGGGCGGGTAAGGAGGGGGCTGGGGGAGTGTTATGAAATAAGGATGATAGATGAGGAGAGGGAAGATTATTAAAGTTTAAGTTTAGTGGAGTTCCTGTCGTGGCCCAGCAGAAACGAATCTGACTAGGATCCATGAGGATGCAAGTTCGATCCCTGGCCTTGCTCAGTGGGTTAAGTATCCGGCATTGCCGTGAGCTGTGGTATAGGTCACAGATGCAGCTTGGACTTGGTGTTGCTGTGGCTGTGGTGTAGACCAGCAGCTGTAGCTCCAGTTAGACCCCTAGCCTGGGAACCTCCATATGCTGCAGGTACGTCCTTAAGAAGACCAAAAGAAAAAAAAAAAAAGTTTAGGAGTCAGATTTATACTGAAGATAGCAGCTAGCTAGCTACTGAGAAGCTGCAAGTGAGGCAGTATGAGGTCATACTCCAAGGGAAATATGGACTACCTTTTAAATATTTACATTAATGACAGATACACATCAATTTCTGGAGTAACCCTTCTGGATATCCTGATGCAGAGTGAAAGAGAAGGGAGACCCATTTTCAAGAAATATCCATTTGCCAGGGGTCCAGCTGTATTAGACTTTGTTTCTGGGTAATTCCTTCCTGCCTGCTCAGAGAATTCAGGGGGTTTTTTTGTTTGTTTTTTAGGGCCACTCCCGAGGCACATGGAGGTTCCCAGGCTAGGGGTTGAATCTGAGCTGTAGCCACTGGCCTCTACTACAGCCACAGCAGCACAGGTTCCGGGCCACATCTTCAACCTATACCACAGCTCATGGCAATGCCAGATCCTTAACCCACTGAGCCAAGTCAGGGATCAAAACTGTGTCCTCATGGATGCTAGTCAGATTTGCTTCTGCTGAGCCACGATGGGAATGCCAAAAAGTTCAGTTTTATTTGAACAGATTTGTGTGGCTTTCTGATTCCTTGCACCCAGGAACCTTAAGTAGTCAGAAATTGCTTGGAGACCCATTGCATGCGAAATAGGGAAATTTAAAAAAAAGAAAAAAAAAAAAACAAAAAAACAGAGGAGTTCCCGTTGTGGCTCAGTGGTTAACCAACCTGACTAGTGTCTGTGAGGACACGGATTCAACCCCTGGCCTTGCTTGATGGGCTAAGGATCCGACGTTGCCATGAGCTATGGTATAGGTAACAGACTTGGCCTGGATCCTCCTTTTGCTCTGGCTGTGGTGCAGGCTGGCAGCTGTAGGTCCGATTTGACTCCTAGCCTGGGAACCTCCCTATGCTGTGGGAGAAGCCCTAAAAAAAAAGAATGGGAGAGTGTTTACATAACCAAGACCATAAAAAGTTTGCGTTATTATTTAGAATTTTTTGTTAGTCTTATTTACATTTCTCTTTCTTCATTGTTATTTTTGAGAGTAGCTATGAGAATGTTCATTTTGTGTAACATTTTGCAAACACTCCATAAATGTTCGTTGACTAAAATAATAAAACATTTGAGTAAAACTTTAGTAATTTTATATTTGGAAAAGGATTTGTAAGAATGTATTGCCTACAGTACTGAATTTGGAATAGAGACAGAAAAATCATAAAAAGTTGGAATCTCAAAAAAAAAGGAGCATCAAATAAAAGATCTCTGAATTTTTGAGTATAACTTAAAAAGCATGACGTCATGTTTAGTGGTTATAATTTCTAATCATTTTGAGGTCCATTCTATTACAATGGGAACTAAATGGAAAGATAGTACCGTAGTCATTGCTTCTACTGATGATTAAAAGACAAACAAACAATGGAAAAGTCGACTTTCTCCATGTCAGTGACTTATGTATTGATATGGTGTGGAGATTAAAGTAACATGAGCAATTTTAAAAGGTAAAAATGATAGCTGTCACCTTTGAAGTCACCCAGGGAGATTATGTAATATTCAAAAAGCTATGACACTGGAGTTCCCGTTGTGGCACAGTGGTTAACGAATCTGACTAGGAACCATGAGGTTGCGGGTTCGATCCCTGCCCTTGCTCAGTGGGTTAACGATCCGGTGTTGCTGTGAGCTGTGGTGTAGGTTGCAGACGCGGCTCAGATCCCGCGTGGCTGTGGCTCTGGCGTAGGCAGGCAGCTACAGCTCCGATTCGACCCCTACCCTGGGACCCTCCATATGCCGCGGGAGTGGCCCTAGAAAAGGCAAAAAGACAAAAAACAAAACAAAACAAAAAGCTATGACACTTTTTAAGTACTTTTGTAACTCATTGTTTGGAAAGCTTGCCTAAAATATGGTCTGTGCCCTAGGATTAAGGCCCTAAAAGATAACATTAGCCAAGTGTGTCTGCCAGCAAACAGCTCAGTGTCCACTGGCTCTTGGACACTGACCCGGAATCTCTCATTATCCATTCTCAGTCCCGAGTCCACAGGACCTGATCAGTTTCTGGCATATCCTTCTAGAAATACAGATGCCATGACCTCATGTTTACTTTTGTATACATTACATATATATATATATATATGATATTGTATGTATGTAAACAGGTGGGTAGATAGACAGACAGACAGACAGGCAGATATGGTATCTATACATACATTTCATTCTCCCCTCCCAACCCTATGTCATTCCATACATTTTATATCTGTGATATATAGTTTATAAGCTCTTCTGCACATTGCTTTCTTTTACACTCAGTGATATATTAGTGCTTGAAGAATACACTCCTTTCTCTGTCTCTGTGTGGAATCCGATTTTACGAATGGGTCATAATTTATTTACTATTCCCATGGTGAGAGACCTGTAGGTCATCACCCATTCTTCATAACAGATAACTCTGGAACACCTCACTGCTCTGTCATTGACACACATAGAAATGTACCTCCGAGGTAGTTGCTGGGTCAGAGGTATGTATTGCAGGAGGCCATCAGGTCATGGAGAGGTTGTGACTGCAGGTTGACCTGCCAGCTGGCCCTGAGCCATCCATCCGGCTTCTCCCGGCTCCCATCTCCCCTCCTATCTCCCCTCCCTTCTCCCCTCTCCCCTCCCAGGAGGTGCGTTCTGGTCAAGCCCCCATCGCCCAGTCCCGGGACCACTTTCAAGGAGGCAGGCTTGGAGAGCCATGTGTGTCCAGGTCACCTGGCCTGAGCGCAGGCCTGGACCCCAATGAGGCCTCTGGATAAACTTGGAGATGCTGCCAGCCCGTGGGGAACCCATCCTGGTGAGTTCTCTGATCTACCCACCTGCCACCCACCATGCAGCCTGCTCTGTCCTCAGCCTCTCCCTGTCCTCCGTGTCTGGGGCTGGTTTGTGGGGTGATAAATATTGCCATCCATCCCACAGTGTAATCAGACCGCTGACCTGAGTAGTGAAAGCAGATTCTCAGGGCAGTTTTCATTACGTGTGTGTTGAGATTCCTTTCACACTATTAATTCCTTTTACATGAGTTACCTGTTTGGGGCCTTTTTTTTCCCCTGAGTTTGTTGGCCTTTTCTTACTGCCTTGTAGAAATTCTGTTAGAGAAGTCAGCCTGAATTATGCGTTGGTGGCCTTTAACCATTTTTAAATGTTTATTGACCTTTTTCTTAACACTTTGTAGAAATTCTATATTAGGGAAATCAGCCATGTGTCATATGAATTGGAAAAAAGTGGTTCCATTTGTCTCTTTATTTGTGGGGAGATTTTACTCCTTTAAAATTATTCATCGCTTGTGATATCTAATCTTTGTTCAGTGGCAAATCTTTGTTTTTTGAGGGACAGGTAAGGTGCATGAAGCATTGATGCTGTTTTAAGTGAAAAATTATATGATTTTGTCACTGGCTGCTTTTGAAGGCAGTTCCAAAGGAGGAGCTTCATAATGTTTTGAGCAGTATTCCAAGCATGTAATGGCTCAAGGTTTGTGTAAATTCCCAGTGTGACAGTTGTGAAAGATGACATTTTTGTAGGTATAAATCCCATCCAATTTGTTTAAAAAATTCTCCTGATTTTAGAGTTACCCCAAGCTCAAAAGGAGTGTCCTTTTGAGGGTATTGGGAGTGGAGGGGTGGGGGGGACTGTGTCTTGGGGGAGGGAATGAGTCTGGGAGTGCCCCGTGCCAGGAGGAGGACCAGGGTCACATCACACAAGGCCACACACGTCACATGAGAGGTAATCATTCCAGCCCAGGCCAGCAGAGCCTCTACAGAATTGAAAAAAATTGTATTTATTTTTAACTTTGTTTTCACTAGTTGAGGTCATTTTGGCATGCTGTGGCTTGAACGGTGCCCCTACAAAAATACTTTATGTACTAACATCTGGTGCCTGTGGCTGTGACCTCTTTTTTTTTTTTTTTTTTTTGTCTTTTTGCTATTTCTTTGGGCCGCTCCTGCGGCATATGGAGGTTCCCAGGCTAGGGGTCTAATCAGAGCTGTAGCCACCGGCCTACACCAGAGCCACAGCAACGCGGGATCCGAGCTGCATCTGCAACCTACACCACAGCTCATGGCAACGCCGGATCGTTAACCCACTGAGCAAGGGCAGGGACCGAACCCGCAACCTCATGGTTCCTAGTCGGATTCGTTAACCACTGCGCCACGACGGGAACTCCTGTGACCTTATTTTTAAATAGGGTCTCGGCAGATGTCATCAGGTTAAGAAGGCATCGTGCTAGATTGGGGTGGACACTGATCCAATGACTTGTGTTCCTGTAAGAAGGGGGCTTTGGACAGAGATGCAGAGGGAGGGGCCCTGAGAAGGTGGAGGTGGAAGTGGAGCCTAGAGGGTTGTGTGGTGGAGTGAGGGAGGTAACAGACACCCCCCTAGACTACCCCCTGGCCCCACCAGCAGATCTGCTGACTTGGGACTTCTAGCTTCAGGGTCTGTGAGACAAAGCATCTCTCTTGTTTCAGTCAGCAGGGGTGGTGCTACTTTGTTTCAGCAGCACTAGGAAAATTACAAAGGCATCAAGCATCCAGAAAAGACTTTGGCAGGATGGAGTGAAAACAAAGCATAGAAAACAAAAAATTAAAAATTATAGAGGGGGAGTTCCCTTCGTGGCTCAGCAGTTAACGAACTCGACGAGGATGTATGAGGATGCGGGTTCGATCCCTGGCCTTGCTCAGTAGGTTAAGGATCCGGCGTTGCCATGAGCTGTGGTGTAGGTTGCAGATGTGGCTCTGATCCTGCATTGCTGTGGCTCGGATTCGACCCCTAGCCTGGGGGAACTTCCATATGCCATGGGTGCAGCTCTAAAAAGCAAAACAAAACACCCATTACAGAAGGAATTTATTGAGACCAGCAGTTCTCTCTGAAGCCACCAGAGCCTCAGCAGCCACATCAGGAGGGATCTGGCACTTGTGCTTTATGAAGAGCCTCTGGTGGCCCCAGGGAGATCTGCCACAGGCAAGTGAGGGAGAGCACTAGAGGGGACACTGCTTTTTTTTTGTGTGTGTGTGTGTGTGTTTTGTCTTTTTGTTGTTGTTGTTGTTGTTGTTGTTGCTATTTCTTGGGCCGCTCCTGCGGCATATGGAGGTTCCCAGGCTAGGGGTTGAATCGGAGCTGTAGCCACCGGCCTACGCCAGAGCCACAGCAACGCAAGATCCGAGCCGCATCTGCAACCTACACCACAGCTCATGGCAACGCCGGATCGTTAACCCACTGAGCAAGGGCAGGGACCGAACCTGCAACCTCATGGTTCCTAGTCAGATTCGTTAACCACTGCGCCACGACGGGAACTCTGGACACTGCTTTTTAAGTGTCATTGGCTTGAGGTGGGGATGTGGGACTGAGGACCACAGGGGTGGGGTGAAGAGAGGGGCTTGGGCTCAAGGTTTATTTTCAGAGAAGTGGGTGAGAAGTGGCAGGTGACTGGATGTGACATACAGACGGGGAAAGGGCTGGAGGAAGCCTAATCATAGTTCAAATATCCGGTTGAAGCTCAACTAGATTCCAAGAGCTTTGCTCAAAGCCAACATACAAAGATGCATATTTCATTTTTGGATGTAGAAGATAATGCTCTGATCATCAAAAGAGATTTAAAATGATAACCACAAATATTAACCCAGTAGTTTACTTTTAATTATGAAAGCCATTGAACATACAGAAAAGGAGACAAAATACTAGAATACATATTCTGTGTCCCCACAGAGATGAAACAGGTAGAAGATGAAAATACTGCCTGCTGTAGTAATATCGGATCTCTCTATTCTTTTTTTCTAATAACATCTATAAACTCAAAACTCTTTCATTTCTTTCTCCTATTCTTCCCAGAAATAACCAATTTCCTCTAGTTCATGTGTGTACTACTCCCATGCAAACCTATGTACTTTTATATTTATATTAAAAAATCACATATTTTGCAGTTTGCAGGTATTTTGTGTCTAAAACACATACATAGTATTAGATGGTATGCATCTTTATGCAGTTTGCTTTTCCATTTCCCATTTAACTTTTGAGTGTCATCTGCAATGTACTCACAGCTGTCATTCATTCTGTCATATCTGCAGTTATGTGAACAAACCCTGGCGGCCTTTTCCCTGCTCAGAGCTGGCAGGTTATTTCTTCCTCTTAATCATAAAGAGTTTGCTGCAGCAAACATGCCTGTGCATGTCTTTGTTCTATGGGTTTCCTTGTTCCTTTCTTTCTTTCTTTCTTTCTTTCTTTCTTTCTTTCTTTCTTTCTTTCTTTCTTTCTTTCTTTCTTTCTTTCTTTCTTTCCTTTCTTTCTTTCTTCTTTCTTCTTTTTTTTGTCTTTTCTAGGGCTGCACCCTCAACACATGGAGGTTCCCAGGCTAGGAGCCTAATTAGAGCTGTAGCCCCCGGCCTGTGACACAGCCACAGCAATGTCAGATCCAAGCCACATATGTGACCTACATCACAGTTCATGGCAACTCCAGATCCTTGACCCACTGAGCGAGGCCAGGGATCGAACCTGCAACCTCACGGTTCTTAGTCAGATACTTTTCCGCTGAGCCACGGTGGAACTTCTTCTTTTTTTTTCCTTTGTTCTTTATCAGTCTTCTTGATGTGTGGACACTGAGTGTTGTCTTTTTTGGTCATTTTCTTAATACATGCATTGAAAATTAGGAAAGGAGGTCCTTCCTTTCTAGCATTATCCCACAAGGTGATATTTCATTTTTGTTTATTTAAAATAGTAAAAAAAAAAAATCCTTTTATGAGTTGTTTTCTGTCCCTTGTTGTGTGTGGGTGTGTGTTTATGTGAAATTTCTAAATGTGAGTGGGTGGCTTGTGGGTCCCTTTCTGTCGGTAGCCTTGTGGTGGATGTATTCCGTTTCATACCAGATCTTGAGGATTTGTTGGGAATTGCCTTGTAACCTGGGATGTGAGCACTTTTTGTAACTGTTTTTGGCTGTATAAGAGGATTGTGCACTTTCTTTTTTTGGTGTTTTTTGTTTTGTTTTTTAGGGCCACACCTGTGGCATATGGAGGTTCCCAAGCTAGGAATTAAATCAGAGCTGTAGCTGTGGGCCTATACCATAGCCATAGCAATACTAGATCCAAGCCACATCTGAGACCTACACCACTGCTCCTGGCAACACCGGATCCTTAACCTAGCTGGGTTCATGACCACTGAACCATGACGAGAACTCCTACTGGGCACTTTCTAATTATTGGGCACTGAGTTCTTTATACGTCTATTACATGAAAGCTTCTTGGTCATACTGTTTCAATCTTCTACAGTCATGCAAAACTTTAAAACTTTTGCTTAAAATACATTACAAAAAACCCCGACATTTTAGACCTATATGTTTTAAATTGTTCGAAGACTTATCATATCCCTGTCACTAATGTTAATAACTTACAGAACCAGAGTATAATTGTGGAAAGAAAGAGACTAAGGCCATTAAGTACCCTTTTGTCCGCGTTCAAATTTCCCTGGCTGTCCCACTGACATCCTTTCTGGGCCAGGATTCAGCCCAGGATCCCACACTGAACTAGCTGCCCTGGTGCCCTTCTCTTTTCTAACTGTGAATGTGCCAGTCTTTCTCATTCTTGATCTTGACACTTTGGAAGAGTGCTGGCTGGTTATTGTGCGGGAAGTTTTTTTACTGGGTTGAATAGTATTCTCCAAAAATTTATATTCTCCCCAAATCTCTGAATGTCAACTCAAGCAATGAGCTCAAGGTCACACAATGGACACCTTCACTCTAGAACCTCCACCTGCATCTAGATACTATGTTACATTTCTTCATTCCCCCGCCCCATTTTAATTGAAGTTTAGTTGATTTATAATGTTGTGTTAGTTTCAGATGTATAGCAAAGTGATTCAGTTTAACATATACTTGTATTCTTTTTCCTTATAGATTATTATAAGATATTGAGTAAAGTTCTCTTTGTTATACAGTAAGTCCCTGTTTTTTTTTTTTTTTTTTTTTGTCTTTTTGCCATTTTTTGGGCCACTCCTGCGGCACATGGAGGTTCCCGGGCTAGGGGTCGAATCGGAGCTGTAGCTGCCAGCCTACGCCAGAGCCACAGCAACGCAGGATCTGAGCCACGTCTGTGACCTACACCACAGCTCACGGCAACGCCGGAACCTTGACCCACTGAGCAAGGGCAGGGATCAAACCCGCAACCTCATGGTTCCTAGTCGGATTCGTTAACCACTGCGCCACGACGGGAACTCCCCTGTTTTTTTTTTTTTAATCTGTTTTATATACTTAGTATATATATGCTAACCCCAACCTCCTAATTTATCCTTTCCCCCACCCCTTTCCCTTTGGTAGCTGTAAGTTTGTGGGTTTATTTCTGTTTTTTAAATAAGTTCATTCGTATCATTGTTTTTAGATTCCTCATATAATATTTGATATTGAAAAATATGATATTTATCTTTTTCTCATATTTCAAATAGCATAATAATAATCTCTAGGTCCATCCAGTTTGCTGAAAATGGCATTATTTCATTATTTTTTATGGCTGAGTAATATTCCATTGCATATATGTACATAATTTTTTATCAATTCCTCTGCCAATGGATATTTTTGTTGTTTCCATGTCTTGGCTATTGGGAATAGTACTGCTATGAACATACAGGTGCATATGTCTTTTCAAATTATAGTTTTGTCCAGACATATGCTCAAGAGTGGGATTGCTAGATCATATGCTACACCACTTTAAAATGCATTTTATTTCAAATTAATAGTTTATTGACTTTCTTTTATTTAGCATTTTCTTCATATATCCTTTTTGTTATTTGTTACTCACAGTCAGGTTTCTGTATCTTTACACTTTAAAGTTTGATCCCTCCTAAATTATACTCATTTGTAAACTCCCAGGACTGGCTAACTAAGGAGTGTATCTATAAGCCAAGGAGAGAGCTCTCACCAGAAACCTCTGTCTTGGACTTTTCAGCCTCCAAAACTGTGAGATGGAAATTCCTGTTTTAAAGCCACCCAGTCAGTGGTATTTTGTCACAGCAGCCAGAGGTGACATATACACTCCTTAACACAAGCATGTGACTATCCCTCACTTTCCATCTATTGGCTGGATGTGGACCTCTAAGTCTCAGCATGTCTTTCTCTTCTAGATGATCTGCCTTTTCTCACCACTTGCTTTTAAGATCTTATGTTTGCTTTGGTGTTCAGAAATTTGGATGTATCTGTGTGTGGATTTATTTTTTTCTTTGTCCCATTCATGAGAATTTTGCACCTAAAGATTTATTTCTTTGTCCAGTCCTGGAGAACTAGTAAAACTTTTCTTTCCAAATATTGCTACAGGAGTTCATTCAAGACATCAGCTGGAGCTTCTCATTTAGTCCCCCTTGTCTGTGGGTCTCTGTGTCATATTTCCTGTCCCTGCATGCATTACCTCATTCAGCATGGTTTCCTCACTTAAATCTTTCAGTTCACAAAAAAATCTCTCAGCAGTTGGGTCTCATCAGGGCCCATGGTGGCCGTGGCTCCATCCCCATGTAGTCCTTAGCTGCACTTCACTGTCCCTGAGAGCCCTTTGGTGATCCAGACCCATGCCCTCCTCCCCCAGGCAGCTGCAGCATCAGCTCATGGCTTTGCCTCCCCACTTTCCAGTTCTATCTTTATTTCAGGCATCTTAGGATGGCCCTTGATTTCTTGAGAAATCTGGTGCACATGTAAATCTTATGATGATAGCTTAGCTACCCATTCTCAGTATTTTCAGCAAGAAATTTTCAAGTTCTTTTGTTTTGCCATTTGCTACCCAAGGTATTTTGACATAATAGTTTTTTTAAAAGGAAACTTTTCTTTCTTTCTTTCTTTTTTTTTTTTTTTTTTGTCTTTTTGCTATTTCTTTGGGCTGCTCCCGCGGCATATGGAGGTTCCCAGGTTAGGGGTCGATCAGAGCTGTAGCGACTGGCCTTCACCAGAGCCACAGCAACGCGGGATCCGAGGCGTGTCTGCAACCTACACCACAGCTCACGGCAACTCCGAATCGTTAACCCACTGAGCAAGGGCAGGGACTGAACCCGCAACCTCATGGTTCCTAGTCGGATTTGTTAACCACTGTGGCACGACGGGAACTCCTAAAAGGAAACTTTTCCTTTGGAGATGTAGTTGTAAGAAATAACAGTATCCACTTCCCCCCACTGATAACATCTGGGATACTCTCCCCTTTACGTGGTTCCTTTTCCAGGGCTCTCTTCCCACCCTGTAGCTTGTCTTGTTTTCTGGTTTGTTTTTAGCTGAGGAAGAACAGCCTGCCTGCCCGCCCTGCCCACCAGGCTCAGAAGGCTGCTTGTTCTTGCTTGAAGTCAGGAGTCACAAAGGACACTCTTTTTTTTTTCATTTAAGGAAAAAACCACAGCTCTCTCCTCACCCCACCAGGAACATCTGCATCACCATCCCCTTCTCTCCTTTGCTGCTGCTAATGACAATATGATGACTTACTCTACTATTTGAAAACTATTTTTAATTAATTAATGTATGCTTTCTTGTTTATAAGTGGCTGATTTTAAAAGAAAAAAGAAAACTCAATATGGTATATGGAGGTTCCCAGTCTGGGGGTCGAATCAGAGCTGTAGCCACTGGCCTACACGACAGCCACAGCAACATGGGATCTGAGCCTTGTGTGTGACCTACACCACAACTCACAGTAATGCCGGATCCTTAACCCATTGAGGGAGGCCAGGGATCGAACCCACATCCTCATGGATACTAGTCTGATTCATTTCTGCTAAGCCACCCAGTATCCACTTCTCCCCAGTGGTAGCATCTTGAAAAACTATAGGACAGTACCACAGCCAGGCAGTGTCATGGATATGGTCCAGGTGCAGAACATTTCCATCACCACAAGGACCCTCATGCTGTCCTTTTACAGCCACACCCACCTTCCCCCTAACCCCTGGGAACCCCTCAGCTGTCCTCCATCTCTGTAATTTTGTCATTGCAGCAATGTTATATACATCTCAACATCATATAATAGGTAACATCTTGGGGATGGCTTTTTCCACTCAACACAACTCTCTGGAGATGAGATCCATCCAGCAGTTGTGTGTCAGTAGTTTGTGTGTTTTTTTAATTGGTGAGTCCATTCCATGGTATTGGTACCCAACCATGTGTTAACCATTCACCCCTATAAGGTGTTATGGTTCCTTCCAGTTTGGGGCTATTATTTTTTCCTCCACGGGTGATACTTATTTTCTTTTTTCATTTAAAAAAATTTTATTGGGAGTTCCCGTCGTGGCGCAGTGGTTAACGAATCCGACTAGGAACCATGAGGTTGCGGGTTCGATCCCTGCCCTTGCTCAGTGGGTTAACGATCCGGCGTTGCCGTGAGCTGTGGTGTAGGTTGCAGACGCGGCTCGGATCCCGCGTTGCTGTGGCTCTGGCTTAGGCCAGTGGCTATAGCTCCGATTCAACCCGTAGCCTTGGAACCTCCATATGCCGCGGGAGCGGCCCAAAAAATAGCAACAATAACAACAACAACAACAACAAAAAAGACAAAAGACCAAAAAAAAAAATTTTATTGGAGTATAGTTGATTTACAATGTTGTGATAATTTCTGCTGTACAGCAAAGTGATTCGGTTATACGTGTACTCACATCCATTCTTTTTCAGCCCTTTTCCATAGAGATTATCACAGAGTATTGGGCAGAGCAGGTCCCCACTGACCATCCCTTCCATATGCCACAGTGTGCATAGGCCAATCCCCAGTTTGGGGTTATTATTGATAAGCTATAGGCATAGGTTCTGGGTGAACATAAGGCTTCCTTTCTCTGGGTTAAACCTCCAAGTGTTCAACTGCTGGTTGTACAGTAGCTGCATGTCTATTGTGTCCAGTGTGGCTTCACTACTTTGCAGTCCCATCAACAAGGGATGGGAAGCCAGTCTCCCTGCACTCTCGCCAGAATCTGGCATCACTTTCTCTTTTAGCCATTCTGGAAGGTGTGAATTGCTCTCTCATTGTGGTTCTAAGACCATCTCTTCATGTCCTTATCTGTCATCTTTACCCCTTCTTGGAGAAAATGCCTATTCATGTCTTCTGCCCATGTTTCCCTCAGATTGTTTAGTTATTCACTGACGAGTTTTGAGGGTTTTTAATATATTCTGGATACTTCTCCTCTGTGGGAAATGTGGTTTCCAAAGACTTTTCTTATTCCGTACATTGCCTTTTCATCCTCTGAACAGGGTCTTGGCAAAACAAAAGTAAGCTTTGGTGAAGTTGCAAATTTATCAGAATTTTCTTTTATGAATGATTTTTCGTTGTTGTTGTTGTTGTTGCTTTTTTAGGGCCAAAGGTGCAGCATATGGAGGTTCCCAGCTAGGGGTTGAATCAGAGCTGCAGCTGCCAGCCACAACCACAGCAACGTGGGATCGGAGCTGTGTCTGTGACCTACACCACAGCTCACAGCAATGCCAGATCCTTAACCCACTGCCTAGTTGCTGCCTGTGACCAGATAGAGCAGGCTCCTGCTGTTGTTGTTGTTTGTCTACTTCCATTGCTATTTCTCAGTTGTTGCTTCATCAGTTCAAAGACTGCAACACACGAGGGGACAAGGAAATCTGGGGCCTCACACCAGTTCCTTAGTTCCTGACCAGTTCTTCGCTTCTTTCCTCTGCCCTGAATCTCTTTGTTTCTGTTGTGTATCTGTCCGATCCAGGATTCGTGGGGGTGTAGGGGGAAGAATGCTTCCATTTTCCTGGATGAGAAAGTTGACTTTTAAAAATTAAAATACTCTTCGATACAGAGATATTTGATGCTTTTTACCTATTTTTAAAGTTGCGCTAGTTTCTCCACTTACCTTGTAAATTCAGTACCTTTTGAGGCTCAGCAGCACCTCATGAAATGGGGACCCCAGTACTTTTGAGTCCTTTTGTGAGTCTGTTTCCTGGAGGCCCAGGCACATCCAGCTTTCCTCTTGTGGGATTACCTCCTTAATGACTTTCCTTCTCATTTTTATTATTTATTATTATTATTATTTTTGTGTGTGTTTTTAGGGCTGCACCCACTACATAGTGAGGTTCCCAGGCCAGGGTCCAATTGGAGCTGTAGCCCCAGCCTACTCCAGAGCCACAGCAACGTGGGATCCGAGCCGTGTCTGCGACCTACACCACAGCTTATGGCAACGCCGGATCTTTGACCCACTGAGCAAGGCCAGGGATCCAACCTGCATCCTCATGGATGCCAGTCAGATTCGATTCCATGAGCCACGAGAGGAATTCCCATTTCTCATTTCTAAAAATCTCTGGCTCCTTGGGAAACACATCCTGCGGGGAGCCGAGAAAATGCAGGGACTCAAAACAAGGACCTTGCCCGATGGCAAAAAAACCCTGAAGGCAGGTTCCTAACCAAGGAAGGGAGCTCACCTGAACAGTACAAGCCGAAGGTGGGCTTCTGGTCAGGATAAAAAACTCACCTGAACGGTGCATGCCAAAAGTGGGCCTCTGGTCAGGGTAAAAGCCTGCCTGAAGCATACAAGCCGAGGGCAGGCCTCAGGTTACACAGCTCTCATTTTGATGTTGATGGGGAAGAATTGGGGCTTTCCTGGAAAACAGTTTCCATGTTTGCACTGGAGAACATGGATTGTTTCTCTGGTGACCTAGTCTTCCCTTTTGTTTTATTTGTTACTCGGTTTTCCTCAGTCTTTCCTGATTATTTACTTATTATTCTTATTTTCCATTCTTATTTTTCTGTGGTGATTTGTGATTTAACAAAGTTACAATACTAATAAGAATTTCATCCTGAAAGACTTTCCCCTATTTTAATCCAACTTAGTTAAAACATAGTGTTTATCTATTAACTAGTCATATAGTAAACTTTAGAGTTAGGATTTTAATGAGGTCCATAGAAGTTAGCCATATATTATCCAAAAAACCTAGCTGTGAATTTTGTCTTTGATTTTAAAAGCTTTTAAGTGATAGCTAGTTTAATTAAGTTGGTTTATATTTACTTACTTATCTCCCTGACATAACACTTTGAAGATAAGCACCAGTCTACAAACAAAGTTTGTAAATGCCAAATTCTTATGTTTTATGGCCTCTTCAAAGTACTCACTAAGTTTAGTTAAGATAGAGCTCTTAAAACAGGATGCATAGCTGCTATACCATGTAATAGTTAACCAACGTACTTTTAACACTGTAATGTAATCTGTAATGAAAAACTGTCTATATAATCAACCACTGTTGTCAATAAAGTTTGAGCAGTCCAGCACCCTGAAAGAAGGGACAAAGAGGCTGTCTCCGATGCAAAAGCTGACGTCCGTCCATCTTCTTTGGGAAAATGTACACTCCCTGGCCGCAAGAGCTGGCCTCCAGCAACAATACTCTAAAATTATTATATGTTATTTGGGGCTCCCAGAATGAAAGAAGAAGGTGAGGAGTTTGAAAATAAAGATTGATCACTGGTGTTTCTGCATATTTGACCATATTTAAGCCTTGCTGGCAGCTGGGTTTACCAACATCCTTTAGCGAGGCTTTCTCAATTTTTAAAGAAGCATCATAGTGACATAGGGATATCTGTAAGTAGTCTTTGATTCTGTATTCTCACCTAGTCCCCAAATGGTGATTAACAGACATGCAAACTGTCCATCCTTATCTCTTTACATCCTAAAGTGAAGGAGAGTGGGGCTGAAGAAAACCAAACGGTGAATTTTGTGACCTGGAGCCTGGCCCTTGCCATCTGCCTCTGCAAGAATTGAATCATGAACCACTGTGGCTGCTGGCACTCAACACCCCCTGAAAGGAGCTCAGGGTGGAGATCAGGAGTGAGGTGCTCTGTGCTCTGGGAAACCTGGCAGAACAAGTCTTCAGATAGTTTGATATTATCAGGAGAAGATTTTAGGAGCCCAGTTCTTGCATCTCCTTGTATCTAGAAAAGCACTAAAAATCCTCCACGTTGATGTCTGCTCCTGATGACTAACAGTAACCTTCATGAGACCAGCAGCGACCTTCTGTAAAATATGTGCTTGGTTGCATGGACCTCCCCCTTCACCAAAATCACATCTCTACTGACCATCCCCCCTGCCTCTTTAGAGCGTTTTTGCAGAGCTCTCTGAAATGCTGCCCCCCCCCCTCCCCCAGGCTCTAGTTTTATTTGCCCCAAATAAAACTCAACTCTCAACTTTCAGGTTGTGCATATTTTTTCAAGTCGATCACTTGCATGAAGCTGGTCAAGGCCTCAGTACTGCAGTGGAGCTCAGTCACCATGTTTAGAGAAGAGGCAAGAATTCCGAGCTCCTGTTTTGCTACCGTGTAACTTGGATACCTGTTATCTTCACCTGTTTCTAACCTTTTTCCTCTGTCACTCAGAATTAACGTGATAATATTCACAGCTTAATTACATGACTTCTCAAGCAAAGACTTTTTGGAAGCTCATTTATTTTAGGCGTTCCCAGTCATTATCCGGTAAAGTTAACCCATAAAAGTCACTTCATTTTTTTCTAGGCCTCAATTTCTCATCATTTAAATGATAGGTTGACTTTGATTTTCCCTCTGCAAAGTCCCTGTCCACTGAACTCCCATGACTGTACAATTGTGAAGAAAGAGGGATTTAAATGCAAGGCATTGTGATCACCACTTTCTTTTTTTGTTGTGTAATGATGGTTGTGTGAAAAAATGCTTCCTCTTTTCAGGCAGGTCTTCTTAAAATGCAAATTTAAATGCTACAGAATGACGTTCCTTAATCCTCTAACTCCTTATAAAGTCAGCAGCCAGGAGGAATATGAATCATAGTATGGATTTTTGGGTAGTTTTTAAGCTTGTTCTTTGCTTAGCAATAATACCCATGATAGAAAGTAAGTCCCATCCAAACACGACAGAAGATAATGCATTTAAATAATGTGCTGTGTGACTGTTGTCTGTTCCTCAGTGTTTTGGCCAGAATAAGTGGTTAAAAAATTGAAGAATATAAATTGTATAAACTTGGAAACCTGAAAGTCATGACATAAGGCCAATTTTTATTGGTATGAGACGAGACAAAACTTTATTCTCATTTATAAATATTGGTTATTGGCTAAAAACTTTTAAAATTCCTTTGCACATAAATATTAGAAATAAAGACAGTAGGACATCTCAATTTCCAGACTTCAGAAGACTGAGGGAAAAGCAGATTTACCATTAATTATGTACAATTGGTAATTTCTGGGAAGTTTCACTCCTGCCTTGGAACCAAAACTGGTCTAACAGTTGAAATCTGCAAAGGCCCCCTCTGCTCCATGTCTCTGTCTTCACTTCCTTGAAATACTGTCAGCAGGTGACAGATTTTTTTTTCTTTTTTTCTTTTTATGGCCACACTTGCAGCATATGGAAGTTCCCAGGCTAGGAGTCAAATCAGAGCTGTAGCTGCAGCCTATGCCTCAGCTTCTGGCAACTTCGGGTCCTTAACCCACTGAGCAAGGCTAGGGATTGAACCTGCATCCTCACCAACACTCTGTGGGGTCCTTACCCTGCTGAGCCACAACAGGAAGTCTAGGTGCCAGATGTGACAGTCGTACCTGTTGTGAAATCCCTATTTAATAGCAGGACAAGAAATATTTAAGCAAACATTTTCTCTGCCCTCTGACCCCCCTCCCTGCACTGTGCATCGTGTGTCTTCATTGTGCATCAACCAAGACTCCCCATTAGCAGAAATATCTGCTCCACTGTAAACAGCAACATTCTGCATCAACAAGATGATTCTTTAAAGATAACATTCCTCCTTTCTCTTCTAAGGGACCATGAGGACCCACCGCTTTGTCTTTGAGGATCTGGATTGTGCAAACTGTCAATAATACACTACTTAATATACAGCCCTCTGCCTCAAAAAACTTATGGAACTGAGCCTTGACTTACAATGGGCAGAAGGGGTCTTGAGCTTTCTGAGATGCTGTGCCCAGGGTATTATCCTCAATTTGGCTTGAATAAAATTTTCCATTTCTTTCTTAGATGGACTGGCTCATTTTTTGTTGGCATATCCTTATTGAATTGCTTTCTTTGCCTTGACAAGGTACCTCACCTGAGCCCTGTTCTCCCCTACGATGGTGGGAAGTGACTAAGGACATACTCTGGGACCAGAATGACCTCCACGGGCCTTGATGGCTCTCTCCTTTCATAAAACCTCAGGGATCCTCCCTTTGCTTGAAACCACTCTCATTATTGCTCTTCTCTCTGTCATGACAGCCTGAATAAAACCATCTCCTCAACTGACTGGTGCATTTTTGTCTTTCAGAGTTGGTGCTGTCACTCGAAGGGTTTGGACCTGTCTTGGGATCATTTCTCCACCCAGGGGACAAGGCTCTCAGGCTCCTGTGTGCTCTTCCTGCTGGGGCTCCCGGTGAAGGTGAGCTTTCCTCCTGGTCCGGTGGACCCTCGTCCATTCATAGACTGGTGTGGATTCCAGCTTGATTCTTTGGGTACTTGCTTGGTTGTAGATGCTGAATTAATTCCACTTCATGGTCTGACCACTTGGTTATCTCTTTGTCTACTTTATACTTGAATCAGTTAAGAATTTCATGCCCAGTGGAAGTGGTGAATTTTGTATTTTCTGTCTTCATGCTTCATCCATGGTTGCAACTTTAGAGCTGAAGCTGTCGGCCTTTGCTCTGTGTCTACCACCTTAGATGTCTAATTCAGAAAGGCCTACGGATTTTATTGTGTGAGTATTGGTATTTTCTTACTTTCTGAGGGTATTACCAAACGAGTTGATAAAGTCTCTTAATGGAACTCTATCCTGATTGGTTTGCAGATAAATAAGTGCTGATATAAATTCAATTTGATTTTTAAAATGATTTTTATTTTTTCCATTATAGTCAGTTTTACAGTGTTCTGTTAATTTTCTACTCTACAGCAACGTGACCCAGTCACACATACATACATACATTCTTTTTCCCATGTTATCTGCCATCACGCTTCATCACAAGTGACTAGATAGAGTTCCCAGTGCTATACAGGAGGGTCTCATTGCTCATCCATTCCAAATGCCATAGTTTGCATCTATCAACCCTAGATTCAATTTTTAAAATCCCTGGGAATTAAAGAAATTGAACCTGGAATGCTTTCAACGTTGAAAAAAAAGTTATTCTTTTGGAAACTAATTTGAACATGTTTTAAGAATTCAAGCTCATATGTTTAGACAGGTCTTTGGCAAACAAGACTCGTTTAATATATTTTAATAAAAACAAACTATGTTCTCTGAGTTACCAGTGTTAAGTACAATGTAAGTGTCCTTTCTGATTCTACTGATTGTACTTAAGTACAATGTAAGTATGGTCTTTCTAAACCTATACAGGACTTATTGAATAAGCCAGCATTGCTGCTAATAAATGATTAAGATTATGAAAAATGCAACTTACACTTAACCAAAATGGAATTGTCATTCTGACAAACTTTATTTCAATAGTAACTATGTTAACATAAAGGTGATGTCTAAATTTGTGGGTAATTTAAACACCCTGAACTGATACTAAATCGAGTTAAGTAACAGATATTCTTTGCGTTTTTTTAATTACTCAAATGAGTTTATCACATCTGTAGTTGTATAATGATCGTAACAACCCAGTTTCACAGGATTTCCATCCCATAACCCAAGCACATCCCCCCACCCCCCAAAATGTCTCCTCCGGAGACCATAAGTTTTTCAATGTCTATGAGTCAGCATCTGTTCTGCAAAGAAGTTCAGTCTGTCCTTTTTTCAGATTCCACTTCTCAGCGAAAGCATTTGATGTTGGTGTCTCATTGTATGACTGACTTCACTTAGCATGATAATTCCTAGGTCCATCTATGTTGCTAAAAATGCTGGTATTTTGTTCCTTTTGATGGCTAAGTAACATTCCATTGTCTATATGTACCACATCTTCTTGATCTACTCCTCTGTCGATGGACATTTAGGTTGTTTCCATGTCTTGGCTATTGTAAATATTGCTGCAATGAACATCGGAGTCCATATGTCTTTGCGAGTCATGGTTTTCTCTGGATAGATGCCCAGGAGTGGGATTGCTGGATAACATAGTAGTTCTATTTTTAGTTTTGTGAAGAATCTCCGTACTGCTTTCCACAGTGGTTGCACCAATTTACAATGCCACCAACAGCGTAATAGGGTACCTTTTCCTCCACACTCTCTCCAGCACTTGCTGTTTGTAGACTTTTTGATGATGGCCATTCTGACTGGTGTAAGGTGGTGTCTCATAGTGGTTTTGATTTGCATTTCTCTAATAATGAGGGATGTTGAACACTTTTACATGTGTTTCTTGGCCATCTGCTTGTCTTCTTTGGAGAACTATCTGTTTAGATCTTCTGCCCATTTTTTGATGGGGTTGTTTGTTTTTTTGGTATGGAGCTGCAGAAGGTGTTTATAAATTTTGGAGATGAATCCCTTGGCAGTTGATTCACTTGCAAAGATTTTCCCCCATTCTGTGTGTTGTCTTTTTGTTTTGTTTAGGGTTTCCTTTGCTGTGCAGAAACTTTTAAGTTTGATTAGGTCCCATTTGTTTATTTTTGTTTTTATTATCAATACTCTAAGATGTGGAAAACAGATATTCTTTGGATACATATATCATTTATAAGTAAAATAGAATATTGAAATGTTGATTATTAACCATAACTTAAGTTTATGTACTTTCACTTATTTTTTTACCCTCAGAGAGGCTATATCTATTTGGGCTTGTTAGTAAATGTGTTCGTTTTGCCATTTCAAAAAAATTTACCTTAAGGAATGTATATAAATATGGAAATTTGTAGGGAGTTCCTGTTGTAGCTCAGTGGTAGCAAACCCAAATAGTATCCATGAGGATGTGTGTTTGATCTCTGGCTTCAATCAGTGGGTTAAGGACCCGGTGTTGCTGTGAGCTCTGATGTAGCCACAGACGTGGCTCAGATCCAGTGTTGCTGTGGCTGTGGCTTAGGCTGGCAGATGCAGCTCTGATTCGACCCCTAGGAATTGGAGTTCCCCTAGGCTAGCCTGGGAACTTCCATATGCCATGAGGGGAGCCCTAAACAAAAACCCAAAAAAAAAAAAAAAAAAAGGGTGGGGGAGGAGAAAGAGAGAGAAAGAAAGCTTAAAAAATGTTTAAATGTGTAGCGATTTCACTAAAAGGGTATTTTATTTGTAGTGCTCAAAACTGGCTGAATTTGAGTTTTATTTGTGATATTTATTAGCAAAATACACGAATAAAAATTTTCATATAAAATATAGTGATGCAAAACTAAAATTAAGTTTTCTGTTAAGATGACAAAAATTTTCTGGGATTATTAAATTGCTCTTAATAAGGTTATCCTTCACCTTCTGTGTAATCTACCTAGATAACAGAGTCTGTGTCTTACCAGAATAACCTTCTATGGCTATGCTGACTGTATTATGTCCTTTATTTTGGAAGAAAATATAGGCTTCTTATTTATGGAAGAGCTAAGGTGTTTTGTTTTGTTTGTCTTTTTGTCTTTTTTAAGGCCACACCCGCTGCATATGGAGGTTCCCAGGGTAGGGGTCTAACTGGAGCTGTAGCCACCAGCCACAGCCACAGCCACTCGGGATCCTACACCACAGCACATGGCGTCCTCATGGATCCTAGTCCGTTTCTTTATCACTGAGCCACAATGGGAACTTCTGAGCTAAGAGGTTTTATAGTCATGTTACCTCCTTTAAGTTCTTAAAAATCTTTATTGCCACTTTGGCTAAATAGGTCACCAAGTATTGCTTCTTAGTAAACCACGATCCTATCTTGATCAAGTGTTTAAGTCTCCTGACAACTTTTCGTACTTTGCTTGCCCCCAATCAAATCATCAGTGATAGCATTGGCACCTAACACTGCCTTGAGACTTCCCAGAGGGCCCCTGGAAATCACAGGGTACTTGTTCTTCGTCTTGTGGAAATAGAGGTTCCAGGCATAATTAGGCTTATTTGACGTGTTACTGTTGATGATTTGCCTGGTGAGCCCTGGCCAATAAGAAGGGTTGCCCAGCCCTCCGTAGGTGAAATGTGTACAGGCAAAATGTTGTAAACACAAATATATCAGTATCTCAGGCTGTCTGGGAGGTGCCCCGGGAATGGCTGCTGCCCCACCTTCCACAAGAGTCCTGGCCAGCTGGCCTGAAAATTGGTGACAACTATGTAATGCTAGAAGTCATAGTTTCAATGATATGTAATGCTAGAAGTCATAGTTTCGATGACTACTTAAAAGGTTAGGTTTGTCACAATTTCACTTCTTCAACTTGAACCTAGCATTGTCCTGGCCAGTGGTTTTCAGCTGGTGTTAGCATCACTAAGCTACACAGGCTTCAGTATTCATGGGTTGGGGACCTACTGCAGGGTTATGGAATATTTACTTGATAATCTTGATATCACCTTAGCAAATTCATGATGCTGTATGTCAGGATTATATAGGTTATGTCTAAGGATACTTTTCTTTGTAAAGATTGTGTCCATACAATTAGATGCAATATCCATTCTTTTCAAATATACTGTTAATCATTATGTTGATAGATATGTTGTCTGAAACTCATTTGAACAGACTTTATTCTCTTGTGTGGCAAGCCACAAAAACAACTACATCCCTTGCCAGTTGGTTATTCTTATAATGAACTCATCAGACCTGTTACTTTGAAGATGAGCAGTAGTAAATGAGGCACAGTCATTTTGAGTCTTTTGTCACTTGTAGATAATTTTTGTTTTCCTCTGATGCTTTCCAAAAAGAGCTCACCATCACCCACAGGAAGAGAGAGCCCGGTGATGGCACTCTGTCAGTTACCTGTCAGTTACTGCCTGGCCCCAGGCTTCTGACAGCATCACTGAAACAGTTCTAAGACCCTACCAGTGGGGTGAGAGTCAGGATTGCCAGAATTTAGATGGGAAACAAATGGCTTCATGTGACTGTTAATCTGAGAGGGAATCAAATAAGAATTAACGACATAGGACTAAATCAGCTGAAGAAGGATGATCGTGGGGTTTGTTTGGAATGTTGTTGATGCTTTCCATGCTCTATTTTTAGGGTATACAAAGAGCTCCCTTTCTCTTTCCTCTAAGCTACCTGTAATTCCTAACAATTTAGTAGGCTCTGCTCCTGTAAACTGAAATGAAACATTTTTTTTCTCTTTTTTTTGCTTTTTAGGTTTGTACCCTGTGGCACATGGAAGTTCCCAGGCTGGCGGTCAAATTGGAGCTACAGCTGCCAGCCTACACCACAGCCATAGCAACTTGGGATGCAAGTCTCATCTGCGACATACACCACAGCTCATGGCAATTCCAGATTCTTAACCCACTGAATGAGGCCAGGGATAAAACGCGCATCCTCATGGACACTAGTCAGATTTGTTTCTCTTGTGCCACAATGAGAACTCCCTGAAATGAAACATTTAAATGACATCTATTTCTTCCTGCCTGACACCTCCAGAAATCTGAACCTCCTCTTGAGTCTTATTTCATGCCAATATAGTTATTTTCACAGTTCATGAAGAGTTTGTCTTCCTTGTTAAGAGGATGTAATTAGAAGTACCACTGGTTATGCAATCAAGACTTGGACTGGAATGTCATATTTGAGAATGATACACCCTGAGTCATTCTAAGGAGCTAAGGTTGACGTTGTGGGGCTGATGCTTACAAATTCCTTCAGGAAAAACTGTCTGGTCCTTGGCTTACAGGGCTCTTAGCTGGACAAGCTGGTAAGGGTGGTCACTTCTTGGCAGACTCAGGAATCTCAAGAAGAGAGGAATTTACCCAAATCTACAGGTACTACAGGTGAATTTTTTTTTTTTTTACAGAATAAAATACATATATTTAAACACAATTACATTCACACAGATTATTATATCATGGATCTTAAGAAGCAGATTAAGTGACTCCCTCCGGAGAAGTGGAATGGAAGATATGCTGAGACAAATAGGAAATTTATTCTATACTTTATCCCATTTTGTGTGGCTTTCATCTTTACCATTTAGTATTATCTATTACATTTCCATTTTTCTTTAAAAATTAGCATTATATTACAATTGTGTATATTGTGCAACTAAAGTTTATAAAGAAGAAAGCCTTATATACCAATAAATATTTTATATAGCATAATAAAAAGAATAACATAACTGGTAAGAATAACAAAAATAATATACCCTCTGAAAATAAGTAAAATATAAATTGCATAAATTGGTTAAAAAACAATGTAACTATATACATATGTCCTCACATTTGGTTACATCTTATTGATTCTTCAACATAGGCATTACACCATTCTAGGTGATGTGATAAACAAGACATTATAGACCTTACATTGTACCATGGAGAGAAATGCTTATTAGTAATACAATTGTAGAACTGTATTATTTAATTGTACAGTTGCATTATTTAATTATAATTATCATAGATTCTTTGATGGAGAGGAAATCAGAATCAGATGTAAGAAGACTTCAGCATTCCAAGAATCATGTCAAATGACCCCCTTCATGGTGGATTATGCACTTATTTACTATGAGATATATTTCTTCTCCGGAGAGTCCTTGTTTGTGTATCAGTTGTAGATTTTTGGTTTGCAGTTATTCTGAAGTTTTGATATAAGAGTCTATATGTATATGAGATTGTTTTAAGTTGTTGATCTCTTAATTGCAAGTTCATCTCCAGTGTCCTGCATCTGTACCCATCTCTTCTCACGATTTCTGATTTTGGTGGCATAATTGTGCATGGATGATTTTGTATCTTTACTGTATATATACCTTTACTGGTGAGCCTTGTCACTTGTGGAATTTTTGTTCCCTGTTGCTGTCTTGTCTTTTCTGCCTAGAGAAGATCCTTTGGTATTTGTTGTAAGGCTGGTTTAGTGTTGCTGAATTCTCTCAACTTTTGCTTCTCTGTGAAGCTTTTGATTTCTCCTTCAAATCTGAATGAGAGCCTTGCTGGGTAGAGTAATGTTGGTTGGAGGTTTTTTCCTTTCATCACATTAAGTATATCATGCCACTCCCTTCTGGCCTGCAGAGTTTCTGCTGAAAAAATCTGCCGATAACCTTATGGGGGTTCCCTTGTATGTTACTTGTTTCTTTTCCCTAGCTGCTTTCAGGATTTTCTCTTGGTCTTTAATTTTGGTTAGTTTGATTAATAAGTGTCTCGGGGTGTTCCTCCTTGGTTTATTTTATATGGTACTCGTTGGGCTTCCTGGATTTGAGTGAGTGGTTCTTTTCCCATGTCAGGGAAGTTTTCAGCTATTATCTCTTGGAATATTTTTTTCTGTCCCCTTCTCTCTCCCTTCTCCTTCTGGCACCCGTGTAATATGGATGTTGGTGCGTTTCACGTTGTCCCAGAGTTGTCTGAGACTCTCTCCATTTGTTTTCAATCTTTTTTTCTCCTTTCTGTTCTACATCCGTAATTTCCATTAATCTGTCCTCCACCTCACTTATTCATTCTTCTGCCTCCTGTATTCTGCGGTTAGCTGCTTCTAGTGATTTTTTTTTTATTTCAGTTATTGTATTTTGCATCTCTTCTTGGTTAAGGTTTATATCTTGTATCTCTTTGGTCAGTGTTTCCTGTAAGTAATCCATCTTTGCCTCCAGTTTATTTCCAATGTCTTGCATCATCTTCAGCATCAACAGTCTAGTCTTTTTCCTGGAGGCTGAGAATCTCTTCATCACTTAGCTGTTTTTCTGGGGTTTTTCCTTTCTCCCTCATCTGAGTTATAGTTCTCTGTCTTTTCATTTTTATAGGTTTTTGGTGTGGTGACCTTTTTATGGATAATAGAGTTGTAGCCTCTCTTACTTCTGGTGTCTGCCCCCCTTGTGGCTGAAGTCAGTATGGGGGCTTGCTATAGGCTTCCTGATGGGAGGGGCTGATGCCTGCCCACTGGTAGGTGGAGCTGATTCTAATCCCTCTGGTGGGTGGGGCTTAGTCTCTGGATGGGATTAGAGGAAGCTGTGTGCCTGAGGGGTCTTTAGGGAGCCTGTTTACTGAGGGGCAGGGCTTTAATCCCACCTGGATTGTTGTTTGGCCTGGGGCTTCTCAGGCTGACTCATGGGTGGGGCCAGATTTTCCCAAAATGGCCACCTCCAGAGAAAGGCAGCTGCTGAATATTCCCAAGAGCTTTACCTTCAATGTCCTTCCCTCACAACAAGCCACATTCACCCCTGTTTTCCCAGGATGTCCTCCAAGAACTGTAGTCAGGTTTGACCCAGGTTCCTATGGAGACTTGGCTTTGCCCTAGGACCCAGTGCATGTGAAAATCCGTGTGTGCCTTTTAAGAATGGGGTCTCCATTTCCCCCAGTCCTGTGGAGCTCCTGTACACAAGCCCCACTGGCCTTCAATGCCAGATGCTCCAGGGTCTCTTTCTCCCAGTGCCAGACTCCCACACGTGAGGGTTTGATATGGGCCTCAGAACCCTCACTCCTGTAGGTGAGTCTCTGTGAACCAGTTAGTTTTCAGTCTGTGGAGCTTCCTGCCCAGGAGTTATGGGGTTGTTTATATCATGAAATCGCCCCTCCTACCTCTTGATGTGTCCTCCTCTTTTTCTTCTGGAGTAGGGTATCTTTTTTAAGGTTTCCAGTCCAGTTGGGTGGAGATTGCTCAGCCTTTAGTTGTGAATTTTGTTGTTTTTAGGAGAGAAGTTGAGCTCAAGTCCTTCTAGTCCGCCATCTTGCTGCAGGTGAATTCTGATGTCTAGTTCTTATCTTGGCTTCTTGCCTCAAGAGGATTTTATAATCCAGTCTGAGATTCTGTATGAAAACTTTCATTGAAGCAATCTAAAGAATGCCTATCGTAAGTTCCCATTCTTGTAGCACCTAAGTAAAAAATTAATCCAACTCTCAGGAGATTGGCTTTAATTTGTAAACAGGAAGAGTCTTTCTTTGAGTTTACTTTTGATCAAAGGGCTGTAGAGAGAGATTTTGTATTTCAGTAGAAGATTGTGCATCTTCTACAGCACAGCCTTCTGAGTTGTCAGATTCCAGCTTTGTTTATTGTCTTTAAACCATTTTACATTTTTGTAAGTTGCAGTTAACTGATGGATATACAGACTTTTCCTTGTGTGATGGGGATTTCATTGGCCTCATTGTGGGAAAAACATGTTTAATACTTATTTGCAAATCATAACAGCTCTTCTTACCTTACCTAAATTGTCAACTCTTTCAAATCTTAAGTTTTCCCAGCTTTCTTCACTATCTGGTTGCAATCCTCCAACACCTTTTTCATTTTTTTTTCTCACTTTCACCTGATCTGAAGTCACTGAAGACTAAACCTGACAGCCATCCCTGGCCTCCAGGTTGCCTTGCAGCTGTGTCTCTGCCGTATCTCAGGAAGTCCTGTGAACTGAGAGCTAATGGTCTGATTTGAACTGGAGGGACTCATCCCACCGCTGACCATTGCTGGCTGGAATGCTCCCATGACAAGCTGTTGAATGGTTACTGAGAGAATTTGGTGAGACACTCCAGCCATGCATGTCCTCAATGTGAGGGGTGATGAGGGCTGTGGATGACATCACCAAGACCATAAATGATGTCACCAAGACCATGGGTGATATCACCAAGACTATGGGTGACATCATCAAGATAGTGAATAACATCCCCAAGACCATGGATGATGTTACCAAGACAAGGGACAAAATCACCAAGATTGTGGATGAAATCATCAAGATAATGAATAACATCATCAAGACCATGGATGACATCAGCAGATAGTAAATAAAATTACCAAGACTGTGGATGACATCATCAAGACCTGGATGACATCACTAAGAGCATGGACATAGTGGCTTCAAGAGACTCAACCAGTGCTACTGAAAGAATGAATTTTTTGCTCATGAGGGCTCAGAGAGCAGCTGTGAGTGAATGGTACAATGAGTCACTTCCTGTAGGTGGATGACTCAGGGTAAGACCTTTTTCTGTCTGGTTCCTGGATTATATACCTAGTACCTGAATAGCATCCAGCACAAGGCAGTCACTCAGTAAGCCATAGTTAAATGAATTAATGTCAGTACAACCAAAATAATCATTTTTGATTGTCTGTCTGCTGGAACTTTTCTTTTTTCTTTTTCTTTCTTTTTTTTTTTTTTTAAGAAGAGTCCCTTTTTATTTTATTTTATTTTATTTTATTTTTGTCTTTTTGCTATTTCTTGGGCCGCTCCCATCATATGGAGGTTCCCAGGCTAGGGGTCCATTCGGAGCTGTAGCCACCGGCCTACGCCAGAGCCACAGCAACGCAAGATCCGAGCCGTGTCTGCAACCTACACCACAGCTCACGGCAACGCCGGATCGTTAACCCACTGAGCAAGGGCAGGGATCGAACCCGCAACCTCATGGTTCCTAGTCGGATTCATTAACCACTGCGCCACGATGGGAACTCCTGTCTGCTGGAACTTTTCTTACCAAGGGAAAGAAACCCAACTGGAACAAGACAAATGAAAAGGAGATTTAATGAAATAACGAAATACTGCAAGTGCTCATCTTTGCCATGGGACCCAGTGAAGCTGTAAGAAGGATGGGGAATGCAAATGGACCCAAGGCTCACTTGGATCAGGAATTTGGGTGCTGTTGGAATCTCCTCCTCTTCTCCATCATACTGGCTTCCCCTTCACTCTGGCCCCATTTTCTTCACTGTTTTCTGTGTTCCCTAGATTTTCATTGTATAGCTAGTCGAAATAGAAAGGGCTCTTCCTATCTCAGCCCAAGCCTAGGCATTCCAGGGAATGGAGTTCCCTTTTACTAGCCAGGTTAGATGCTGTAATTATCTGGTCTAGAGTCAGGTTCTGCCCCCGCCCCCCAATAATCCTGGGACCAGAGTCAAGTATAAGAGCAGCAGTTTTCATAGGAGTCATAGGTAGAATGTGACTGGGAGTAGCTCCAGGAAAAGAGGGTGCTCATCTCAGAACTGGGGATGTTGGACAGACTGAACAATGCATGGAAACCATAGACAGATCTTCTTAAAGTCACTACTGGTGAAAAGTCAATAATTTCTTAAGGTAACGATTCTTTAGAAATCTGGGGATTGTTCTTCTTGGTGCTCCTGACTCAAAAAATCAATAACCAATCCATAATAAGGACTAGAAAAGAGTTTTATTCAAGCCAAGCTGAGGACTATAGCCCAGGAGGCAGACTCTCAATAGATCTGAGGTTGACTCCACTGAAGCATGGTTTTCACCCCATCTTATACTTTATGAAATTGAGAACATCAAGCATGATAGAGCACATCCTTCAAGGTTTCCAAAGAGAGAGGAGTTCCTGTCGTGGCTCAGTGGTTAGCAAAACTGACTAGCACCTGTGAGGATTCAAGTTCGATCCCTGGCCTTGCTCAGTGGGTTAAGGATCCAGCGTTGCCGTGAGCTGTGGTGTCGGTCGCAGACACGGCTCAGATCCTACATTGCTGTGGCTCTGGCGTGGGCCAGCAGCTATGGCTCTGATTCGACCCTTAGCCTGGGAACCTCCATATGCCATGGGTGCGGCCCTAAAAACACAAAACACACACACACACACACACACACACACACAAGAGAGAGAGAGAGAAAGAGAGATACTTAGGATGTACACAGCAAAGCAGCAGGACCCCCGTGTCTGGCGCGGGAGCCTTATCTTAGCCTTCCTAAGATAAGGCTAAGGGAATGTTGACATGGGTGCCATAGGAAGGGATCTATTGATACTTCTATTAGAAATGGACAATTTTTCCCTGAATGGTGCAGGCAGGTGTGCTGTGTGTGTTTGACAGGCCATGAGTCAAGCCGCTTTAGTTCACACAGGAATCAGCCTGCACCATGGCTAAGCCCAAACCGCTTCCCTATAGCTAAGTATGTGAACGTTTTCTCCAATGGGCAGAAGAAGTCGTGTGGCCTAGAATAGGAAGCTGGGGCAGGGGTGGGGGGCTCTACTGAGGTCCCTCCTCTGAATGAGAAAGTGATGGTATTTGGTTGGGAAGACTTTTTATCTAAAAAGAACCTTGTTGTGCTCTTTGGGCATATGGCCAGCATACGGGGACTGAACAAGCACTTGTTCAAGCATGGGGACAGAGCCCGAGGAAAACCTTGCCTGTGCTTGCAGACACCCCTGCAACCTACCTTAAAGTTTAACTGTATTTTTTAAAAAGTTTTATTGAGATATAATTTCATACTGTAACTGTCTATCTTTTGAAGTATACCATTCAATGATTTTTAGTATATTTACCATCTCTGTAATTGAATTTCAGAACATTTTCATTATCCTGCAAAATAAAACCATACCTATTAGCAATTACTCTCTTATTTTCCCTCCCTTCTGCCAGCTCCAGGCAATCCTCATCTATGTTCTACCTCTATGGAGTTGTCTTTTCTGGACTTTTCATATAAATGGAATCGTACAATCTGCGATCTTTTGTGGCTGGTCTCTTTTACTTAGCATGATATTTTTGAAGTGATTTCCCTTGTAACATGAATTGGTACTTCATTCCTTTTTATTGCCCAACTGGATTCTATTGCAGAGATGGACCATCTTTTGCTTATATTTCCTCAGATGATGGACCTCTGGGCTATTTAGCTTAATCGTACTCTGGGGAGTTGACCAATTAATTTTATTTTTCACTAAAATGTTAGTTAAAACAAGTTTCTGCCTTCTTAGTGATGTTTCATAGTTGGACCTAATTTAGATTTCCATTGAAAATAATTCTTTTAAGGCTTTTGAAAATGTTATCTCACCTCTAAAGAACTAACAGTAAATTTAGAGAGAAGAGGGAAGAGGTGACTATTTTATTTTATTGTTTCTACACTAAAAGTTTTGTTTTGCTATCTTATTATACACTTGTTTTACTGTGAACCATCTCAAAATATTGATTTTTTTTCTTGAAGAGAAGATACATAACTAAGCAAAGATTTTTTTGTTTGTTTTATTTTTTGCTTTTTAGGGCCACACCCACAGCATATGGCAGTTCCCACGCCAGGGGTCGAATTGGAGCTACAGCTGCCGGCCTACACCACAGCCACAGCAACACGGGATTCAAGTTGCATCTGAGATCTACACCACAGTTCACGGCAATGAGGGGTCCTTCACCCACTGAGTGAGGCCAGGAATCGAACCTGTATCCTCATGGATCCTAGTCAGTTTCGTTAATCACCGAGCCACGAAGGGAACTCCAAACAGAGTATTTTTTAAAAATGGGGACTCGTCTTTGTTGTGCTGTGCCCTGGTTTAGAGAATATGAATAGATTTTGTTTCAAGGGCGTTTTGTGCCAATGAGTGAGCATCAGGACTTTGGATGGTTTGGGATTTGTGCAAAATGTCTGCACTTCTAAAGCAAACTAATGCAATTTGAAACTTTTCTAATAACTTCATTTATCAGTGAGCTAATTTTGAGAGCTCTATAATAACTTTTCTCAGACAGAATGTAGGTTCTCCCTATAAATGTCTGGAAGAAATATTTTTAAAACATGCTGACTTAATTGCTTCCACGCAATTTTCTCTTAACATCATTACATGGAGAGGCAGAGGCATAAATTGGCATTTATGCATGAATGCCCATTTACAATTTCTCATTTTGTGCATAATAATCGAGGCCATGATAAATTTTCTTGAACCTTAACAAGAAATATGTTTATAAAGAAGAATTTTCTCAAATGTGTGCAGTTACATTCAATACTTCTGCTTAGCTGAAGCCTGCCGATGCAAGATTTAAAGTGTGTTTATATTTTTCATCCCATATGAAACAAATGAAAACACTTTTCAGTAGCATAAGGTTTTAATGACTATCTTTGTTTTCCCCATTTTGATCATGCGCTCCCCGAGGGCAGCAGAGACCACATTTTATGCTTAATTCTGGTTTCAGCACAGTGTGCAGATGACCGTGGCCTGTGGGTGAGCTGTGAACAGTTCCCTGGACGATGAACAAGAGGCAGGCAAGAACAGCGGTGCCCAGGTGTGTACTGAGGAAACCGCAAGGGCCTCCTGGTACCCAGATGATGAAATGTTTGGCAAAGTCAACTCTATCTCCTTTCTCTAAGACTCATTTTTATCATTTTAATTCTTTATGGGACTTCCTGTCATATCTCAGTGGTAATGAACCCGACTCGTATCCATGAGGACTTGGATTGGACCTCTGGCCTCACTCAGTGGGTTAAGGATCCGGCGTTGCTGTGAGCTGTGGTGTAGGCCAACAGCTGCAGCCTGGATTCAACTCCTAGTTTAAGAACATCCATATGCTGCAGGTGTGGTCATAAAAAGAAAAAGACCAAAAAAAAAAAAAAAAGAAAAGAAAAGAAAAGATAACCCTTTAGGATACTTTTTTTTTTTTTAATTAAAAATGATGCCAGGATTTCCCAACCTGGTGCAGCGGAAACAAATCTGACTAGTATCCTTGAGGATGCAGGTTCAATCCCTGGTTTCACTCAGTGGGTCAGGGATCCAGCGTTGCTGTGAGCTGTGGTGTAGGTTGCAGATACTGCTGAGATCTTGTGTTGCTGTGGCTGTGGTTTAGGCTGGTAGCTGTAGCTCCAATTCAACACCTAGCCTGGAAACTTCCATATACCTCGGACGCAGCCCTAAAAAGCAAAAAAAAAAAAAAAAAAAAAAAAAAAAAAGACTTACAGAGGGGGTTCAGACTCCTATCTTTGGGATAGAAATACTGACATTTTTACCTTAGGATTTCCCATTTATACCTGGAATGGCCATGTTAACCTATCATTGGATCGATTTCTTCACAATATTATTGTCTTAGAGGTACACATAATACAGTTTTTATAAAAACACCTATGCCAGACACAGTTATAAAGTATATACTGGGTCAGTGGGGACTAGCAATTAGGTAGGATTCTCAAAAGGTATAGATGTGAACCCCAAAGATGCCCCATGGAGCCCAGTGAGGGGCATCTGATCTGCATGTCACATGTTGGGGGGGGGGAGGCAGGTGTAGAGGGAGGGCACATGTAGGGGCTCGAGTAACCCTAAAGCCCCGTCTCACTCCAGGCTCTGTCTACACTGGGTCTGGATCCTTCTCAGCAGTGGGGCTGCCCTGTAGCCTGCAGGTTTTTCTGCCCCACCTGGGCCCCACCCCTTTGAGGTCAGGACCACACACCCAGTTGTGACAACTACCAATGGCTCCAGACATTGTAAAATGTCCCTGGGGGTGACGTTGCCCCTAGTTGAGGACCCCTGTCCGAACCTCCTGTCTGAACCTCTGCCTGGATGTTTGCTGTCCTCACTCCCTGTAGATCTGGAGCTTTTCCCTATGTCTTGTAACTTTGAAAAGGGATCATCTAGATTGACAAAGAGGGGACTGAGGCCAGCGAGGGACCAATAACCCACAAGGGCTAGTCGGTTACTAAACGCCCAGTTTATTGCTTCACCAAGTGCAAAGGTTAGAAGCCAAAGGGGATGGTGCTGAGTTTCCATTTGCAGGATTAAGATTAGACATCCTGGAGTGGAGCCTTCTAAGCTGGGAGATGTGCTGTTGCCATGGTGATGTGTTGTTGTCCTTTGGACAGAAAAGGAGGTCCTGTGGCTGAGGGAACTGGTGGTCTTGAGGCACTTGGTGGGGTCAGCAGTTCCTGGAGGAACACTGGTGCTGATTAGATGAGAAAGTTGCTGGTTGAACATACAACTGGACCAAGACAGGCAGATGGCTTTGAGGGAAAATGTTATCAAATCAGGTCAGCCTTTATCTTCAGAGTTGACATACTCCACTTTCATAGTAAATTCATCACAATTATCTTAAAAATAGGCCACTTAACTTCTGTTAGCCTACAAATTGGACGACTTGAATTTGGTCCATTGGATTGTGATGGGAATTTAATGAGGTAATGCACATGGTTCTCAACAAATACCAATTTTATTAATGTAATTAATATCAATAATGGAAAAATTAATTAACACTCTATTATTAATCATAGCAACAGTAATGATATTCTCCTGGAAATTAGATCAGTGTGTAATAGTGTGTCGGTTTACTCTGGGGAAACTGAGGCTCAGGGGGTTAAGTTCATGCTCAAGTTCACCCAAAGAGTCATTGTCTGGACTTGAACCTGTGTCGTCTTCTTTTTTTTTTTTTTGTCTTTTTGCTATTTCTTTGGGCCGCTCTCACAGCATATGGAGGTTCCCAGGCTAGGGGTCGAATCGGAGCTGTAGCCACTGGCCTACACCAGAGCCACAGCAACGCAAGATCCGAGCCGTGTCTGCATCCTACACCACAGCTCACGGCAACGCCGGATGGTTAACCCACTGAGCAAGGGCAGGGACTGAACCCGCAACCTCATGGTTCCTAGTCAGATTCGTTAACCACTGCGCCACGACGGGAACTCCGAACCTGTGTCTTCTGAGTCTAAGCTCAGGTTCTTTCTGCAGCTTAACTCTGAACTTGGGACAAAGGAACATTCACAGGAGCTAATGAGAGTAGTGGTTCCCTAAGTGGGGAATCCTGGCTGCTTAAGAATAGATGTTTCTCAGCCCCTCCAGATCTGCATCTCTGTTGGCAACACTCCTACCAGGATTCTTATCCAGCTGGCTTGGCCAAGGAGGCTGATGCTGGCAAACTGGGCCCACTTGCTCCACACCACTGGGCTGGGCACAGATGCCCACAGCCCTTACCAGGGCTTTTCTCTCTACTTCTTCTACTTTTATATGTTCTGCTTATTAATAATTTGCCTTTCCCAGTTATTTGACTCTGGAGTGGTTCCTGAATGATTTGGGGTACATCTAGGAAGACACGGGCTTTGCTAATGAAAGTGGAGGTGAGGGAAAAAGAGAAGGGCATATATTTCTGCAAGTTTTTTCATCTAATTAGAATAGCATACTCCTCTAATTCTAGTCCATGTTCGCATATTTTCATAATAAGAATCGCAAGATGTGAGCTTTGAGCAGAGGGCTCCAACTACCAAGTATGACAGTGTTAGCTTCAAGCCCACTTCAAAGAAGCCTCTTGTTAAGGATTTTAGATTTAATTGTCTGATTATCTTTCACTGAAGCTGCCTTTGAGTGGCCCATTGTCTCTGGGCAGCGTGTTAGCTCTTGTAACCATCGCTTCTGTGACAGCTGATTTCTGTGAAACCATGACAGCTGCTTGGGTGCTGGGTACTTTGCACAAGCACCACAGCACAGGGACTGTACTGAATTGATTGGTGAAGAGCTTCAGCTCACTTAAAATCTCTGCTGGTTGCATTTATAGTAGAGATCAGCAAGGGGAATTAATTATACAAAATCTAGGCAGCCTATCATTTATTACTCTATTTATTTTAATTATAGTGTTCTATGCATGTGATTTTTCAACAGTCCTCATTTTCAGCTTGAAAGCCACAGGACATGAAAGGAACAAACTTCTAAGCCCCTGACAAGGCTCTCAGCTACCCTCTTCATAGCAGGCATCAGCCAGTGATGGCTGTTAGTGGCTGCCGTCAGTTTCATCCTGGCTAGACACCACAGAGGAGCATTCTGTTACTAAAATTCACAATTTATAAAACATTCCAGAGTCATCTGTAGGGAGCTACTGATGAAGCTTCCACACTCAGCTCCCTACAGATGACTCATTGCGATAAAGACCAAGGTGAAGTCCAGTGCAGGAGGGATCTAGAGATTTTCGAATCATCCCCAAGGTAAGGCACAAAGCTAGATATCCATGCTCAATACTTTCCCAAAAAATCCAGTTATGAATCTAGTTATTGTCTGTCATTAATGACTTGCACAACAGGCAATAATTGCTAAGGTACTTTATTGTCTATTTGGAGCTAAATGTACCAAAAGGAAGATGCTTAACAGATGGCAAAGTGAAGAAACTCCTGGCTTTTGAATCTGTATAGACATATTAGGATGGAACAAACACCCCCACAAGTTCTGCACATCACAGAATGTCCAATGACACTCACGCATCAGTTACAAGGGCAACGGCATCTATAAAACAAGGTATGTGCTAGCAGCAGTCTCTTCTGATTCCCAGGAATCTAGACCTTCTTCAACTACACCTTCCACCATCTCTTCATAACATGTGGATGACTCATCATACGTTTTAAGGGATGTTCTTCTATCAAAAACCTACTTTTTAAATTTTTAAATGATTTTATTTTCCCATTGTAGTTAGTTTACAGTATTCTGTCAAGTTTCTACTGTACAACAAGGTGATCCAGTCACACATACATTCTTTTTCTCACATTATCATGCTCCATCGTAAGTGACTAGATATAGTTCCCTGTGCTACACAGCAGGATCTCATTACTTATCCATTCCAAAGCAATAGTTTGCATCGATTAACACCAGATTCCTAATCCATCCCACTCATTCCCCCTCCCCCTTGGCAACCACAAGTCTGTTCTCCAAGTACATAAGTTCCCCTCAACCCTGTGGAAAGGTTTCTTTGTGCCATATATTAGATTCCAGATATAAGTGATGTCATATGGTATTTGTCTTTCTCTTTCTGACTTTCTTCACTTAGTATGAGAGTCTCTTGTTCCGTCCATGTTGCTGAAAATGGCATTATTTTGTTCTTTTTTATGGCTGAGTAGTATTCCATTGTGTATATATACCACATCTTCTTAATCCATTCGTCTGTTGATGGATATTTAGGTTGCTTCCAGGTATTGGCTATTGTGAATAGTGCTACAATTAAAAATTTTTTTTTTTCTTTTTAGGGCTCTACCTGCAGCATATGGAAGTTCTCAGGCTGGTGGCTGAATAGGAGCTGCAGCTGTCAGCCTACAGCAAGGCAGGATCCAAGCTGCATCTGCAACCTACACCGTAGCTCACACCAACTCTGGATCCTTAACCTACTGAATGAGGCCAGGGACCGAACCCACGTCCTCATGGATATTAGTCAGGTTCATTACTGTTGAGCCACAACAGGGACTCCCAGAAGAAACGCTTTGTAAATCTGATTAAAACTACTTGGGGTATACATCAAAATACCCCAAGTATTTTGGGGTATTTTAGTTCATCTAATCCCATCACAAAATGGCCACTGTAGGTTCTTTTTCAATTACCTGCAAAACAGAAAGAACAAATAGAACAGAATAGAGCAAATCCTTCTGTAGTATTGGATCTGACATGGGACTAAATGATTCTAAGTTGAATTGGAGGAATCTATGTACAAAGCCATTATTCAGTCACGATCACATCTCACTAATCACAAAAATATCAAATGGCATGAGAACTTGAAGATTATTAGGGTAATCCAAAATAGACAGTTTCAGAAAATAATAATAATGATAGAAATAAAGTAACAATAACACTATTAATAATTAAATATCAACAATAGTCATTATTATTCAAAAAGCCACTCACTCGTTTCCCATTTCTCAACATGTCATTTCATGCTTAATGTTAAAATCCAGTCCTGTTGATCTGTTAATGAGCTAATGTACCATTAATGAGATCATCTTCCATTGCCTCAATCAAGACCACACAGGGAATTAAGAGATAAGCCGAAATGAATTTCAAATGTTTCTACATCACATCTTGGCTCATTTCTATCATTAACATGCATGTCGGCCAAGGACGTGGATGCCATTAGCAGCTTTCCTCTAAGGCCAAGCCACACTTCATGGACACTCCAAAGATCCCACAATGAGGAAGATCATCATTTTTCTCTGGCCCAACACCTGTGGCAGTGGGGTCACTTAGTTTGTCTTGGGGAGAATAAGAAAGGAGCATTTAACCCTGAGAGGGAATGGAAGGGGCTGCTGTTGTGTGAGCTCAAGATTGTGTGACAGCTTAATATTAATCTTCTTTCCATTACTTTGTATTTCTGCAGGTGCTTCCTAGAATTTGTCTGTTTCCAAGCTAGAGAGACCATAATTTCTCAACGATAAACTATCTTGTGCAGACAGATTTGTGTATATATATTTTTAGGTTGCTCTGTGTTATGTGACAGTGTTTTTTGACTCCTTTATGAAATTTTGGAAGGGAAGACTCCCAGTATATCTATGAGAGCACATTACCTATATGTAAATATGCATATATTGCAACTCCTCTTAAAGATTTTCTTGCTGTAATCTGTGGCATTGAATGCGTCTTCTAAATGAACAGACATTTTCAAGCTAAAAATAACCATGTTCAATGAGCATTCACTTTAAAAGGTATAACCAGCATCCTGCTACAGGTGGTGGCCTGTTACCGCTCAGCAGCCAGCAGAAGGCTCATGATTGTGGGCTAATGACACATCTCCTCTGTGACCCAGATTCCTTCTTTGAGGAAGGAGAGGTCAACCCAGAAGCTCACAAAGACCCTCTCCCCTGTGTATGGAATGACTCTACCACCTACTTGCTGAGTGATTAGCCGATTGATCAGGTTCAAGGGAAATAGATGTTAGTTACATAGTTCAGTTAATAACATTAACACTACTTCTTTGAAATCCCTCTTTCCAATCTCTTTTGAGTTCTTAAATTTTTCTTCTTTAGACCATGAAATGCGGTTGCCCTTTTAGGATTATAATTGACTTCTACTTGTAAAAATTATCAGAGGTCTTAGAAATTGTGCTGTTTCTGTGAAAACTTCTGGAAAAGTGCAAGTGCTCTTTAGATGGCCCTCCATCAACCTGATTACTGTGCAGCAAAGGACAATAGTTTCATGACAAATAATGTGCCTCCCATCTGTTGACTGAGATTTGATTGTGTTGTGTTAATTCAGTTAGGACATTTGCCTGACTCCACAGACCACGTGTCTGTGTGAAATGAGGTGGGTGAGGGCGCAGACCCAGCTCCGTCACAGCAGGATGAGCAGATGCAGCAGGGGGAGGTGGCCACTGTCTCTCTCCAGCAGGCAGATCTTATCCTCATCCTCATCTGTGTGTTCGGGGGTTATATTCCCAAAATCAGGACAAAACCCATGAGCGCTGAGGTGACACATGGCTGGAGGTGGGTGCACATGTGCTCATGTTTTCTGGGCTTTCTAAGTGGTCCTTTCCAGCCAGGCTTCATGAACCAGTACCTTAGTCTAGGCTTGTAAAAATGAAGTGAAGCCATTCCTTGCCGATATTCCTCTATAGCCCCCTCAAAGTATCTTTGTTATCCATTTAACAAGTTCTGTGTTAGTGGTTTCTTTTACCTGCTAGCTTCATGCGTTGCAAATCCCTAGCTTAGCTTTCTAGAAAATCAGTGAGAATCCCCTTCTCTTGCTGCAGCGAGGCTGCTCAGTTGGCCCCATTGTTTAAGGGCTCGTTTTTCCCAAGCAGTGATGTACAGGTGTTAGGGTAGTAAGTGATATGCATCAGATCTTAAAGCAACAAACCATAAAATATATCATATTTTAGCACATCATCACAATATACAATTCAATGCACAAATAATATGCAGTATAGGATGGAATAAAATTTACATAGTGTTCTCTGAATTATTTCAGCTGGTAAGGCTGAAAGGAGATTCTCATAAGTTGAAAATCTGGTTGAATGGAAATTGGAGTCATGGGGTGGTTTGGGGGTGGGGTGCTAAGCTTTTGAATCCTGTAGTGTATCCTTTCATTATCATCATCTTCCCTTGGGAATCTTTAGGTGTTTCAGTCAAATCCAACTTCCCTAGAGGAAGAAGAGTCATGGTGTCAGTATTTACTAACCAGCCTGGAGTGGCAGGGTCAGATGCTCTGGATAAGCTGACAGCTGAGCCCACCATCCTGAGAAGGGCAAATGAAGACCTGCTTTTCCTCAGCCCCTTTTCTCACAGCCCTTTGCCCCTGTGGAGTCCACACTGTGGATGGCAAGGAAGGTGTGATCCTGGCACACCCCTGTAACGTGTGTATTTTCTGTTGAAGCCTTGACCTGAACAGTGCTTAGTCCTATAGTGCTAAGAGAATGAACCATCAGCTATGGCATTTGGTAGGTTGGGCTTTATCAGGCGGGCTGGTAGAGAAATAATACTAGTCATCACATGGTGGGCTGGCATTCATAGAGAAAAAGAATAAAACTCCCCAGAGGCCCCTTATTCTTCTTTTTAAAAATTTTTTTTTGCCTTATGGGCCGTACATGTGGCATGTGGAAGTTTCCAGGCTAGGGGCTGAATCAGAGCTACAGCTGCTGGCCTATGCCACAGCCATGGCAGTGCAGGATATGAGCCACATCTGCAACCTACAGTGCAGCTCATGACAATGCCAGATCCTTAACCCACTGAGTAAGGCCAAGGATCAAACCCATATTCTCATGAATACTAGCTGGGTCCATTACTTCTGAGCCACAGTGGGAACTGTCCCCAAAGTCCCTTTGACATTATTTGATATTATCTTATGTTAACAGCTCCAGGGACTAAATATGAAGATGTTGTTCCTCACCATTGTCACTGAAGCTGCTGTGTGTTGGAAATTAACATAACTCTGGCTTGGGTCATCAGTGTCAGAAAGTGAGACACATGGACAAGGAGAAATCTTGACAAGACTCTTTACTTCCCCAGAAGGGCTCGGGTACTCCAAAAGGCACACAAGCTGAACAAAGGACCCTCCTCTATTTATCCCTAATGCAGGTGATGTACCTGTCCCATTCCCATTGGTCAGGTCATGGTGCACATTCTTCCCAGTTGGCTACTTGAAACAAATTGTTGCTGGGAAAAGAGGTAAAGAGGAAGGGGTTGCAGGGGCGTTTCAGCCAAAACTGGAGCAAAATGGAGTAACCAAGATTTCCTTTGATAGAAAAGACATTATGTTACTTTCCACAATTCCCCCCTTTCATTTTTTTAAATCAAATATTCTTTTCTTAAAACTCTTTGAGCATGGTTTGGCTCTCATGCTCTATTGTGTCTATCAGGAGTATATTAACTTGGTGGGGAGAGAGTCCCAGTTGTTTTGTTAGGGCAGTTTGTATTAATTTTTGAAGAAGTCCCCTGGCACAAGGAATTATACAACATGCAGCTAAGACATGGACACTAACTACAGCAATTTGAGGGGTAAAGATTGAAACTATTAACCCCCTTTTATTTATTTATTTAACCAATTTTCTAAAAGGTCTGTGAAGGGGTCATTAATACCAGAATTCTCTGAAAGCTTCTCTGTTAGCGTTGTTAATCCATGTAGGGCCTTGCTGATGGTGCCATCTAGGGTGGTGCTGTTGGGAATGAATGTACAGCACTGGATATCAATCATTACACAGACTCCACCCTTTTTTGTCAGCATCATGTCTAAAGCAAGTCTATTTTCCCATGCCATTTGACTGGTTGGCCCTAGTTGTTCAACTATTTCTTTTTTAATGTCATCTCTAGTGTAATTAACGAATCTTTGTTGATTGTAATAGATGTAGTTTATCCAATCAACATTTTTGTTTATGGTTGACCACCAAAAGAGAGCAGATTCAAACCCAGCAGCTACCTGATTTCTTTTCTTAAATTTGTTTGGAACACCTATTGAGTCAATATAGACCTGGGGGTCAAAGGACCACCACCCCCTTGTGGGGGTGATGTCTCATTTTCTCAGGATTGGCTGAGTTTGAGATTGGGGCCTAAAAGTCAGGGTGAAAGGGATGGCCAATTGCACCAAAGTACAAATGTCACTTTGATATTCCAGAAGGATGCCCATTAGTGGACTCCTATAATACCACTAGACATCTGCCTGGGGCACTTGGAACAGGATTTATTGTTGAGGTGATGTAGGACTGGCTTTCACTGCACCTAGTCAGGCTAAGGAAGTCACTTTTACCTCTTTCATTTTAGAGTTGACGTTTTCATTTGGCTGCTGAACAGTTCTCAGGGGCTGACCCGCAGAATTTTTTTTTTTTTTTTGGTCTTTTTCCCATTTCTTGGGCTGCTCCTGTGGCATATGGAGGTTCCTAGGCTAGGGGTTGAATCAGAGCCATAGCCACCGGCCTACGCCAGAGCCACATCAACGCAGGATCTGAGCCACGTCTGCAACCCACACCACAGCTCATGGCAATGCTGGAACCTTAACCCACCGAGCAAGGATAGGGATCGAGCCTGCAACCTCATGGTTCCTAGTTGGATTCATTAACCACTGAGCCATGACAGGAACTCCATGACCCACAGAATTTTGACCTCAGGGAACAGCAGTGACAAATCTGACTGGAGTCATTATTTCAAGCTGTTTTGTCCTGGAGGAGGGCCTTCACACATTCAAGACCCTGTGGGTCTGATGACCATCCCAGAGGAAAGGGAACCACTTGGGCCTCCAGTCTCCCTGTGGTACAAGCATAACAGCTGCCTTTGTGTAGTGTGTCCACAGAATATTTTATCCATTTCAACCAGGCATTTGTGTCACCATATCCTGTTTTTATACTCACAGTCAGCCTTCCTCCAAAGGTGATTTTTCTGTTTCCTCTAGTTAGTAGGGCACTGACAGCTACCACTTGTATGTACTCAGCCATCCTCTGGCGACAGGGTCCAGGAGGCAGGAAAGGAAGGCTGCCAGCTGGTGGTTTTTCCCATGTTTCTGTGTGAGGACCCCTAGAGCCATCCCCTGGCCCATGCTTACAAATAAATGAAAAGGTTTATCAAAAGGATGGTAGAGCCAGAAGAGAGGCACCTGTCAGCACCTCTCTTAAATCCCTAAATTGTTGTACCTCCTCCTGACTCCATAGTAAGCGATTGGGGTCTTCCTCTACAAGCTTGGAAATAGTCCTTTTGTATTATGTCCTTTTTAGTATGCATAGTCCCCTTGTTGCAGGTTTTGGGGCATCTGATTTTTATCCAAAAATAGATTACTGAGATAAACTTTAGAAACACGCTTAGAATGTTCTTTTAGAAACTCAGTTCAACTTTGCAGCAATATAACATAATAGCAAACAACTATCTAGGAAGTAAGTCTTAGTGATACTGACCACAATTAAAAGAATGAGATTAACAGATTTAGCAAGTTTTCATTGAAACATCTCTTTCTCCCTAAAATCACTCTCATTTTTATCAAATATTAGCCAAACCAAGACTAATTTATTTGCCAATTAAGTCTGGTGTCAACAACCTTGGCCTGATAATTTAAGTGAATAAAATTGATTGTATAGATTTTTTTTTTAATTGGCTTTGTTAAAACTTTATAAGGAATCTTAGACTAAGCTTTTAAAAGGCAACTCAGGGCTAGGAAAGTCATGCCAAGGGTTTGTCTTAAAGATTTTTATCTTAAAGTTCTTGGTGAATTCCTTCCCTTTAAAAAACCCAGGTACATTGAGGTTTTTACAGGGTACATACAAGGTGGCCTTCCTAATTATCTGATGAAACTTCTGGGAACCTGAGAGTTTCCATTCTCTGAAGAAATCAGGTAGAGAAGAGAGAAATATTTAGTTCTGCTTACAAAAGTATAATTTACCAAATTGCTTGTTGGGGAGAATTTCTTTATATCTGGAAAACACAGATTAAAAGCCAGCATTATTTTAAATAGAAACCATAAAATTATAACCATATTTACCTGTTCACACAGTCCAATATAACCAATCCTTTTTGTTTAACTGTTTATGAAATCATCAATTGCCCTTTTAGAATTTTTTTTTTTCCCTTACCCAGCTCATCATTAAGGCCTGGAAGTCAGAAACTTGTATTTCTTAAAAAAAAGTTTTTTCTATAGATCTTCTAGAAAAGGAAACATTTTTGCAAAGGTATTGGAGTAAAGGCATTAACTAACAGTGACAAAAGACTTAAGGCACATTTTAAATCTGATTGCAATGCAAATTGACGATGAAACTTGGTAACTGTTGTGACATAACAATTTGAAATAACTAGAGAAAGAAAGAAAAAGGATTATAACATAGTACCAGTATATATCCAAATTTCAGAAACTTTAAAATTCTAGAATATCTATATTAAAAAAATCTATTTATCTATATAATCTGAGGTTTATCCCTCATTTTATAATACTCTCTATGTATTTTAACATTCCAAATAATTTTAGTAAATTTAACTCTTTTTTTTTTTGAATTCCTCAAGGATACCATGAAGCATTTTAAAGTTAGCTGAGATAAAATCATTTTAATTAGAATTTGATAGTATTTATAAATAAATCATTTTTTTTTAATTTGGTCAGATAGAATCATAGGTCGCTGTGGATAATACTTCTTTCTTAACCAAAGTTACAAGAGATCTCAAAGGCAAATACAGCAGATCACTTAAAAGAACATTATATAATCTGTTATCAAAGTAGTATTCCAAGGAAACTTTGTTTTCTTAACAAAGAAAAGCCAAGTTCAAGTTTTGTGCCAGCTTATTTTAAAATTAATTTACTCAGTTAAACTTATTTTAAACTGAGTCCTGACAATGTATAACCCTTCTCTCAATGCCTACTTCCCACAAACCTTCCAGCACTTTCTGTATTCATTAGTTTGTCCCCCATTTTCCATTTAAAACAAGCTAGAAGACAGATTTACTCTTCTTTTCCCTGGATAAAATAGAATTCCATTCCTCATTCCTTCTCACATATACCTTTTATGTCTCTCTTAGTAAGTTCTCTAATAGTTTGTCTTTCTAATCCTTTATTTTATATATATATATATATATATATATATATATATATATTTATTTATTTATTTTTACTTATTATTTTATCTTTTGAGGGCTGCAACTGCAGCACATGGAGGTTCCCAGGCCAGAGGTCCAATTGGAGCTGCAGCTGCCGGCCTACACCAGAGCCACAGCAATGTGGGATCTGAGCCGTGACTGCAACCTACACCACAGCTCCCAGCAACATCAGATTCTTAACCCACTGAGCAAGGCTAGGGACTGAACCCGAAACCCCATGGTTCCCAGTCAGATTCACTTCCACTGCGCCATGATGGGAACTCTTGATATTGTTTTAACTCTCGCAAAAGTCTGGAATAAGGCCCTGCCATATCCTTTGGTTTTGTTGAGGTTGTGGGCCTTGATTTCATGGGTGGGGCAGCATGCTTATGCCTGTGGCCTAACCCTCCTGTTCTGATTCTGCCAGCAGCAGCAGTGCCCTTGCACCTGAGTGGTGGGCTCTGCACCCCGCACCTCCCCCACTCCCCTGGCAGCCACAGTGGTGGTGGCTGTGGCTGGAGGGGGGCCAGCACCATTTTGGGGATTGTAAGGTGGTGGCAGCAAGCCAAGGGGGTGCCATGGAGGAGAGGAGGTCCCAGAATGTTCTTGAGTTTCCTCTTCATTTCCTTTTTGGTCCCATGCTTTGAGGGGAAATAAGACCGCCAGTCTCCTGCCGCCAAAAGGGAGCATAATAAGTTTCTTCCTGAGACCCCAGTGCCTTGTCCTGGATAAACTGAATGAGCAGCTGACAGACCCAATCCTCATCTGATCTGACTTTGGCCAGAAGATTGATGGGGCGAGAATAGGTGTCTATGTCCAGATAAAACAACAATATTTAATCATTCTTCCCTTCTTTTTGTCCTTTGTCCTTGGATTGTCACCCCAATACTTTAATATCAATCCCAGAGGATGGCCTGGAGGAATTTGGCCCCCTCCCCCATTCAGTCCTCCAAGTGGAAGTACGGGTTGGGAAGACTTACTTCCCATTTCCCAGGATTGTGTTCTGATCCTCCAATTTCACCCAAAATCACCAGTCTCACCCGAGATCTTCATTTTTCAGGATCATGTTCTGATCCTCCGATTTCACTCCAAATCACTGGCCTCAGGTGAGACCTTTTGTGGGTCGTGCTCTGATTTTACGATTTCACCCGAAATGGCCAGTTTCACCCAAAACTGCCAGTCTCACCCGAGACACTTTGAGGCTTACCGATCGCCATCCCCAACCACCAAGGAGGTTCTCGATCCCACCCGAGACCCTTCCTACCTTGGTCCGTTAATGGAAGTTGCCTGGTCGGTCGCACGATTTCCTGCATTGTCAAGAACACTCCACAGGTTTGAAGTTCACAGTCTCGGACTTCTCAATTTAGGGCCACTGCAACAGGCCATGGGACGCATCTCCCCTCCTTGAGAATCCATGCTCCAGTGGACCCCAAATCCCAGACAAGCCCCCAAGTCTGTTGGAAATTAAGATAACTCTGGCTCAGGTCATCAGTGTCAGAAAGTGAGACACGTGGACAAGGAGACATCTCAAAAAATCTCTTTACTTCTGCAGAAGGGCATGTGTACTCCAAAAAGTGTGCACCGAACAAAGGACCCTCTCCTATTTATCCCTAATGCAGGTGATGTACCTGTCCCCTTCCCATTGGTCAGGTCAGGGTGCACATTCTTCCTGGCTGGCTACTTGAAACAAATTGTTGCTGGGAAAAGAGGTAAAGAGGAAGGGGTTGCAGGGGCGTTTTAGCTGAAACCAGAGCAAAATGGAGTAACCAAGATTTCCTTTGATAGAAAAGACCTTATGTTACAATGTGTTTCTGGAGGCATTCCCTCTTGGCTTTGAGCCCATTTTGTCTGTCTGTGGACAAATGTATAAATCTAGGAAGGCTAGGAAAATGCAGGAGTCCTTTATCTGCCATAGAGGCTGAACTTGCAGACACAACACTCCTGGACCAGCAGTACTTCTGGCCTTTGTGTTAAGTTAATCGCTGTGGTGATTGGCTCAGAATGGCACACCAGTGGTCTGGGAAAGTTACTGTATTGGGGAAGCTTATGTAACTGGGATTCACTTTATTCTCATGGATTATGGAGAACTGTGTTGTCAGGATATCCAAATTTCTGAAGGTTTAGCCATCTGAAGTGTCCTTGCCTATCCTGGGCTCTCTTAGGCTACCCAGCTAGTGGGGGAGTGGATCCTGTGAAACACAACAAGGTCTCTTGAGGATTCTGTTTGGGAAAAATACTCCAAAACTGAAGCAATTTACCAAACTTAGAAAAAAGAAATAAAACTCTTCCAATTTGGAGACTGCCTATTTTGAATTGACAATCTTAAACACTTCAGAACCTTTTTTACAGCCAAATGACTTACATTAAGTAAGTGGGGAAAAAGTGGAATCATTAGACTCACTCCATGCCTCAGGGCATTCTACATGAATGTTGGTTGTAGCTGTAAATGTAGAAAGTCCTCCTCTGTGTTGGTAGTGATACTGGAAAGATGATACAGGAATCTGGGTTCTTGTTCATGGCAGTTGAAGAATGAACTCTGTGAACGCACAGGCAGCAAGCAAGCAAAGTCTTTATTAAAGAAAAGCAAATAGCTCCCAGGGCTGCTGGGAGGGGGGAGAAGAGCCCCCATTACTCCATTGTTCTTTAGGGGTTTTTATTCCTTAAAGATGGGGGTGGGTACCAACGTGGGGTCCAGAAAGATGTGGTTTTCTCCCATTGATCTTGCTCCATTACTTAGATCGGTCCTTGTTCAATAGGGCTTTTAGGGTTGGAAATATCCTGAAAATTTTATGGGCTTTTTTGTCCTTTTCTTTCCTTAGATTAAGTCACCATTCTTCTCATTCCTTTTTTATTGGAGTGGACTAGAAATTCGCATTTCCTATAGTAAACAAAGTCTGTGGGGAATGCGAATTTCCTATAATAAAACAGGACCTGTGGAGGTGTTAATCCCTGGAGGCCTTAAGCCACAAATGTTAATCAATATCCATATCAAAAGAATGTATGGAGTAGTTCCCACGTGGCTCAGTGGTTAATGAATCCAACTAGGAACCATGAGGTTGCAGGTTCAATCCCTGGCCTTGCTCAGTGGGTTAAGGACCCGGTGTTGCCGTGAGCTGTGGTGTAGGGTGCAGATGCAGCTCGGATCTCAAGTTGCTGTGTCTCTGGTGTAGGCTGGTGGCTACAGCTCCGATTAGACCCCTAGCCTGGGAACCTCCATATGCCATGGGAGTGGCCTAGAAAAAGGCAAAAGGACAAAAAAAAAAAGAATGTATGGAGCCCATGTTCCTACACTGACCACTTGAGTTAATATTCTGTCTCAATAGCAGTACAAAGTCTTAAAAATCCTGAGCTGTATACCTGCTCACTTGTTTCTTTCTCATTAAATGGGACCAGATAAATTATTTTGACTATTTAGTGCCGTTTCAGTAGGCCCTTGGCATTCACATATTTATTATTTGTAGTTTTAATTATCAATGAATGCCCTAGAGGTTCAAGACACGTAGCAATTTGAATTTTAAATGGCCTTGACCATGAAAGTCCCAGAAGCAAGTCCCTAAGCTGATGAGAGAACCTTGCCAATCCCCTAATGAGTCTTTCCTCTTAGAACAAATGTTCACAGTCATGAATTGGGAAATACAGGAGTCTTGAAAGGTATTCCTTGAACTAAAATCAAGAGTCTAATGTAGATATTTCTTAGAGTTTGAAGTTTCTACTCTCATCATTTAACAAATTAAACCCAGATATCCTAAAATTGCAGTTTTGCAGTTTCATTTACAATCAATCACACACTTTAAAAGCTATGTAGCATTAAAAAGAGGGTGCTAGCACAGCATTTTTCTTAATTTACATGTCCCCTAGAAAGGTATCTATTGCCCATTCTTATTAGGAATTGTTTCATTGACTGGCTTGGTGCTGGGAATGGCTCCAGATTAAGTAACCTTTTTAAAGATTTTCAACCTTTGTCATGGAACTGGCTTTTTCCTCTCCCCATGGTGATGTGAGCAGAGCCATCCCCTCTACCAAAGAACTTGTAGCTCAAGCATCTTGGCTGGACTTTTAACTCAGTCTGGAAAGATCAGCCCTCATCCTGTCTGGTCTCTGTGGCCTGAGACCTAGGCACCCACAGGCCTTAGCCCTCCCATGTAGGGGTGGGAGCAGCTTCGTTCCAAGCAAGTCTGGGATGGCGGCTCTCCCACTCTTAGAAACCTCAATATTAGTAATTTTTGTAAATTAATTACTTAGAAGCCTTGCAGTTGAGCTAGTAGTGTGTCATTTGTTGGCATCACTTGAAATTATTCATAACAATGGACAATTGACTTGCAATTATATATATATATATATATATATATTTTTTTTTTTTGCTTTTTAGGTCTACACCCAAGGCATATGGAGTTTCCCAGGCTAGGGGTCAAATCAGAGCTACAGCTGCTGGCCTATACCACAGCCACAGCAACACAGGATCTGGGCCACTTCTGCGACCTACACCACAGCTCATGGTACCACCAGAACCTTAACCCACTGAGCAAGGATAAGGATCGAACCTGCAACCTCAGGGTTCCTAGTTGGATTCATTTCTGCTGCGTGATGACAGCAACTCCAACCTGCAATAAAAAAAAAATTTCCATGTTGAAATAACTCCTTGCTGCTGAATATTTTGGCGAGTTTTGTTGTTGGGGGGCCATGTCCAGGGGGGCCCAGTGTCTCACAGCCCCAAAGGGTCAAGTGGCCTGCCTGCCAGCTCTCTAAGAGCTTCTTGTGCATCGTTTCACTTAAAAATAATAACTGATGGTTCTTGAGTGCCTTGTTCAGTCAGGTGCGCTTCACACAGGCAATCTCATGTGATCTTTGCAAAAACCCTGACAGACCCTTAGCTCCATCTGAGCTGGTGGGCAGAAGTTGCCAAGCACTCGCAGGCCAGGGCCCAATACAGGGCATCTAATTCTGGCCCCAACAGGGCCTCTAAATGATGTATGGCCCTGGGGGTCATGAGTCAAGGACAGCCAGACAAAGTAGCAAGAGAATGAACCCCCCCAACCCCAGTCATTTAGTGGCCAGTGGAAGAGGTAGCTATGCCCATTACAAGGAAGGATGAAACACGTTTTCTCTCCTTTTTCTTTTTTTAAAAATAACTCTTTTTAAAAACTGGGGTATAGTTGATTTAGATTGTTGTGCCAATTTCTGCTGTACAGCATAGTGACTCTGTCATACATATAGATGAGTGTATATATATGTGTGTGTGTATACACACACACATTCTTTTTCTCCTACTATCTTCATGTTCTGTCCTAAGAGATTAGATATAGTTCCCTGTGCTGTACAGTAGGACCTCTTTGCTTATTTATCCATTCTAAATGTTTCCTTGTACATTTTAAATCACTTAATTTTAAAATTCATATACTTACACATAAGCTTACTTTTACAGAAGGGTTTAAGATGATTGAATGTATGGTTTTTATGTTTAGATTTCCTTGAAATTGTTATTGCATTTTTTTTTTTTTTTAAGGGCCATATCCACAGCACATGGACGTTCCCAGGCCAGGGGTTGGATCAGAGCTGCAGCCGCCAGCCTACGCCACAGCCACAGCAATGCCAGATCCGAGCCCAGTCTGTTGCCTTCAACAAGGCTCATGGCAACAATGGATGCCCAAACCATTGAGTGAGGCCAGAGATCGAACCTGCATCCTGATGGATATTAGTCGGATTCATTTCCACTGCGCCAAAACGGGAATTTCCCCTTGAAATTTTTATTGAAATCATTATGCAGTTGTAAGAAATCATGCAGAGATCCTATGCACTTTACCTCCTTTGCCCCAGTGACAACATTTTTCAAAATTCTTATAAGAAATCAGAAACAGCTTATGAACATTAGTCGGGAGTCTTATTCAAATCTTCCCAGGTTTTCGTGTGTGTTAGCTTCATGCAGTTGTGTCACCCTGCCACTGTCAAGGTACCAAAGATCCTTGGTGTTGCCATTACAACCGCTGCCCCACCCCATCCCCACCCCTGCCAACCATGGGTCTGGTCTCCATTTCCAAAATTGTGTCATTCCAGAAATATTACATGAGCAGAGTCAGGTGGCATGTAGTCTTTTGGGATTGCTTTTTTCATTGATTGTAGTTCCCCAGACGGTCATCCCAGTTGGTGCCTGCATCAAGAGTCCATCTCTGTATTGAAGAGTGGCACTTCTCCATAGGGATGGGACAGTCTAACTACTCGCCTGTCAGAATACCTTGGGGCTGTTTTCAGTTTGGGCCTGTTATGAACAAAACTGCTATGAACAGGTGTACAGGTGAACCCAAGTTTTCATTTCTCTGGGATAAATACCCAAGGTACTTGGTCACATAGTAATTGCATTTTACTTTTCTAAGAAGGTTCCAGACTGTTTTATAGAGTATCCAACCCACCAGCAATACACAGGTGATCCAGTTTCTCTGCTTCCTCATCAGCATTTGATGTTGTGATTGTTTTTCAAACTTTAGGTGTTCTATTGAGGTATACATATATCTCCTTGCAGTTTTAATTTGCATTTTCCTGATAACTAATAATGCTGAAGACATTTTCAGGTGCTTAACTGCCATTTATAGATGCTCTTTGATGACATGTCTGTGCACATCTTTTGCCTGTTTTCTACATGGATATAACACTGCATAGTCACATATGCATATACAGACACACCCAGACACATGCACACATGTGAGTTTGTGCACATAAAAGGGAAGCGGCCGCTTTTGTTTTCTATGATCATATTAATCATACATTTCAACAGCTTTTTTTTCTCCCACTTAGTACTATCTATGAAAACCTCTCTGGGAAACCTGATGTAGTTGTAATACATTTAGTTGTGGTTGGGTAATTATTTATGGTAGGATAACTTACTTTGTTCAGCTAGTCCCTTACTGAGGGATATTATTTTCCAGTTTTTATTTCCAGTTTCTTGTCAGCATAAACCATGCATCAACATCTCATACAATTGTCCTTGGTTTTAGCCATATAATTTCTATGGGACAGATTCTGGGAGATTTGGGGGTGGAAGACTTTGTGTATTTTTGATTCAACAACTGTTTTCACATTGCTTTTGAAGAAGGGCTACAAAGCTTCTCATTTCCTTGGTAACAGAGGAAGGTAACCATTTGCAAAGCAGGGGTTTCTGAAATCAGAACATAAACATCTTCCTGGCATGGCTGGATTTTATTTCTCTGCAGAAATACTCTCATTCACTGCATTAAGACTCTTCACAACCCTCCAGGAGAAAGATGGGGCTGCAATGCAAAATTCCTTCCACAATGATGAAAACACATTTATTTTATCTTGCCTTGGCCTGATCTCCTAAAGCTCCTTTCCCAAGGAGCTCTGGGGTCTGATCAGCTTTGCTTCCTTCTAGCAGAGCTGCTGGGTAAATCCGTGAACCTGGAGCTCACCTGTCATGACAGTGCATGCCTATCAGCTCACTTATGGAAATTTCACATGGGGTGTGAAACTCGCCACCTATAGAGCAGAGAATTAATGCAGCAGGGTCTGATGTGGTAACCCTAGCCTTTAGAAGTACCTTGTGGCTCTCCTCTTGGCCTCCCACTGTCACATTGTGTGTGTGTCATTACTTTATCATTTTATTATTTTTTTAGTTCAAAAAATTTTAGAGTGTTTTTATTTATTTGTTTATTTTTAGTGGAGAAGCTAATTTTTAAAATTTATTTTTAAGTGATTTTTATTTTTTCCATTATAGTTGGTTTACTGTGTTCCGTTAATTTTCTACCGTATAGCAAAGTGACCCAGTCACACATACATATATACATTCTTTTTCTCACATTATCCTCCATCATGCTCATCACAAGTGACTAGATATGATTCCCAGTGCTATACAGGAGGATCTCATTGCTTATCCATTCCACTTGCAATGGTTTGCATCTATTAACCCCATACTCCCAGTCCATCCCCCTCCCTCCCTCTCCCTCCCCCTCCCCCTTGGCAACTACAAGCCTGTTCTCCAAGTCCATGAGTTTCTTTTCTGTGGAAAGGTTAATTTATGCCATATATTAGATTCCAGATATAAGTGATATCATATGGTATTTGCCTTTCTCTTTCTGACTTACTTCACTCAGGATGAGAGTCTCTAGTTCCAACCATGTTGCTGAAAATCACATTATTTTGTTCTTTTTTATGGAAAAGTAGTATTCCATTGTGTATATATACCACATCTTCCTAATCCATTCACCTGTTGATGGACATTTATGCTGTTTCCATGTACTGGCTATTGTGAATAGTGCTGCAATGAACATATGAGTGCATATATCTTTTTCAAGGAGAGTTTGGTCTGGATTTGATTCTGGATGCAAAAGAGTGGGAATTCTATGTCATATGGTAGTTCTATATTTAGTTTTCTGAAGTGCCACCATACTGTTTTCCATGGTGGTTGTACCAATTTACATTCCCACTGACAGTGTAAGAGGGTACCCTTTACTCCACACCCTCTCCAGCATTTGTTATTCGTGGACTTATTAATGTTGGCCATTCTGACTGGTGTGAGGTGGTTGTGTCATTACTTAGATTGCCATTTCCAAAGTGACCCTTGAGGTTTGAAAGTTAATAAAAGAAAAACATACATAAGATTTTACTGTAATGGTATAAAATCAGGAAGAACAGCTTTTAAAATTCTGGGCCTGGTTAACCTTATGTGTTTTCCTCTTCGAAATAGCTTGATGATGAAAGTAAAATGAAACAGGGAGACAGGATTAAGATGGCAGAATAGAAGGACTGGAGCTCAACTTCTCTCCTGAAAACAACAAAATTCACAACTAAAGGCTGAGCAATCTCCACCCAACTGGACTGGAAACCTTAAAAAAGATACCCTACTCCAGAAGAAAAAGAGGAGGACACATCAAGAGGTAGGAGGGGCGATTTCACAATATAAACAACCCCATACCTCCCGGGTAGGAAGCTCCACAGACTGAAAACTAACTGGTTCACAGAGACTCACCTACAGGAGTGAGGGTTCTGAGGCCCATATCAAACTCTCACGTGTGGGGATCTGGCACTGGGAGAAAGAGACCCTGGAGCATCTGGCATTGAAGGCCAGTGGGGCTTGTGTACAGGAGCTCCACAGGACTGGGGGAAATGGAGACCCCATTCATAAAAGGCACACATGGACTTTCACGTGCACTGGGTCCCAGGGCAAAGCCAAATCTCCATAGGAACCTGGGTCAAACCTGACTACAGTTCTTGGAGGACATCCTGGGAAAACAGGGGTGAATGTGGCTTGTTGTGAGGGAAGGACATTGAAGGTAAAGCTCTTGGGAATATTCAGCAGCTGCCTTTCTCTGGAGGTGGCCATTTTGGGAAAATCTGGCCCCACCCATGAGTCAGCCTGAGAAGCCCCAGGCCAAACAACAATCCAGGTGGGATCAAAGCCCTGCCCCTCAGTAAACAGGCTCCCTAAAGACCCCTCAGGCACATAGCTTCCTCTAATCCCATCCAGAGACTAAGCCCCACCCACCAGAGGGATTAGAATCAGCTCCACCTACCAGTGGGCAGGCATCAGCCCCTCCCATCAGGAAGCCTATAGCAAGCCCCCATACTGACTTCAGCCACAAGGGGGGAAGACACCAGATGTAAGAGAGGCTATGATGCTATTATCTATAAAAAGGTCACCACACCAAAAACCTATAAAAATGAAAAGACAGAGAACTATAACTCAGATGAGGGAGAAAGGAAAAACCCCAGAAAAACAGCTAAGTGATGAAGAGATTCTCAGCCTCCAGGAAAAAGACTAGACTGTTGATGCTGAAGATGATGCAAGACATTGGAAATAAACTGGAGGCAAAGATGGATTACTTACAGGAAACACTGACCAAAGAGATACAAGATATAAACCTTAACCAAGAAGAGATGCAAAATACAATAACTGAAATAAAAAAAAAAAATTCACTAGAAGCAGCTAACCGCAGAATAGAGGAGGTAGAAGAACGAATAAGTGAGGTGGAGGACAGATTGGTGGAAATTACGGATGTGGAACAGAAAGGAGAAAAAAAGATTGAAAACAAATGGAGAGAGTCTCAGACAACTCTGGGACAACGTGAAACGCACCAACATCCATATTACACGGGTGCCAGAAGGAGAAGGGAGAGAGAAGGGGACAGAAAAAATATTCCAAGAGATAATAGCTGAAAACTTCCCTAACATGGGAAAAGAACCACTCACTCAAATCCAGGAAGCCCAACGAGTACCATATAAAATAAACCAAGGAGGAACACCCCGAGACACTTATTAATCAAACTAACCAAAATTAAAGACCAAGAGAAAATCTTGAAAGCAGCTAGGGAAAAGAAACAAGTAACATACAAGGGAACCCCCATAAGGTTATTGGCAGATTTTTTCAGCAGAAACTCTGCAGGCCAGAAGGGAGTGGCATGATATACTTAATGTGATGAAAGGAAAAAACCTCCAACCAACATTACTCTACCCAGCAAGGCTCTCATTCAGATTTGAAGGAGAAATCAAAAGCTTCACAGAGAAGCAAAAGTTGAGAGAATTCAGCAACACTAAACCAGCCTTACAACAAATACCAAAGGATCTTCTCTAGGCAGAAAAGACAAGACAGCAACAGGGAACAAAAATTCCACAAGTGACAAGGCTCACCAGTAAAGGTATATATACAGTAAAGATACAAAATCATCCATGCACAATTATGCCACCAAAATCAGAAATCGTGAGAAGAGATGGGTACAGATGCAGGACACTGGAGATGAACTTGCAATTAAGAGATCAACAACTTAAAACAATCTCATATACATATAGACTCTTATATCAAAACTTCAGAATAACTGCAAACCAAAAATCTACAACTGATACACAAACAAGGACTCTCCGGAGAAGAAATATATCTCATAGTAAATAAGTGCATAATCCACCATGAAGGGGGTCATTTGACATGATTCTTGGAATGCTGAAGTCTTCTTACATCTGATTCTGATTTCCTCTCCATCAAAGAATCTATGATAATTATAATTAAATAATGCAACTGTACAATTAAATAATACCGTTCTACAATTGTATTACTAATAAGCATTTCTCTCCATGGTACAATGTAAGGTCTATAATGTCTTGTTTATCACATCACCTAGAATGGTGTAATGCCTATGTTGAAGAATCAATAAGATGTAACCAAATGTGAGGACATATGTATATAGTTACATTGTTTTTTAACCAATTTATGCAATTTATATTTTACTTATTTTCAGAGGGTATATTATTTTTGTTATTCTTACCAGTTAGGTTATTCTTTTTATTATGCTATATAAAATATTTATTGGTATATAAGGCTTTCTTCTTTATAAACTTTAGTTGCACAATATACACAATTGTAATATAATGCTAATTTTTAAAGAAAAATGGAAATGTAATAGATAATACTAAATGGTAAAGATGAAAGCCACACAAAATGGGATAAAGTATAGAATAAATTTCCTATTTGTCTCAGCATATCTTCCATTCCACTTCTCCGGAGGGAGTCACTTAATCTGCTTCTTAAGATCCATGATATAATAATCTGTGTGAATGTAATTGTGTTTAAATATATGTATTTTATTCTGTAAAAAATAAAAATAAAATTTCAGAAAACAAAGACAAAAAAATAAAGATGAAAAAGCACATTTTAAATCAACTATAATAAAAAAATTAATACTAAAGATGATGCCAGTAGTACACAAGAAAATCTGAAAGTTCAGTTCACTCTGTTGTTGAAAAACAAAGTTTGATATTTAAAGGAAGGTGAAATAGAATGCCTTAATAAAGAAGAATGACCATATAGGATTGAGCTCACAATAGGAAAACAAACAAACAACTAAGTCTCAGCCATTTTATATCTAGGGTGAGTGGGAAAATGTCCCCGAAGAAGCCGTGATTGAAGCAGAGCCAGGAGGGATGGTATGGGCGCTGTCCAGTGAAAGAGATCAGGTGGGGTTTCCAGGCTGACAGCAGCCAAGCCAAGAGCTCCTGTGGGTGAAAGAACAGGTCCCGTGAGTCAAGGTTACTTGGGCTCCCTGGCACACAGTAGGTGAGCATAAAGGCCAAGCTGGATAAATCCAGGGAGGCGGTCCACTCACTCATCCATCCATTTACTCATCCAACAGGTATTTACTGGCAGCTACTTGTGCAGAAACCCCCACTGAGAGTGCACAGGTGACAGCAAGGGTACACAAAAGCCTGACGTCCATCTAGGTGGCGTCATGTGGGGGAAATGCTGGCAGGTGGCTGTGCCAACAAATGGGAAATTGTAACTGTGTCAGGATGGATGGCAATTTTAGTCACTAAAGGGTTGGAAATGCATGTCAGAGGCTCCAGGGAACCGATAGAGAATTTTACACCATGAAATAAATGTAGGGTTTTAGATAAATCTCTGACTGCTATATATGGGCTGGGTAGGACTGGAGGCAGAGTGATGAAGTCAGATTATTAGCAGTCCCCTTATCCACAGGGCATCTGCTCCAAGATCCCCTGTGGAACCACAGACAGTACCAAACCCTATAGACATCATATCTTTTCCCATAGTAACAAGTGTATAGAGTGTGGATAAGCTGGACAGAGAAATGTTTCATGTCCTGGGCAGGATGGAGTGGGACAGCTGGAGTTTTTGTCTCTCTACTCAGAATGGCTAGCAATGTCCAAGTTAAGAACTGTTTCTGGAATTTTCCATGTGATGTTTTCAGATCTTGGTTGACCAAGGGTAACTGAAACTGTGGATAAAGAGGTAGGGTGGGGCTACGTGTCACACATGCTGGGCAAGGGCTGATGAGAGCCTGAAAAATGGCACAGCAGGAAGACAGAGCAGTGGGAATGTGGAAGAACAGACAAAGGATGGATGGTGAGGAGTCTGCAAGAAAGGGAGCTGCACAGGTTGCTTATCTGGGGTAGCTGGTCCTGCTGTTACAGAAGAAGAGGGTTTGGGACACTTGAGATCACAGTTCTGTGGCTTCCTAGTGGCCCGAGGCATCTCTGGGTTCCTTCTGAACTTTGTACCCTGTACCCACCTTCCATAAACCTCTGAAACTTTATCACACACATTCATTTACATAGCCACCCCTTATAGTAAAGAGAGAGGAGCAGTCCTGTTCTAAGGGGCTTTGTGTCCTAATTGAAGAGTCATGCAAGGAGGCAATGAACAAACAGTACATAAATCAACAAATTACTTACCAAATCCCATTTGGGATGTACTTTTGATGTTTTTGAGCTCTTTGGAAATCTATTAATGTCTTTGACAGTCTAATTTATTTTATTTTATAAACAAGGGATAGTTAGCTCTTATGTTTTCAACTCCCTCAGACAATCCCTTTTAATCGGTATATCCAGAGAATTCACATTTAAAGAGACTATTAAGGAGTTTGTGTTGTGGTGCAGTGGTTAATGAATCCGAACCATGAGGAACGATGAGGAACCTAGGAACCATGAGGTTGCAGGTTCAATCCCTGGCCTTGCTCAGTGAGTTAAGGATCCATTGTTGCTGTGAGCTGTGGTGTAGGTCATAGATATGGCTTGGATCTGGCGTAGCTGTGGCTGTGGTGTAGGCTGACAGCCACGGCTCCGATTAGACCCCTAGCCTGGGAAACTTCATATGTGACCCTAAAAACACAAAAGACAAAAAAATAAAAAAAAATAAATAAAGTGACTATTAATACAGTTGGATTAGTATCTATTTTGTTTGCTTTTAGTCATTGCATTTGTTCTTTCTTTGCCCCAGTCCCTTTTTCTACCTTCCCTTGTTTTAAATGAGCATTTTATATGATTCTGTTGATTTCCTTTCTTAGCATATCAAATGCATTCCTTTAAGAATTGTCCTTTCTTAGTTACTCCCTTAAAGTTTCCAGTATTTTTAACTAATCTAAGTCCACCTTCACATAACAGGTATATCACAGATTCCTAATGCCAGAGTATTCCCAATTCTTCACTCCCATCCTCTGTGTCATTTATTTCAACTATCTGTGTCACAATAATTTCCCAATCCAGTCGTGCTTTAATTATCTTAAATCAGCATTTTAAATCAATTAATAATAAGGAAAATAAAATATTTTATTTTATGTCCATTTATTCTTTCTCTGATGCTCCTGACCATTTTTTTCTTTCATATGTGTGTTTCTGACCTATATCATCTTCCTTCTGCCTGAAGAACTTCTTTTAACATTTCCACCATTTTTATTTGTCTGAGAAAAGTCCTTATTTCTCCTTTTTTTTTTTGGCCTCATCCATAGCATGTGTAAGTTCCCCGGCAAGGGATTGAACCTGTGCCACAACAGTGATCAGAGCCGCTGCAGTGACAACACCACCCTTCTGTGCCACAGGGAAAGCCTAACATTTAAAATAGTTCATTCCAATGCTTCTACATGCATAATTCTTGACAAGAATTCTCCTGTAATTCTTATCTTTGTTCTTCTATACATAAGACATTTTTTCCTCTAGCTTTTAAAAAGATTGTCTCCTTTAAATATGGTGTGCCTGAGTATAGAGGTGTGTGTGTGTGTGTGTGTGTGTGTGTGTGTGTGTGTGTGTGTGTGTGTGTGTGTCTCCCACTTGCTGGGCTCTGTTCTTCCTGGACTTGCAGCTTGATGTCTGTAATTCACCGTGGGAACTTTGTGGATGTGGAGTTGGTAAGTGACTTGAGCACCTCTTGCTAATGAGCTGGTACCAGCTGTACCACCCATTGCCCTAAAAGTCCTCTATTCCCAGTCTGTTCATCCCTCCACACACCCCTTGCCCAGCTTTGGCAACCACTGATCTTTACAATCTTTCCACATTTTGCCTTTTCTGGAACATGGTATAGTTAGAATCCTACAATGTGTGGGCTTCTCACTTAGTCACGTGCAACTCCGTTTCCTCCAAGTCTCTTCATGGCTTGATAGCTCATTTGTTTTTTATCAGTGAATAATATTCCATGGTCTGAATGGACCACAGTTTATCCACCCACCTACTGAAAGGCCTCTTGGTTGCTTCCAGGTTTGGTAATTATTAATAAAGCTGCTATTGGGGAGTTCCCATTATGGCACAGTGGAGATGAATCTGACTAGGAACCATGGATTGCAGGTTCAATCCCTGGCCACGCTCAGTGGGTTGGGGATCCAGAATTGCCGTGAGCTGTGGTGTAGATTGCAGATGTGGCTCTGATCTGGCGTTGCTGTGGCTCTGGTGTAGACCCGCAGCTACAGCTCCTATTCAACCCCTAGCCTGGGAACCTCCATATGCCACAGGCGCGGCCCGAAAAAGACAAATAAATAAATAAAGCTGCTATAAACAACCACTTGCATAACACTTTGCAAAGGACCCTCATTCCTAGTACTTCAGTGGTTACTCGCAGGTTTACACTTGAAGGACTCAGGGTCCAGCTGAAACATGTAACTTTCTTCCAGAAATACAGAGAGCAGTGGGTGAAGCTTGGAGCACCGCAGGTGTTCTGATTCCTGCCCCCACCCTGCCCAATTATAAAAATATAGGATAAAATTTTGGATTGAGGTTATATACACATAATTAATAGGCAGAAAAAAGGACCCCTTACATAATTGAGATATTGCAGTGTAACTTTTCATAGCTCATTTAATTCACAAGAATAATTCCCCCCATTTTTTATACTTTCTTTTTGAACCAAATTTCTGGTCATAATTTTCATTTGAAAAACATTTATTTTATAGCTTCTAGTTTCTAAAATTAAGATTTCTCATTCTAGGATTTCTTATAGGATATATTTTATCTTGCTCTAGAGACAACGTTGAAGCTATTAGCGTTTAACTTTTAAAGAAAGTAACAACAGAATTCAAAAGTTGGATGTTGGCAGATTCTGCAGGCCCCATGTGACTTGGGAGAGCTGCTCTTCTTTGTTTGCTGACTGAATGTGTTGGCTTTGAGGCAGGCTGGGGTGTGGGGGCCTCAGCAGATGGTGGAACCACGTGGCCAAGGAGTGAGGGCCTCTGTCAGCATCATCAGTTAGGGTGACATTCCCTGATGATGAGTACGTTTCAATACCATAGAATCTCCAACGCGTTCTCTCTGCATGTTCTACCAAGTCGGACATTTTAAAGCACTGAGTCTATATCAGCTCATCCAACCACGTGTTCTGGTTATTGGGCTGTTTGGGCCTTTAGGTATTACTCAAGCAGACAAGGAAGGAGTTCATGGTGAATTAGTCATGCCATCTTAGCCTTTGCCTTTAGTATGAGTCAGAAACAGATAAAAATACATAGTGCCCATGGCAACAGGGTAATGATGCTCTTTTCTCTACGGCATGCTTTTATTTTAGCCCATGTATCAGAGAGTTGGCTCCAAAGCATATTGGGTTAAACTAGGACTTCTCAATCATGGCACTGTTGAGATCTGGGCTGGATGATCCTTTGTCGGGCTATAGGGAGAGTCTGTGTGCTGTGGGATGTCTAGTGGCACCCTTGGCTCTATACACTAGATGTCAGTAGCAGCCCTTCTCTGGAAGGATAAAACCAGCCCCCACTAAGAACCATTGGTCTGAATATCTTCCCATCAGTTTTGAAAAGAAAAAATCATCTTCAATTCTTCCCAGCAAGGTGTTTCTAATGGTCCCAAAACAGGGCATGTGGGATACTTGTAATGGGAATCAGCTGTGTGCCAGCCTACAGATGAGCCCTTTTCTGCCCTGGTTCAATTTCTTCTCTGGTTAGATCCTCTGAGAGAATCTACTTTCTAACCTTTGAAAAGTGGGAGAAGGACAGTGATGACTCGAGTATGTTGGGAGTGGGTGGGGACCTATTTCAACCCTATGTCCTACCTGGCGACCATCTGTGCTCTGAATTCCAGGCCTTTCTAAGGGTAATTCTCTGCAGACACCTGAGTCTTCCCTTGCTCTCTCTCCCAGGTCTTTTCCCACTTCTGCACGGCATTGTCTGCCTTCATACTTTAGGATTTGCTAGTACAGATGTTCTCCTAGTTTTGTTAAAAGGGCACTCAGTTTCTTATCTTTTTTTTTTTTTTTTGTCTTTTTAGGGCCACACCTATGGCATATGGAAGTTCCCAGGCTATAGGCCGAATCAAAGCTGTAGCTTCCAGCCTAAACCACAGCCACAGCAACGTGAGATCTGAGCCACATCTGAGACCTACACTTCAGCTCCTGGCAATGCTGGATCCTTAACCCAATGAGCGAGGCCAGGGATTGAACCTGCATCCTCATAGATACTAGTTGGGTACATTATCCAATGAGCCATGAAACTCCGGGTTTATTTTCTTGTTTTTATTCTACTGGAAAAATTTATGAAAAGTCATAAATGTGTTCATTCTGCCAAACTAAAACTGGAAGGGCCTGGTACATTTTCACAGAGGAAATTTACTGATGAAAGGAGAAAACAGCAAGCATCACAAACCTGACCACTGGAGTCCAGAGTGCCTTTCAGCCGGCTAAGTCCATGTGGATGCTTCCAAAAGAATTTCTTTTAATTTTCAAATGGAAATCTCTGTCTTCAATTAGTTGAACTTAATTTTTGTTTGCCTGTTCAAGAGGCGTCTTTGCCAAATTGACATCACTTATTGACATTTTTCAAGCTATAAATGTTGATTATTTTATTATTATTATTATTTTTTGCTTTTTAGGGCCACACCCATGGCATATAGAGGTTTCCAGGCTAGGGGTCCAATCGGAGCTACAGCTGCCAGCCTACACCACAGCCATAGCAATGCCGGATCCTTAACCCACTGAGCAAGGCCAGGGATCAAACCCGCAACCTCATGGTTCCTAGTTGGATTTGTTTCCACTGCGCCTCGACGGGAACTCCTGATTATTTTATTTTTAATTGAGATAGAGCTGATTTACAATATGATATAAGTTTCAGGTGGCCAACATAATGATTCACAATTTTTAAAGGTTATTATAAAATCACAGAATCACATATCAGAATTTATTATATTGGGAAGAAATGGGTTAGTGGCTTGTTGCTGCCTGTCTTACTGTGTGTGCTAGAAGTGCCCAGATCTGGCACAGTGCTGGTTGAGCTGGAGGTTCATCACCACTGAGACCCACATCTGTCAAGTTTGCACAAAGCCATGGACCTCTTTCCTCCAGATTCTTAAAAGCAGGGCTGGGCAGGGGGCCTCAAACTTGTCCTGATGAGCTTGTGGCTATAGTGAAGCATCAACCTGATTCCCAACTATCACCTGAGAAATGGATAAGGTGACCAGTCCCAGGGTGCAGAGGGAAGGGCAGGGAGGCCCCATTTTTTGGGACTGTGGGTGTGTGTGTGTGTGTGTGTGTGGCCCACTCCCGACTCTGCACCCGCCATGTGCAGAGGCTTCACAGTACTGCCTGACACCAGCCGCTCCAGGGCTGATGGGGACAGGTTCTTGCCATCACACCCCTCTGGCTCAGTATGGCTACTGTTTGGGGCAGGTCACTTGAGGGGGGCATCCTGGGCTGTGTCCTGACAGCAGCATTAGTGACTTCCACTCGCCAGGGGCCAGTACTCGCCTTTCACAGGTGTGGTGACCAGGATGGCTCCAGATGTGCTCTCTTTGCCAGCATGTCTTATTTCTCCATCAGTCTCTGGACTTTGGGACCAGTTCTCCAGGCTCCTCATTGTCTACACCCACCTCGGTGAACTGCACGCTGTCAGGCCAGCACAGGCACCTGTTTAGTGCCTCACTGAGAACTTGGTGAGCAGTGGCTTCTGGAAGAGACACACTGGGGAATCTCCCTCAGAGTGGGCTGCCCCTTGACCCCCCACCCCCTGATTGCTTATCCCACCCCGCGTTGGTGTCGCTTTCCACAGACACGTGTCTCTGAAGCCCCTGGGTACCCCCCACCCCCACACCCTGTGTAGATGCTTCTCTTTCTCCACCCCTCCCTCCCTTTGTCCCCGTCTCTCCATCTTTCTCTCTTCCCCTCTGCTTAGTCCTCTGCTGCTCTGACTTTGGCCCCAAAAGCACTTCCTCAGCCTCCCCATGTCCCCAGGTCACACTCCTTCATGGCTCCGTGCACTTTTCAAAGGCTAGATATGAAATGGCAGCTTTATTTTGTCACTGTTTGACTATTATCCATCTCTCCCCATAAGCTCCTTGAGGGCAGGAGAACCTCCCTCTTCGTTCTAACGATGATATTCATGGAGCTCAGGCAGGCTGTGTATCAGGCACGTCTGCATTGTCCAGGCAGAAAGCCACCAGCCAGAGTTGGCTGTTTAAATTTAATGAAATCAGAATTCCCTGATGGCTCAGTGGGTTAAGGATCCAGTGTTGTCACAGCTGAGGCTCGGGTCACTGCTGTGGTGTGGGTTTGATCCCTGGCCCTGGAATGTCCACATGCAGTGGGTACAGCCAACAAACAAACAAACAAAAGAAAGATATAAGTGAAATTGGCCTGTAATTTTCTTTTTTCTGCGTTATCCTTGTCTGGTTTTGGTACCAGGGTGATGGTGGCCCCATAGCTCAAAGTCAGTCAGAGTGAGACACCAATATCAAATGCTATCACTTACATGTGGGATCTAAAAAAGGGACACAATGAACTTCTTTGCAGAACAGATACTGCCTCACAGACTTTGAAAAACTTAGGTTTCCAAATGAGACAGGTTGGGGGGTAGGGGGATGCACTGGGGGTTTGGGATGGAAATACTATAAAATTGGTTGTGATGATCATTGTACAACTATAAATTCAATGGAGTAATAAAAATGCTATTAAAAAACAAAGAAATAAATTTTTGGAAATTGAAATTAAATTAAAAATTTAGTCTCATTCACAGTAGGCAAATGCCCCCTGCACGCTTGGGGACTGACTGCTACCTTATTGGGTTTACAGAATTATAGGGCGCTTCTCACTTGCCGAGTATTGTATCAGTAACGGTCTGGATTTTGATGAATTAGAGTGAACAAGGTGAAATCCTGCCTCTATGCAGTGTGCCCTCTGATAGATGGTCTCCTAGGAGTCGAGTCTGATAGAGGCTTTCCGGTGTAGATGCTCACCAAGAACTTGGGGAAGAAATGAATTAAGAAACAATTTTCCCGTAAGGTCAATGCTAGGATGTTACCAAGCACAGTCACATGCAGAGAATTTCTCCTAGTACCTCAAGTACGTGGGAATGATGGGCGCGCATTCAGCAAGCCTGTCTCAGTAATTATTTAATATACGCCCTGTTTCCCCAGGGTGCTGAACAGAAAAATAAACAGTGGGTAATTAGGGACGATTTGGCAGCTTCTGCAAGCTTCCTGATACTCAGAGAATGCCTTTTTAAAGTTTTTGCTCTTTTTTCTATAAATGAAAGTTCATCTCAAGCCTATATAAATTATAAAAACTGGAGCTTCCTTTGTGGGTCAGTGGGTTATGAACCCGAATGGTATCCATGAGGATGCGGGTTGGATCCCTGGCCTCGCTCAGTGGGTTAAGGATCTGGCGTTGCCATGAGCTGCAGTGTAGGTCATAGATGAGGCTCGGATCCCACGTTGCTGTGACTGTGATGTAGGCTGGCAGCTGCAGCTCTGACTCGACCCCTCACCTGAGAACTTCCACGTGCTGCAGGTGCAGCTGTAAGTATATAATATATAATATAATAAAAACTTTTCTCTGAGGAAATAAAGGTGAGAAATGAAAACATTTGTAGACAAGGTACGCAGTGGGCTGCAGTTGGATAATACTTGCCCTTTTATTTTGGTTTGCAAATGTATTGTTTCTTTCAGGAAAAAGTTAATGTTTTAGGAGAATTCCAGCCACCATCCACCTCCTTCTCTAAGTGCTTTCTCTTTGCTTCCTGGAATGAAGATGGGAACCTGGTAGGTGACGGCACCTTTGACCCTGCTGACCTTTCCTTTCACTGGAGATGAGATAGGACATTTCTGGAGCTGATGACTTGTTTGGGTTCTGGCTGGACAAGCAGCTGACTTACCTGTTACTTTTAGGCCAGTAGCACGGGGTGTGGGACACGGTTGTACAGGCAGGATCCGCTTGGTTCAACCTGTGCATGGTGTTCCAGAAATGCCTGAGAGCCTGGCTCTGCTCCCCTCCCCAGGACCCGGGGGCTGGGGTGAACCCCTGGGAGGTGCCATGAGTGCCAAGTGAAAAAAATTCTCCACTTGCTGAAACACATCAGGACAGTCCACTCACATCCTTCTTGGGCAGTGCCACCTCTGGCTCATCTTGGTTTTCCTGTCTGTTTTTTGTTTTTGTTTTTTAGGGCCGCACCTGCAGCATATGGAAGTTCCTAGGCTAGGGGTCAAATTGGAGCTGCAGCTGCCGGCCTACACCACAGCCACAGCAACTCGGGATCTGAGCTGTGTCTGCGATCTATACTGTAGTTCATGGCAACACCAGATCCTTAACCCACCAAGTGAGGCCAGGGATTGAACCCACATCCTCATGGATACGAGTCAGGTTTGTTACCGCTGAGCCATAACAGGAACTCCTGGATTTTCCTGTCTGTTGATTGTTCTTTATCATCCCAGCTACTTTTATCTGGCTCTTCTGATGGGTGATTCTGGATCACTCTCCCCAACCCCACTCTCTGAGTTCTTCTCAGGGTGGGCCTTTCACCCCTCAGCCTCCTTGTTTCTGAGCCACAGGGTAAGCCCAGCTCCCTGGCTTGTGGGTGGAAGCAGGCAGGGTACCCCCCAGGCTGGCCCACCTCCCATCACCTCCTCTGCCCATTGATAGCTGGAGGGGTGGGGCTCCCTACTCGGCCTCCCCTGAATTTATTTTCAAGGAGATGAAAGTAGTTGAATCCCCATTACTGGCCCCTGGAGTGACCTGTGGTCCAGCAGCGGGGTGTCCGTCGGAGGCAACAAGGAGGCCTTCTCCCTGGAACCTGGGTCTCTTTGCGTGGAGGTGAAAGCAGGTGTGTTTTTGTCTCTGCTTCATCTTTTTGTGTCTCTGAGGCCTGCGGTCCTTAGCATCTGGCCCTGTAGCTATTGACATTAGTACAAAAGAGGACTTAAAGATGTTCTGAGTGTAGGGTAACCCTGGGCTGTCCTTGCCTGCGAATTAGTGGGGTGTTGGTCTCCATTTGCGGCCCTGGTGGTGGGGGTTACTGCAGGATACAGTTAAGAAGCTCACAAACTCCATCACTTTCAATTTTCCACACACAGAAATACTCGTGTGGGTCGTTCTGAACAGTGATGCCCATTTTCTTTACTTGGACTTTGTCTTAGAATCCAGGGAATAAACATTGGTTGTGACGATTCATTTTATGTCAGGTTGGCTGAGCCAAGGGATGGATGCCTGGACATGTGGTTAAACATGATTTCTGGGTATGCTTGCGAGGTATTTCTGGAGAGATTAGTATTTGAAATAGGGGTTTGGGTTTAGCAGACGGTCCTTCCTGGGTGGGAAGGCCTCCTCCAGTCTGTGCAGAGCCTGCCTAGGATGAAAGGCAGAGGAATGTGTTCTGCTTGACCGGCTGAGCTGGGATGTTCATCTCTTGCCCTCAGGCCACCAGCTCCCAGGCCTTCAAACAATGCACCTGCTTTCCTTGTCCTCCAGCTTCCTTAATAGACAGTGTGAGCCAATGCCTTAGAGCATGCCTCTTTATAAACTCACACATGCACATATCAGTTGTGTCTCTGGAAAACCCTACTACAATGGCTAATAAAAGGTTTATTCTTGGAATCAAGGGCCTCTCCTGAAGGTGGACCACCCAGACTGCATGTTGCAGAGGAATCACTCTTGCTTTGTCACAGCTGCACCTGCTAGGCTCTGTTCCTCCTTTAATACTTAATCTGTGAATGGATGAAGATGTGATATATATATATACACATATATATATATATACACACATATATGGATATATATACACATACACACAATGGAATACTACTCAGCCATAAAGAAGAATGAAATAATGGCATTTGCAGCAACATGGATGCAACTAGAGATTCTCACACTAAGAGAAGTAAGTCAGAAAGAGAAAGACAAATACCATATGATAATACTTATATGTGGACTCTAAAATATGACACAAATGATCCTATCTACAAAACAGAATCAGACTCACAGACATGAGGAACAGACTCGTGGTTGCCAAGGGGGAGGAGGAAGGAGTGAGATGTTCTGGGAATTTGGGGTTACCAGATGCAAACTATTATGTTTAGAATGGATAAGCAATAAAGTCCTGCTGTTCAGCATAGGAACTATATCCAGTCTCTTGTGATGGAAAATGATAGAAGACAGTATGAGAATACGTATGACTGGGTCACTATGCTGTACACCAGAAACTTGCACAACACTGTAAATCAACTATACTTTAATACAAAATATATAAAAAAGAAAGAAAACTCAGGAAGAGATAAATGCCCTGGACAACATGCCCACATGGAGAATCTCAGGAAGGGTAAGACTTAAAAATTTCCAATGGAAACTCGCTTTGATACATATCATCCCAAATCCACTTACCACCAGGCCAGGAGAATATTGTGTATTACAAGCAAATTTTGCAAATGACATTTCAAAGATATCATTTTAACCTAATTTAGGTGCATTCCGTTATGATTCTCGACGTACTGCTGTGAATAAAAAATTCAATTACGGCAGCTAGACAAATTAAAGTTTTTCTGGAGGCAGCCAGCAATTTTTTTCTTCCTTGCTTCCTGAGGATGCCAAGGAGTGTTGCTTGATTTTTTAAAAAGCAGGGGCCAGCATATGCAATCATGTTGGAGGGTCTGAAATAATTTTCCTCTTCCTGTGAATTTCCATGGAACTGTCTTGAGCTCTGAGGTCACTTCTGTAAGAGCCAGCATAGATGGGTATAGAAGCTGCTAGCATCCCTAACTGCCCTTGCAAGTTAACCAGGTGGCCCTCAAGTGGCGACAAGAAGACATAGTTAGTCAACTGAACTATTTAGTTGAATTGGAGGCTAGAAATTGTAAATTTCCAAGCCCTTTATTAAGCAATTCATATGTTTATTTAAAATTTGAACTCTAGCTGGATAGGTCACATCTTTCACATATCAAATAAGAAAAAACAATCCCCCTTTCATGCCTTTAAATCTGTATAGAAATCTAGTAAGGAGTATCAGTGGCATCCCTGCAGCATCAAGGTGCAGGTTCGGGCCCTGGCCTGGCACAGTAGGTTAAAGGATCTGGTATAGCTACAGTGAAGGTGGCAACTGTGGCTTAGAACTGATCCCTGGCCTGGGAACTCCATATATCACAGGGAGGCCAAAAAGGAACAAAAAAAATCTAGCTGAATTATTCGTCTGTTTTGTTTGGAGCTTATCGGCTCAGCCTGTGTCTGCTCCTCTCTGGGACCCTTTCCTCTGCTTCTGGCTGGCTGGTTGGACTCAGCTCTTTGTCCCTCTGCCTAAGTATGTCACACTCTTTGGAGGATCTCTTCCTTGTTTGCCAGGATTTGTCTTACTCGAGTTCTTGGTACATTTTGGGGGTGGGGTATGGGAGAGAAACCAGGAGCAAAGGTACCCCAGTCTCAAGTTTAATTTAGGTCAAAGACAAGGAGGTGATTCTTTTTTCCCCTTGTCCTTAAAAGAGAAAGCCTATGGCCTCCTTTCTCTCCTACCCATGACCCACCTTCCAAAGAGTCAGTGATCTGCCTTCAAGTTATTTTCAATTTCGCCTTTCAAACTAATGGGGGATTTAGTAATATTAAGGCAATAGAAAATCAGACTGAATTTTCAAATCCTTAAAAAGGAGTTGTTTCCATTGTCTATCTAAAGTATCATAAAAATAAGCACAGTCACTGTGGAGAAAAGTCCACAAGCTTAAAGGTGAGAATGAATGTTCCTGACCTCGGCAAGACTCACTCTCCTGTTGGTCTGGGTCCCAGGTGCTTTGCTGCCAGCCACTCTTATATGCTTCTGACATCTCCTGGGATTATGCAATATGCACGTCTTGTGTCTGGCTCCTTTTACTTAGGATGATGTTTTCAAGGATCTTCAGTTTTGTTTTAAATACTATCTACTATCCCACTGTATAGGCAGACCACATTTTTTGTCTATTATGAATACTACTGTTAGAAACATTCAATTACAAGTTTTCCTGTGAATGTATGCTTTTCTTTTAATTGGGTATATACCTAGGAGTGGAATTATTGCATCACATGGAAACTTGATGTTTAACCATTTGAGGGGAGCTGCCCAAAGCAGCTGCAACATCTTACTTTGTCACCAGTGATGTAAGAGGATTCAGATTCGTCCACATCCTCGCTGATATGTTGCTATATGTCCTCTTGATTTTTGGTTTGTTTGTTTGTTTTTGTCTTTTTAGGGCTGCACCTGTGGCACATGGAGGTTCCCAGGCTAGGGGTGGAATTGGAGCTGTAGCTGCCGGCCTACATCATAGCCACAGCAATGCCAGATCTGAACTGTCTGTGACCTACACCACAGCTCGCCAAAACACCGGATCCTTAACCCACGGAGCGAGGCCAGGAATTGGACCCACAACATCATGGTTCCTAGTCTGATTCGTTCCACTGCGCCACGGCGGGAACTCCCCCATGTGTCTTTTTGATTTTAACCATCCTAGTGGGTGTTACTTTGTACCCTGTGGTTGTGATTTGCTGTCTCGGTTGACAAGTGATATAGAGCCTCTTTTCATGTGTTTATTGGCCATTTGTACATCTTCTTTGGAGAAACACCTGCCCACATCATTTCCAATATGAAGGATTTTAATTTCTTTTTCTTGCCAAGTTGCCCTCTAGTACAATGTTGAATAGCAGTGGTGAGAGTTGCATTCTTACCTTTTTCAATTCTTACAGAGAAGGCTGTCAGTCTGTCGGTATTACCCATGATGTTAGCAGTGGGTTTTTCCTGAGTGTTCATTATCAGTTTGAGGAAATTTTTTTTTTTAAAGAATATTTTATTTTATTTTATTTTGTCTTTTTGCCATTTCTTGGGCCGCTCCCGCGGCATATGGAGATTCCCAGGCTAGGGGTTGAATCGGAGCTGTAGCCACCAGCCTACGCCAGAGCCACAGCAACGTGGGATCCGAGCCGCGTCTGCAACCTACACCACAGCCCACAGCAATGCCGGATCCTTAACCCACTGAGCAAGGGCAGGGATCGAACCCGCAACCTCATGGATCCTAGTCAGATTCATTAACCACTGCGCCACGACGGGAACTCCAGGAAATTCTTTTATTCCTAGTTTGTTGAGTGTATTTTCAGTCATTAAAGAGGGTTTAATTTTGACAAATGCTTTTTCTGCCCACTTTGCTGTTTGTGCGTGACCTCCACAACAGATGCACAGTGACCAATCACCAACAGGGACTGAAAGAAGCAATGTGATTGGTCGCTGACCACAAGGCACATCTTATTTATGCAGTGATTTGTGGACTGAAGAGCATTAGTGATATTTGCCCTTCATACAGTTACTCACATTTCATTGTTCGCAGTAACTGAAATTTGAATTGGGTTTTAGTTTCGATGGTTAATTTTATGTGTCGGGTTGGCTAGGTCATGGTACCCAGGTATTGGTCAGAGGCCAATCTATATGTTATTGTGATGGTATTTTTTAAGTTGAGATTAACAGTTACATCATTGGAGTTTTGAGTAAAGCAGATTGCATTCCACAGTGAGGGTGGGCCTCGTCCAATGAGCTGAAAGCTCAAGAGGAAAAGCTGAGGCTCCAGGAGAAGGGATTCTGCCTCCGGCTATCTTCAGACTTGCCTGCAATGTCTGCTTTTCCCTGATTCTCCAGCTTGCCAGCCTGCCCTGCAGAGTTTAGAATTGTCAGCTCCTAGATTATATGAGCCAGTGCCTAAAATAAAACACATGTCTCTTTTCCTCTCTCTCCATTCTTCTACCTCTACATCTACACACACACACACACACACACACACAAATACAAGCATACACATGTGCCCACATCCTCCTGACTCTGTTTCTCTAAAGGGCCCTGGTTAATACACGGGGGGCGCTGATGTGTAAAGTGTGGTGCCTGACACTTGCGCATAGCAGACCATATAAAGCAATGACTTCCTGTGTCATCTTTGATTTGTTCTTCCAAACTGGGAGAAATGTTCAGAGGCTTCCACTTAGCCTTCCCACTCTGATGGCACCAACCTCACCGACAAAGGCACTGATGGAGGCCTCGGCCCTCTGAGGGGGGACTCAGGGGACACCCCACGTCCCAGCTGTGTACGGGATGCTGGGCGTGGACGGCAGGGGCGTCACCATAAATGGCAGTGGTGCAGACGGCTGTAGATGCAGAACCTGGTTCTCTGGCTGTACTGGAGAGGAGGGGATCTGGACGCGGCAGAGCCAGGGGTGTGCGTGTTCACTGGAGGCCAAGGGAGAGCGATGATCTCGGTGAGGAGCACGGCTTGGAGTCTTATTAAGCCGCAGGGAGTCATCAGCTACTTGGTGCCAAGATTGTGCTGAGAGCAACATAGTCAAATAAGTACTACTTCTTTCCAAAGTAAACTTCTCAGTTAAGTATTTTTTATATTATTTTAACTATTCAGATAAATACTTTTGACAGATAAAGGTTTTTCGGGGATTGACGCTGGCTTTTGGTTTTTAGAAACATCCCCGCCATCAGTAACCACCCGGTTCAGTACGTTGTTTGCACTTCTCTAGAAATTTCTTTGGAACGAACTCAAGGGGGCGCTATAGAACCACTATCGAAAAAGAGCCGGCGGATGGTCGGTCTGTTTTTGTGTGTCATAGAGGCATATTTCAGAAAAATCAGAATTATCCTCTGCTGGCTTTGTCGTGGCAACTACAGATTCAGGGCGTTTTATCAGCTGGGATTGGTGAGTTGTTTGTCAGAGCAGGCAATGAATAGCAATTGATTGTATTGGTACCTAGAATAATATTTGAAACTTACAGAATAATTGAACATTTCTTTTTTTATCATTAAAACATTACAAAATATCCACTCAGTTAATAAAATCACACAGTATACGGTTATTTAGTAAAATGTGGAGGATCCCATTGTGCTTTCCCCAGAGGATGGCCTGGGTCCTTCCATATTCACGTACAGACGTGGCTGTAAACATGTAGAAATATTTATGTTCATATATGAGATTTTTTTAAAAACGTGACCAGGCTATACATACTGTCTTGTAAATAGATTTTTTTTTTTACTAAGTATATTTCTTGCTGCATTCTCTGTTAGCACAGACTTGGATATGTCATCTTAGTATTTTTCAGTACGCCTTTCCAGTGGGCAGATGGAAGGCCATAGAAGGCATGTATCATAATTACTTTTTCCAGCATAATTTGGTTAGGCATTTAGATAATCTCCAATTTTCTTACTGTTACAAAGTACAGCAGTGAGCATCCTTTCCTATGAAGTCGTTGACCTTTAGTTATTTCTGTAGGAATGACTCCTGAAAGAGGGACAGCCCACTTTGAATCATTGCCCTCACTGAGATCACTCATGAGGCTTATTTCAGAAAAAGGCATGGCCTTTCTTACAATTTACTCTTCCAGCTGAAGTTTAGAACCGTTTTTGTCAAGCTCCCCCATCACTCACCTACAACTCCAAAGACGTTTCGATTGAACGTGCACTGAAATTACAGATTAATTTGGCGGGGGGGGGATTACTAAAGAGGGCTGTCACCATTGTTGTCTGTTGTCTTTTTACACCTGCGTCTAGATACTTGGCATATACAAAGAAATGAGTTCATAAGAAAGCTATGCTTTCTTGTTAATCTTATGTTGAACTACTTTATTTTTTTTATTGAAGTAGAGTTGATTTACAATATTGTATTTGTTTCAGGTTTACAACATAGTGGTTCAACATTTTTATAGATTATATTCCATTTAAAGTTCTTACAAAATAACACCTCTATTTCCCTGTGCCATACAAAGGTATCCTTGTGCTTATTAATGGTTTATACCATCAATGCAGGCCCCTTTTTTTTTGTTGTTTGTTTGTTTGTTTTTTTTTTGTTTTTTAGGGCCACACCTGCAGCATATATATGGAATATGGAGGTTCCCAGGCTAGGGGTCCAATCAGAGCTACAGCTGCCAGCATACACCACAGCCACAGCCACACAGGATCCGAGCCACATCTGCAGCCTACACCATAGCTCGTGGCAACACTGGATCCTTAACCCACTGAGCAAGGCCAGGGATCAAACCCACAACCTCATAGTTCCTAGTTGGATTCGTTTCTGCTGCGCCATGATGGGAACTCCACCAGGCCCTTTCTTGGTTGCCTGTGGTCAGCCTTTTTTTCTCTGTGGAAATTGCCATTTTCTCCTTCTATCACAAAATTCTCAGGATGTGTCTAAAGATAAGTGGGTGGGGGGATGTGTTGGGGTTGTGGGATAGAAATCCTATAAAATTGGATTGTGATGATCATCGTACAACTATAAATGTAGTAAATTCATTGAGTAATAAAATAAATAAATAAATAAATAAATAAATAAGTACAATAAAATTTCATCTTACTTGAAAAGGGGACCTTTTCAAGATGAAGAATTTTTCTCTTTCAGATATTCTGGACAGGCCCTTTCCATGATTTCTTGGCAATTTCTTTGCCCCCATTCCCTCTTTTGAGGTCGCCTAGAGCCTGACACTGGAGCCCAGGGACCCTACTTTCTCTTTTCCCTTTCCCTCCTCCTCCTTAGTTTTTCATTTCCTCTTTCACTCTGAAATCCCTCCTTGGCTCTATTTTGCAGCTCCCACTGTATTTTACAGAGTTATCAGTGTATTTTAATGTCTAAAAGCCCTTTTCTTCTCTGATTGTTCCATCCAACTCATTTTGTGAATGTAACATCTTCTTGAATCTCTTTGTAATTATTTTTTTCCCATTCCCTGAGTTATCTCCGTTTTCCCTGTGTCATTGTCGACTGATCCTTCTTTCCCAGGTCACCGCTTTTTATTCACACGTCTTTGGTGACCATTCACGCTGGATTGATTTTCAAGACTGTGTGAATCATACCGCAGGGGACAGCCGGTGTCTCAATCTCACTACACATTTCCTCCTCCAACAAGTGGAGACGTGCACGCGCAGGCAGCGGCTGTGTCAGGTGCCTGGTCTCCCTCCCTGCGTATGGACACCCCCCTTCTGGGTTCATCCCCACAGCTGCCAGTCCGCCCCTGAATTTATCTTAGCTGTTCCCACTGAGATTTGCTGAGATACAGCATTTTCAAACCCTGATGTCTCTCTGTATTTTATACTCTCCGTGTGTGACAATTAAAAATCTTAGGCTTCTTGTCCACACGTTACTCCAGACCCAGATGCCAACATCTTAACTGCCCTTTGAATGCGACTCCTGTCTGTTTTCTAACACGTTCTGTCTCACCCTTCACCTCATTTCTTCTCCAGATTTTTTAAGTCTGGGATCTGCTGTACCCAGGTGTAGAAAGACTGGGTTAATTGGTGGAAGCAGTGGCCCCAGGGGATATTTTGGGTAGAGCGCTGCTCAGCGCTTAAGGGAAGGGACAGGGGACAACTCCAGATTCCGAGTGTCTTTGACCTCTGCTTCTTTATGCCAGGAGCAGTGTGTATTGAGATTTATAAAGACTCTGCCAACTCCACTTAATTTTTTTAGGTGATTTCATTTAGGAGGGATATATCATGAAATGTTTAGGCTTATTTTTGCTTATTTTCATTTCTTGCCAGGTTTTGATATGATTTTTTTTTTTTTTTGTCTTTTTGCTATTTCTTGGGCCGCTCCCGCGGCATATGGAGGTTCCCAGGCTAGGGGTCGAATCGGAGCTGTAGCCACTGGCCTATGCCAGGGCCACAGCAATGCGGGATCCGAGCTGCGTCTGCAACCTACACCACAGCTCATGGCAACGCCGGATCCTTAACCCACTGAGCAAGGGCAGGGACCGAACCCGCAACCTCATGGTTCCTAGTCGGATTCGTTAACCACTGCGCCATGACGAGAACTCCTGATATGAATTTGATTGTCGGTCTTCTATTTTGGTGTTGTGAAACGTTTTGCATTCTGTCGCAATTTGGCAGAGACTTTATTAAGAGGCTGAAAGTGAAGTGAATGTCCCTTAGAACTTGAGAAAATATTAGCTCTTTACTGAAAGCACAAAATCTTGAATGTCAAGATTAATTAGGTTATTTATTTATCTGAGTTATTTCAGCAGAATTTGTTCTGAAATAAAGATACCACAGTTGCTTCTGTCAACGCTCGCTTGTTAAAATCTATGAAGGAGAAACAAAGGAGGCAAGATTAGGGAGCAGATACAAATGAATCGAGGGGCAAGAAACTAACACAGTATGGAGTCATTACCTTCAGGGCTCAAGATCTCTTGTCATTATTGGGATTTGGCTTTGCATAGGTTAGGCTTTTTGTTTTGTTTTCTTTTGCTTGTTTTTACGGCTGCACCCCAGCATATGGAAGTTCCCAGGCGAGGGGTTGAATCGGAGCTGCAGCTGCTGGCCTACACCACAGCCACAGCAACACCAGTTCCCAAGCACATCTCTGACCTACACTGCAGTTTGTGGCAACACCAGATCCTTAACCCACTGAGTGAGGCCGGGGATGGAATCTGGATCCTCATGGAGAGTATGTTGGGTCTTTAACCCACTGAGCCACAACTGGAACTCCTGGTTTTGATTCATTAATAAACCACTTTTATTTAACTTAAAAGCATTATCCCAAATCTGGGATACAGGACTCTCCATGTTTGGTAGTAAACATTTTAGTGATGGTCTGATGATGAAGTGATTTACACTCAACCTGTTGAAAATTTTATTTTTTCCAGTGACATATTGTCTTATACCCTCAGGACTAAGACTAACATCACAGAATGAGGTTGCTAAACACTTTGAATAGTATGAATGTCTTTGAAATATCTTCTCAATCCAGCAGCTGGAAAAATAAAGTTGGTTACAGGATGCAGCCAGTAAAAACGTCACTCTCAGAAGGTGATTCTGTGTGTTGCCCTTTTCTGTTTCTTTTCCCCAACTCTAGAATATTTGGGAGCAATTGATTATTTCCAGTGACTTAACTGCTTTTTCAAAAGTGCATGTATTTTAATTGATCAGAAGTAGGTTTCAGATATGACAGCATTTTACCGTCATGGTCCTTTCCCAAACAGTCAACATTCTATGTCATGCAATTCTGATCAAATGACTTATTTCACACATTGCTTATTTTAGAGGTGTCTTCTCCGAGATAAGTCAAATAGTCACAGCATCTCTATGACCCCTAGTCCAAGCTGTGTTCATTGGCAGACTGAACTCATTGCTGATATTAGAGCAAGCCCAGTCTTCCCCGGCCAAAGTGCAATAAGGTACTATGACCATTTGCACTTCTCCTTCAAATGTGCTCCTCTGGGGTCAGCCCGCCTTAGAACACATACCCCTTCTGGATGGGGGCTTTATGATTTTAAATCCTGTAGTTGCAAAAGTGAAGACACAGATAGACACATGCCAGGCATTCTGTAAATAGTTCTTGTTCAATTGAGGCAGAACCAGAGGGAGCCTTGAATGTGATCCAATTGCTTCTTAATATGAGTCTGTCTGGGGAGCTAAATAGCCACTTAACAGTGATAACATCTTCACTGTCAAAACAGCAATCAGTGAGTGTTGACATTGTCAAGATGGAAGTGGTTCCCATCTTGGCATCAGTATCATTTAAAAACCCTCACAACTGCAACCTGAAAATATCTATCATTTGTCTTACATCTATCGTCGTATGAACGAGGCATCTAAATCTAAATATCCATTGGCAGTAGACTAGAGTAGACTAATGAAATAAATTATGATAATCCATATGATGGGCAAAGACACAGGCAAGAAAAAGAATAGGTAGATATTCATTCACTGATGTGAAAGATTTTTAAGGAATATTAAGGGAAAGAACCAAAATCCAGATTTTTTTTTTGTATATGCTATCTCCTCATTCATTTAAATAAAAATATGTTTATGCTGTATATTTATATATGCATATATGTTTTTTTCTCAAAGGGTAATTTTTAAACCATTTCAGTGCTTTCTTGGGGGCAAAAGCAAAGACTAAAGGGGAGGAGGCTTTTCTATCCATTTTTTGGTACTTTTTATGTGTTGCCAACTTTTAACGTTTATTTTGTTTTGCTTGAATATACATAACATAAATTTTACCTTTCTAATTGTTTTTTAAGTGTATAATTTAGTGACATTCATCACATGGGCCATGCTGTGCTGTCACCACTCTCCATTTCCAGAACTTTTTTGGCATCCCAAACTGAAAGTCTGTGCCAGTTAGACACTAACTATCCAGCCGTCTCTCTCCAGCCCCTGGTAACCTCTAATCTACTTCCTGTCTCCAGGAAGTGACCTGTTTTAGGTACATTCAATTTTACATCTTTCCTCATGACTTGAATTTTCTAACCATGTGCACGTGTTACTTTCATTTGTTACAGAATGTCAGCATGATTATCAGGGCAAAAAGTTATGGGCCATTTTCAATTCTTACTTATGCTTTTCTGTTATAAAATCACCCTGGTAAGATAATTGAATATACCTGGGTCAGAGAGTGAACCAATGTACCATTGCTTTCAAAATACAAGAAGACACTCATTTTTGTGTAATTCCCAGTGATCCTGTTACATTATTGGGCAAGTCACTGCACACATAAAGGAAAGGGGTTATTATCGCATTAATATGCAGCAATTAATTAAGTTAAACTTCATTATAACAAGCTGATTAGAACATTAGGTCATGAAACGTGAGCAATTCATTCCATGGCTTTCAATGAAATTGTTAAACTACCTTACTAAATGAAAGGATTTGATATAATAAATTAGCAGAAAATAATAGATAATTTTTGATGGCATAATTGTCACTGGCTCTAAGCACCGCATATAAACTCACCACACTTCTAGGTAGTTAATCTTAAGGATATTTGTTTTATACTTTGGGTCACAATTCAGGGTCATTTCTGCCCCCCCCATCCTTTCTTTCTCTCCCTCTTCAGGTTCTTTCTCTCCCAGATCCATTTAAAAATGAATCAAGGCCTCGAGCCAAATGAATGAAGTGACTAGTTAAAATTTCAAGCAATACTGAGTGATGGCAAGTTTCAGAGGCAATAAATCCTGTCTTCATTTTTTCTTTTTGGTCTTTTCAGGGCCGCACCTGTGGCATACGGAGGTCCCCAGGCTATGGGTCTAATTGGAGCTACAACTGCTGGCCTACGCCACAGCCACAGCAATGCAGGATCCGAGTCCCATCTTTGACCTACACCACAGCTCATGGCAACACTGGATCCTTAACCCACTGCGCAAGACCAGGGATCGAATCCGCAACCTCATGGTTCCTAGTTGGATTTGTTTCTGCTGCGCCATGACGAAAACTCCAAGAAATCCTGTCTTATTTGACAGAAATTTTGTTCTGCTCTGGCAATCACTATTTCTTCATGCATGAGACATGCTTTGTTGGGCTGAAGTGTACCTTTCACCAGGTTTATTGCCAGAAGTTCTAGTGATAGTAGACAGATACTTTTTCTGGTTAATGCTTAGCAGAGCTTATTTTCAGCAACCAGCTGGAAACAATAAATCAAGAAACCTCTGATTTAAGGATTTAAATGTAAGGTTGAAGGACAAAAATACAACAAACAAACAAAACACAACAACAAAAAAGCAAATTCAGAGTTCCCATTGTGGTGCAGCAGAAAGGAATCCGACTAGGAACCATGAGGTTGGGGGTTCGATCCCTGACCTTGCTCAATGGGTTAAGGATCCGGTGTTGCTGTGAGCCATGGCAGACATGGCTCAGATCTGGCATTGCTGTGGCTGTGTAGGTGTAGGTCACAGCTGTAGCTCCAATTTGACCCCTAGCCTGGGAACTGCCATATGCCAAGGGTATGGCCCTGAAAAGACAAAAAGACAAAACAAAAACAAAAATATAAATGTAAGGTTGAAGGATTGCCTTGGTGAATATCTTACTTAAGGATTACCTTGGTGAAGTTAACTTTCTACAGATGCTGAGTATAAAGTTCAAGGAACTTCCTCAGATCTCCATACATACTTATTTCCTAGGTAGTTGATTTCTTTCTTTCTTTCTTTCTTTTGTTTTTTTAGGGCTGTATCAGTGGCATATGGAGGTTCCCAGGCCAGAGGTCAAATCAGATCTATAGCTGCCAGCTTATACCACAGCCATAGCAATGTGGCATCTGAGCCATGTCTGTGACCTACACCACAGCTCATGGTAATGCCAGATCCTTAACCCACTGAGCAAGCCCAGGGATCGAACCCATGTCCCTTTGGATACTAGTCAGGTTTGTTAATCACCGAGCTATGACAGAAACTCCAGGAATTAATTTCTTTCTGTTACATCTTGCAGGCCAGGATCTGTCTGATCTTAGTGAGCGGGGTGTGTCTCTTAATTCTATGACTGTGGAATCTTACAGCTACGGCTTATTGATTCACACTCAGGCTCTGGTTTTAGTCTCTCTTTGGAAACAAGGACCTCGTATTCACAGGTCGTGGTATTGAACTTGGGTTCCAATGTGCATCCTCTGCAGGAGACCCTAGGAGGTGAGCTCTGTGTCTTACTGACTTCCTTGGCCCCCTGTGTTCTCCTGCTGCACTCACGATGCTGGCATCAGCTCTGAATTGAGCTGTGAGCACTGTCCAAGGTGACAGTCGCATCCTGAGGAAGAGGCTGCCTCTGCTGATGACCTCCTGGATGTCCCTGGATGCCACTCACAAGGTGTTTCGTGTGCATTATCTCCTGCAATGATTAAAACAAACCTATCACACAGGTCGATTAACACAGGTCAGCTTAGAAAAACTGAGTCGGCTGTCCCAGTGCACTCAACGAGTACGCTGGGACCTGAATCTACATCCGCCAAGTGCAAAGTTCATGTTCTTTTCTGCTGTGCTTCTATGGCTTCATCACAATGAACATTTCCACAGTTTCTTTCGCAAGTTATTGTACTGTGTACATACAATGAGAATAAGACACACCTCAGAGATATTGTGGGTTCAGTTCCAGACCATAGCAATAAAGCAAATATCATAAAAAAGTGAGTTACAGGAATGTTTTGGTTTCCCAGTGCATATAAAAGTTCCCTGTACTGTATGCACTATAGGCTATTAAGTGCGCAATAACACGATGTCTAAACAACAACATACATAATTTAAAAATACTTTGTTGTTACAAATGTCACCCATTACTTGAGCCCTTGATGAATAATATTTTTTCTGGTGGAGGGTCTTACCTGGATGTTACTGGTTCCTACCTAAGCAGGGTGGTGGTTGCTGAAGGCTGGGGTTGGTGTGACAATGTCTTAAAATAAGACGACAATGAAGTTTGCTGTGTCGGTTTTCTCTTCCTGTCATGAACAATTTCTCCAGAGCCTGCAATGCTGTTTGATAGCATTTTCCCCGTAATAGAACTCCTTTCCAAATTGGACTCAGTTCTCTCAAAACCTGCCATTAATTTACCAACAAAATGTATGTAATGTTCTAAATCCTTCTTGTCATTTCAACAAGCTTTACAGCATCTTCATCAGTAGATTCTGTCTCAGGGATCCACTTTCTTTGCTCATCTGCAACTTCTTATCCGTTAAAGTTTTATCATGAGATTGAAGCCCAGTCCCATCTTCAGACTCCACTTATCATTCCAGTTCTCTTCTTCTTCCACCATGTCTACCATGTCTTCCGCCAAGACCTCCACTGAAGTCTAGAAGACCCTCACGGTCATCCACGAGGGTTGGAATCAACTTCTTCCAAACTCCTGTCAATGTTGGTATTTGGACCTCTTCCCAGACATCATGTATGTTCTTAATGGCATCCAGAATGGTGAATCCTTTTCAGGACGTTTTCAACTTACTTTACCCAGATCCATCAGAGGAATCAGTCTATGGCAGTATAGCCTTAGGAAATGTATTTCTTACACAATTAGACTTGAAGTTGAAATGACTCCTTGATCCATGGGCTGAAGAGTGGATGTCGTGTCAGCAGATATGGCAACAATATTCATCTCATTGCCCAACTCCATCAGAGCCCTTGGGTGACTGGGTGCCTTGTCAAAGAGTGGTAATACTTTGAAAGGAATCTTTTTCCTGAGCAGTAGGTCTCAACAGTGGGCTTCAGTAAACCATATTGTAAATAGATGTGTGTCATGCACGCTTTGTTGTTCCCCTTAGAGAGCACGGGCAGAGTAAGTTGAATGTAATCATTAAGGGCTTTAGCATTTTCAGAAGGGTAGTGAGCACTGGATTCAACTTGAAGTCACCAGCTGCATTAGCCCCTAACAAGAAGGTCAGCCTGTCCTTGGAAGCTTTGAAGGCAGGCATGGACTGACTCCTCCTCTCTAGCTATGAAAATGCTAGGTAACACCTTCTTCCAATATAAGGATCTTTCATCTAGATGGAAAAATCTGTTGTTTAGTGATGTGCGTGGTTATCATAGCTGGATCTTCTGGGTAACTTGCTGCGGCTCCTACCTCAGCACTTGCTGCTTCACTTTGCACTTTATGTTATGGTGACAGCTTCTTTCTTTTTTTCTTTTTTTTTTTTTTTTTTTTTTTATTATTTTCCCACTGTACAGCAAGGGGGTCAGGTCATCCTTAGATGTATACATTGCAGTGACAGCTTCTTTCTTTAAATCTCATAAGACAACCTCTACTGGCTTCAAACGTTCATTCTTCAGCTTCCTTACCTCACTCCGCCTTCATAGCGTTGAAGAGAGTTAGGACCTTGCTTTGAATTGGGCTTTGTCTTAGGGAATGTTGTGTCTGGTTTGTTCTTCTAGTCAAACAACTAAGACTTTCTCCACATTGGCAAGAAGGCCGTTTTGTTTCCTTAACATCTGTGTGTTGACTGGAGGGGCACTTTTAATTTCCTTCAGGAACTTTTCCCTTTGCATTGACAACTTGGCTGACCATGGTGCAAGCTTTCTGCTTTTATCTTGCCTTTTGATGTAACTTCCTCTCTGAGCTTAATCATCTCTGGCTTTTGATTTAAAGTGAGAGGACTGCAACTCTTCCTTCCACTTGAGCACTTAGATGCCATTGTAGGTTTATTAATTGTCCTAATATCAATATCATTGTGTCTCAAGGAACAGGGAGGCCTGGGGAGAAGGAGAGAGATGGGGCAAAGGCCCGTCTGTGGAGCAGTCAGAACACCCACTGCATTAACCCTTTAAGTTCGCTGTCTTGGATGGGTACAGTTCATGGCCCCCCAAACAATTACAAAAGTAACATCAAAGGGCACTGATCACAAATCACCATAACAAACATCATCATAATGAAAAAGTTTGAACTATTTCGAGAATTACCAAAATGTGACGCAAAGACACAAATGCTGCTGGGAACATGGAGCTGATGGACTTGCTCAGGGAAGGGCGGCCACACAGGTCCAGTTGGTAAAGAACTCAGCATCGGTGAAGCACGGCAAAGCAAGCTGTGCCTGGAACCACTGTTACAAAGCAACCGTGCAAGGGTTACATGTCCACGATCAGGTCCTGTGATGTGTGTAGCTTTGAGCTTCCCATTGCCTCCCTGCCCTGAGCAGACTGCCCTGCATGACTCAGACACAGAGAAGGAGCGAGCTGGTATTGGATGTCAGGAGGCCAAGCTCAGGATTTGGAGAAAGTTCTGTGTCACAGGGCTGCTTGCTCGCGTCCATGGATAACATGTGTGAGATGGCAGGATGGCTCACCCAGATGCCTCTGTTTGGTTTTTCTCAGTCTGCACCTTCCACAGTGACAGCACCTGGGGCTGCATTATTAAGCAGGGGTGTCATGCTCTCCGCCACCCCCTGTGCAGGAGAGACGTCCTGGCCCAGCCCTCTCCTCTAACTGGCCCAGGTGACTGCTTGGGCCAACTCTCTGTGAGCAGGGCAGATGGACATTACATGTGCTGAGTTAGATGTGCTCCCCCAGTGGGGACATACAGCTCTGATTGTCCCCAGTGCAGGCTGGGAACCAGGTGCATGGGGGCCAGGGTTGGATGCCGATGGCTCGTGTTGAGTAGTAGCCGCTATGCAAGGCTGGCTGGGGCCAGGGTCAGCGGTGCCAAGGAGGTGCAGCGCATGAGGCAGTTGACAGCCTTGCAGCAAGGTGGCACGGAGTCCTGAGAGCAGTGGGGACACTCAGGACCCAGGAGGGCAGGGGGAGCGAGGCTTGGTGAGATGCAGAGCTCTTGCCTCCCACTCATCCTCTCCTCCTGCTTTAAGTCCCAGCTTCCAGGCCTGGGGGACAGATGGAAGCCCTTGGAAGCTGGTCCAAGGCCAAAGTGGATTTCAGTCATAACCAAACAGTGGGAATTCAGGGTTTGTGGAAGGGGCTTGTGACCTTTCACGGGAGCCTGGGAAGGAGTGGCTTTTCCACTGCTGAGACTCCTGAACCAGATAGGCTTACCATCAGAGTCTTCGCTTTCCATCAGCAAAGATGCTCATGAGCCCTGACATCGTGGGACAGGCCCTGGGTCTGTGGTCCGTAGATGCAACCTTGATGTTCACCCTCATCACTAGGTCCCTAGAGATGCCAATATGTCAGGACGGATCAGTGATATAGGACGAGGGGAAAGGGGGCGGCTCATAGGCTCTCACCAGCAGTCCCCACAGGCAGTCACCTGCTGGGATAGCTCCTCTTTGCCAGAAGTCGTGGTTCTGTTCTCGCAGTCACAGACCTTGGCATGATCAGTACTTTCTCAAGATGAACAGGGTCTTCCTTCACAGAGCGGCAGCCCCTCCTCGGCCTCCTCGCCAGTACATCACAGCTGACTCCGATCTCACGCAGCTATCGAAGGGGTCCTGTCCTAGGGACATTAGCACAAACCTCTGTTGGTCAGGAAGCTTTGCCCATTTCAGGTCTGAGTGTTATGGCTCCTTTGTGCCCCTCAAAGATACCATTCTAAACTCTGTGAGTTATGGGGTGGGATTGATGGAAAGATGAAGTTTGGGGGAAAAGTCTCAATAAAGTGAAAGACTATAGGCCTACACTTGACATCCTTAATATTTGTCTGTAATGAGTCATAGCTCTTGCTAAATTTGGGGTTTTGCCTCTCTTTCCGGTGCTTGTGAAGGAAACAAAAATATCGACTCTTCAACCTGCAGATGTGGACCACATTTTGGCATCACACAGGATGAAAAGAGTTCACCAGAACAATTTCTTGTTAAATGTTTATGTGTTTTATTAACCATGTCCTCTGACCGGCCCCATGGTGAGTCTCTTGGTTATAGTCTGTAGTTTCTAGTGTAAGTGTCTCCACATCACATATGGAGAAAGGCTTAGGGAAAGTTCAGCTATCCAAAGGGTAGACACAGTGAGCTTCTAGAATTGTTTTGAAGATAAATAGGATCGTCTAGGTAAGGTAGGTAAGGATGAAAACTATCATTTATAGTACTGTCATTCATAGACATATCTTTGAATATGTCTATGAATTATATTGCAGGACTATGATATGTCCAAATAAATTCTAAACCAGACTTTTCTGATTCCATAATTCATTTTCTTCTCTTAAGTGTTTTATGAACTCTTCTAAATATGTAATTTGGAATTTTCATACATTCTTGACTATGCTTAAACAGATCTGAGAAAGTATCTTTTCAGTGATATAGTCAACACTGTAATAGGTCCTTAGTGGGTGCTTTACCAAATAGGAATTTATTATTTAATAAATTTCATCCAAGTAACGCTCATATTTAGATGGGGATTGTTAGGTTTCACTAACTGTCATTTGATTTTTTTTCCTTTTTTTCAGTGGCACCCATGACATATGGAAGGTCCCAGGCCAGGAATGGAATCCAAGCCACAGCTGTGGCAAAGCCAGATACTTAACCCACTGTGCCACAGTGGGAACTTCCTGATTTTTAAAAAACTGAGATTGGGACTTAAATAAACCACTAACCTAAAACTGACTCTAACAGTAGAATAAGGAACAGAAATGCAAAATTTAATTGGAAAAGATGAGAGAATTTGATCCCATGTCTTAAAGGTGTTGTGGGCTGAGGGGTGGGCCATGGAGACACAGCCACAGGCTGGTCCAAAGTTTCGGGGTGAACATTGCCCTGACCATGGTAGTCTTCACTTGTCTCATCTTTAAAAGCAGCTCAGAGGAGTTCCCGTTGTGGCTCAGTGGTTAACAGATCCAACTAGGAACCATGAGGTTGCAGGTTCAATCCCTGGCCTTGCTCAGTGGGTTAAGGATCCGGCATTGCCATGAGCTGTGGTGTCGGTCATAGACATGGCTTGGATCCGGCGTTGCTGTGGCTGTGGTGTAGGTCATAGACATAGCTTGGATCCAGCGTTGCTGTGGCTGTGGTGTAGTCTGGCAGCTGCAGCTCAGATTTGACCCCTTAGCCTAGGAACCTCCATATGAGGAGGGAGTGGCCCTAGAAAAATCAAAAAGACAAAAATAAATAAATAAATAAATAAATAAAAGCAGCTCGGAGATGGGACCCCTGTGTGGTGGTCCTTCTGGGATGCCCCAGCCCCACCCGAGGCCATGCTCTGTCACCAGAGAGAGCAGTGACACAGGTCCTTTTCGGGAACCATCTCCACTAGATGAGGATTTTGAAAGTCATGAGAACAACAGGGCCATGAGTGCATAATGCACATTGATGACAGAACTGGGCAGAGGGGATAAGAAAAGTTCACAATACCTGAGTGAAAGCAGGTGCACAAAACCTTTTGTGCAGCTCAAGTTGGTTTTATGAGCAGTAAGTCCTAAAATGTTGAAGGTAAACATTTATACAGGAAAACAGCAGATGGAAACGATTTTCCTTAACTTAAGCAGATGGCTGGCTGTCAGTGAAGTTCTCAACTAAAATGTCTTTCCAGAAAACCATGTCATGGTGGCCCTGAATCTCGTATTCTTTCTACCCACTGTGTCCCTTAGGAAAATAAACCCATGGCCCACAGATCCAAGTAGGGCTATTTGAAAGCTTGTCTTCATTCATTTAACAAATGGATCAGGAGACCACAAAATACGCAAGGGCTTGCATCTCTGAGATACGACCTCTTTACATGATTAACAGAACCCTAAGTTTTGCAGCCTCTGCTTCTGCACTTTGTCGGCGGCCACAGCTACATCTACACATTTGGCAATGCTCTAAAGCTTAGATGGTTCCAGAAATGGTTACCCTGCACTGTCTCCATGGCAGGCAGATCTGCCTTCATTAGATCAAATGTCCTTAGTGTTCTCAGAAGGGCCACCTCCCGACCCCTGACCCTGGGTTAGGTGTTAGAGAAATGGAGGGAAATCCAGGCCAGGGGAGGATGTTTCTCCTCAGTGCTGAGGTGAAATGAAGGACTGTGCTCCCCACAATTGCTTTAACAGAAGCGTAGCCTGGAACCGAGGGGCTAAAGGAGTACATTTACGATAGAATTGGAGAAATGAAACCAACGACGCCTTCTAAGTAGTGGGATGCAAATTGATGTTAAAGAAAGAAAATAATGAAGCCAGATGTGTATTTCAGAAAGAACAAGGTGAGATATCATCGAGTTCCAGTTATGTAAGTGGACTCGGAGGCATTTCCTCAGCATAATTAGCCAGAAAGTGTCTGTGAGCCGCAGCAGGCGACAGGCATCGTGGGCACATCAAATGATGCTGGAAAGACTTCTGGCCCACTCCCTGCCCCCGGGAGCATTAGCAGACAGGAGTAGGGACAGCTCACTAATGACATCATGGTCTCCCAAGTTATTGCAAGTATATTTTGCTCACTTATTATTTTTATTTTTATTTTTTTTGTCTTTTTGCCTTTTCTAGGGTCGCTCCTGCGGCATATGGAGGTTCCCAGACTAGGGGTCTAATCGGAGCTGTAGCCACTAGCCTATGCCAGAGCCATAGCAACGCGGGATCTGAGCCGTGTCTGCGACCCACACCACAGATCATGGCAATGCCGGATCCTTAACCCACTGAGCAAGGCTGGGGATCGAACCCGCAACCTCATGGTTCCTAGTTGGATTTGTTAACCACTGAGCCATAATGGGAACTCCAAGAATATTTTGCTCACTTTTGATGAGGTTAAAGGGGTGTGTCAGGGTAGCAGTGACATTGTTCAAGGATGCTTTGCTTTCCGCCTCACCTAAGTTTTGCCTGTCACAGGACCCAGGCCATTTTCTAGACGTGCAAATGACTTTAATTTCAAGGCCCATGTTTTTCTCATCTTTGATTTTCCAGCAGCATCTAGCACGGTGGACTTGCATTTCACAGGAGGCTTAGGAATACAGCTTTCATTAAAGAACTTGTGAAAATTTGTCAGTTTATAGTTTGCACACTTTTTTGGTGTGTATTTATTACAATTCAGTAAGAAATATTTCTTAGTAAAAGATCCATGGAGAGTAATCCCTTCTTCATGTAAATGGCCTGTATTCATTCCCAGTGCAGGGACTGTGCACTGATTCAAGTGGTTTCCTTCAGGGAGTGAATGAATGAATGAAGGAATGCATTAGTGGAAAAAAATTTCTTTACAAGGAGGGTTTTTTTTTTTTGGGGGGGGGGTGCTGCACCTGCAGCATATAGAAGTTCCCAGGGGTCTAATCAGAGCTACAACTGCCAGCCTACGCCACAGCCACAGTAACACGGGATCTGAGCCGCGTCTGCAACCTACACCACGGCTCATGGCAGCACTGGATCCTTAATCCACTGAGCGAGGCCTGGGGTCAAATTCGTGTCCTAATGGATACTAGTGAGATTTGTTTCTGCTGTACCACAATGGGAACTCCAAAGATGTGACTTCTAAATTAAATGTTGAGTAGCTCCTCACTATTTTTTGAGCTTGATTTCCTTAGAAATGCTAAGAGTAAATATAATGATTACCTTAAATGTGAATAAAGAGAAATGAACAAAAAGTTAAACAATGTAAAAATTGGAAATTTTTAATCTGGAGAATGGACCAAAAATAACTGGTTTTAAGTATCTGCCCATTTAAAGTACATCGGCTTTTACATCCTCTGCTCTTTAACACAGATCTTACTTCTCAAATTAAGCTAAATATCTAAATAGCTGAGCCCTGTTATGTACGTCTCCCATGAAGCAGTCTATCTCAGGCCATTTTCAGAAACTGAACTAAAATTCACTTAAAAAAACAGAACAAAACAAAACAGGAGTTTATTATGTTATGTGATTGGTTGGTCTTCAGACATGGCTGGATCCAGCAGCTGTTGAACTGCGGTCAGGGCTCCTCTCTAGGCTGTTATCTGTGGTCTCAAGGGGTGCACTTCCCAAGGCAAGAAAGGCAGTTCTCACCTGTGTAGATCTCTCTGCCTGGCTTGCCAGAGGGGCACAGCCTCTGGCATCTTATGACCCACCAAGCATGGACAGGTGCTCTTTCTGGTGCTGGATGAGGATGTGGGAGGGATCAGTCAGGATTGCTACAGAATGTGAAGGTGATGCTGCTTACCCCTGTGAGGGATGCTGGGCAGATCAAACATGTCACAACAGGGGTTTTCTACACAATGCCCTCACAGGGCATTTTCTCTAGAAGACAGCAACCACCTTACAGTTGCCAGGACAGCCACACCCCAAATATGTACCAACAGTGTCAGATTAAGAATTCCACACATGGAATGGAATTGGTCCTGCTGAGAGCCTTGGGTGGCAGGACCTGGGGCTCACTCGGGGGCAGAGGACTGGTGTCACAGCCACTGTCATCTCATGTCATCTGACCCTGCAGCCCAGAGAGGCCACTGTAGTGGAAGAGCAGGTGGGGCTGTGCTCCTCTCTGGTCCTGGGGTGGGGAGGGGAGCAGGGGCCCTAGGTCAGCTTGCACCCTCCCTGTGAAGATGACGGGAGTGAGCAGACAGCTGTCCTGAGGAGGCCCCAGTGTGAGCAGAAAGGGAATTCAGGGTACACAGAGTGGGACAGAGCCCGGGACTTCAGCAGGAGCTGCAGGGGACTGTGGCCACCTCTCAGCAGAATATAAAACTAGCACGTTTCAGATATCTGAGTAATTATTATTTCTAAGGATAGAGAAGTCATTAGAAACATGAGTGATGAGAAATAAACAATTTATAAAACTAGTTCTGGTGAATTAAAAAAATATATCTATGAGAACTCAAGGGAGAAGATGAAGAGAGGATTGTGGAGCCTAAGGAAAACTGACAAATTGGCCAAGAAAGGAACTGAACTGACAAGAAAGCGATGAAGAGACACCAAGGCAGAGAGTGACGAGGCATTGGCCCTGTCTCTCTGAAACCCAGGACGAGGATGCCAACCTTGAGAAAGTCAATACTTAAAGAGATACTGGCTGAGGATTTCCCAAAATTAGTGAAAAAATTAATCCCCAGCCTCAAAATCTCAATAAACCCCAAGAAGGACAGAAAATGAAAAGCATCAAAAACACTGATGATAAAGAGAGGATACTAAAAATGGAGAAAACAGTCAAGTGAGCTACAAAGCAATGGCAATAACATGGCAGCTGACTTCTCAAGTGCAGAAATACAAGCCAGAGGAAGGTCAAATAACTTCTTTGCTGTGCTGAGAGCCAAGAGCTGTCCCTCTGGCCGACCAACAGTCCATGACAAGCACCAGCTAACCACAGCTTTAGGAATAAATGAGCAATTTTTATCACTGGCCCTTACTAAAGGAAAATTTGAAATCTGTTCTTTTTTCATTTTTTAAAGTTTTATTGAAGTGTAGTTGATTTACAATGTTGTGATAATTTCTGCTGTACAGCAAAGTGATTCAGCTATACATGCACACACATCCATTCATTTTCAGATTCTTTCCCCATACTGAGTATCACAGTATATCAGGTAGAGTTCCCTGTGCTATACAACAGGTTGCCCTTGGCCAATCATTCCACATACCTCAGTGCGCATGTGCCTATCCAAACCCCCAGGCCATCCCTTCCCCGACCTTTCCCCTTTGGTAATAATAATTTTTTAAAAGTCTGTGAGCCTCTTTCTGTTTGCAAATAAGTTCATTTGTGTCCTTTTCTTAGATTCCACATTTAAGCAATATCATGATGTTTGTACTTCACTGTCTGACTCACTTCACTTAGTATGATAATCTCTAGGTCCATCTATGTTTCTGCAAAAGGCATTATTTCATTCTTTTTTATGGCTAATATTCCATTGTATCTATGTACCACATCTTCTTTACCCATTTCTCTATCAATGGACATTTAGGTTGTTTCCATGTCCTATTGTAAATAGTGCTGCATTGAACATAGGGATGCATGTGTCTTTTTGAATTATAGTTTTGTCTGGTGAGCTGCCCAGGAGTCAAATTGCTGGATCATATTATAGCTCTATCCTTAGTTTTCTGAGGACACTCCATAATGTTTTCCATAGTGGTTGTACCAATTTACATTCTCACCAACAGTTTAGTAGAGTTGAAATATATTCTTCAAGAAGAAGGAACACAATCTCCCCCAAAGGCCTAAGAAAGCACAAAGAAGGGTGGACATGTCAATCAGCAAGCACTTGGTTGCATAAGGTGGACACTGATGTGTAACCCAACAATGATAATGGCTAATAAGGGGGAAATTCAAGGACTGAAACACTGCACAACAAAGCAGGACTGAGAATGGAAAGGTGGGAAGAGAAAGGGTGACTGATCTGTACTTCCTCCTGTTTATAATGTTTGGTCATGATAGCAAATGATTTTACCTTCTATCAATTATGAAGGTTTTAGTAACTTCTAAGCCCATGTTCCAGCCCTGATCTCTCCCATTGACTCAAGACCAACCCATGCCATGTCTAATAAACATTTAAAGTTTAACAGATTTCCCCCATCTCTAAATCCATTCCTTTTACTCTTTGTCTTGATTCAGCAGATGTCATTTCCCCCATCCAGGCTGTCTGGATGTCCAGCTAAGACTCTAGGACCATCCTTTCTTGGCTCCTTCTCTCCCATCTTAAAACCACCCACCCACACATCTTGCTGGCTCAACCTTTCAAATATCCTGAATCTGAAATTTCCTGATGCTCTTGGTGCCTCCTGTTGTCTATATTTATGCAAACTTCCTTGCTGATCTTCCTTCTCTTTCTCTGTTCTTCTGCAGTCTGTTCTGGAAAGCAGAGCAATGATCCTAACATGCAGGTAGAAGTGCCCTGGTGGTTTTCCGTCTGAGTCAGAATAAACCCCAAGGCTCTTTCCTTGATCTCCAAGGTCTGGGAGCATCCCTACCACTTTCTCCATGTGATCTTTTCTGACATCATGACTTATAAAATGCCCAGATATTTCTATTTACACACTAGGAATGCAGGTGTGATTGTCCTTCAAACATGCCACGTGTACTTGTCCCTCAAGCATGTCCCTGCCTGATGCTTTTTCACTCACTAGGATGGTCTACCCTCAATGTACAGAAGGCGACCTGAATGTCTGTGTGCCCCCTCACTCATATGTTGAAATCCTGTCCCCCATGTGAAGGTCTTAGGAGGTGAGGAATTTGGCAGGTGATTAGGTTTTAGGGTGGAGCCCCAGGAATGAGATTAGTGCCTTTATGAAAGAGACCATTTAGAGCGTCCTCAAACCTTCTCCGTCTAGGACCACAGCAAGAAGGCAGCCATCTAAGAACCAGAAATCAGGCACCAGATTTGCAGGTGCCTGGACCCTGAACTTCCAGCTTCCAGAACTGTGAAAAATAAATTTCCATTGCTTATAAGCCACCTGGTCTATAGAATTTTGTTGTAGCATTCTGAACAGACTAAGACAAATGGCATTCTTCTTTACCTCCTTCAGGTTCCTGCTGAAATGTCAGACCTATTTCCTGAATACTACATAATTGCACCCTATGATCATCCCACTCTTTCTCCTGGCTTCTTCTTCATAGGATTTGCCATATGGTGTATTATAGCTTTATTTAAGTTAATATCTTCTCTCTATAATAAAAGATCAAATAGATCCATGAGGGAAGGGACTTGGCTTTGTTGGTTGCTCTATCTTTAGAACCTAAAACAATTCTGGGCACATAGCAGAAGCTAAAGGGTAACTAGTAAAAGAATAAAAATAGACTACATTCCTTCCCCTTCCAAAAAGAGGGAGTAGTGATTGCATCTTTAGACTCAATCCTGAAGAAGTCAAAAAAAGAGAGGGAAAAGAAACAAATAGTATAAAATAAAGCATTAAAAATAAGTCCACATTGACTAATAATAACTTATTACAACAATAAATGTAAACAGATTAAATTCACCAGTTAAAAAATTAGAGATTATCAAGTTGTATTTTAAAGTAATTCAGTTATGTTCTGTTTCTAAGAAATACCTGGAAATCACAGAACACAGGAAGATTGCAGAAGGTAGAGCAGGCCAGTAAGAAAAAAAGAAGGTTGGTATATACACAGTTATAACAGGCAGATTACATCTTAAGGGAACTATAATACCAACCACACAATATTAAAATAAGGCAAAACCCCATAGTATATTATTTAAGAACATATGCATGTGCTGTAATTGTATAAGTAAATGACTGACAGATGACTCATATAGGTTACCTGGACCTGGGGATGGGGGAGGAGGTGGAGGTGGAGGTTGTGATTGGGGAAGTTTATAAACATGGTTTCAATTCTTTTACTCTTTTATTATTCTATGCTGTGTGCTGGGTATATAAGTATTTGATATAGTTTCATCATATCTGTTTTTAACTATGTTGAAAATAGATCATAATAAGAAAACTCTTCTCCAAATCTAATGACAAACAACTTTTGATTCAACAGGCTATCCAACAGGCTATCCTCTGAATGCATAGGTCAGAGAGCCTCTTGGGAAGGAAAGTGACACTGAGGGGCAAGACAACTGAATGAGGTTTCCAGGCATCCTCTTAGGAAAGGCAAGGGCATTCTTGCTTTAGTAGGGTACTTGGATAAGAAAGTTACTTAAACTCAGTTTCATCCTCTGGGAATTATGTGTGGATATAGCAAGGGAATTGTGAGTATTAAATGAAACAATGATGCAGGTAAAGTACTTGGTACATAGTAGGTGTTCAATAAATTGCATCAAAATCTTTCTGGAAATGAAGTGGAATAATAAAACTAGCAAGATAGAGGGCTTATATAGCTCTTACTTTCCAAACTTCGCGGCGCAAAGTCTGCCTTGCCTCACTTCCCTTACAACACCTGCTGGAGGGAACGCTGTACCCTGTTCATCTCTGCATTTTGTGCATTGTGTCTGGTGCCTAATAGACAGCATCTGGAGAAGGTTGGAAGCATACTGAGGTTCTTGAAAGTGAAAATGAACAAATCATATAAACACAGAAAATGAATGAATCAAGTTCAGCTCTCTAGTTGGGAACTAGAGAGATTATATACAAGGATAATATTTATAATCTAGACTTAAAACAGCTCTTTTTGTTGTTGTTGGCCGGTCCACATTTCTCAACAGCGGTATTAAAAGCATCCTTTTCACCTTACAAATGTTACAAGTCTTCTGTTTATGTCACTCAGATGGATAACACAAGTCAAAACTGATGATCTCAAGTTGAGCGATGTAAACACAACTCCTTCCCCTTACGTCTCATCCACGTTCATCCAGAAGACTCAAAACAGTCCGCTTGTTTTTCTTTCCTGTTTATTTCCTCCCTAGCAGTGGGCAGGGTGGGAGTGGGGATTAGGGATTTTACAAAACTCCAGAGAGCACCAGGGCCAATCACCAATTTCCTGGGCTTTATTCCTGGAGGGCGGGGGGAGCACTCTCCCCGACCGCCGCCCCAGGAGGGAGAGAGATGGACGTGTTGACGGGTGGGAGGCCTGCGTGCCACTGGCCTCCCCGCCCAGCGCACACTGAGCGCGCCGGGCTTCCCTGGCCCGGGGCAGGGGCCGGTGCCGGTGCGGTGCGGTGCCGCACCAAGAGCCTGCTGCCTTCTCAGGACGCTGGCAGGTCGGCACCGAGCGGAGGCGAGCGCGCGCAGCTGATCTCAGCGAGGAGGTGGGCGGCGACCCATCCCTTTAGGATCCGTCCAGTCTCTGAGCGCGCCTCATTTTCCGGTGGGACGGGAAGGCCCCCGCAAGCGGCGCGTATTTCAGCCCGGCGGAGCCCTCACTAAGTCCCAATTGCAACTGGAGAGCCCCCGCCCCCCACCCCCCAGCACGACCTGCCAATCACCGCGAGTGCGCAGACTGCGCTGGCCCGGTTGGCCAAAAACTGCGAGGGTAGAGAGGCGCCGGCAGGTTGGGAGGCGCTGGGAGCCCTCTCCAGCGACCGCACGGTGGGTGCGTCGCTGCGCGCGGGGCTGTGCCCCTAAGCGCCGAGGAAAGGCAGCGGCTCAGAGCAACAGGTGCAGCCCGAAGCCACTCCCGGGACGAGAGAAACGACCTGCAGGGGTTCGGAGCTGGTAAGGCGCAGAGAGGGTTCTCTACCCCGAGGGCTGCACGGGCAGGTCCCTCCTCCTCGGCTCTGTTGCCACTCAACGGGCGGTGGTGCTTGGGTAGGGGGATTCCCGCCTCTTGGGACAGCTGCCCGGGTCGAGAAGGTCCAGATTCTGCCCGCGTCCCCTCTCCGGCGGCTCCGTACAAAAAGACGGTGCCCCTAGGCACAGGCTCCCGGGCGCGTGCCCGTCAGGGACACTCAGGCTCGGAAACTCGCGCTCTGCGTGCCAGGGCTGGGATCTCGCGACCCCCCGGCTCCCTCCTTCCCCGGCCCGCACCTCTCCCTGCGCGCCCCGGGCGACCCCGTGGGCCATGGAGCTGGCGGCCGGGAACCTCAGCGAGGGGAACGAGAGCTGGCCCGAACCCCCGACCTTGGAGCCCAGGCCGCTTTTTGGCATCGGCGTCGAGAACTTCATCACGCTGGTGGTTTTCGGCCTGATCTTCGCACTCGGCGTGCTGGGCAACAGCCTGGTGATCACCGTGCTGGCGCGCAGCAAGCCGGGGAAGCCGCGCAGTACCACCAACCTGTTCATCCTCAACCTGAGCATCGCCGACCTGGCCTACCTGCTCTTCTGCATCCCCTTCCAGGCTACGGTGTACGCTCTGCCTACCTGGGTTCTGGGAGCCTTCATCTGCAAGTTCATCCACTACTTCTTCACAGTGTCCATGCTGGTCAGTATCTTCACCTTGGTGGCGATGTCGGTGGACCGCTATGTGGCCATCGTGCACTCTCGGCGCTCCTCCTCCCTGCGGGTGTCCCGCAACGCGCTGCTGGGCGTGGGCTTTATCTGGGCATTGTCCATCGCCATGGCCTCCCCGGTGGCCTACCACCAGCGCCTCTTCCACCGTGGCGTCGGCAACCAGACCTTCTGCTGGGAGCAGTGGCCCAACCAGCACCACAAGAAGGCCTACGTGGTGTGTACCTTCGTCTTCGGCTACCTGCTGCCGCTCCTGCTCATTTGCTTCTGCTACGCCAAGGTGGGGTGAGGGGCGCGGGGCGGGCGGGCGGCAGGCCCGAGGTCGCTCCTGGGTCTCTGCGCCCCTTCCTGGGCCCCTCCCCTCTGTCCCCATTCCGTCGAATTTTCCGCAGGGATTGCTCGGAGAACTCTCATTTGCTCTGGCATCAGCTGGAGCTCTAGGGTTTGAGATGCTGCGCCAGAAAGTTACCTGGAGTTCAGGTGACGCCAGGGAAAGTTTGCAGGTCACTTCCCAGGCATCCTTCCTGCCCCCGCAGCAGTTAGCTCTAAGCTAGTCACCTTCTCAGCAGGTGAAACTCGCAGTTTTAGCGGCTCAGCCTGCGAGATGATCACCTCTCCTGGTCTCAGGGTCACCAGGCTCCGTCACCCAGAGGGCAAGTCAGCGGGGAGGTGGGAGAGGGTCCGCGCCCTTCTTCAGCCCTCCCCCGGGGCCTGAGGGGGGACACCCTTCCCCCGGGGACACAGGGTGAGGCCGGCGAATAGGCTCTGTGAAACCGACACTCCTGGCGACAGAGCTTTGAATTTTATGTTACACACAGATCAGGCGTTATAAATCCAACTGGTTAAACAGTATTTCTTCAAGGAGTCTTGAGCAGAGTCTGCAGAGAGCTTTGGATGGGTGGGTTTGCAGCTAGCTGCAGTGTTTCCATCCCTTTAGAAAGGGGCAAACAGGGTTAAGAGATTCAGGTAGCAGCTCTAAAATCCTAGAGAAACACTTTTCACACACCTCTAGTCCAGCTACCCCTGGCACCCGCTAATTGGGAAGCTTGCTATTACCCTCCTGGTTCACAATGCTTCCCCCAGCTCAGCACAGTCACATTGTCTTTCATTAATAACCCTAGGCTTTGACGCTTTTATACTCATCAGAAAGTCTTAAGCTTTTACACAATTTGTTTATGTTAGAGTGAAATTCTATGCTGAATAATCATGTGTGTGATTCATGCGGTGAAGCCCACTGTCCTTGATGTACCCTCGCCCGGTACCATCACCTTTAGAACCTGCTTCTGCAGCCAAATTCAGAAATTTCCACCATTTTATCTTCATCTCTCTGCCTCTCATTCTATTTTGGATACTGCTGTGACTATAGGGCTCTGAAGAATCAGGTCATTCATTTTTTTTTTCTTTTTTCTTTTAATTTTCCCACTGTACAGCAAGGGGGTCAGGTTATCCTTACATGTATACATTACAATTACAGTTTTTCCCCCACCCTTTCTTCTGTTGCAACATGAGTATCTAGACATAGTTCTCAATTTCTTATATTCATTCATAGAATGCCCCCTGCCCTCCCCCCAGAAATGCTGAAGATAAGCCTCCTGGTTTTATTCCCCCCCCCCCCCCCATATGCAGAGTTGTGTCTGTTTCAAAAGGTCATATTGCTGGATATGAGCTGAAAGAATGTCCTGCTTCAAAGGGCTCTGTATAAAGAGATGCAGTAGAGACTAGGTGATTGGGGAAGAACTGCAGCTCAGCTCTTTGGCAAATGACCTGTTTATGCATTTGGTCTTCTGCAAATGCACATCAAAGGTTGGTCTGCACAGCACAGTGATCTGAATGTGTGCACTGTCTCATTTAATCTGCAGGCAACCCAGTGGGTTGGAGCTGGGGTGCTTGTTTTATTGATAAGGAAAGAGGGGTTTGGAGGTGTGACCCAGATTATGAAGCTGGTCAATGGTGCAGGAAGGATTTTAGTGCAGGGATTCTCAGTCTGCTGAGGGATGGAAAGTTGCTGAGAGCCAGGAGGCCAAGAATGTTGTTGGGACTAGAGAGGTTCTTAAAATATTTGGTTCTTCATTCATAATTACATGTATTAGACTTGAAGCATATTCTTCCCTCATTTTCTGAAAGTCTTTCAGGCACATAATTTAGGTCTTAAGGAAAACCACAAGGTAAACTCCTAGGAATTAACTAGGCTACATTTCTGTCATTTGAGAAGTTATAAAAGTCATATACAGGCAAAATTTTAAAAAAATTCAATAAATACATGATCATTGGGATATTCTTTACATGGAAATAGTTTGCTTTTAGGCACAACTTGGAAATTTCTTTTGGATTCAAGGTAATATTTGCAAATTCACGCCAGAGCTTGAATAGGTGGGGCTTAATGACTTGGCGGTTGCTTTTCTTTGGTTCTGCGGTCAAGTGAACACTATCCATTAAGGATTTTGCTGCTTAAATATTACATTTAGGACCCATTGTTTCCCCAACGTCCAGATCTGATGGCCACCATGAAAAACTGCAAAGATCAAAAGCATCTAACATTTCAATGTTTTTCTTTCTTTCTTTCTTTGACTTAACAAAGGAATTCCATTCCAGAGTTGACTTCTGCACTTCCTAGTGTTGATTGGGATGGTTCTTTGCACGTAACACCCCTGGGGAACATGGGGCGTGGGCTGGAGAATGACTCTGGTGCTCCTTCTGCTGCCGTGGAGCTGTTCTTGTCCACGCTTTTCCTCCGGGGGAATGCTGGTCCTGGACGCTCCCTGGTCTCACATGAGGATGTCCTCTTGACCTGCCCGCCGACCAAGTTCCTCTATGTCCCCAGAGACATCTGAAGCCCAGGATGACCTTGGCATGGGTTTGAGTATAGGCCTTCCTAACACACTCCTAAATGCACAGAATCAGAGCATTGCCACTGTGCCAGCATCTTCCTCTTCCAGGGAAACCTACTCATAACTCATTGTGATCCCTGCTTTTTTCTCTTTTGATGAGCAGGTCTTCATTATGCACCTTGGTCATCAGTGTGGATCACAGTGCAGGCTCTTTAGGGGAAACGGAGCAAAGAGGAACATACTTGAGTGTTCTCTCCATTGACCACTCAGCAACTTTCCTTAGGCATTTTGCAGTTCCCGGGGTATGATCCCCTGAGCTTGCTGAAGGAATGAGTAGCCCCTAGGCAGCGTGGAGAAGCAGACAACATTCCACTTTTCTGTACAGAGGCCTCTCCAGGCCTCCCTCTCAGATTTTGTTTTGCAACCTCTCCTCTTGTCCCTGGCTTTCAGTGACCAGTGTTCTCCTGTGGTCTTCTGGGAAGGCTGCCCTCCCCATCCCCAGGAACCTTGCCAGGCCCCTCCTCTCCAGGCAGGGCTCTGCCATCCCTCTGCTTCCCCTTGAAAGACTTCCTCATTTGATCCTGCAAAAGCCTCTCTTCCGTCTTTGCCTGTCTTTCTCTTTTAATGGCCCAGTTCCTGTTGGCAGAGCAGTAAACCCACCGCTGGTCAATGCATTGAGCGTGATCGTAAGTGTTCCTGTAGCAGCTGAGAGGCTTGCCTTGCACAGGATGCTGAGCCGCTCTGAGCAATGAGAAGTGGTTCAGTCAGGCTGGGAATTTAGAGCTAGAAATTCACAGCCCAGTGAGGGCTGCTTGGCTTGCAGGGGGCTCAGGGCGTGGTGAGTAAATCCCGTGGCTTCTCAGGGGGTGATTGGTGACCCCAGAGGGGCTGCATCCAGTTGGGTGGAGCAGGCTTTCACCATGAGCCCAACTCATTTAATTATGTCCAGGCTGCAGTGTTAGAGGGGCGGGAAAGTGGCTGGAACACTGCTTCCAGTTTTTTTGGAGAGAAGCACTGAGCCATCCATAGACAGTCTTAAGCTCTTAGTCATCCAGAGCTAATTTTCCTTAGATTTTCCACTTAGATAGAACATAATGAACTCAGATCAGAAATGGTATATGTACAACTGTCTTGGCCCTGTTGTATAGCTTATGTTGTATGTTCTTATGTACAACCAAAATGTCTCACATCATTTCTTCTGAGCTTTACATTGGCCAGAGAAGACACAACTGGTTTCTCTAAGGAAGGAAGACAGTGTCTCCCAGGTAGCCCCCTTGATGGGTGTGTTAATTATAGAACTTCACTGAATGGTCCATTGAGCATCATGGATGCTGGATTCCCCACGTGTGAATCATCTAAAAGCATAGCACAGTGGTAGGATTAGAAGAAAGGATGAAAGGGGGCCTAAGAGACTCAGATTCGCTCTAAGGAGTCTTGCAATGGTGCAGTATGCAGAGGGAAAACAGAGGGAGTGCTAGCCCCATGGAAGAACTATTTTGTCTTTCTACGATCACTTGCTCCCTTTCCCCATCAGATGATACATGAGAGGGAGGTCTCATGTATCATCTCCCCATTTCCAGAATTTGACATACAGCAGAGACCTGGGGATTGTTAAAATGCAGAATCTGGGGGAGTCCCAGGTGGAAAGTAGGCCAACAAGGATGCATGTGTGGATAGTGGTGTGGCTCTTTCTGGGCAAAAACTCAGGCTGCTGGCACCAGAATTCTCTGCAAACAGATGCTGCAGCCACACATGGCACCTGGGCACCACACCTGGGCGCCTCTCAGTATGAGAGAAACAGATGTCCTTGGAATTCATAGTAATCATTATTCTGCCACCTTCTGTGAGTTCCAGTTTGAATGATTTTATAAACAATGGTGTCCCCGTTTCCGAATGCCAAGAGTCATCAGTGCAAAATGGACGATGCATTTGTGGGTCTGAGGCAAACCGATTTCACTAGTCTGTGTTTTTCAGGTCCTTAACCATCTGCATAAAAAGTTGAAGAACATGTCAAAGAAATCAGAGGCATCGAAGAAAAAGGTAAAATTCCTGGGCTGGTGTGATACGTGCCACTGCTAGAGTGTAGTTTATGTCTGTTCTTAGCTGTCCTCACATCCACTCCATCCTGTGAAATTTCAGTTCCTCAGCACAGAGTTGAAGCGAGCCTATCATTAGGCAGAGGGTTGAAGTGGAAAGTCATCTTAGAGGGTGTTTTGGGTGACTTGCTGCAGGACACAGTGGGTGGAGGTCTCTGGAAGGAGAAAACGTGTATTTTGGGGACCCTTAGCCTCTATAGAAGGTGGTTCTAGGTCGACTGGAACATAGTATAGAGTAGCTGGATCCCTACTTTGCATGAAACTATAGTCATTTTATTGTGTATTTGCCAGCTCTGATGTGATGGCAGAAGGCCCTGCCTTAATGGTCTTTCCAGAGTGTTTTTCTAATCTCTCCTTGAAGCCTCAGAAGCAGATGTACTGTTCTCTTCTCTTCCTCTCAGATCTGTGCTGATGCTGGTCCAAGAGGAGAGAATTAAAGATGGGACGGACCTCAGGTGAACTCGGCCCATTTTTAATTGCCTTTCTCGGCCCATGCATCCTGATTTCAGCAAGCTTCTCCTGATTCATCTTATAGTACTTCACGTCCTGTGATTTGTTACAGTTTACATTTTCAGGAAAAACTATTTTACACATCAGGGCTAACTTATCATATGATCATATCTGTATCAATTCTGATTTTATAAAGTAGAATGAGATTATTAGACAATGCAGTTAGGGAGGAGGAGCTTATAACCAGACAGATCTACCCACTCATATTACTCAAACATCTTAAAATACCTTGTTTTTCCCCTCTCCATGTTTATTATGATCAATGACACCTAATTTGCAGAAATTACAGTTTAGTCATATTTATTTCAAAAAAATTCTACGTATGTGAAGCACCGTTCTTCCCGACTTCCCTTGTTTATAAACAATAATGTGGCTTAGAACACAGCTGTTCCCAGAGTCCGTGAAAAGAAATGGCAGACAGTTGGTTAAAAAGCACAGAAGTGAGCTTGTATTTGAGGAGGTTCTGGTCCTTGGGGAGGGAAGGGGTTTGCTGGACTTCCACAAAGGTGACACCCCTGGAACGTGATTCATGCTCGATTGATGTCACAGATTTTCTGCTTCCAGAAAGGAAGGACACAAAAGATCTCTTTAGCATTGGCTGGCTCTTATTCACATGTTATGGCTAGTTTTAGTCTCTGTATTTGAAAAGTGTTGGAGAAATTCCCAGAGACGAAAAAGTGATTAAAAGAATAAAAATAAATCTTGTAAGATATGATTAGAAAAGCTTCTGTTTTACAGTACAAAGATGTAAAGATGAGTGACTAACAGTGACACTGGCTTTATATGTGTGTGGGTATGTGTGTGTAAGTACGTATCCATGTGTGGGCATATGCTGTACACGTGTGTGCAAGTGTAATTCTTGCCATGGGAGGAGGTCTTGGCATAGGGAGAAGGGAAGGTTTTCTCTTCCATTCCCACAGCCTCTGACCTTTAAGAACCATGGAACAGATGTTGGATCTCTTTGGATAAATTTAATTGCCTCCTTGTTTGCATAGAACAAATAAAGTGTGGTGCTGGTGGTGGCATGTATGTGTGCGCGTGTGCGTGTGTGTGTGTGCGTGCACCTGCATCTAGGGAAGGGCTAGCAGAGGTTCAGGGGTGGGGTAGGAAGAGGGGATAAGGAGCGAGAGAAGGAAGGTCCAGGAGAGGGGGGATGGAGGAGGAGGGTGGAGGATCCAGGACAGAGGGCGGAGGTTGGACCGGCTCATGGCAGTGCTTCCCCAGGTCCTGGCTCAGACAGGTGCTCCTGGTGCATGTGTGCATTCAGTTGCTGGTAGACAATGGGTGGTATGATACAGTTTTGAAAGTCTGCTCATTTCAGCTGCACCTGTTCCCCCCATCCCGCCCCTGGCCCCAGCAGCTGAGCCTTAGGGCTCCTTTGGGGGCTGGATCCATCCACACAGGGATGCCCGTAGTGCTAAGGCTGTCACGCTCATGGGGCAGAGAGTTAGGCCTTTGATCACAAACATGCTGCAAGTTTGGAGGCAAATATAGAAGACTATGAAAGAGTAATCACAGCCCAGAGCCCTCTGCTTGATTAATACCAGGCTCTGCCAGATACAGAGAAATAGCTTTGGCACAAGGCAGATCAGATACTAAAACCAGATTCAGAAGACTCTGCAGGGGGACAGCCACCCTGTTAGGTGACTGCTCCTAATGGGAAAGTAGATGTGAGGCCCTTGGTACCCTCTCCACCACCAGCCTCTTCTAACAGCTGCTCTTTCCTCCCCTCTGGCTTGAAGTGAGTCAGCCAGCTTTTGGGCTGTCATTTATACAATTTACAAAATGTTTTCCATCACTCTCATCTTTTACTCACTTTTTTCTTCCCTGCCAAGTTCCATTAGATGTATTATGAGTAAAATGCTTTGAAGGAAAAAACCCAAGAAAACAGATGTCTCGGATGGCTTGAAAAAGAACATCTCACGGGAAGAGGAGAGATTAATATCTTCTGGATACTTTCAGCATAAGGAACAGAAAGAAGGCAGAATAATTAAGGACCCAACCTCAAGTATAAGAATTAGCATAGAGACCTAGCACATAACCTTAAATGATAATTCTGCTCTATCAGAAGGTGAGACTGTGATAATGTACTTTCCACGGACAAGGGAGGAAGGTCATAAATGCCCTGGGTATAACTCTATCTGTGATAGAGCCTGATGAGCCTATAAGAGATGAAAATAGCCTCCTTTGCCACAGAGGGGCTTCTCTTCCTGCCTTTTGACGTTTCAAGGGGGGAGAGAAGAAGCAGCTTTTGCCAGCCTTTCTGAGGACAAGGCAAGGGTCAGCCTAGGTGCTGTCAGTATTGACAAGACACCTTGGCTTTGCATTGAGTGGCTGAGATAATTTGCTTTGGTTGTGACTTTCTTGGTAATTCTTTACTGGTTCTTCAAACACTGATTGAGATATTTAGGTTTTTTGGTTTTGTTTTGTTTTTTGTTTTTGTCTTTTTAGGGCTGCACCCAAAGCACATGGAGGTTCCCAGGCTAGGGGTCGAAATGGAGCTGTAGCCACTGGCCTACGCCACAGTCACAGCAACACCAGATCTGAGCCACATCTGCGACCTATATCACAGCTTACAGCAATGCTGGATCCTTAACCCATGGAGCAAAGCCAGGGATCGAGCCTGCGTCCTCATGCATACTAGTCAGCTTTGTTTCTGCTGAGCCACAGTGGGAACTCCCCTGATTTAGAAAGGCAGATACCCTGGCATCACCTGTGGAAGCGGAACCCCAGGGAATGAGGCCTGGATATCTGAATTTTCATAAAACTCTGCTCTGCATGATGATGGGTGTGCTGATCTGCTGGAAACCTGTGTTTGGGGTTGTTAGTGCAAGTGTGGCATTTTGACCAGTTCTTGACCTTGAGCTAACAAATTCCAGGCACGTATTTTCTGAGTTGGGTGTTGGAAGCAGTAGTGAATGAAGAGTGGTGTTTTGTGGTGTGGACTTCTTTCCTGCATCCCCTCCCACATCTTCTCACCCCCCTGGCCCTGGAGGCACCTGTAACAAGCATCTGTTGCAAGGGGGATGGAGAAAGAAGCTGTGCCCAGGGGTGTGCTCACCTAACGTGTTGCTGTGGCTGGAGTGGGGGTCAGTGAGGGCTGCAGGGCCCCAGCTCCTGTACCAGCTAAGAGAACATCAGCTGTGATAGGCTGAGGTGCACATGAAACAGGCAGAAAAAAATAGTAAATCCTCACATATTCTTAGCTGGGAGTCCAAATATTCTATTACACAGACACTGTGTTAAACTTGGGGATCGGCCTTTGATAAGTGATACAGTTTATATAAGTTCCTATTGAGTATTCTTTCCTCATTTTTATATTGTAAATGGTAATCCAGTCACATTTCAGAGCTACAGGTAGACCAAGAAAAAGAACCTCATTCAAAAGACCAGTGAACATGATAAAATAAAAAGTAAATTTTGAATGAACCTGGGTAAATGCACAGTCACAAACACTCTGTAGAAAATATACCATACTGACCTACAATGATACAAAGAAATGGCTCTTATCAATAGGCTACTAGGGGAGTTCCCATCATGGCTCGGTGGAAACGAATCTGACTAGTATCCATGAGGATGCAGGTTTGATCCCTGGCCTTGCTCAGCAAGTTAAGGATCTGGTGTTGCCATGAGCTGTGGTGTGGGTCACAGATGCAGCTCAGATCTGGCATCGCTGGGCTGTGGTGTAGGCCAGTGGCTACAGCTCCGATTCGATCCCTAGGCTGAGAACGTTCATATGCTTTGGGTGCAGCCCTAAAAAGACCAAAACAAAACAAAACAAAACAAACAAATAAACAAAAAACCAGGCTGCTGGGGTATATTTCTGCCCTAAGCCTTGCACTTGTAAAAATTTTTACTTGTAAAAGTTTTTACTTCCTAAAAGGAGCAATGAAGTGGAATATCCAAAGGGTATTCATTTTGTGAAGTAGAGAGACGTTCTTCTGGTCTTAGAACAGCTGATGTTTCCTGTTCTATTTGGAGGTATAATTAGGTCTAGATTGTTTTTATTAAATCATCTGGGGATGCCTCCTCTGCAGTAATGGATAATGGGTGGATGGCGGACAATCCCTTAATGTACAGGAGAAGATTGCTTGTTTGAGTGTTGCGTGCTAGGCGGCTTCCCTCTGTAAACCTAGTCTCAGGTTTGTCCCTGAGCTTGTGAAGGTTTAAGTGGACCAGTGGAGTCCTTGTGTTGGGTCATCCTCTTTACAGGCCAGGAAGCTGGGCCCAGGGAGGCGACCTCATTCTTCAAAGGTCCTACCACCGGTTTATGGCTCATGTCAGTCCTAGGCTTTTGCATGATCCATGGCGCCTTCTGATGGTGAGCTGAACTCCCATCTCTGGTTCTGCCCTCCATGTCTGCCCTGACCTTGACCTTGACCTAAGTCTGAGCATCTCTCCTGCCTCTGCCTGGGTTCCTGCTTCCAGCCTGTCCCTTTGACAGCTGGTCCCCAAGTCAGTCAGCTGCCTCTTGGCCTGCAGGAAGAGCTGGGGTCTTAACTCCTTCTGTGCAGGGCACAGGATTCTAATTTTTGGGAAATAATGGGAAAGCGCCTTATCACATGGGGCAGTCCTGCAGAACATGGGGACTGTGCTTTCCCAGGTGGGGGTACCTAGTTGTGCAGTCACTTGGCTCTGTCTTATTCTCCATCCCTGTGAGGTTGTAGGAGGAATAAGTCTCCCTCCTTCTCTTTCTCATCCTCTCAACCTCTTTCCTGCCTCCACATGTCCCAGTCAGGATCACCTCTCTGGAGGGAGCCCCCAGGGAGCACTTACAGTCACCGTAGGGTGGTGACTGGGAGCAGGGGCAATGATCCCATACTCTCTGGCTCTGGGATGTGTGTGACGACCAAGGCTTTAGATAGTCACGTGTCCACTCTGCATGTCCAAGATCACGACCTGGGCTCAAGCTGCAGCACCAATCTCAGGCAGGTGGCTCCAAGGCATCTCTCTTGTCCTCAGTGTTCCCTTCCCCTTCAAGGAGTAAATGCCCTGGAAGAGAATGGGGCGCTGGCACAGGACAGGGAGCCAGGCAGCCCTGAATGATTCCGCTCCAGGCCTGAGCCCACGGAGCTGCCCAAAGGCTCTGCTCTCCAGGCAGAGGGGGTGGGTGCGGCTGGAGGCTGCTGGGCAGATCTTGTGAGAAGTTCTTTCCCTGGGACAGAGCTGTTCAGAGATGGGTGGAAGATTCCATAGGCTCTGGCTCTAACTTTGTACCTGCCATGGGACACGAGGCACTGACTTAAGCACGCTAAGCCTTGGTTTCCTTATCTACATCCCGGATCAAGATAGGGTCTGCCTGGGGTGGTGGCGGCACCCAGCCAGCAGTCAGCCAGGGTGCCCGGTACCACCTACTGGGCCCTGGATCTGCCACCAGGGAGTCAAACCTAGCCTGCAGCCTTCTAAGGAAGAAAGCAGCTGACACACTTTCTATTTTTTTTTTTTAGGTTAAAAAAATGTTCATTGTCCACAGTCTTTTGTTCGAATCCATAGAGATGGTGTTTTCAGTTCATCACATGGTTAGCTTTTCAACATGTGCTTAACTAGTGGCAAAGAAACAGGAAAAGGTGTCCTAAGACTTAATCCCAGTCCTTTAGGTCTATAGCCCATAGAAGCTGTATGGGCGTTTGCTCAGAGCAGGTGCAGAGGGAAACGGGGTCCAGGGCACCCAGGTGCAGGGAGGAGGGAAGTGGGCTCCCACGTGCGAGGGGGAAAGTCTCCTCTCCTGCTGAGGTCCTTGCTCAGGGGAGAGCTTTTTCCATCCTCTGCTCAGCAGAAATCTCAACGGACAGGCAAGAACCCCGCCTCTGATTTCCAGGTGTTTCAGAATTAGGAGCAGCAGAGAAGGGCTTAAGTTGCAAGTGAAGAGTTGGTGGGATGGGCCCAGCGACTGTTGGAAACGGCTCTCTGGCTGCACTCACGCACCCCTGTGTTGCAGTGTCTAACTTTGTCGGTGTTCAATCTGGAGAAGTTAACATCTATCCTGGTCTGTTGAGGCAACTGTTGGGAGCAGGGCTCGTGCTCTCAGCTGAGATGCCCTGGGAAACAGCTCCACTGTGCACCTCGTGTCGGAGCTTGCTGGGTTTTAAAGTTACAGTGTTCAGTCTCTGCCTTCCTGTTCCCAGGACCCTAAAGCAGGCTTCCTGTTACCCACATGCATCTCACATACAGGACAGAATTATTCCTATGGAGTAGGAATAAGATCAGTCCTGAGGAAGTTTTGTATAAAACCCACTATATGAATTGAAGGTTGACACTGAAAGCAGGTTTAATCCTCACTCTACTCTGTGAAAATTGACGTAAACTTATCTCATAGGGTGCTGTAAAGTGCTGGGTTCCTCTTCTGTTATAATCCAGGTCTCTCCTTCCTTTTTCCTGTTCTTCTAGACGGCACAGACGGTTCTGGTGGTGGTCGTGGTTTTTGGGGTTTCCTGGCTGCCACACCACGTAATCCACCTTTGGGCTGAGTTTGGGGTCTTCCCACTGACCCCCGCCTCCTTCCTCTTCAGGATCACGGCGCACTGCCTGGCGTACAGTAACTCCTCTGTGAATCCCATCATTTACGCGTTCCTCTCGGAAAATTTCAGGAAAGCTTATAAACAAGTATTCAAGTGCCACATTGGCAAGGAATCCCCTCTTCATGACACTAAAGAAAATAAAAGTCGACTAGACACCCCACCATCAACCAATTGTACTCATGTGTGAAAAAAGACAGACTTTTCTTAATGTGGTATTTCCATACGTGGATGAGACACACACAAAAATGCATTGAGGTATTAGGCAAGGCAACAACTTAATAGCCACTCAGATTATATTAAGTAAATTCCACTTGTGTTTAAAAAGTACTTTGATTTATATGGAAATCGCTAGGTCTAGTGGAGATTATTTCTAAATTTTATTTTATTTCTAATTTCTATTCCCCACACAAAAGAGAATGATGTATTTTTATACCCCTTAAGAAGTGAAAGTTCAGGAGAATTCCAGAGATATATTCAATTCATCATAGGAATAAGGACCTATAAAGACGGTCAGGAATATATGTGACCTACATTTTGAAGCAAATTTATTTAGAAAATACGTTTATGCTTCAGTTCTTCTATTTTTAGATGAAGGGTAATGTTATAAAGTATGTGTTTTCAGATATGATTATGGACCCATGAAAGTTTTCCCTAAACTTTATTTTTGTGGCCACTTACATAGAGACACATCTAATCAATGGAAATAAATTTATTTTCACTGGTCACATTTGCTCCCAGTTGTAAATAGTGTACAGGGCTTCTGAGATGTGCCGTGTCCATCTGTGATCACGAGGTCTATTAAGTTTATCTCAGGAGGTCCACAGATGTTGCAGCTGTGATCCTGGGGTGTTAGCCATCGAGATGTCAAATAAAAACTCTCCTATGAACTTGGTTTTTGTACAGCTGAGTGAAAAAATATCTGGGAAAAGCAACATCTGCAACTATTCTAAAGTGGAAGCTGGGAATGAGTTTCTGAGAATGAAACTGGGCATTAAAATTATATAAATATATGTACTTGGCCAAGGTAATTTGCTATGCTTTGAAATAATTCTGCCCAAAAGAGAGAACTTTAAAAATGTCAGTGAAGATGATGTGTAGAAAATAATTCCCATGAATTCAGAATTCAGTAAGTCACGTGAAGAAAGTGTACTAAATGTTTGGTTCAGACATGGTTTGAAGAAAACAAGTCTTGTGAATGGAGATACCGAGGGATATGTTATCTCGGACAAACATATTTTTTTCATTAAATTGGTAAAAATGTCTAATGCTTTTACCCCAAATATAGTTCCATCTGGAAATGTTAATTTGGTGTTCAAATCATCATGACTTGAGTTTCAAGGGTAGTTTTGTGACAATTTTATATTTATTCAAGTTTACAACTAGAAAAGGGTATGAAAAGACGAAATAATTCCATATTAAAAATAGTTTTCAGACTGCAAGACTCTGATACATTTTAGGATGATACAAAAGCACACCATTTTTAAAAAAAAAAAACTTTTGTGTAATATGCATCTGTGTCCAATCGGTGGTTCATGTGAAACATTTAATTTTAGATCAAAAAACCCAACTTGATGGAAGCCGTTGCATGTTTACTTCTCTCGTTCATGAATTTATTTTCACTAATTGTATTCCTCCAGCAAACAGCGTTTACATCTGCCACGGTATAAACACTTCTCTGGACAGGAGAAGAGCAAATGGTCAGAGAGGATGGGACCTCATCAGCTTTTCCGTTTGATGCCCAGGGAAAAAGTTCTGTATATGTGTGTGTATTTTAAAGAACAGCATATGTCCTTTGCATGGAAAATTGTTTGCACTTTATTCAGATACAGCTGGATATAGCAGCAGAAACGCTTTATCCCATTGGTGATACCTCATGTGCTTTTCGAAACTTGAGCTGCCACTGGCAATGCAAGACAGCCTCTGTGTGTGTGAACTTGCACAACTGCAGGAAGCTGTGCCTCCTGGTTGCCTCTGGGATTGCATGGGGGAAGGCAGTGATTTCCTGCACCAGAGCTGTTCTCGTGTTTCCCCCTTCTGATTCCTATGCACACGAATGGAGTATTAAAGCAAATACAGTGGTGAATATTGCTATTTTCTCAGAAGTCTTTGCCCATTAAATCTTGGTTCCTCCCAGATGTTTCTGGTGGGGGCGAGACGCTGGAGGCACAGCCCTGCAGTGATGGACTTGCCGAATCCAGGTGTGCCGAGTGTAAATTCAGATCGCTTCGTTTTATAGTTAGAGAGGATATTCTTTCTGCTCAGTGTCATTTTAATCTGTTCCTTGTGTTCAGAGCTTTGATTGCCAGCCCCTGTCACAGACTTTGCTGGGGGTTGGTCTCCAAAGATGTAGAAGCCTAGTAGGTGGTGATGCTTCCTGGGTGAGGAGTTCCAGGACTTCAATGCCACAAGGATTTCATTACCAGCCAGGGGTTGAGGAGGCTATGAACTTGCCGGCCATCTGCTTCCTGGGCTCTGCATTCCTCCTGTGTCATTAACGGGACCAGTTCAGAAAGAAGCACCTTCTCTTTCTTCACTGAATAACTGAGGCCTCCCACCCCAACACCAGTCACCAGATTCGAGGAGAGACATCCGGTGCGCGTTTGAAGCCAGGCTGCTGGAAAGCCTTGTTTTTTAGTGAACTTCAAAGAAAACTGATGATTTCTCCTTAGGTTTGGCTGCCTCGGTGCCCCAAGGCAGCTGTTATTTTTCTGGGCCGTTTGCTTTCACACAAGGAGGCAGCTCTGGAATATTTAAGTAGTGGGTGTGCTGGTTGTTTCAATTTCATAAGTAAGCACTTTGGTTTCCTGCACGCTGTGCAGGAGACTTTCTTGTCCTGTGTTCCCAGGGGTCTCTCTGCTGTATTGGTCACAATTGTGCTCAGTGGTAAGGGGCTGAGGCCATTTTCTGAGTATCTTAGGGAAATATTTGTGCTGTGGATGAATTGCTTCACTGCACACAGTGACTCAAACCATCGTTCTCCCTCCTCCAGTGCCCCCAACCCTGTGCCTCTGTTGTCACCTTCTTCTACCAAAGTTTCCTCACTCTGACAGATACGGCAGTGAAATTCCTCTTTCCCCGCAGGGATATGGGGTCCAGTGGAGAGGAGGTGTCTGAATTGCATGAGTTGCACAGTGACTATCAGCATTTTAGACCACCTAATCTAACTGCATACGGAATTTTGAAATAAATATGTCATCAGATAAACAAGTCATTGACAACTGCTTGACAAGTAACTTAATATGCAACATTTTTTTCAGGGCTACACTTGCACTATATAGAAGTTCCCAGGCTAGGGGTCTTCAAATCAGAGCTGCAGGTGACAGCCTACAGCACAGCCACAGCAATGCCAGATCTGAGCCGAGTTTGCAACCTACACCACAGCTTGTGGCAACATTGGATCCTTAACCCACTGATACATGCCCCATGGTGGGCAGAAATGCAGATACTCTGGGAACTGGTGCTGGCGGAGAATTAGCTGAGCCTGATATGAGCGTGTATTTCAGGCTGCATCAGTGTCTGAGCTGGTGGAGAGCAGACCTCTGGGCCCCACAAAGACAATGGAGGCAAATGTGGAGGGAACAGTTTGGGTCTGTGGGGTGAGGTGCCCCTGTGACCCACAGCTGATGTAGCAAATGAAGCCCGGGGCTTGGTCATGACTGGAAGTAAGTATCAGACTCTAGGAAAACATGCATAGAATCCTTTCTTCTGCATGGGATAGAATAATGGGAAGGCCTTCAGAATGTCGTGGGCTGTGCCAGATCCCTAAAGGTTCACTGGATTTCCAAGAAATCACAGAGCATCATCTGTGTTGGCCACAGAGCCTGCTCCTTGGAGCCTGGGACATCCATAGGTGTCCTGCAAGACCATTGGCTGAGGAGGAGGAGTTGGGGAAAGGGGCTGAAGGGGGAGTGGGCTCCACGTTTCTCCTCTCCAGTTCCGCCAGAGTTTTGCTTTAGTTTGCCTTCAGATTGCAATGTAATGTATCATTGAAGATTAAAGGTCTATGTCATCCATTGTCTGGGTTGACTGTTTCTGATGAGTCCTTCATTCACTGTTTATACTCATAAAAGGACTAATGTGTTCTTTTTCATTCTTCCTGCTGTTTCTCAAGGTCGATCAATATTTCTATGCTTGAGATTTTCCAAATTTTGTCACCTTCGAGGGTTTCATGCATGGCCTGGGCCCAGCACCTACTATACATTCATTTTTTTCTTTGGCTGGGCTGATGTCTTTTTCCTGGTTATCAATACTTCTCCATTTAACAGTGAAGTATCATTGCATCAGAAATGCACGTGTTGAAGAAAAGAAAAGAAAATCATGGACTTGGAGAATAGACTTGTGGCTGTCAAGGGGAGAGGGAGGGAGTGGGATGGATTGGGAATTTGGGGGTAATAGATGTGAACTAGTGCCTTTGAAATGGATAAGCAAGGAGATCCTGCTGTATAGCACTGGGAACTATGTCTAGTTACTTATAATGGAGCATGATAATGTGAGAAAAAAATGTATATATGTATGTGTAACTGGGTCACCTTGCTGTGCAGTAGAAAATTGACAGAACACTGTAAAGCAGCTATAATGGAAAAAATAAAAATCACTATCAATGAAAAAAAAAAAAGAAATGCAAGTGTAGAAAGCAAATCCCTTTTCTAAGAGAGTGCAAATGACCAATTTCTGCAGAGAAGTCGGGCAGTGGAACAGTTCACTGGCATGTTTCATCCTGGGGCCCTCTTTGGGGTGCTGGCTCAGCGGGGCTGCACCTATGTGAACCGGTTTCCTGAGAATGGCCACGGTCACTTCTGTGAGGCTATGACTCTGGATGGCAGGAGGACTTGTGCTGCTGGACTCTGCCTGAGGCTGCAGCGGCTCCCCTGGGCTCTCTCTGCCTGGCCGTGCTGGTCATTTTCCCTGACCCACTCAACTGTGTAACCACATCCACTTCTCTAAGGAGATTCCACTGGCCCTGGGCTAGAACCTTCTGAAGATAGAGTGTGGATGGAATTTTGGAACGTGTAACAGCCATAAGTGAGAAACTCAGAATTAGAATATACACATGTGTCTTGTCATTTGCCTGGCATTTAGGTACCACTGGTTAAACAAGGTATCCATTTAGAAACAGCAAGGATCTGAGAAAGCACAAGTGAGTGGAGGGTCATGTTGATTTTCAGTGGAAATCTCCCCATCCTGTTAGAAAGAAAGAAAATCAGCATAACATGCTGTTTTGGTATACTTTTCAGGACCACTTCACTTTGACTATGAGAAAATATTGTTTAGGATAGAGGGTATGTCATTTTTCTTCTAAAGAGACTGTTGCTGATGTGTGGATGTAGCTAAAGAAATTGATTTTGATGCTGCAGCTGCAGCTTAGGGTCAGCAAACACGAGATGAGTTTGGGGTACCCAAGGCATTCCAGGCCCATTTATCTTCACAGCCTTGAGGGTTCTATGGAGGAACTTTACCCAGAAGACGCTGAGTTAGTGAACAGGCTCCCGAGCTTGTGATAGTTTCAAAATAGGGCCAGCATGGAAAAAGAATTAAACTTAATATTTCAAATCAAATATAGAAACATTTATATGTAATGGACCCATAAATATAATTTCCCTATGTTGATTTTCTAAGAGTCAGGTTTTATTGCCATATACGATGATAACAAAGATTTGACCATGAGGGATAGGCATCCAAAGATTGGTTGATCAAAGCTTTTAATTGCTCATGTTACATCTGCCAGGTGGAGTGTGGTCGAAAATGTAATGGACATTAGGAACCTTGACTCTGGTGGAATTCCGCTGGTAAATCGCTGTGGGAAATATTCTTTGGTATCATGCCATAAAAGAAGAATGTGAGAAGGAGGAATGTGTCCCCACACTGACTCCACACTCAAATGAGCTGGGGGGTGCAGAGGTCCTGATATTCTTTCTGCCCTTCCCTGGGAGCAGTGGTTCTCAGTGTTACCAGGTGTCAGGTTCATCTGAAGAGTGTGTGAAAACTCAGCTTGCCAGACTTCACCGTCACTGTGTCTGATGCAGTAGATTCAGTGTGGGGCCCTCAACTGGCGTTTCTAACAAGATCTTTGGTAGCATTGATGCTGCTGGTCTAGGGACCACCTTTTCAGAATTACTCCCTAGTGTAACTGGTTTGAGGTGGAGGCCAGGCCTTGTTTTTTAAGGCCTCCAGGTTCACTGCCATTGTCGTGAACCATCCTGTTGAGTAGACGGCCCTTTACAAGTCTAAACCTTTGTGGTTCTGTGCAGGAAAAAAAAAAAAAAAGAAAGAAAAAAGTGCTTCTATTTGGATTTTTACTCTTTACATTGATCCATTCATAAAATACCTATTCAACTATTACATGACCGAAGCTGCAGAAATTTATGGTTTCAAGAGCATGAAGGCGTTTGACAACTTACATATATGGATTTCGGCGGTTATCATAATTGTTCCGTGGAGAGAATAAAATTGATTTTATTTTAATAGCTTTGCTATTAAAAATAAGAAAAGAGAACCTATACATTCACTTTGTTTCTCTAAAATATAGAGGGGGAAACAGTAATCAAAATTGTTAGGTGTGAGTTTTTGAACTCAGTGTTTAAATTAAATGTGTGCATGTCTTTCTGGGTGGCTGCTAGTTTTTAACTACATTATTATCTCTAGGAGATAACTGTAACTTACTCTGTGTTTAAAGTTTTTTCAATTATATATCACCTAATAACACAGTAGTATGGAAAAGGATGAAAAATCCAAGTGTATTGTGCTTTTATTTTACCAACGTGATGAATTTAAACTGCTGTGTAAATAATGCGGAGCTTGGATCTTCTGCCATCAGATGCTGTAATAACTCTTCTCTAAAGTTTGTTTCTCTAAAATTTATCTCATCATCTCTAAAGTTAGCATGACTGTTATGTATAAACATAACATGAATAATAGTAAACTTGCAAAGCCAAACCCCCTAAATTAAGAGTTATGTTAATCTACTTTGTAGCAAATGTAATCCTTCCAAAGCACCCTACCTCTGCGTTCTGCATGAAATGTAGCTGAAATCTGTAATTCGGATCAGTTTTCTTGAAGTGAAAATAAAATTCGTTCTGGAAGTATCCTTATTTATGAGTATGCTATTTTCAAAAAAAGCATAATTGCACCCTCTTGTAAGGTATTTCCCGAAGTATAGGAACATAGAGCGGGTTTGTTAAGTTCATTTTACTCATGGGAAAAATGGGCCAATCATGTTTCTGGAAATTTGACACATATTCGAAAAGGTTTTCCATTCTGCTCTTCCCTCCTCCTCTTTCACCTTCTCTTTCTCCTTTCTCTTTTATTTTTATTTTTTTGTCTTTTTATGGCCAGACGTGGGGCATATGGAAGTTCCCAGGCTAGGGGTCAAATTGGAGCTGCAGCTACACCACAGCCAGAGCAACACAGGATCCTTAACCCAATGAGTGAGGCCAGGGATTGAACCCAAGTCCTCATGGATACTAGTCGGCTTTGTTACCACTGAGCCACTATGGGAACTCCTCGTTTCTCTGTTTTCCTAAATAATACATATCTGCTGCTTTTATAAAGATGTCATAAAATTACCACAAGAAATTATAAAGAAGAAAGTAAGCATTCATCCAAAATTTTATTATGGAATTTCAGGAAAATTGGACCGTCTGATGCATATTATTTATAATAAGACTATTAACCTTAATTTTACTTGAATTTAATCAGCTAAAAAAGAAGCGAAATGGAAGAATTGCTAAATTTTAGTCATTTACCATAAGTTAAAAACAATGATTATGAAAGGTTGAAGGGACTCGGAGTCATTATATTTATAACTAAAACACACTTTAGCTTTAGACAGTACCTAATTTTCATCTAACGGAAAATTATGGTTCAAAAATCTCAATTGCATGTTTAAATTTTTTCGTTTCTTACCAGTAATTTTTATTAAAAAAATTCTCTCCTTTATGAGCTCTATCTTTGGATTTGGATCCCTAAGTAATGTTTTATTCCCTCAGTGTTCTCAAATTCACTGTATTCTGGAGTTATTTATTGCATGCTAGACTCTGCTCAGAATTTTGAATGTTATTAGGAAGAAGTCTGAAGGTAAACTGGTTTTCTGCATTTTAGGTAACCAGCTTTTTTTCTGCTCTGTAGTAAATTCCTGTGTCCAGTCTGTGGTGCAGCTTAGGGTTGAATGGTACCTTAATTTTCCTTTCCACTTCCTGTCATCTTTATTCTTTAAATTAGTAAAAGGTAGTTCCCTATTTTTCTTTGGCATATGTACGCAAATTTGGTATGATTTTCTTTATATACATGTGAGAGAAAGGGTATTGATCTATAGAAGGTGTCATCCATTGCCAAGATTTTAAGATGAGGACAACAATTACAGTAATTTTGATGTAGTGGGTCACTTACGCTTCCTTTAAGTGAAAAATATTTTAAAAATTAATAGACTGGTTAGTTAAGAGAAAATTATGTCTTTGATAAATGCCATTTAAAAATATGTATTATAATGTAATTTTCCCCAGGTGTAGGACTGCTTAATGATATGGTAAAATATCACTTAAAAATATAAAAAATTCCAGTGCTAGTGACATCCCATAAATACATAAACATGCAGATATGAGGAATTAAAATAGTATATTTGGGAGCATCCATCAATGAGATGACATTGCTGCTTTGTGTATCTCTTAGTTGGTTCCGTTTTTCTAACCTCACACCCTTTGGTCCCACACGGCTGTATCATCTGTGTCTCACAGGACTGCACCTGGTTCTTTTTGGTCATTCTCTGTCTTAGAGGCTGAATAGCTTATAAACAACAAAAGTTTGTTCCTCACTGTTCTGGAAGCTGGAAGTCCAAGATTAAGAGGCCAGCAGATTTGGTGTCTGGGAAGGGACTGTCTTTTCTCTCCCCCCTCCCCGCCCCACCCCAATGGCAGAGGGGAGGGAGCTCTCTGGGACTTCTTTTATAAGGATGCTAGTCTCATTCATAAAAGCTCTGCCCTCACAGTCTAAATCCTCCCAAAGACCCCACCTCCAAACACTATCACACTGGGGATTTGGTTTCAACAAATTAACTTTGAGGGAATAGCACCCACTTGATAATCAGAGTCTCTCCTGCCCTGGTTTTATACTCACTCCTTGCTGTTGCCCAGATGCAGGTTGCCAGCTCATCTGTCCTGTGTCCCCAGGCTTGAGGTCCAGCTTGGCACCTGAGTGAATTCAGGACCTTCTCTGCTCATCCAGGTCACTCATCATATGTTGATGGGAGGAGATAGAAAGGAATGTCTGTCTGTACCGCTCACCCTTGACATCTGCAACCTTTTATGTCCTCGGATGGCTGGGGATGGATTCAGGGGGATTATGTTCCTTTCGTCTCCCCAACCCACTAGTAACTATGACAATAGGGCATTCAGAGGCAAGGAAGTGGGGATGGATTGTGTCCGAGGCTGGTGAGCCCTTTAGCCAAGTGCCTTTCTTCCCAATGGAGATCTGAATTAAGTCTGCTAAATTAACCTCCAACTGGAAGATGCACACCTCTACCTTTTCAAGGGCCAGGCTAGAGATGCTCATTCATAAGATAACCTTGTGAGGGTGATTACCTTCTTCCAGGCATAAAGCTCTCCTGAAGAGTATACCATTGCGTGTTAAATTTCTAATTTAAAAAACTTAAATTGGTGCATCTAAAGCTGCTCATTGTCTTTGATGCTATTATGTAAAATGCAATTGGAGCATATCTGACTTTCTGGGGCTAACTGTGAGAAGAGAGGGTGCTTGTACACACTTGAAATCAAATATTCATACATAATAAGAGCCCCTCCACCTATGACATCTAATTTAATCATGGAATGTGTATTGCAGTCTCTTATCCAGACGTGATTTTTGATGAGTGTCCCTCAAGAAATTTCATCATGCAGAGATGTGGAGAGAGGATGAATAAAATCCTAGGAATTTGTTTCTGGGGGGAGAGGACACTCTAGGAATAGAATATTGGCAGAGTAGGCATCCATCATTCTTAAGATAGACGAATAATTGCCGAACAGTAGAATATGCTATGGCGGTTCATGCCAAATATCTAATGCACTCTCGTTTATCTCTTTTACTAGAAAATACTTCATTAATACGAGTTCAGGAAGATTACCTTAATGAACAACATCTGTGGTCCAAAGACAGATGTTGAATATTCTTTATCATTTAGCTTATGCATAAGTGTTCTTTTGAATAGCATTTGTCTTTAATACATAATAATGTATATTTATAATATAAGATACATATTATAATATGTAATATAAGACATAATCTTTGTTTCCCTGAGCAAGGTAATCACATGGTTTTAAGGGAGAAGATACATTGTTTATAAAACAAATTCATGGAGATATGAAGGGGCAAATGAGTGTTCAGTAAAAGTCATGTAAGAATCAAGAGAGGAAAACCACAGAATTGCAGAGTTGCCAGAAAGACCTTGCTTGGCACTTCTTGTTTCTGGCCCTAGAAGGACATAGAATTTTTGTCTGCCTTACGCCCTCAATCCTTGAAGCCCACTGGCCTTTGCTGACTCTGATGCCTGGAACTGATGCCACAATCATGGCATTTGGGAGTTCCTGTCGTGGTGCAGCAGAAACAAATCCAACTAGGAACCATGAGGTTGTGGGTTCAATCCCTGGCCTTGCTCAGTGGGGTAAAGATCTGGCATTGCCGTGAGCTGTGGTGTAGGTTGCAGATGGGGCTCTGATCTGGTGTTGTTGTGGCTGTGGTGTAGACTGGTAGCTGTAGCTCCAATTAGACCCCTAGCCTGGGAACCTCCATATGCCACGGGTGCAGTCCTAAAAAGAAAAAAAAAAAATCGTGGCATTTGGCTCTTAGAAAGAAGTTGGGGGAATCTTCTTTCAATTTCAAAGAAAAAGAAAATTATCCAATTTTGGCAAAATCACAGAGAAAGGGGGTGAGTTCAGTGGGTACCAGCCTCCAGTTACCATGTCTGTTTTATGTTTCCTTAAATTATTCGACACATAGACATGTAGCAAAGATCTATTAATGAACTGGATAAGAACATGGTTTTTCAAACTTGTGTCAACTCCATTTGGAAAGCTTGTAAATACAGTGATCCAGGGTACAGTTTGTAAACACAGTGATCCAGGATATAGTTCATTTTTCATCCAGCAACTCTTGGGGGTTTACTGTGTGCTGGGGATCTGTGAGATTCCCGTGATCTCTAAATGAGGAAAATCCACCTGCCTTTCAGTCTGGGGATGAGAGCACTAAGGCCTCAGACAGAACAAGCATTGCCAGGGGCACGTGCTCCTGCTGGGTGCCCAGATCCCTGCCATCTCAGTCCTTGGGAACCGTGTGTGGGGAAGCATGGGGAGTGACTGGTAACACCTGTGTGCCCTCCTGGCCTCCGCCCTGATAAAGGGGAGGGAGGGTATTTCAGGGAAAGGAGAAACCAAGCAAGTGACCAAAGCAGGGTTGTGATTAAGCACTTGATGCTCTTGAGGTCAGTCTAGAATGTGATGAGGACAGAAACGGGCATGGAAAGTAGTGGGACCACAGGACTGAGCCCTTTAGGTCAAGTTCAAGAGTTTGCTTTGTAGCTGATGAGTGAGGTGTGGTTGAGAGATGTCAGGACCATGCAGATTGGCACTCCAGCTGGTCTCTGCAGAAGTGAGGACACAAAGAGCTTTTGATTATGTGGATTCCCTTTTGCATAGTCATGACGCTAGGACTTAAAACAGAAAAATTTAAATATCTGTATTAGTTTATTTAAATAACCTTAACTTGCCTATTGTATATTTTAATGCAGATAACCATGTTTGTAAGAAAATGTGTGCACACATGTAATGAGGAGAGTCGCCTTGTTTCACATTTCATTTCCCTGGGGACCACTAGTGCAGTTGGATGCTGCCGGCTTGCTTGGTGCTGGGTGCCCACAGTGTCACCTGCCATTGCTGGTTCTCTATCAGCACAAACATGAACATGTTGCAAAAGGCAAATTCCATCTTCTATTAAGATGAAAGCAGTCCTGACCCCTGCAGTTTGCCTTCTGACAACCATGGATCTAGAGTCCGGAGGAAGAGTACGGTTAAAGATCCGATTCAGGAGTCATCATCTTGCAGGTTGATGAGAGACCCAGAGGCTCAAGGGTAAATATCGGCGAGGCCACCCCACTCAGGGCGAGTAGAGGTGGAGGTGGCCCTGTGGGACATTTGTAAAGCAATGGCCAGAGCCATGAGATAATCAGAAGACAAAGGTTTTACAGATAAAATGCACTTTCTAAAACATAGAATAGTAAAACCCTACATGTGGTCAAAAAGTTCTATAAAACAGTTTTCAAAGTGCCCATTCCATTTTCCATGCAGGACAATGTCCGTGGGGTCCGTCAGAATAGCTTCAGTGGGGAGTGAAAAATCCAGCTCCAGAGAAAGAACAGACAATGACAACGTGAAGCCACTAATTTTGACCACTCCTTCTAAAAGATGTTCTGTGTGTTACTGATCAAACTTGGCTCCCCCAATGCACAGCAAAGCCAATCCAGTGACACTGGGTTGTGATGAAGGAAAGTACGGTATATATTGCAGGGCACCCAGCCTGAAAAGTAGGCAGCTCATGCTCAAAAGACCTGAATACCTCTAGGCTTTCAGCGATGGGCCTTAAAGGCAAAGTGAGGGATGTGGGTGCAGGATGTCCGATTGGCAGGTGCACAGTTCTCTGGTTGGTTGGATGCTGCTTCTGGAATCTCAGTCATCCACCTTCTGTTTCAAACCAGTCTGGGATCTGTCTGCTGGTGGTCTGTTAACTTCTTCCACCTGCTGGGGGTTTCTGTATCTGCTAAATGGCTCCAAGACATGGCTCAGGATGCTCTCTTCAGCCCTTGAGCAGGAACTCAGGGTCCTTGACTTTGTTATCAGGCTAAATGGATATTATTTTTGTCTTGCTGGACAGTTTTCCTTTGTTTCTGCATTTTCTCACTTATATGATTAAATTTGCTCTTTGAAACTTGGAAGACCTAGGAGGCTAAAACTTTTTTTTTTTTTCAACAAATAAGAGGCAGGGGACACAGGGTCCCAGCAGGAAGGCATGGGTGGAAAATGGAGGAGAAAACAGAGCAGATGCCCTGAGCTGGGAATTCACAGGGAGATGTGCCTCAGTGCTGATCTAGAAACAGGTTAAAAGTTTCTCTTCTCTGTTGTGCTAGATGGTGAACATACAACCCCAGCCGAAACTTATCACACGAGGACCTTGTCCCTAGAGTCACACAAGCTTCCTGCCCAGACAAAGCCCTGCATTGTGTGAAGGATTTTTCTGCCCAAGAAGATTGTAAAATAGTTTTCCTGTGAAGGACATATTCTATAAGGAAAGACCTGAGGCATTTGTGCCTCTGTTTTGTTTAGTGCTTTTTTTTTTTTCTCGTTTTGCTCTTTTCCTGATTGCCATTAGATCTTTTTAGCTATTTTTGAAAACAATGCTTTTCAAAACAAGTCAGAAGCCTCAAACATTTTGTTCCTAACATAAAATTTCAATTTGCCAAGCGTACACTCAATGACTGCCTCAATCTTTTACTTTATTCTGATGTTGACATGTGGTCACAGATAATATCTGCAGAGGCAGTGGGGAGCATGAGGCCAGGGGTGGCTTAGAGGGGGCAGTCCATACAGGATGGGCATTGTTCGTCCAGCCAAAGCCCAGAGAGCACCGCAAAAGGCAAAGCACAGTCAGGAGGCTGCTCTCTGGGGGTGGTCCTGAGGGTCACAGGAGCTGGTGGATGTTACAGAGTCCTTTGTCAGATGCCAAGTGTACCTGAATGTTAATTATTTCCAAGGTCACTGTCATCACCATCGTAGCAAAGTTTATGCCCCTGGTGGTAGAAACCAGGCTTTCTTCCCCGTAATTTGCTTTTGAATTCTTCTAGGATAGGGACCCGTCTTCCTGATCTGTGTGTTGCCACAGGGCTCAGGAAGCACTTCTTGGGCCAGTTCAAATCCTCCCTCTATGGCTTTCCACCGGCTCACCTGCCACACACACACAGCACACACATACTATACCACTCACACCACACACACACCACACACGCCATTCACCACACATACATACCCCACACACCACACACATGCTATACTATATGCACCATTCACCACACACATACACCATGCATATTAACCACACAAGCCACACACACACCACACATATACTGTACCACACACACACCACACCCTCCCACATACCACACAACACACACACACACACACACACACACACACAACACACATACTATACCATATACCACACATATACACACTATATTCCCCCCGCCCCCACATACCTATGGGAGCTGAAGGGGTGTGGTGGCTGGAAGACTCCAGGAATGAGGGTACTGAGGGGGAGTGGGCTGGGAGGAATGGTGGCAGCAGACAGGCAGCACAGACTGCTTGGCCCTCAGGTGGGCATCTCCTGCCAAGGGGCCCATCCCCAGGCCATGCAGCTGCTGTAATGTGAAGCCTTTACTGGCCTGAGTGTCTAGGTCCAGAGACCGTGGACCAATTTTCATAAAAATATAGCAGATTTGGCATTGATACTGGGGCTAGCGTGGGTGGGGATTAACTATCATGGCTGGCAGTGCCTGTCATCGGAGTGGCCTGTGGACTTGGGGGGCAGCATGGATGAACATACAGCTCCAGGACAGGAAGCCATTTGTTCTTGACTGTGTCTGTGGGGACGTCACAGGAAAGAGGAAGCCTCTTCAAGTTTGCAGGCAGAAATAAAGGGAGACAGAAAATTCAGTAGTTCTGCACCTTTCAGGTTTAGAAGCACCAACTGCTCTGGTTCCCTAATGGTAAGGATCAGGGGAGGAAGAGACACCCCAGGAGAATCTTTCAACTGATTAAACTTTGTCTCAGGACAAAGATGAGACTAAGGATGCAGTACCTAGTAGGTCCTATGAATTAATGATGTGACTCAGGGCAAAAGTCCAGATTAAGGCTTCCCGCAGAAGCCAGACAGCTTCAACCTGTCTCCTTCTGTAACCACTGTCCAAGCTTATATTGCAGGCCCTGTGACAGGCCAAGAAGTCGAGACACAAGGTATTGGGAAAGAATAGTGACTTTGGTGGGGAAGCCAAAACTTGAGAAGGTGCTGGACTAGTGTCCAAAAGAACCCCCTTAACTCAGAGTAGAATTCACGCTTCTTTTATGCTAAGGAAAGCGCAAGGTTAAAGGGTAAAGGCCGATTGCAGACTTCGAGGAGGCTCCTGGCCTTCAAGGGAAGCAGAACATTTCTTTTTCTTCTGCTTGGTCATGTGGGAAGGATTACAAGCCTCCTGCAAACTTCAAGTTGTTAGCCTTTACTTTTGTTTCACCATTCTAATCTCTGCAAGTTTTCTAGGCTGAAATCAAAATTATCTGCAAGTAATAGCCACAACTAACTGGGGACTGTGGGATGGAACTTTCTTCAGGAAACTTACTAAGCTATTGGGCATAAGCAACGTTTCTCTATTATTTAACCCCCCCCTTTTCTTTTTGTCTTTTTGCCTTTTCTAGGCCACTTCCCATGGCATATGGAGGTTCCCAGTCTAGGGGTCTAAACGGAGCTGTAGCCACCGGCCTATGCCACAGCCACAGCAATGTAGGGTCTGAGCCGCTTCTGCAACCTACACCGCAGCTCACGGCAACGCCAGATTCTTAACCCACTGAGCAAGGCCAGGGATCGAACCCACAACCTCATGGTTCCTAGTCAGATTCCTTAACCACTGAGCCACGACAGGAACTCCTACTATTTAACCCTTGATGTGTGGGGCCAAATTGATAGAGCACAGGAGCTGGAAAATGAGGGAGGCATTTTCCACACGGTGTTAGTTCTGTCTTCCTCTGTTGCACTCCTGGTCCAAGAAGGCATGAATTTAAAAACGGATGGCAAGGAAGTGTCCAGCCACCCTGAGAACACTGGGTGTGGTCATTGCATGCAGAATTAACTTGTATAAAATGGGTAAGAAGGAGTTCCTGTCGTGGCGCAGTGGTTAACGAATCCGACTACGAACCATGAGGTTGCGGGTTCGGTCCCTGCCCTTGCTCAGTGGGTTAACGATCCAGCGTTGCCATGAGCTGTGGTGTATGTTGCAGATGCAGCTCGGATCCTGCGTTGCTGTGGCTCTGGCGTAGGCCAGTGGCTACAGCTCCGATTTGACCCCTAGCCTGGGAACCTCCATATGCCGTGGGAGTGGCCCAAAGAAATAGCAAAAAGACAAATAAATAAATAAATAAAGTTAAAAAAAAATAAATAAAAAAAAAAAATAAAATGGGTAAGAAGGCTTCAGAGGTTTTATGTGGCTGCACAGCCTAAAACAGCACAAGCCAGGACTGGAAAATGTGTGAGCATTCACACTGTAAAATGACATTGGGCCCATGGTTTTTTTTCAGGCAGGAAGTAGACTGAGAAAACTGCATTATCCTCAAGCAGGGACATGAACAAGAGCAAAGTGAGGCCTGGAGTGTGGAATCACTGCAGTGCTGGGCTGTTTGCTGCTGCGCCTGCAGGATGGAGTTGGGTTATTTGGGGAAGAAATGCCTTTTCTTTTTTGCCATTTCTTGGGATGCACCCGTGGCATATGGAGGGTCCCAGGCTAGGGGTCTAATCGGAGCTATAGCCGCCGGCCTACGTCTCAGCCACAGCAACGCAGGATTTGAGCCATGTCTTCTACCTACACCACAGCTCATTGCAATGGCAGGTCCTTAACCCACTGATCAAGGCCAGGGATCGAACCCACAACCTCATGGTTCCTAGTCGGATTCATTTCCACTGAGCCACGAGGGGAACTCCCAAGAAATGCTTTGTTGAGAAGAGGTTTTCACAAGACTGGAGAGGAGAAGAAATCATTCGGTTGCCCAGGTTTTGTGAGCAGGAAGGAAGATGCTTTTCTTCCTGAGGTTGGGGGAGAGGAAGGGCTGAGATGGACCTTGTGGAGGGGACAGACCATACGACATCCCAGGGTAGGGGGTGGGGGCAGGGGCAGGCAATTGTGACTTGGAGGTGTGGTGCATATCATGGGGATACTTCTAATGGTTTGGAGCACAGAAGTATTTTTCACCATGATGGCAAGAGTATTCACTAAAACTTCAAACATTGCAGTGCAGTCTGAGCAGCTAGAGTCCTTTGGAAGCTGGTAAAATGTGCATCAGGAATTCCTACCTTCTTTGCTCTCCAGTTGCCTTGTATGACTGTGACCCTGCTCATCTGTTCTACTAGTGCTGGATGTTTGGTAACATGGCTTTATGAGAACTCATAAGCTCTCTTGCTAGTTTCATTTTGATCTGCTAGGAAATCCATGAAAAGTTTAAGAGGACTGTTTTCACAATTCTAGTGTTCCCTAAGAAGGTCAGGAATGCATTGCCCTGTGTCTCATATTTATTTTTATGAGAAGTATTTCCAAGAAAGAAATTTACAATAGGCAGGAGAAAAAAATGTAAGCAAAGGATTCAAGATAGACATTTAATACAGATTTGTCTTTCTTGTGGTTCTCACTTTATACTCAGCTATGGGAATTTGAATTTGGGGGGATGGTTTTCATTGCTCTCAAAGGAAACAAATGATATTTCACAATAAGTTTTGAAACAGTTGGAATGTTAAAAGGACAATAGAATATTTTTCACATTCCTAGCATGATAAAGACACTTTAAAACCCTGTGAGTTTTCGTGCAGATCTTAACTAGAAGGCTCACATCCCTTCAAAAAAACAAAACAAAACTATGCCAAACGATGTATTTCTTTTTGCTCCAAGATAGAAAGTGCCTCCCTTTCTGTGACAGAGTGAGTGATTCCTGTGTTTCAGGCACTGGCTGTGATGCAGGAGCCAAAGGGAGGGACTGTGCTGGTGTTCCCAATTCTCTTTCTCTCCTGAATTCCTTCCTGCATTCCTGCAGGAGCACTTGATGTTACTTTTCATTACGCTGCCTTAAAAAACACTCCTTGAGTTTCACTGGGTAAAGACATACCTCAGAGCTGCTCCCCAAACTCCAATTATCATGAATCATCATTAAAATTATGACTTGAACCTTGAGAGATTAGAATGCAAATATGCCTTTTAAAAATGCTCTACAGGGAGGTTTATTCCTCCAGGTTCTTTATTAACTGTTCTCCACAGGGTAAGTCATTGTAATTATTGAGATTATATAATCTTTTAAAATATAGATTCCCTGTGCACATGAATTATGAGGAAAAAGTACACGTGAGACTTCAGGAGGACGAGGGACCAGGCACCATGTGAAGACACAGGGACAGACTTGTACAGTATAGATGTGTGCCTTAATTTTTTGGAGAAAAGTGGTGACATTTATATAAAGTGCTTCTTCTTTTCAACCATCCACTTAAGAATGATACCAAGGAAAATAAAGGGAAAACCTGTATTGGATTTCTTTCTCCTGTGTGTGTGTGTGTGTGTGTGTGTGTGTGTGTGTGGTGTGTGTCCACCATATGAGATGAGCAGTAAGGTGATTAAGACGTACCAATCCCCGGTTCCTGTCGTCATGGTGCCAGGCAATGCCCAGAGCTGAAGCCAGTTTGCTGTTAAGAAGAGGTGACCTAAAGGAGACCCAGAGCACATGCGGTCTCCTGGGATGGGCGTGCCAATGACAGGATGCTGTGTAGACAGAGTCCCTGGAGCATAGTTTCTGTGTCTCCACATTTGGTGGCCCTGGTGGCATTGAGGAGTGACCACAGCACAGCTCTGTGTCCACTCCCATGGCTCTTCATGTGGCATCACCGGGAGTAGCTGTGGGGCTTTGTGACCTGCCCTCTGCTTGTTCCCTCCCCGTGTGTAAAGCCAGATGGTCAAATTAGCCTCTTGTGAGGCTTGCACGACTTTTACGTGGTTCTTTCCACCCTGCCTGCACATAAAAGAAGTACAGCCAGGGACACCTGAGTCAAAGTTTTGATGCCTAAGTGGACACATTAGACAAGTTGGATAAAGGGGGCCTTTGGAACATAGGATTGTCGCCCCACAACTCCAAGGATGCAGGTAACCGATATTTAGTGGAGAACCACAGAAAGTTCTTAATGTTTTCTGTTCACTTCTCCTATCTTTGGTGTGATGCTTTGCTAGGCCTGTTCTCTCCCAAAACCTAGTCAAAATTCACCTGCGTTCTGCTCCATACTTTTATATGCCTACCCGATCGACACAATTTTAGCATGCTCAAATTCATTTTATTTAACAATGAGGTGAGGTAACATAACAATATTTTTAAAATTATGGTCCTAAATCATTTATTAAGCAATCTACTGCTAGTGCTATCCAATGAAACATTCACTTCTTAAAATTTCCTGTTTCTTTACAACTTAAGGTCCTCACTTAAAAAGAGATCCCTTTTTATCTTTTTTAAAAAATTGAAGTATAGTTGATGTATAACGTTTGTATTAGTTTCTGGTGTCAGAAAGTGAGTCAGATATACACAAAGGCAAAGAATATGAAAAAGAAATATATATATATATGTATATATATATATATATTCTTATCATTTGTTATTACAAGATATTGAGTAGAATTCCCTGGGCTCTACAGAAGGTTCTTGTTGGCTGTCTATTTCATATGCAGTGATGTATATCTGTTAATTTATCCCCTCTCATCAGCCTTCCTGTGGTTGAGAGGTTTTGTAGAAGGAATCCTTGAGAACAGAAAGAAATGAATAGGAACATGATGACAATCCCTTGAACTTTGACAATGTGCCCTAACTTGGACGTGCTTGGAACATTCTAGTCCATGCTGCACCTTTCAAGTGGTGAGTGTCTTTTTAGTTGTCATGCCCATCAGACACCTCTGGTGTAATTGTGACCTCAAGAAAATATCACAGCTGCAATTCTCTTCCTTTGCAACAAGAAAAATAGTCTTGGCGCAACTTCCAAGTCATTTCCTACAGAGTGTTTTCTAGCACTTTGTGTCTATGTATCTGTTGAATGATTTTGGACACTTACTGTGCCAGAGCAGTGATGGGCACAGGAGACAGAGGGTACATGAAACCCCAAGGTTTATGCCTTTGTGACAGAGACCAACCTGTGAACGAGCAGACACAGTGCCATCAGGAAACAGGTAATTGGCATTGCGGGGCCTGACAGGTGTATGACAGCGCCGCCATGGCCCCTGCACAGCCCTGAGAATCGACTGAAACTGGATCATTTACTTCTTGTCTGCTCTATTTTGGTTCTCAGGGGTGGGTTTTTTTAAATGAAATTTGAACTAAATTTTATTTTTTAATTTTTAATTTTTTTTTGTCTTTTTAGGGCCCCACCCACAGCATATGGAAGTTCCCAAGCTAGGGGTCTAATCAGAGCTGTAGCTGCCAGCCTACACCAGAGCCACAGCAACGTGGAATTCGAGCCACGTCTGCAACCTACACCACAGCTCATGGCAATGCTGGATCCTTAACCCACTGAGCAAGGCCAGTGATTGAACCCACCACTTCTAGTAGGATTTGTTTCCGTTGCACCACTACAGGAACTCCTGAACTAAATTTTATAATTCCAAGTGGAGTATCTGGAAGGATTTTTTTTTATTACTTTGACCATTTTTTACTATTTCTTATGTGTGATTTTCTCTCTCCCAGAGTTAACTGGAAAAAAGTTCTTGGATCTTTTCAATGCCATGTACAATAATTATATAATCCCACTACTTATGCAATGTGAAGAAGGCTGAGTATTAGTAATATTTCCAAAGACTAAGCAAAAATTGCTACCATGCCGCTATCAGATCTCCCAGGTGATGGATTGGTGATATGAACAGCCAAGGCACGAGTGCTCTAGGACCCTGAGCCTGAATCCTCAAGGGCCCCAACCTGAGGACTCATGGGGGAATGGCTATCACAGGAACCAATTTCCCTTGAAATTGCTCCAGTGGTATCCAAACAGCATTGATTTGATGAAGCTGAAAGCTGCCATCAAAACCTTTCAATCAAAAGCTGAGAAATAAGAATGTTTTTTAGAGCAGCTTTGAATGACTACAGAACAGAAGTGAGACTGTTCCTATTTTCACATCAGATAATGCTCATTAGAGGTATTTGATTCACTTGAAGAAACCAAATAATGAGAAAAATGTGGGGCAAAATCATGGAAGGTTAACCCATGCAGACTTCAGGGATCATCTGGTTAAAGGCTTTCATGTTTTAAGATGAAGGAAATAGGACTCAGGAGTTGAGAAAATTGTCTAGGTCCACATGGGCTTATAGCCATTCACAGAGTGAGAATTGCTCTATTTTGCTCTGTCTTTCCATAGAATTTTAGGTGAACGTCAGCTGACCACAGTCTACAAATGGAAGGAAAAAATCGCTCTCCTTACTAATACCGTATTTACCTCTGATTAATTGCTCATTGTTACGACATTGACTTTTCTCATGAATCTGAAGCCATTAATTAAACTCTTCTTCGACTGGGTATTCTTGGTTTTTAGATGAATTATTTAAATATTTTAAATTACCCATAGTGTAATAGATTGCACTAAATCAGGTAAATTGAACAGCTTAGAAAGTAGAATTGCTGGGTTGAGACTCACTCTGATAGCCATTCACGGCACGTAGCCAATCAACAGTGTTATACAGTTATCACCTATATTTAGTTCCAAGCTATTTCCATCTCTCGGAAAGGAAATCTTGTGTCCATTAACCCTTAAGTGGTCACTCCTATTTCTCCCCTGTCCCCCAAGACACACCATCTGCTTTCTGTCTCTGTGGATTTACCTTTTCTGGTTATAAATGGAATAATATGATGTGTGACTTTTGTGACTGGCTTATTTTTTAAAGGTTGATCCATGTTATAACACGTTTTAGCACTGCATCCCTTTTTCAGTGACTGAACAGTATTCCACTGTATGTCTGTCCATCAGGTGAAGGATGTTTGGGTTTTTTCCATCTGTTGGTTACTGTGAATAGATCTCCTTTGAACATTTGGTTAGCGTTGACCCACCAAACTGTTCTCCTTAGTGGCTGAACCATCTTACATTCTCCACATCCTTACTAATCCTTGGTATTTCCTACCTATTTCTTTCTGTCTCTGTCTCTCTTAGCCATCTTGATGGGTTGGAAGTGTATCTCATTGCGGTTTTGATTTGAATTTCTCTGATGACTAATGATGTTCGGCATCTTTCATGTGCTTACTCATCATTTCTTTGGAGGAAGATTATCTTCTTTAGAGGAAGGTCTGCTTAAGTCATTTGCCCATCTTTAAATTGTGCTGGAGTTCCTGTCATGGCTCAGTAGAAACAAATCCATTAGCATCCATGAGGACACAGGTTCAATCCCTGGCCTTGCTCAGTGGGCTAAGGATCTGGCATTGCTGTGAGCTGTGGTGTAGGTTGCAGACACACCTTAGACCTAGTGTTGCTGTGGTTGTGGTGTAGGCTGGCAGCTACAGCTCTGATTCAATCCCTAGCCTGGGAAACTTCATATGCCGAGGGTGTGGCCCTAAAAAGACAATAAATAAATAAATTGTGTTGTTCATCTTTAAATCTAAGACATATGATTAAAAAAAATTGCAAAAATCTATATAAAACTTGATTGTAAACAAACTCAGCACTCTGTAAAAATAACAGCTGATTAAGAAAATAATGAAATGCAAATGCTACAAAGCTGGTGATTTTGCTAAAAATTTAGTGTTAGATAAAGGAAAATTTCAGAGTGGTTAAAAAATGATTGTTTTCTTAGTCATTGTTATTGGTAAAAGCAGCCTAACACTTGAGCCACCAGGAGACATAATTCACATCATAAAATGAAATTAATTCTGGATGGATGAGGGATTTATTTATTTATTTATTTATTTTTGTTTTTTTGTCTTTTTGTTGTTGTTGTTGCTATCTCTTGGGCCGCTTCCGCGGCATATGGAGGTTCTCAGGCTAGGGGTTGAATCGGAGCTGTAGCCACCAGCCTATGCCAGAGCCACAGCAACGCGGGATCCGAGCCGCGTCTGCAACCTACACCACAGCTCACGGCAACGCCGGATCGTCAACCCACTGAGCAAGGGCAGGGACCGAACCCGCAACCTCATGGTTCCTAGTCGGATTCGTTAACCACTGCGCCACGACGGGAACTCCGGATGAGGGATTTAAATGAAGTGGAATATTGAACTAGAATATAGATACGTATTTGATTTTAAGATTAAGAAGCCTCTTTTCTTAAAAAAAAAGTATGGGAGTTCCCGTTGTGGCCCAGTGGTTAACGAATCCGACTAGGAACCATGAGGTTGCGGGTTCGGTCCCTGCCCTTGCTCAGTGGGTTAACGATCCGGCGTTGCCGTGAGCTGTGGTGTAGGTTGCAGACGCGGCTCGGATCCCGCGTTGCTGTGGCTCTGGCGTAGGCCGGTGGCTACAGCTCCGATTCAACCCCTAGCCTGGGAACCTCCATATGCCACAGGAGCGGCCCAAGAAATAGCAAAAAAAAAGACAAAAAAAAAAAAAAAAAAGTATGGACAGCAGAATACATAAGTAAAAAAGAATGATAGATTTGTTCGCATGAAAATTAAAGATATCTGGTACCACAAAAATGCAAATAAAAAGTCAGAGGCGACCTTGAAAAATCAAATGCAACACACCTCTTACGGTGTTTCCGCATCCTGCCATGTGCTGAGCTCATGTCCATCAGCCAAGGAATAGTGGCAGGTAGACTCCGGAGCAAAAAATAGAATTTTTTTTTATCATAAATACAAAAACATTTAATCTCACTTATAGTCTAAGGATTTTAGAATAAAATTAAAGTAAGATTGTCATCTATCAAATTAAAACTACTATAGATAATGATGCTTAATTTGCTCAGTGAAACGTGCATTGCTGCAAGGAGATCTGTGTTAACAGAAAGTCACCTTCTAGAAAACAATGTGATGCATCAGAGGCTCACTTTTTGACTCTTCCTTTACCCTAAGGATAGAGTCATGGGTACAGGCAAGCTTTCCTGCTCTTGTGTATCTATTTAGAGCAAAACTTGGAAACCATCTAAATGGTCAATCCGAGAGAACAAGAACACTAACTCTGATATAACTCTGAGATGATATACCTTTCAAAAATTCTGTTGCAAAAGAACCTTTAGTAACAGAAGGTTGCTGACACCAGCAGTGGTATTTATTTCCAGTTTTCCCGAGCTGGTGTGGACAGGCCCATGAAAAAGGCAGGCAGTACGGCACTCATGGACCTACCTTGAAGGGTTGCACAGAAAGTTTGTAAAAAATAGAAAGTTAAAAGTGCACACCTCTTTTGTGTGTGTGGATGTGAATATGCACTATAAAGACATATCATAAATTTAAAAATATACACTATAAAGACATATCATAAATTTAAAACACCAGTTGACAAGGAATTATGGATCATTTTCATGTTCCTCTCTGTGCTTTAATGCATTTTCCAAATCAAGTTAAGAAAACATAATTTTCTCATTAGAAAAGCATCTTATCTGTTGCTTTTTAAAAACGGAAAGCTAATTTGGGAGCTGAGTTTATGTTGCTGTATGGCATTAGTTTATATTTCCATTTGTGTATCTGCAAATACTTTGCTTCCATAGAAATTTTTAAAAATGGAAAAGGAGTACACATTGACATTTAACTTACCTTCCCCATGCTTCTTCCACATAAAGATAGCATATGTCCTTTTAAATAGTAATAATAATAGATATCTATTACATAATAGATAATAGATTGCAAATAATAATAGATTGAGCTCCTTCCTGCTGGACCATAGGATGCCTGGGTCAGCCTATTCTCTCTCCCTCCTCCCTCCTTTCTTCCTTCCCTCCCTCCTTTTCTGTTTTTTTAACTAGATTTTAACTAGATTTCCTTTGCCAGCAAGTTCCAGGAATTTCCCCCAGATAGTCTTAAATGCTCCAGAAGTCTGCTCATATTATATTGTATCACTTATGGCAGCTAATTGAATGAGATGTCTCGTGCCTTTGGCCGACCCCGTGCACCCAGACGGCCCCTCTGCCCTTGATCTCCACCCATGGTCTCACCCCAAGTATCACGCAGACACTTATAGGAATAAGAGCTACAAGACCCCAGAAGAACCTGGGCAGAGCAAGGGGACGATTGCAAACAGATGCAGACGTGGGGAGGGGGCTGAGAGGGAGAGGGGTGAGTATATCCTTCGTCCTTCTTGTCTGCCACACCCCAGCAGCAGCAGCAGCAAGACCCATTTTGAGCAATTTAAATCCTTTTCCTGTTCAAAAACCCATACTCTGCCAGAGAATGAACCCCAGTATTGTTTAGAAAATCTCAATGGGCTGACAGTTCTGTAAGGGCCGCCTGTGTTGAGGCATCAAGATGGGCAGCAGCTAAAGTGCCCTGTTGTTCCTGGGGGACCAGAGATGCTGCTCTGGTTGGGGAGGACCTGTACCCATCTCCCCTGTACCCTCGTGGGTCCTCCCTGGACATCTGGATGGAAGAAGAGCACTTCTGGGAGGCGGGAGGGCAGTGCAGTCCATCCCTCCTGCCACCAGCTCCCCAGTGACACAGTGACACAGGCCAGTTATGTGGTAACTATGGGCTTCTCTAAGATTCTCTCTAGTTTTAATGTTGGGGGGTTTTATGGTAATAGCAATATAATTCGCAGAATAGGGGTGCCCTGAATATAACTTTGTTGTGTTATTCAGTTGTGGACAAATGTACGTTAACATTTAATTTTGCCTTAATAACATGTCATCATTATTTGATGGTCTAAGACATAGCGAAAGAGCTGGTTTCTACCAAGACAATGAACTGTAACTGGCTTCTAAATTGCCTCCTGGTGGCATCCAGATTATTAGATTTTTTTTGTTAATTTGATAGCCCTGTTGAGTATCTGTATTTTTTTATCACGCCCTTGTTCATTAAAGAAATTACCCTGTGTATCCACAAGGCGCACACCCACCCAATTACTTTATGAATAAAAACTAAGTAAAAATGCAAAGAAACTGTGACCAAGCCCCTTTGGACATGTTAATTTGCATAATTGTGAAATTCTAATATATTTTAGTGATTCCGTCTTGCCTTTGGAGTTCTCACAATTGCTCCGGGTGAGTGTCACTTGCCTCTGTCCGATTCTCCTCAGGGTTTTATACATTGTCACATATCTGCTCTATTTGTGGATGGTAATACAATAACACAGGTGGAACTCAATCACAAAAGTATTTATGAGCAAAAGTCTCCAATTGTCCCTGGCAAAATTTTAGAGTATTTTAATTTTCTGTTCTTTTTTTTCCATCTGTGTCCTTACTGAACCTCTTCTTAGCAGTAGATGCAGGAGCACGTTTTCTTCTCATGCATATTTGTGGACCTCTAGAATCCACTTTTTAAAAATATGTGGCAATTTATAAGAAACACCCTTTCTAACTATCTGAAAGTACTGCTAATGCTTTTTCATTTTAAATTCAACTTCAGGGAATAAGCTCAAGGAAAAATACCTTCTGAAGGTAAACAAATTTTTTTTTTTCTTTTGTCCTTTTTAGGGCCACATCCAGGGCATATAGAGGTTCCCAGGCTAGGGGTCTAACCAGAGCTGTAGCTGCCGGCCTACACCAGAGCCACAGCAACGTGGGATCCAAGCCGCATCTGTGACCTACACCACATCTCATGGCAATGCCAGATCCTCAACCCACTGAGCAAGGCCAGCAATCGAACCTGCAACCTCATGGTTCCTAGTTGGATTTGTTTCTGCTGTGCCATGATGGGAAATCTCTGAAAGTGAACAAATATATTTGTGGTAACATAGTTAAGACCAAAGTCTTGGAACCCACACCAGAAGGCTTCTTTCTTTCTTTTTTTTTTTAAATGTTTTATTATAGTTGATTTACAATGTTCTCTCAACTTCTGCTGTACAGTTAAGTGACCCAGTCATATATGTATATCATCATGTTCTAGCATGAGTGCTTGGGTATAGTTCCCTGTGCTATAGAGCAGGACCTCATTGCTTATCCATTCTAAATGTAATAGTTTGCATCTACTAACCCCAAACTCCCTGTCCATCCCACTCCCTCCCCCTCCCCCTTGGCCACCATAAGTCTGTTCTCTATGTCCATGAGTTTGTTTCTGTTCTGTAGATAGGTTCATCTGTGCCATATTTTAGATTCCAGATATAAGTGATATCATATGGTATTTGTTTTTCTTTTTCTGACTTACTTCACTTGGTATGAGAATCTCTATTCGCATCCATGTTGCTGCAAATGGCATTATTTTTTTCCTTTTTATGGCTGAGTAGTATTCCATTATATATGCACACTCCATCTTCTTAAACCATTCATCTGTTGATGGACATTTAGGTGGTTTCTGTGTCTTGACTATTGTGAATAGTGCTGCAGTGAACACGGGGGTGCATGCACCTTTTTGAATGAGAGTTTTGCCAGATGGCATATATTTCATTGAGACATGTCCTGACAGTGGGGGTGGCCATAGCACACACAGGTGAACACATGGGCTGGGCCTATTGCTGAACAGGTGTTTGTGAAGTAAGGAGAAACACAAAACAGAGCCTAGAGGAGGTGTGTCTGCTTGGATGCATCTTGAAATGTCTCAGGTACGCAGACACAGGAGAGGTTTATTAGGCAAGAGTGCCCATCCTCACTAGCAAAGATGACTTACAAAAGGCTGAGGTAGTCAGAAAAATGACTCTGTCTTTGGCATCCCCTTCATTACATAACGAAGGCCCTGGTCTCCTATCCCACTCAGAGTTAAGGCCAACGGATGGGCCACTGCTATGACCTTGGAAAGAATTTTGCTGTATCCACAGCCCTTAGGAGAACAGTCTTTTTTTTTTTTTTTTTTTCCTCATCTCTTGCCCCAAACACTCAGCCAAAATAAGACTATTTTGTGGCACAGGAAAATGTTATGAAATTCAAAACTCTGTGTCCTTTCCAAAGTGGATGTTACTGGAAACCAGCCACGAGCTCTTTGCTGGTGCTTTGGGCCATAAGGTGGAGTTGAGTAAATGTGATCCAGAGTGCAGGGCCTGCCAAGCCTGAAATATTTACTCTTCGGCTCTTTGCAGGAAACATTTGATGCCTCTGGTGCACGTGGTTCTCCACACAGAGCTTGGGTGCTGGGTCCGCACTGAGGAAGGGTCTCGGGGCAGACGTGAGTGAGTGGGGATGTCCCCCATTGCCCACCAACAGTGCATTGACTCTGCAAGGACAGGGTTTCTGCACAAAGGTCGCAGGCTCTGGTCCTGCGAGGGAGCTTGTCACAGTGGTGACTTGTCTTGGGTGCATTTACATTCTCTCATCAGGCCCATGCATGTGATGACTGGAGGCTGGCGACATGGGGCTTATAAAACCCAGAAAGCCATTTATTACTGTTAACTTGCCAGAAACCCTCTTGCATTTTTAGATGCCTTAATTATCTGTTTAGGGCTGGGTTTGCCAAGGCATGTTTGCCAGGAGACTAACTGTGAGAGTTACTTCCTAAAATTTGGGCCCAGAACTAAACAAAAAAGCCAAAACAAAAAATCAAGGAAAACCTAAAAGCTTTGTATGCACCTGAAATCAGTGGCCCCTCCTGGAAACAGAGGCTCTGTTATTTATTTTTATTTTTTTATCTTTTTTTTTTTCTCCTTTTCTAAGGCTGAACTCGCGCGGCATATGGAGGTTCCCAGGCTAAGGGTCTAATTGGAGCTGTAGCTGCCAAGCCTATGCCAGAACCCCAGCAACGTGGGATCCGAGCCACGTCTGCAACCTATACCACAGCTCACGGCAATGCCGGATCCTTATCCCACTGAGCTAGCCCAGGGATCAAACCTGCAACCTCATCGTTCTTAGTTGGATTCGTTAACCACTGAGCCACGACGGGAACTCCATAGGCTCTGTTATTAGTCTGTTAAGCTTCTCAGACATTGTAGTAAAGAAAGTGAGCTGGAATCAGTGTCCTCCAGCAATTTGACCACAGAACTCCCCTCTCCCCACCCCAGCACAGACAGGTCTTATCATTTTGGGGAAGTAGCCATTAGCAAGGTCATTGGTAAAGGGTGCTTTGGACTGACCTCAGCTTATTCCTGAGAATAAATGCTTCTTCCATGTCTAGAAACATCACATTCATATTAGATGCCATATTGCTTTATTGCTAGGAGTATTTTTAGCATTGAGACTGGATTTGGAAATGTAAATCACATCACATCAAAACAGCATTCAATGTAAATAACTTTCACTTTCAAAGACTTTAATAGTTGGATTAAGAAGAAAACATGCCATTCAAATAGAGTTCATTCTATTCTATGTGCTGAGAATTTTATATTATTTTCTCCTATCATTATTTCTGGTGACTTGACAAAATTACTGATGGCTTTCATGTAATTATAGAAGTAAGACAATTATAGGCAGGAATGATTAAACCAGAAAACTAAAAACTACCCATAATTACATTATCAGTGTTTTATAGTCTGCTTTTCTAGTTAATAGAAATTTTTGATTATTTTTGTGTGTCATTAATGGATACATCCTACATTTTTCCTCTGTATGGTTTTGCCATAATTAATGCAATCAGTTATTTTATAACTAGATTTCTTTTGTGAATAAAATTAATGAAGTGCACTAAAACGAAATCTTTGATCTTTTTTTTTTCACTTTAGGATAAATATGGAAATAATGGCCACTGTATTTATGCATATTAAAAATTTAACGATCATTTTTCTTGTTCTCTTTATTCTAACATTTACATCTTTATCAGTTGATATTAACGATGGTCATGTCAGAACAACAGTCTAACTATGTTTTGGACTGATGTTTTTAGAACTTCCAATTATAGAGACATTTTTTTTCCCCTTGGTGTTTTGTTAAATTTTTTTTTTTTTTTTTGTCTTTTTGCTATTTCTTTGGGCCACTCCCACGGCATGTGGAGGTTCCCAGGCTAGGGGTCGAATCGGAGCTGTAACCACTGGCCTACGCCAGAGCCACAGCAACGTGAGATCCGAGCCGCGTCTGCAACCTACACCACAGCTCACGGCAACGCCAGATCATTAACCCACTGAGCAAGGGCAGGGACCGAACCCGCAACCTCATGGTTCCTAGTCGGATTCGTTAACCACTGCGCCACGACGGGAACTCCGTGTTAAAAATTTTTATTCTTGTTGCACATGGCTAGAAATTCACAGCCTATGTCATTTCTCTTTTTTGGAGTTTGTTGAGATTTCCTGTGTGGCCTGAGAGATGGTTTCTAGGAAGGCAGGTCCAATGCTCTCTGTACATCTATTAAATCAGACTGAAATGTAGATGAGGGCTTGGTGGACGATTTATGCACAAGGCCGTTCGTGAATGATCAGATTCCACCACTCGGCTCTGCAGTGGCAGAGTGACCCAGCTCTGACCACACGAGTGACACCTGCCAGGGCAGGAAGGTGGGATTCGGCAGGGTGCTGATCCTACCCTGGGAACAAACGATGATTTGGCACCAATAACCAAATTAAATTGCCTTTAGCAAACATGTCTGGTGTGTCACTGTTGTGAAGACCTCTGACCAATTTGACTTTCAAGCACTGCTTTGACAAAAAGCTACATTTGACATAATGAATGAACAAAACATGCCTCATAAAAGACTCTAATGTCCAGTCTTAATTTTGGATTCAGTCTTGAAAAGTTTAAAAGATACTGTGTTTACGATTGTGAAAGAGAGTTACATGATGCAGTGAGTTGACCACTGTGGTCCTTCCTTGATCCCCAATTAAAGGATAAATTCTTTCAACTCTATCATGTATTTAATGTCCCATAGGAGGGAACAAAATTCCATTATTTTCTTGAGATTTCTGATAGTGAATCTGAATGTGAGTGACTGAAATATTGACTTCCTGCTGTCAGCTCTTATTAAAAATGTTATGTCACCGTATTTGTTTTAACAGATTAATCTGACAGATAGAATGCCAAAGCTGATTTCTTTTGTAGATGCGAAATTTTTCATCTCATCATGTAAAGCTCTTCACATCATCATAATTTACTTTCTTGAGGCCCAGTGGCTGCAAAGGTGTGCAGGTGTTCGCCCCACCACTGTAGGCGTGATGTGGACAGACTGGGGTCGGGATGTGGGCGATGCTGCCTGAGGCCCCAGATGTCCTTCGAGGTGTCAGGAAGCCTGGTGTCTGCTGCTCCCAGACTGTTTGGATTCACTTAATGTTCCTCTGTTTTTCCCATCACTCGGAGCTGACCCAAGAGAGCTTCATCCTAAGACCCTGGTGTGATCCAAATGTCCCAATATTTGGTACAAGTATATAAAATATAATTTAATTTTTTTTATGGCTGCACTTGTGGCACATTGAAGTTCCTGGGCTAGGGGTCGAATGAGAGCTATAGCTGCAAGCCTACACCACAGCCACAGCAACCTTGGATCCAAGCTGCATCTGGGACCTGTACTGCAGCTTACAGCAACACCGGATCCTTAATCCACTGAGCGAGGCCAGGGATCCAATCCACATCCCCAAAGACACTGTGTTGGGTTCTTAACCTACTGAGGCACAACAAGAACTCCAGTATTCATATTTTTGTTGTGTCTCTTCAAAGCACTCAGTCCATTGTTCATTCTACAGTAAAATCTCAGGACATATTGGCTACTGCTTGGTAAAATAATGAAAAAGTCCCAATTTTATAAATTACACAATTTTGGGAAAAGACTGCCCCCTTCAAAAACTTTTAGGTCATCATGTTTTATAATCTCAATAAAGGAGTTTTATTATTAAGTCTTTAAGGATTGTAATGAGAAACTGAAAACCATTCATATGATTTTGAAAGTAGGAATGGATTTTTCAAGAACTATCAAATAGCATTTCTAATCACGTTTTATATGACCATGTGGTGAATTCAGACAGAAAGACAGAAGACGCACATATACAGCAGGGAGGCAGAACTCTGTTATCAAACCCTCTGTTTCTTTAGCGGGGTAAAGAAGGAAAAACACCATAGATGTGAAGTGTATCTATGACTAAACTGGAAAACTGAGAAGCAAATGTGGCCTCTCCCCGAAGGATCTAGAAAGGCCTAGAAAGTTCTTTAACCTCCTTTCAGGGCTGACTCGATGTTGCATTTCTCCCATAATTTATACACAAATAGAAAGGACTTTTCTTCCTGGTTCTTGAGTACTTGTGGTGTGTGCAAAATAGCTCCAGTAAAGGTGATAAATAAGCCTTTTTTCCTTTTACACCCATAGGCTTCCTTCTCGCCCTCCAGATGCATTTTCTTGTGGATGTAGGTACTTATTGGATTTTATGGTCAAAAAGGAACCAGTTCTTATAAAGAAAAAATGCATGCTGGATGTGGGAATTATTTTGAGCTTTCCATCTGTTTTATTTTATTTTATTTTTATTACTCAATGAATTTATTACATTTATGGTTGTACAACAATCACCACAACCCAATTTTATAGCATTTCCATCCCAAACCCCCAGCACTTCCCCCACCCCTCAACATGTCTCCTTTGGAAACCATAAGTTTTTCAAAGTCTGTGAGTCAATATCTCTTCTGTAAAGAAGTTCATTGTGTCCTTTTTTCAGATTCCACATGTCAGTGGAAGCATTTGATGTTGGTATCTCATTGTAGGGCTGACTTCACCTAGCATGATAATTTCTAGGTCCATCTATGTTGCTGCCAATGCTGCTATTTCGTTCCTTTTAATGGCTGAGTAATATTCCTTTGTGTATATGTACCACATCTTGTTGATCCACTCCTCTGTCGATGGACATTTAGGTTGTTTCCATGTCTTGGCTATTGCAAATAGTGTTGCAATGAACATTGGAGTACATATGTCTTTTTGAGTCATGGTTTTCTCTGGATAGATGCCCAGGGGAGGGATTGCTGCATCAAATGGTAGTTCTATTTTGAGTTTTCTGAGGAATCTCCATACTGCTTTCCACAGTGGTTACACCAATTTACAATCCCACCAACAGTGTACTAGGGTTCCTTTTCTCCACACCCTCTCCAGCACTTACTGTTTGTAGGCTTTTTGATGATGGCCATTCTGGCTGGTATAAGGTGGTACCTCATCGTGGTTTTGATTTGCATTTCTCTACTAACGAGTGATGTTGAACATCTTTTCATGTGTTTTTTGGCCATCCATATGTCTTCTTTGTAGAATTGTCTGTTTAGATCTTCTGCTCATTTTTTGTTGGGGTTGTTTGTTTTTTTTTTGGTATGGAGCTGCAGAAGGTGTTTATAAATTTTGGAGATTAATCCCTTGTCAACTGATTCATTTGCAAAGATTTTCTCCCATTCTGTGGGTTGTCTTTTCATTTTGATAGGGTTTCCTTTCCTGTGCAGAAACTTTTAAGTTTAATTAAGTCCCATTTGCTTATTTTTGTTTTTATTGTCATTACTCTAAGAGGTGGATCTGAGAAGATGTTGCTGTTGTTTATGTTGGAGGGTGTAGATCAGTGGCTCTCAACAGATGGCACCAGAAATAGCAAAGGCGGCCTCCTTGGGGCTTTGCCAGAGCACTCCCCACCTCCCGGCTGTCTCCTGGGCCAGCATCTCTGGGTGGATGGGGGCGCCCAGTGGCCTGTGCTGGAACCTGCCCTCCAGGTGATGCTGATGCAGCTCAAACTGAGAGCTGGTATCTTAAAGAACGAATTCGGCACCGGCCGCCTGTATGGAAAGCAGGTGTCACGGGGCCCGGCCTCCAGCACTTACTGCCTTGTGTTCTCCAGCCTTCCCTTGCTTCCTTCTCTCTTGGACCAAATGAAATCTGGACATTAGACTTATGAAAGGTTGTGCCACCTCTCCAGTAATTAGTTTTTGTTTTTTTGTTTTTTTTTTTTCCTTTTTAGGGCCACACCAACAGCTTATGGAAGTTCCCAGGCTAGGAGTCTAATCGGAGCTGTAGCCACTGGCCTACGCCACAGCCACAGCATCACAGGATCTGAGCTGCTTCTGCAACCCACGCCACAGCTCACAGCAATGCCAGATCCTTAATCCACTGAGCGAGGCCAGGCATGGAATCTGAAACCTCATGGTTCCTAGTCGGATTCACTTCCACTGTGCCATGACGGGAACTCCACTCAGTGTATTTTAAAAGCAGTGGGATACCATTTTTCTTCCATCAGATTGGGAAGCAGATGTGAAAACACACACGTGCAGACTGATGGCGGAAGATGAATTTAAGTCTGTTGACCTGGCACCTCTCCATCCTGTGACCCATCGACTGTGCTTTTAGGAAGCTTTCCTGCAGAAGTGGCCACAGCGCAGAGAGGGGATCACACTGACCTTTACTGAAACCTCATGACAGCAAAGCCCTGGAAAGAGCTTGAACATCAAAATTTCTGGATAAAAATTTACACACATATGAACAAAATGGCATATTTGAAAATGCATAATGGAAACACATTCGAGTTGGAAATACATACAGAAGGTAAATTAGTTCCAGGGTAGAGTCACCGACATGAAAAGAAGGTAAATGGAGATTTCGACTATTACTCTAAAATTTCTGTACTTTTTTAAAACCATAAGACTATATAAATTCTGTGAGCAAAAAAGTCACAACTAAAAATAAAAATGAGGAAATCTTTAGAGGTCACATTTTAATCAGGACATTCTGACAATGGCTCTTAATTAGAAAAAGTGTGTGCAGACCCCATGACGGCTGTGGGTGGAAGATGCAAGTTGTTCTGAACAGAGGAAAAGGCACAGCAGAGCTGGAGGGGGAGGGATCCACATGGAGCCGAGGGCTCTGAGCCCAGCAGACATCACGTAGGGGCCACCACCGGCAGAACACAACCCTAACACTGAGTCCCCACACTGGCTTCAGCTCCACTTGACACCCCTGCAGCCAGTGTTGCTCTAGAGGAAACAGCTGGGTCAAAGCTGTATAACATAAACACCCTCAATCGCTTCGTACTTTAGTCAGGGAGACGCACATGTAAACACAAGGCTAAATGAGAATAAATGAAGCAGCCAGCACCGTGGGAGTCCAGAGGAGGGACCTGCCTCCTGGTGATTGACCCTCCACACGGATTACCTGTCAGGTTTGTCACATGGAAGAAGACTTGGAGGAGGAGGATAGAATTGGCGAAATTCGATGGCAGATCCTGCGATAGTCCAATGAGATGGGATGGTTTGGGGGATGTTTGGAGGCAGAGTGAACAGGAACACTGGCAGCACAGGATGTGGTGATGCTTCCCTAGAAAAAGGTACTGTGTGTGTTTGTGTGTGTGTGTGTGTGTGTGTGTGTGTGTGTGTGTGATGAAATTAAAGATCTTAAAATGGGAAGGTTATCCTGGATTATCTTGGGCACCCAGTTTAACCCCGAGGGCCCTTGTGAAATGAAGCAGGACAGGTGGAATCAGAGCAGGAGACATGATGGGAGTGGATGGGGAGAGCCTGCAGGATGCTGCAATGCCAGCTTCGGAGATGGAGGAAGTGGCTGTGAAACAAAGAGGCAGGCAGCCTCTGGGCTCTGGAAAGGGCAAGGGGACAGTCTGCTCTGGAGCATCCAGTACGAACTGGCCAGCCAACCCCTTCACTTCAACTCCGTGATAGTGATTCAGGACTCTCAGCTTCACAGATGTAAGAGGATAAGAGACTGCTGTTTGAGTTGTCGTGTTTGGGGTAACTCATTACACAGCCACAGATGACGCATGTGTGGTCCTTGGGGCCACCAGAATCCTATAAGCTCAGATATATTCTGTCCTCAGCTCCAAGCCACTGACATCTTTACTGGAGCAGTTCTATAAAAAGTCCTGTAGAAAAGCCTTTCTTCCTGAGTGTATACAGAGGGAGGGGTGTCATAGTCACTAATAAAGGCATTTATATTGCCTGTGTCATCGTTACCACTCCCGAGTGCCTTTGTGTGTGTGCTGATCTGAGGCAGCTTTCTCCCGAAGGTGTTCTGGAGGCTGGGGACGTGACATCTGGGGAGGCACGTTTGACCCACCTCCTATCCCTGTCACAACAGTCCTGTACTGTGAAACATGGCCACAGGGTCAGGAAGGAGACTGGCACACTCTCTGTAGAAGAAACTGGGACACATCAACAGGCATAGGACATGTCTCACTTGGAGCTGACCCAAGAGCTTCATTCTAAGACCCTGGTGTGTCCAAGGACGTGGCCACTTTGCAGCAGGGCTGCCAGGGCAGCAGAACTGGACCCCGTGTCCCACTTCCCAGTTCTGATCAATAGCATGGAGGGAAGAGCCTGGATTTCCATCCTGGGCTCTGACCTGGGCCAATTCCTTTCTCTTTTTTTCCCCTTATTGGTTAGGAGGTGATTGTTCATCAGGGAACAAAGTGACTTCGTTGGTGACAGTTGTCATGGACAGACTAAACGTTCGACTCAACAGAAAATTTGGCCCTGACTTACGCTATAATAGCTGAATATTGCCCGCCTTTGTGTTTCCAGAAGGGAGAATGCAGCACATCCAACCCTTGTGATGGGCACAGATAAAACCTCTGAAGGAGATGCCACGCCCTCACTCACTGTGTTCCCTGGCAGGTGAGTGGGGCTGCTCAGCACTTACTCAGCTTAAAAAGTCCTGAATTTTCTCCAGCTTGAGCTTATCGACCAGCACATATTTCATATTTATTAAATTGCTCTGCCCAGCACAGTGCCTGCTGCCATCTTCAGTCCACATTCTAACGAGGAAGCAGACAGAAATTTCAGTGCCTTTAAACATCTGTTTACTAAAAGCTGGCCCTCCGGGTCCTTACCCTGGTGACACCCCTACCACTTTCTTAGGGGGAAAGTCTGAGTGCTTGACAAGACATGATTAGAATGATTTTACCTGCTTGGTGGGTATATCCATTCTTTGCTGACAAATGTGATTAAATACCTTTGGGAGTAAACAGAGGTAGTCACCTGCAAACTGGAGTGGTGTCCAACACACACCAAAAATCGCTGGTGAAAAACCATGGCATGGTATTTTCATCAAAGAGGCAGAGGAAAAACAAGAGGAAATGTCAGGCAACAGTCTGTGGAAAGTGTGCACAATGCTCAGAGAAATGAAAACGGGATTGTGTTTACTTTCTAAATAATGCCAAGTCTATGATGGGATGTCACTGTAAAAACATGATTTTGCATTTTGTTTCCATTCTTGAAGATGAAATGTTGGTGTTCTGCTTAGATATAAGCAGTGCACTTGGTGAAAGAATGAGGTACTTTAGCTGTTCAGACAAAGGACTGGCTGGCCCAGGGGACTGGGGATGCACATGCAGGGGGAAGGTGCAGGCTGGTGGGTTTCCAGGGCAGGTGTGAAGCTAGAGGGGCAGTGGGCTCCTAACCCAGCAAGGAGCATTGCCAGCTCCAGGCCCAGGGTCAGTGCTGCTTCCGTAGGACAAAGGATAGACCCTGGGGCCAGTGTGACCATCTAGTTACCGTGTCTACCTAGGAAACAGGTGCACTGGGTGGAACGCCCCTGAGAAGCTCCCTTGGAGCCCGGAGGTCTCTGGATCCCACAAGCTTCCTAGGAAAATGCCAATGGTGCTGGGATCTCAGCCTCCACTACCCTGTGGGGGGTACACTGCAAGGGGTTTTGCTGTGGAAAGTCTGATGACACCTTGGATGTTCAGATTGCCAGCTAACTTGGCCGCAATGGTGAGGATAACAATTTAAATCATTTGTGGCCTCTCAGACATTTAATTTTAGTGGAACAGAATTAATTGAATTTTAGAGGTGGAAAGGATTTAAATAGACACCAATTCCCAAAGCTGAGTCTTGAAGGTCTGGAGAGCAGGCCCTGGTGACTGGGTCTGGCAGAGGCAGTGGCTGGGAGCCGGGTGGCTCCCCTGGGTGGGTGGGCAGAGTGCCATGACCCCCGGGATGCCTCCCCTGAACCCAATAGGACTTCCTAAGTCCTGAGGTCCCCTCTGCATCATCTATTTTGATGGAATTTTGGTTTCTCAATATACTGTGGGGATAGAAAGAGGATGTTGTATTTGTCTTTTAGATCAGGAGCTGAGATTCAGAGAAATTAAATGACTCAACCATGAAAACAAAACAAAGCAAAAGGAAAAAAAAAATCTCTAAAACCACATCTAACGCTTGGCTGAGATGCACCTTCCCCTGTAAAATGGTATAAGACTTGTCCTTAACCATCAGCCCTTAGTTCTGGCCTCCCCTGGAAGCCCTGGGCCAGTGGTTGTATCTTGGGCTCAATGCATTTGGGGGCACTTAGAAAGGGGAGTGTTTGGAGCAGGTGCAAAATCAGAGGATCAGCAGGCCAGGCCTCACAGGGCCTTTGCTTCTCCACAGGGCTCTGGGCCCAGCAGGGCTCTGCGTGTGTCCCATTGGGGGATTTCCACAGGTTTCCTGCCACTCCCCACATTTGCAGGGCATCTGGCTAAGGACCCTGTCTCTTTGGTCCTATAGCTCTTAGGTCAGGTGGGGTCCTTGTTGGGGACAGTCCCTGCCGGGGTGGGGTGGACTGTCACCACCTGGACTCCCAGCCTGTGGGGCCAAGTCCAAAACAGACATGGTCTTAGGGGAAAATTACTATACAACCCTGGCCTCATTTACAGCAGTTCTTTGAGGCATGTGTTTTGATCCTCTTTATGCAATCATTTGCCCCAAATCTCCTAGCTGGTAAATTACAGAGCTGAGATTTAAATACAGGTATAGTCCCCGAGCCTAGGCAGTTCTAACTCTGCCTCTCTGGGGACAAACAGCCAGGAGAAAAGTTTTCTTGCTCTCCAATGATTTTACAGTAAAATAAGATCAGGAAAAATTCATTAAAAATTGTAAATATGTGTTGGTTTGGGAGACCATGTCATGAAACACACATAGGGAAGGGATTGCATTTTGGTGAAATGTAAGTTGGAAGATCAAAGTTTAACAAACACACAGTTTTTTAGGGGCAACACTTTAATTATGGCAGAAGTGTTAGTGGAACTAAAGGTTATTGGAGTATGGTAAGAAGAAAAAAGAGCCAACTAATTCTGAGAGACTTTTTTCTTATTGAACACTTATGAGTTGCTGGGCCCTCAGGTACAGCAAAATAATGAAAATCAAAGTGTCTACAATGGATTCTTTCTTAGATGTAGTCTTCACCCCAAGCAGGATGTGCCTGGGAATAAAGAGTGCAGGAAGGGTCTCAAGGTGAAAAATACATCAGCAGCGCCCACAGGTTTTATATATTGTGTCAGTGGGGAAGGAAAGCGGGTTGATTAAGGTTCTATATGGGGGGAGGTGTTGGACATTCCTCGATTATTCACAGCAATGTTTCCTTCATCTAGAAAAAGTCTGATGTTGACTTCACAGTAGTTCATGATCAAGGCAGTGGAATCAAAGCGTCCACTTGAAAATCACACTGAAGCAAATGCAGGGCACGTGCTCCAGGTCCATGCGGTGGGCGGTGGGCTGGGGGGCTGCTTCAGGGACACGAGAGAATTGAACAGTTCTGTAAAGATCCCCATAAAACTGTTTCAGGAAAAACAATTCTCACAACATTTTCTTTAATAGGGTATTTTTTTCAATACTTAAATTCCGATATTATATTTAAAAGTGCAGAGGAATGTAGTGTGTGGGCGCTCATGAGACCAAGGTTTTTAGGAGCCACTATCGTTTTGGCTCTTTGGCAGAGCTGAGGTGGGTCTGAGGGTGTGCATCCGTCATGAGCTCCCAGCGATGCGCCTCTGTGGATGCAGGGACCTGGGGAACAGGTAGTTCTTGGCTAAGAGTTGAGGTCACACCTGCAGAGATTGGGCCTCTGTGAGGCAAGCTCCTCAGGTCCCCCTGCCCAGAGATTCTCAGGTGAGGTCCCCCAACCCATGAAGATCAGCCTTTCCAGGGATCCATTAGAACTGCAGATTCTTGGGCCCCACCCCAGACCTGTGGAATCAGAAACTGGGGCTTCATGATCTGTGTTTTAACAAGTGGTCCGGGTGATTTGGTAAAGTTTGAGAAGTTCTGTAGACAGCAGACAGGGCCCACTCACAGTGGACACATGCTTTCAGGCATTGTGACTATTCCTTAGGCCCCCAGACATTCTGGAAGATGGCCCCAGCAGCACTCAGGCACGGCCTACACGTGGTGGTCCAGGAGCAGGGCCTCCAGTTGGCCACAAGCTCTGGCTCCTTTTGGAGCACACGCCCTGTCCCGTGGAAGCAGTGCCCTGAGCTCTTTAACATTACTCACTTACTCCATTTTTCTACTTCTGTGCACACGCTTTACTTTCTTTTTTCTTTTTTTAAAATTTTTATTATCTTCATGTAGAAGGATCTTGTGGACATCACAAACACTACTTTTATTTTTATTTTTGTCTTTTGTCCTTTTCGGACCACACCCACAGCATATGGAGGTTCCCAGGCTAGGGGTCTAATTGGAGCTATAGCTGCTGGCCTATGCCACAGCCACAGCAATGCCAGATCCAAGCCACGTCTAAAACCGACACCACAGCTCACGGCAACACCGGATCCTTAACCCACTGAGCGAGGCTGGGGATCGAACCCCCAACCTCATGGTTCCTAGTCAGATTCATTTTCACTGCGCCATGATGGAAACTCCAGTTCACTTTCTTTTCCAGCCCATTTCTTGTCATTTCTGGTTGATTTTCCTCCACTCTATGCTTCAGTTCTCTTACTTGGGGTTCAAATAAATACAGAAGGAAGGCCAGAATCTCTGCAGCATCCTTGACTTTCACAAAGGTCAAAGCTCTGTTAAGTCATGGAAACCTGCCTCTGGTGCTGAATGTGATTTGGAGAATCAGGAGCTTCTACAGGGAGATAGAAATCACTACGTCTCTTCCCCAGAGGATGAATTTGGCAGAAGAAGCAACACCCCATAAACATCTGCCTCATACAGGTCTGTGTACAGGGCCTCACTGGGACCTGCCTTGCTTCACTTACAAAAACTTCAGACTCTGTGTCCTCGTTTTGTCTGGAACCAGGCTGGTTCTGCCCAGCTCCTTTGAATTGATTATTAGTTGCAGGATCCTTTGGATTTTTTCCCCCTCGATATTATCTCTCAGATGATATTTTTTAAAAATCCAAGATTCTTACTTTATTTTAAAGAATAATTGATTTACAATATTGGGTCAATTTAGATCATTTTGACTCAAACTCTGAAGCCAGCCTCACTCCTAGGTCACTCCTAGGCCTTGCCCCTGTTTGCGTTTGTAAGAACCTAGCAGGGGTCATTGCCCTGGGCTGTGAGAATGTCCTGCCCCCATTCTACTGTTTTCTATGACTCCTGCCAGGTCTGGCAGTAGGAGTGACAAAATCTGGTCTCAGCTGATCTCAGCAGACAGGATCAGCCAGCATCCACTCTCAGGGTGCTCATGGAAGGGAGGTGCTGTGTGTCCTCCAGTGTCCCTGTGTCCCGGATAGTTCACATGGAGGCCCTCTGAGCAGGTGGCAGTGTTTCCAGCCCACTTGACCCTTCCCATGGGGTCTGGCGCACCTGTACCTTCCAGGAAGCCGGGTTCAGCTCCCAGTGCTTAGGGCACAAGAAGACCATTCCCTTCATCTCATCCAGCAAGTTTCTTTGCTGGTTTCCCTGCTATGTTTTCCAGATGCATTTCTTCTTCCTGAATGGTATAAAGTCTTAGAAAATTACTTCTTCCAGACAAAGAAGCACAGAACCTACTAATAATTTGGGTTGAGAAAGGGGGAAATGGGATAAACAAGATAAGTTAATGTCTTAAGAAGCTATCTTTTGGAGTTCCCGTCGTGGTGCAGTGGTTAACGAATCCGACTAGGAACCATGAGGTTGTGGGTTCAGTTCCTGCCCTGCTCAGTGGGTTAATGATCCGGCGTTGCCGTGAGCTGTGGTGTGTAGTTTGCAGACGCGGCTCAGATCCTGCGTTGCTGTGGCTCTGAAGTAGGCCAGTGGCTACAGCTCCGATTCGACCCCTAGCCTGGGAACCTCCATATGCCGTGGGAGCAGCCCAAAGAAATAGAAACAAGACCAAAAAAAAAAAAAAAAAAAAAAAAAAAGAAAAAAGAAGCTATCTTTTTACCTGGCCATACTTGCTTCCCTGGACTTTCTTGGGACTGCCTGCCCCCATCCCAACCCCCAGGAGGTATGAGCAAGCTGGGGCCAGGGACATGCCCCATAAGTATTTGTTGTGGTTGTTCTGTTGATTCTTTTGCTTATTTGGTAACATTAAAAAAAAAAAAAAACCAAGAAAGTTTTACAAACAAAGCCAAAAGCCAAATAAGCAAGAGAAAATTGCCAGAAATGTAACAGACATTGGGTTGGTAGCCTGAAACTACAAAAATCTGTACAACTTGGCAGAGAAGGTTCTACATGAATGGTTTATGGGAAATGGAAATGTCTAATGAATGAACACAAAATTTCCTCTGAATAATACCAGAGACGTATCAGTCAGCTGTAAATGGACAGAGATGAAAAGCCGGGATAACTTCCACTATTGATCTGATTGTATATCCATACAACAGATACAGGGACCCTTCTCCTTGCTATTGGAAGAACAAATTGATACAGTTGTCTTGGAAATCTGTTTTACAACAACACTGAGATGCATAGAATATCCATAGCCTTTGATTTAATAGTTGTACTTCCAAGAATACAGTTTAAGAAAATAATTCAAGGTGCAGACAATAATTTATGCCCAAAGATTTTTGTTCCAGTGGTATTATATTATAATTATACTGAAAAATTCTAGCAATGTAGCTAACTGTAGGGGCAAGTTCAATACATTTTGGGATATCCTAACAAGGGAGCATTTCTGACTAGTGAAATTTTTAAAAAATCCTTATGAAAACGGTCACTTTGTAATATAGTCTGAAGTCAGGGAGCCTGATTTCTCCAGCTCCATTTTTCTTTCTCAGGATTGCTTTGGCTATTGGGGTCTGTGTGTTTCATGTATCACTTATAGGTAGAATATAAAAAGGATACAAATGAACTTATTTGCAGAACAGAAACAGACTCACAGACTTTGAAAACAAACTTATGGTTACCAAAGGGGACAGACACGGGAGAAGGACTGGGGGTTTGGGATTGGCATATGCACCCTGAGGTATATGGACTGTTTGGTCAATGGGAATCTGCTGTACAGCACAGGGGAACTCTACCAAATATTATGTGATAATCCACATGGAAAAATAATCTGAAAGAGAATGGATGTGTGTGCATGTATGACTGAATCCCTTTGCTGTACAGCAGAAATGATCACTACCTTATAAATCAACTGCACTTCAATAAAAACTTTAAAAAATGAAAAAAATTTGTGTGAAAAAATTAGGTGAAAAAAGAAAAAAGTTGAATATATAGTTATATGTAAAAAAAGCAAATGTGCATTTTTGATAGTCTGAAGTGGAAAAAACATGGAGAAATATTAGCAACAGTTGTGGGCTTAGGGATGACTCTAATATCCTACGCAAGCTTATTTACACATTTCCTCCAATGAGTATGCATAAGCCTTATTTAAAAAATACATGTGTTCTTAAGCCATATAAACTTCAAATCCTACCCTCTTCTCAGAATCATTACTTATACAGCTAAGTCTGTATCATCATTCTCAATATTTTTAAGGCAACTCGGCATAATAAAACAAAAACAAATAACTAGAGTTTGGGTTAATTATTTTTTAATGTGGTTCATATTATGCTCTCATATGTTATTGTTTTCCAAGGATCTTGGAGATAGTTTCTTGCCACACCACGTGGTTGAACTTATTTTTTCTTTTCTCTTTGACATGAGAAGCTTTATCTTTGATTGTGAACATTTTAGCATGATCCATTCACCCAGCTAATCAATAAATATGGTAAGTGTGACCCATGTCAGGATTTTTCACATGTAGAACTCAGGGTGTTTATTTCAAAGCCCATTACCATGATAGTAAAATGTTGCTGTCATTCAGTGATAATCTACTCACCACCTACCAGGCGACAGGCAGTGATGTAGCTGATGGGATGGAAGAGAAAACAGAACAAAAGGGTTGCAGAAATCTCCCTCCCAGATTCATCCCTCATACAAACCAGAGTTAGCTGTTGGCACAATATTAGCCCCTTGTATTCTTTTGGAATTTCTCTTTCTTTGGTTTCCAGAAGGTTATGTTTTGCTGGGTTTTTACTAATTCTCCAGTGACCCTGTCCACTGCTGCCCTGATTCTTCCTTCCAAAACATCCTAAATACTCAAGCTTCTCTAGACATGACTGTCTACCCTTCCCCTCTCTCTGTGCTTGCCCTGGGCTGACTCACCAATGCCATGTTTTTCCACATCAAGTGTATCCTTGGGACCCCAATGTATCCAGCCCTGAATTTCAGATCCTTGAATCCAAGCCTATTTTAGTTGCCACCCGGAAGACTTACCAGCATCTCAAATTTCATGTGTCCTTGGCTCACCTTTATTACCCTTTAATCACAAATGTTGGTGGCTTCTGTCCATGAGAAGTAGCTAGGTTTCTTCTACATCATAGCCTCTGTGTGGCCTGTTCTAGAGAAAGCAAGACTCAGTTCTGTCACAGGCAGGAGCACTATGAGCAGCAAGTCACACGAGGCCATCCAACCTGCACTTGATGAAGCCCAAACTTTCTACTGTTCTTTTAGTTTCTTTACGTGAAAGGTTTGCTTGAGATGAATGTAGCCATATTCAGGGCAGGATTTAGTGACTCTTCTTTTGTTTTCTTTTTACTTAAAAAAAATTGAAGTGTAGTTGATTTACAAAGTTGAGCCAATTTTCCATTATGTTTTATCACAAGAGATTGGATGTAGTTCCCTGTGCTATACAGCAGGATCTCATTGCATATCCATTCTAAATGTAATAGTTTGCATCTACTAACCCCAAACTCCCAGTCCATTCCACTCTCCACCTCCCCCTTGCTTTTTTTGGTAGTGGCTCTTTTAATCAGGTCTGGAAGAATGTCAGGCTACAAAGAGTGACTCCAAGTATACAGCCTCCTGCTAGAAGGTCACATTCTGTCCCTGCACGGATGGAAGTGGTCATGCCATGCATCTGTCCAGTTCCTAGATCACCCCTCTGTCTTTCCCCTGAAAAATTACCTCAAACTTTTCTTATGCTAATTCTCACCCCCTGGTGTTGATCCTAGGACAAACAAATTAACATGTTTGCAGGCTCCCCAGTGCGGTTTTGGAGTATGGATTCTGGAGTAGAGTAATTCAAATATTTACTAACACTTGTAGGCTATGCAGAGCAAAACTAAGCCTCACACTCACATGTATTTATCAAACAACCTCTGCTAATATTTAAAAATCAACTACGGCAATACTGCCAAGACCACATTCCCTGCCCTGATCTCAGTAGATGTTGCTCATGTGCCTGGATTTTCATGCTGAACTGGTATTATCCTGGACAAGAACCGCCTCCCCACAGCCCCCATGGCCCTCAAATATGCAACCCTCCATGCCTGTTGGTTATCCTCTAAATTATTTCCTGAACGTTCCACAGCATTCTACCTCCTTGTTCTCAGCCTGGTCCACACCGTACAATCCAGAGATCACAGCAGCCTGACTCCTTTCTCCACTTCCCCACTTGCTTCATCCCATCTGCTCTTGTCCATGTGTAATCCATGTGTGGAAATGCCCGGTTCATACCTTGAGGCCATTTTCAATGTATATTTTAGTAGGGTTTGTAGAATGTGCTTTTATGTGGCTCCATGATCTGATGTGTGTATAGTAACTATTTCCATCCATTCTAGTACTTACTTTGCAATTTTTTGTGCCTTCCTCTGTAGTGCAGAAGTTTTACCTTTTTATATGTTTGAGTCCATTAGTCTTTTCTGCATTATTTTCTCCCTGTGATTTTGTAGTTTGTTTTGTTTCTCTAATACTGAATTCTTTAATCCACTTAAAATCAACTGCTAAGACGCTGCCACCAATGCAATGCATTCCTTGATGATTCTTAGCCTCTGAGTCCTTTTATTCTGAATTTTAATTTATTTGGAGAGGAACTCTGATAGACTCTGTTTTTTTTTTAATTCATCTTTTAAAAATTTATTTAAAAATTTTTTCCATTTAATTATATTATTATTATAAATAGATGTCTATGTATGATATATAGATATATTAATATATTATTATACAAATACATAAGTACATATTAATACATGTAATTAACATAGTCAAATTCATATTTTTAAAAATAAGTATAGTTGATTTAAAATGTTGTGTCAATTTTTGCCATGCAGCTAAATGACCCATTCACACAAATATATACATTCCTTTTCTTATGTTAGCTTCCATCATGGTCTATCCCAAGAGATTGGATATAGTTCCCCGTGCTATGCAGCAGGACATCATTGCTTATCCATTCTAAATGTCATAGAGTGCACCTACTAACCCCAAACTCCCAGACCATCTCTCTTCCTCCCCACTTCCCCTTGGCAACCACATGTCTGTTCTCCATGTCTATGAATCTGTTTTGTAGATAGACTCATTTGTGCCATAGTTTAGATTCCACATATAAGTGATATCATATGGTATTTATTTTTCTCTTTCTGACTTACTTCATTCAGTAATAGAATCTCTAGTTGTATTCATGTTGCTGCAGATGGCATTATTTTGTTCTCTTTTTATGAATGAGTAGTATTCCATTACATATATGTACCACACCTTCTTAATCCCTTCATCTGTGATTGACTCAGTTTTGATGGTCAGTCGTGTTGGAGGGGATGTTGTAGCAGAGAGCATAGGCATGGCCAGTGGGTGCCCACTCAGGGGAGAGATGGACCTTGAGTGAAGCAGCCACATCCCTGCTCTCCATGTTAAGGGGGAACCTTCAATTCCTGACCATAACAGCAGTGTGTACTGCATTTTTTCCTGCCGTCATTTTTAAAATTTAATTTTTTTGAAGTATAGTTGATTTATAATGTTTTATTAGTTATAGTTATACAGCAAAGTGAATCGGTCATATATATAAATATATCTATTCTTTTTCCTATACAGGTTATTACAAACTATTGTGTAGATTTTCCTGTGCTATACAGTAGGTTCTATTTTTTTTTTTTTTTTAGGGCCAGACCATGGCATATGGAGGTCCCCAGGCTATGGGTCGAATCTGAGCTGTTGCTCTTGGCCTACAGCAGAGCCACAGCAACGCCAGATCTGAGCCTTGTCTGTGACCTACACCACAGCTCACGGCAATGCCAGATCCTTAACCTACTGAGCAAGGCCAGGTGTTGAACCCACAACTTCATGGTTCCTAGCTGGATTCATTTCCACTGCACCAAGATGGGGAGTCCCAGTAGGTTCTTATTAATCAAGAAAAGCCCCTGTGAGAAATACTCTTGATGCACTAAAGGCAAAAGGATTCAAATTTCTTTCATGTTTGTACCAGAAAATCTCCATCAATGACCAAGGGTTTCTCTGTTGTAATCATCCATGATTTTAATGTTATAGAAATGGCCAAGAAGAGATATTTGAAGAGATACTTTTCATGAATATTTCTGTTAAAGGTAAATAAATCTAAAATCCTTGAAATTGGTGGTGAGATGTTTTTTATTATGAAAGAAATGTCAGGATAGAAAATAAGAAATCAGAATCTTCCTCTTAGGCTCTTGCCCAATATTGTTTTTAACTTGGTGGGTGCATTTGAGTAGCCACATCCCTGCTCTAGGATTTCACAGGTTCTTCGGAAAAATTAGCCAGCTGTCCTGCAGGTCAGTAACTTATTGAGGGCTCTCACATTCTATGGTTTTATCTACCTTCTCCATGAGTTTCATGTTCTCTGATGTTCCCACTCAGGGCCTGATGTTGGGGAGAGCAGAGGCTATAGCTGGTGGGATTTACCAAGAAATCAGTATAGTAAGCATTTACAATCTGATATTCCAATGAAGATAACTTGTCCCCTGGAATAACATAGTCCAAATTATTAAGAAGATTCTAGGGAGTTCCTGTCATGGCTCAGTGGTAACAAAACTGACTAGTATCCATGAGGGTGCAGGTTTGATCCCTGGCCTCACTAAGTGGCTTAAAGATCTGGCATTGCCATGAGCTGTGGTGTAGGTCAAAGACATGGCCCAGATCACACTTTGCTATGACTGATGGAGGCCAGCAGCTGCAGCTCCAATTCAACCCCTGGCCTGGGAACCTCCATATGATATGGGTGTAGCCCTAAAAAAAAAAAAAAAAAAAAAAAAAAGCTTCTAAACCCTTTATTGGGTTCTGGGGATCGTGATTTGGGGGCATTTTGACTCTTTTGTTAACAGGGGTTTGATGGATTCAGCGACTCCTTGGGAGAAAAATATTGCCTGATTCCCGCCATTGTTTCCTTGTTCCTGAAGTTTCAAGGGGAAGATGTCCTTTGCCTTCATTTTCAGGCAAAGCCACCATGTAATCCTTGACAGCTTCCCCTCTTTATGAACCTGAGCTTTTCAGGCTTTCTTGAAACTGAGATCGTAAAGTCAAGGAGAAAATCTACACTGAGTTTTATGAATCCTTCCCCCCATTGACTCAGCTCAGTTGAGGAAGATATTGTTCAATTCTGTGTGATTATTATTGTTCAGTTTTAAGTCCCTCAAGTCTAAGGAAGCTACTCCAACTTATTATGATGCCCAGTGAATTAGTATTCATGAGATGGGGGCCTGGGAGGAATAAAAGACAGAGAAGAGGAAACAAAGAGATGAAAGATGGATCTGCTTCAAGTTTGCTTCTGTCCTTCCAGTAAGAACGTAGGAAGCATGTCCTTTCTGTCTGTCTGTCTACTGGATCACTAGGCTATGAAATTCTTTTGGTGGACCTGGCATTTCAAGTTCATTTTCCACAGCAGTGAGGGAGCCATCCAGCTGACCTTCTCCTATATGATCTTGGCTGACAAGAGCTATGGTTTTGCTTTGGGTCCAACCTGCCAACAAAGCCACCTGTTCCTTTTGTGGACTGGTCTCTGATCCTCACTGCATTTTTTTTTTTTTTTTTTTACTTCATCAATAGATCTAACCAGTTGCAAGTCTGATCTGTTATAGTTCCATTATGGATTTCCATTATTTATTTTTTTAATTAAATTATAGTTGATTTAGGAGTTCCCGTCGTGGCGCAGTGGTTAACGAATCCGACTAGGAACCATGAGGTTGCGGGTTCGGTCCCTGCCCCTGCTCAGTGGGTTAACGATCTGGCATTGTCCTGAGCTGTGGTGTGGGTTGCAGACGCGGCTCAGATCCCGAGTTGCTGTGGCTCTGGCGTAGGCCAGTGGTTACAGCTCCGATTCGACCCCTAGCCTGGGAACCTCCATATGCCGTGGGAGCGGCCCAAGAAATAGCAAAAAAGACAAAATAAATAAATAAATAAATAAATAAATAAATAAATTATAGTTGATTTACAATGTTGTTCCAGTTTCTGCTGTACAGCAAAGTGACCCAGTCATGCATATATATTCCCTTTCCATCATGGTCTGTCCCAAGAGACTGAATATAATTTCCTGTGCTGTACAGTAGAGCCTCACTTCTTATCCACTCTAAATGTCATCATTTGCTTCTACTGGCCCCAAACTCCTGGTCTCCATTATTAATTTTGAGAATTTTAAAATCATTCCAAGAAATCCAGACAGTTGGGTGTTTTTTTTTTTTTTTTAATTTTATTTTTCTTTTTAAAACAAAGCAAAAAAATCCAATTTGTTTTGCATGTTGTTTGAATGGATGTGTTTGTAGGTCAGTTTGATGAAACCCCAGAAACCATGACTTCATTGTGAATATATTTAACTTCATGGTAAGACACCAATCTGTAATAGATGTCACATTAGAACATGTGATTTGGGACAATTTTACGACATGTAATTATGTCGCCATCTAACCAAGTACATGTAATTGCTTAAGGATTATAAACAGTGGACTTACAGGCCTTTGAGTCCAAAGGCCAATGCTTAAAATCTCAAGAGTCAAACTGACCCAGGTTATTGTATTATAACTAGATGCACTGTGAAGTGAGCTGTCCTCCACCTGCTCCTATTTTGAGCATTGAATGTAGAGAATGTCTTTTCGCTTCTATTTCTTTTTGTATAAAAACACCTCCACCTGAATCCTATCAACGTCTGCCTTTTCCTTGATGTTTGCAATGATTTCGATGTTCCTTTGTTGGAAGTTTTCCATTGGCTGTCCCAGCGTGTGGTAGAGACAGAATTCCTGACAGGAGGCACACTAAGGAGGCTTATTGAGCAACCGAGCAAGAACCTTAGGGTGGGGCTGCGGGATATGATCAGCTCCTGTTTCTGAGTCCAGATTGCTTCACTTCCTTGCTGTCTCTTCTCATTTCCTGGCTCTAAATGGCTGCTGGAGCCCCACTATGGCTTTTCTAACATCTCCTAGTGATTATTCCATGCTTGCCTGGGCTTTGGTCAGGCTGACTCCACTGAACTGGTGCTGCTCCCTACTTTATTCAAAGACAGTCACCCTACCCCTCACACTGTGGACCAGGTGTACCTCTGCTTTTTGTTTCTATCCCACAGGCCAGTGTTCAGAACCCATGGGGACGATGTATGGACATGTTTATTTTTATTTATTTTTATTTTTTGCCTTTTGTCTTTTCAGAGTCTCACCCCTGGCATATGGATGTTCCCAGACTAGGGGTCTAATTGGAGCTGTTGCCACTGGCCTACGTCACAGCCACAGCAACGCCAGATCCGAGCCGTGTCTGTGACCTACACCACAGCTCACGGCAATGCTGGATCCTTAACCTACTGACCAAGACTGGGGATTGAACCCACAACTTCATGGTTACTAGTCGGGTTCATTAACCACTGAGCCACGATGGGAGCTCCTGGACAGGTTTATTTTTAGAATGGCAATATTTCAAAGATGCACATAGGATTTTCACATGTTCAAGATTACATATCTTTTGCTATTTGGGGATGTTACACATTTTATTATTAGACATGGCACATTGAACACTTCAAAGGGTATCATGTGGGAGCAAGACTGTCAAAATGTTCGTGGCTCCCAAGGGTAACTGATGCCTTGGGGTGAAATGTAAAGGGAGGAGGTGAATTCTGAATCTCATGTAGGAAGATCTTTCTAACAACAGAATTGGAATAAACTGTTCAAGTTTCCCACCTGGAGATGTTCAAACACATAGGTAATTCCAGGTAGAGCTTGTACTTTGAGTGTAGGCATAAATTGTAATAGGATTCAGTTAAAAGTCCTCTCAAGCTCTAAGGTCTGACCTTGCCATACTTCTGTGAGAGTCAAAATACTCTGAACTCTTCTTAACCACTCAATTTTCCTTGCTAGTTTTCTTGTCATTATTTATTCTCTATGGAGTATCTTGTTTGTGTCAGTCCTGGGCAACACAGACACACTAAGTTTTGGGTTTCAGTTATCTTTTATGCACATGTCTGGTATTTTCAGTTAAACGGCAAGCCTCTGATGACAAGGACCACATCGTCTTGTACATCTTGAGAGCCTGGTGGATGCCTCACCCCCATATGCCTCTGGCACCTGTGTCTTTTATAGTCCAACTTCCAGGTTCCTTCACGGCTTCTAATTCCAAGAAATTCCTTAGATGATCACCTTTCATTCATGGAAGAAAGTGATCCAATGAAATAATTCACCTGGTGTGTTCATGTCAGAATATTTACTGATTTTGCATTTTAAATAACACTCTAGGAGGAGTGCTCTGAATGAAAAGAAATTAGTATCTAATGGTGGACTCTAGGACACAGAGGCAGGAAAATTGAGCAGATATGGAAGCTGCTGGCCATCCCAGAATCCCTGACATGTCTCCATGGCTATGATTTTCTTTGCTTCTACTTAAGGCTATTCCCAATCATGATGACTATCTCCTCACTCAATTCTCTCTTTACTTGGCAGTTGTGGAGTGTTACTTTATATCATGGACTGGCCTTAAGTGTTTCCTATGGTTCATAATTACCGAGTAGGTTAAAAGAGTCTCATTTTCTTAAGCAATTGGACATTCACTTCTCTGAGCAATGCTTTCTGAGAGATATTTAGATTGACCAGTTTAAAGTTCTTTCAAGTCCTATGATTTTATTCTATTTGGAAATCCCATAATAGTGGCTATTGGAGTCTACCTAAACTATAGGCAAAATTAAATTCTTAGGACATTGCTATAGAAAGATATTTTAAAAATATTTAATAAAAATATTAAAAATAGTAAAAAATATCCAATGCTAAATCCTTGGTAAACTTTCTCTTTAAGATTTGTATTCCTCTCAAAACATAGGCCAAACACTCTCTGTCATAAACAACAGCAACATCTTCTCAGATCCACCTCTCAGAGCATTGACAACAAAAAGAAAAATAAACAAGTGGGACCTAATCAAACTTCAAAGTTTCTGCACAGCAAAGGAAACCCTAAACAACATGAAAAGACAATCCACAGAATGGGAGAAAATCTTTGCAAGTGAATCGACAGACAAGGGATCAATCTCCAAAATTTATAAACAACTTCTGCAGCTCCATACCAAAAAAACAAACAAGCCTATCAAAAAATGGGCAAAAGATCTAAACAGACAGTTCTCCAAAGAAGACATACAGATGGCCAAGAAACACATGAAAGGATGTCCAACATCACTCATTATTAGAGAAATGCAAATCAAAACCACTCTGAGGTACCACCTTACACCAGCCAGAATAGCCATCATCAAAAAGTCTACAAACAGTAAGTGCTGGAGTCCCCATCATGGCTCAGTGGTTAATGAATCTGACTAGGAAGCATGAGGTTGTGGGTTCGATCCCTGGCCTCATTGCTGTGACCTGTGTTATAAGTCAAAGACATTGCTATGGCTCTGGCATAGGCCGGCAGCTACAATTCTGATTTGACCCCTAGCCTGGGAACCTCCATATGCCACAGGTGTGCCCTAGAAAAGACCAAAAAAAAAAAAAAAAAAAGAACTCTTTTCCATGTATTCCAATGTTCATTGCAGCACTATTTACAATAGCCAAAACATGGAAACAACCTAAATGTCCATTGACAGAGGAGTGGATCAAGAAGATATGGTACATATACACAATGGAATATTACTCAGCCATTAAAATAAATGAAATACCAACATTTTTAGCAACATGGATGGACCTAGAAATTATCATGCTAAGTGAAGTCAGCCATACAGTGAGACACCAACATCAAATGCTTTCACTGACATGTGGAATCTGAAAAAAGGAGGGACTGAATTTCTTTGCAGAACAGATGCTGACTCACAGACATTGAAAAACTTATGGTCTCCAGAGGAGACAGTTTGGGGGGTGGGGGGATGTGCTTGGGCTGTGGGATGGAAATCCTGTGAAATCAGATTGTTATGATCATTATACAACTACAGATGTGATAAATTCATTTGAGTAATAAAAAAAAAAGATTTGTATTCCTCTCTTATTAATGCCTTTCAACATGATTTACATGAAATTGAATTAAACTGTAACAAACTTATTGAAATTGAATCCATAACAGCATTTATATACTATCATTTAATCAGTGGTGGAAAGAGCAAACAATTACTCATTTATTGAAAATTTAATTCGGCACAACATACTAGTTCAAACTCAGGTTAAGTTTACATATATTCCAAAGAGATTAATTTAATACTTTGAGTACAAAGGATACGTAGTTGAAAGATTTTTTTTTTCCCCCTCATAAAGGAATGCTCCAAACAGGCTGGCTTGTGTGATAGACTCCTTAACTTAGTGGTTTGCTTTCAAGAACAGCTGACGGCCATAGATGAACACGTTAATGGCATGACTGAGTTGTAATTAGTGTGTAAAGCACAAACTCTCCTTCACACGAAGGCAGTTTTACTTACACGATCACACCATTTGCTGTGTTTGTTGCTGAAATTCAGCCTCTGTCTGCTGGTGTCAAATTGAAATGCAGAGACAGAGTTTTGGGGAAAGGAGAAAAAAAAAATACCTTTATTGCTTTGCCAGGCAAAGGAAGGTCACAGCAGGCTAATGCCCTAAAGACTGTATCTGCCCCCCATTGGAAAGAATTGCTAGGAATTTTATAGTAAAAAGGACAAAAATAGGTTTTCAGATAGGAATCAGGATTGGGATGAACATGCATTCTTCTTTCTTTGGGGGAATCTTAGTCATCAAAGCTGGAGTCAGGGGATCTTGGTATGATCATGATGGTGGTTTTTTGGGTTATTGCCTAGAATAATAGTACTTGCGAAAAGAGCATATTGATCACAGATTAGAACACACTAGGAAAGTTCCTAAAAAAAATCATGTGCTAATAATCTTTAACCCACAGGCAGTTGTTCTCAGGGTGCCTAATCTTTAGCTTATGGATGATTGTGTTTAGGGTGCAATTAAGCCAGGGAGAAGGACAAGGAAGGCCTCTAAGCTGTCCTTGACTATTCCTCCCTTGTCTCTGCATCCCCTCTCTTCCCTGATCAGCAACTATCTGAGCCTGTCCCTTGGACGTCAGGGCAGGTCGTGGTGGCAGAATGAGGCCCATTTCCTAACAATAAGAAACGAAGGACACAGAAAGGCTTTAGTGCCCAGGAGCGCCACAGGGTCCTGCTCGGTTTCAGGTTGATGAATTTGTAATCAGCCATCAGCTTGGAGGGCAAAACCAAGACTATCTCCTCTTCCAGGCAGACAAAGGTCAGCAGATGCACCCCCCTCAGGCCCTTCACATGAATTACTGAGAGGCTAATTAAATGCAAAACTTGCATCAATGAAAAAACAGTTTGTGGAGAAAAAGTGAATCTACTTTTTGCTGTTAAGTGTTTCCTAATCTTGGTTCTATATCCATGGTGCATTGCATCACAGGTTGCAAAAGGTCAGTTCTAATCCTTTCCTGTGTAATCTCTGCAGCCCCCGGTCCTGGAGCTTGTGAGAAAGGACTCTGGTCTCCCTGGTAGCTTATTTCACCTTGTCTTTGAAGAAAATGTCCTCTGAGTTTAAAATTCTGTAACAATTACTTTATCTCTCATTATTTTAAATACATCCCGTGTTGTCTTCCTGATCATATGGCTTTTGAGAAGGCAGCTACAATTCTTTATTCCTCTGTACATAATATGTAATGTTTCTTTGTTTCTGGCTGCCTTCTCTTTATCTTACCCACCCCCCCCAACATTTAACTGAAAGTATTTTTGTCTGTTTGTCTGTTTATTTGTTTATCCTGCTTAGGATAGTCTGAGCCTCTTGGATCTGTGGTTTTACTTTAATTTTGGAAAAATTTTTTTGGTCCTGTTCATTCTCACTTTTCCTCCTAAGACACCAACTCCACATGTGTTAGATGATTACTTGTACTCCACTGGTTTTGAATTTATTATAATTTTTTCTTTTCTCATTTTTGTTTCTCTCCGTATTTTAGTTCGCATAGCTTTTATTAGCCTAGCACCAAGTTCATGGATTATTTTTTCAGGTATTGGAAGGGGAGCCAGAGAGCATTTTCTAGAGTTCCCATTGTGGCTCAGTGGTAACAAACCCAACTAGTATCCATGAAGATATGGGTCTAATCCCTGGCCTTGCTCAGTGGGTTAAGGATCCAGCATTGCGTGAGCTGTGGCCTAGGTTGCATATGTGACTCAGATCTGGTGTTGCTGTGCCTGTGGTGTAGGCCAGCAGCTGCACCTCCACTCTATCCCTAGCCTGAGAACTTCCATATATATGTCAAGGGTGCAGCTCTAAAAAGCAAAGCAAAGCAAAGAAAACAACAAGCGACTTTTCCTCCTCCATCCTCCAGAGATATAAGCTAGTTTGTATGCCTTGGGGAAGAGGAACACAGAGAAAGCCCCGCAGCTCTGTTGCACATGTTTCCCTCCTACAGAGGCTGGCCCAGAAGAACAGAAGTAGCCCACTTCTGAGGGGAGGACCATGAGCCAGAAGACCTTACCTGTGCTGCAGGTATGCTGGGCCAGTTGTAGGCTGCAGGTGGAGGAGGCCCTGTGGGAAACCCCCCAGGATTCTGGCCCCAGCCTAAGCAAAGGGACATCAGTCCTCCTGCTTTCCACTTCCTCAGCAGAAGCAAAACTCGGATAGCATTGCATTTCTCTTAAATGAATCATTAGCCCCAATATTGTGTAAAAGAACCATATTTTGAGATTTTGAAATTTTTGTATGTATGTAGGTAGGTATTAGAAGTACTCAAATATTTCATATTCTAGATTTTTTACACTCCAATTTCTCACTATTTTTAATTATGAAGCTTAAAATTCTCCTTTGATTAGTTTTCCTTCCCTGAAAGCCCTAAATAAGCACAATTTTAAAAAATGTCATGGACTTTCACATATGAAAGGTCAGTTAAATATATTTATTAAATGAGTATCACAGGTGTAATAATCTGCTCTTATTCCTTTCATGAAAATGTCAACTTTTTTTGGTAGTTATTCAGTAAGTTAATGATAGATTTGTTCTCAATCTATATAAAAGGAAGATTTTGTGATATCCTATATAAAGGAAAAACAGCCACATAGCTTTCATAATTTTTTTTTTTTTTTTGCTTTTTTAGGGCCTTACTTGGGGCGTATGGCTAGGGGTCAAATGGGAGCTGCAGCTGCAGGCCTACACCACAGCCACAGCATTGCTGGATCTGAGCCTCATCTGCTACCTACACCACAGCTCACTGCAGCACTGGATCCTCTCACCCACTGAGCGAGGCCAGGGATCAAACCCACATCCCCATGGTTCTTAGTGGGGTATGGAACCCTATGAGCCACAATGGGAACTCCTAGAAGGTGATTCTCTTATGTTGAAACATTTCAGTTGGTGGAGAGAGACACTTTATACCCTAGATCTAATGCAGTGAGACTCTTGCCCCTCTCCCCAGAGGCTGTCCTCTCCCCACACTCGGTCTGCTGTGGGGCTTCCTAGGGAAGGAGGTCAGCACCCACTTCCAGGCAGGGGAGGGCCCCTGCACTTAACATTACACCTTCGGCTGAACTTGGGCAGTGCTAGGGAGGACTCCAGGGAAAGGGAAAGTTATAAAGCAGGACAGGAGTTCCCTGGGGGCCTAGCGTTAAGGAACTGGCATTGCCACTGCTGTGGCCTGGGAACCTCTGTATGCCACAGGCATGACCAAAAAACAAGCAGGACATGGCATGGAAAAGCTGAAGCTTCCTGGTTTTCCGTGGACCCGTGTAATGGGAGCTTCATGGGCGTCATCTCATCCATGTGCCATCCTGAGGGGGTGAGGGGATACACGGTGCTGTGTCTCTCAGAGGTTGCGTTTTCTCTGTGTTGCAACCAGGGGTGATTTTGCCACATAGAGGGCATTTCAATGTCAAAGTCTGGACACACTGTGATTGTTGTGGCCGGGAGGGGGTCGGGGGGGGGGGCAGGGATGATGCCAGACATCTCGCAGTGACGGGAATGTCCCAACATCCCATTATCCAGCCCGCGGCGACTGCAGAGCGGAGGCTGAGAAACTGTTTTCTGCAGGAGCTAACCCCCAGCAGGTGCGGACGGTCTCCTGCTCTTGTTTCCTTGAAAGAAAAGTGACTTTTATCCTGCGCCTTACACGCTTCCACCTCCTCCCCTCCACCACCCACAAGGCTCTGGATGGTGTGACGTGAGCCACCTGTGTGGACGTGCTGTGTCTCTCGCGCTGCTTCCCCTCCCCCGCCACTCCCCATCTTGTGGGATCGCCTCCCTAGGAGGGTACCCTTCTCTTCCGCCTTGCCGCTTTCCCAACATCTTCTCGCTTCCGTTAGCGTCTGGGGGTCCATGACCCTACCTTTGCCGACCTCTCCCTCAGCCTCAGACGCTGACTCTGGCTGCCTCCTCCACATGACATCTCCATTGGGAGAATTCCATGGCTTCAGAAAATCAGTTCAGTCATCATCCTCCGCAGTCTCTCCCACACTCATGTCTGGCCGCAGGTCGCACCCTCACCCAGCTCCTCCTGTGAGCACCCTGAGGTGCCCTGCCTGAGAACCGTGTGAGCGCGCGCATGCATGCTTCCTTGGCTTCGCCACTGGATCCTCACGACCCTCTTCTCCACATCTACTCTGCCTCACTTTTGCCTGGTTAACTTTTTTTTTTTTTTTTTGTCTTTTTGCCATTTCTTGGGCCGCTCCCGCAGCATATGGAGGCTCCCAGGCTAGGGGTCAAATCGGAGCTATAGCCACCAGACTACGCCAGAGCCACAGCAACGCAGGATCCCAGCCGCGTCTGCAACCTACACCACAGCTCACGGCAACGCCGGATCATTAACCCACTGAGCAAGGGCAGGGATGGAACCCGCAACTTCATGGTTCTTAGTCGGATTCGTTAACCACTGCGCCATGATGGGAACTCCTGCCTGGTTAACTTTTAATGAGACCTCGGGTCTCTACTTGAAATGTCACTTATAAAGCAAACCTTCCACAACCCCGAAGGTAAGTTTGAAAGCAGGTGATGGAATTCCAACGTTTGATGACATTTTCACCTGCGGCATTTTGATTTATAGTCACCGAATTCATATTTTATCATTGTTTGCATTTATAGCTCTCTTTTCCCCAGCTGTAGTGTGGATTATGTCTTTTGTCACCAGCTTTTTCATTGTACCTACGGCTCTGGGTATAATGTGGGGTCCATGTTTCTCCATATATTTATTGACATTTTGATGCAAGTGTGTTTTTGTTGTTGTTTTACTGAACATCTAATTGTAGAATCCATAAAGGTAAGTTTCAGCAATAATTGGACATCTTTTTTTTTTCCTGGGCAGGTACGATGAAGAAATAGGGTTATTTTAGCAAGTTTAAGTGTAGTTTAGATGATTGAGAAGGCTGAGGAAGGAAAGTTGAGTGATAGACGTGGGCTGAAAAAAAACCCAGAAGGGTCAAGATGCTGGAGACTCTGAGTTATGAGGTTCAGAGAAGGTTACAAGGTGACAAAGTTATAATCGAGAGTAAGCACTTTGGGGAGTATTTACAGGGGAAGGATGACCTGGGTTTTGGCGACAGGGCTGAGTAAAGTCTGCTAACTTGAAGGTCTTTAAACATAACAATCTGGGAACAATGAGGCTCCACACAACCACTGACATACCCCTGATCATGCTGTGATTCAGGTACAGAAGGGTGTTTCCGTGTCCAATGGATGCAGGGCATGGGTGCCGCGGTTAGGAGATGACAGGACAGCCACGGTTAAAAGATGCTCTGGACAGAGTGAGCCTAAGTTGGGGGTCGTGGGGCCAAGAGGATGCCAGCCCCTCCCTCTCTCATCACCCTCTCCTACCCTGGGGGCTGCAGGGTTGCGCCCATGGCCAAGGTCTGCAGGAAGCCAGGCAGCAGAGAAGTGCCAGGTTTCGGTCAAGGCACAAGAATGGAGAGAATTTTCTGCAAAAAGTAGAGGATACATGGAGTTTGATGATGATATAACTGAGGTGTGTGTGGTGATACTGAGAAGGACCAGGAATGAGAAAGTACAGATCTTTAGATGGATAACAGGGTGGGGACTTGTTAAGGAGGGGTTCCTGATGTCCACGGATGCAGAAGTAGCGATGTGAGGTCTGGTTGGACGTGAGGAGCTCCATGTCCTTAACACTGGTAGAGGGGCTGTGTGTCTGCGCCATGGGGGGTGGGGCCGTGGTGTCAGGGAGGGAGGACTTCTCTCCAAGGTAATGAAGGACGGGAGCCTGCTGATGGGGCAGTGATTTGGATACTGGGACGGAAGCAAGACCTCTGGCTGATGGATGTGAGGACATTGCAAGCAGGATGCTGGCCAGCTGGCTGGCACGTTTGCCAAGTAAATGTACACAATGTAATGCAGAGCAGGCAGTGATGGTGCAGAGAAGCCGTGCGATCTCCATCCCAGGCAGGCTCCCACGGCACCTGAGTTGCCCTGAGCTGTGCTCCTTCAGTCCCATCCTTCCTGCTTCTTTCTCATGCACACTCTTCACTTCACGTTGGGCTGCTCTCTGTGGGGACACGAAAGCCATGAGAACCATTGGATTCTTGCACTCATTAGCTTTCATGTAGAAGGGAAGAGAGGCAGTAAAGTAATTAATTGTCCACACCACACTTTAATGAGTCATGGTGTCCAAGTGTTTGAGGATAGAACCAAGTAGCATCAATTCTCTAGGCTCTTAGATTGTCTCCTCTGTAGGGCCTTCTGGTGAGAGAGAAGATATTCTTCATGTCTAAACTTTGAACTAGTCCCATAAGGTGCATTTGGCTTATTTATAAACAGAAAAGATTATGTTCCCTATTCATCATTTTTCATCATCATTACTGTTAGACTACAAATATCCACAGCTTGACACTTACTAGTGTAACTCTAATCAGATCATGTTGGGTGCAAATGAATGCCTAATAAATTATTTTGGACTTATTTAGAATATTTTTAAACATTTTGTAAAGGTAACTGGAAGAAGAAGACAGCATGACCAGAACTCTTAGAGGGACAAAAAATTCATTTTTTCCCCCTTGTCCTTGGTGCTTTAGTATACATGTAGACATTTTAAAAAATGCCCAGTGAATAAAGCAAAGAATATCTTTCTTTACTAGGATATGGAAACTAGGGCTTTGAAGGCAATTATAGTGAAATATACACAGATGTTTGTGTGAGGATAAATTTGTCATTTCTTATGGCTTTGGCAGAAAAACGATCAAATAGAGTATAAACATGTAACATTCTCCACTTCTGTTTGCATTAGTGTAATTTGGAGTATCTATTGATACATGGATCAGCCTTCTGAATGTACAGTTAAATACTCAGAGAAGTATAGTTTTCTTATTTCATATTTCTTGCGGCATATTTTATTATTATCTGTGTCTCTTATTCCCTTGGAAAGCTTGCCGAAAGGATGAACTTCCTTCTACATTTTTACCATTTTCCCATAGCACATAGTATATGATCAATTCGAGTAAATATAGATTCCATATATAAAAATGAGTAAATGAGTGAAGTTTCTATTTAAAGTGAACTTTATTCATGAGTATTTAAAAAAAATCTATGCGGGAAGTTCCTACAGTGGCTCAGCGGAAACGAACCCAACCAGTATCCATGAAGATGCGGGTTCAATCCCTTGCCTCATTCAGTGGGTTAAGGATCCAATGTTGCTCTAAGCTGTGGTGTAGGTCACAGATGCAGCTTGGATCTCGAGTTGCTGTGGCTGTGGCATAGGTTGGCAGCTGCAGCTCCAATTTCATTCCTAGCCAGGGAACTTCCATATGATGCAGGTGTGGCCCTAAAAAGCAAATAAATAAACAAACAAATAAGTAAATAATACAAAATCTATGTGAAGTTAAATTACTCTCTCTTTTTTGGGGGCGGTGGGGGACTGCACCTGTGGCATATGGAAATCCTGGGCCAAGGACTGAACCTGCTCCACCATAGCGACTCAAGCTGCTGCAGAGTTGCCCTGTATCCTTAATCCACTGCACCACAAGTGAACTTCCCAGTGTTAGTATTTCCTCATTTCAGAATGAAGGTTCTGAATCTGTTTTGTGAAGTGTTTATGAAGGATTTCATTGTTTTTGGTGGATATAAAAACTATAATCCTTTTAATGTCATTCTCTTTATGTTCATTGTTAGTAATAAAAATGCAAGCAGTTTTGTACCCTATCTTATATCCTCTGGCTTTGCAAAACTCATTTATTCAATGTAGGGTTTTTTGTAGATTCCTTGGGGTTTTTTACATCCATGATTGCATCATCTGCAAGAGGTCACAGTTTCATTTCTCTCTTTCCTACCCATGCCTTTAATTTCCATCTTGCTCTTACAGTGGTTAGAACTTCCAGAACCACTTCGAATAATTGGTGAGAGTAGACATCTTCATTTTTTCTTAATATCGGGGGAAAGATTTCACAGTTAATTATGATATAAGCTCGTAGGGTTTTTAGAGATAACCTTTAACAATTACAGGGATGTAGTTCCCTGTATTCCTAGTTTGTTGAGTGTTTTTATCTTGAATGGGTGTTGCTTTATCTGCATGATTTTTATGATCATGTAATTTTTCTTTTTCAGATTGTTGATAGGATATAGGGGTACATATATCTTTTCAAAGTAGTGTTTTCATTTTCTTAGATAAATACCCAGAAGTGGAATTGCTGGATCATATGGTAGTTCTATTTTTAGTTTTTCTGAGGAACCTCCATACTGTTTTCCATGTTATGCTAACTTATATTCCCACCAATGGTGTACAGATCTTCCCTTTTCTTCACACAATCTCCAAAGGAGGCCTGTCAGTGTTCCAAGGGGAAGAATCTCATTTAGCCCCTAGTTTCAGGCCGATTGGATTCCAGACCCTAAGGCGGCAGCTTTTTTTTTTTTCCTGTTCTTTTGCCATTTCTTGGGCCGCTCCCGAGGCATATGGAGGTTCCCAGGCTAGGGGTCGAATCAGAGCTGTAGCCTCTGGCCTAGGCCAGAGCCACAGCAATGTGGGTTCCGAGCCGCGTCTGCAACCTACACCACAGCTCATGGCAATGCCGGATCCTCAACCCACTGAGCAAGGCCAGAGATCGAACCCACAACCTCATGGTTCCTAGTCGGATTCATTAACCACTGAGCCATGTCTGGAACTCTGGCAGCAGCTTTTAAATGAGGCAGAATATATTGTTTGGTGGAGCTGCAGTCACAATCCCTTCTGGGCTCCAGACCTTGGCATCTGGAGGCATCCCCTCCAGACAGATGCAAAAATTGAAGTTTTGATATGTTGATGTGTTGTTTGTATCTTTTACAGGTGTGTTGGATCTTTGTCCAATAGTTCTATTAGTTACTGAGGGGGGGGTCAGTAGTCCCCAGCAAAAATTGTGGATTTGTTTACTTCCTTTCAGCTCTACCAGGTTTATTCCTCATATATTTTGAGGCTCTGTTTGCTGTGTTTCCATTCAGGATTATGTTTCTTCCTGGTGTACTGATTGATTCCTTTCTCATTATCCTAGTGGCACTTTTTTTGGGTTCTTCATTATCTGAGAAGGTCTTCAATTTTCCTTCTTTCCTGAAATATATTTTCACTTGATGTAGCATTTCCAGCTGAGAGTTCTTTGCTTTTGGTCTTTAAAACCATGTCGTGTCTCTTCCTTCCATTGTTTGAGATGAGAAGTCTGCTTCCACTTGAACTGGTATTTTCCAGTCAATGTGCCTCTCCTCTGTGTGATTGAGAATTTTTTTCTCTTTAACTTTACTTTTAAGAATTTTGACTATCATATGTGTCCTGGCCTGGATCTGTTTGGGGGTTTGTTCAGCTTCTTGAACCTGTAGGTTTTTATCTTTAGCCTAATTTGGGAATTTTTTTTCTCCAAATACTCTTTTTTTTTGAAAAAATACCCTTTTTTTCCCTTCAAATACAGTCCTACTTTCTTTTTCTCCCTTTATGAGACATTGATGATACAAATTGTGGATCTTATTTATTGTCTGACAAGGTGAGTCGGGGTGAATCCTTAGGAAGGGCCTCCTCATGCCTTTTCTGAGTATGTGCACACACCTGTGCATGCACACAGGTTTCTAGACCTTCAGGAATATGGCAGAGTGCTTTAAAGTGCCTGTAGATATAATGTTTCCCAGCTTTTCCTTTTAAGCTTTTAGGTTAACCTATTGTTTGCCCAAATATTACCCACTACCTCAGGCAGCTGTGAAATTAACCACCTGCCTCTAATTGTTTGTGACCTTTTGTTTGTGTAGGTTTTTTTTTTTAGAGGCTATAGTTTTTTTTTTTTCATTTATTTATTTATTTAATTTTATTTTTTCCCACTGTACAGCATGGGGATCAAGTTATCCTTACATGTATACATTTTTTCCCCCACCCTTTGTTCTGTTGCAATATGAGTATCTAGACACAGTTCTCAATGCTACTCAGCAGGATCTCCTTGTAAATATATTCTAAGTTGTGTCTGATAACCCCAAGTTCCCGATCCCTCCCACTCCCTCCCTCTCCCGTTGGGCAGCCACAAGTCTATTCTTCAAGTCCATGATTTTCTTTTCTGTGGAGATGTTCATTTGTACTAGATATTAAATTCCAGTTATAAGTGATATCATATGGTATTTGTCTTTGTCTTTCTGACTCATTTCACTCAGTATAAAAGTCTCTAGTTCCATCCATGTTGCTGCAAATGGCATTATGTCATTCTTTTTGATGGCTGAGTAGTATTCCATTGTGTATATATACACCACATATTCCTAATCGAATCATCTGTCGATGGACATTTGGGTTGTTTCCACGTCCTGGCTATTGTGAATAGTGCTGCAATGAACATGCGGGTGCATGTGTCTCTTTTAAGTAGAGCTTTGTCCGGATAGATGCCCAAGAGTGGGATTGCGGGGTCATATGGAAGTTCTATGTATAGATTTCTAAGGTATCTCCAAACTGTTCTCCATAGTGGCTGTACCAGTTTACATTCCCACCAACAGTGCAGGAGGGTTCCCTTTTCTCCACAGCCCCTCCAGCACTTGCTATTTGTGGACTTATTAATGATGGCCATTCTGACTGGTGTGAGGTGGTATCCCACGGTAGTTTTGATTTGCATTTCTCTTATAATCAGTGATGTTGAGCATATTTTCATGTGTTTGTTGGCCATCTGTATATCTTCCTTGGAGAACAGTCTATTCAGGTTTTTTGCCCATTTTTCCATTGGTTGATTGGCTTTTTTTCTGTTGAGTTGCATAAGTTGCTTATATATTCTAGAGATTAAGCCCTTGTCGGTTGCATCATTTGAAACTATTTTCTCCCATTCTGTAAGTTGTCTTTTTGTTTTCTTTTGGGTTTCTTTACTGTGCAAATCTTTTCAGTTTGATTAGGTCCCATGGGTTTATTTTTGCTCTAATTTCTATTGCTCTGGGAGGCTGACCTGAGAAAATATTCATGATGTTGATGTCAGAGAGTGTTTTGCCTATGTTTTCTTCTAGGAGTTTGATGGTGTCCTGTCTTATATTTAAGTCAAAGATTAATTGACCATAGGTGTCAATTAATTTGTCCCCTGTCAAAGATTAACTGACCATAGGTTTCAGGGTTTATTTCTGGGTTCTCTATTCTGTTCCATTGGTCTGTCTGTCTGTTTTGATACCAGTACCACACTGTTTTGATGACTGTGGCTTTGTAGTATTTCTTGATGTCTGGGAAAGTTATGCCTCCTCCTTGTTTTTTTTTTTTCATAATTTTTAAAATTTCCCACTGTACAGCAAGGGGGTCAGGTTATCCTTACATGTATACATTACAATTATATTTTTCCCCCACCCTTTGTTCTGTTGCAACATGAGTATCTAGACAAAGTTCTCAATGCTATTCAGCAGGATATGCTTGGTTTTTGTTTCTCAGGATTGCTTTGGCAATTCTGGGTCTTTTGTGGTTCCATATAAATTTTTGGATTGTTTGTTCTAGTTCTGTGAAAAATGTCCTGGGTAATTTGATAGGGATTGCATTGAATCTGTAGATTGCTTTGGGTAGTATGGCCATTTTTACAATATTGATTTTCCCAATCCAGGAACATGGAATATCTTTCCATTTCTTTACATCTTCTTTGATTTCTTTGATTAAAGTTTTATAGTTCTTGGCATATAAGTCCTTTACCTCCTTGGTCAGGTGTATTCCGAGGTATTTGATTTTGTGAGGTACAATTTTAAAAGGTATCGTATTTTTGTATTCCTTTTATAATATTTCATTGCTGGTATACAGAAATGCGACTGACTTCTGAATGTTAATCTTATATCTTGCTACTTTGCTAAATTTATTAATCAGTTCAAGGAGTTTTTGGGTTGAGTCCTTAGGATTTTCTAGGTATAGTATCATGTCATCTGCATACAGTGACAGTTTGATCTCTTCTCTTCCTAAATGGATGCCTTTTATTTCTTTGGTTTGTCTAATTGCTGTGGCTAGGACTTCCAAAACTATGTTGAAGAGCAATGGTGAGAGTGGGCATCCCTGTCTTGTTCCAGATTTGAGTGAGAAGGCTTTCAGTTTTTCCCCATTGAGTATTATATTTGTTGTGGGTTTATCATAAATGGCTTTGATTATGTTCAGGAATGTTCCCTCTATACCCACTTTGGCGAGGGTCTTGATCATGAATGGATGTTGGGCTTTGTCAAATGCTTTTTCTGCGTCTATTGAGATGATCATATGATTTTTGACTTTTCTTTTGTTAATGTGGTGTATGACGTTGATGATTTGCATATGTTGAACCATCCTTGTGAACCTGGGATGAATCCAACCTGGTCATGGTGTATAATTTTTTTGATATGTTGTTGGATTCGGTTGGCTAAGATTTTGTTGAGAATTTTTGCATCTATATTCATCAGTGATATTGGCCAATAGTTTTCTTTTTTGGTGTTATAGTTTTTAAGTTTTAGGTTCACAGCAGCTTAATTAAGGGGAAAGAATGAAGATTTACTATTATTCACTGTACCTCTCCCCAGCCTCCCTGACTATTAACATCCCCCAGCAGAGTCATACATTTGTTACAATTGGTGGACCTACTTGACACATCAAACGTACCCAAACTGCATAGTTTACTTCAGCATTCACTCTTGGTGTTGTACATTCTATAGGTTTCGACAATTGTGTAATGACACATCCCCTTTATTATCCAACTATTTTTGAAAAATGCCCCTGGGGTAAGGCTTTTCATATAGGTTGAGTTCTGAGCCAGTTCAAATAAAAACTACTTTGTCAACTTTGTCAGTGGGTCTTTTAGGAAAACACCAGACCAAATAAAGTAGTGTCCACTAGATTTTGCTGTGAACCTAAAACTACTCTAAAAATTAAAGTTTATTAATCATTTTGAGTCAGTTACCAAAGGGGAGTGGGAAGGGGGAGGAGCAACTTACAGCCTTGAGATTAAGAGATACAATAGATAAGAAACAAAGAATACAGCACAAGGAATTAAAGCCATTATCTTGTAATAAATAACTTTTCATGAAGTGTAAGCTGTAAAAATACTGAATCACTATGATCTACATCAAAATTAATATAATATTGTAAATCAACAATACTTCAATAAGAAAGCCAGTAAAAAATCATTTAAAAAAGTTGTCTAAATGAGGCTTTGGAGTAGCTTTTACTGTATCCTATCCTATCCTGTGGTTGCTGGGATGCTGGTTTTCTCCAAGATTGTGGGCTGTTCGTTTTCAAGGTAGCTTGAATTTGAGGTGAGGTTTGGGAACAGGGAAAATCAAAATGACATGGAGCTTGCTATTTTGATGAAATTCAGCTGTTTTTCTTGAATAGATGCTACCCAGTTTTCCATAAGCCTTTGGATAATTTCCAGAATTCTGAAAATGTTGTCTATTTCCACCATTTTTCTTTTTATAGAGGAGAGAGTTTTCCAGAGGTTCTTCCTCTACCATTTCACTGATATCACCTTCATTAGTTTTCATTTTGTAAGATTACTCAAACCCACATGGTTTGGGGGTAAGGGGACATTTTCTTAGGGCAAGGAAAACTGGGAAAGTCAGTGAGACTTCATAGTTTTGTTCTCATGAGATAGAGCCACTCATGCCTCCCACTTATTTATCTTCTCTCAAAGACTCAGGGTGATCATGTCTCTAAGCATTCATGTGGTAGCCAAGTCTTTTACTTGCAAAGTTCAGGGATGATTTGTGTCTCAAGTGAAGTTCTTGTCCTTTCTGGGTTCTGTTAAATCAATAGGTCTTCATGGGTCACTTGCTGTAGGTCTTCAGATTTAGTAAATTTAGAACTAAATTTTGTTTAGCAAGAAGTTGAAAATAATTTTTTTTTCTTAGCAAACAGACTTGTCTGTTTTGGAAGTCACTGTTTTTTTCAGCTAAATCTGGTTACTATGTTTTCTTTTTATAGAAGCCCTTTGATTTTTAAAAATTAGGGTTATTTTAGGCTCTTAAAATATATTTTTAACCTTGTTATTCTCATCCCTCACTTTACTTAGTACCAGTAATTATCCATTTGAACTGCTTTTCCTTTATCTATATTAACTAAGACCTACTCTTTGGAGATAATAATTATTGCAGATTTATAAGCACTCAAAGTATATTTGGCCAGGCAAGAAAATTTTAGTTGATTTTCCAGAAGGGACACATTAGTTTTGATCTGCTGAAATTCTGTCTTTCTCTGCAGTGAACATCATCCATTTTAAAGATGATTATCCATCATTGGGGATTTAATATGTGTGTCCTGGGAAAGGGCAGAACTGGTTGGTCTATTGGCAGAATCAGCTTGACTCACTAGGTAATGTAAAATCCATAGTGACACTGAAAATTATGTAAAATACCTCGAGGCTTGCTACTGTTTAAATAATTTCTGTTCTCTTGCATAAGCATTTATTTTATCAATGTATTAAACATAAATCATTCCCATTTAAGAATTATATGTTAATGCTTATTACTTTATTACTTATTATTATTTCTATAATCACTCTAAATTTTATTTTTAAATTGGTTTGTCAATTATTATATAAACAATAAACCCTGGATGAACTAATGTATTCCTCTCCACCCTAACAGTATTCATTGCTCATCCTATTACTGTTACTTATAAGAAGTGAGCTATTTACTTATTTAGTAAAAGAACCAAGTCAGTGTTACTTGTTGCAGAAGCAGAAGATGCTTTCTGCCAGCATCACATGTGACCTCAGAGTCTAAAACCAGAGTCCTAGGGGAAAAGCACCCCTAGGAGAGTCATGTGGTCACTAGTTCAAAAACCTGCTCCTCAGAAGTTCTCTTGTGGCACAATAGGTTTAAGATCAGTGTTGTCACTGCAGTGGCTCAGGTCACTGCTGTGGCAAGGGTTTGATCCCTGGCCCAGGAAATTCTACATACCTCAGGTGCAGCCAAAAACAAAACAAAACAAAATAAAACAAAACAAAACAAAAACCTACTCCTCAAATCACCATTTATCTTTGAAAAATCCAAATTCCTGATTAGACCACCATGAATTGGCAAAAAAGAGGTAGCATAAGAAAAGTAACTCATAAATAATTAGGTTTTAATTACTCCTATCCAAGCAAAGTCTTATTTGATAAAATGTTCTAGTTTATTGGATTTAGCTCTTCCCCCCAAAATAATTAATCTAAGAAGTAATTGCCCTTACAGGCCAGTTGACTTAGGATGTTTTCCAACTAAAATTAATGAAAATGAAAAGTAGGCTATAGCAGTGGCAGAAAGACATGCTGGTACTTTAAGATGCATTGGGTCTTCATGGAATTCTGCAATGCTCAGAGATATTATAAATCACTTAAGCAACATTTATGACCAGAAAAGTCATTAAGTCTTTTAATCTCTACCTGCACTAACTCAATGGTCATTTCTGTGCATGTGTACAGTGGAGACAGGAATATATGCTTTTCCATTTGTGCTAGAGTCAGCTGTGCCATCTCTGCAGAATAGCATAGCTCTTAAAAAAAAAAAAAAAAAAGAGCCACTTTCCCCCTCTTACAGGCATTCTATGTTTTAAAATTTTCTTAAATATGCTGATTGAATTCTGGTATTGGCTCAGCTTAATCCAATTATTTGGTGAAAATTCAACACTCTGGAAGGATTAATCCATAAATCTGGCTATCCATATTGCCAAAGCAAAGATGGTGTTTGCATAATAATTCAGTGACTGTAGGACAATTTTAAATGCCAGCCCAGTAGATCTTATTTTAAAAATATCCACAGGCTTTTGTGAGTTATCTAGTTTAAAGAATGCCTTAGAATGGGATTCATATATAATTTATAACTTATGTGATAAATGCATTAACTTTGCTTAGCATTTATTGGTTCTTTGAATATAATGAAATAGTGTGGTGCTACTGTAATACATCATTTTGCTGAGTCACGTTGGTGCCCTGATCAGAGAGGACTGCTGAAAGCGTGAGAGGCAAATGGTAATTAAGCCATTATTGTGGATGGTTTTGCATGTTCTGATAGAAACTCAACTTGATGTGTCCCAAACAAAATTGATTTTCTCTCATTCTCACATTCCAACCTGTTTCTTCCATTGAGTCCTGATTTAGGTGGGAAGCATCAAAATGCAAGTTAAAATCCCCAAACCAGAAGCCGACATGCATTTTTACAACTTTTGTCTTTTTTCTCCTAGCATTAACCCTACAATGAATGATTTTTAGAAATCTAATAGACTTTATTTTTTGGCTTTGTCATTTTATTTTTAAAATTTATTTTATTGAAGTATAGTTGGTTCACAATGTTGCGTCAATTTCTGCTATACAGCAAAGTGATTCAGTTATACACTTATACATTCTTTTTTATATTCCTTTCCATTTTGTCTCATCACAGGATATTGAATATGGTTCCCTGTGCTGTACAGTAGGATCTTGTTGTTTATCCATTCTATACATCATAGTTTGCATCTGCTATTCCCAAACTCCCACTCCATCCCTCCCTTAGCCTTTCTTCCCCTTAGCAACCACAAGTCTGTTCTCTATGTCTGTGAGTTAATACACTTTATTCCTAGAGCAGTTTTAGGGTTTACAGAAAAACTGCACTGAGAGTGCAAGTTCCTATGGAGCCCTCTCCCTCTTCTCACAGTTCCTCCTCTTATTAACATCTTGCCTTAGTGTAATATATTTATGACAACTGAAAATCAATATCGACATAACAATTTTGACCAAAGTCCATAGTGCATGTTAGGGTTCACTCTTGGTGTTGAACAGTCTATGGGTTTTGGCATGCATCTGCCATTGCAGTATCCTCCTGGATGACCTCAAAATGCCCTGTGTTCCATCCATTCGTCCCTCCCTCCCCTCAACTTCTGGCAACAACAGATCTTTTTAATGTATCTGTAATTTTGCCTTTTCTAGGTTTTATATAGGTGGAGTCACACAGTGTGTAGCCTTTTCAGATGGACTTCTTCCTCTTAGTTATATCCATTTAAGTATGTTCCATGTCTTTTTAAAAATTTTTATTATTTTATTTTATTTTTTACTTTTTAGGGCCACACCCACCACCTATGGAGGTTCCCAGGCTAGGGGTTGTATCAGAGCTGTAGCTGCCGGCCTACGCCACAGCCACAGCAATGCAGGATTCAAGCCACATCTTCACCCTACACCACAGCTCATGGCAATGCTTGAGCTGTGATCCTTGACCCACTGTATGAGGCCAGGCATCAAACCCACAACCTCATGGCTATTAGTCTGATTTGTTTCTGCTGCACTACAACAGGAACTCCTGTTCCATGTCTTTTTGTGGCTTGATAACTCATTTTAAAAATAATTGCTGCATAGTATTCCACTGTCTGGATTTACCAGTTTATTCGTCCATTTACCTACTGAAGAACATCTTGGCTGCCTTCAATTTGGCTATTATGAATAAAGCTTCTATAAACACTCCTGTGTAGGGTTTGGGGTAGACATAAGTGTTCAACTCATTTGAATAGATAACAAGGAGCACAATTGTTATCATGCAGTAAGAGTATGATTTTCTTTCTTTTTTTTTTGCTTTTTTAGGGCTGCACCCATGGTGTGTGGAAGTTACCAGGCCAGGGGTTGAATCACAGCTACGGCTGCCAGCCTATGCCACAGCCACAGCAATGCGGGATCTGAGCCATGTCTGTGACCTACACTGCAGCTCACGCAATGCCAGATCCCTGACCCACTGAGTGAGATCAGGGATCTAGCCTGCATCCTCGTGGATAATTGTCGGATTTGTTTCCTCTACATCACAATGGGAACTCTAAGAGTATGTTTTCTTGATTTTAGTTTTGTTTTGTTTTTGGTAAGAAATTGCCAAACTGTCTTCCAAAGTGACTGTTGCATTTTGCATTCTTGTGAGCAATAAATGTGCATTTCTGTTGCTCCACAACTTCATCAGCATTTGATATTGTCAGTGTTCTGGAATTAATGACTTTAATAAATCTATAGTGGTATTTCATTGTTTTAATTTGCATTTTCTGATAATATATGATAGGGAGCATCTTTCCATGTACTCATTTGCCATCTGTATGTCTTTGGTGAGGTGTCCCTGTGCATTATTTTCGGCTTACTTTTTAGTTGCATTGTTTCATTTCTTATTGATGAGTTTCAAGAGTTGTGTGTGTGTGTGTATGTGTGTGTGTGTGTGTGTGTGTGTGTGTGTGTGTTGGCTGTGCCTGAGGCATGTGGAATTTTCTGGGCTAGGGATTGAACTGGAGCCACAGCAGTGACAAATCCTTAACCACTAGGCCACCAGGAAACTCCATCTTTGTATTCCTTTATTAATATGTATTTTGCACAAATTTCACCTAGTTTGTGGCTTTTCTTTTCATTCTCTTAACAGTACTTCTTTGCAGAGCAGGTTTTTAGTTGTAATAAAGTTCAGCTTACTGATTTTTTTCTTTCATGAATGATGCTTTTGGTTTTATATGAAAAAAGTTATCACCACACTCATGGTCCTCCAGATTGTCCCCTATATTATTTCCTCTGAGTTTTGTAGTTCTCTGTTTTTACATTTAGGTCTATGGTCCATTTGACTTAATTTTGTGAGGGATGAAAGATCTGTGTTTAGATTCTTTTTTTTTTTTTTTTTTTTTTTTTTTTTGCATGTGGATGTCCAGTCTCTCCATGTTGGTCCATTCATTGAAAAGAACTATCCTTTTTCCATTTAATTGCCTTTGCTCCTTTGTCAAAGGTCAGTTCACTGTATTTGTCCAGGTCTATTTCTGAACTTTCTATTCTGTTCTGTCTATTCGTCTGTTCTTTTGCCAATACACTGTCTTGATCATTACCATGTATCATTGTCATATATCTTAATGTCAAGTAGTGTCAACCCTCCAGCTTTGTTCTTCTCCTTCAATATTATGTTGGGTCTTTGGGATCTTCTGCCTCTTCATATAAATTTTAGATCAGTTTGTTGATGACCACAAAACAACTTGCTGACTAGAATGAGTTCCATCTGTAGATCAAATTGGTTAGAATTCATATCTTAACACTATTGAGTTTCTCTATCCATGATAAAATATCTCCATTTATTTAAATATTTTTAAATGTTTTATTAGCAATTTGAAATTTCATAAGTATAATTACATATGTATATAATCTTATCAATTTTCCTAATATGCCATGTGTACCTATTTTGTTAAATTTATACTAACTCTGCATTTTTCTTACTCACAATTGTGTCATAATGTATTTTCAATTTGCTTTTCCCATTGTTAGTGCTGAAGTTCAGGTCTTTCTTGTCACCGCTCCTGTTGATGGTTATGGTAGGATTCTAACTAGTCTTCTGACACAAACTCTTCTTCCTTCAACTCATCTTTTTTTTATACCAGGGCAGTTAACTTTCTAAAAGGGATGTATGCTTCCAGCCATTCCTTGTGTAAAACCCTTTGTATTCACTTTGTTTAAGTGTATGAGTAAATTCACTTTGTTTAAGCGTGTGAATTCAGTTTGTGTAAGTGTGTAAGTGAATTCATTTTGTACAAGTGGAATCATGGACCTGGAGGACATTATGCTCAGTGAAATAATCTATGATGGTTGTAACTCTGTCTTAACCACAGATACTAAGATAGAATCCCCATATTTTCTATAATTGCTCTTTGTGGATGAAGGGAACCAACAGTGCCATACTGTTGTAAATATACAAATATCACTATTTAAAAAATCACCCATGAGTGCCATTTGCAAAGGGTCTTATTTTTCCTATATAAATGTTAATGTGGCCAAGCTGTTCCTGGCCAGGCCATTGGTCTCTGGGGTACAGAGTGGGTACCAGGACCTTAGTGTGTAGCAGGGAAGGAAACCTTTTTGGGAAGCAGCAAGTGGCCTCTTTAGAACACACCCTAAGTCTATATAAAAAGAATCACATATACTGATGATTGGGGAGCTGGAGAATGCAGCTAATAGTAAGTCATGGAAAGCTTTCAAGCTGGCTTCCAGGACGGCTTCTGGGGTGGACTTCATTACCTTCATCAATTCACTTTTATCTGGGTTCTGATTTGGTTAACACACAAGGGAAAATCCATTTCTTAGTGGTAGACACAATTTAATCAAGGTTGAAATATTGATATATAAAACCAAAATCTCAGTGTATTTCTCTGCAATGAGCTCCCATGATTACCAGTCATGTGATATCCATCTAATGGAAAGCCACTTCTTACCATAATGAGAAGCCAGGTCAGCTTCTCAAAGTATAGATTCACTATCATAGCAACCAGGAGTGCACAGAGTCCACGGTACCTTCTTCTGTGGCAGGAAAACCCTTTTGGGCCTCAAATCCTGTTCAGAGAGTTTCTTAGCTTAGATACAGGAAAAGAAGGAAGAGAATTAACTGAATGTCAAAACATGTTATCGCCAATGTAGCTGCTCCTCTCCATATGATATATTTCTTGTGGATTGAAGTATCATATCACTTTTGTTATTGGTCAGACAACTTGTGCTACTATTTCCTAACTCTCTTTTTTTTTTTTTTTGTCTTTTGTCCTTTTTAGGGCTGCACCTGCAGCATATGGAGGCTCCCAGGCTAGGGGTTGAATTGGGGGTGTAGCCACCGGCCTACACCACAGCCACAACAACACGGGATCCGAGCCATATCTGTGACCTACACCATGGCTCATGGCAACACCAAATCCTTAACCCACTGAGCAAGGCCAGGGATCAAACCCACCACCTCATGGTTCCTAGTTGGATTTGTTTCCGCTGCACCATGATGGGAATTCCTCCGAACTCTCTTTTTCATTTAACTGGTTACATTGCCTAAAATTCTACCAATATCATACTCATTTAATTCCTGTAGCTTTTATAATATCTTGATACCCCTTTTAAAAAACTGAGCAAAATTTATTCTATAAATTTTACATATAGATAGATACAAGAATGGGGCTGTTATAGCCAGGCCGTGAATAGATCTGCCTAATTCTCGGACGGTTTTTCTGAGTCCGGTGCCCTGGGGGAGGAGCCTCTTGGATTTCCAGCAGCCCTGCTACCCACCCAAGCCCCCAGGGGGTGCCCTAGTGGATCAGCTGCATAGGACTGCCAGCTCCAGGCAGGACCCCCTGCAGCCCAGAGAAGCTGCAACAAGCCTGGCCAAGTCGGGAAAAGATCTTAGACTGTTTTTCTGAGTCAGGATGCTCTGGGGAGGAGCCTCTTGGGTTTCCAGCAGCCCTGCTACCCACTCAAGCCCCCAGGGGGTGCCCTAGTGGATCAGCTGCATAGGACTGCCAGCTCCAGGCAGGACCCCCTGCAGCCCAGAGAAGCTGCAACAAGCCTGGCCAAGCCTGGAAAAGATCTCAGACGGTCTTTCTGAGTAGGGCTGCCCTGGGGAGGAGCCTCTTGGGTTTCCAGCGGCCCTGCTACCCGCACAAGCACCCAGGGGGTGCCCAACTCCCCCGGAATAGCTGCTCAGCAACACCAGCCCCCTGGAAGAGCCCCTGCAGCCCAGAAAAGCTGCAACAAGCTCGGCCAGACTGTGAAAAGATCCGCCTACATTCTCAGGCCATCCTTCTGAGTTGGGCTGCCCTAGAGAAGAGCCTCTTAGGTTCTCAGTGACCCAGATAGCTTCTCCAGCCCCCAGGGGGTGCTGCACTCCTGAGGAACAGCTGCCCAACACCGCCAACCCCCTGCAAGAATCCCACAGCCTAAAAACACCAGAGCAAGCTCTGCATGACCAAGTGAAATCTGCTACCATCGTGGTGTGGACCTCCCAGTCCTGTCTGCCCTCAGGAAGTCCTCCTTTGCTTCAAAGAAACACTGTTAGCCCCATCAACACTCCAGAAAAGCCACACTGCCTCAAAAAAGATTGACCAACAATGCCAGCCCTCAGGAAATATTCCACGGCAGTGACAAGGCAAACACTGCCCGATCACGGAGAGTACAACTCCCTCAGGAGAAAGAAAACAACAAGCAAGATGAAGAAGCTGAGAAACCACCCCCAGTCAAACCAACAGGAGAACTCACCTAAAACAGTCAACAATGAAACAGATCTCTGCAGTCAGACAGACTTGGAGTTCAAAAGAGAAATAGTGAAAATACTGAAGGAATTAAGAGAAGATATGAACAGTAATGCAGATACCCTCAGAAAGGAACTAGAAAATATAAGGAGGAGCCAAGAAAAACTAGAACATTCATTTGCAGAGATGCAAACTGAACTAGGGGCAGTAAAAACCAGAATGAATAATGCAGAAGAACGAATCAGTGATATGGAAGATAGAATAATGGAAATCACTCAATCCGGTCAACAGACAGAAAACCGAATCAAAAAACTGGAAAGCAATATAAGAGACCTATGGGATAATATAAAGCGGGCCAATCTATGCATAATAGGAATTCCAGAAGGAGTAGAAGAAGATATGGGATGGAAAATATATTTGAAGAAATTATCGATGGAAACTTCCCAAATCTAAAGGATACTGGGTTCAAGATACAAGAAGCACAGAGGGCCCCAAACAAACTGAACCCAAACAGACCCACACCAAGACACATCATAATAAAAATGGCAAAAGTTAGTGATAAAGAGAGGATCCTAAAGGCAGCAAGAGAAAAACAGAATGTTACCTACAAGGCAACCCCCATAAGAATATCAGCTGATTTCTCTACGGAAACACTACAGGCCAGGAGGGAATGGCAAGAGATATTTAAAGTGCTAAAAGGAAAAAATATGCAACCTAGAATACTCTATCCAGCAAGAATATCATTTCAAATAGAAGGGGAAATAAAAATTTTTCCTACAAACAAAAACTTAAAGAATACAGCAACACAAAATCCAGGTTAAAGGAAATATTGAAAGGGCTTCTCTAAACCAAAAAGAAAGGAAGGAAAGGGAAGAAAAAAGAAAAGGAAAAAAAAAAAAAGAAGAAGAGGAAGAACTAGGACTGAGGAAACCGCAATCAGAGAGCAGTCACTCAAATAAGCCAGCATACAGATTTAATCATGAACATGCTTCAAACAAAATAAAATTAAAAAGAAAAAAATAAAAAAGAATCATCAAAACCATAAAATGTGGGAAAGGGATGTTAGGAAGTTAATAACCCTTTTTGTTTGTTTGTACGTTTCTCCTCTTAATTTTAATATAGTAATGAAGTGTTTGAACTTACAGGACCATCAGGCTAAAACACACAATTATGGGAAGGGGTTAGCATACTTAAAAAACAGGGCAACCACAAGCCAAAACCAAATATTGCATTTGCAAAAAATGAAAAAAAAATACACTCAAGCAGATAATAACAGGAGACCATCCAACCAAAAAAAAAAAAAAAAAAAAAAAAAAGAAAAGAAAGGAAGACTGGAGAACCATAGAATCAACTGGAACACGAGGTTCAAATGGCAATAAATAATCATCTATCAATTATCACCTTAAATGTCAATGGACTGAATGCCCCAATCAAAAGACACAGAGTGGCTGAGTGGATAAAAAGGCAAAAACCTTCAATATGCTACCTGCAAGATACTCACCTTAGGACAAAGGATACATATAGATTGAAAGTGAAAGGGTGGGGAAAAATATTTCATGCCAATAGACAAGACAGAAAAGCAGGAGTCGCAACGCTCATATCAGACAAAATAGACTTTAAAACAAAAGACATAAAGAAAGACAAAGAAGGACACTACTTAATGATTAAGGGATCCATCCAAGCAGAGGATGCTACTATCGTCAGCATATATGCCCCAAATACAGGAGCACCCAGATACATACAACAAATATTAACAGACATAAAGGGAGATATTGATGAGAATACAATCATAGTAGGAGACCTTAATACGCCCCTCACATCAATGGACAGATCCTCTAGACAGAAAACCAATAAAGCAACAGAGATCCTAAAGGAAACAATAGAAAAGTTAGACTTCATTGATATCTTCAGGACACTACATCCAAAAAATCAGAATACACATTCTTCTCAAATGCTCATGGAACATTCTCAAGAATCGACCACATATTGGGACACAAAGCGAATCTCAATAAATTTAGGAGCATAGAAATTATCTCAAGTATCTTCTCTGACCACAATGCCATGAAATTAGAAATCAACCAGGGGAAAAGGAAAGAGAAAAAACCTACTCCATGGAGACTCAACAACATGCTACTAAAAAACCAATGGGTCAATGAGGAAATCAAGAAGGAAATTAAAAACTACCTTGAAACAAATGATAATGAAGACACAACCTCTCCAAATCTATGGGATTTTGCGAAAGCAGTGCTCAGAGGGAAATTTATAGCAATACAGGCCTTTCTCAAAAAAGAAGAAAGATCCCAAATGGACAACTTAACCCTCCACCTAAATGAATTAGAAAAAGAAGAACAAAAAAGTCCTAAAGTCAGCAGAAGGAAGGAAATTATAAAGATCAAAGAAGAAATCAATAAAATAGAGACTCAAAAAACAATAGAGAAAATTAATAAAACCAAGAGCTGGTTCTTTGAAAAGGTAAACAAAATTGACAAACCCCTGGCCAGACTCACTAAAAAGAGGAGAGAAAGAACCCAAATAACCAAAATTAGAAATGAAAAAGGAGAAATCACAATGGATACAGCAGAAATACAAAAAACCATAAGAGAATACTATGCACAACTGTATGGCAACAAGCTTGACAATCTGGAAGAAATGGACAATTTTCTAGAATCTTACAGCCTGCCAAAACTGAATCAAGCAGAAACAGACCAACTGAACAGACCGATCACTAGCAATGAAATTGAAGAGGTCATAAAATCACTCCCTCAAATAAAAGTCCAGGACCAGATGGCTTCACAGGTGACTTCTATCAAACATATAAAGAGAAATTGGTGCCCATCCTCCTTAAACTCTTTCAAAAGGTTGAAGAAGAAGGAGTACTCCCAAAGACAGTCTATGATGCCACCATCACCCTCATTCCAAAACCAGACAGAGATACCACCCAAAAAGAAAACTATCGGCCAATATCATTGATGAATATAGATGCAAAAATTCTCAACAAAATCTTAGCCAACCGAATCCAACAACATATCAAAAAAATTATACACCATGACCAGGTTGGGTTCATCCCAGGTTCACAAGGATGGTTCAACATAGGCAAATCAATCAGCATCATACACCACATTAACAAAAGAAAAGTCAAAAATCATATTATCATCTCAATAGACACAGAAAAAGCATTTGACAAAGTCCAACATCCATTCATGATCAAGACCCTTGCCAAAGTGGGTATAGAGGGAACATTCCTGAACATAATCAAAGCCATTTATGATAAACCCACAGCAAATATAATACTCAATGGGGAAAAACTGAAAGCCTTCTCACTCAAATCTGGAACAAGACAGGGATGCCCACTCTCACCATTGCTCTTCAACATAGTTTTGGAAGTCCTAGCCACAGCAATTAGACAAACCAAAGAAATAAAAGGCATCCATTTAGGAAGAGAAGAGATCAAACTGTCACTGTATGCAGATGACATGATACTATACCTAGAAAACCCTAAGGACTCAACCCCAAAACTACTTGAACTGATTAATAAATTCAGCAAATTGGCAGGATATAAGATTAACATTCAGAAGTCAGTTGCATTTCTGTATACCAGCAATGAAACATTAGAAAAGGAATACAAAAATACGATACCTTTTAAAATTGTACCTCACAAAATCAAATACCTCGGAATACACCTGACCAAGGAGGTAAAGGTCCTATATGCCGAGAACTATAAAACTTTAATCAAAGAAATCAAAGAAGATGTAAAGAAATGGAAAGATATTCCATGTTCCTGGATTGGGAAAATCAATATTGTAAAAATGGCCATACTACCCAAGGCAATCTACAGATTCAATGCAATCCCTATCAAATTCCCCATGACATTTTTCACAGAACTAGAACAAACAATCCAAAAATTTATATGGAACCACAAAAGACCCAGAATTGCCAAAGCAATCCTGAGAAACAAAAACCAAGCAGGAGGCATCACTCTCCCAGACTTCAAGAAATACTACAAAGCCACAGTCATCAAAACAGTGTGGTACTGGTATCAAAACAGACAGACAGACCAATGGAACAGAATAGAGAACCCGGAAATAAACCCTGACACCTATGGTCAAGTTATCTTTGACAAGGGAGGCAAGAACATAAAATGTGAAAAAGAAAGTCTATTCAGCAAGCATTGCTGGGAAACCTGGACAGCAACATGCAAAGCAATGAAACTAGAACACACCCTCACACCATGCACAAAAATAAACTCCAAATGGCTGAAAGACTTAAATATATGACAGGACACCATCAAACTCCTAGAAGAAAACATAGGCAAAACACTCTCTGACATCAACATCATGAATATTTTCTCAGGTCAGTCTCCCAAAGCAATAGAAATTAGAGCAAAAATAAACCCACGGGACCTCATCAAACTGAAAAGCTTTTGCACAGCAAAGGAAACCCAAAAGAAAACAAAAAGACAACTTAAAGAATGGGAGAAAAGAGTTTCAAATGATGCAACCAACAAGGGCTTAATCTCTAGAATACATAAACAACTTATATAACCCAACAGCAAAAAAACCAATCAATCAATGGAAAAATGGGCAAAAGACCTGAATAGACATTTCTCCAAAGAAGATATACAGATGGCCAACAAACACATGAAAAAAGGCTCAACATCGCTGATTATAAGAGAAATGCAAGTCAAAACTACCATGAGATATCACCTCACACCAGTCAGAATGGCCATCATTAATAAATCCACAAATAACAAGTGCTGGTGGGGCTGTGGAGAAAAGGGAACCCTCCTGCACTGTTGGTGGGAATGTAAATTGGTACAGCCACTATGGAGAACAGTTTGGAGATACCTTAGAAATCTATACATAGAACTTCCATATGACCCCACAATCCCACTCTTGGGCATCTATCCAGACAAAGCTCTACTTAAAAGAGGCACATGCACCCACATGTTCATTGCAGCACTATTCACAATAGCCAGGACGTGGAAACAACCCAAATGTCCATCGACAGATGATTGGATTCGGAAGAGGTGGTATATATACACAATGGAATAGTACTCAGCCATAAAAAAGGATGACATCATGACATTTGCAGCAACATGGATGGAACTAGAGAATCTCATACTGAGTGAAATGAACCAGAAAGACAAAGACAAATACCATATGATATCACTTATAACTGGAATCTAATATCCAGCACAAATGAACATCTCCTCAGAAAAGAAAATCATGGACTTGGAGAAGAGACTTGTGGCTGCCTGATGGGAGGGGGAGGGAGTGGGAGGGATCGGGAGCTTGGGCTTATCAGACACAACTTAGAATAGATTTACAAGGAGATCCCGCTGAATAGCATTGAGAACTATGTCTAGATACTCATGTTGCAACAGAAGAAAGGGTGGGGGAAAAAATGTAATTGTAATGTATACATGTAAGGATAACCTGACCCCCTTGTTGTACAGTGGGAAAATAAAAAAAAAAAAAAAGAATGGGGCTGCTAGATAAGACATAAGAACTTATATTTTTTCCTACGTAATGTCATTTGGCTTTTTCTGAATAGCTGTAAGAATTATCGTATTATCAAAATGTTCCTCCTGAATTAGAATCTTCTATTTTATTCAGAAATTCCCTTCTAGGCAATGGGTACGTGAGGACTGAAAATGCTTAAAAGACAAATTAAAGACCAAAATGGAAGGACTATATACTATTGATATCGATTGACTAGTTTTTAGGCCCATGATCTGCAGTGGTTGGACCAGTGTGCTGGCTCCCTCATGGCCCCAAACCAGTGGCCTCTGAAATTTCACAGATAACACCTGTTGCCCCTTCTTGTTTTGAACACGGTTTTAGAAGAGTCCGAAGCAGTCATTTCCACTTCTTGGTTTTTGATTGCCTGTCTCATATTTATCCTCTGAGACACTAACATTTTTCTCCTTCCTGTTTCCCAAGATGAAAAGTGGTATGCCTGCCACCATTCCTGGGGATGGGTTCTTGAGGTGATGCCTTATAGTTTGGAAACAAGTAGCAGCAATGGCCCCCAGGAAGCTAACTGCACTTTCATTCACTAGTTCATCCACCTGTTAATTCAGCAAATATTGATGGAACACCTATAGCTGCAAATACATCAGTGAACAAATCAGACAAGTCTTTGCTTTCATGGAGCTCACCTTTCTAGTAGTTGGAGACAGGTGAAAACATTCATTATTCAAATGTGTATCTTGAAGGGAGATTGCACATGGGACTTCATGAGAGAGAGGTTACAGAATTTGCAAAATAGGAATCAAGACTGAGTCTAAGGTTACTGGCCTGGAGACAGAGTTGTTATTCACTTACATGGAGAAAATTCTAGAAAACAAAAGTTTCTATTTGAATGTGTTCATTTAGAGAAGGCTTCTAGACATGAAATGCAGTATTTTAGGAGGTAGATGGGTTTGTAAGACCGGTGTCCAGTGGAGAGGCCTGGGGAAAGACACAGGGCTGTGGGCTGTCAGTTTACAGATGTATTTAGAGACAGGACTGGATGCCGTCAGCAAGGGAGTGAGGGGATTAGGAGAAGATGATCATTTTCTCTTAACATATCACCTTGGGGCATGGTGGCCTTTAGAATTTGGAGAGATATGGTGAAACCAGCAATGTAATTGAGAATGAGGAACCAGTGAGGTAAGAGTAAAGCAAGGAGATGGTTGTATCCTGGAAACTAAGTAAAAAAAAAAAAAATCACAGAAGCAGAAGGTGATCCCCTCTACAAAGGGCACCAAATGTCAAAGTAATGTGAAACAGGATGCACCACTGGATTCAGAGGGATTAATTGTCGGCTCTGTAAAAGCAACACAGTTGAGAGAGAATGGGAGAAAGTGAGCATAGTGGACTCTTTGGACTAATCATTTTCCTGAGGTGACATGTAGAGAAATACTCTGACATCTGCAAAGGGACAGAGTCAGAGGATGACTCCGTGCCATGGGAGGGCTGCTGTTTGCAGTGTGTGGCTCTGGGACTTGAAACTCCCTGGCGAACTTCCAGAAGGAACACTAGAAGTGATTCCCTAGCATCCGCCAGCCTTTGGGGGAGGGGACAAAGGTCATAGGAAGGTCTGCACTGGTGAAAGGGCCCACAACATGTGATCTCTAGAACCTCCAGCCCCCCAACCCAACCACACAAGGTTTTGGGCTCAGAGGCAGGACCTCTTGCTGAGCACTGTCCCCGCTGCTGCTCCACCTTGGGCCTTGTTTTCCCTGCTGCGGCTCTCACTTCTCTGCCCCATGAGGTTCTCCCCCTTGGTCTGCAGGCGTGGATGGACCGGTGTGCTGGCTCCCTCATGGCCCCAATTTTCACCGTGGTCTGTGAAAATTCTGCAGATTAACACCTGTCACCCCATCTTGTTTTGAACATGGTTTTAGAAGAGTCTGAAGCATTCGTTTCCACATCTTAGTTACTATTGAGTTTTCCAGGAATGTATTTTCTTTTTTCTTTTTAGGGCTGCTCCTGCGGCATATGGAAGTTCCCAGGCTAGGGGTCGAATTGGAGCTGTGGCTGCCAGCCGACACCACAGCCACAGCAATGCAGGATCCAAGCCTTGTCTGTGATCTACACTACAGTTCATGGCAATGCCAGATCCTTAACCCTTTGAGTGAGGCCAGGGATCAAACCCAAATCCTCATGGGTACTAGTCGGGTTTGTTACCACTAAGCCACAATGGAAGTCCTAAGAATCTATTTTCATGTTTACTTGCAAGTTGGGACCCAGATGTAAATGCACTGGGCTGGGTTGGGGTCAGGTTTGAGGGACAGTCTCAAACTATGCTCAGAGTCACAGCTTTACGCTGACCACTAAGCATTGCCAGTGATGGCCAGCCTGGCAGACAGAAGCATCCTGGTCCTTCTCCCTGTAAACCTCCCCTCCCTCAGAAGGCTTCTCAGCCTTTCTCAAGCCAACTTCTGCTGGGAAGTGCTCTTGGCTTATCATGTAAAGCCGCATGTAGCCAGCCCCACTGGAGGACACCACTTTAATTATCTGGGGGAGACCCATGGGCTCCCACATCTGGACCACAGAGGTGATGCAGGGTGGACACAGATGTGCCTCCCCACCATCATTGTGTGCTCCAGGAGGTTGCCCACGCCGACCCCTGGAACCGCTTAGAAATCAGAGCCTGAATCTTACCCGATTGACCCATTATATGTATCATGAGGGTGCAAAACATCAGTTGAAGGATAAATAACAAAGGTTTAGAAGCTGGAGTTCAGGAGGATTTGTACTTAAGTCATGGTGACTGAAGAACAAGTCATGGTGACTGAAGAACACAAAGCAAGAGCTGAGGAAAATCTTTCAAAAGAGCCAACAGTTCAGATTTCGCAGTGTTTCCTTTGTTGTTTTTAAGGTGACAGGATGAGTCTTTGATTCCACCCTGATTAACAAATATAATTTTTTAATGGTCTCACTATTATTTATTTTTATAATTCCTGTGATGGCATTAACATTCCTCCCATTTTATAGCTGAAAAATAGGACTGCAAAGAAGTGATTCATGGAATCAGTAAGGGGCGGAAATTGAACTTAGTTCAACTCTGCCTTCATTTACTAGACGATAGCACAGAGACAATAGCACGGTATTGGGAAGTGACGACAATGAACAGAAGGAAAAGAGACCATAGTTAGAATTTCTGAAAATCAGTTTAACCACATTACCCACAGACTCACTATTTGAATAGAAAATTGTAGGGAAAGAGAAAGCCAAACTTTCTTCTAGCTCACTAGATCGGTACAAGTCAGCCCTGTGAAAGGTAATGCCTTATTGATTTCAGAAATGACAACTAAGGCAATAATAAGAATGCAGTTTATACTTATATTCATGCAGGGACTCTAGAACATTTGGTACAGGGTATTCATTCTGAAAAAATTCTTGAAAGTATTCAATACTACTAATTACTGGAGCATTTAATCTTCAAATAATAAGGGCTGTAATACTGAAACAGAAAGTAAGCTTGGAAACAAAACCAGGAACTTTAGCACTACTTGGAATTAAGTTTGCCAGAAAGTTTCTAGATGACACACTTTCTCTTGTATAATAAATTTTAATGACCTATAATTTTTTCCATTTATTTGACTTTTTGTTGGGCTTTTGCTAATGGCTATTATTTAACTCATAAAATGTGCTACATGACTTTTTTTTCTTTGTATGCTGAATAATAGTTATGTAACATCAAAATTATGTTTTCTTAAGAGTGTGACTGAATTAATCAGTTAATATATTGGGTCCAATGTTCTAATTCTTTTGATAACTTTTTCATAACTGGACATTTCTTGTTAGGTTATTCCTCTATATGTAAATTAATTTATTTTTATATTTCATATTTTCTTAGGCATTAGTGTATATTTCTTGTTAAGTTCAATTTATTGCTAGGTTATTACCCTATATTTTGAATTTTTTTTTTGTCCTTTTAGGGCTGCACCCACGGCATATGGAGTTTCCCAGGCTAGGGGTCAAATGGGAGCTATAGCCACCAGCCTACGCCATAGCCACAGCAATGTGGAATCCAAGCTGTGTCTGCGACCCACACCACAGCTCACAGCAATGCCGGATCCTTGACCCACTGAGCGAGGCCAGGGATTGAACCCGTGACCTCATGGTTACTAGTTGGGTTAGTTAACCACTGAACCATGACGGGAACTCCTCTGTTTTGATTTATTTTCATATTTTTTGATTTTGAGTGATTCAGTTCCTTTAAATTAATTTTACATTTTATGACTCTTAAAGGTTCCATTCTTTTTCTTTATTAATTTTGACTGTATATCTCCTTGTCCTGAGGCTGACCTTGATCCCGGAGCCATGGCAGGACCAGAAGGACCAGGGTATGGTTTGAGGCCAGCCCTGCTGCTCCCTGCTGGAGGTCTTATTCCCTGTCTTGTCACAGATAATTCAATATATTTTAAAGAACTTTTAGGAAGAAACATCATCTGTTACATTTCCTTGCACATTTACCATTTCCACTGTTCTTCCTGCATTCCCAAGATCTTGATTTCCCTTCAGGACCATTTTGCATCTGATTGAAGAATCTCCTCAGCATCTACTTTCTGGCAGCTCTGCCAGTGACAGTGTCTTTCAGTGTCCCTTCATCCAGAATGTCTTATTTAGCCTCCATTCCTGGGGGATGTGTTTTCTGGGTGTCGAAGGCTGGGTTTACCGTCTGTTCTTTTGCACTGTTTTCTAACCTCTTGTAAGAAATTACAGACCTGACATGAAATATGCTGTTCCTCGTTGACTGGTTTCTAGATTTTTTTTTTAATCTTTAATTTTTTTTTGGAATTTTATTCCTGATATGCCTGATTGTGTTTTTCTCTAGGTTTATGTTGCTTTGTTTTGCTTATCTTGAATCTGTGAAATTTATATTTTTCACAAACACTACCAGCCACTATTTCTCTGCATGTATTTCTCTGTTCCAGTCTCTGTCTCCTTTCTCAGGGATTCCAATGACACAAATATCAGAACTTTTGATGTCTCACAGTAGCCTGAGGCTCTGTCCATTTTTTCCCCCTCATTTTCTTCTTTGTTCTTCAAATTAGATAATTTCTTTCAGTTTCTCAATTGATCTCTAGATCAGTCCATTTTTTTCTATTGAACCTAACCATTGAATTATTTATTTTTCAGCTTTTGTAGGTCTCAGTTCTAAAATTAAATTTTGTTTTCTTTTGAATTTCTCCTTCTCTAATGAGAATGTCTGTATTTCCATTCACTTCAGGTGACTGATGTCATGGAGGAGGGTTACAACAGCTTCTTTGAATCTTAGATCATCCTAGGTCTCAGTCATCTCAGTGCTATTTTTTTGTTTGTTTGTTTGTTTTTGTTGACTGTCTTTTCCTTTAAGAGCCATTCGGAATTTCATTATGGGCCTTGGCATGTCCAGGCATTTTGGATTGTAACTTAGATATTTAACATGTAACACTGTGAGATGTTCGGGTCCTGCTAAAATCTGAAGAAAGCGGACTTGTTTGTTTTGACCACTGATCAACTCAGTGGTTAAGATGGTGGGTTGAGCCTGATTCTTCAGTATTGGCTCTGTTCCCAAGCCTTTGTTGTGCTGTTGGGGTCTGCCCCCCAGTCTAGCATCACATGGGGTTGGCTGTGACATGGGCAGCAGTTTAGAGGCAGCTCTGTTTGCAGAGCCTTGCCATTTCTGGATGAAATGCATTAAATGTGGCATAAGAGAAAATTCTTTTTTCAGTTTTTTAGTGACATAATCAATGCAATAATTTGGCAACCAACAACAACAACATATAAATTTATATTTGGAGTTTTTCCTGTGACTGCAAAGAGAAAAAATAATGGACAAATCAGTATAGATGGAGTAATTAATGCATGTGGAGGGTCGAGTAGAGAAGAGCCATCTGCTTGGACAGAACCTGTGACTCTCGCTGGCTGCTCTTAGCACAGACACTGTGGAGGTTCAGTCTACATGTCTTATTGGCTTCGTATTTTACCACATATCCCAAAAGCAGTATTAAGTGGCATGATTCACTTGAACAATAGAAAACATACGTCTTGTGGAAATGCATTGCCCTAAAGAGGTACTGTGTGTTCCATAAAATGAAACTAAATAAAATGAAGTGAAATAAAATAAAATAAAATGATCAAGAAATCAACCAGTGATCTTGGATCTGGGCTTTGTTTTTCATGATAAAGCCATTCTAAAATAGTACTTTCTGATGGAGAATTTTCAAGCCATTACATATGTTCTTTCAAGGACTATATACATAATTTATAGTGGTACCAAAAAGCTCTTTTACATAATAGTGGGTTGAATGAAGATATTCAAAACATAAATTGATAAAATGAGTTAACTGCAGACCCTCCTGACAATGGGTGACACAGCTTCTTACCTTAGGCTCAAACCAGATGAAGGAGACAAGACTAGGCTTCTTTTAATGAACAGAGATGCTTACCTGTTATTCTTCTAGATTAAGACATTAAGCTGCTCCTTAAAACAGTGAAATGCATTCGGGTGCTCAAAAATAAATGTATCAAGGTACTAAAAGCAAACTTATAAATGTGACAAATTAGCTCATGAAAACAGAAATCTTTAAAAAATGCTTGCTTCAAAATATAAAAAAAATTGCCATTTTTGAACCAGAGGTGATTATCAATGCTCAATTATGTGATGTATAATAGTACATAATATATTCACAGAAGACAAACTTAGTCCATGAAATTGAAGGCATTCTTTCTTTCAATCATCAAAGTATCTCATATCAAATTTAAAAAAAAAAAAGTAAAAACCTGAAAGTTAGCAGAGCCAGCCGCTGTGTACAGTATCTTCTCTAGATTTGTAGCTTCCAGTCTTAATAAAGACATCCTGAAAGGGAAGTTGTTTTCCTGGAAGGGAAATTCAGCATAAGGGTTTAAATGTGCTCATTGTTATGAATCTTTATTGAGGTGGGTTACTGATAGGGTATGCGTGATTCCTCCTAACTGTGAATTGTAATAATAAAATAATTGTGTTACAGTTTCCATTGTAAAGTTCCCCATCTGTTTGAACATAAAAAGCATTATTGGAGATTTCCAGTGTAACCAAGGGAACTCAATTAGGTTGTGCCTTTTAATTTTTTATGCTGTTAAAGTTGGTGTAATGAAAAGGTCAGTCCAAACCTTTGAAATGAAAACACTCATTTGAGCTCTTTCTGATCTCACTGGGCTCATGCACTGCCTGTATCCAAGGAACGCTGCCACTTTGGGGACCAGAGCCAGGGAAAAAGGCACAATCAATGGCGAAAAATATTTGGTTGTCATGCTTCTCCCCAGGCTGCAGCCTTACCCTGTTTGCATCTCGAGCATTTCCATCAGATTTGCTAACTCAAACGCCTGGCGGCCGCTTCCACCTTCCCTTTAGTCCCCCTCCTGCTGGGCCTGCTTGGGCTGGGGGGCGCCACCTGGCGGCATCTTTCCACAGCCAAGGTGTCTCCTTGCTGTGTTGCCTGCGCTCCCCCAGCCCAGGTGTCTCCTTGCTGTGCTGCCTGCGCTTTCCCCGGTCCTCACTGCCCTGTTGGTGGGTGCACACCCCAGGACGTGCTCAGGAACCAGTCCCTGAAGCAGCCCGGGACCCAGAAGCCGGCAGAGAAGTGCCCTGGGGGTGGAGGGGTGCTCAATAGGACAGGCTGCTCTAGGCTCCTCGGGGTCCTGCGGGTGGCACCTGGTTTCCTGCGGATGCCATCGGTCCAGTGACGCTGCCTTTGACTCTTCCCTTTGTCACTGTCCACCCTTCCTCAAATCCCACCTGTTTGTGCTTTGCCCGATCTCGCGGGCCTGTGTCCATGCACAGGCTGTTCATCCTGCCTGGAACCGTGTACCCTCCTCTCGTCTAGGACCAGCCCCTCCCATGTCCCCACGCCTGGATGGGCCCTATGGATGCAGGGCTCAGGAGAAATCTGATTTCGAAGCAGCATCCTTCTGTTTTGTGGTCTTGTTAACAACCTGTGTTTTTCCTTAGGATTTATCAGAGTCCATGGAAACGACCCGTTGGAGAGGGTCTATCCTGTTTCCTGCCCTCTGCTGGTCCTGTCACAAAGCAGACAGTCAACAGTGACCTAACAAATGGGTAAACAGCCTTTCCATCTGATTCTCTCCTTCTGACCCTAAGTGCAGTAGACTCACCCTCTACCTCACTGGCCGAGCAATGGACCAAGGGTGCACCTGCTCCATGCTCGGATTTTTCGGGGCCTCTCTGCTGTCCTTCCCCCTAGAGGTCTGCCCCCATGTCCCAGTCGACTGGGTGGACATTTACTTCAGGCGTCAGAGGTTCTGGATGCTTTTTGAAAGGCATTTACGAATCTCACTGCATCCTCATAACGGCTCGGTGGGCTGAGTGTCTCATTGCAACTCCAATTCTCCTGAGAAAACCCCTGGAAATGGGAAAGTTCAGAAAGCTGAGGAAGGTCGTGCTGCTGGTAAGGGGCAGAGCTGAGATTTGAAACTGGCATCTGGCCATAGAGGGGCTCCAGGAGAGGAGACACCCTCGTTTTTATTCCACAGGCTGGGGTGCAGATGAGCATGAGTAATAATGGGATGAGAATAATCACAAGGGTAAAAACAGAAATACTTAAATTCCAAGAAAAAGCAGTTGAGGAAAATTTTTTTAATTTTTCCTTTTTTCCAAGAAAAGAAGTTAGTATTTTGGAAAACCCTTAGTTGATAGAAGAATTCTCCTGGGACTGCCAGTTATGACACGATATCCAAAGATAAGGCTGCTTATAACTTTGGTTTCCTGAGGGTAGGGTTTGGACCTGATGAGTTATGAAGTTCTCATCCTTGTTTATGACTTTGCCAGACAAACCTAAATTCGGTCATTGTCTTCTCATCCTAAGAGCTAACAAGGAGCATTGTAGAATCCTATTTTTCGGAGTCAGTTAGGATGGAAAAACCTGTCAATATCATATGGAGGGTAAGAGAGCTTGAAGGGAAGCTGCAGGTGGGAGCATTTTGTGCTGTTAATCGATAACAACATGTGCACCCTGAGGGATTGTTCTCTGAGCTATGGATTTAAACTGAAAGGGATGATGTTACCATGGTAACCAAAAATCAACTTTATCCCAAACTTCCTCTTGACTCCCTTTGTAAAAACTCTTCTAAATGAGTCCCCCCCCCCGCCTCATTTAACTGACAAGGGAATGTTAAGATTTAAAGGGTCCTTCATTTTCTTTTGGTGGGAAATAGTTCTGGAGACCGGGAAAAGGTAGCCCCGTTTCTGACAGGAAGTTGTTTTGGGTTCTGCTACTGAGTGCATGGGGTCCCGTCCAAGCAGCAAAGTCAGTTGCAGAAGGTGAAAATCAGTAACCCAGCAGGCAAACCCACTGTTCCATGTGCATGGCAAGTGCTCCAAACCCAGATCTCTGGGTGAGGAGAGAATTAGAGAGGGGATCATCTCTTATGTTTTTGAAAGGGTTGAGTCTGGAGTGTCTGATTTCAAGACCATCTTGTTTTTGGTGACATCTGCTGCCTCCACAGCAAATCCTACAACCTTAGGTGAATCACCAACCAGCTTCCCTCCCTCCATTCCACCCTCCCTACCGGCTTCCATCTCCTCAAGTCTTCGGCTTGCTTCACTATTTCTGTGAAATCATAGTTTTTGTTTGTTTGTTTGTTTGTTTTATTTTTTCCCACTGTACAGCATGGGGACCAAGTTACACATGCATGTATACATACTTTTTCCTCCCATTGTTGTGTTGCGATGTATCTAGACATAGTTCTCAATGCTACACAGCAGGATCTCATTGTAAATCCGTTCCAAGAGCAATAGTTTGCAGCAGTTAACCCCAAGTTCCTGATCCCTCCCACTCTCTTCCTCTCCCCTCGGGCAACACAGTTCTTAGGAGCCCACAAACATTAATTTGTTCTTTTCCCCCCTTGACATTTAAAAAAACCTGGTGAGAACCTCTATTGCTTCCTAGCCTTGAGTTTGGCTGAGTTGCCAGATTTCTAGTGAAGGACTCAGCTTGCTGTGCTTTTCTCTAGGCTTCAGGTTTTATTCTGAACCCTTAATAGACAGCCTGGAAGCCAACAGGAAGGTCATTGCTCAGCCTAGTGGAAAAGGACCCAGATGGGGTTGGTGAAGACGGAAAGGAGAGATTCTGAGATCTTCTGCTTCTACATTTCCCAGGAGAGTCCCGCAGTGTCTTCCTACATCTGCCTCGTGTCCAGAAGGCTAACTATGAAAGAGAGAACCAGCATGAGGCAGGGGGAGCAAGGGAGTAGGGGGGTGCATGTGGGCACAGAGAGCCCCTGTTACATTTACTGGCCACCATTCTAGTCCTAGTTTGCACTTTTTAAAGCCTGGTAACAATAAGCAGTGTCTCTCATCTTAAATGAAACACCATCACTTTATTGGTAGAGCAGGAATGGGATCTGAATTAATTTTAGAGTGTGCTATTTTCATAAACTATTTTTAATTTATTTAAAAGGCTCTGATACTTTTGGGTATATTTTATATTTCATAATGGAGTTATTAGGACAGCATATGTCCTAATAAGTATGCTCATTCTTGAGTTTCCAGCCATGACACTGCGAACTGGTCAATGATAATGTTTATTTATCAGAGCAAATTTAAATGATATGAAATGTACCAAACCATTGATTGGAAGGCCTGAGATGAACTCCAAGGTAAATTTTGAACCTTCGTATTTTATTATTTTTTTAGGGCTGCACCTGCACATATGGAGGTTCCCAGGCCAGGGGTCTAATTGGAGCTTTAGCTGCTGGCCTACACCATAGGCACAGCAATGCCAGACCTGAGCCGTGTGTGCAACCAACACCACAGCTCATGGCAACACCAGATCCTTAACCCACTGATCGAGGCCAGGGATCGAATCTGAAACCTCATGATTCCTGGTTGGATTTCTGTCGCGCCGCAATGGCAACTCCAAACCCTCGTATTTTAGAAAGTAGAACATTTACTGATACTAAAAGTGCATTTAAGTGTAAAATTGTCAGGGATAGTGGCCACTTGGATTCCCAGTAACACAGATGAAAAAGGTAGACTTTCAGAAGATTTCTCTTCTGTTACAGGGGACGCAGATGATACAAGTGTCTCTCACGCAACATAACAATCTCCAAGGCTCCAATATTTTGAAAGGATGACAAAGTTAAGTTTGGGTTGAGACTTTTAGATAAGAACTGGCAGATGCTCAAGTAGCTAGAGAGAAAGTCTAGGGGGCCACCCTGCAGGATTTGCAAAACCAGGAGGCTTGGGACCTGTTATGATTGTGATGCCAGGAGTTTGAGAGGAGATTGAGAAGGGGTTTCCTCAATGCGACTGTTTGCTTCTTTTAAATTTTGGGGTGTTGAAAAAGTAAAAACATTTATAGACTGTGTGTAAGGAAGGAAGAATAAAAATGCATTGGTCATACATGCACCAATGGTAAAGGGAAATTACCACTAATTTTGAGGTCCTCTGACACTCACCATTCCTATGTGACACAAGCCTAAATGATCTTTCTTTGGCTTTTCTTTATGGTACACCTAAGTGTATTTTTTCAGCAAGCAGAAAAGAAAAGGTTAATTGTTTACATGACTGTGGTTACGCCATTTTCTGCACGGTGCTCCGTCTTACCCTGGCTGTGTCCTTTGTCCTGAGTTTTGCTCCCGTGGACTTTGCTGGGCCCACTTCCTGGTGCTCGAGAGTGAGAGTTTCTGTGTTTTGCACCCAGCAGTAGGATCACCACTCACAGGCTGAAGACACTTGCAGCTTCACTGTACTGACATATACATGTCCACACAGCTTTTATAGAAGGGGACACTCTCCAGAAATGAGCTCTTCTTTCTCCCTGTTCCTCCCCATGTTAATACCTGCCCATTTTTTTAAGGGGCAAACTGAATTTTTAACTATGTATTAAATTTCTAAAATAAGCACTACACTAGTTACAGATTTATGTGACTCCTAGATCAAAATAGCATAGGAGTTCCCATTGTGGCCCAGTGGTTAACAAACCTGACTAGTATCCATGAGGATGCAAGTTCAATCCCTGGCCTTGCTTAGTGGGTTGAGGATCTGGCGTTGCCGTGAGCTGTGGTGTAGGTTGTAGACTCGGCTCGGATCTGGCATTGCTGTGGCTGTGGTGTAGGCTGGCGGCTGCAGCTCCAATTTGACTCCTAGGCAGGGAAACTCCATATGCTAGGGGTGCGGTCTTCAAAAGAAAAAGAAAAAAATATACTAAAAATTACTCTTTTTTTCCCCTTCTGGAATTTAAATGTAACTCAGTATCTTGTATTCTATTCTACAATCCCAGAGGCAAACATTATCATATGCTAAATTTCCAACTGTTTCCCAAATCTCTGATCTATTTCCCATTTTCTATTCTTGTCCTCTGTCGGCTGCCCAACTGACATATTTTAATCATCCAGGCATTTTATGCTCCATTTTACTGTCTGGAAGGAGTAACCTCACCGTAGTGCCCCCCGCACCTCTCCACCAAGAGTTTTCTGACTTTGCTTACTTACTTTTCCGCATAGGACATAGAATCATATATTAAAATAAAAACATATGGCTACGCTTATTAGGATCTTGTTTATTGTATGAGTTTATTCAGGGAAGAGCCAGTTCCATGATGCTGTGGAGTCTAACAGGGTTTGTCCTTTTCTGTGTTTAAATCTACTTGTGTGTCTTGGAGGTTTTTTTAAACTTCTCTTTATGTGCTTCCCCCTGTTTTGTGTTAGGATCATCCCAAGGTAGTTTTTCATTTTCTTCTTGACTCTCTGTCCGCAGCAGCATCTTCTCTTCCACTGCACCATCTATGACGTCATGGTTCTACCTGATTGTTCCAAACAGTAAATAAAGGGCAGGGATTTCCACATTTTCCTTCTGTCCTACCACCTTACCGATTGATTCTCTTTTATTCATGGTTGGTTTTCAGAGGATTCTTTTGGGTAGTGTTGCATAAATATCATATGCAAATAGGTGTATATTTTCCCCTTGTTTTCTGATTTTTGTATATCCAAGCTCTTTCTTTGCCTAATTGCTGTAAATAATAATGGGGAGAGTGGTTGTCCTGGCCTTTTTCCTGGGTTGAGTGAAAGTATTTCCTTTGATTCCACGGAAAGTCCCTGGCTTTTAGGTGGTTGCGTATATATAAAAGTGAAATCCAGTAGTTCCTTTGATATGTAGTCTTTTTCATCAGGAAGGGTTGTGTTTTGTTAAAAGCCTTTTCAACATCGACAGAGATTATCATTTAATTTTTATTCCTAGAAGGAGTCTGAGGGATGCAGTGGGTTTGCTCCCTGCATCCCCAGAATAAACTTTTGATCAGGCCATCATTTTCTTTGAAGCACCAAGGCTGCTGCCCCTGTAATAGGAGGGCCCCATGGATGTGGGTGTGGATGGGGCCTCTGTGATGCCACCATCCCCCTCTGACCCTGGGACCCCACCAGACCCCAGAGCCTCTGCTCTCCCTGAGCAGCCCCTCATTTTCCAAAGATGCATTTCCCCTGCTGCTTTCTTGTACCTGCCAGGGCCCCCAGGCACCCAACCCACCCTCCGCTCTCTGGATCTTGACCTGGTGGGAGGTCTGTCCGCAGAGGCTCTCTTGAGGTCATGTGCATGTGGCCTTGAGGGTTTCTGAAGTCCTCTGTCCCCTTCTTTGTCCCATTGGAATGCCCCTGGGCTTCCTTGGGGGTTGTGAACTTGTTCTCTTTGCTCTGGGTAACTTAGCTGTATGTACAATTCAGAGTTTACAGATCTGACTTCAATTCAGTTTCATGATACTGAATGGGTGGATTTCCCCTGAATTCACCTTGCTGCTCTGCCAGGTGAGGGGAGTGAGTAGATTCTGCCTAATGCCTGCCCCCCAACACCCTGCCTGTGTTTCTAGGGGAAATGATGCTTAGACAGTTTCCAGGAAGACCTCTTTTGTGATGTGTTGAGCGCCTGTGTCAGGGGGTGGCAAGTGGCCACTGCATCCTCCCCAGGCTGGTGGGAGCCTGTTCAAGGATGCTGTCTGAGTGAGTGATCTCTGGGGAGGGTCCAGGAAAGGCAAGGACAGGGTTCGGGGGAGACAGTGGAGCTGGGTTTCTGTGGGCAGGTGGGTCTGGCCCATTTTCTAATCAGATTGACCCACATACATACCTGCTTCACGTGCTCAGTTCTTTTCTCAACTAAAATTCTGTAACTTGCCACTTAATTCTCATCAGGCATGTTACTGAATCACATATGCCCTCTCTCTGCCTCCTGACCCTGTCCTGAACCCCTGCTTCCTGGCTCCTACCCTTTCATGAAATCCATTAATTCTGTTACTCTGTTTTTTATTTATTTATTTATTTATTTATTTTATTTTATTTTATTTTTTTTGTCTTTTTGCCATTTCTTGGGCCACTCCCGCGGCATATGGAGGTTCCCAGGCTAGGGGTCGAATCGGAGCTATAGCTGTCAGCTTACGCCAGAGCCACAGCAACGTGGGATCCGAGCCGTTTCTGCAACCTACACCACAGCTCACGGCAACGCCGGATCGTTAACCCACTGAGCAAGGGCAGGGATCGAACCCGCAACCTTATGATTCCTAGTCGGATTTGTTAACCACTGCGCCACGACGGGAACTCCTATTTATTTATTTTAAAGAATAATCTCTATTACCTAAACTCAGGTCTGGCTGCTTACCGCTCAAAAGCCAACACTCCAGAGGCAAATGTTGATAGTGTAGACAAAACCTGGCCTCTGGACGCTGGCACCAATTAAATCTTGGGGGCAGAGATTTGGGTGAAGCAGAAAGAACAGCTTTATAGCTTTGCCAGGCAGAGGAGGCCACAGCAGGCTAATGCCTCAGATTTGTGTCTCCTCTTGAGAAGGGACAGCAAGGGATCTTATAGGTTTAGCTTGAAAAAACAGGGCTGTTGAGGGTGCCTGCATTCTTCTTCCTCCATAGATCATTTAAGAGTCATCGAGGCTGGAGTCAGGTGGTTCGGTCACAGTTTCTGATGGTTTTTGGGGTGATCACACCTGGACCGTCTCTCTGCAGTGAAGATGGCTCGCAAAAAGGGAGGGGGTGTTAGGGAGTGAGTAAAAGGGAAATAAAACACCAGGTGCAATATCACTAACTAGAAAGTGACCATTAGTAAAAGAAAGCACTGAAGCAAGGAAGAAATTATTTTTGAAAAGTCAGGGCCAAGGCAGGACGTAACATAGTGGAGGTGGTTTTAACTAGTTGTTAGCTGTAACAATAGTTCCTAATCTTTAACTCTTGAGCCAGCCTTTTGAGACCGACGGGAAGCCTGGGAGGCTAAAGGAAAAGTCTTCTGCTTCAAAACACAAGGACTGAGGTGCTTGTACATGGTTTCAATTGGAAGGTAAAGTTTGCTCTATTTTGGAGGCTGGCAACATGTGGACTTTTGTCCAAGAACCAACTCCCTTCCTTGCTGATCTGGGTCAAGATCTTTTCTAGGGGAGTTCAGGGGTGTATAGGCAGATGGAGGGGGATACATGCAGAAACAGCATGGTCAGCTTTGACAGTCAACTTGAAATCAGTCATAGGTGGTGTGATGAGTGTGATTGTTTTAAGGACAGTTAGTCTTCAGCTCCAGGGTTGGTTTGTTTCCATTCTTTGAGTCCAGTTCTCAGAATTGTGGCAGCTGATGTCATGGTGACAGCCTGATCACCATGGCCTTAACTTCTTCTGCCTGGTGGGGGTTTCAGTATATACAGGGCAGCTCACAGGACACAGCTCAGAATATGATCTGCAGCCCTTGGGAGGAACTAAAAGTCCTTGATTTTGCTTAATGACTAAACTATTATTATTTGGTCTCGTTTGACTTTTTTCTTTCTTCCTGCATCATCTCACTTTTCTGGGGGTGGGTCCATCTTGGGAAAGTCCCATTGTGTCTTGTCTGTTTCATCTTCTGCTCATAACACAAATATCAATTTTTTTTTCCTTTTATAGACTTACCCATCTCGTATGGAAGTTCCCAGGCCAGGGGCTGAATCGGAGCTGTAGCTGCCGGCCTACACCACAGCCACAGCAATGTGGGATCCGAGCCACGTCTGTGACCTACATCACTACTCACGGCAATGCCAGATCCTTAACCCACTGAGTGAGGTCAGGGATTGAACACGCATCATCACAGACACTGTGTTGGGTTCTGCACCCATTGAGCCACAGCAGGAACTGTGCAGTTCAAAGGGGATTTGGATTTTCCCCTTGGCTAAGTAAACATGTAAACTGTGTTTGTCATACAAATGACTGACAACTGGATTCACATGACGCTCTCACTCCTGTGGATTGAGTGCTGCAGCGCACACCAAAGTCCCGGCGGACTCTGGTGAACCTCTTGTTATCCATCCCTCCCTGAACACAAGAGGACAGTCATTTTCAGTCTTCGCTTCCCGTGATGTCTTTCAGGCTCTCGCCCTGGTAACTCCCTCCCTGGGAGCCAAGGGAACATCCCCATCCTCTCTGCACGTCTCAGCTGGGGCTATTTATCTTTATGGAGTTTGTCTTAGATTCATCAGGATTCAAACTGTGTTGCGACTCGAGCTTAGGGAGACAGAATGAACAGGGGGAAAGTGGTATTTCTTTTTATTCCTTTTTTTTTTTGCAGCATAAAGGGGTAATTACACAAAATCTGAAGTAAAATTTTCCTTCTTTGTCATGGGACCAACTTTACAGCATGGTGCCCCCAGTAATAGGACCAGAAGATCCATTACAAAACGCATTTTTGACAAATTCTAGTGTTTTTTTTAAAACAAGATCAAGATAGCTTTATTTTTTTTCAGAAAATTTACTGATTTCTTTAAATCAGCTATTCATCTTTCACATTGTATTCTTTTCATTTCAGTTTATATCCACTGTTACAGGAGAACCTCTATATTATGTTAACATTCCTTGTTATAAGAGACCCTAGAAATAACAAATGCTCGCTTCTCTGGGGGCCAAAGCTGTCCTAGACACCAAAGTAGATACATCAGAGAAAGTCTATAGAAAACCTGAACACATGTGGTCATAAAGAACCATCATTTGTAGGGTATTACATGCCGACATTTTTTTTTTTTTTTTTTTTTTTTTTTGCTATTTCTTGGGCCGCCCCTGCGGCATATGGAGGTTCCCAGGCTAGGGGTCGAATCGGAGCCATAGCCCCCGGCCTACACCAGAGCGACGGCAACGCGGGATCCGAGCCGCGTCTGTAACCTACACCACAGCTCATGGCAACGCTGGATCGATAACCCACTGAGCAAGGGCAGGGACCGAACCCGCAACCTCATGGTTCCTAGTCGGATTCGTTAACCACCACGCCACGACGGGAACTCCTACATGCCGACATTTTAGATAAACATTTTATTTAGGCAAAGTATTTAAAAATTTTTTGGAAATGTGAATTATACTATTGACATACTAAGATACACATTTTATATTAAATGTGCAATTAATATGTACAGTAATTTGGGATGAAAAGTCAAACTTACATAATGCTTCACAATAATTAAAAATTTTTCAGTAACCTTGAAGTAATACTTAATGGTGACACAGCTATGAAATAGGACACATGTACTCATACACTCACCTGACTTTGAACGATTTTATTATCAACATTCTGGAAGGGACCTAAGTGGTCATCTAGCCCAAGATTCCAGCAGATAAAGGAACATAGTTGCCGAGACTCCCAGAGCCCAGCTGTTCTCTGGCAGAACATTTGTGCTCACAGAGCGGCCACTGCCTTCAAAGGCTGGTGTTATCCTGGACAGCTCTGTGGTGTGGACAGTTAGTACGCCTACTGATCCTAAACTGTCTTCTTGAAGCTTTCAGCATCCTTTCCTGTGATGGTGTCCACCACCAAACAGGGTTCCTAACCCACTTCTGCTGCTCCACTCCTGACGCCAAGAGCTGAGTTCCCTCTGTTAGCTTTGATCTCCCTCTCTCAAGGCTAAATCACATTCGCTGCTTCTCCAGTAATTCCTCCTGGGATCCACTTTCAACCCCCTCCATCATGCTTTGTGTTTTGAATTTTGATTTTGGAATTTGGTGCCAGAAAGAAATGCTGTCAAGATACTGAACACTCAGCTTTTTGATAGACATTCTTTTTTTTTCTTTTTTGTTTTTTTTTTTTTGTTTTTGTTTTTGTTGTTGTTGTTGCTATTTCTTGGGCCGCTTCCGAGGCATATGGAGATTCCCAGGCTAGGGGTTGAATCGGAGCTGTAGTCACCGGCCTACGCCAGAGCCACAGCAACGCGGGATCCGAGCCGCGTCTGCAGCCTACACCACAGCTCATGGCAACGCCGGATCGTTAACCCACTGAGCAGGGCCAGGGACCGAACCCGCAACCTCATGGTTCCTAGTCGGATTCGTTAACCACTGCGCCACGACGGGAACTCCGACATTCTTTTTGTACTAGGTGTTTTCCCACTTACCACAGAGGTACTGGCTGGTCTCTACTCTGTGTCAAGAGATGCATAAGAGGGGAGAGGACAGTAGGGACAGAACTGATGCAAATCTGCACCCCCTTGGGATCCCTTCTACAAAGATGTTTACAGAAAGATGCACAACAAATGCATGGAAACCACACCATTTTCTAGGGAGTGTTATGTGTTAGGGACAAAGCTGTGTGTCCTGGCCCTAAACACAGCAGCTCCCGTGCTTTGGATTCTGCTGTCGGCTGTAAAATATCAATGGGTCCCCAGCTCAGGAGCAAGCTGGGTAACAGAAATCGCATCCCTGCCGCCTTGTTTACATGACTTGAAACACACACTTGCACAGGTTTCCACTTCTTGCTCTTCTTTTCACATCTTTTCAAATCCAAATTGGGGATCGAGCAAGGGTGTGGGTTACCATGTAATTTCGTGAATCTGCCTCCATGATCGGTATGTCCATCCTCAGGCTTCCTCTCCTGTGACGAACAATGAAGAAAAGTAGGGTTGATCCAGGCTGGAAAGCAAATCAAAACTAGGCAGTGACATCTGTTCCCTGAGGAGGTTTGCAGAAGGTTGAAGTGTTTTCTTTGTTAATAGTTAAGTTTATACACAATTGGCCTGCATGCAGAGTTGACTGTGGGCAGGTTTAATGAGGACAGAGGGTGGCATTTTGATCAAATTTCCTGCTTTTCTTCCTTTCTTTCACATTCCGCTGCCCTCCTGCCCACATGCAGACTCCCTTGTGAGAACCCCTTCTTGCTCATAGAAAAATGGTTTTCAGAACTCCAGGCCCTGGGATGTGCATGTGTAGACAGTTAGGGAGTTTGGAGGCAACACAGAGAAATTTTCACAGCAGAACTGGGTGGGCATGGCAGCCCCGAGTCACAAGGACGTGTGGGTAGGAAATGATTGACAGGCTGTGTCTGGCTCTAAGCTGACTTTCTGGACCAAGTCCTCATCCAGTGTGTGTGTTGCACACAAGAGTGAGCACGGCTCATTTCAAATGATCATCTCTCTCACTTCTGCTCTGGGAACCACAGAAAACTGATGTTTGCTTTCAGCATCTCATTACTTTCCACTTGGGTGCGTGTAGCTATAGACCTGGGATTCTGACAAGACTTCGAAGACGTCATGGGTGAACTGAGGTGTCAACAGGAAGAGTCTGTGGAGACACAGCCTTGGGAAGATTCGATCATCAGCCAGAAAAGTGTCCCTTCCCATCAGGAGGCCGCCCCCCTGCCCCCAGGCCACAGCTGGTCTGGGTGGATTTGAGCAGAAGCCCATTTGTAGGGTTGCTAGTCAATGTGCAGAGAACAGTAAGGGTACTTATCAGCTCGTGCTGACCTTGTCTCTCACCTGACCTTAGCAAATATTCTCCAGTCTCTGTAGATCACAGCACCCCTGAAGCCGATTATTCAGGACACACAGGGTCATGTTTTAGGATGGCTTTGAAGACATTCCGGGGTCACAGTTTCTAGGTCCCTTAAATTCACCAAGCTATTCAGCTGGCCGACCTACGAAATGAAGAAACTGAAGTTAGATTCTTGTTTTTTTTTGTTTTTTTTTTTTTTGCTTTTTAGGGCTGCATCCTCAGCATATGGAAGTTCCCAGGCTAGCGGTCAAATCAGAGCTACAGCTGCTGGTCTACGCCATAGCCATAGCAAGGCCAGATCCAAGCCGCATATGTGATCTATACCACAGTTCGTGGCAATGATGGATCCTTAACTCACTGAGAAAGACCAGGGATCAAACCCGCCTTCTCATAGATGCTAGTCAGGATCATTACCGCTGAGCCATGCTGGGACCTCCTCCACTTCATTTTGAAGAATAGTTTTACTCTATACAGAGTTATAAGTTGGCGTTTCTTTTTTTTTCTTTCAGCACTTTAAATATTCATTCTACTTTTGTCTAACTTAAGTAGTTACTGATGAGAAATCCAGTGTAACTTTTATCACGCTTCTAGACTTAAGACTTTCTCTGTTTCAAGATTTTCTTTTTTTTTTAGCTCAATGAATTTTATTACATTTATAGTTGTACAACGATCATCACAACCCAATTTTATAACTTGATGGGTTTCCATCCCAAACCCCCAACCCATCCTCCTACCCCAACCTGTCTTCTTTGGAAACCGTAAGTCTTTCAAAGTCTGTGAGTCAGTTTCTGTTCTGCAAAGAAGTTCATCGTGTCCTTTTTTTAGATTCTGCATGTAAGTGAGAGCATATGACGTTGGTGTCTCACTGTCTGACTAACTTCACTCAGCAGGATAATTTCTAGGTCCACTCATGCTGCTGAAAATGCCATTATTTCTTTCCTTTTAATGGCTGAGTAATATTCCATTGTGTATATGTGCCACATCTTCTTTATCCACCCCTCTGTTGATGGACATTTAGGTTGTTTCCATATCTTGGCTATTGTATATAGCACTGCAGTGAATATCGGAGTACATGTATTTTTTCTTTTTTCAAAAATTTATTTTATTTTTATTTTTTAATTGTAATCAATTGTTATTTCCCCAATACATTTTTTTTTCCTACTGTACAGCATGGTGACCCAGTTACACATACATGTATACATTCTTTTTTCTTACATAATCATGCTCCATCATAAGTGACTAGACATAGATCCCAGTGCTACACAGCAGGATCTCATCACTAATCCATTCCAATGGCAATAGTTTGCATCTGTTAACCCCAAGCTCCCAAACCATCCCACTCCCTCCCCCTCCCCCTTGGCAACAACAAGTCTGTTCTCCAAGTCCATGATTTTCTTTTCTGTGGAAAGGTTCATTTGTGCTGTGTATTAGATTCCAGATATAAGTGATATCATATGGTAATTGTCTTTCTCTTTCTGACTTCACTCAGTATGAGAGTCTCTAGTTCCATCCATGACACTGTATGCAGATGACATGATTATATATAGAAAACCCTAAGGACTCAACTCCAAAACTACTTGAACTGATTAATAAATTCAGCAAAGTAGCAGGACATAAGATTAATATTCAGAAATCAGTCATAGTTCTGTGTACTAATAATGAAATATTAGAAAAGGAACACAAAAATACAATACCTTTTAAAATTTCACTCTCCCCAAAATCAAATACCTTGGAATAAGCCTGACCAAGGAGGTAAAAGACCTATATGCTGAGAACTATAAAACATTAATCAAGGAAATTAAAGAAGATGTAAAGAAATGGAAAGATATTCCATGCTTCTGGGTTGGAAAAATTAATATAAAAATGGCCGTACTACTCAAAGCAATCTACAGATTCAATACACTCCCTATCAAATTACCCATGACATTTTTCACAGAACTAGAAGAAACAATCCAAAAATTTATATGGAACCACAAAAGACCCAGAATTGCCAAAGCAATTCTGAGGAACAAAAACAAAGTAGGAGGCATAACTCTCCCAGACTTCAGGCAATATTACAAAGCCACAGTCATTAAGACAGTGTGGTACTGGTACCAAAACAGACATACAGACAAATGGAAGAGAATAGAGAACCCAGAAATAAACCCAGCACCTGTCCTCAATAAATCTTTGACAAAGGAGGTAAGAACATAAAATGGGAAGAAGTCTTTTCAGCAAGTCTTGCTGGGAAACCTGGACAGCTACATGCAAATCAATGAAACTAGAGCACACCCTCACACCACACAGGAAAATAAACTCAAAATGCCTGAAAGACTTAAATATAAGACAAGACACCATCAAACTCCTGGAAGAGAACATAGGCAAAATATTCTCTGACATCAACCTTACAAATGTTTTCTCAGGTCAGTCTCCCAAAGCAACAGAAATAAGAGCAAAAAATAAATCAGCGGAACCTAATCAAACTGACAAGTTTTGCATAGCAAAGGAAACCAAAAGGAAAACAAAAAGACAACTTACAGAATGGGAGAAAATCATTTCAAATGATGACTGACAAGGGCTTAATCTCTGCAATATACAAGCAATTTATACAACTCAACAGCAAAAAAGCCAACAATCCAATTGAAAAATGGGTAAAAGGCATTTCTCCAAAGAAGATATACAGATGGCCAACAAGCACATGAAAAAATACTCAACATCACTGATTATTAGAGAAATGCAAATCAAAAGTACCATGAGATACCTCCTTACACCAGTCAGAATGGCTGTCATTAAGTCCACAAATAACAATTGCTGGAGGGGTTGTGGAGAAAAGGGAACCCTCCTGCATTGTTGGTGGGAATGTAAGTTTGTATAACTACTATGGAGATCAGTATGGAGGTACCTTAGAAAACTATTCATAGAACTACCATATGACCCAGCAATGCCGCTCTTGGGCATATATCCGGACAAAACTTTCCTTGAAAAAGACATATGCACCCGCATGTTCATTGCAGCACTATTCACAATAGCCAAGACATGGAAATAACCCAAGTGTCCATCGTTTCAAGATTTTCTTTGTCTTTCAGTTTTCTGCAGTTTGAATACAACATGCCTATGTGTGCAAAGGTTGGTTTTTTTTTAATTGTTTTTTGTAATCTTGCTTTGTGTTTCCTAAGCTTCCTGGATCTGTGATTGGGTGCTTTCCATGCATTTTGGAAAGAATGGTCATTCAAGCATCTCTTTGCTCAGCTCTCTCTTACCCTCCTGGTACCCCCACTTCTCTAGTTTACATCTGCAGGTCTTGTGTATCCTGGTCTGTGTTTATCTTTTTTTTTTTCTTTGCGGTTCAGTCTGGAAAGGATCTCTTGATTTCTGTGCCATCTCACTGACCTGTCCTCTGCTGTGTGGGTCTACTCATGATCCCCTAGGGCTTTCTTCATTTCTCCTGCTGTCTTTGGTTTCTCACATTTTATTGTGATTCTCCCTGTGAGTTCCTCTGTCTCTTCTGACAGTGCCCACCTGCTCTCAACACACTGACCGCAGTAGTTGTGAATCCCTTGCACAGTCATTTTACCATTTTTCCCAGGTTGAGCCTTGTTCTAACTGTTACCCACCTCTTGCCTCTGAAGTGTCTTCTCCTATTTTGCTGATAGTCGGACGCATAGTACTGCATAGTAAGGACTGCAGCAAAGAGGCCTCAGCATGAGGGTTCATGTCCCTCCTTTGAGGAGTTCTGTGCCTTCATGTCTGCTGTCTTTCCATGCTGCCTGTCCTTCCTGCCCTCTGGCCTGCAGCCCCCAAGCCCTCCTCCCCAGGCAGGGTCTGTGCGCTGGGGTCTTGCATCTCCCAGGAGCCCCGCTGGTGTGGAGGGAGCAGGCATGTTCTCCATCCTTCCAATACCAGCTCCTCTGGAGTCTGGTCCTGGGCTGTGCCTCCCCAGTGCTCCTCCAGAGACAGGACTTTTTGCTCCAGCCCACATGCATCCCTGGCTTCAGGGCTCCTAGCCTATTTCCTTGAATCCTCCACTGTGTTGACTATGATTAAGAGACTTCCCTTTCCCCCTTTAGCAGACACAGGAAGACTAGGCATCTTGAGAGCAGGGGGCGCTGGGGGGTACCTCTCCCTAGCTGGTATAAGACTAACACTCTCCTTCCAGTGAAGCGGCTTGGCTGGTGGAGAAGGTTCTAGATGTAACACAGCATCAATGATCTTACTCCCACTGCCAGAGTCAGGAGGGGCTGTTTAGTATGAAAGCCCAGTGGGGCGTGGGTGCAAACCCCCAGAAAGTTAGGGGCCCCTTGGTCTGCAGACTCTGGGGACTTCCTACGTTCATCCAGCCCACCTTCCCCCTCTAGGAGTTCGTCAAGATGACCATTTCACGCGGATGCCCCTGTGGCTTCTGCTGCAGGCCAGCATCTCGGCTGGGACTCTGGGTGAACTGGTCTCCACAGATTTCACATTATCTGTTTTGACCTCAGTGCTCTCGGTTTCCAAGGAAAAGGCTTCGGTTTGTCCAGCTCTTTTCTTAGTGTCAAACTGAGAGTGGTGACTGGTAAACTCATTATGTGTCAGAGCTTTGCAATTGTTTTTTAGCTGTGTTTAGGGTTCACTTCTAAGATTATGTTGGCCTCATAACAGGAATGGAAAATGTTCTAATTTTTCTGAGAAATAAATCCAATTTTGCCTTTGAAGTTGGTCTTTAAATGTGAAATTATGAGGTTATGACCTTGGAAATAATAAAATAGGCTTTGGTTATTTGTTTTAATAACATTCTGATTTGGTGATATGAACTCTAAAATAATCCTACAGTGGATTTAATTGAGGTTTTTAATCTACCCTGGATCTTATTTTGTGTTCTAAGTATATTTTTCTGATAAACTTTTAAATTTTAAAATATTTGGACCTAAATTTCAAATTGGATTACCAAACAGACAGTAGGAAAAACTCCAAGGTAATTTTGATAATTGATGCAGAGGAATGAAGCTTAACTTCCTGGAAGAACATCTTTCCTTTGAATTCAATTCAATTAAAAAAATACACTAATCTCTACCCTTGAATTATTAATTGATTGAGTCATTTTTTTTTCATGTATCCATTCTGTGCTGGGTGCTGGAGATACAAACATAATTAATATAGTTTCCCTGATCTAAATGAAGGGTAAATAAGAGGAGACAGAAGGGGACCATGAATTAAATGTAAAGTAGTCTGGAAGATGCTATAACTCCAGTCTATGCTTATCCAGAGGGAAGTCAAGACAGATTGCAGGTTGGCCACTCAACGTTGAGTCTCAGGGACAACATCCTTGCAGTGATTTTGCTGGATGTGACTAATATAAAGGGATTTTTGTATAAGGAAGGCAAGGGAATCAAAAACTGAAGATATAATTTCTACAGGCAGGCCTGAAATAGCATGAGAAATGGAGGGAGGCTGGGTGTCGTGAGGCTGGAGCTGGGATTCACCAGAAACTGTGGGGTGAGCCTGGACGGCTAAATAGGACTGATGTTATAAAAGGATCTATCTGCCTTGCCAGATCACTTGAGTTCTATCTCTTACAGCATAGGGAGGCATGGATGTGCTAAACCAGACTCGGAGATCAGAGAGACGCCCCCTGCAGTGGTGGTGAAGGTGGATAATTCCTTTGGGGCAGTGCATTTGGGAGACATTGAAGATCTGACTCTGCGATGATGCAAACACAGAGGAGGGGGCGATTGACAATTATTATGAGCAGTTCTAAAGCACTGACCAATAATTAGACCACTAAGCAGCCTGAAATCTGTGCTAAAGGGACAGAAGGAAAAGCAATGTCATCAGAATACGAAAATGGGAAGAGAGACTCACTCTTTTGGAAGCTGGGATGGGTGTCATGCAGAGACACATGTCAGTATAATAGGAACAAAGCCTTTTTCATATATATATATATGTATATATCCTAGTTGGATATATACATCTCCATATTTTTTTCCTTTTTTCTTTTTACAGCTGCACCTGCTGTACATGGAAGTTCCCAGGCAAGGGATCGAATTGTAGCTGCAGCTGCAGGCCTACACTGCAGCCACAGCAGCATTGAGTCAGAGCCACATCTGTGACCTACTCTGCAGTTTGTGACAATACCTGATCCTTCACCCACTGAAGCAAGGCCAGGGATTGAACCCACATCCTCTTGGATGCTAGTCAGGTTCTTAACCTTCTGGGTCACAACAGGAACTCCAATAAAACCTTTTTTTTCAAGTGAAAAATGACTCATTGTCACCCTTCTTATTCTGAGGAGTCCCCTCACTGGTTTCCTGTGGGACATTCCCATAAGGGCTCTGCCCAGTGGCTGCCATACTTGCCTTGGCTCTCCTGCCTGGGCTTCTGCTGGACTAGCTGGCCTTTCCTTGCCACACGGTGGTCTCAAAGCAATGTGTCTCAATGGACCTTCCAGGCGTACATGTCTGGCCAGGCCCAGCCTTGAAGATCTACTTCCTTGTGTGGAAAATTATTGCAAGTCATGCTCTGACTGAAGAAAGCAAATAAGGGAAGAGGAGGATCTATATTTTTTTTTTTTTTTGTGCGTGTGAGTAAGAAAGTAAGAAAAAGTATGCATGTTATTTCCTCATTTTTACAAAAAGAACTTAATAGTTCACATTGTTAGACCTTCTTTAAACAGGTATCAGTATCATTTCTGCATTTGTAATTTTAATCAGCACAGGTTTCTGCATTTAAGCAGCTATTGTTTAATCAAGTTATATTGAGTTCAGTTTCCTTGGTATAAACACAGTGTTGCCCCAAGTGTTTTTGGTTGGACATGCCTATTTGTTTTCACCTTAAAACAACAAACATTTATTATTCAAATTTCTTCTGTGTCAGGAAATCAGGAGCAGCTTACTTGGATAGTTCCGGCTTATGAGGTTATAGCCAAATGTTAGCCAGGGCTTTGGTCTCATATGAAGGATTGAATGGGATGGAGGATCCACCTCCAAGGTGGTTGACTTAGCATGTCTATTGGCAAAAGGTTTAATTGTCCATCACTTGGACTCTCTCCCTGGGGCTGCCTTAGTGTCCTCACGGCCTGGCATCCAGCTTTCCACAGAGCAGGGATCCAAGAGAGCAGTCATGATGCCTTTTATGGCTTTTGGACATGCTTTTTTTTTTTTTTTTTTTTTTTTTTTTTTGTCTTTTTGCTATGTCTTTGGGCTGCTCCCTCGGTGGGCGTATGGAGGTTCCCAGGCTAGGGGTCTAAGCGGAGCTGTAGCCACCGGCCTATGCCAGAGCCACAGCAACGTGAGATCTGAGCCGCGTCTGCAACCCACACCACAGCTCACGGCAATGCTGGATCGTCAACCCACTGAGCAAGGGCAGGGACCAAACCCACAACCTCATGGTTCCCCGTTGGATTCGCCAACCACTGCGCCACAGCGGGAACTCCTGGACATGCATTTTTAATTGATGTTTCAGAAGACACAGTTCAGTGTTGATCCACTGAAAATACTTTATAACCCTAAACTGAACACCATTTACTCTAAAGAAGACTAACCAGGATTAAGGATGGTACTTAGTAAAACAAATTGGTCCATGGGAGACAAAACAAGCATGTTTGACCTCATTATACAATATAAGACTCCAGAATAATACTGAAAATTCTATTAAACATCTAGAAGATGGCATTATGTGAAAAAATAATCTTTATTCTGTTGTATAAATATTTTTATGCATCCTAAATTTTCTTTCTCTCTTGCTTCTGATTTAATCTTCACCCCCACCCCAGCATCATGTTTTCAATCAGAGTTGATACCATGGAGATGAAGACTGGCTTTCTTTCCATCATTGTGTTACAATTACCTCTCTTATGCAGACCCAGGGAACACTGTCCAGAAATGGGAAAAGTGCAAAAGTGCAGACATGGGTAACAAAAGTAACGTTCAGTGCCAAATATGAGAATTGAAAGTGTAATAGTTTTTCTTAAAAAATTATCTTTAATGTTAATTTTAAAACACCACTGGAAAAACACAGTTGATTTGCTTCATGAGAGCTCGCAGCAAAAATGAAGTGTGATAAAACTCATTGACTTGAATCTTAAACCTCAAAAAAATCAGTATTTAAGCAGAGTAATTTTGAAATACTAAGCTGTCTTGAAGATAATAAACATAGAGCCTGAACCACATTGGGTTGTTTCCTATCCTATCTGATGGTAAGTCAACAAGTTGGGGGCAAAACTGTTTCTCTTCATTTTCTATCATCAGAAAAGGGAAGGTTATTTCTTGATGGATTTATCCCTGTTCTATGTGAAAAACACATGCATATTGATTTGTACATCTGGCTTTCTGTCAGAACGTGACTTTAGCCTGGATTTCTTGTTCTCTCTTTGTTGGCGCATGAGTTGGGGGTGAGTCGGTGTCTGGCTGCCACGTCACCCAGGCCACCACGAATTAGTGATGTCAGGGAGCAAAGAAGCATACAGAGCTGTGCCCCCCCCGCCCCCATTTTGGCAATTATCCCCACTGTCTTAGATGAACTGGGACAGGGGAAATGATGCTTACTTGGAAAAAGGGGTCCTGAGTAGTCAAGGTGGAAAGTACAGTGTAAAGCTGTGGTTTTAACTGCAAAGAGCATGACCTCTGCCACCAGGCTGAAAGGGATTTGTGTATTTATTTTGCCTCTCATTTTCTGTGTAACCTGGAATATATTCAATTTCTAGTCCCTTGAATACACTGATCTGTAAGATGTTGCTAGCGAATACTGTCCTTGTTGGGCAGTTTTGAGAACTATGAATAATATATGCATGGCATCCAGCACATGGAAAGAGCTGTATATACTCCTGTAAAAATATGCTATGTACTAAATATGCTCAAAATATGTGGATGTCTCCCTCAACCTTGGAAGGGAAATGAGGTCTTTTAGGGATGTGTAAAGAAGCACTTTGCTCTGGCGTTGGACACAAGTATGCCAGATTTACAAGTAAAAACCTAGGATTTCCAGCTAAATTTGGACTTCAGAAAATGAGTGGAATTTTTTTTTTAGTGTGTGTTCCATGCTATATTTAGGTTGTACCTATACTAAAAGTTACTCATTGCTTTTCTGAGATTCACATTTAACTGAATGTTCTGTATCTTATCTGGCAACCCTAGTGGAAGATTGTATTGAAAGACTTTTCTCTTTTCTTTTTTTTGGACCAGTCTGAGGTCTCACTATTTTCTCAATGGTATCAAGCTATATTTGGCAGGCAGTGCTACAAAAAGTGATGTGGATTGATGGCCTGGGCATAAAATGCCTTTGTTTATTTGAGTTTTCCTTGTTTCTCATTTATAAAATAGGAATAATGATATTGCTTGCTATACAGGTTTGCATATTATTATGATTAAATAAGTGAATAAATCTAACAGACTTGCAAGTACACAGTACATACCAATTGCTCGAAATGGTAATTGTTACCATCTTTCATCTGTTTTAGCATGCTCTTTTTTTTTTTTTTTCACATTTTAAGATTCTTAAAATTTGGAATTATCTTTCAACCGGAGGCGATTTACCATCGCTGTTGGCTGAAGGCAGTCATGAGGGCCGGACATGTACAGACTTGAACTGAGCTGTTGTTCACATTGTCGTGGCTTTAGAAGATTTATGTGTGCTTTTTGAAAAAATGTTCACTTTTAGAAGGAAAAAGTTTACAGGCATAGCAGGGATTCACAAAGAAACATGAAAGGAGAAGTTTTTCTCTTAGAAAGAAATTCTCCAGGCTCAGGGGGAGAGTGAGAGGTGAGACTTTCACAGAGAATATTCATCTGGATCAGATGAGTAATGTGTGTTTGTTCTTGGTGCATTTTCATGCATATAGACCTGGGCAGGAAGAGGCTGCTTAAAGTAGAGTCCTTGAAAAAAGGATTTTAAGGAGAGGTGCACACCCATGTTTATCACAGTATTATTCACAAGAGCCAAGATATAAACAATGCAAATACCCATCAGCTGAGAACCAGATGAATAAAATGTGGGGCAGATACACAGTGGATGCTCTTCAGCCAGAAGAAAGCAGGAAATCCTGCTGTTTGTGGACCTTGAGGTTATTTGAAGAGCAGTAAATCAGACAGAGATAGTCAAATACTAGGTGGGATCACTTATATGTGGAATCTGAAAAAGTCCAACTCATGAAAAGAATGGAGTGAAATCATGGCGCAGCCTGAGACAAGGGGAAGGAGGGGCCAAGTGCTGGAGTTCAGAGAGAGTCAGGACTCACCCCTGGAGAGGGGGGCTGTGCGGACAGATGGATGAATGGATAGAAGAGTAGCCACAAACATGGTCCTCAAGCTTCACAAGCAACAGAGTCCATCCTGTAGGTGCTGGTTGCGAGCTGTGGGAGTGGGTGCATTTGTCTCTGTCACTACATACTCTCACTAGTGTTACCGATGAGAGGAACATGTTGAGTCTGTGTGTGTGCGTGTTTGTGTGTGTGCGTGAGAGAGAGAGAGACGAGGGAGAGAGAGAGAGAGAGAGAGAAGGATGGGAGATAATTAAGCTTCCATCAGGGACCAGGTTGGCACTTCTCAAGATGTTGCAGACAAGGATTGAGACCCAGGACTGAATGACATCCCTTAGTTGACTCAGCTCCAAAAGCAAGTTCATCCAATTTGGAAGGCCTGGGCTCTTTCTTCAGTTGCCAAAAGAAGAGAAAAGAAATCATAGCATGAAGCAGTGGTGAGATCTTCTACTGTTTATGAGAAAAAATAACAATACAGTCATAGATTTGATATGGTATTGGAATGAGGACTAATTATGTGCTAGTTTCACATTCTTGTCTGTCTAATTTATTCTTTCATTTATAATTTTAAGAATCCGGAATGACACATAAAAGAATTAACTCGTGAAGACATTTCTGAACTTATGGACAATTTACTTCTTGTTCTTCTAGAAAATGCTGGCATTTGTTCTTATTTATCCTGCAATTCTGGAGGCTTCAGCACAAAACCCAGGCTCCTCTTTGTTCTGACTAGTCTCATCTAATCTCTTGGTCTTCATTTAACAAATTTCCAACATTGTCCTCAACCCAGACTTCAGTAAAGAAATTGATGCTTTTACTGAAAAGCTGTTTTCTTTTCTGAGATCTGGTTATAGATACAGGCTGCAATTTTATGTTATTCCTAGAAATGTAAGACCCTTTCTTGTAGTCAGAAATTTCAAAGTGATTTGATGCTTTGAACATTGGGAAACTGTGTATTGATTACTTTATTCAAACAATATTTACTGGACAATTTTTATATATTAAGAGGCTCCAACACCCAAAGATGGATGTTAAAGATTAAAGAGATACACAAACATTTACTACATATAGTAATGCTTATCCTATTGTTAGCAAAATTCATAATAAGTTGGGTTTGGAGAAAATTGGGGTCCAGTGTCTTATTGGGATAAATATTCTTTTGTTATATTGATGAAGATCATTTTTAAAATGCTCTCTAAAGAGCACAAACATAGGCGTTCCCTCCATAGCACATGGGGTTAAGAATCCAGCATTGCCAAAGCCATGGCGCAGATCGCAGCTGTGGCTCAGATTCAGTCACTGGTCCAGGAAGTTCCATATGCTGTGGGTGCAGCCAGGGCAGGGGGTGTCAGGGCTTGGGTGGGGGGGAAGCAAAAGCACAAACATAAATTGTTAAGACAGGTGAGGATTTAAAATAATGCAGCCACTCCTCATTTGCAGATTCCATGTTGGTGAATTTGTTACCCGCTAATGTGCACTGGTGATCTCAAAATCAATACTCAGCATGGATTCTTAGGCCTTTGTGGATACGCAGAGTTGCTAGGCCCTCATGTTTCCACCTGAGGTTAACGAGGCCACCCCCTGCTTTCTTGTTTCAGATCTCAGGCTGTAAGCAATGACCTCTCCATGATCTAAGTGCCATTTTTCTTCTTGGTTTGCACGTTTGTGATTTTTGTCAGTGAGTTCACTAAGATGGCCCCAGGCGGAGTGCTGTAGTTTCTAGGCGCAAGGAGGCTGTGATGTGCCTTATGGAGAAAATATGCATGTGAGATAAGCTCCATTCAGGCATGAGTTACAGTGCTAGCGGCTGCGAGTTCCATGCTGATTAACCAGCAACATGCACAAAATAAGGTACTTTAGAACAGAAACTCACATAAAACAAAGTGAAGCCTTCATTGGCTTACTAAAATACTGTGCCCTAGGGCTCACAGGAACCCAAGCCAGCATTTCCCTGGGGAGAGATGATGATGGAATGAGAGTCCTTCCAACACTCCTAGCAATTTTATGGAACGTCCCCACCACGGACCTTGGGGACTGGCTGTGGTTGCCTCGTGGACTCTGGTGCTCCTCCTGCGGAGCGAGGGACCTTGTGTCCCCTCGATGCTCTGTGGCTTCCAGGGCAGAGAATGTCCTGAACTTCAGCCTGCTTCTTTGGGGACACCCTTCTAGAGGAAGCCAGTCAGCGAGGCGCAGGACTTCCAGCTTCCCTGAGGCTGCCAGGCGGGATTCTCCCTTCCTAGCCTTGTGACTGGACCTGGGGCCACCTGCAGAGTTGGTTCTCCAGCCCTTGCTGGTCTAGCTCAGCCTCTCTGGTCACCCCAGTTGTGTTCGTCCTCCCAATTGAGGCCCCAGAAGTCACCTGGCATCAGGGCAGCCTCTGCTGCGCTTTGTCCAAATTCCTGACCTACACAAGCCAAGCTTATGGGTTTATGCGGCACATTTGGGGTGGTTTGCCACCCAGCAAAGGCAACACAACAGATGGTAACAGTCCCAATTTTAACTCCTGTAAACCTCTAGCAGCGTCATGATAAAAGTAGGCTGAGTGTAACAAGAAATAGCAAGCGGAATCTGACTAAAAATGCAGGAATAAGATCACTAATACATGGAGTCTAATAAAAAACGATAAAAAAGAACTTATTCACAAAACAGAAACAGACTCAAAGGTTTTGAAATCAAACTTAGTGGTTTCAATAATGTGGGGAGGAATAAATTAAGAGATTGGGATTAATATACACATACTACTATGTATAAAATAATCAACAAGGACCTACTATACAGCACAGGGCACTCGACTCGACCTTCTGTAATAACCTACATGGGAAAAGAATCTAAAAAAAAAATAGGTATATTTATACGTACAACTGAATTGCTGTGCTGTATACCTGAAACTAACACAACATTTTAAGTCAACTAGATGCCAAGAAAAATTTTTAAGAAAATCCAGGGATAACAGTGGGGGGATTTTCAGTTCTCCTCTGGTATCAATGGGCAGGTAACTCATCAGGTGAGCGGTTCTCTGTGGGGGAGAAACTCAGGCAACACAGGCGGAAGCCGTGATGGTCTTGGAACAGGTGGCGGGTGTAATAACTCTCCCCACACTTTCCAATCATCCTATTTCCTGACGACACTAATTGCGGAGTTGTTCCTGCTCTGCTCTCCATCAGAGTTTGGAAACCTGCACAGACTAATTCTTCACTCATTGTCTACGAACGTGACATGCACTTAGGCTGCTCATGAGAACCTAAGCATGTAAAAAGTGCAATGAGATGCTGATGTTCGAGCTGCTGAAGCATGAGCACCTGGAGGAGGTGAGGGGGAAGCAGCCCATTCACACAGGGAGAAAGGACTCCTGCCCTCGCTCATGGGTAGCTGTGATTCACCAGCAGCAGAGATGTGTGAAATGGGCAGGCAGTCCTGTGAGCCTAGCATGGAGGGCAGGCTGAGCGAGGGAAACAAGCCCAGGATCAGGGCCCGGTTCACAGTGTGGATCTGCTACAATTCCTCGGTCCTTGTCTCCTGCAGGAAAGATTTCAAACAAGAGACATAGAGCAGTTTCAAGTAGCAGGCATTTTATGAAGCAAAGCAAGCTAAATACACGTCCAAAGGGAAGAGAGCAGGCTGTCTGGCTGGAAAACAGCAGTGGCCCCACAGTGGGGCTGGGGCTGGTTTTCAGAGCAGTGGAAAGTGTTTTAGATTATATAACTTTTCTCCTTGTGCACAGGCACTTACCCATCAACACCCAAGAGAAGCTCATGGGGTCTGGGCAGAAACCGCAGTGCTAAGGCTAATTTATTATAAATGCAGCATCGTAAACCCAGGTCGTTTGGGGTCACCTCTTAGGTCTTGGTGCGTGTGCACCAGCCAGTGATGGTGGTTTGGAAAGCCTGGATGTGTTTTTGACTTACTTGGGCCTGATATGGCTGGGAACATGGTGGTCCTTAACCACAACAGGGAGGATCTCTGGGCATGTTCTGGTCAGTGTCAAGTGAGGGAGAAAAGAAAGATGACTTCCTCTGGGATGGGGTGGGACCGATTTGTGTCTGACCAGCGACTTGACAATGCTGCTGGAGTCCGAAATGTGTTCCACTGGTAACTGGGGTTATTGAAACGTTTTCAGCAAGAAAGTAAGTTGATCAAATTTGTATTTTAAGAGTTCCCCTTGTGGCTTATCGGGTTAAGAACCTGACAAATTGACCTTGAGGATACAGGTCAGATCCCCGGCCTCGCTCAGTGAGTTAAGGATCTGGTTTTTTGGAGTTCCTGCCGTGGCGCAGTGGTTAACGAATCCGACTAGGAACCATGAGGTTGCGGGTTCGGTCCCTGGCCTTGCTCAGTGGGTTAACAATCCGGCGTGGCCGTGAGCTGTGGTGTAGGTTGCAGACGCGGCTCGGATCCTGCGTTGCTGTGGCTTTGATGTAGGCCAGAGACTACAGCTCCGATTAGACCCCTAGCCTGGGAACCTCCATATGCCGCGGGAGCGGCCCAAGAAATAGAAAAAAAAAAAAAAAAAAAAAAAAGGATCTGGTTTTGCTGTGGCTGCAGCATAGGCCCGCAGCTGCAGCTCCAATTCGACCCCTAGCCTGGGAACTTCCAAATTGCCACAGGGGCGGTTGTAAGAAGAAAAACAAAATTGTATTTTAGTGACATATTTCTGGTAGTAAATTTTCTGGGGAAAAGATTGGAAGAAGGCAAGACTGGCATTCGGGGCACTTCATTGAATGCATCCTATGACATGCAGGGATGTAGCAGTGAACACAGCAGACATGATGGCCAGAAAAGAGACAAAGGCTGGAGTAGGAATCCTAAAAATGAGGTTTTCCTCTAAAACATGAATATTCGCCTTGCCTGCTCAGTAGCAAATTTAGGACCATGTCCAGAAAACTCAGCTTTATGTGCACTGAAATACTGCTGAGAGAATGGTGACTCCTGGTTACTTAAAATCCCTTTCTAGTGGACAGACCGGCGTTTGAGGTCAAGGTGAACCTTCGACCACTCAGTGTGGACGGCACTCCTGGGTCTTCACTCTAGGCTTCTTTATCCTTGAAGCTGCTCCACATATAGGACTGACGTTCGGGCATCCTGCTTATGGGCCCTCTTCCAAGTTTGCTCAAAATCCTGGCCCTTGTGCTCTGTTCTTTTTCCTCCTTGGGACTTACTGCTTATCGACCTTCCTACCTTTATTTTTCTCCAGAAGTGCCGGCCTTGATGATTTCCTTCCATTAACCCTCAAATTCAGCCTTTTATTTGCCAATATCTGAATCCCTCATTCCATGTTTTCACAACATTTTGGGACAACCCTAACTCTGGATGAATCCAGCCTCTTGAGATTCAAGGTGGAAAGGTCAGGATGACCTCTGGGCTTCTTACAGGGACACGAGTCCCGCTGATGAGGGCGACAGGCTCAGACTGAGTCACCTCCCAAAGGCCTTTCCTAATACCATTGCTTTGGGGCTTAGGTTTCCCACCTATAAATTTTGTAAGAACATAAGCATTTAGACGACAGTTTTTTCCTCTAAAAAACCTGAATCTTACTGCACAATTGATTTGTTCAGACCCCAGAAGGTATTATAATGTATGTGGATAATTCACCCTAGGTTCACATGCTTTATCTTAGGTTTTTTTTTTAATATAAATGTGTATATGAGTGAGTATCCCTGTGTGTGTAATAAACACATATACACATGCACTATACATATACACACGTGTATATACACATGTAACATGTAGGACATGTTACAACAATATATGATGTCTGAACAAGACATTCTGTGGCCTAAGTCCCAGCACAGTCATTCATAAGCTCATTAATGAAACATTTGTAAAAGCATAAATATGGGAAGAGCAGTGGGAAAATGTATAGATCATTAAAAATCCATGAATGACGGGAACTTACTTCAGGGTGTCACCTTCATATGTTACTAGGCCACACCATAGTCTTAAATTCAAATCATTCCTTTCCTAGAGTTCCCATCGTGGCGCAGTGGTTAACAAATCTGACTAGGAACCATGAGGTTGTGGGTTCAATCCCTGGCCTTGCTCAGTGGGTTAAGGATCCGGCGTTGCCGTGAGCTGTGGTGTAAGTTGCAGACGCGGCTCGGATCCCGTGTTGCTGTGGCTCTGGTGTAGGCCAGCGGCTGCAGCTCCGATTCGACTCCTAGCCTGGGAATCTCCATATGCTCTGGGAGCGGCCCTAGAAAAGCAAAAAGACAAAAAAAAAAAAAAAAAAAAAAAAAAATCATTCCTTTCCATGTGAATTTCATCGACTCCTTTGTACATTTATATGAGAAAAAATGGCTCAAGATTCATTGCAGAATAACTTAGTTCTGCCATTAAAGCATGATTTAATTCAGCCCCATACAGGGGAAACCAGGGTGAGTTTTAGCCAGTGGATACTGGCCCTAGAGCTTCTCTGCCACCAAGGGTGGCCAATATGGTGTGTCCAGTTACTCTGCTCTGAGATGAGGAATTACTAACTTTGACTTGTCCATTTTGGCAGGCTTGGAGCAAAGCCCCTCAAAGCAGGTACCATCTCTCCATGACCTGCACCAGCCTTTGACAACGGCAGGGATGCTAGATTCAGGGGAGCCATGTGAAATAATGGGCTCTTATAATATATATAATATTATATAATTATGATATTATATATAATAATATGATAATAATATATATTAATATAACATGTTATTATTTTTTAATAAAGTATGGTTGATTTACAACATTGTGTCAATGTACAGCATAGTGACCCAGTCATATATATATGACACACACACACACACACACATTCATTTTCTTTTATTGTCGTCTATCATGGTCTAGCCCAAGAGAGTGGCTATAATTCCCTGTGCTGTACAGCAGGACCTCATTGCTTATCCATTCTAAATGTAATAGTTTGCACCTACTAACCCCAAACTCCCTGTCCATCCCCCTCCCCCTCCCCATTGGCAACCATGAGTCTGTTCTCTACGTCCCTGTGTCTGTTTCTGTCGAACTCCCTGTAAAATGAAGTTATGAATGGCAGGGATCTAAATCTTTCTGTCCTTCCCAAGTTAGGCATGAGGATTGAAAATAGCAGAATAGGCTCAGTTAGCAGTTGTTGCTTTGCTAACAGAAATGTGCCTAAAACCAGGAAAAGAAGAAAACAGGGATGAGAAATCCCGCGGAATGAAGGTAATTTTTATGTTGAGCACAGACATTTAAAAGTCCCTGACAGTCCCTGTGAGGGCGTGTGTGCTGATAATGAGGGACAGGGTCATGAATGGTGATGCGTGGTCCTTGATGGGGAAGGCAGCCCATCACAAAATCATTTTAGAGAAGTTTCAATCAGGATTTTGGAGAAAAATAACTCCTGGTTTATTCAGTGGTCATCATGCTGATTTCCTAGGCTGCAGTCACACATCGCCCAAAACCTCATGTCACAGTTCTGTGGGTTTGAAGTCTGGCTACGTTCCTTTCTCAGGATTTGGGGAGGGAATTGCCCATTTCCGTTATTGCAAGTTCAGTGCTATGTGGTTGTGGGACAAAGGTGTGGTGGCTATTGGCTGGGGGCTGCCTTTGGCTCCTGGAGACAATATCACATTTTATGTTTGTCCTAAAATTCCTACCCTTGGTCTAGTTTGATGTGGCTTCTGTCTTCTACTTGAGGCTCTTTTCTCAAAGGTATGATGGTGTCTGACTGAAGAGTGGGTGTGGGGTGGCAGCCTGCCCTCTGTGCTCACAGGGGCCCACCCACCTGCAGCACCCTTGTCCCTCTGGTGTCCGTGAGTGACTCCAACATAGAGCCTGCATTGCTTGCTGTGGTCAGCTTGGCGTTTTGGGCTGAGAAGCAGGGGGTCATCGAGCTTCTCATTTGTTGTTGTTTGTTTTGTTTTCATGTCTCCCTTGCTTTCCTGGTTTCTGAGTCTGGAGGCTCTGATTGAGTTCCTTTCAGACAAAGTCTCCTGTCCTGTTACCCGAGGGTTGGGAAGGGTGGTCGTCTGACTGCATGGCAAGGTGATCCTGACTGTCCCTCAACCAGAATGCGGTGTCCTCAATGCCCGGCCTTTGTGGGGTGCTGGTTGAAAATCGTCCAGGCACCTTGGCTCTGCTGGTATTTTTTGTTCCTCCACCCATGTCCTTTCTTCCCAAATTTTGTGCTGGGTTACCAGTGTTTCCTGTACCATCAAAGATGGTGTTTATTTCTTGTTTCTAATTCTTTCTTTATCTTGGGGAGGAAGAGACAACTATAGAGATTTTGGCTTTTTCTTTGTAAAATCAATAGCCACCTTCATTCTACTGACCTCTGTCTCCACATACCAACTTTGCAGCCCAAAGACTTGCAAACTATTTCTCTCTCTGTTGATCAAAACCTTTTCTTTCTGGCTGGGAAGGTGTAAATTTGCTCTAAGGAATTGGAGATGTCTACTACGAACATACTCTTATTTATTTTATTCTCCATATTTTGGCTCAGCATTTGATATGTGTTTACTCATTTTGTCTGCCAAGAATTCCATAAAATAAATACGGTCAACGTCCTACTTTGTATATCAGATAACTAAGGATTGAAAAGAAAAAAGATGCTTCAAATGTTTATAAAAGATGGAGCCAGAAAAAAAAATAATGGGGAAAAAAAAAAAAAAAGATGGAACTGGGCTGTGAAGGCAGTTCAGTCTCCAAAATCCCATTCATCTTCCAAGGACATCATGCTGCCTCCTAACCTGGCTAATCTCCCCTCCTACTCCTGAGCAGCCCCAAATCCTTTCTTTCCCCCTCTCTCAATTAAGGGAAAAAAGAAAGAGGAAAAATGAACAATGCATGGACTTGGCTACTACCACCAGGTAACTACATTCTTTTTTTTTTTTTTTTTTTTTTTTTTGTCTTTTTGCCATTTCTTAGGCCGCTCCTGTGGCATATGGAGGTTCCCAGGCTAGGGGTCCAATCGGAGCTGTAGCCACCAGCCTACACCACAGCCACAGCAATGCAGGATCCGAGCCTCGTCTGCGACCCACACCACAGCTCACAGCAACGCTGGATCCTTAACCCACGGAGCGAGGCCAGGGATCGAACCCGCAACCTTGTGGTTCCTAGTCAGATTCGTTAGCCACTGCGCCACGCCGGGAGCTCCCGTAACTACATTCTTAATCAGCATTTTCATCTCTTTCTGCCCAGATGATTAGTCCAAAGTCCTCCATTTTCGGGTCCCAGTTAGTTACTATTTCATGGTGGATGGTTGCTGATAAAAGGTCACCCTTTAACCAGCCAATGTTTATAGAAGAGCAATTACATAAACTGCAGAAACCCAAATAATATGGGAAGAAGTCTTCCCAGCTTCAGAGAATGTTTTCTTACAGGGGTTTGGTGCTAAGAAAAGGCCAGTCTGTGCCAGGATTTGCCTTTGAAGACACTGAAATTATATACAGAGACAAGGCCCTTTGTCCAGTACACTTACTTCAAAGTCATTCCATTAAAATCAACGATTGTGTTTTATGTACACTTTACTCATCCAAAGATTCATGTTTAAATTTCTGTTTAAGCTGCCTCCCCAAACCCTTCCCTACTTCCTCTGGAAATTAAATTGTGGACCTCTGCTCATTGAGCAATTTAGACAGTGCCAGAGAATACTTCCTTTGGCATCCAATTAAAACTGCTGTGTTCATACAGAATAAAGCTTATTGTTAAAATGAGTGCCTTTCTTTGCTGTGAATTATAGCTTTTTATTAGGATAAATGTAAATTATTTAAATGTGACAAAAGGACCTTAAAACTGTAAAGTAAGCAATCATGAGTCATTTCTTGCCTGATTATAAAATATCTGTGAATCTCAATCAAACTTAAATACGCTATTTTGAGCATGAAATATATGTATATTGCCTCATTTCTCATAGGTTATCTGTGTCTTTTCTCATAAAAGATCAACAAAGAACCTGATTCAAGTATCTCAGAATTAATATCTTTGTTAGCTCTTTTAGAATTGCTTAAGTTTTAGCTCTGAAGATTAAAAACAATTAACTAAGAGTAGTGATAAGATGCTGCAGCATTTGACAAAATTAAAGTGCTGAGTTTTATGAGTAATTTCTCGTTTTTTGGATAACCAAGATTTTTAAATAATCTTTCTGAAAAAGTAAAAATTTAAAAGATACTTCAATCATTCTCCTTTCTTAAGGACAAAGAATTTTAAGGCACACATTTAACATTTCTTGTCAAAGTCTCATCATATTTTCTAATAGACAATAAATGCATTGTGGTAAATTCTCTATATATCTTTGCCAAGGAGTAGGTATTCAAGATATATTTGTTGAATGGATGAATTAACAAACAAATGAAATAAGGGTCAAACTTTCTGTTTTACTAAGAAATAGACCTTTGAAAAATATTTATGTCAAATTTAAAGAACACTTACTTTCGATTTTGTATTTTTTCCATTTTTTGATATTATTGATAATAACGGATAAGTATTTATAAATGTTTCAGGAATAAAAGAGCATGAAACTAATTTTTTTTATATACAATCATTTTTCTCCTCTACAGTGCTTTTAGGACAAAGTGGTACCATTATCGTTTCCATAGGAACAGTTATTTTTTGAAAGCAAAAAAGAATGCTAAGAGAGGAAAGCACATGAGGAAAAACAGTCCTTAGAAACAAGAGTTCATGCCTCCCAGGATGCTATTTGGAACAGTTATTGCATTATTCATCTGCATGAGAAATAATAAATAAACTGAGAATATTCAAAAGAAAATTGCTCAAGGATTTTTTAGCTAGATAAATTTTAGAGTTGTTTGGCTTCCAGCTCCTACAAATATGCCTGGTAAGAGTAGGGTTGACTGGGGAGTAGTGTCTAAACATAGAGGAAAGTCAAAGCTGAACAGCAGTCAAAGTGGAGAATTGGGGCCTGTGGTGTCCTGCGTCACAATCTAATTGTCACACACCTTCCTTCCATTCGGCTTGTCCTGCATTAAGTTCGTACTGCTTCCTGGGAAAGATTTCTTGGCTATTTGTAGGGCAGTTTGATTGATTAATGTGTATTATTTCTTAAAAGTTCACCTCTCTCATTCATTTGCTAATTATGGAATAAATGGCACTGACCCTATTTTGCATGTACTGATTTCAAGCCTAAGAAATGCACGAGGGGACAGGGATCTCCAGATTACATAACAAAATAGGGCTGACTTTCTGACCAATTATAACATTGGTTTCATCTACTCAGTAGTTTTCCAAGTGCTAACATGTAGTAGAGACTGCCATTTCTTCCAGAACTTCTGAGACAAAGATGAAACTCTTTAGAGAAAGTTAGTTACAATGGTTTGGGGAAAGGAAAGGACCATTAGTGGTTGTCTAAGTTCCTGTGGATGTTGGACAAATGTCCACACCTTGGGAGGCTTACAACAGCCAAAGGGTGTTTCTTACAGTCCTGGAGGCAGAGCCTGATCAAGGTGTGGGTAGCCCCCGCTGCCCCCCAATCCCAGTGAGGACCCAGGAAGAGTCTGTTCAGAAGATGCCTCGCCCAGCATCTGCTGTCTCCTGGAAATCCTTGACTTGGTCCTGCCTTCTTCCCATGGTTCTTCCCCACTGCATCTCTGTTTCTCCCACCTTCCTACCCCCGTAAGTACACCAGCCTTTGGATCACATCCCCAAGCATATCCCAGAGGACCTCATCTTAGCTTAATTTTATTGGCAAAGACCCACTTTCTAAATAAAGCCACCTTCACAGGGAAGAGTGCTTAGACCTAAATATATCTTTTGGCGGACAAGATTCTAGCCACAAAGTGGTGGATTCAGGTCAACAGTGGGAGACTGGCTGGAGATCCTGACTTTAAAAAGGTTTGGAGAAGAGAGAGGTAATGGTGAGAGGATGATGTGGAGGGTTGAGGGTGAGAAGAGGGACCTCCTGTGTGAGTGAGTAAATGCCAGGAGGGAATGAAGATAAGTCAGCTTTTATATTGCTCTGTAAATTCTTAGGTGAATACTGACCAAAGTGGAATGCACCTAAGACCATACCAGGACATATTCTTGTATTTATTGCTGTCTCTAACATGTCTGAGTCACAATCTTGAAGCAAATCTGAGGTCATTGACACTCTCAGTCTAGAAGCCTGTGAGCTCCCACTGGCCAGTCAAAACTCTGGAATGAGGCAGACCTGGTTTATCTCTCTCTAACTTCCGCTGATCCATCCTCGATGGCATGGATTCCTTTTCCTCGTGGAGAGAGGAAGAGAGAGAGATGGGCTGGAAAACAACTCTCCAAAGCTCACAAAGCTTGAACCACCATCAGGAGAGGGTGAGAATCCCCTGACCCACATCCAGCCCACATTTGTAGGTAACAGAGCAACATGTAACAGTGCCAAATTCCAAAATGAATTCGATTCTTTGTGATTACTTGGAAAGTTGATTATAAAAATGTATTCATTGCCTTTAAAGTCTGCTGACTGTTTGGTAATTTCTATGGCTTTCTTTATATATCCTGACTATATATGTTAAAACATGCTATTAATGTCTTCTATTAATGGTCTATTAATTATCATTTATCTTGTTTTAAGCTGCCGCTGATCACACAGAAACTTTAACTTCTTTTTATTTAGTTTTAATGTTTAAAAATGAGATTCTAATTTGTTCCATTTTAGAGAATGTCTTAATTATTACAAGTTTCTGCATGTAAACATTAACTTCTAGCTCCAACTAGACAAAATGGGCCCAATGGTTATGTCTATTTTATATTGTTTTCATTATTTTAAACATTTTACAGATTTCACAATCCCCCATGTAGAAACCCCCATGCACCTCTATTAATATGAGGACTTTAGTTAATGAGCTTTCTAATACTGAATTGCTGGTTGTATTTCTCAAAGAGATCTCCTTGTTCATGGTGAATTTATATTTCAGATCTTTGTATTGAGATCTCAGAAGAGTATTTTCCTTTGTAAAAAAAAGCCTCTCTGGCATGCTTTTGTTGTCTGTAGAGACATTATTTTGTACTTAATTTTTTTCCTTAGGATAATTTTGTATGAGAATTGAGTAAGATTTTAAAATTTTGATTATTTTTTAAGTAAAATTTCCTTTTTTTTTTTTTTTTTGAGAGAGAGAGAGTGAACCTGCAGAACTCTAGCCTTTGTGTTTTTTTGTTCTTTTTTATGTGGGTTTAAAGATGTGATGTGAGATATGGATGCATCATTTCTGAATCTTTTTCCTTCACTCTTCTCCTTCCTTTTATCTATAGACCTTCCCTTACTGTCTCTGATCTGCTCAATGAGGATTTTATTGTAAGTGCAAAGTTTTGTCCTAGAAGATGTCTTTGGCTTTTAGTTTTGAGACTACTCCAGACTCTGAACCCAAGACAATTCAATGCCATTAGAACTTCCATCGTTCTTCTTGTTAGTTCATAAAGAGTTTGCATCTATAAAAATAGACAAATGCAATGAATATCACAATTGAAACAACCCAGGCGAATACTAATTACTCTGACAGTGTACATATTTGAGATAAGGTAATTTAATAGAATTTCATGCAACATTATGGATGAGTATGAAGTCACTCAGCACTAAGACATTTGTAGAGTCATATTGTACACAATGTAGCAAATGAGCACATACTCATTTTCTAGAGATCTCCGTTAAAGCTAAGGGACCCAGTGAAGATCAGAAACTGTGACTGCTTGTTCCCTGTGCCTTGGCTTTGTGTTGGCTTCATGGACGCCTTTGCTCTCTAAGCTCTTTATGGTAGTTGTTCTCTTCTAGTTCTTGTCGTATTGAATTGGAATTAATACATAAAAAAATGGAAGACCTCCTTAGAAGAGAAAGGCATCTGAGGAGCAAGAATAACAATTTGCATGTAGAAAATGAAACATTTATTTTCTTTTTCTTTCTCTCTCTCTCTCTCTCTTTTATTTATTTATTTATTTATTTATTTGGCTTTTTAGAGCTGCACCCATGGCATATGGAAGTTCCCAGACTAAGGGTCGAATCAGAACTACAGCTGTCAGCCACAGCCACAGCCACAGCAATGCCAGATCCAAGTTGCCTCTGTGACCTACACCACAGCTCACAGGCAATGCTGGATTCTTAACCCACTGAGCAAGGCCAGGGACTGAACCTGAATCCTCATGGATACTAGTCGGATTCGTGTCTGCTGCACCACAACGGGAACATCCATGAAAATTTTATTTTCAAAATGACCCCAGATATAGTGTTGTTTCATCTCAAAGAAGAATGACTTGCTAGGTTTGTATCTGTCTTTTGATTCATAGTTACATCCAGTAATTCTTCAGTCTCTTTTGTTTTACTTGATCTGTGTTGAGTTCTTTGCTTGAAAACCCTTAATCAGTATTTGGAGAAGTCTCTGTAAATAAAATGTTTTTTATTTATAAAATAAAATAAAAATAAAATAAATAACAAATAATAAAATATATAAAATAAAATCAGATTCAAGCACTTAGGCAAATTAAAATTTTAACAAACTGTTAACATTAAATTACAACGCATCAAATTTTTCAAAGTACATGCACTTGAGCATAAAATATGAAAAAGTCTCCGACCAAAAAGAGTTAGCCACTAAGTTGAGTCTATCTGTAATTTATATAATGTTTATTTTATTTATATGTACCTTGAGAACTGGGAAAAGAGACAATAAGTGTGTTTCCGTACAATTAAAAATATTATGCATGTCAAAACTTTACTATTTCTAGAGTATTTGAGATATGCTGGATTTTTATGGCTGACTCTTCAATATATTGATTTAATATGTGCAGTTCACAAGTTTTTACACACTAATAGATAGTAATGTAGGTAGATTGTAAACTATTGATAGGTCAGTGATCTTTTAATCTGTCATCCAAACAAGGACACACATGAGAGTGAAAAGGAGGCAGATTCATAATTTCCTTCCACAATGCAGGTCAGAGGGTACCCTGGCCACCAGGTTGTGTGGAAAGCCCCCTCATGGACCACATTTTATTTCTTAAATTCCAAGTCAGCCTGTAACTGGATATAGGCTCAAATGACTTTTCTGTGTAATTCTTAAATTCTATGGAAACACTGAGGCTGAGGCCTCTTGTAACAATCAATTCGAGGGATAAAAATAACTCACTTGAAAGTAACTCAAATGTCAAACTAATAAAAATGACAATGGTTTATACAAAATAGGCACAAAGCAGGGATGCAGTGGAGAGCTCTGGGGCTCTAGAGTCTGTGGTCTTCAGATCAATGGGAAGCAATGGAGGTGCAGGTACATGAGTACTGTCCTCCTTCATCAAGGACTCTAGGTCCTCAGTCAAAAAAAGCCTTAACTGGAGTTCCCATCGTGGCTCAGTGGTTAACGAATCCGATTAGGAACCATGAGGTTGTGGGTTCGATCCCTGGCCTTGCTCAGTGGGTTAAGGATCCGGCGTTGCTGTGAGCTGTGGTGTATGTAGGTTGCAGACTCCGCTCAGATCCCGCATTGCTGTGGTCGTGGCGTAGCTCCGATTAGAGCCCTAGCCTGGGAACCTCCACATGCCATGGGTGCGACCCTAAAAACACAAAAGACAAAAAAACAAAACAAAACAAAAAGCCTTAACAGAGTTTCATGGTGGCTCTGTGGGTTAAGGATCCAGTGTTGTCCCTGCTATGGCTTGGGTTTGATCCCTGGGCCAGGAACATCTGCATGCTGAGGGTGTGGCCAAAAAAAGAGAAAGTGTTTTCCCTTTAATTAGACTTTCTAGTGAGCCTTACTGAGTAACAGGCTCTCCTATTAAGTAGTTAGGGCATAGTTTCAATTTTTTCTATTGTAAAGTGACATAAAATGAACTCAAGATGATTTAAAACAGAAAAGAAATGGTCCCACATGTTCCAACTTTCGTTTTCTGGTCTTTTCTTCCTCTCTCTTCTGTATTTTTTTTTTTTCTTCCCACACATCAAGCATGTTCAGTTTCTTTGCTATCCTTCTTTTCTGTGATTCTATCAGCTCCTCTACCTTCATTGGTCTATGCGTGGATACTGGGTCTAATTCCATCCAGATTCCATCTCCTCTTCTCTCACTGTCTGTTACACATCCCAACTTGGACCTGCTCACCTCAGACTTAAAAAGCTAACTGGATTTTTTTTTTCTTCAAATGTGCCAAGGCTCAAGGCTCTGCCTCCAAACCTCAGGAACCCCCCTTGGCTGTCCCCTTCACTCCCCATAGCTCATCATCATTATCACATCGTCATGGAGTTATTTTAAAATTTATTTCACATTCAAAGCTATGTGTTTTCTAATTGTCCCATTCCAGTTGAATTCTCCATTCCCTGAAACTTAGGTTATTAAACCCTTTGTTTCTGTCCAGTGTTTTCATTCCTCTCATACAATTTATACACTGAAATCTCATTTGTTTTCCTAAAATCTGCTTTTCTTGACTCTCTTCTCTGTTTCCTACACTTTTGATCAATATTTATTTCTTAGAGAATAATTTCTACTCTCATGCTCCTGTTCGGCATGGCGTGCCCCAGTCTGGTCACAATCCATTCTAAATCTTACCTTTTTCTTTTTCTTTCAATATTTACCACTTGCCTCAATTCCTTTCCAGACACTCCAAGCCAAACGGCCATGGGATAGTTCACATAGGTGGTCTCCGCTTTCGTTTGCTGTGCCTTATCTCAACCTCTGCCTACACAAATCAGCCCTTCTCCCCTCTGCGATGGTGGCCATTGCAGCCTTCATGAAGAGAACCGTGGACCCGGGAACAACCTGAGACCTGGGAACGGCGGGGTCTCAGAGCTGATGGTTCTGCCACATCCCAACCCCCAGGCAGGTGAATAGACCAGTGGACTTCCATCCCCATCTTCAGGGATGACCTTTCATGGTCAAATAACACTTTCCCAGCTTTGGTTCCTTACGGTAAGGAGACCGATCCTGGTCTGATGCGTGCTGAGGTCCTGATGTCCGATGAGACTTCCTGAAACCAACAATCTCAACTTCGCCTTCCTCCAAGGCTTGAAGTCCTCACATTTAAGTGAATACTAGCTTTGTCAACCCTACTGACAGTCAGCCTTTTACTCTCTAATCACCGACCTCTCAGCATAGATGCTCCACCTGCTGTCCTGTTGTGTCATCTGGCTCTTCCCCTCTCTGTCATCAGTTCCCAGAGGACATTTCCTTTCTAGAGCTTCTGCTGACTTACCACTGTAATAGTAGCTGCTCCTTTCTCTGCAGTCCCATGTTACTGCTTTCTTCCTATCAAGTACCCAAATGATATTTACTGATTAAGTAATTTTGAACTCATGGGTGGTGGTTATCGTCATTGACTTGCATCTCTGAACTTGTGGCTTAATTGCTCCATGTCATCTTAGTATATGTGGTTCCTGTTCTCTGGATTTTATATATGTCAATATCCCCTGGTGTTTGCCGAGTTGTACCACCTACTATGGCACTCAATTATTTTGTTCATCTGGAATGCAAACTTTTCTTCTCTTTCCTGGAAATAAAAATTATAATCCTCAGTAGAAAAAGATGAATAAAATTAGTTATGCCATAAAAGGAAAAGTGGAAATATTTGTGAACTGCAAAGGACATGGATTCCTTGCTGCTTCTGCTGCAAATTGGAGTGGTCTTGCTGACCTCTGTTCTCAGCCAAACTGATGGAAACCCTTTCATCAAAACCCAAAAAAAGCCCTTATAAAGCTCATGACCAAATGTTCTTTTCCAAAATTTGACTAGCATTTCATCACTGTTATTGCTACATGAATATGTGTATTTTGTTATTTCAGAAGGGAAAATGCTTTTGGTCAATGTGTCTTATCATTTTCTTTGCCACAGTACAACTTCAGCCAAAAAAGGAGATGCACATTGGCCAAAAGGAAGGTGATCTGTGTGAGTTTACTTTGATTCTGTTTTGGAAACTATGTGTCCTCATTTAATTCTATTGGCTGTGTAAAGGTCCATATTTCCTTATCTGCAATTACAGAATCCACAAAGTTCTGAAAAATGATGGTTTTATAAATCTTTACACTCAAGTCTGTCCTAAGCTACAGTGAGGCTGATTATAACCTGTAGCCCACGTGTGCAGTGCCGGATTATGAGGCACTACCCCAGACCCTGCTGGGATGCTAGGTGATATGAAACAGCTCAATTCTGAGACACATCTCTCCCCACATGACTTAGTCAAGGTCCTGTAACCCTTAAATAGGGCTCGGGAACTCAAAAGTTATAGAAAGCTATTAAATAGATAATAAAATATTCTGGTCTTTAACTCCAATCTACTTCTCAGAAGAAACCATCTTTAATACTTCTTTTTAGGTCTTCTGCTGACTTACCACTGTAATTGTAGCTGACATGTTCATGCCCTTGATTTCTCAATTTCAGATCTTATATAATGACTTACTACTATAAAGATGAGGACAGTGAAGTGTTATGTATGCATCCACATATATCTTCAAACATTTATCTGTATTTTTGATTCTATCAAAGTATCTGGAAACTCTCAACATCCACAGGATAAAACAGTTGATGCTCAGAACACCTCATTCCTTATACACCTTCCATCACTTGCCTTTTTTTTTTTTTTTTTTTTTTTTTTGTCTTTTGTCTTTGTTGTTGTTGTTGTTGTTATTGTTGCTATTTCTTGGGCCGCATATGGGGGTTCCCAGGCTAGGGGTTGAATCGGAGCTGTAACCGCCAGCCTACGCCAGAGCCACATCAACATGGGATCTGAGCCGCGTCTGCAACCTACACCACAGCTCACGGCAACGCCAGATCGTTAACCCACTGAGCAAGGCCAGGGATCGAACCCGCAACCTCATGGTTCCTAGTCGGATTCGTTAACCACTGCGCCACGACAGGAACTCCCCACTTGCCTTTTAAAAAAATTATCAACATGGATGCAACTAGAGATTCTCATTCCAAGTGAAGTAAGTCAGACAAAGACAAATATCATATGATATTACTTAATCTAAAATATGGCACAAATGAACCTTGAACCTATCTATAGAACAGAAATGGACTCAAAGACATAGAGAACAGGCTTGTGGTTGCCAAGGGGTCAGCAAGGGAGTGGGATGGACAGGGAGTTTGGGGTTGGTAGATGCAAACTATTACATTCAGAATGGATAAGCAATGAGGTCCTGCTGTATATCACAGGGAGCTATATCCAGTTTCTTGAGATAGAACATGATGAAAGATAATATAAGAAATGGATAGTATATATATGTATGACTGAGTCACTATATGATATAATGAATGAAAAGGCATCCTTGGAAATTATACCTCAACCACCTGACTCCATTCTAGAATATTTCAAGCAGCAAGGCCAACAGAATCTTGATTTCTCTCTACTTTCTCTCTCTCCTTACCTACCTAACCTTCCATCCATTGATTGCCCAAAATTATAGCACTTCATACTGTGTTATTTATCTATGGACCTTAATTTTCTTATAACAGTTGTTGGATATTTTCCTATTATTTTCTGATTACTTTTCTATATAGTTGAGAAAATCAATATAAATAAGATAACCTTTTAAAAAACATCATTTCATTGACTGAATAAGTTAGCTTGGAATGATTACTCACCTGTAATCCAAAGGGTTTTTTTTTTTTGTTGTTGTTGTTGTTAGTTTTTTCAAAGCATTTTTGGTTTAAGTACTCTGTTTCTTGGATCTCATATCTACTTACTTTGATTATGGGGGCAGGGATCTTGAGTATGTATTGATTCTTTTTGTTTGTTTGTTTTACAAATAGAAAAGGTGAATATCTAAGATCATTCATGTCTGAAATAGAATTTATTGTCCTGAGGAGTAGTAGTTTAGCTGGGCATCAAATTGTAATTTCCAAACCCTTTCCCCCCACTAACTTTCCCCAAAAAGATGCCCTTTTTTTTTTCTTTTTATAGCTGCACCTGTGACATGTAGAAGTTCCTAGGCTAGAGGTTGAATCAGACTTGAATCTGCAGTCTACAGCACAGCTTGAGGCAGTGTTGGATCCTTAACCCACTGAGCAAGGCCAGGGATCAAACCCATATCTTTATGGAGACTACATTGGGCCTTGACCTACTGATGCACAGTGGGAACTCTCGCACTTCATTTTTAAATGTCTGAAGTATAGGATTTTCCCCCTTCACTTGTCATTTCTCTTACAGAAAAAAAAAAAAATGCTGTATGTTAACGTTTTGCTTGTTCAGGAGATTAAAGTACACCCCTGCCTTCAGTAAGCCCTTTCAAAATCCAAAATCATTTTTTCTTTCTTTTAGTTTCTTATTTTCCCTCACTGAATTGCCACTTCTAATTCTCTAACAACTAAGGTACATCCCAATTATTTAAATTACTTTTAGAGAAAGAGTATTTTAAACCCTTTATATTACTATCTTTAGTTGTTATAATTAAACCAATATTTTATGAAAGTAAAGAAAATCTAAATGCTTTCATTGATGGACCCCACTGGGGACACAGTGTGGTTTGTACCTGCTCCTGCCCTGGTCTTCTTTACTTTTGGTCTTAATTACTAAAATAAAAATGGGGAGTTCTTATTGTGGCTCAGCTGAAACAAATCCGACTAGGATCTATGAGGATGCGGGTTTGATCCCTGGCCTTGCTCAGTGGGTTAAGGATCCGGCGTTGCCATGAGCTGTGATGTAGGTTGCAAATGCGTCTGGGATCTCTCATTGCAGTGGCTCTGGCATAGGCCGGCAGCTACAGCTCCAATTAGACCCCTAGCCTGGGAACCTCCATGTGCTGAGGGTATGGCCCTAAAAAGACAAAAGACCAAAAAAAAAAGGGGGGGGGACAAAATTCCCCTCAAAGTTCCTCTGTTAGAAGTCTGTGTAGTCCAGAGAAGTTTCGTGGGTAAAGTTCACATTTGGGATTTGTAGAATATCATGATTAAATAAGGGGCAGTGTCTCTTCCCACTCTTTCCTCTTTCTCTCACTTACAGGATAACACACACACACACACACACACACACACTCAGACACAAACACTCCCCCACATTAAGCATTTGGACCTACACTTCCTTCCTTCATCTTTTAAACAATCCTCCATCTAAATGCTCTCTGTATCGCTTGACAAAACAAAACCAAAAACAGTTGATCTTTTTTTTTTGAACCAATTGTTTTGACATCATATAGAAAGGATCAATTCATGTAAAATGTGTAAGTTTCAGCTGCAATGTGTATTTTTGTTTCTGTTTTCGTCGTTACTCTTAGGGTCAATAAATATAATCGCATAGTGTTTCCAAAGCAATTGCATTACCCCGTTCCATATCCAGGACGTGGGATATAATGCAATGATAACCAAAACACATATTAGAGAACCTCTCAGAGCTTGAACATCAGGCAGCAGCAATATGCCATTAGGGATTTTTGTCTCCAACCTCCACTTTGTGTTACCTGATACATCTCACAGGGTGGTTTTTAGGATAAAATGAGACCAAATGTTAGAGTACTTGGTAAAATCACCCGCAAAGAGCAATTATGATGTCTGTTTATGGAGATTATTAGAGGAGCCCAAGTAAGATAAAATTACCTATTTCCTGTCCTTGACACATAGGAGGTACTTAAAAAATATTAGCTACCTTTTACATTAGTTTCATAATCAATGCACATTTTGATTATAATTGTTGTTATGATACTGTGACGAATGTTTCTCCATCTGTCAAACAGATTTTTAATGTTTGGAATGAAATGTTTTGATTACAATGAGTTAATGAAAGAAAACCCTAATAAGCTTGGTGACAGGGGTGGTGGCCTTTGCCAGTATTGGAATGCTGTAGATCTTCTGGTGATTTGCCAAGAATCCATGTGTGTCTCCTGAGATGGTGCTGGCTGGCGCCGGAGATCTGGGCTCAAGGGTGAACAGTCCCCTGCTGGCTGACAAGGGTCTCACGCAGGCCTTCCCCATCTGTCACAGCTGCTGCTTGGGGTACCTTACACTCACTTCCAATATTAGCATAAATATGCACAGGGCCCTCCCCCTGAAAAACTGAACCACTGTGAGAAGCCTGTGTAAACAAACCAGCACAGGCCCTCTTAGTGAGTTTATGCATTTTTGGCTTCTTTCCAGCATTTTCCTTTCATTTCTCTCCAGTCACCTGCACTAACTCTGGGTACTGGAATCTGCTCTCTGCCTTTTACACCTGCTGACGGGCAGCCCTGCCTGGGAGGTGGTGCCCTGGGCCAGCAGGGCTAGTGCCACGAAGCAGTTACTAGAAAAAGCCCACCCCTTCATGCATCTGGGCCATCGATTTCCCATCTGCTTAGGTGATTGTTTGCAGAATAAAGTGTATATTCCTGCTGACAAAATTTCTTCTGCAGGTGGGGTGGGGCTGTCATTTGCAGTGTGCAGAGCAGGAGATGACGCCCTCTGTGGGGGAGGGGAGGGTCTCCTCATTTTTCCCAGCTCTGTCTCAGGAGGCACCCCTTTCTCAGGCCTCACCTCTCGCTCCCTCCATCCTATAAATCTGGGGCAGCAGCAGCGGTAAGCAAGCTTTTCTCAGGAATACCAACATCTAACACCTGGGCTGTTTTTTTTAAAGGTGTGGTTGGCTCCCAGGGGCCTCACGCACTTTATCATCATCTGAGTCTACATCTGATGAACTGGATCCAGTTTGGGGTATGTTTTACAGAGACACAGGGAGAATTAGAGTGTGGAGCGGGTAAAGGAATTGCCCAGGGAAATCTCAGGGGATGAATTCTGCAGCCAGGGGGTAAGTCCAGTTTCCCATTGAGCCTCCCCTTCTCCTGCTCCCTAGAAATGCATCTTTGCATACAAAGATGAAAACAGAAGACAAAACCCACTTGGCATAAAGCCAGTGGAATTCATTAAACTTGTTTTCCAAAGCAGCCCAAACTCTTCAGAATTATCTAAAATTTAAGTTCAAGATAACAGGTTCCCAGAAGTCCCTCAATGACAGCACTTTCTTTTCTCCTATATTTCTCACTTTTAAAGATCTCTGGCCATCATTCATTTATCTGATTAATAATGAAACTCGTCTATCAAATCAAGCTCTAACCAAACAAGGGAGGCCTGAAAGGAGAGTTCAGGGCTGGGCTTGGTTTCCCTGGCAACAGGCATCTCTAGCTCTCAGGTGACCTAGGATGTGCTATTGGCATATATTTTGTTTAAAGGAAGCAGGCTCATTGTAAAGAACAAATACAGTGACCATTAAATCATTAATTCTGTTTTGCCCACTGGCAATGGAGTGTTTGCTACCCATTTTGCTGGGAGAGAAAAGCCAAATCAAGTTTCTGCCTCAGAAACTCTAACTAAGAAGGAGCCACTGTAGTGGTTGCATTTACAGTGATTTAGTGTAACATCACTAGAATCTTTCATTTTAAAGAGTGGCTCAATAATGAAATTAGTAAGAAAAAATCTGATTAAACTGAAAAGGATGATTTTCTTCCTCTTTGTAAAGAGGTTAAGTACCCATGGGCTTCAGTGAGGCCACAGGAAAGTCCTCCATTCTTTTTATGGAGTCTTTTTCTCTACATTTTGTTAACCAGGCTGAGTCATAGAAGCCCATGAAGCCAGTACATCTATGGAAATTTCTAGGTGGTTAATGTTAGTTGCCTTGAACCTTTGGACCCCAGTTATTTTCCACCACAAAAGATAAAAGTAGGAATAATAATTATATCAGAGGCAACCTCTCAAACATTGACCCTCATAAGTGGTGGGCAATCCTCCAGCATAATTAAAAGTATTTATCAAGTGTTGTGTTTAAATGTGCATTTTATCATTATTCCAGGTTCTATGCAGAGATAGCTGATGACGAGTGTCCAGGCTTATGACATCACAAAATGCACACCACAGACTAAGCCTGGACATCCATGGCAGAGATCAGAATGATCCCAGGAGACAGCAGTGAGTGATGTCTTGAAGTGAGATCTGAATTCTCTGCTCAGCAGTGGAGCCCGGGCAGCCTGGGTGAAAACCAGGAATCCTAGCCCCTAGACCAGCTAGAGGTTAAAATAAGAATTGTCCTGGTTTTTGCTCCCTGTTAAAAGGAAGAATGTTTCAAGGCGTACAAACAGGTATAAAGTTCATTGTTAGAAAGACAGTACAACATGTGAGAGAGCACACAGAGAATTCGTCTGTTTATCTACGGCAGAAGCAAAGCAATAATACACACCCAAAGGAGCAAGCGTGTGGGAGTTCCCCTGAATGAGGAGCACACCAGAGAGGTGATTTAAATCACTTATATAGGACAGTTCTTCTGGGTCTTTGTCTTCCTTTGGTCTTTGTCTTGTTTTATCTTTCATACCTGACCAGACCCAGGGCCCTTCCTGATCTGCATGAGCATATTTTGGCCAAAATGGATTTCAGAGCAAAGCATGGTGGGAAGCTTATGTAGACTTATTATGGCCTGCCCCCCCCTCCCTTTCTGGACCCAGAGGGGCCTCTCTGCCATGTGTAGTTGATCTCCCTGACCCTGAGGATAGGAATATGTGACTGCTTGGTCTTTTGCCCATGCAGGGCTCAGCTCTTCTTTTGATCCTGTCATTACTACTGATTAACAGTTCACAGAAGACAAGTACCTTCTTGTGCCTGTTATTATTTCTATCTTGGAGTATAGACAGGTTTCCGGTTGCAAATATTTATCCGTGTGCCTGTAATTATTTCTATCTTGGAGTATAGATAGGTTGCCTGTTGCAAATATTTATCCCGGAGCCCACCTAGCTCCTGCTCAGGTAGTGTCAATAAGAGGCTAGTTGTAAATATCCATCCTGGAGCCCATCTATCTCCTGCCTCAATTCAGAATGTGTTGTCTGTATGAAACTTCTCACACAGCAAATGCTTTTCAGTCTATCAGTAGGCTTGTATTTGGGCCTACTATGTGCAAGACAAAATTCCAAATACTATAGGGTAAAGTAAGAAATTTGCTATGATCTCCGCTCTCAATACTTATAGCTGACCCCCGTGGAACCAATTTCAGGAGAGAAGGATGCTGCGGAAAGTATATGTGGAGTAGAGAGGGGAGAGCTCTTAGCTGTATAAATGACTTGCCATAGAGTAATGATAATAAACATTAACTACTACCATTAGGATGCCCAGTGCCCAGTGCAGTGACCTACAGTGCCCACAAGACCTTAGATCAATTATATGGAGCTGAGAATCCAATGGCATGCTGAGGTCATGTAGCCCTAGACTTGATGGCTTGATGGTAGGTTATTACATAGGATGGATCAAAGCGTTGACAGCCTCTTTTACAGTGTGGCACATCTGGTTCTTTCCCTTTTCTGATTTGAAATGGAAGGAGCTTAAAAGGAAGTAGAAATTAATGATGAAAGGATTATTCTAGCAAGCTAATTTAGCCAAAAAGGCAGACCTCTAGTTAACTGGTTATAGAAATCTGATATTGGAGAAAAGTAAAATCTAGGAAGGAAGTTCTTTAAATTGACACAAGGTTGGGAGGATTCTGAGATGAGGACTGGCATGTTTAGCAACTTCATGTTCCAGTACATGAGTGTAATAAAGTATAGCTTCAATGCCAGAAAATGTTTGAGGATGGGATCTGGACTGATGTGTTAATGCTGTGACTGGGTCACAGCAAGTAACTCTAGGCCAGTCAGTGATAACCGGGAGCAATACTTCTCAAATTGGTTGGTTTGGGGACTCCTTTTCACTTGTAAAAATCACTGAAAATCCCAAAGTGATTTTCGGTCAATGCATTACACCAAAAGTGACAAAGACCCTGTAAGTAAATATCATCCACAGAGAAGAGATTAAATAAGATATTACTTTGCTTCAAAAAACCCCAAAATGTACAAGTTCACATTGGAAACTTTGAACCAACTTTAAGACTGAGCTTAGAGAAAAAGAAAGGTTTTCACTCAAAATAAAATCATCTACATTGAACACTTTTTTCGTTTTAATTTCTTTGCTCAAGTGTCGAGACATTTTTAAAATTTAAATAGGCATTTGGCAATTCCCGTTGTGGCTCAGAGGTAATGAATCTGACTAGTATCAATGAGGATGCTGGTTTGATCTCTGACCTCGCTCAGTGGGTTAAGGATCTGGCATTGCCATGAGCTGTGGTGTAGGTCACAGAAGTGGCTCGGCTCGGATCTGGTGTCGCTGTGGCTGTGGGGTAGGCTGGTGTCTACAACTCTGTTTTGACCCCCAAGTCTGGGAACTTCCATGTGCTGCAGGTGTAGCCTTTAAAAAACAAAACCAAGTAGAACGAAAGCAAAAAAATAAATAGGCATTTAACATAAGCTTTGGAGAATGAGAAATAAGAATGTGCATGCTTTTACTGGTTGAACTTCCAGTCAGTGGTAGAAATGTACTAGAGGGGTCGTTGCCTAGACGATGAAGCAGCTCTCTTAGGAAGGACCACTTCCTGCTTGATGACCCCATCTGTGTGTAATTGTGTTGCTGGGGGAGCTGACTGTATGTCAGAGCTTTCTCGGTGGAGATCATTCTTTCTTCTTTATAAAGGCAACCTGACTTCCTCCACTGAACTGGGCACGCCAGGAAAAATGAGACATTTGATTCATTTATCACTAAGGAAGTAAGTCTGGTTGCTAGGCATGACTGTGTTGCCATGGGATCCATGTTGAGAGGCTGCCTTCGTTATTAAGTTGTATTTCTATCTCCAATTAACACCCTTGGCCGACTGACATGAGCTTTGCTTTGATGAGGATCTCTGATATTCGAACACTGTATTCGCTTCTCTCTTCCCTCTTCTCAATTTGGGACTACTAGTTGATTAAAAACAACAAAAGTTTAAATGAACTATTAAGCTATTTCTTTTTTTTTTTTTTTTGTCTTTTTGTCTTTTAGGGCTACAACAGCAACATATGGAGGTTCCCAGGCTAGGGGTCCAATCGGAGCTGTAGCCACTGGCCTATGCCACAGCCACAGCAACGTGGAATGGAAGCCGCATCTTTGACCTACACCACAGCTCATGGCAACACAGGATCCTTACCCCGCTGAGCGGGGTCAGGGATTGAACCTGCATCCTCATGGATGCCAGTCAGGTTCACTAACGCTGAGCCACCACAGGAACTCCAAGCTATTTCTTTGTACAAAAAAACACATGCTTTTTATCCCTCCTAAATGGTTAAGCTCTTAAAATTTTATCATCTCCTGACACATTTGTAAATCAGAATTTACTTCGGTGAGGCTCATCCTGATTTTGAACTTAGGGTGGTGAGATGTTACCCACCTCACTGGGTGGATAACACTAGGAAACTGGCTATGGCTTGTTCCTGTCCACAACGTTCCTAATGCTTGTTCTTCAGACTCTTCGGCCACTCACCCATTTCCTGGCTGGCTGGGGCTACCTCACCCTCTCCATCCCTAGGCCTGTCGGGAGAACGGGAAATTTTCTCAGTAGTGGAGCTCAGTTTGACCTCTTCAGTTTGCTTTTTTTGCTTCAGTTTGCTGGTAATTACACAGCAGCCGTACTCACTCTCTGCTGACTCCCAAAGCACCAGCCGACATTACCCAGGACGCAAAAATACCCCCTTCCTGTTATGAACCTGGCTTGTCTATTGAGCAACATCCGTGTTCTTTACTCATTGCATTGAATACCAAGTCTGGAGACTTGCTGCAAGTGGAATTTCCATCCTGCAAAGCAAATGATAATTCCGACAACTCGATGAAAGCTTTTCTCAAGTTCCGTAGCTGGTAGAAGGTGAGAAAAAGTCACTGATCTGTGGGTCGAAAGAATTATCACACCTGTCACATGGCGTTGAGAACCATTTGCAACATCCCTCGGGTAAATGGAAAATTTCTGAAAATTAAAGCTCCCTGTAAGAAGGATGCTGCTGTCATCCTAATGTAACGGAAAAGGCATCAGAAGTTACGTGGCTCCTGGAAAGTGAGAAAGCTTCTGAGGAGCAGAGAGAAATTCAAACCCAGACTGCCTTCCTCCAGTGTCCCTGCAACTCTCAGGCTACACAGCCCTGTATAGCTCCCCCACACCCGCACGCCCTCCTCCTTCCTCCTTCCCTCCTTCTTAATCAGAGGCATCTGTGTGTCTACATGCACTAGCCTCCCAAATTGTGATTTTCAGTCTCTGCCTTTGGTTGTTCCATGATTTCTATGGCATAATTCTCCAGCAAAGTAGTCAAATCCTACCCTAGTTACACGGAGTGGTCACAAAACTGAATTGGCTACTTTTAATAGGCTACCTATTAATAAAGAGGAAAGGAAATTTTGTTGAATCAGAATCACCCTCTGTTTTGAAACTGTATTAAGCATTTTATAGATATTGTTTAATTTAACACCCATCACAACAGCCTTTTAAATTAGGTATTATCATCATTGCTTAAAAGAGGAGAAAGGAGGCTGAGGGCTAGCAGGTCCTTGAGTTCATTAACTAGTACCTGGATGGAGCCACGGAGGAAAGGCACTATCACCAAGGTCCTTAACTCTGAGCTTACACCACGGCTTCAGCTTCCTTACACTGAGATTGCAGGAACTTTCCCTCAAAACCATACTCTAAGCGAAGGCATTTCAGTGCTGACCAAATGCAGCTGGGACTTCAGAAGGTAAATGTTTTCTGACTGTCTTGGGGGCATTCCATGTGGCTGCTTTCTTTGCTTGAGTACAAGACTGTTTTTCAATAATCAACAGTCCGAAAGGAAGTAGAAATTGTTGGAATCAATTTGCAAATAAAAATGCATCAAAGATCAAACCTTCAAACTTCAGGAATTATTGGCGTCATTGACAGAAATGTAAAGTGGGGACCTTTACATTTTCTGTTTTGTTTACAGCAAATTTCAGTTGAAAATACTCAGTGGAGATGTCCACTTCGTTGAACACAACCCTGGAGGCAAAGTAAAAGGGAGGTGAGAAAGCTGACGGAGACCAAGAGTTGGGCAGCTCCGTCCTCCGGGCACAAGGATGGCCAGGTCTATGAAATACATAGTTTTGCCAAAAACAAAACTGACATCATACTCCAATGATGATACAGGGAAAATGCATCCTCTTCTCTGATGAGTTATCTTCTAATTAGTTACCCGAAGTCTCTGCGCTCCTGTTTAGGATATTTGAACATGGGAAGAAGGCAAAATAGCTCAAGACACTTGTCAAGCAAACTCTTGGCCACGCTGAAATGAGAGAAGTACTAACAAACCTCATTTGGGCTCAATCCAAACCATCTAAATTTTTTCTATGAGAAAAAATTCCCTGAATGGTTTTTTTTTTCAGGAAAAAGAAATTTCATTGCAAATTTGTATTTGCTTTTTTTTTGTCTCAAGTGATAGAGAATAAATTTATTTAAACCAAAATAAGATATAAATATAGCCCTGAGTAAAAACAATATTACCATACAATATTAAATCTTCATAGTTCCCTAAAGGAAGGTACTTTATAAATACAGTCAATAACCTTACAAGGTTATAAATAAAATAACTGATTTTGATAGACTGTGAAATATAGAAATTGTGAGAAAGATAATGAGGCTTCTATGGTCTGCAATCTGATTCCTTTTGAGTGGGGTCCTGGGAGGCTGACTTTTCTGTATGTTTATAATCACATTAGCTCATTTTAAAGGCACTCTTGAAATATAGGGAAAATAGTTACACAAACATGTTACCACTAGAAAGAGATTAAAGTGAATAGCAAAACTCGATGGAGACAGAGAAAGCGTGTATTGTGGTCAGAAAGAAGAGTCACTCTGATCTATTAACACCTTTCTTAACATCTTATACCCATAGGTGGACTTTACATACAGGGTCACTACAATATAGAATTAATTTAACAGCAGCTACCTGGGAAAAATTAACTAATTTTTCTAGGGGGACAGTTTTATTTTTATTTTTATTTTTTGGTCTGTCTTTTTAGGGCCACACCCATAGCATCTGGAAGTTCCCAGCTGAGGGGTGGAATCAGAGCTGCAGCTGCTAGCCTACACCACAGCCACAGCAATGCCAGATCCTTGTCCCACTGAGTGAGACCAGGGACTGAACCTGAGTCCTCATGGATTCTAGTCAGCTTTGTTACTGCTGAGTTCACAAAGGGAATTCCCTAGGCAGCCAGTTTTAAAGCTAAAGCATAACATCCAGGGGTGCATTTGTCAGGGACCAAGGACCTTGCTGTGAGTGTCCCTGCCAACCACACGCCTCTGCCCTGTCTCACGGGGTTGTTCTGGCCACACTGCAAACCCTTGGTTCTGATTCCTACTGTATCTGGGATGCTTGGGTGTGGCTCACATTCTTTTCTCTTGCCTGTTGTGCTTACCTTTGAAATTGAAAACGAATTCTTTCTGAGAGAGTCTAAAGGAAGAGATGTAAATTTAAAAGTCATTTTGCTTGTATCTGAACAAACTTAATTTAATAGCAATTGGGTTGTTTTTATATATACAGAACCTAATTTGGTGAAATAGTTTTACAATGAATGTTGCAGTAGGAAAAATACCCAAATAATCTTCCAGTCCATCTTTTCAAACTAATTTTGGAGATTTTCTTATACTAACACAGAGCTGAGGTGACTTAGACTAAAGTTTGGGACAGAATGGAAGCTCAAGCTCCTGTAATCACTTTAAATTCAAAACAAATTGTAAATAGTGTAGATTATAATAAACATTTTCCATATATGTTTTCTGGCTCATATCTCTAATTTAATATTGCAATATTTAAACAAAATAAGCCAGAAACAGAATAGTGTTTCTAATTTGAAAAAATAGATTTATAGGAGTGTTAGAGATATTTCGTGAAATGAGTTTAAAGAAAAAATTAGCATGTGGGGGAATTCTTCCCTATATAATTACATGATAAAACAATAAGACAATGCCAACAAAACAATATTCCTAAGCTAACTAACTGTTAGTGCTCAAGGAGAAATTGCTTCATGATAATAACTTTGTATAAGACAATTATACCAACTACAACAATTAATACCAACATCAGCAATCAATAAAACTGGTGACCATGTCTATTGCACATTTTAATGTTTAGTTCAGATATTCCATTAAAACTTGATTCAATTCCCACTGAACATTCATTTATGAAATCTGGAGGAATTGAACCATATATATATATATATATATATATATCCTCTGTGGCCAAGCTTTTTAAGAAGTTTGTTATTCAAAATTCAAATTAAATACTGGGGTGAATTCACAAAGCAATTATCCATTACTTTGGCATCGGTAATGCTACAATGGTTCTGTTCAAGAAGTTATGTTTTACAGAGAGTGAAATATTGAATGAAATGATGTGATGAATGATTTTGGCTTTGAAATGAAGCTGAATCTTGGGTGTTCTCATATTACTCTCATTCCTTTTTATAAATTGGAAAATATTCATAGTAAAACTACTTTAAAAGCCACAGCCATCAGCCTCTCTGTCTGCAAGATCATGCTAATCTTTGGATAATACACACTACAGGGCACTGGAAAGTCTTCAGCTACATACAGGTATATTGGTACTTTTTTTTTTTACCTGCAATTTAAGGTTTCAACAGAAGTCGAGAGTTTGGAGCATAACCCTGCAGTGCCAGTGGAGTTATAGCTCTTATTTTTTTTTTATTTTTTATTTTTTTTGCATAGAGCCTGGCTTTGTACCTCTGTGGTCTCTGGTCCTGTGGCAATCAGATAATCATTAAGATAATGATAGAATATTTTGTGATAAATGTATTTTACAGATAAAAAGACATGAAGCTCAGAGAGTTCACAAAGCTGGAAAATGAAAACAAAGATCCCAGACCTATTCGGTTCATGTCTCCCTATTAATTAGAAAGAGAACTGGGGGTGGGGTGGGGGGGAAATGCTGCCTTTCTCAAGATATCTGTGGCAATTTTGAGAGAAGAATACAGAGAGGTCCCTTTGTGTCTCATTTCATCCGTACATGTGATCCTCTGACACTGAGGAATGTGACCTGTGTTTCCTAACAGTGCCTCATATGTTCACACTTAAAGTTGGAATGTATTTCAGTCTTTCTCACATGTATGTGGTTTTCAGCAAACACCCAAGAACTTGTTAGTGGCTGGTGGAATAGTTCCAAGCTGATATTAGCTTAAGTACTTTTAGGGATAACTTCTGTGTTCCTAGCTATAACAGCTTACCTCTGGGAGTTTAAACCACAGAGTTTTTATGCTTTAAGGGAGGTAAAGGGCTCCGACTGCGTAAATGTGAGTGATGTAGAAAGCTCAGCTCTCAGCCACTTGCAAGGGAAATCCAAAGCTTGAAAAAGAGTTGGAGGTCCATTCATGTAACTATCCGGTACCTCTCTGGTTCCTGTATTTTTAATCCTCTGTGGGGTCATCTCTTACAAGGTCCTTCACAGTTTGCTCTGAATTACTTCTCCATCTTCACCTGAACCAGCTTCCTTCCAAGGAACCTTATCTTTAATTCCCATCAAATATTCCCTAACATGGCATTCACCAAGTTATGAAAGTTCCAGAGCTGACTAAATTTAAGAAATATGACATCTCTCCCTTGAATGATCAGATGTATATCGGTGTCCAGAAGAAATAGCCAGGAGCCTCTTAATGTTGCAACTTTGAATATAAATTCCTGTTACAAAGGCCCTGGTGAGACACCCAAGGACAAAGATCTAGTCCTTTGAAAGTTCAAATAAAAAAAAAAATTGTAGCCCAGGATTAATCCTCCTTCTCTCTTTCTTATTCCTTCCAGCCTAAGATCCAGGATCTCCTTAGGACTGGGGCAGGGATCTCCTCCCAGGAGCTAGAAGCTCTAGTTGACAGACTGAGGGCTGCCGACTTAAAAAAAATACACAACCTGAAAGTTGAGAGTTAAGTTTTACTGGGGGCAAATTAGGACTTAAATCCGGGAGAGAGCTTCTCTGAGCAGCAAGCTAGGATACACAGGAGATTTGCAACAAAGGGAAGGTAGTAGGAATCAAAGAGGTCTGGGCTCACTGAAATCATTCCTTTGACTTGTACCTCGGCTATCAGGGCCAATATCCTGAGTTTTCACAACCTGAGCTTCCTCAGGGCTCCCTGTTAAGACTGGCTACGGTCTGATGGCTGCTAGATAGCAGGTATTCTTTGTTTCCTTTCTGAGTTCCCTCAGGACTCATGGGCTCATCTTTGGAGGGGTCTGTATTTGCAGTTGACTGTGTGACATCCTTTGTTTTGCCAACTTAACTATAGCCTGGTGGCAGTGTATCAGATGGCTGAATATCAGATGGCTGAAATGCCGCCCGAAAGAGGCAGGGGAAAATAATATCTGTGTATGTGTTAAAGGGGAAGGGAGGGCTGCCTGCAGCCAAGCACAAAAATTTTACAAACGTTTGCTGCTGGTCTCCTGAATATCTCTACTAGTCATGAGGAGCAGACATCACCATGAAGGATTTTAGCGTTTTTCTAGATATGAGGAGATGCAGGAATTGGGCACATAAAATTTTCTCCTAAAAATATCTATCTGAAGACCTGTTCATCCAGTTTTCCCAGAGCATGGAGTGCCTCACTCCTAATCTCCACCCTGAGCTCTGCTCTGGGGATGCTGCAGGTCGGCAGCTGCAGTGGCTCGGGATTTAATCCATGTAGAGGATGCTAAGTGCCAAACTCTGGTTCTCAGGGCCGACCCTAACTCTGGGCTAACTTCTGCAAGTCCATCAACAGCAAGGCCCATCTCTTGGGGCCTCAGGGGGTGTCCTCATCTATGATTACCCCTGCCCTGACCTCTGTCTTAAAACATGTGGAAACAGAACAAACACCCACTTCCACTGAGTAGTTATCCAAAGCCAACAGATGTTAACAGGATGGTGGTACTTATTGATGTCAAAGACCTGGTGCTTAATCTGGTCAGAGACACTGCCAGGACTCTGAAGAAGGAGACGGGGTCTGAGTTTTCCCCATAAGCATCCCTGCAGCCTAAGGCCAGTTGCTCCGAGTCATGAGCGGACCCCTGGATCCAGGCACCCATTCTTCTTCAGAAAGCATTTTCAGGATGGTTTTTCTCAGACCTCCCACTCTAATGCTCATGGCAAATCAAATAACCACTGACTCTTCAGGTTTTCCTATTGATTTTCCTGGTAAAACACTGTTGAATCTGTCCAACTTTTCTGAAACCACTTTGTAAAACTCTCACATTATCACAACACTCTGCCTTCGACCAGATTTCCCTTTCCAGCTGCACTTGAAGGAGGCACAAATCAATAGTTTTACAAATCAATACTGTCCTGGATCCTGGCTCCCTCGGACAGTCACACCTGCCTAGTTAGTGAGAATTTCCCTTTTTCCTTGTTAAAATTTCATGGTTCCATTTGCAGCAACCAGAATGGACCTAGAGATTACCAAAACAAATGAAATAAATCAGACAGGGAAAGACAAATATCATATGATATCACTTATTCGTGGAATCTAATTAAAAAATGGTACAAATGGGAGTCCCCTTCGTGGGTCATCGATTAATGAACCTGACTAGCATCCATGAGGATGTGGGTTTGATCCCTGGCCCCACTCAGTGGGTTAAAGATCCGGCGTTGCTGTGAGCTGTGGTGTAGGTCTCAGACGTGGCCTGGCTCCCAAGGTGCTGTGGCTGTGGTGTTGGCAGGCAACTGTAGCTCTGATTCAACCCCTAGCCTGGGAACCTCCATACACCTCGGATGCAGCCCTAAAAGGACAAAAAGACCAAAAAAAATTTTTTAAATGGTACAAATGAACTTATTTACAAAACAGAAACAGACTCGCAGACTTTGAAAGCAAATTTATGCTTACCAATGGAGGAAGTGGGGAAGCGATAAATTAGGAGCTTGGGATTAATATACACACCCTATTATGTATAAAATAGGTAAGCATCAAGGACCTACTTATAGGACAGGGAACTCTACTCAGTATTTTGTAATAACTGACAAGGGGAAAAGAATCTGAAAAAGAATGGATATAGGTATATGTGTAACTGAATTGCTGAGCTGAACACTTGAAACTAACACAACATTGTAAATCAATCTAATTACAAAAAACAAACAAACAAACAAATCCTTCTTGGTTCCCACCACTCTGCGTGGCCACTACAGCACATGCTCCTCTCTGCTGTTTCACCAAGAGAAAGCAGACCCCAGCGGAGTCATTTTCCCTCTGCCACCATCCATCCAAGTCTTGCCTTAGAATCTAGATTTTTCTGTATCTTCCCAGCTGTTTGCTTATGCATCATCCTTTTTCTCAAATAGGACCTTCTTTTCCTTGTGTCATCATCTGGTTTCTCTATTCTGTTTTCATTCCCCTCCTCTTCCTGTTTTGCTGGTGAAACAGAAAACCCTTTTTCAGACCCCTTTGTTTTACCTGCATCTCTGGATAACTCAGTCCCTGGAGGCAGAGGTTTCTAGGTAGAGACCTTTCATCAGCTCCTTAGCTTTGGGTTTGAAATTTCATTGAGTTGGTTTTCTAACTGCATTCATTTCCCAGAGCTGCAAAAACAGAAATTCGGTGGCTAGAAGAATGGAGGTCACAGTTCTGGAGGTCAGAAGTCCAAAATCCAGGTGTCAGCCGGGCTGGTTAACCCCTGAAGTTTCCAGGGAGGATCGCTCCATGCTTCGCCGGCTTCTGTTCTCCCGTGTCCTTGGCTTGTGACCGGGAGTTCCAGTCTCTGCCTCCATCTCCAGGGCCCTCTCCTCCTTCTGTTTGTATCTCTGTCCTCACTTCCTTTTATCAAAGGATCTAGGGCCACTGTGAATGAATGGAGGATGGTTTCATCTTGAGATCCTTCACCGATTACATCTGCCAAGAACTTATTTCCAAATTAGGGCAGGTTCTGAGGTTCCAGATGGAGAAACTTTTGGAGGGGTGACATCATGCAACCCAGTACCATTCAATTCAACAAGTTGACCCACTTTCTTCTTTCCTCCATCCTTTCGTTACTTTCAGTACATTTACAATTTGTCTTTATGCAAACCATGCAGAATCTGAATCCGAGCAATCTAAGGTTATGGTCACAGTGTATGTAACTAACAACTCCAGAACTCATTTGAACATTGTCTTGGGGCTGGCTTTGGGGACTACAAATAGACACATGAATTCAAGGAGACAACCTCTGTGGTTTCTTTCCTGGTTTATGAAGGAAATTCAAAAACAAAATAAAAGAGGAGTAAAATTCAATGAGCTGAACTAACAGTGCTGGCTCCAAATCTTTGAAGGTCTTATTTCACGGCTGCTTACTAGCACACTTTGAATGCAGAAGTCTCTGCTATTTAAAGCTCAGAACTAGGAAGTTATGAAAGTTTAAGTCTTTTCAATCAGGAGATCTATCTCAGTCACATAGTAAAAGCAGAACATAATTATTCTTCTTTTCAGGGTTCTAAGGTCCACATGTGGAAAGTCTAGTATTTTTCTTTGAACAGGTTCTATCTCTACTGCCCTCCTGCTCGAGGGTCTTTACTTCCCTGTTTTCCAGGAGAATGAACCGCTTATGTGCACAGAGAAGCAGTCTTGCTGAATTGGTTGGTCATATCATAACACTAATGCATCCTTTGGGCCCTGAGCAAGTTTGAGGATTAATGTGGTGAACTGAGTCATTTGCCAGGACCAACAAAATGACAGACGCTGTCTGAATGGAATGGAATCCTTCATGTTTTGACGCTAGAATGTCATCTTTTCTAAGGACTTTCTTATACACAAATGAGTTATTTTTCCTGAAAAAAAATAAAAGCTCAAATGAACACTTTAAAATGCTTCATCAGTGTTTTAGGACTTCTCAACCTAAATTATGAAAGAGGGCAAAGGAGAGTAATTCAGTGGTGTTCCAATTACTTAACACAAGCGAATCATAGAACAAAGTTCTAACTTATTAATATTTCCCTATCTGCTCAGAGAACTCACCCAAACTCTTGTTTAGGGCTGCATAGTATTTCTCCTATGGATGCACCACAGTTTAATCCATCATTCTGCTATATATGGGTGTTCAAGTTGCTTCCAGTATTTTGCACTTATAATTCTGCATTGCTTAACACAGGCATTTTTGTATTGTTAAAGTACTTCAGGGTAAATTCCTAAAAGTGGAAATGTTGAGATGAAAGGCAAATATACATGCAATCTTGTGGGATATTGTCAAATTCCCTCTGGAGGGTTGTGCTGATTTGCATTCCGACCAGAAGTGTGTGTGCTTTCATCTTTGCTAAGAGAATACACAGTCATATTTGGTCTTAGTGTTTACCAGTCTGATAAGTGAGAAATGGTATCTCTGCTGTTTTGACGTGTATTCCTCAAGTTATACATGAACAGATATTCCACTTCACTCATGATCTTTCAGCATCTTGGGTTTTTCTTCTCCTTCCTGATAGTGCTAAGGTATGAAATTGGCATGTCTTTCTACAATTACATGACTCAAATCTTTTCAGAAGGGCCCTCACTTGTTCTAATAAAGCATCATAGCTCCGAGTGCAACTTGCCCTTTCTCACCAGTTACATCATAACAGGAAGTGCCCCTGAACAGGCACAAACTGTTTAATCACACAGTTCAGGTTGTGAGGATTTCAGCAAATTCCTCATGGAAAAAGCAATGAGAGTTTATCAAACCAAATGCACATTTCGGAATTAACTTCTTAAAAATATATGATGTGAATTTATCTAGGAAAAAGAGTCTGTAATCACTCTCAATAACAGACTTGGAAAGAAACCCTCTGAAGATAATGACAAAGAATTTTACTTAGCTATTGTATTGGTTTGATATTTGTAGGTTGTATGGAATTGAGAGAAGGAAGGGAGGGAGAGAGCAGACCAACTCTGAGGGAGACAGTGTTATCAAATGATGTGGCAAATCCATAAGAATGACGAGTGAGGAAACTGTATGAAAAGCGAGTGAATAAGAATATAATTTTTGTATCAGACTCTCTCAGGCTAGTAAATGAGCATAGCCCTGCAGTTTTAATCTGCATGCAAATAATGCCAACTGATGAGCTTTGTTGTTATTGTCCCCTGTAATTTCTGAAGGAATGACTAAGGAGAAAAGCACAGATAACAAACAACTCAAAAACAAAAGAGGATATGAAGGATTCCTAGGGTGAATGACAATAGCCCTAAGTGAATGATGATGATGTGAGCATCATTGTAGGGCAGCTCACACTGTTTTGGGTTCATGGTTCTAGATGATGAGTCTTAGGAGAGCTGCAAGGACACACTTCGAAGGAAGTTGAACCCACTATCCAGCCCTCAGAATTAACATATTAAAAAAGAAATGAGGCAGAGAAATGTACTTTGTGACAGTGCTTTTTTTTTTTTTAATGATGGAGCAAAGAGTGATTAATAGATGCCAACTCTTCATTCCGCTACTAATTTATCAAAATGTCAGCGCTAGGTTGCCTCTAATCTTTGAATACAACTTTTGAATAGTAAGTTATAAAATGAATGATGCTCTAGGGCAAAATGTTTGCTTTCTTCCTGAGAGTGATTAAAGAGGAACTTCATCTGAAGTTTATTAGTTGCAAAACAAATTTAATGTGTGTCTTCCATCTTGTAGGAGAGGGCAAGTGGGGATAATCTAGGGCAAAGGCGTTGGTGTTTTGGTAAATAAGTGAGCCATGGCGGTGAATGCCTGAGTCGGGATATCAGCAGGAGACATTTGGCGCTTCAAACCTTGGAAACTGGGATGGAATCAGATGGTCCAAGGATGCTGATGGCAGAGCTGCAAAGGCACAGCAGGGTTTGCTGGAACATTGAGTAGGAAAAATGGTGGAGAAAGAAAGAAGGATAAAGTCAAGTCAGCCCACAGATATGTAGACAAGATGTGCGGGAATGGCTTAAGGGAAAGAGCCAAAGGCTGGGGATAAGACAGTTGCTGTGGGGAGAGCCCCATCCTGCTGAAGGAAGTTGGGGGTAGAGGCTCCAGGGAGGTAAAGGTGTTGTTTCCACAGATGGACCTCAACCCAGGCTTGCTAGGGCCAGATGACAAAGACTCTCTTCCCTCAATGCCTGAAACCCTCTTGTGCTGCTTCCTGATACTAGGGATTGACCATCGATTTCACCTGATGAAGGAGCATAAATAGACCAAATAAACTTATTTATTCAGACATTCAAAAACACATGATAATTCAGAGGTGGATTTAAACTGACACTGACCTGTCTCCTGTAGAACTTGGTCCAGTCCGATCAACACCACTCCATGGAAATTTGATGAATTAAGGGACACTGTTTCTCCTCAGTGTAAATGTAATCACAACTATATTTCATGCATATCACTTGGTATTCATGGAACTCCGGGGTCTCACTTATAAGCATAAGTTTAATAAATTCCAGTTTAAAAGAAAGGATCCATTGGTGACTTTTCCTCTTTTGTTAGTTACCCTTACAATCTAAAGTATGTACTTACAATTTAATATGTTAATTATTGAATTAATATACTAAATAAATTTAATATCTCTAGCCTGCTCTGGAGTATTAAAAGGACTTGAGGCTGCTTTAATCCAGCCTCTCTCCTTTCATCTCATATGCTAATCTTATTTTATTATATTTATTTATTTATTTATTTGTCTTTTTAGAGCCACACCCATGGCGTGGGAGTTTCCAGGCTAGGGGTTGAATTGGAGCCATAGCTGCTGGTTTACACCGCAGCCACGGCAATGCTGGATCTAAGCCACATTTCTCCCCCGCCCCCCCCCCGGCCCCGTTCTTGGAGCTCCTCATCTTTGGCCATTTGAGGTCACAGGGAGAAGATGGCCATCTGCAACCAGGAAGAGATCTCCAGACCTTCAATCTGTGGGCTCCTGGAGCCTGTCCTTCAAGTCTCCAGAACTCTGGGGAATGCATGTCCGTATCCACAGTCCCCTAGTTGGTGGTACTCTGGCACAGTAGCCTCAAGGGACCAGGACTGTTGTCATGGTTCTTCGGTCTCCTGCTGTCGGAACAGCTCCCCAGGCTTTCCTTGACCATTATCTCCTTAGCACTTGGGAAGGTTAGACAACAAAGACCCAGGACAGACCCTCCACTTGTGTTTCTTTCCTGTTTACATCTCTGACAGGAGTGTCACAGAACTGATGCCATGTTCTTCTAGCCTCTCAGGAGACATCTCAGTTTGCTTTCACTGATTGCTGATAATATTCACTTTGACCCTTAATCAGGGTGATGTTTTACAGTTTTCATGCTAAAATTACAATTATTACTTTTGTAATTAAATGCCTTACACACTGTGTAAACATCCTGTTTCTTATCAAATTTTCATTTATTAATTTATTTATACTAATATGGACTTGCAGTTTTCTATATTGCCTGATAGGTTAAAGTTCCTCATTGTCACTATTTATTCTGATGCTCAGTTTTCTTGTAATCATCTGCTGAGAGCCCTTGGGGCCGGCTTCTTTGTCCTTCTGACATCCCCATCAATCTCTGAGTGCTTTCTGGCTTTCTGGAACAAGATGTTCTAGGTTCATCTTGTACTTTCTGTTCCAGCTTTGAAATTAGCCATTTTTCCAAGGATCTTTGGGTCATTTTATGGGAGATTCTCCTTTAGAAGCCATGATTTTGGTGGGGGTAAGACTATTGGAGATTGACTGCCTTTAGGGTCTTTCAATGGACATAACGGGAATATATGTAATTAATATAATATATAAACATATACACATACCTACACATATGTCTGTCTGTCTATCTATCTATCTATCTATCTATCTATCTATCTATCTATCTATCTATCTATCTGCCTACCTACCTATCTATCCATCCATCTATCCATCTGTCTGTCACCTGTTATCATCTATCTATATTGAAGTCTGCGAATCCACACCAATGACATCAATTTCAACCCAACACCACAGTGCTAGTTCTTGTCTTCTCCCTTCCATGAGAAAGGAAACACTGAGAAACCTGGTTCCCTTTATCTCAGGATACTTACTAATATATAGTAATGTGATATTTACTCATTCGATCAACCCTCTTATATGCAACCAGTGCCCCATTGCTGGTGAAGCCCCCACCTGACCTCCACTTGGACACCTCCCATCTGCTTGGGCTCTGACTCACTGCTTCCAGATGCTCATCCCCAGGGTACCCTTCCCACCACCTTGGCCTCTGACATCCCTCTCTAGGTAGCTCATCCATGGGGCACGTTGAGTTTCTCTGTAATGAGTGAGTGTTTTGAGCCTGTCATGAGACGTAGTGACAACACATCCCCTCTGAGAAGAGCAGATGAATCTGGGCATACCTCATATCCTGATCCCAATCCTGAAAACAAGGAGAAGCAATGATCAAGTTCTTAGTCAGATTTAGATTTACTTCTGGAAAAACTTCCACACAAAGGAAGTTTGAGTTACTTAAATCTCTAGAGATTGCTTTCACTTCAAAAGTACGGACTCACAGACATGGACAGAAGACTTGTGGTCATCAAGGTCGGGGATGGGGGAGGGAGTGGGATGGACTGGGAGTTTGGGATTAATAGGTGCAAACTATTATATTTGGATTGGATAAGCAATGAGGTCTTGCTGTACAGCACAAAGAACTATAACCAGTCACTTGTGATAGACCACAATAGAAGATAGTATGAGTATACACACACACACACACACACACACACACACACACACACACACATATGGCTGGGTCACTTTGCTGTACAGCAGAAATTGATAGAACACTGTAAATCAACGCTAAAAAATTTTTTTTAAGTACTCAGTAAACGCCATACATTTCTCAGTTATCTCTGCAAAACCAATACAGACCCAGGAGCAAAATCTTAATGGAGTGTTTCTGTAAATTCTGATTCTCTTGTGTGCCTGCAATAAAGCCCCAAGCCAAAACTGAGATCAGAGATCACTAAGGTCCATTAGAACAGAATTTAAGTGGATCATCGAACCAACTGTGATGACCTTGAAGAATTCACTCTGAACAATTCTGCGTTTTCTCACCTACTCTCTGCTATGAAGCAGATATGCTGAAAGTGTTCATTAGTTTTGGTAATTGCTGTGCTGGATGTCACTTACTAGTCATCGCAGCCTCTGTTGGAAACGTCTTCTAATACACTCGTCTGAAATAAGATGTAAACAAAGCACTCAGTAAAATTATCTGAGCTTCAAAGTTCAGATATTTTGAAAGTAATTTAGTATTTAATCATTGGTGTGTTTGTAGAAAACTTAGAAGTACTTTTGATTTAACTTTTCTTGTTTTATTGCCACTGAAAAAGCCTCTGTAGAAAACTTTTTTTTTTTAGGGTGAAGAGGAAGATGCTCTCTATCTTTTTATTTTTATTTAAACTTGAGTCAAGAAAGAATAGAATTTCAAGAGGATTCATCTTTTGTGCTACTAGACCTACTAGATCTAAAAACTATACTTGGCCGCTTTGTGAATATGTGGCAGTTATTCTTTTAGAGAGAAAATTACTTTTGTTTTCTTAACTCTCATCATATGTTATTTCTCTCATGGGATAAAAAGATCCATAGTGATCACCTTCTCCTTTGAACTCTTAAAGAAGGTATTTAAGTAAAAGCGACTCATTCAACTGACTCAATGCATATACACATAAATGGACACACAGACATGCACACAGACCCACACAGACAAATGGATACATGCTGAATATGTTCTATCTACTTTCTTTTTTGCCCAGATCCTAGATTGTAAATATGTAGTATATATTTAAACAGTTTAGCTTCATCGTGGTTACAATATTCTTTTTTTTTTAATTACCTGGTCCAATTGGTTGAATTTCTAACCTTATCTTTAACAGATTACATCAAAAATCCAAACAAATTATCACTTTAGCTTTAGTTTTCACAAATTATAATGTCCTTTCCTTCTAGAAAAGATTGTAAGTTTCTAAGATTTTGAGATCGTATGCTGTGATCAGATCAGTGTTCTGCATGCAGAGTGCTCTGTAAATGGTTTCCATGGCACAGGAGTGAGAAAGGCGCAGAGACTGGTCACCCAAACGGGAAGATCTGTAAACAAATTTATTCATCTGTGCTCCTTCTTTTCTCTATGAATAGAGCAAACTGGATTCAGTCAATTTTCTCACTGCCTTTCCATGCCAATCCCCAAATCTCAAGAATAAAATTAGTATTACATTCAGAACATTGAGCAAAGATTTAAGCTTCATGTGAGCAGAGATTATACCTCCTGTAACATTGTAACATTCTGAACACAGCTTCTGCTGAATGAATGAGTGAGTGAATGAATGATTTCATCGTGGAAATTAGAGATTAGAATTTAAAGGATCACCAAGTACTGAGGGCAGTTTTCAATTTCATTGATTTCTGCTCTATTCTTCTTATTATTTTTCTTCTGCTTACTTTATTTTTTATTTTTATTTTTATTTTTGTCTTTTTTTCTTTTTAGGGCCTCACCCACGGCATATGGCGGTTCCCAGGCTAAGGGTCTAATCAGCGGTGTAGCTGCCAGCCTACACCACAGCCACAGCCACACAGGATCCGAGCCACGTCTGCGACCTACACCACAGCCCATGGAAATGCCGGATCCTCAACCCACTGAGCAAGGCCAGGGATCAAACCTACAACCTCATGGTTGCTAGTCAGATTTGTTTCTGCTGCACCATGACGGGAACTCCCCCTTCTGCTTACTTTAGATTTCATTTGCTCCTCTTTTACCAGTTTCCTAAGGTGAAAGCTTAGATTATTGGCTCTGGATCTTTCTTCATTCCTATTATAAACATTCAATGCTATCAATTTCCTGCCAAGTACAGCTTTCACTGCATCCCACATATTTTGATAAGTTGTTTTTTATTATCATGGAGCTCTATTTTAAAATATATCTTGAGATTTCTTCCTTGTCTTAGATATTATTTAGATGTGTACTCTTTAATCCTCGTGTGTTTTGAGATTTTCTTCCTATCTGTGTGTTGTGGATTTTTAATTTAATTGCATTGTGGTCTGGGAGCAGACATTGTATGACATCTATTCTTTTAAATGTGCTAAGATGTGCTTTATGCCCAGGATGTGGTCTATCTTGGCGAATGTCCCATTAGAGCTTGAGAAGAATGTGTAAATTCTAATTCTTCTGCTGTTGGATGAAGAAGTCTATAGGTGCCCATTATATCCAGTTTATTGATGGCACTGTTGAGTTCAACTGTGTCCTTACTGATTTGCTGGTTGCTGAATTGTCCATTTCTGATGGTGGGTTGTTGGAATCTCTATCTGTGGTAGTGGATTCATCTATTTCTCTGCGTTTCTATCAGTTTGTGCCTCACATAGTTTGACACTCTGTTGTTAGGTGCATCTGTGTTAAGAAATGTATGTTCTTGGAGAATTGACCCTTTTATCATCATGTAATGCCCTTCCTTCTCCATGATACTTTTTCTTGCTTTGAAGTCTGCTCATTATGAAATTAATGTAGCTACTCCTGCTTTCTTTTGATATATTTTCTCTATCTGTTTACATTTAGTCTATATGTGTCTTTGTATATAAAGTGGGTTTCTCGTTGAGAACATGTAGTTGTGTCTTGCTTTTTGATCCATTCTGACAATCTCTGTCTTTTCACTGGTGCTTTTAGAACATAAACCTTCAAAGTGATTACTGATATGCCACGCTCATTACTATCCCTTTTTCTTAGTTTCTATTTTTGACTTCAACTAATTTTGTTTTGTCTTTTGTAGTTTTATGTGATTTTATTTTCTTTCTTTTCTTAGTAGATCTGTTATACATGTTTCTAATTTTATTCAGTGGTTGCCCTAGAGTTTGCAATATACATTTTGTGCAAATTCAAGTCCACTTTCAAATGACCCTATACTGTGAGTACATTGTAATAACAAAATCATCCAATTCCTCCCTCTATCCGTTGTAATATTGTCCTTCATTTTGCTTATGTATAAGCATACAAACACATAAAATATACACATAAGCTTAAATAATCAAATGCACCATTGATTTTATTATTTTGGACAAACTATTATTTGTTAGATCAATTAAATACGTGAAAAATAAAAGTTTTATTTTACTTTCACTCATTCCTTCTTCTGTGCTCTTCTTCACTGTATGGAGATTTGAGTTTCTGACCTATATTATTTTCCTTCTCTCAAAAGAACTACTTTTAACATTTCTTGCAAGTCAGGTTTACTGTTAAACGCAAAGCAAATAAACTAACATAAATACCTATTTAGAATGGTCAATTCTGTATAAAACACCTATGAAGGAAAGAACCTGTCCCAAGACTCATGGAAAACCCCAAATGCTATTATAGGCAGAAACTGAAGATGCATGAGATAGTTCAAGCCAGAAGGAAAGCCAGGGAAAATAGAGATAAATATGCAATCTGAACCACACTGTAGCAACAGCATATTTTAAATGTTTGAAGAGTTTAGGATAAGAAGAGAGTCCATAAAATAAGTACAGGGTATCATGAAATTATAAATAACAGATTAGAAAAAATAAATAAGTAGAAATTCTAGAAAGAAAATGAATATATGTGAAAGTAATTAATACTTGAGAGTGTTGTCAGGTTCCTTCAGACAAAGAGGGAAAATAGCAGAGGGCCCCTTTCAACATCAGTGGTCTTACAAGCTCCTCCATGACCCTCACTGAGCCTCATAAGCTTACGATTATGAGTCCACAGCATCTTACTAAAGACACAGCTAATGGGGAAATAAGACAGGGCAGTCTTTTATAACTGAAGGGCACTTAAATGAAGCCAAAATAGTAAACTTTTTCATTTTTTTAATAAAAAAAATTTTTTTTTGCCTTTTCTAGGGCTGCTCCCACGGCATATGGAGGTTCCCAGGCTAGGCATCTAAAGGGAGCTGTAGCCGCCGGCCTACGCTAGAGCCACAGCAATGCCAGATCCTTAACCCACTGAGCAAGGCCATGGATCGAACCTGCAACCTCATGGTTCCTAGTTGGATTCGTTAACCACTGAGCCACGATGGGAACTCCCCAAAATAGTAAGCTTTCTATGAGTGGATACTTCCTTTACTTGACATCAACCTAGCCCAAATTAGGGGTGATGAAAAGTCCTGAAATTAGATTATGGCGATATTCTGTAAATATGATTCCTTTTAAATATGCTAAAAGCCATAGAATTGAACAGTTTAAATGAACAAACTTCATAATATGTAACTTATATCTCAGTAATGCTCTTTTAAGACGGTGACTTTTTGTACCATAAGGATGATGCTGCTATATGCAGGGGAAATTTTATTATAGGATCTTAAAATACGTTATGATGAAAGAGAAATTCTATTTTTTTTTAAAAAAATGATGCTCTTTAACCACTTCAATGATATTGTAAAAACACTAGTTCTTTAAAATTGTGTGAAGCATTTAGTAAGTCTGATTTTCTTGTAGCTTTTTGAAACTTTCTGAAAGACTTTGCACATTAAATGACCCATTTATAATGAGTATTTTGCGACACAGCACAGCAATTCCCTTATTATCTAAAGAAACACACATCTTCCCAAGGGGCCTCTTGGTTTCCCTTCTTTTCCAATCCAGTGAGTTGCTCAAATTGACTTATTGGTTCCATTCATTTCGCACAACACATTTTCAGAATCTTCATTTTTAAAAGACTAATGTATGCTGTGGTTTATTTGGAACACCTTTCAGGTGTAACGACTCTAGTTTTCTGATACCAGATAGAAAATTGTATCTACCACCTAGAACTCTGCAAGATCACAAATTCCCATCGGCAGCTTTTTATAAGGACAATGCATTTTTGGAGAAAGATAGTTTACACTTTATTTTTCCTCCCCCAACACCATCTCAACATTTTTTTATATTTCGAAAACCCCTCAGAGCTTAAACATCACTGTCCTTGGTAAAAAGTGAAGGGCTGCAGGAGTGGAGATTGCCGCTGATTTCTGGAAATGAAAGGCCACTTTCGGCAGAGAGAGATACTCCAGACAAAGGAGCATCTAGGAGATGGCGCTCCCCACGACCACCTGCAAGGTGGCCACACAGCCCAGGGGAACTTGAGGAACCACCTGAGCAGTGAATACTCTACCTTCCTTAAGGGATGATTGTAAAAAACATTTGTGTAGACTGAGGTTTCTTTCCTTATCTGTGTGAACATGTATATGCATGTCCTTTATGTGCTCATAGTAATATTCAAACACTTGGTGAATATTCACATTTCAAGCAATTCATTATGAAAATTCTCAAAAAGACAATTAAACTAATTTAACCAGCTCTTTATCCTCATAAGTATCCTTAGAATTTTTTTCCAGTGGGCTCTTGCATTCTGAGAATCTCTCCTTTGGAATAATTGTTGAATTATAAGATAATTGATTATATAAAGTTTCAGTAATTTCACCAACCGCTAAATTGTTATAATTCTGTGAATAAATTATTTTGAAGAAAAATTGCTGAAGATTGCACAGTTACTTAGCTTCCTGTACTACTTGTTCAAATTGTAATGACAAAGCCTAGTGAAGCACTGAACTATTTCCATCTGTCGTTTGGCAGGACCTGTGTTCTGTTCCTTTGTGGAAAGCATTTTACTTGCAGGATCTAATCCAGGTAAATGAAATATAAGCTAAATGTTCATCTCATTGTAAGTGTGTCCACTTGCACCTGAATTACCAAGTGCATCTATACCTGCTTCTAAAATTTAGTGAGTGCACTGTTGTCAGACTGCTGAAGAACACAATGTGTGGCGTATGTGACGTTTTCACACTAAGCAAGTCCAAGTAGATTCCCATGCTCTCCTGGAAGAAAGTAGGACATACATGAAATGCTAACAATGATATCCTATGTTTCATGAATTTATATGATTTTTCTTTTTCTTTTTGTGCTTTTTTGTATTTTCTACATTTCTAGAATTCTATTTTACTTTATTTTCTTAGGGGCCATTTAAATGGAAATAAACTAAGACAAGAAAAAAACGAAAAAACAAAAAAGGAGTTCCTGTCGTGGTGCAGCAGAAACAAATCTGACTAGGAACCATGAGGTTGCAGGTTTGATCCCTGGTCTTGCTCAGTGGGTTAAGCATCTGGCATTGCCATGAGCTGTGGTGTAGTCTGCAGAGGCAGCTCAGATCTGGCATTGCTGTGGCTGTGGTGTAGGCCGGCAGCTACAGCTCTGATTCAACCCCTAGCCTGGGAACCTCCATATGCCTCAGGTATGGCCCTAAAAAGACAAAAGACAAAATAAAATAAAATAAAATAAAAACTTAGAGGTGTGGATCCCAACATGAAAGGACAAGGAGATAAGTGAGGGTGTTTGGGCTTCACCCCATGGATAACGAGGACATTCTGAGACTTTTAAGTGGGGTGGGAAACGAGAAGTTATGCATTTCAGGAGTAAGTGTAGAGAAGCATCTTCTAGGAAGACAAGAAAGAACAGCAACAATTAAGGGAGTCCTGTTGTGGCTCAGTGTGTTAAGAACCCAACTAGTGGCCATGAGGATGCATGTTCTATCCTGGGTTCAGTGGGTTAAGGATCAGGTGTTGCTGTGACTGTGGTTAGGCTGACAGCTACAGCTCCGATTCCATCCTTAGCCTGGGAACTTCCACATGCTGCAGGTGCAGACCTAAAAAGAAAAAGAAAAGAAAAGACCAAAGAAGCAGAGTAAAGAAAAGTTAAGATGTTCTGCAGGGGTGACTGTGACTGAGCAGTAACTCCCAGATGGTGACCGTGCTGGGTGACAATGGTAACACCTGCTGAGGAGAGAGAAGAGCTTTCAGAGGTGATTCAGCTCTAGGAACTTAGGCCCTGGGAGGGGGTTTTGGGTGAAGAAGGGGACACGGGGCTTCTCTTTAATCATATTCTCACACCCCCTTAGACTGGACCTTCAATGGAGGCTCTGGTCTCCCTACAGAACCAGAACCCTCCTGCCCAGAGTTAGCAGCAGGTCTCATATGAGGGCCTGGGCTCTGGTTAGCAAGGAAGTGTATGAGCTGCACAGGAAGAAGGAGTAACCCCGAGTGACAGAGAGGAGGTGGACACCGTCCCTGAGGACTCCCAGCATTGGTGCCCTGGATGGTTCAGGAAGCATGGAAGGACCTAGCCCACAGAATGGGGTGGGAAGATGTCAGGATGAATGTTGTTTCAAGGCAGAGTGAAATAATAAAATCCGCTTACCAAGTTTGTCCCTACCTGGCTCCGAAAGGATGGGATGGATCCTGTCTCTTCACCTCCCAGCTATTTCTCTCTGCTGTGTCATCTGCCATTGACTCCTCATCTTGGCTGTGACTTTGGCTATTGACAGAATGTCCCCACATCTTTCCAGCTAGCCTTCTCACCACTTTTTTTTTTTTTTTAGGATGGAAGGTGGGCATATGGAAATTCCCAGGCTAAGGGTTCAATTTTCAATTGGAGCTGCAGCTGCCACAGCAATTCCAGATCCGAGCCATGTCTGCAAACTACACCACAGCTCACAGAAACTTCGGATCCTTAACCCACTGAGCGAGGCCAGGGATTGAACCTGAATCCTCATGGATACTAGTTGGGTTCATTTCCACTGAGCCACAGAAGGAACTCCTATTTGCCATTTTGATGGACATCTGGTGTGCTTAACTCACAATTTTTTTCTTTTTAAATTTTTAAGACATTTTAAAGGTTATACTCCATTTACAGTTATTACACAATATTGGCTATATTAGCCATGTTGTGCAATTCATCCTTACACGTTATCTTCCACCCAATAGTTAGTACTTCCCAAAAGCAACCTAAATGTCCATCCACAGATAAATGGATAAAAAAGATGCAATAGAATACTACTCAGCCATTAAAAGGAACAAAATTTTGTCATTTGCAGCAACATGGGTGAACTTGGAGGGCATTATGCTAAGTGAAATAAGTCATACAGAGAAAGACAAATACTGTATGATATCGCTTATATGTCGAATCTAAAAATTCCAACAAACTGGTGTTCTTAACTCTTAATCACATTTAAAAATGCCCTACGAATTCCATTCTCTTCTTATTAGTCATAGGTTTCTGTGTTATTGTTTTCAATTTTGGTATTTATTCTCTTTATAAAAAAACATATTGGATAAAAATGGATTTACTTTTGTCTCTTGCATTTTAATGTTTTTTTTAATATTTTAAAACAAAAAATCACTTTGAAATGAAAGTGGAGAGACACATAAATCTAAACCTTTTAAAATCAACATCATCTCTATTTGTATTCCTTTATATAGTAAGACTCGCATCTGATTATTCTGATAATTTCTACTTATGGTTTATTTGTACAGGTGGCTGAATTCTGCATGTAGAGAAGAAGCAATTAACTTGGTTCCCAACAATATAATTATTTTTTTTTGTTTTATTGAAGTATGGTTGATTTGCAATATCAATTTGTGATAATTTCTTCTGTACAACAAAGTGATTCAGTAATATATATACACACATCCATTCTCTCTGATTCTTTTCCCACATAGATTATGACAGTCTACTGGGTAGAATTCCCTGAGCTATATCCCAGGTCTCCGTTGGTCAATCATTCCATATCCTTCAGTGTGCATGTTCAGTGTGCAGTGTGCATGTCCATCACTGTCCCTGACCTGTCCCCTTTGGTAACCATAAGATTTTCAAAATCCTTCTTTTTATGTGTTTTTCTTCAGAGTAGTTCAAACTGTTCCTGACGTTATGGGATAACTAACTGTCTTTGGTCCCATAATCTAGGTTTGCTCTTTGACCCTCCAGTGGACACTAATGCTTGAGTTTTGGAATGCTGGCTCTTATCTTCTGCTACCACAAACAGCCTCTGGTTGCTGAACAAATGTTTTTTGAAAAGTTTCCAGTAACAGTTGTGGCTTTCTGCTGTCGATGTTGATGTTACTTTAATGTGCTCCTAGGATGTAGCCTCAAGTTGGCTTCAGAGGCATTTAATAACTCCCACTCAAATGCAGACATGACCACGCACCAGCTCACTTCCTAAAATGCTGCAGTGTTGTCAACTCCAATCTTGGAAATAACCCACCACCAACATCACATGGACAGACCAGCGATGGCAAACATCTCTGCTGCTTAAGATTCAGCGTTTTGGTGGCATTTTCATTTTCTTAATATTCTTACATCTCTTTGCAAAGAGCAGAAACTCATCCTCGTCCTTACACAGCAGAGGGCAATGTAAACATGAATATCCTTATGAATCCTGCCAATATTACCTGCGCTTGATTATTTTATCCATTATGCAAATTTAGTAAAATGTTGAGCCATACATAGACAAAAGCAGTAACTCTAGTAGGTAAGAAGGGACTGTGGTTCTTTACTTCCCTAGATAATGAACATCCTGAGCAGGGAAGGAGACGCTACCCTAGATGTTTCATTCTGAAATGGGAAAGACACTAGTGATGACAGCGAGTTCTCGCTTTCTAAGTAGAAAGAAAGGGAGGTTGGATAACACACGCATCTCTTTATAGCAGTGACAGAATGGATGGTTTCCTATATCTGTACAACTCTATGAAGTTATTTTATGAATCAGGATGCTCATTTAGTTATGCATCAAAGTGCTGTTGATATTAATATACTGCCTTACACCTGCTCAGTTAACTCAACACCACTCAACAAACTACATTAATGAGATAAAAGAAGCAATCATTTCCATTTCAAACACAAGAATAATAGCAATTGAAAATTCCTTGACTGCTGTTGCGGCTCAGGGCAATGTGCCAGGTGGCAAATTAATTATTTTGGATGAAGGTTACTTGAGAAACAGCCAATGCTGGAAGGACACTCTGACCCTCCCCTCTGGGTCTCTGAAAACAGGAAATAAATATCCCATGTGAAAAGTACCCCCACCCCAACCAGGGGGCAGAGAGGCAATCCTCTTACCAGAGGTGGGGAGTTTAGGGCCGAGAAAGATATAGAAATAAACCTCATCACTTCTTTATTCATTTCCTACCCCAAGCCTAAACTCTGTTTAGGTTGTTACAAATTAAACACCCAAGCCTAAATTTCTGTGTTTTGTCAATTCCTCATACATTTCATTTTCTTTTTTCTAAAAAATATAAAAGCTGCCTGCTCTGGCCACTTCTTGGGTTCTATTCATTGGAGACCCCTGTGGACATGAATTTGACGTTTTCCCTCCTGTTTATCTGTCTTGCGTCAATGTAATTATTTGACCATTCAAGGAACCAAGCGAACTAGAGGGCAAGTTCCCCCACCAACACCACCTAAGACTGCAATGATAATCAACCTTGTAAAGCCTCCTCTGGGAGAAGGTTGGGACCACCAACTCCACACACAGACACCCTGGGGGAGGCTGACAACATTTATAAGTGCTGTGGAGCAGCCTGATGTCTTAGAACATCTTTAACAAGATGTTTTGGTAAATCCTAGCAAAATAATCATTTCACATACAATAGCAAATACCATGAACCTTAATTTTTAGTACTTAACTGGTATGAAGACTTCATCAAGGATAAAATGAAAAGTTCTTAGAATTACGCATCATTTGCCCTTAAAAAGTTGAAGGAAGACACTGCATTTTTTGCATCAGGAGAACACGTGTGGTCCATATGTCTGTTTCATGTCATATTATGATGTTTTCTGCTTGAAGGCACTATTGCTGCATGACATTTCCTTTAGCCTGCCAAATTCATAACAGCCCAGAATTCAGATCCAACCTCCAAGTCCATCGATGTTATAGAAAACAACACTTTGACCTGGACCCCCTACTGAGTGCTAGGGGGTGTCTTTAAGAGAGGGGTCTTTGGTGGAAATGGAAAAGGTAAAATTAGGGAAGAGCTGGAATTGAGGTGTTGGACCAGGTGGTGCCCGCATCTCTGAAGAAGAAATGAAGTGACCTATCTGAGGGCTGGGAAGGCTGGTGTGAAATGCAAGAAATTCCAGGAGGAGGAACAGTAGTGTGGTGTGTAGGGGGAGGTGGCGAGGAGGGGAGAAGCAGACTGGAAAAGCCTGGAGGATCTGCCAAGTGTTTACAAATCCTTCATGCCACATGTCACAGGCATCCAGTGAAATGTAGGGAGCAGAGAAATGACCTCAGCAGGTTTTCATTAAATGATAGAGAATTTGTGCTTAAAGCCTAAGAAATAGTCTTGGTGAGGGGGCCTTTTTTGTGAAAAGCACCAAGGTATTTGCACAGAAGGGCAGGCGAGAGACACAGCAGAGGGAGTGAAGAGAGTGGGTGAGGTCAGGTGTGCCATCCCCTTGACACACCCCTTCTCCCAATGCAAAGCAGAGAGAAATGCAGTGAAAACACAGATAACATCAATAGCCCTTCCTGGACCAGAAGGAGCTCCCACCTCCAGCTGTCTGGCTTGTGCCTGTTGGTTAAATAAAAGGTGCCCCTGCTGCTCTAATCTATGAGCTAGACCCACCTTACACCACGTGCCCCCTCCTGCATCTCTTTCCTTCCTCTCCCCCAAAGAAGCCTCCTGTAGAAGAAGAATTCTTCTCATAATTGTTTGTCCTCTGAGGACCCAGTGAAGTGTGTGAGAATCTAATGACCCCTGAATGAACCACTCTAACTTATTTAGGGAGAAAAATTGAACCGATTGGAACATTCTTTGGACAGAGTGATGTTGATAATGACAGTTATTCTTGATTTATGATACACTTGGAGCCAAACCATACTTATTATTTCAAGATAAACATGGATATATCTCTTTTTATTCTCCAGGAGGAGGAAAAAACAGATAATGGTGATGTACTAGGAGCATCTTCATAAAGAGGTTGTATAGCTCACCCCACCTTTTTAATCCGCATCTTGAAGTCTACATAAACACAAATAGGATTTTACAAAATTTTCCCTATGGGGACAATTTAATACGTTTCTAATAGAGCCTAGTAAGTCCATCCTTTGCAAATGCCCTTCAAGTTTGTTTGTGCCTCCTCACATACTCGGCAACACTTACTCATCCAGTCATTAATTTAACAAGTACCCACTGAGCTCCCATTGCTTGTTAGAAACACCCAGTGAATAATTTGTTCAACTGCAACATTTAGCCAATTTGTTCTGAAGGGTTATCAGTGTTCGCTCCAAGTGGTATATTGTTCTGAGTAATGGGGATATAAATTGTAATAGGACTCGGTTCCTGCCATTAAGAACTGAATAGTCTAATCTCTGTCTTATTTTATTCATTTTTTTGAATATTCCATGGCAAGTTGAATATGTCAAAAAGACATGCACTTCTCAGGTCACAGAGAGCTCAAAAGGCTCAAGTTTATCTTGCAGGTGTATGTAGTTTTCCAAGGGTTGTTATAGACCCCAAGACCATGAAGCGGTATCTTGGTAAATAAAGAACAAGGAAGGAGATGCTGGAGTGTGTTCTTACCCGACCCTTTTACCCACAAAATTGTAGTTATTATTAGTGTTAATTCTTGAATTTGGAGGGTCCCTGTCTCAGGCGTTGGTGAGGACATTGCTTCTTTCCTTAGGAAACTTACTTCTAATTGGTCTGGGAGTAAATTTAGCAAAATGGAATGGGGGGGGGAGATGAATGGCCAATTCAAAGTTATATCCCAGAGGAGGTAAAACTAAGGAGCTAAACATGCTGGGGCTGAGCTCCTGGACTGAGGCTCCCTGTGTTCCTGTACCCACATGCATCCATGTCAATGCTTGCCAGCTGGCCCCCATGACCATCATGTCCATGGACTTGGGTATATACTTGGGTTAGTACCCACACGAATGTTCCTGTTGTTTGTCAGCTGAGAGGCTGAGAAACCATAGAAGCAATGACACTTGAGTTGCAATGAGACTCCAAATACCCAGTTCTTGGTTTCCAAGACCATTGTCCAGTGAAAGGAGCCATGAATCTTGAAGGAGAAATTGATAAATCTAGGACCAGCACAGAAAATGTTCAAGATGACTTTGGAGTATATAGTTGTCAGAGAGTAAGGAAGTGCTCAGCTCTTGCACACACACACACACACACACACACACACACACACACACACACACTGATGCCATATGTCACAGACACAACTGAAGAAATCTTAAGGGTCAAGCATGGAATAGTCTGGGCAAGAAAATAAAGAGAGTGGTATTGGACTATAACCCAAGGGTAAAATACACATCCACGGGTTCACAATGATAATATAAATGCACAAATAACTCAACAAGGGAGAAGAGCCACACCTCATGTCAGGAGAATTCAAAGTGACTTTTGTAAATTCTCCATCCCAGGAAGATGGGGACATAACTTCCTACCCACTAAGTGCACGTGCTGCTCGGGGACTTCCTCCTTCAAAGAACAGTGGGGAGGATGGAGGAAAGCCCTCACCATGGAGGAACGTGGAGAGAACTGGGTGATCCAGGCTGACATCAGTGATGGGTGGTGTCAGGGGCATGTACCCTCCTGTGACATGATGGGTTGGCAATTCACCCCACGATCTCCTCCCCAGAGCCCATCACCCAGTTCTACCGTGAGAACGTGCAAACCCCAACCAAGGGACATGCTGATCTGTTCCCATAAATCTCAAGGTCTTAAAAAACAAGAAGAGTCTGGGAAACTGTCACAGCCAAGAGGAGCCTCAGGAGATGGGGAGGCTCCATGTGGTGTCCAGGGTGGGATCCCGAGACAGAAAGGGTTGCGAAGTATGGACTCTGATAGACAAAAGTCAGTGTAGGTCCACCAATGGCGGCAAATGTATCCTAGTAGTGGAGGTGCTAGTAACTGGGGAAGCTGGCTTGAGGTACTGAGAACTCTATACTATCCTTGCAGTTTTTCCGTGACTATAAATCAGTTTTTAAAGGGAAAGCCTCATTAATAAAATAAGAAAATCTATCATTTTCATAATTAAAAATATTTTGATTTACAGGCTATATTTAGTCTATAAAGTAATTTATGTCTGGGATCTGCTGTAACACTTGAAAAGTTCTGTTTGTACAGATTATAAATGACACAAGAATAACAAAATATGTTGTTGAATTTGGATGATGAGGATCCTTAAATTATTCTATTTTTGTGAAAATATTAATAGAAAAATACAAAAACCTTAAAAATGTAAGGATGACGCATGGAAGATATATTGTAAATGACAAAATAAGCTTAAGGAAAAATGTGTCTTTCATAGAAAGACTGTGGAAAATGTCCAAATGGTCTTTATTAGAGTGATTCAGAAGTAGAATAATACCATACTATTCCATAGTATATATTTTTCATGCAGGATGAGATATATATCATATATATGCACTGAAATGAAGGATACAAAAGATATCTTAATTAAAAAAGTCAAAAGCTGTAAAATTTGATGCATGGGAGTTCCTGCTACGTCACAGTGTGTTAAGAATTGGACTAGAGCTGCTCAGATTGCTGCAGAACCGTGGGTTTGACCCCTGGTGCAGGGGGTAAAGGATCCAGCATTTCCACAGCAAGGCGTTGGTCTCAGCTGTGGCTTGGATTCAATCCCTGGCCCAGGAATTTCCATATGCCATGGGTGTGCCCATAAAATTAAGGTATGATGTCTGATATTTCTAAAGATATTTGAGAATATGCACAATAAAATATTTATATGATATCAAATTTTTTACCAGTCTTTGGAATGGGGATTAGAAGGAATCAAGTTTCATTCATAAAGAATTTTACTCTCTGGAGTTCCTGTTGTGGCTCAGTGGGTTAAGAACCCCACATAGCATCCGTAAGGATGAGGGTTCAACATGTGGCCTCAATGGGTTGAGGATCTGGTGTTGCTGAGAGCTGTGGTGTAGGTTGTAGATGTGGCTCTGATCCTGAGTTGCCATGGCTGTGGCGTAGGCCAGCAGCTGTAGCTCCAATTTGACCCCTAGCCTGGGAACTTCCATATGCCGCAGATGCAGCCCTAAAAAGCCAAAAAAAAAAAAAATTACTTTCCACAAGTAAATGGAATGTCACACCATAAAATGACACATGGCTAAAATACAAGAGAGAACTGGTTTCTTGAAATATTATTTGTTATAAAATCTGAATAGAAATAAAACATTTGACAAAGATGAAATGTGATGTGCAGCTAGTGAGCAAAAGAGACACTGACCAGTGGCTGATCTTATAGTTCAGTGGAGGGGATGGATATTCATAAAAGATTCCCCCAAATGTATTTTGGTAAGTTATAGTACTATGGGGGAAAAGTGTTGGACAATAAGAGCATACTCCAGGGGAACATGACCTTCTCTAGGCATAAATATCTTCTTTAAGGTATGAAAATTGAGCCCACACCTGATCCCCAGACAGTAAACTTGGTGCAGTGTTTCCAAAGGGTGATTTATGGACCAGTAGCAGAGGCATTACCTGGCACTTGTTAAACATGCACTCTCAGATCTGACCCTGACTCATGGGACCTGCAGCCCAGGATGAGGCCCAGCGTCCTGGGTTCTACCATCTGGGGCATTCTGACACACATCATGGTCTAAGAGCTGTGGACTTAGGAGACGAGTCAGGGTCAAGGGTAGGCAGCAGTCCAGGCAGCAGGTGCACAGAATGCTAACATCAGATAGAAGGGGATAGAAGGGAACCTGGCTCTGCTGAAACAGAGATAGAAGGATGACATGGAGACTTGGAGGGAACGCTGGATGAGACCAGAGTCTGGAGAGGGTGGCAGGGCTGTGTCCTTCAGAGACCCCAGGCCAGGTTAAGACCTGTGGTTTTTATTTCACCAACAGTAGAAAAGCCATGGGGGGAGTTCCCTGGGGGCCCCGAGGCTCAGGGTAAGGCAGACACAGAAAGACAAATATCATACGATATCACTTGCATGTGGAATCTAATACAAAATAATACAAAAGAAACTATTTCAAAAACAGAAACTCACATCTTTCAAAACCAATCTTATGGTTACCATAGATGAAACTGTTGGGGGAGGGAAGAATGTGGAGGGCAGGAATAACATCAACACACTACTGAGTAAAGTAGATGGTTAATAAGAACCTACTATATAGCACAGGGCACTCTACTCAATAGTTTGTGATAACCTATATGAGAATAAAGAATGGATTTATGGCCCTGCTACCCGCCCAAGCCCCCAGGGGGTGCCCTAGTGGATCAGCTGCATAGGACTGCCAGCTCCAGGCAGGACCCCCTGCAGCCCAGAAAAGCTGCAACAAGCCTGGCCAAGTCGGGAAAAGATCTCAGACGGTCTTTCTGAGTCAGGCTGCCCCGGGGAGGAGCCTCTTGGGTTTCCAGGGGCCCTGCTACCTGCCAAAGCCCCCAGGGGGTGCCCCACTCCTGCGGAATAGCTGCTCAGCACCACCAGCCCCCTGGAAGAGCCCCTGCAGCCCAGAAAAGCTGCAACAAGCTCGGCCAGACTGTGAAAAGATCCGCCTACATTCTCAGGCCATCCTTCTGAGTTGGGCTGCCCTAGAGAAGAGCCTCTTAGGTTCTCAGTGACCCAGATAGCTGCTCCAGCCCCCAGGGGGTGCTGCACTCCTGAGGAACAGCTGCCCAACACCGCCAACCCCCTGCAAGAACCCCACAGCCTAAAAACACCAGAGCAAACTCTGCATGACCAAGTGAAATCTGCTACCATCGTGGTGTGGACCTCCCAGTCCTGTCTGCCCTCAGGAAGTCCTCCTTTGCTTCAAAGAAACACTGTTAGCCCCATCAACACTCCAGAAAAGCCACAATGCCTCAAAAAAGATTGACCAACAATGCCAGCCCTCAGGAAATATTCCACGGCAGTGACAAGGCAAACACTGCCCAATCATGGAGAGTACAACTCCCTCAGGAGAAAGAAAACAACAAGCAAGATGAAGAAGCTGAGAAACCACCCCCAGTCAAACCAACAGGAGAACTCACCTAAAACAGTCAACAATGCAACAGATCTCTGCAGTCAGACAGACCTGGAGTTCAAAAGAGAAATAGTGAAAATACTGAAGGAATTAAGAGAAGATACGAACAGTAATGCAGATACCCTCAGAAAGGAACTAGAAAATATAAGGAGGAGCCAAGAAAACCTACAACATTCATTTGCAGAGATGCAAACTGAACTAGGGGCAGTAAAAACCAGAATGAATAATGCAGAAGAACGAATCAGTGATATGGAAGATAGAATAATGGAAATCACTCAATCTGGTCAACAGACAGAAAACCGAATCAAAAAACTGGAAAGCAATATAAGAGACCTATGGGATAATATAAAGCGGGCCAATCTACGCATAATAGGAATTCCAGAAGGAGTAGAAAAAGATAAGGGGATGGAAAATATATTTGAAGAAATTATCGCTGGAAACTTCCCAAATCTAAAGGATACTGGATTCAAGATACAAGAAGCACAGAGGGCCCCAAACAAACTGAACCCAAACAGACCCACACCAAGACACATCATAATAAAAATGGCAAAAGTTAGTGATAAAGAGAGGATCCTAAAGGCAGCAAGAGAAAAACAGAATGTTACCTACAAGGGAACCCCCAAAAGAATATCAGCTGATTTCTCTACAGAAACACTACAGGCCAGGAGGGAATGGCAAGAGATATTTAAAGTGCTCAAAGGAAAAAATATGCAACCTAGAATACTCTATCCAGCAAGAATATCATTTAAAATAGAAGGGGAAATAAAAATTTTTTCCAAAAACAAAAACTTAAAGAATACAGCAACACAAAACCCAGGTTAAAGGAAATATTGAAAGGGCTTCTCTAAACCAAAAAGAAAGGAAGGAAAGGGAAGAAAAAAGAAAAGAAAAAAAAAAAAGAAGACGAAGAGGAAACCACAATCAGAGAGCAGTCACTCAAATCAGCCAGCATACAGATTTAATCATGAACATGCTTCAAACAAAATAAAATTAAAAAGAAAAAAATAAAAAAGAGTCATCAAAGCCATAAAATGTGGGCAAGGGATGTTAGGAAGTACATAACCCCTTTTGTTTGTTTGTATGTCTCTCTTCTTAATTTTAATATAGTAATGAAGGGTTTGAACTTACAGGACCATCAGGATAAAACACACAATTATGGGAAGGGGTTAGCATACATAAAAAACAGGGCAACCACAAGCCAAAACCAAATATTGCATTTGCAAAAAATGAAAAAAAAATACACTCAAGCAGATAATAACAGGAGACCATCCAACAAAAAAAAAAAAAAAAAAAAAAAGAAAGGAAGAATGGAGAACCATAGAATCAACTGGAACACAAGATTCAAATGGCAATAAATAATCATCTATCAATTATCACCTTAAATGTCAATGGACTGAATGCCCCAATCAAAAGACACAGGGTGGCTGAGTGGATAAAAAGGCAAAAACCTTCAATATGCTGCCTACAAGAAACTCACCTTAGGACAAAGGATACATATAGATTGAAAGTGAAAGGGTGGGGAAAACTATTTCACACCAATAGACATGACAGAAAAGCAGGAGTCGCAACGCTCATATCAGACAAAATAGACTTTAAAACAAAAGACATAAAGAAAGACAAAGAAGGACACTACTTAATGATTAAGGGATCCATCCAAGCAGAGGATGCTACTATCGTCAGCATATATGCCCCAAATATAGGAGCACCCAGATACATACAACAAATATTAACAGACATAAAGGGAGATATTGATGAGAATACAATCATAGTAGGAGACCTAAATACCCCCCTCACATCAATGGACAGATCCTCTAGACAGAAAACCAATAAAGCAACAGAGATCCTAAAGGAAACAATAGAAAAGTTAGACTTCATTGATATCTTCAGGACACTACATCCAAAAAAAGCAGAATACACATTCTTCTCAAATGCTCATGGAACATTCTCAAGAATCGACCACATATTGGGACACAAAGCGAATCTCAATAAATTTAGGAGCATAGAAATTATCTCAAGTATCTTCTCTGACCACAATGCCATGAAATCAGAAATCAACCATGGGAAAAGGAAAGAGAAAAAACCTACTACATGGAGACTCAACAACATGCTACTAAAAAACCAATGGGTCAATGAGGAAATCAAGAAGGAAATTGAAAACTACCTTGAAACAAATGATAATGAAGACACAACCTCTCAAAATCTATGGGATGCTGCGAAAGCAGTGCTCAGAGGGAAATTTATAGCAATACAGGCCTTTCTCAAAAAAGAAGAAAGATCCCAAATTGACAACTTAACCCTCCACCTAAATGAATTAGAAAAAGAAGAACAAAAAAGTCCTAAAGTCAGCAGAAGGAAGGAAATTATAAAGATCAAAGAAGAAATCAATAAAATAGAGACTCAAAAAACAATAGAGAAAATTAATAAAACCAAGAGTTGGTTCTTTGAAAAGGTGAACAAAATTGACAAACCCCTGGCCAGACTCACTAAAAAGAGGAGAGAAAGAACTCAAATAACCAAAATTAGAAATGCAAAAGGAGAAATCACAACGGATACAGCAGAAATACAAAAAACCATAAGAGAATACTATGAACAACTGTATGGCAACAAGTTTGACAATCTGGAAGAAATGGACAATTTTCTAGAATCTTACAGCCTGCCAAAACTGAATCAAGCAGAAACAGACCAACTGAAGAGACCGATCACTAGCAATGAAATTGAAGAGGTCATAAAATCACTCCCTACAAATAAAAGTCCAGGACCAGATGGCTTCACAGGTGACTTCTATCAAACATATAAAGAGGAATTGGTGTCCATCCTCCTTAAACTCTTTCAAAAGGTTGAAGAAGAAGGAATACTCCCAAAGACATTCTATGAGGCCACCATCACCCTCATTCCAAAACCAGACAGAGATACCACCAAAAAAGAAAACTATCGGCCAATATCATTGATGAATATAGATGCAAAAATTCTCAACAAAATCTTAGCCAACCGAATCCAACAACATACCAAAAAAATTATACACCATGACCAGGTTGGGTTCATCCCAGGTTCACAAGGATGGTTCAACATAGGCAAATCAATCAGCATCATACACCACATTAACAAAAGAAAAGTCAAAAATCATATGATCATCTCAATAGACACAGAAAAAGCATTTGACAAAGTTCAACATCCATTCATGATCAAGACCCTCGCCAAAGTGGGTAGAGAGGGAACATTCCTGAATATAATCAAAGCCATTTATGATAAACCCACAGCAAATATAATACTCAATGGGGAAAAACTGAAAGCCTTCTCACTCAAATCTGGAACAAGACAGGGATGCCCACTCTCACCACTGCTCTTCAACATAGTTTTGGAAGTCCTAGCCACAGCAATTCGACAAACCAAAGAAAGAAAGGCATCCATATAGGAAGAGAAGAGATAAAACTGTCACTGTATGCAGATGACATGGTACTATACCTAGAAAACCCTAAGGACTCAACCCCAAAACTACTTGAACTGATTAATAAATTCAGCAAAGTAGCAGGATATAAGATTAACATTCAGAAGTCAGTTGCATTTCTGTATACCAGCAATGAAATATTAGAAAATGAATACAAAATTCAATACCTTTTAAAATTGTACCTCACAAAATCAAATACCTCGAATACACCTGACCAAGGAGTTACCTCTTTTACAGGACCTATATGCTGAGAACTATAAAACTTTAATCAAGGAAATCAAAGAAGATGTAAAGAAATGGAAAGATATTCCATGTCCATGGATTGGGAAAATCAATATTGTAAAAATGGCCATACTACCCAAAGCAATCTACAGATTCAATGCAATCCCTATCAAATTACCCAGGACATTTTTCACAGAACTAGAACAAACAATCCAAACATTTACATGGAACCACAAATGACCCAGAATCGCCAAAGCAATCGTGAGAAAAAAAAACCAAGCAGGAGGCATCACTCTCCCAGACTTCAAGAAATACTACAAAGCCACAGTCATCAAAACAGTGTGGTACTGGTATCAAAACAGACAGACAGACCAATGGAACAGAATAGAGAATCCGGAAATAAACCCTGACACCTATGGTCAAGTAATCTTTGACAAGGGAGGCAAGAACATAAAATGGGAAAAAGAAAGTCTATTCAGCAAGCATTGCTGGGAAACCTGGACAGCTGCATGCAAAGCAATGAAACTAGAACACACCCTCACACCATGCACAAACATAAACTCAAAATGGCTGAAAGACTTAAATATACGACAGGACACCATCAAACTCCTAGAAGAAAACATAGGCAAAACACTCTCTGACCTCAACATCATGAATATTTTCTCAGGTCAGTCTCCCAAAGCAATAGAAATTAGAGCAAAAATAAACCCACGGGACCTCATCAAACTGACAAGCTTTTGCACAGCAAAGGAAACCCAAAAGAAAACAAAAAGACAACTTACAGAATGGGAGAAAACAGTTTCAAATGATGCAACTGACAAGGGCTTAATCTCTAGAATATATAAACAACTTATACAACCCAACAGCAAAAAAACCAATCAATCAATGGAAAAATGGGCAAAAGACCTGAATAGACATTTCTCCAAAGAAGATATACAGATGGCCAACAAACACATGAAAAAATGCTCAACATTGCTGATTATAAGAGAAATGCAAATCAAAACTACCATGAGATATCACCTCACACCAGTCAGAATGGCCATCATTAATAAATCCACAAATAACACGTGCTGGAGGGGCTGTGGAGAAAAGGGAACCCTCCTGCACTGTTGGTGGGAATGTAAACTGGTGCAGCCACTATGGAGAACAGTTTGGAGATACCTTAGAAATCTATACATAGAACTTCCATATGACCCTGCAATCCCACTCTTGGGCATGTATCTGGACAAAACTCTACTTAAAAGAGACACATGCACCCGCATGTTCATTGCAGCACTATTCACAATAGCCATGACATGGAAACAATCCAAATGTCCATCGACAGATGATTGGATTCGGAAGAGGTGGTATATATACACAATGGAATGCTACTCAGCCATCAAAAAGAATGACATAATGCCATTTGCAGCAACATGGATGGAACTAGAGAATCTCATCCTGAGTGAAACGAGCCAGAAAGACAAAGACAAATACCATATGATATCACTTATAGCTGGAATCTAATATCCAGCACAAATGAACATCTCCTCAGAAAAGAAAATCATGGACTTGGAGAAGAGACTTGTAGCTGCCTGATGGGAGGGGGAGGGAGTGGGAGGGATCAGGAGCTTGGGCTTATCAGACACAACTTAGAATAGATTTACAAGGAGATCCTGCTGAATAGCATTGAGTACTTTGTCTAGATACTCATGTTGCAACAGAAGAAAGGGTGGGGGAAAAATGTAATTGTAATGTATACATGTAAGGATAACCTGACCCCCTTGCTGTACAGTGGGAAAATTAAAAAAATTATAAAAAAAAAATGGATTTATGCACATGCATGACTAGGTCACCTTGCTATCCCCCCGAAAAGAATACAACCTTGTAAATCAACTCTACTCCAATGAAATTGAATTAAAAAAAAAAGAAAGAAAGAAAACCACAGGAGGATTTCTGTGGTGGCTCAGAGGGTTAAGTATCTGGCATTGTTGTCCCTGCAGTGGTGTGGGTTTGATCCCTGGCTTGGGAACATCCGCATGCTGCTGGAGCAGCTGAAAAAAAGCCATGGGGGAGCGGGTGATGTGATTGCTGGTGGTGATGATATTTTAAAAGAAGGAATAAAACAAAAACTATTCAGTACTTAAGAAGAATTTTTTTTTTTCAAAATCTTAGGATTCTTGTGGTTTTTATGAATACTGCACAGAGAAGAAGTCTTTAGAGTGCTTCGGTTGTAGCTGCCTATGAAAGTGTTCTAAACAGCCTGTGACGTGGGTATTTTGATTGAACAAATCAATCTGCTTCTGACTCTGCTTCCTGCTTGAGACTCCAGATAAAGAACAAGTGATTCATTTGATAGGGTCCAGCACGGAGAAGTCTCTCCATTTGGATTACTTATGATGAACTCCATTTATTTTCAGATGTTGAACACTCATCTGTCAGAAAGAGAATGAAAAAGAAATTTCTCATTAGATTTAAACCAGGCATTTAATTTCATCACGTCCCAGTTTTATAATTAAAACAGCAAAATCCCTGTGAAGAACACAAGGAAGTAAGTCAGGCTGCTACACAGAACTCAAAGGAAAGGGGTGGGTCATATTCACCGAAATGTCTTTACAAAGATAACCATGCAAAGGAATTATTAGCTCCCATCGTTACTCACCGAAGTTAACTCATGAAATTAATGAGCATTTGGAGGTTTTAATTGGCTATTTTAGCACCTCAGGATATACATAGTCTATTTCCTCCTTGGAACCCATACAAACTATGAGCCAGAAAGGAAATTTCCCTTTATTCCTACTGGTTTTACTCACCTCTGTACCAAATATGGGGAAGGAAATACTGCATGAAAATCACAAATAATTCCAAATTTGGCACTAATGCTATGTCATGTATCCAAAATTGGCAGAAATGTTCTGTAAATTATTTTTTTAAGTCAGCGTGTTGAAACACAATTTCTAAACTGAAAGTGTGTTAGTCCCAAATGCACACCCTTCACAGCCTAAACCTGTGTAACCCGAAAGCCTCCGAGGAACGCTGACGCCTGCCCTGACTCGCCTGCCAGGGAGAAGAGGAGGCACGGAGCTGAGGGGTGGGGTGCTCCTACACCTTCATGCTTCCTTTGAAGTTCAGTGGAATGATGATGATCTGACAGTTGCAGCCCACACTCACATTATCCATTACAATATGTTTCAATTTTTTTAAAGGGCCAGAGAAAAGAGGGGTGCAAGCCAAAAGAGCAGGTATCTTCTTGAAAGGTCTTAAGAAAGGCATCTCCTCCTGTGGAGTGGTGGCTTCTGAGCCCTGGCCCTAGAGAAGCTGTGGGTCTCGCTCCACCTGGGTAAGAACGGTCTCATCTGCTCTGGTCAGAAGCTGGAGCTCAATGGGCTGGGCAATTCCACTCCCAGTGAGAGTCCGCCTCCCTCCTTCCCAGTGTGTAGGTGGCTGCTTTCTCATGGGGTCTTCCTATGGGGGAGGGGGAGAGACAGAGAGAGAAAAAGAGAGAAAGAGAGGGGGAGAGATAGAGAGGCAGAGACAGAGAGGGAGAGAGACAAACAGAGAGAGGGAGAGACAGAGAGAAAGAGAGAGAGAGAGACAGAGACAGAGAAAAGGAGGAAGAGACAGAGAGACAGAGAGAATAAGGGAGAGAAGGAGACACAGAGAGAGACAAGAGAGGGAGGGAGATTATTATTATAAAGCCACAATCCTATCAGATAAGGGCCCCACCCTTATATTTAATCCTAATTGCCTCCTCTTATCTCCAAATATAGCCACACAGGGGATAGAGCCTCAGCATATGGCTTGGTGGACGATTCCCTCGATTCCCTCCAATTCGCTCTGTAGCACCACTGTGACCTTGGGTGACGCTGATGAGTCTGTCCTGAGCAGGCTTTGACCTTCTTGTTTCACAGAGTAACCAGTCCATGGTCCTCAGTGACCCTGGGCTGAGATTAGTCAGTTCCCCACAAGGCATTGAACTGGACAATTGGTTTGAGATGCTTTATTTTCTTACCAAATAGACATTTAGCTTTATTCTTTCTTCAGTCAAGACCCAATACCTTGAACTTGAAATTTCTGTAAAGTTTTAGAATCTGTCAAGAGAATAATGTCGGAGGTGACACTTGCCTTAAGGGCTTCATAGAATTGCATCACACGTAACATGAGCCCACAGTTTGGGGGCCTTGGGTGACACAGCAAAGCACCAGAGTGATGGCAAACATTTTACAATGATGCTTCTAGTTCCCTGCTAATACTTAAACACAACCTCACAGCGAGAAACGATGAATAGCTCCCTTTCTCTTTAGTTTATAATCCTCGGAGGGACTGGGACAAGCTTTGGAAACTATTGGAAGAGTCACGTTCCTGCTGTAGATTAACCTGAGTATTAAAGGTTGGGCTGAGCAGGGGTGGGGCCTCTCATCGGCCCAGGGCTAGTCTGAGAACTGCGGGACGAGACCCAAAGCAAACCTCATTGCAGACCAGTGAGCCTACACAGTCCCCTGTGGTGGAGAAATCTCTTTGGAGTGAGCTAACCAGGTCTGGGTCCGCCGCCAGATGTACTCTGGGGTTGAGCGACCCCCGGCAGAGCCCAGGCCTCCTCAGAGCAAGTACCATGAGGAAGGCCCGGGAAATAGGAGTTCATCAGCTTCCCTCTCCAGGCTCCTCTGCAGGCCTGCCCTGAAATAAAGGAGCCAGACTCTTCATAAGGGTGATGGAGGTATCCCACAGGCCTCAGGAAATGCAATATGAAAACCTATGTCCTTTCATATGATTTTAAATAAATAAACTATTGCATATTTACATTCATGACAGAATATTTTTAAAATAAAGCACAGGAAGTGTTACAGCTAAAAACTAGTTAAAACAGTCACCATGATACTATGCCCTGCCTTGGCCCACTAACTTACTCTAACCGGGTTTTCACAAATGCTTGTAGGAGAAAATATCCCAACAAAAAGGTAGAAAGGAGACACCCTGGCCATGATGACTAAGCAAAATCCAGCCAACTGCCCGTAACCACCCCTCCCCCACACATCTGCTTCTGTAAACTTGCTTCCGCATCTATTACTTTGCCAGTTCTCACGCTGGTCCATCAAGCACAGAACTGGAAGAACTAGCCCATAAAAGCCTTGTGAAACTCCTCTTCAGGGCTCAGACTCCAGAGAGCGATCTCCTCTGAGCCCTATGGCATAATAAACCTGAGTTCTCCAACCCTCCAAGTGCTTGCTTGGTTTCTTGCTGGGTAAAAGAGCTGCTGGAGCTGGTACACTGCAGCCATAGGGCTGCCACCAGAGCTAATACCCTCTGGCCTTGGGGCTGCTGACAGCCGAGGTAACATGCTCTCTTTCTTGCTTAACTGCTTTCTTCCATCAACGGTTACTTTCTAGTTAGTTACATTGTGTGCCTAGTGTTTTCTTTTCCCTTGACAACACTCCCTAACACTGCTTCCTTTTTGTGAGCCATCTTCACTGTAAAGAGAAATCAAGGTGTGATCACCCCAAAAACCATCGGAAACTTCCACCGGACCACCTGACACCAGGCTTGATGCCTTTGAAATGCTCTATGAAGGGAGAAGAATTCAGGCCCCCTAATCCTTATCAACAGCCCTGGTTGTTGTTGTTGTTGTTGTTGTTTTTAAGCTAAACCTATAAAACCCCTTGCTCTCCCCTCTCAAAGACACGGTTTTGAGGCATTAGCCTGCTGTGGCCTCCTTTGCCGGGCAAAGCAATAAAGCTGTTCTTTGTGCTTCACCCCAAACACTATCTCTGAGACTCAATTGGTGCGGTACGCAGAGGCTGTATATATGACTTTAGGAAAATAGTCAATTATTAGAGGAAAAGAAGAGTGTGGGGTATGTATTTCAGTCTTGGCTTGACCATTTGATTTCTAAAAAAAATAAAAATAAAGTTCTAAAGAAATAGAACAATGTTCATTTTTATTACATTTGGAGGATGGGAACCTCCATGTCTACTCATTGTGATTAGACTTTCCAAACGTTTTAGTGCCTTAATAAAGACTAATCTAATTAGACAATATCAACTACAAGAAAGGGATTCCTTTTTTGTGGCAACATTGCTTGAGGGCACTTGCTAACAACACTCTGAATCTTCAGCTTTCTTGTCAAATTAATTAATAAAATAGTCCCTCGGTTTTTTTTTTCCCTGCAATAGAAGCATATGGAAGGTCCTGAACCAGCAATTGAATCTGAGCCACCGCACAGCCATGCCAGATCCTTAACAGCAATGCCAGATTCTTAACTCACTGCGTCAGGCCCGGGGTTGAACCTGCATCTCTGCAGCAATCCAAGCCACTGCAGAGGCAATGCTGGATTCTTAACCCACTATGCCCCAGTGGGAGCTCTGTGCCTCAGTTTTAAAATCTTAAAAAATAAAAAAAGTGAACTTATTAAGGTGAATGATGGGCCAAGTGTTGCCCTGAAGGAACCCTGATGAAGGCCTGTTATTTCTCAGCATGTTTACTCCTCACTGTCCACATTGTCAGGATTTCTGCAGCCTTCAGGTGCACTTGGGTGAGGTTTCAGTCCTTCAATGTGGGAGAAAAGCCCTGTTTCTGTCACATCCCTTGGACCCTCTCTTACCCCCACCTCCTGACATAGGGCAGGGACCCTGCAAGCTAACAGGAGGAGGGCTGAGCATCCTACACAAAGAGGAAGGGGTACAAGGAACCCCTTGACTCTGGGCATCCTACAACACCCTCTTCCACTCTTATGTTTATCCTGCCAAGCTCCTCCCACCTAGGAGTGCCTTTTTTAAATGCCAAGGGAGGAAGGACAAGTCGAGTCGGGAAGTGGTGTTGGTCCTACAATGGAGCAGAGGCTCATGCTCTGTCTAGATGACACCTACAGAAATATCCCTCTTTGATGACATAGCCTTAAGGAAAAAAAAAGTTTTGTTGACTACACTGGAGTTGGGAAATTTTTGATGGAGGAGAAATAAAGAATTGTTAGATTCCTTATAAAAACCAGTGCAAATGCAACAAGAAGTGTTTGTTCATTGTCTGCATTCTTTTCTTGGGAACTCATGGTCAGAAATACCGTCTAGTTCAAAGTTCCCCAAACTTTCAGAGACAGCAATCATCTGGAGTAACAAAAAAAAGACAAAGATGGCTGAGCATGTTCATCTGGGGTCTAATTCAGTGGTGTGTCTGCAAATCCATAGCATTTTCTTTATATTCTTTTGGACCCTATTTCTTTGTATTTTTGATGAGCCTGGGAAATTATGTTTCAACTCTTCTTAAAAAATGTAAGGGACATCCAGTAGGTAATCATAGAATAAATAAAGTCATGAGTTCCAAACCCAGGGTCAGGCTGATAGGAGTAAGTCCAGCCTTCCTTTTACGGCCTGATGCCCTGATGTGGACGTGAGGTCCACTAGGGGAGATGGAGGAGGTTGCTTCAGTTTTCGTGTTCCTGTCTGGATCTTGGGCAACACCAAAGGATAAGGAGCTAGAATAAACCCTGAAGGCAGCCTGGCAGCTTGTAAAGGGTCATGGGAGAGTGACGATGTTCTTATCTGGGGGAGGCCCAGGCCGGGGTGTTCCCAGGCTTGTCAGTGGGAGACATGTTAGGGCTATGATTCTCAGCCTGAACAGTGTCATTTGGGGACTGTGACGATGGTCACTATCTGAACTCTGGGAATAGGCTTTCCAGTTCCCAGGCTGCACGTTTGAGGCTCCCAACAAGTTCTTGTGCTTCTGCCCAAGAGAAGCAATGTTTCCACTCCATAAAGTTAAAATAGGAGTTCCCATCATGGCTCATCAGAAACAAAGCTGGCTAGGATCCATGAGGATGCGGGTTCAATTCCTGGCCTTGCTCAGTGGGTAAGGAAGGATCCAGTGTTGCTGTGAACTGTGGTGTAAGTCGCAGACGTGGCTCGGCTCCTGCGTTGCTGTAGCTGTGGCGTAGGCTGGTGGCTACAGCTCTGATTCAACCCCTAGCCTGGGAACCTCCATATGCTGCGGGTGCGGCCCTAAAAAAAGGCAAGAAGAAAAAAAAAAGAGTAAAGTTAAAACAATTCCAGCAAATATTTGTGGAGGTCCAATTATGTGTGACACAGTGTAGTAAGGATTGTAAAAATGAGAAAAAAGATCCAGTCCCATTGTGAGGGGACTCACAACTTACTTTAGAAAATAGACTAAAGAATTTCTGTGAAACTCAGATGTTTTTGCATATGTTATGCTTTGTACAATTATTAGTGGAACAACAACAGCAAAAGAGATCCAACATGAGGAAACTTTACATTTACAGCTTTCCTACTGCTTTCTGAGGAGAATGGGCACCTGCAGACTGTGGTTTATTTGCTGAGTAAGAGGAGGACCACAGTTAGAGAAACCAAACCAAGAGGACCTGCTGGGAATGAGACAGTGCGGGGGTTGGGAGGGGGTCACAGGGGCGGGGCTAGTGGCAGCTTGAAAGTGCCCAGGAAGCATTCAGAGGGGAGGATTTTGGAGAAAGATGCATTGAGTAGGGAATCCATGTTCTTCAATGAAATTTGCATACTCTTTGATCTTTGCTATAGAATCTCTAGTAAAATAGTCATTCCTCAGCAATGCCTTGTAGAGTGGATTTTCTCTTTTAAGAGCAAGACAACTGGTGAGCCCTGCTCCAAGACAAGTGCAGAAAGAAAACTAGATGCTCCCACTTACCTGAGAGTTTTATGTAAAAGTCCTGTCCTTTGTTACCCTCAGAGGTATATAAAATATATGCGACAGGAGAAACTCTGATGGAGGAATAGAATGGACGAATAGAATGAAGGCTTAGTCCTCAGAGAATGGCAACATTCACTTTAGTTGAGAAAAGAATCCCAGGGAGTTTTCATTACACATTCTCCTGCTTGAAAAGTTTGGTTTTCTGATTGATCTCAGCAGTGGGTCCCTCCTTAGGACTTATCGAAAATCCATTGCCTGAGTTCAGACATATCCTCCAGTTTGGTCCTGGGAACAGCTGTAGTAAGTTGGACTGCTTCAGAGGTTGCAAACCAGAGCTCTTTATAAATTAATTTAGAAAACTTCCTCTTTCTGTTTGGCAAATGACCGTGGTTAACAAAAGATTAAATGGATATCATTGGGAGCCTTGAACTTGTAGCCTCTTCCTGAACTGAGGGGGTGCCCAGACTTCTCCCCTGACCTCTGACCCAAAACAATTCCGCAGAAGGAGTTATTGCACAAACAAGGTAGAGGGAAGGCAACTGGAAATTACCAGCATGGATATTTGTCTAGATTTCTGTGTCTAAATTGAATCAAAACAACATGGCTTTGTATAGTCTATGACTGTCCCTGAGAGAGTGCCAGGAAAGTCCAATATCCCACCCAGGATGCCACCCAGTACCTGTCCAGACCCACCCTTCACACCCCCCCCCCCAGAAAGTCACAAATACTGGGGGAAATGAGCATTCCTCACATATCTGGGGGAAAAGTGATTGGAAATCATTGTCATGGGGACCTTACCTGGAAAAGATTCTTGAACCTGCAGCCATTGGTGAAAACACATGTCAATCCCCTTTCAAAGTCTTTACCTCTGATATTTTGTAATTTGAAATGAATTCAAGTGAGAAAAACTCATAGTTGGTAAAGACATGTATTTTTTTCCTACTCCTACAATTTAGGAGTTCCCGTTGCAGCTCAGCTGGTTAAGAACCCGACATAATGTTTGTGAAGATGCAGGTTCAATCTCTGGCCTTGTTCCGTGGGTTAAGGATCCAGCATTGCCACAAGCTGCATGGGTTGCAGATGCAGCTCAGGTCTCGCATTCCTGTGGCTGTGGTGTAGGATGGAAGCTGCAGCTCCGATTTGACACCTAGCCTGGGAACTTCCACATGCTGCAGTGCAGCCATAAAAAGGAAAACAAATGTTTAAACACTATTGAAAAACTGCATCTTCTGACATTTGTTCTTTAAATACTTTATTTAAGGAAGTAAACTGAGAGCATAAACAGTAACATAGACATTGTGTTTTCCCAGAGGGAGGAAGCAGCCAGACCTCCTCAACACGGGCATCCAGGGGTCCAGGGGTCACTGGCTCTGTGTCCACTGATCAGAGGCTCTGAGGGGAGGGATCTGTGCTTTACCTCCCACAGGAAGAGCACACGTGGTTTTTTTGGAGACCAGTTTCTACAGGGACCATGCAAGTCACACTAAGAGAGAAGGACATGCTGAAAGGTGGGCTACAAAACCATAGAAGGGGAGAGGAGAGAAAGGTCACCTGGAGAGAGGGGGGACACGGTGCTGCATTGAGCCCCTGGTCAGAATGGAGGGAGAGGCGGGAGAAAACAGGAAAGAATAGCATGTGCATCACGGTTTGGGGCGGCAGACAGATGGGCCAGCCGAGCACTTAGAAGCCAGTTGTGTTTCTGGAAGATGGGACAAAATAAGGCACAAACACATGCCATTCCTCCAAACTGGAAGACTGATCCCCCAAACTGCTCTAAGGAACAAAAAGACTTGGATCAATGCCCACAGCGACCCGGTGCATCTGCTGAATTTTAACCTCAAGGACCAGATGAATTCTCAGAGCCCGAGGTAAACATGTCCCTGATGTGCAGGAATAATCCAGTCAAGATTCAGGATCTCAGAAGCCAGGACAATGAGGAGTCTGTGGAGCATGTGTAAACTGCACAGACACTGTGACTCACTGACCAAGAGAGGCCTCCTACCCAGGTCCTTTCACTGTGGCCCTTGCCCATCACCACCCTTCCCTGCCCGCCACTTCCCCCCTCCCCCCACCACTTCGCAGTGCCCATGCCTCTGTGGAACTCTGATGCATTCCCATCACCATTTATCACAGGCATTTCCTCCTCACCATTTATCACAGGCATTTCCCTCTTGTTGACACTCCTCTTGCACGTCCCCTTCATCATCCTCCACCAGGACCTTCTTAAGACTCACAGTGGTTTCCCCCTTCCCCCCTTCCCACCTTCCTCCCACAGCCGCCTCCACCTGCTGGGCTGGCTCCTCTGTGTCTCTCTGGCTCACATTCTATTGGACTCACATCCTCATCGCTATGCTGACAACAAGCCACCATCTCTAGAATACATTTTTCAAAAGCCCCTTATCTTCAATGTCCCTAATATAAGCTTTATTTCAGAACATGATCAGAGCATTTTAAAATTTAATTTGACCTTTTTTTCCTGTTGCATTAATTTGTATTTAATATGCTTTGACCTCTCTTTGCTCTTTGAACGTTTCCTGTTCTTAGACTTTTGCTGTGTTTAAAGAGGCACAAATTTGCTTTCTGGTTTTGAATATTGTTTCTACTTCTCCCACACTGCTCCTTAGACATCTAAATTGTGTTTATGATTAGTACCTTTCTCTTCAGAAAATATTCTTTTTATACTTCACTTGAAATTCAAATTGCTTTACCTTTAACTGTCCACTCAACTGCTAATCCACTGGACTCAGAAGGCCAGGCAGGAAGCTCACATGGGTACAGTTTGTGTACCGTAAAAACGGCAATCATAACATGAAAGATCACTGAGCACGGATAACCAGAATAACAATGACAAAGTTTGAAGTATGATGAGAAATCCCAAAGTGTGACACAGTGAGTTGATGCTATTGGAGAAACAGTGTCAGTGGAGTTGCTTGTGCCACACAGGGTTGCCACAGACCTTCAGTTTTTAAAAAAACATGATATCTGCAAAGCATAATTAAGTTAAGCATTATGAAAGAAGGTCTGCCTGCAGTGGATGGAAGAGGACAGAGGGAGATGGACAGCATGGATGCAGGTGGTCCTGCCCTGCAGGTGCCAGGGGTGAGGGGCACAGGAGACCCAGAGGGCTCGGCAGGGGCAGGGGCAGCAAGATGGCTGAGGGGGGGTGTTCAGGGGCTCCTCAGAGTCCCCCTGAGCTCCAGGACTGTGGTAATTGCTCCTAAGATGCCTGGAGCATAGGAGCCAATGGGCATGGGTAGAAGATTGGTGACCTCAGCTGCAGAAATGCTCATCCAGATGTCCAAGTGCAGATCAGATGATGCTAGTCAGTCTGTGGGCATGTGGGTCTGGAGCTAGAGAGGACTGGGGGGTGGGGGGAGATCAGCAGCTGGAGGCCTGAGATTATACATGAGCTCAGGGTAGAGGGTGGTATTGTCAATAAGAAGATAGGTAGGGAACAGAGACCTGAAGGCCTCTAACAATGTTTAATAAATGATAGTTCATAATTAATTAACACTTTAATGATGAAATATAAGATCCAGCAAAGTCCTGAACAAGAAACAAGCAGAAAACTGGTGTAAAAGGGAAAGAGAGTAATAGTCACATGGGGAGCTAGGAGATGGTATTGCTTAGGCTGAAGTCACAAGTTAGGATGGGAAGGTGTTCCAATGTGAGTGATGTTGGCTGGGGTGTGGCCACATCCACCAGGGAGGAGAACCAGGTGGGGAAACCTAGACTTTTCCTCTCTGCCTGCACTGGCTGAGTTTATGAGAAGCACCATGTCTGTGGCTGTCAGAGTTCCCTGTGGAAGGTGATGTGCCATGTAGACATTCTGGGTCCCTTAATGCACCCCAAGCTCTGGTTCTGTGGCTCACCTGGACCTTTGAGCCCACTGCCTACCTCCCGCTAGGATCTCTACTCCCTCACCTCAAGCCCTGCACCTTCTGCACATCACTTACCAGTGCCTCGGTCTCCTGGGGACAAAGAGGTGATAATGTGAGGATGGGATGACACTGTAAAGCACCAGGCCACATGTGGCTCAAAGCAAATACCCCAAATACATGGCCGTTGTGCGTCTAATTGCTGAGTGGGGTTCAGGAAAAATGGATCAAATTTATCTGGATATTTTAATGAGGTGGATCTCTCTTGGTGGGAAGAAGAGGGAGATACAACTAGAGGCAAGCAGCTTTATTTTTTATTTTTATTTTTTGTCTTTTCTAGGGCCACTCCCACGGCATATGGAGATTCCCAGGCTAGGGGTCTAATCCGAGCTGTAGCTGCTGGCATACACCATAGCCACAGCAATGCCAGATCCTTAACTCACTGAGCGAGGCCAGGGATTGAATCCGCAACCTCATGGTTCCTAGTTGGATTTGTTAACCACTGAGCCACAATGGAAACTCCAGCAAGCAGTTTTAAAATAGAAAGATCTAAATGACTGAGTTCCTTGTTCCATCTTCTGTTTCTACTTTTTTTGAGAACTATTGCTGAGATGGCCATTTGGGCCCATCTTCAGTTAAGTGTGTCTGATGTGTGTCTCATATTCTAAAACTCTCCAAAGTTTACCTTTTGTGAGAACCAACATCACAATGGAACCAACAGTGTCAAGTGGACCCAACCCCCCAAAACTGTATTTCCTAGGTTCCTGAGACTATGTGTCTAATCACTAGTGTCACACACTTTAATTCAAATGTTCTTGGGATTTGTTTCAGCTGCTGGTAAGGGAGATGGCCCATCCAGCTGGGAGAGGTGACTTATTTTCTGAATTGACTGGAACATTTCTGTAGGCTGAAAGGTAACGGCTTCACAGAAAGCTGTCAACATGATTCATAAAGAATCAGCTAGAACATCAAGGAACAACACATCATCAATGAAATATTACAAGGCATCAGCTGTACTGCAGTGAGCATAGGCCAATTTCTGATATATATATATATATTTTTTTGATAGACACTTAGATGGCCTCAACGAACTGAAATGACAAGAAAATATAAGATTTGGGAGGCTTGGTTTCTCCTTTTGTTAGTTATTTCTAGACACCAGCTAACATGAAAAAAAAAATTTCTGTCTATGTGGGTGGTTCTCATGGTTTATTTTGTAATTTTTTTTTAGTGGAAGAATCAACAAGGTTGTGACAAATGGTGTTTGCATGATTGTCAGTCCAAGCGGCTCAGTGAACTTTGCACATCTGTGAACTTCTGCCTCAAGGGCTCTGATTTTGACTTTTTCGGGACATAACTGGGGCCATCAAACAGCACTGCATTGGAGACTTTCTCTTAGGTTCAGAAATGCAAAATGTAGGATGTGACTTTCACCTGTGAGAAGTTTTCTGAGTGAAAGTCTGGCCATCTTCCTCCTGAAGCAGAGAAACAGCTCTCTCTAAATTATTAGCTTTGGAGTACCCACCTGGCTCAGAGGTAATGAGCCCAACTAGTATCCATGAGGATGAGAGTTCACTCTCTGGCCTCACTCAGTGGGTTAAGGATATGGCAGTGAGCCGCGGTGTAGGTCATAGACATAGCTCAGATCTGGCATTCCTGTGGCTGTGGTGTAGGCTCTAGTTCAGATTTGACCCCTAGCCTGGAAACTTCCATATGTGGCCCTAAAAAAATGAAATAAAATAAATTATTAGCCTCCCAAAGTAGAATTTTTTTTGACTTAGTAGTACAACTAAGAAATGACCTGGATCATTTGTTCTCTTAACGGCTGCACTAGAAAACTTTGCAGAATAAATATTTGTCTTCACTATATGATGCTAAGATACCTTCATTATTCACTCTAAAATGTAACAATACATTCTTGAGTTGGACGGCAACTAAATTATGTAACTATTGTGACTATGGATTTTATCTTTCTTTTTAAATTCACAAAATAAAAGTATTTCTTGGAAACATGACACATCTTAGACAAAAGAGAAGACTATTTTTGCCAAAATCTACAAAAACACTGTTAACCAGGACATTATGTTTACATTATTAATCTGGTAACATTATGGTTACCAGGACCACTTGGAGATGCATTGGATTAAATATTTTAAGGGAATTCTACTAACATGTTTTTCTGGGCTTCATTTTCCTTGCCTGAGGTGGTCTTTCTGCTTTCTGCCTCCTCCACCTTTTTCTATGGCACTATTTCCAATAGTTTAATGCAGTGATAATTTTGATGCATGTAGTAATAAAATACTGAGCTCTTGTTCAATGCATTTTGAAGAGGTTTCTCCAGGAAGAATATGTAAGTAAGACACTAGGATGAGATTAATCCAGTAGAGAAATCTGACCATCATTCTTCAGTTACGATTTTGGAAAGATCAGTTAATTTTCATGAAGGATTTGAGCTTTTCAGGACAATTAAACCTATCGTTGTTTGCAAAGTATGGAAAATGAGTTCAGATGTACTGGTCATTTTTCAGATTTGCAGTCTATTTTCCCAATTTATCTGTGTTTGTTTTCTTTCAGTTCCCCTCTTACCACTTGCAATTAACTCATTTAGACATTGGATGTTGACTCATGATAATCAGAAGAACTGCATGAATATAGAATTCGCTGAGACCTGAGTGACATTGTTTAAGTATGAAACAGAGATGCTCAGTTTAAGTCAACTCTGTTCCTTACCTCCTACCTCCACCCCGGCTTCTTCCTGCTAACACAAATCTTGCTAATTCTCATCATTTAAAGCATATCATCTATGTGATTGTGTATGCAGTGACTCATATTTTTGCCACTAGAGGTTCAGTTCTGGCCAAAAATACTACAATTTATTCTTTATGTCAGCATGAGAGGATATCTGTGTTCTGATGATACCAACTAAAGATTTTCATACACTTTGTGCTATTTTTACTGTAATAAGTGAATATCTTCTCATCTATTTTCCAAAAAAAAACCCCAAATAATTGGCATGGTAAGACATGATTTTAGGCATGAGTCAATATCAAGATGTTTTGATGCTAAACTGTTTCAGAGTATTCTTAATTACCGAAGTTCATAAAGAAAGCATTTTAGGAGCATAATTCATCGTGCTGCTGCATTGAATGTAACACTGCAAAACAAATTGAGTGTGACTGCTGCAAAGACGTCTGACTGCTTGAAATATGAACCCAAAGCGCTCAGTCATGATGCCAGGTTAGAAAACATGGGTTCAAGGTTATCAAACACTTTTCTATGAAATTCATTATGAATGGAGACATACCATAGCTCACTTCTCATGACTAACAAACAATTTATACTGACACATACTGATTTTCTTCTGTTAAAATTTCTACTTGACGGACTATTCTAATCTTGCAAGGCACTGATTTTTGTCAGTTGATGAGTTTCATCATAAGGAATAGCACACTTAAAGTCTTATGTTTATTGGGAGTTGTTTCAAAAATTGAGTGGGATGATTTTTTAATTTGTCCTGTTGTTTTTGCTGAGAATTATTATTTCATTTTACAGTGACATTACATCTAGGTGCCTATTTCAGCAAAGCTATTAAAAACCTGCTCTTTTGGAATCTGATTTTCTGAAAAGGGGAGATTACCAGAAGATTCTAACAAGGATAAAGCACCCCATCCAGCCATTTCCAACAAAGCACCTGTTGTGGAGTTTTGGTCATTCACACTCAAGGCTAAGACATATTTCCTGCATGCAGTTAGTATTTCCACCTCCTGTGGGACACCACTGGGAAGTAATTTCCTGAGTCTGACTCCCTGTCTTTCCTCTGTCAAAAGGTTTCCTTCCATTTCTCTTTATTATTTAAGCTTTCACAGCCAGTATCCTAGTGTGGGCTGGCTCTACACTCCTGGGAGTTAAGACAGCTGGGTGTGTTTGGAGTGATGGGTGGGCCACAAATCTGTGAACCAGGAGGCTCCAAGGAAGCTCACACCCAGCTGATGGCTTGGTCCAGGAATGCAGCTCCTGGTGCCACAGCAGAAGGGCTTAAACACACATGCCCCAGGCAAGTGGAGACTGTAAGATGCAGGGTTTCTACTTAAAATCTCAAGAAACTTGATCAGCTGGAAACTTAATGATTCCCAGTCCATTGATATTGAAGCAGGTGTGTCCAGACTACATGATGGGGCTTCTTCTAGTGCACATATCTGGAGGCGGGGCTGCCTCCAATTCCACTGGTCTAGACTTGGGATGTGGGAGCAGTAGGCAACCCTGCTCTTTGGCTAACTTATTTGAGAAACTCAGGAAAAAGAGACTCTCAGTTTTGCTGCAGAGATTCTCAACTTGGTGTCTGCAGAGCGCATAACCACAGGTCTATGCATAGAATTTAATGGGTCTGGAACCTAGGATGGGAAAGAGTATATCCTTATTTTTACCAATTTCAACCTGAAATTTAGCATTCCTTTCTATTGCGATCATAGAAAACAAATTCCAATATCATAAAAAGCATCTATAACTTGGTTCCTAGTGGCAATTGCAGATGCATTTTAGAATATTTTAGAATATTGTTCACACTCATGGTTATTATAGAGTCACGGTAGATGAGAGATATACCAGATCTTATTCTGTAATGTGCTAATAATGAAGCACATCTCTTGCCATAAAACACTTTTCTTTATATGTAGATAACTGGATTTCAATATAATTGCTTCTTTTGTAATGATGTGGGTTTTAAAAAATATATTTAAAAATATTATTCCGGAGTTCCTGTCGTGGCGCAGTGGTTAACGAATCCGACTAGGAACGATGAGGTTTCGGGTTCCGTCCTCGCCCTTGCTCAGTGGGTTAAGGATCCGGCGTTGCCGTGAGCTGTGGTGTAGGTTGCAAACGTGGCTCGGATCCCGTGTTGCTGTGGCTCTGGCATAGGCCGGTGGCTATAGCTCCGATTGGACCCCTAGCCTGGGAACCTCCATATGTCGAGGGAGCGGCCCAAGAAATGGCGAAAAGACAAAAAAATAAATAAATAAATAAATAAAAATAAAAATATTATTCCTAGAAAGCATGCCCAGGCTTCGTTGGACCTTCAAGGGAGGGCCTCTGTGCAAAAAGGTTTAGGATTCCACAGCAGGCCCAGGACCCTGAGCCCAGCTTTGTCATGTATGTTTGCAGGCAGCCTGCAAGCTCCGTTAACACCCTGCCCCCACCAAACACCGGCACCTCCCATGTCTACACCAGAGGAGTTTGAGGCAGCCCCGCCTCTGGATATGTGGATGAGAAGAAGCCCCCCCACCCCCCCATGTAATCTGGAAATGCCTGCTTCACTATCAAAGGATCAGGAATCATTAAGTTTCCAGGTGATCAAGTTTCTTGACAACTCGTGCCAGCAAAAAGAGAACAGTTGTCACATCTTTAAGGACCTCTGGTTAATATTCAAAAGATATTGTTTGGAAAGTTCAAGAAGCATCTGCAGAAAAGGATTCAGAATAGAGCTGGAAGCCTGCAGTGGTGAGAGACACACAAACCAATGAAATAATGCATATAGTGTAAAATGTCTGGTGTCATGTCCTCTCCTTTCCACACTTATGTTTTTTATATGATTGTAATAATACCAGGCATCTGGTCATTCCTACTGAACTAGAATTTAGCAAGTTCCCATACTGATACAGAATGTTATAACAATTATTCTTATTAGCTATAATAATAATCAATGAAATTAATTTTGGAGTTCCTGTCATGGCGCGGCAGAAACGAATCCGACTAGGAACCATGAAGTTGCAGGTTCGATCCCTGGCCTTGTTCAGTGGGTTAAGGACCCGGCGTTGCTGTGAGCTGTGGTGTAGGTCGCAGATGTGGCTGGGATCTGGCGTTGCTCTGGCTGTGGCGTAGGCCGGCAGCTGTAGCTCCGATTAGACCCCTAGCCTGGGAACCTCCATATGCTGAGGGTGTAGTCCTTAAAAGACAAAAAGACAAAAAAAAAAAAAAAAAAGAAAAAAAAGAAAGAAATTAATTTTTACCATTCTTCTAATAGCAAATATTCTGGTTGATTTCAAGTTTCTGCTCCTAAAAATGATATTTTAAAAATTGGAATATGGTTGATTTATAATATTATGTTAGGTTCAGGTATATTTGGAAATGTGATTCAGTTTATGTGTATATATATATATATTTTTTTTTTCCAGATTATTTTCTGAGTTATTTTGAGATTGAGCTCCTGGGAATTTTTCCAGAAATGAGAGCGGGGGCACAGGGAGGGAAGTGTGACCACAGAGGGACTTTTTTCCGAAGCTTATGAAGATGAACCAAGGAGTTCCTGTCGTGGCATAGTGGAAACGAATCCAGCTAGGAACCATGAGGTTGTGGGTTCAATCCCTGGCCTTGCTCAGTGGGTTAAGGATCTGGCATTGCCGTGAGCTGTGGTGTAGGTTGCAAAAACGGCTTGGTCCTGACGTTGCTGTGGCTGTGGTGTAAGCCGTTGGCTACAGCTCCGATTAGACCCCTAGCCTGGGAACCTCCATGTGACTCGGGTGTGCCCTAAAAAGACAAAAAAGACAAAAAAAAAAAAAGAAAAAAAGAAAGTGAACCAAGAAGCTGAAGGAAGGCTCCCTGCCCCTGACATTCTGGGCAGAGCTTTTAGGCCATTTTAGGGCCTGTGGCTCCTTCTGAGGGCTGTGCTGTGAGCAGAGCTAAAAGCCCTAGAGCAAAGCGCAGGCTAGCACTTGAACTGTCAGAACAGGCTATTGTTCCTTTCTGATGGACCGTCGCAGTGCTTCTGTTTCTAAAACACTTATATATTCACCCATTTTTTTTTGAGAATTTGAGGTTTTTTCTGTGGAAACAGGCATATTCAAAAATTCCAGTTATCCTGATTTCCCGTGTGACTCACAACAAAAATTCCTGTTATCCATACTGAAGTTGCTAAAATTTCATTTTAAGACCATACCTGGGTAAGTAAATACAGGGAAGTAGCTATTACACTTTATGTGAAAGGGCTGGCATTTTACATGCACAAAAGTGAGAAAAACCTCTGTGATGGACAGTTCTCCTTGGGGCCCTGTGGCTCTTCAAACACGCAGAGGAGCAGGAAGGGAGGTTAAGAATCAAACCAGAAACGGGCCTGCTGGCTGACGGGTACTGACTCTGAAAGGCTGATTCTCAAGGCAGAAACTGGGAGCCAAGTCAACAGAGGAATGATTTCTTCCATCTCCTCCCTGTTTATCTCCTGTCTGACCCCCTTGATTTAGAGCCACAACTGAGGGAGCACAGAGCCTGGGGGAGATGGAAACTCTTGGGCAGAGAGCATCAGACAGGCTCCCCATATGATGGTGAATCTCTGTGCTATGAAACTGAGAAAAGAAAAAAGGCCACTCTCTCAAAATCAAACGTCCTGAGTTACACCTGAGAGTACAGTTCTCAGATGCCTGAAGAATTAATAATTGCTTTATTGTTGAGGAATGAGAGCTGATCACCCAGTAATGGCCATTTTCATTCCAGCCCGTGGGGAAGCTTTGAGCATCAACAGTTGACACACATTTGCAAAAACATAAGTGCTTGCAAACTTGTTTCACCACAGAACATCTGGCCTTTATGAATATGGACTCACTGTGTTTTTTGGTCAATTTTAATGCAGAAAATGTATGAAAGAATATGTACAAAATTTCTGGTGTTTGGAAGATATTAGAAATTGAGTTCGTATAGAGAATCATTTTCCCATCTATGGTATATGTGTGACTTGGTTCATCACAGTAAGTACAAGATCATTTTACAGTGTGAAATTCTCATTATGGTGAAACAGACAAAAAAAAAATGCAGATTTCAACTTTTTCAACTGGAATGCAAGTCACTGGCATTCTAGGCAGATAAAACCTTGCACATCTGACTCTACTTCTGCAAATGCATTTGCCACTTGAGGGCTTAGCCCCTAGTACTAGGGAAAGTTCGTGGCAAAGGACAAATGAAGCAAATGAGCACTAGGGACGGTACTACAATCAAAATGATGCTGTTACCTTTTTTTTTTTTTTTTTTTTTGGTATCTAATGTGCTTGATTTTGAGTGAGGATGACAAAGTGAACAGAAATGCTGAATAATTTCCTCTTAAATTGCCTGTAAAAGTCCTTTGAAATTGTCAGAAGAAAATAATATATTTCTTAAAAACTGCGGCAAAATGCAAGAGATTAAAATACCTGAAATTCTCAGCAATGATACTCCCCGGTTTCCTCAGGTACGTTAAGGAAGGGACCCTCTCAACACAGAGAGTGCTGGTTTTTTCAGCTCCTCTGAGAAACTGACGTCTCTCTGGTCTCGTCCCCTCCAGGGCATATTTGATTTTAGGCTCAAATTCTATCAAATTCCTCTGTCCGGTGATCAGCATCTCTTCAGCCAGGGCTTGCTCACCCTCATGATACCTGCTGGGCCTCCACACAGGGTTAGACAGGAACCTGTTTCCACCTGAAGGATTTGCGCTGAGACCCAAACGGCTGGTTAGCATCTTGCCCATCTATCCACCTGAGTGCGGGGCCAGAGGTAAGGGTGGAGGTGGAGGGCAGGGTGGGGGCTCTGAGAGGAAGCACAGGAGAGAAGGAGCTGGTTTGCGGAGGAGGACAAGGGGCAGTCTCTGCAGTGTAGATTTCCTATAAGAAACGGCATACACGATGGAAATGATGACAGTGAAACCATTTACGATGTCCAGATATGTGCCAGGCACAGCCCCACATTCCACATATATATTATATCACTTAATCTTGTCAACGAGCTTTTGAAGGAACAGCCATTATTGTCCCATTTGAGCTGGAATTCAAATTTGATTTGTCTGATTTCATAATGGAGAAAGCACATCCCAGGCAAGAGGAGATGTCACAGAAGGAGAGGATGTGGGAGCCCAATGGATGTGTCCGTTTTGGACACATTGCCTGGCAGATTTGACTGGAAGGCGAGTGTGCTTTTTAGGAGGGAATATAATAATGCTTATTGCATTGGCACGTTAAAGGAGAAAAGACTGTAATTATATCTATAGGTGGCCAAAAGCCTGGGGTATAATTCAGCAGCCCTGTCTAATAAAAACCCCAAGTAAAATAGGAGAAGGTGGAACCAGCCGGAGTGGGAGCAAAACTGCAATGAGTCAACTGCACACACACAACTAGGCCAGCAGTTTTCCCATGGCTGCTCCAGAACCTGAGAGACGTTCTGATCTCCTGGAAGGGCCAGCCCCCAGGGAAACTGCTTGGAAGAGGTGGGGGTGGGGGCAGGCATCCTGTGGGCTGGGCTCCTTAGGTGACCGATGTGTGCAGAGGAGGCTGAGCCACCCTGGGTCCAGGGGAGAGTCCCAACATCATCACAATAGGGTGCATTTTAATCGTGGGGTGTGGGCCAAGGCCAGGGGTCCCTGAGTTCTCAGCTGTGGGTGAGTACGGGGGTGTCAAGACCCAGTGCGGCCCTGGAGAGCCTGATTTGTGCTGTGGGATGTGACTCAGCCTGCTGAGGGCTGGAACTTCTCAGGAGGTTTTCATCCAGGGCTCTGGAGCTCGGCTGTGGGAAACACGCCACGGTGGGACCCAGCCCAAGTGGAGGACAGGGCCATGGACTCAGCACTTGGAAACAGGCATCTTCCCACTGGGAGTCAAAGTGGTGTTGAGCATAATAGATGCAGCCAGTTGGGATGGTTATACGTGGTCCTTGCTCTCGACATCAAGCTCGTTATGGGATCCACATTTTAGGAAGCCTGGTGAGGGGTGGGCAGTGGGAACACCCCCTCCTATAAATGAGCTTGAAAGTGGACATGGGCTTGAACCAAAGCAGTACATGAAATCATGGCTGAGGAATTACATCGGCCAAGTCTAGGCTGACCTCAAATCCTGGTTTGCCTTTAGTCCCGGCATTGACACAAAGCACCCAGTATTCCTCAGTGGTGCCCTGGTTGGGATAAGTTGTGTAAAATCCAAAGTGAGATGCCAGGGTGGCCACCTTCACTGGGGCCAGGCTCTTGGTAGTGCACCCCCGGGCTACTCCTACCCAGAAAGGGGAGTTTATGGATGCGTCATGTGGAGGGTGAAATTATTTAGTACAGATTTAGAGCTTTGCAGAGGAGCAGAGAATGAGAGGTTATCTGTGGAAAGCAGACTTGAGGCGACGTGAGCTCGGTGTGTCCTGGCTCCAAAGACCGTGGCCTTATGTACTCCATGCACAGCCTTCCTTAAGTGGCGTAGATCTGTAACCAGCAAGTGACAGCTTCACAAAGTGGAAATTGACCTCATAGCTTGGACCAGCACAGTTGGCAGGACTTCAAGCTGGTCTGCTAGAAGGGATGTCACAGGATCCAATTAAAGGATGATGGGACTGTGTTAGGTTGGTTTCCGTCTTCTTACCTGGGGCCTGTTCTGACGCCTCAGGATTGTCATGGCAACGACACACCCTCCAAGCCCACAGATGAGCTCCCTTTGCAGCCCCAGTGAACCTAATATTCTAAAGAGTGACTGCCCTTGGCCGGTGGAGGGGAGGGTTTGAGAAAGGAAAAAGGCAGGGATTCACTGACCAGCAAACTCCAGAAGGCTGAGTTGGTATGAATTGCAAAACTGGGATGTTTTCTCCACAAAGAGTCTCCTCCCCTTCTTCTTGACTTCTTTTCCTTTTGTTTCCATCCAGCTTTTAGATTCTTTGGAAGCTATATCCAAATTACTTACTGAAACTCAATATATGTTCCCTATAAAGAAAGGTCTCCTCTGTGGACCAGGCTCCAAGACTCACGTCAGTGTGGAGATGTCAGCATCCTCCAGAGAGGGGACCAGGCAGGGATGGCAGATGCCTGAATGTCTCTCGAGGCGGCTGGGAATTTTCTTTCCCAGTCTCTGCAGCCCCTCTCCTCTCACTTGTCCCATCACCACTTCCACTCCAGACATGCCAGATGCTAAGGGTTCCCCTACCCCAACTCAAACGGGCCTCTTTCTCCTGTGTACAATTGGAATAATCTGAGATTATCAAAAGAAACTGCCCTCCCCAATTTAAACAATCACAGGAGTCGTCAAATAGCAGAGTCAAATGTCCAACCTGCAAGGCCTAGCGTTGTAATGTGAATTTGTTAACCAGGGCAAAGCCTCTTGCCAGTCAAACGCTTGTAAGTAAAAAATGCTTTTCTTCTTTCCTCTTCCTTTTCTTCCTCCCTTTAGGTGAGGGGTTGGGGTGGGCTTCCCCTTTACCAGACTTCTTCAAGGACAGGAAGTGGCGGGGTGGGGGCCCGGTGAGGAATTTTCTCAGCCATCCTTCTGCAGGCGGACATCAGCTTAGACAGCAAGGATCCCGGGGGCAGGTAGGGGTCAGGAGCCTTTCTGCAGAGACCCTGCCCATGCCCGCACCCGCCCTAATGTTCTGAAAACTGCATCTCACTTCGAACAATCACATCTTGGGTTTGGGATTTTCCTTTACCTTTTGGGAAAAACCCTCCACATTTCTGAGCAATCGTTACTCTCTTTCTTTAAATATGAGTAATTTATTTTGTTTTTGCAGAAGTTCCCAGACCAGGGATCAAACCCATACCACAGCAGCAACCTGAGCCACTGCAGGGACAACACAGAATCCTTAACCCCCAAATGTGAGTAAGTTATACCTACTTCTCCTGTGGTTGTAAGAATTCATTGAAAAACCTTCTGTGAGACACTTAGCACAGTGTATGGTGTGTCGAGTGCTCCATGTGCAGACAGGACAATGGTTTACTAAGTGCACTTTATCCACAGCGTGTGTATTAGAAACCAGTGTTTATTCCTATGTGAATATACTTGTTCTTTTTTTTTCTATTACCACTTACTTTATTATTTATTTTTTTTTTTTACTTTTTTTTATTACTCAAATGAATTTATCACATCTGCAGTTGTATAATGTGAATATACTAATTCTTAAACCGTTTTTATTTCTTTGCTCAGGCTAAAGACATTTACTGTGTTATTTCTCCAGTCATAATTGACTTTAAGCATCTAAGTACACAGACAATGTCTCTCCGAAGATCACATCTCGAGACCCCCAGACCCGAACCCCCAGGGTGAGAACATGGGGGGTGGGCTCTCGGAGGTGTGATTAGGCTTGGATGATGTCATGATGGGATCAGAGGGTCCTTGTGAAAAGAGACCAGAGGCCCTGTTCTCTCCCAGTGCCCTGAGAAGACAGGCCAGAAGGTAGCTTCTATTGGCCAGAAAGAGGATCTCAGCCTGCGGGCACCTTGACTTGACTCCAGCCCCCAGAACTGTGAGAAATCAACTGCTACCCTCTGTGATGTTTTCTTAGAGCAACCTGAGCTGACTCAGGCACCAGGCATTTGGGGAGTGGTCTCAGTGTATGTATTTATTTTCTTCTGTCTCTGAAGATTCACAGTCAGTATCTGAGATTCTGCAAAAACACAAAGATAGGCAGTGGGGAAGGGGGCATTAAGAGTCACAGGGAAAATTGGTGCCTGACCCACCTCGATCCTAATTTAGGAGTTCTGGTCATGGCTCAGTGGAAACAAATCTGACTAGTATCCATGAGGATGCAGGTTTGATCCTGGCCTTGCCCAGTGGGTTAAGGATCTGGCATTGCCTTGAGCTGTGGTGTAGGTTGCAGCCTCAGTTGGGATCTGCCATTGCTGTGGCTGTGGTGTAGGCTAGTGGCTACCGATCCAATTTGACCCCTAGCCTGGGAACCTCCATATGTTGCAAGTGCTGTCCTAAAAAGGCAAAAAAAAAAAAGAAAAAAAAAGAAAAAAAATTCTGATTTATACCTAGGGGTCACACCTCCTGATGAGATGGGGAAAGACAGAAACACCCCTCATGCCAAGTGACCTGAGAGCCTGTGTGTAAGGAAGCAAAGATCTGGCTGCATCTCCCCAACAGGACCTGAGAGCAGCCACATAGGAAAGCCTACCAGAAAAGTGATCACTGACATGTTGATTTGTAAATGGTTGAGGATAATGGCTAAGAGCTGTCTATTTAAAGATTGTAGCACTATTCACAATAGCCAAGACATGGAAGCAACCTAAGTGTCCATCAACAGAAGAATGGACACAGAAGATGTGGCACATGTATACAATGGAATACCACTCAACTATAGAAAAGAGTGAAATAATGCCATTTGAAGCAACACGAATGGACCTAGAGATGATCATACTAAGTGAAGTAAGTCAGAAAGAGAAAGACAAGTACTATGTGGCTTCACTTATGTGGAATCTAATTTTAAAAATTATACAAATGTACTTATTTACAAAACACAAAGACACACAGATTTCACAAACAAACTCATGGTTACCAAAGGGGATATGTGTGTGGGGTATAAACTAGAGGTCTGGGATTTATGTATATACATACTAGTGTGTACAAAATATATAGCAAACAAGGACCTGCTGTATAGTACAGGGAACTCTACCCAATATTCTGTAATAACCGATATGGGGAAAGAATCTGAAAAAAATGGATATGTGTATATGTATAACTGATTCACTTTGCTGTACACCTGAAGCCAACATTCATTGTAAAGCAACTCTACTCTAATAAATTTTTTTTTTTAAAAGATGTTGATCTTCCTAGCAACAGCTTAACATCCACTGTGATTCTGACAGATGTTTTGTTAGCGTTTCCTAGAGAAATTTGGTTGTGTTCAGTTCCATCATCAGAGATGACCTCTCAGTGTCTCTATTATTCTGCTCTCAGTTCTTCTCTTTGTATTAGACTTGATGCCTTTGATCGAGTTTTCCGTGATGGCACGGAAAGACAGGTGCATTTTTAAAGTCGCTAGCACAACCCAGGAAGAAGTAGGAGAGCACCTGAGAAGGCTGAAGTACTGAGGGTTTCATTTTCAGAGGAGGCAAAGGGGATTCGCAGAGAACCCAGCCCTTGTTTGCTCCCTCACAGTAGTTTTTGTGGGTCCCCAAGAGCAGCAGCCGCTGCCATCCCTGTGTTCATGCATCCTCGGGGCTTCCTGAGCCCCAGAAAATGCCCCTGGACAAGATTGTACTGGAGCCTCTATAACTCCCCCTGGAACAGTCTTTCTTGGCAAACACTTCATTTCAATCCAGACAGCCTGAGGCAGAAGTTCCCACTGTGGTGCAGTGGGTTATGAATCTGATTGCAGGGGCCTGGGTTGCTGTGGAGGTTTGTGTTCGATCCTCAGCCCGGTATGGTGGGTTAAGGATCCGGAGTTGCAGCACTTGCAGCATAGCTCCAGCTGGGATCAATCCCTGGCCCAGAAACTTCCATGTGCCGAGAGTGCAGCCATAAAATAAGAGTGATAAAAGAGGAAGGCTGATGCAGTTACCAAGGCAAAAAGAGTAGAGAAAAATGGCAGGTCTTCCTGGAGGAATGGTTTCTGGTCATCTTTAAAAGAAATGCTGCTTGGAAGGCAGCTATGCTCACCACTATACCTACAACTACAGATGTGATAAATTCATTTGAGTAATAAAAAAAATGAAAAAAAAAAAGAAATGCTGTTGTGTGGCCCCAGGGCAAGACCTGCCTTTGTAAATATCTATTTTAAAATTTTTTTCAAGAGTTAAATAGTAATTATATCTAAAAAAAAATTTGTCAGTGAGTCACTTCTAGAGCACTTGTCTTCCTCAAGAAAAACCTTCAGAGAGGGATGGAGAAGGCACAGGTGGTTGCAGAAATCCCAATAAAGGATCATAGACAGAGAGAGAAACCCAGGGGATGTTGGGAGATCACTCTAAGTTAATAATTGCTAAAGAAAGTCATCAGAATGAGTCAGGCTTGCTTGACTAGTGGAGGCACTAGATGTTGGGAGGGGATGGGAACTGCATTCAGATTCAGACCAAGGGCAGGAGTTTGAAGACTGCCCTTCTGCTGATGTGAATACACACCTTACCAGATACTAAGAAGGAGCTACTGCTCAAAGAAAGAGGAAAAGGTGGTCTTTTCCAATTCCCACATCCCTCAGATCATAAAATTGAAGCCCACCATAACCTGGGGGCAGAGCCTCCTTGCCTGCCCACTTGCAACTCTTACCAGCGTCCTACTTAATAAATCTATTTCTTGCCTATTACTTTGTCTCTCGCTGAATTCCCTCTGTGCAGAGGCCTGAAGAAGCTGAACATTAGTGAGTCTAGACATCCGCTGAGTAATTCTAATTTAAAACCATGGGTTCGAGTCTCAACTTGGGGTTTAGTCTGGGTTTGAGTCCCAACTTGGGGTTTAGTCTGGGTTCAAGTCCTGCATATGGGTTCAAGTCCCAGTCTGTGTTCTAGCTAGGTTCAGGTCGTTAGTGCTGTCTGTTTCACTCCTGCACTGATGTGGATGGTGCTGGGAGGTGCTTTGCCCACAGAGAACTGTGGCCAAGCCCACATTGGCCAGTCCTGTCCCCTGGGCTCTGGTGGCACCGAGGGGCATCTGGACTCTGACCACGTCCTGCCTAGGCCACTGCATCTTTGGTTCCTGCAGGCTTTCTGATTGCAAGTTGGCAGCAAGAGCGCTCCACCCTGAAGCCCTGGGAAGTGATTGTCCTGGGAAGAGGTGACACCAACAGAACAAAGGACATGGGGAGGGAGGGAAGAAGAAGCAGACCTTCCGTTCCTCATGCTCTTTTTTCTTTCTTTCACTGACACATTGATGTTAACATATGTGTAATTAAGAAGAGTAAAGAAAAGTCAGAGTTTGCAGCTGGCCACGGGACAAGCAGACTGAGGTTCTCAGCCAATGCAAAGCCAAAATGTACAGGGCTGGGGGAATGGAAATGTGATACCTGGGGTGGGAATGGGGCTGTGTGGGAGGTGGTCAGAAAGCCTATCAGATATGCCCTCAGGTATTCTTAAAGGACAGGTGGGATGGGAGAGACAGAGAGAGACTGAGTGGGATGACTAAGTCAGAATAGCATGAGCAAACCCATGAGGGCACAGAATCACCCCCTAATAAATGAAGTGGGTCCGAGGAGTCATCCACTGGACCTGTCACCAGAGGAAGGAGGGGAATGGGCTGAAAGGCAGAATGACAGCATGACAGCAGGATGACCCCCCTCCCCCATAGTCCCAGCCAACATGACCATTTCTTTCTATCTTTGCCTTTTTTTTTTTTTTTTTTTTTTTTTGCTTTTTATGGCCACGTCTGTGGCATATAGAAATTCCCAGACCATGGGTCTAATCAGAGCTGCAGCTGCCAGCCACAGCCACAGCCACAGCAATGTGGATCCAAGATGTGTCTGTGGCCTGTGCTACAGCTCATGGCAATGCCAGATCCTTAAATCATTGATAGAGGCCAAGGATCAATCTTGTATCCTCATGAATACTAGTCAGGTTTGTTACCGCTGAGCCACAACGTGAACCCCCTGAAAACTGCTTTTAAGAGAGGTCTAGAACCAGGTTAAAAAATACAGACTTGGGAATTGTGGATGGCTTAAGTTTTAATTCTGTCTCTGTGGTGCTCTGAGTAAGATATTTATCACGTTTTTGTTCCCAGGTGTGTTTTTACAAAAAAGGAGGACTTTTACTTGGCCTGCAGGACACTTCCTGTGATATATGCTTCCCCCAGATCAGCTCAGTGAGTTAATAGTCGTCCGCCTGAAAACTTCAGCTCAAAACTTAGAAATGATCTCAAATGAAATACATCTCCAAACTGTGTATCTCTTCAATCCACCTCATATCTTGATGTCTTGCATCTAATCTCTCCATAGATGCCTGTTAAACCCGACCCATGCCGCCATCACTTCCCCTTCAGACTCGCAACTCCCTGTAAACTCCTCTCTGCTGCCTGCTCACTCGTCAAGCCCATTTTTCTACACAACAGCTACAGTGGTTATTTTAAAATGTCAATCAAATAAGCTGTACTTTTCCTTAAATCTCCTCAGTGTTTTTCCTTTTCATGGTGTGAACTTCTATCTGGGTGTGCAGGCTCAGTGCCGCGGGCTTTCTTGGGTGAGCGGACAGGGCAGCACTGTCCTCTTTCCCAGACCTCACGTGTGACAGCCTTGAGGCATGGCTGTCTCCTGGTCTGCATTCCTGAGAGTCCTGGGGGACCCTGACAAGTTCAGAGGCTCTCACCAGACTCCCATTTGCTTGCAGGTTAAGCTTCATCCTCCTAAGGAGACTTTATATGGAGTAAACTTAATATTTTTGACCCATATACCTTAATTTTGTCTTATCTATTTTCTCAGATCATCTGCTGGAAAACTCCATCCTACAAGAGCCGTGTATAAGATTATTTACAGCTCAGTTTCTTTTCTTTATTTTTTATGGCTGCACCTGTGACATATGGAAGTTCTCTGGGCCTGGGATCAAATCTGAGCCATAGGTTTGGCAACACCAGATCCTTAACCCACTGCACTGGGCTGGGGATGGAACCCACACTGCCATAGAAACAATGCCAGATCCTTAACCCACTGTGCCACAGTTGGAACTCCTGACTCAATTTCTAATTCTGGCGTTTTGAGGTACAAAGATTTCGTATACTGACATTTTAAAATTATTACATTTTTTGACCAGAAATGTATTTTTTTCTCTTCTAGATAATTGCTTTGTGTTATCTGTCATTGGAAAGTTTCAGAAGAGATATCTTTTTTAAAAATCAAAGTATGATAGCATTTTATTAGGAAATTGTATTTCCAGTGAGAAAACTTCTTTACACATCATATAAAATCAATAGATATCTCTGGAACATCTTCTCTGTGCTTTGTTATGTATTATAGTCTTTATAAAAATTCAAAGAGTATTCAAGAACATGCCTGCTGATAAAGAGCTTATAATTGAGTCTAAGAAACAAGATGAAAATCTATGATGAGTAAAATAACAAAATACCACAGCATCCTTTTTTGGACTCACTACCAAGTGGACTCCTTTGACATTAATTGCTTTAGCAGTTCACACAGAAGGGCTCTAGAAGAAAGTAGAATCTGAATGACATTTTGAGAAGCAGAGTTCAAGGTGACAGAGAGACGTCAAAAGAGCACTGCAGGCAGGTGACATGGCAAGTGTAGATGGGAAGAAGTGAGAAAGATCAGGTACTTTTACAGGGAAGAAAGTGAACCCCTTTAGGGATCAGACCAGTAGATCAAGCAAGGGGCAGAAAATGGACTCACCTAGTAGCTGGTATAGAGAATTAGAAGGCAGTTGGAAATTTGGAAAGACTCACAGCGTGACTTTCTGGGTGGGATCTGACCCTGCTTTAGACATGTGGGTAACCTGTGGCAGGTATGAACTTTTGGTTTTAATCTCTTCACCTGATAGTGCCTATATGATAATATCTATCTGTCAACCCACCCCCTTCCCTCCCCAGTGTCTGTGACCATGAAATAACATAATGCCTGTGAAGGATGCTGTAAAAAACTAGAGAAGTGGCTCATGGAAAGTATTACTCGTGGATTCCATTAGGAAAGACAGAAAGGAGTTAGGAAGCTATGATGTTCAATAACACATGAGGGGAGGCAAAGATGTTTTTCAGCCTGACGATGGGCAGTCACACAGCTAATGTGTCATTGCAAGAGTCAAAGATGTGGAAATGAAGTTCTGTGAGGGATGTATTACCATTGGGAACATGTGAAACAGACTGGAAGACTTCAGATTACACACAGTGTAATCAGATTCAGATTACATACACATTCAGTGTATGTGTTTTGGCACATGTACAAAATGAGAGGTAGCGTTAGCCAAGGCTGGCGGGCCTGCTCCAGTTCCACCCAATAACATACTCCTTCCTGGGATGAGAACCTGAAAGAATTCTCCCCCATGTGGGGGTTTAAACATACATTTCTATAAATGTAAAAGAAAATGAATGTTTGTATATATATGACTGGTCCTTTTGTTGTACAGCAGAAATTGATAGAACATTGTAAATCAACTATAATAATAAAAATTGAAAAATAACATTTCTAGGAATTGTTTATTTTGGCATCCAAAGCTAGGTGGGCTTATGTGTTTTGTTTCTTTGGGAGCCTTAGAAGCACAGTCGAGGTAACTGACTACTGGCAGTTCCATGGCTGTGACTGTCCATGCAGAGACCCTCACTTGCCTTGTTGTTCAAACCATTGGTGCCAACATTTGTATAAAGTTCCCTTTCCCTTCTTTTTCTGTCTTGGAGACTTTAATTTCTTTGCAGAGGCTTCTTGTTTTCTCCCTTTCTGTCAGCCATGCTGTGCTTGCTCACAGTAACACATTTGTGATGACACCTGTCATGTCTTTGTCAGGTAACTCCACCATCTCTATTCTGATTGTCTCTTTTCATTCACTGTGGGTGCTTCCTGCCTCTTGGTATGATGAGTAATAATGGATTTAAATCTGGGTGTTTTGGTTGTTGATGGAATAGGAATCTGGGCCCTTTGTCTTAATTAAACCTATTCCTTCTGGCTTCTTTGACAGGAACTGGGCAGTGTGAGGGCACTGCTGTCCTGTAACTGAGAGGCTGGGGGACAGGCCAGTTCCCACTCACCTGGGATTATTGGTGGGGTGGGAGTTTTGTGCTGTGTGGCTGTAGAAATGGTTATTGTCTAAAAGTACTCTGCCTTAGGGCTGCTCCTCTCCTGGTCCTTGAACTAGAGAGGGGGCCTCTGCAGGGGCTCTCTCTTGGCACCTCTCTCGTTGCCCATTTCTTCTACCCTGAGCCTGAAAATATGGGAAACTCACCTGTGCCATTCCTGGAGTCCAGAGGTCCCCAGACAAGCTCCCTTCTCCTGAGCCTTCATGTGCTTGTTTTATATATGGTGTTCAAGGTTACCAGTTATGCTTAATGGGAGGAAGGGGGATGATTTGTCTATTCAATCTTCCCAGAAGATAAATCCTCCTCTTTCCTTTTAAAGTTCATGTTTGCATTGTATTTCTATCCCTTCAGTTGAACTGGGGTGCTAAGAGAATTATGGCGAAGGACCAGGAATGCCCAAATTGGGCCTCAGCCCAGTCACGGCTTCAACCTAAGAGTGGAAATATAAACATCAAAGACACTGCATTTGTAGCTGAGCTAATGCCCTGTAACCAAGGCAACTGTATAATCTTTTATCCAAGTGGAGGTAACCAAATCAAGAGTAAAAAAGTGCTCAAGTTATTAAAATTATGTAATTTGAAGTATTTTTTAAGAAAGAAAATATTATGTATTCATGTACAATGAAAAAATCAAAATGATTCTTTATGTTATCTGAACATTAAAAAAACACTTAAGCAGAATTTAATTCTTATTTCATGGCCACTTAATTTTAAAATTGCTTGGAGTTCTTGTGTGGCAGAATAGATTAAGGATCCGGTGTTGCTGAAGCTATGGCATTGGTTTGACACTTGGGCCAGGAACTTCCACATGCTATGGGTGCAACAACAAAAAGAATACCTTTTGCTCATGTCCTCCTGCAGGCAGAAGACTGGCTGGAGATTAAGATGGTGGAATAGAAGGACTAGAGCTCAACTTCTCTCCTAAAAACAACAAAATTTACAAATAAATGCTGGGAAATCTTCAGTCAAATGGACCAGAAACTTTCCAAAAAATATCCTACTCCAAAAGACAAAGAGGAGGCCACATCAAGAGGTAGGAGGGGCGATTACATGATATAAGCAACCCCATACCTCCTGGGTGGGAAGCTCCACAGACTGGAAACTAACTGGTTCACAGACACTCACCTACATGAGTGAGAGTTCTGAGCCCCACATCAAATGGTACTGGAAGAAACAGCCCCTGGAGCATCTGGCATTGAAAGCCAGTAGGGCTTGTGCACAGGAGCTCCACAGGACTGGGGGAAACAGAGACCCCATTCTTAAAAGGTGCATACAGACTTTCACGTGCACTGGGTCCCAGGGCAAAGCCAAGTCTCCATAGGAATCTGGGCCAAACCTGGCTTCAGTTCTTGGAGGACTTCCTTGGAAAACAGGGGTGAATGTGGCTTGTTGTGGGGGAAGAACATTGGGAGCAAAGCTCTTGGGAATATTCAGTGGTGTGCCTTTCCCTGGACATGGCCATTTTGGGAAAATCTGCCCTCATCCAGGGCAGGGTGGAGCCCCAGGGCAAACAACAATCCAGGTGGGATCATAGCCCCATGCATCAGAAAAACAGGCTGCCTAAAGATCCTCTAGGCACACAGCCACCTCTAATCTCATCCAGAGACAAAGCCCCACCCACCAGAGGGATAGGAATCATCTCCACCTACCAGTGGGCAGGCACCACTCCCTCCCATCAGGAAGCCTATAGCAAGCCCCTATACCAACCTCAGCCACAAGGGGGGCAGACACCAGAAGTAAGAAAGGCTACAACTCTATTATCTGTAAAAAGGTCGCCACACAAAAAACCTATAAAAATGAAAAGACAGAGAACTATAACTCAGATGAGGGAGAAAGGAAAAGCCCCAGAAAATCAGCTAAGCGATGAGGAGATTCTCAGCCTCCAGGAAAAAGACTTTAGACTGTTGATGCTGAAGATGATGCAAGACATTGGAAATAAACTGGAGGCAAAGATGGAAACTTACAGGAAACATTGAGCAAAGAGATACAAGATATAAAACTTAAGAAGAGATGCAAAATATAATAACTGAAACAAAAAATTCACTAGGAGCAGCTAACAGCAGAATACAGGAGGCAGAAGAACGAATAAGCAAGGTGGAGCAGAGATTAGTGGAAATTATGGATGCAGAATAGAAAATAGAAAAAAGATTGAAAACAAATGAAGAGAGTTTCTGAGAATCTGGGACCACATTAAATGCACCAACATCTGTATTATAGAAATTCCAGAAGGATAAGAGAGAGAGAAAGGGTCAGAAAAAATATTCAAAGAGATAATAGTCAAAAATATCCCTACTTGGGAAAAAAACCATTCACTGAAATCCAGGAAATGCAAAAAGTACCATATAAAATAAACCCAAGGAGGAACACCCCAAGACACATATTAATCTAACTGACCAAAATTAAAGACCAAGAGAAAATATTGAAAGCAGCTAGGGAAAATAAATAACATACAAGGAAACCCCGGTAAGGTTATCCGCAGATTTTTCAGCAGAAATTCTGCAGACCAGAAGGGAGTGGCATGATATACTTAATGTGATGAAAGGAAAAAACCTTCAACCAAGATTACTTTACCCAGCAAAGCTCTTATTTGGATTTGAAGGAGAAATCAAAAGCTTCACAGATAAGCAAAAGTTAAGAGAATTCAGCAACACTAAACCAGCTTTACAACAAATACTAAAGGAACTTTTCTAGGCAGAAAAGAAAAGGCCACAATCTGAAACAAAAATACCACAAATGACAAGGCTCACCAGCAAAGGTATATATACAGTAAAGATATGAAATCATCCATGCCCAATTATGCCACCAAAATCAGAAATCAAGAGAAGAGGTGGGTACAAATGCAGGACGCTGGAGATGCACCTGCATTTAAGAGACCAACAACTTAAAACAATCTTGTATATATATATATAGACTCTTATAACAGAACTTCAGAATAACTGCAAACCAAAAATCTACAATTGATCCACAAACAAATAAGAAAAATCAACTCAAATACAACACTAAAGAAAGTCATCAAACCACAAGATGAGAGAACAAGAGAAGAAGGAAAGAAAAAAGAGCAACAAAAACGAATCCAAAGCAATTAATAAAATGGCAATAAGAACATACATATCAATAATTACCTTAAATGCTAATTGACTAAACACCCCAACCAAAAGACATAGACTGGCTGAATGGATACAAAAACAAGACCCATATACATGCTGTCTTCAAGAGACCCACTTCACTTCTAGGAATATATACAAAATTAAAGTGAGAGGATGGAAGAAAATATTCCATGCCAGCAGGAATCAAAAGAAAGCTGGAATATCAATACTCATAACAGACAAAATAGGCCCCAAAATGAAGAATATTTTAAAGGGTAAGGAAGGTCACTATGTAATGATCAAAGGATCAATCCAAGAAGAAGATATAACAATTTTAAATATCTATGCACCCAACATAGGCTCACCACAATATATAAAGCAACTGCTAACAACCTTAAAAGGACAAATCAACAATAACAATAAGAGTGGGGGATTTTAACACCCCACTTACAGCAATGGACAGATCATCCAGACAGAAAATAAATAAGGAAACACAGGCCCTGCATGAAGCATTAGACCAGATGGACTTAATAGATATTTATAGGACATTCCATCCAAAAGCAATAGAATACACATTCTTCTCAACTGTACTTGGAACATTCTCTAAGACTGATCATGTTCTGGGCTACAAATCAAACCTCAGTAACTTTAAGAAAATAAAATCATATCAAGCATCTTTTACAACCACAACACTATATGGCTGGAAATCAACAAGAAAAAAACTGCAAAAAACACAAAATGTGGAGACTAAACCACATGCTAGTAAACAACCAATGATCACTGAAGAAATCAAAGAGAAAATTAAAAACTAACTAGGAGTTCCCGTCGTGGCACAGTGGTTAACGAATCCGACTAGGAACCATGAGGTTGCGGGTTCGGTCCCTGCCCTTGCTCAGTGGGTTAAGGATCCGGTGTTGCCGTGAGCTGTGGTGTAGGTTGCAGACGCGGCTCGGATCCTGCGTTGCTGTGGCTCTGGCGTAGGCTGGTGGCTACAGCTCCGATTCGACCCCTAGCCTGGGAACCTCCATATGCCACGGGAGCAGCCCAAAGAAATAGCAAAAAGACAAAAAAAAAAAAAAAACAAAAAACAAAACAACAACAACAAAAAAAAACTAACTAGAAGCAAATGACAATGAAGATATGACACTCCAAAACCTATGGGATGCAGCAAAAGTCATTCTAAGAGGAAAGTTTATAGCAATACAAGCCTACCTCAGGAAACAAGAAAAAGCTCAAATAAACAAGCTCACTTTACATCTAAAGCAGCTCAAGCGAGAATAGACAAGACCTAAAGTTAGTAGAAGGAAATAAATCATAAAGATCAAGGCAGAAATCAATGAAGTAGAAACAAAGAAAACCAAAGAAAAGATCAATGAAATGAAAAGTTGGTTCTTTGAAAAGATCAACAAAATTGAAAACCCCTTAGACAGACTTCTCAAGAAAAAAGAGAGAAGACTCAAATCAATAAAATTAGAAATGAAAAAGGAGAAGTAACAATGGACATCACAGAAATACAAAGGATCTTAAGAGACTACTATAGGTAACTATACGCCAATAAAATGGAAAACCTAGAAGAAATGGACAAATTCTTAGTTAAGTACAATCTTCCAATACTAAACTAAGATGAAATAGAAAAGATGAATGGACCCATCACAAGAACTGAAATTGAAACTGTGATTAAAAAACTTTCAACAAACAAAAGTCCAGGACCAGATGGCTTCACAGGAGAATTCTATCAAATATTTAGAGAAGCGCTAACACCTATCCTTCTGAAACTATTTCGAAAAATTGCAGAGGAAGGGATACTCCCAAACTCATTTTTTGAGGCCACCATCACCCTGGTACCAAAACCAGACAAAGACTCCACAAAAAAAGAAAACTATAGGCCAATTTCACTGATGAACATCGATGCAAAAATCCTCAACAAAATACTAGCAAACTGCATCCAACAATACATTAAAAAGATTTTACCTCATGATCAAGTGGGATTTATCCCAGGGATGCAAGGTTTCTTCAACATCTGCAATTCCATCAGTGTGATACACCACATTAACAAACTGAAGAATAAAAACCATATGATCCTCTCAATAGATGCAGAAAAAGCCTTTGAAAAATCCAATACTCATTTCTGATAAAAAACCCTTCAGAAAGTGGGCATAGAGGGGACCTACCTCAACATAATGAAGGCCATATATGACACACCCACAGCAAACATCATTCTCAATGGTGAAAAGCTAAAAGAATTCCTACTGATATCAGGAATAAGACAAGGATGTCTGCTCTCGCCACTACTCTTCAAAATATTTTTGGAAGTCCTAGCCACGGCAATCAGAGAAGTAAAAGAAATAAAAGGAATCCAAATTGGAAAGGAAGAAGTAAAACTATCGCTATTTGCAGATGACATGATACTATACCTAGAGAATCCTACCAGAAAACTGTAAGAGCTCATCCATGAATTTGGCAAAGTTGCAGGATACAAAATTAATACACAGAAATTGAAGGCATTTCTATATACTAACAATCAAAGAGCAGAAAGAGAAATTAGGGAAGCAACCCCGTTTACCATTGCATCCAAAAGAATAAAATGCCTAGGAGTAAACCTACCTAAAGAGACAAAAGACCTGTACTCTGAAAACTATAAGACACTGATGAAAGAAAGCAAAGATGACACACATAGAGGGAAAGATATACCATGCTCGTGGATTGGAAGAGTTAATATTATCAAAATGACTATACTACCAAAGGCAATCTACAGATTCAATGCAATCCCTATCAAATTACCAAGGACTTTTTTCACAGAACTCAACAAAATATTTTAAAGTTTGTTTGGAAACACAAAAGACCCAGAATAGCCAAAGACATCCTGAAAAAGAAAAATGGAGCTGGAGGAATCAGGTGCCCAGACTTCAGACTATACTACAAAGCAACAATCATCAAAACCATATGGTACTGGCACAAAGACAGAAATATAGATCAGTGGAACAGGATAGAAAGCCCAGAATTCAACCACACACCTAAAGCCAATTCATCTATGACAAAGGAGGCAAGGATATACAATTGAGAAAGGACAGCTTGTTCAATAATTGGTGCTGGGAAAACTGGACAGCCATGTGGAAAAGAATAAAATTAGAATACTCTCTAACATCATATGCACAAAGAAATTCAAAATGAATTAAATACCTAGATATAAGACCAGACACTATAAAACTCTTAGAGGAAAACATAGGCCAAACACTCTCTGACATAAATGACAGCAACATCTTCTCAGATCCACCTCATAAAGTAAGAACAATAAAAACAGAAATAAACACATGGAACTTAATCAAACTTAAAAGTGTCTGCACAGCAACGGAAACCCTATCAAAATGAAAAGACAACACAGAGAATGGAAGAAAATATTTGTAAATGAATCAGCTGAAAAGGGATTAATCTTCAAAATTTATAATCATCTCTTACCACTCAATACCAAAAAAACAAACAACCCCATCAAAAAATGGGCAGAAGATCTACACAGACAATTCTCCAAAGAAGACATACAGATGGCTAAAAAACACCTGAAAAAATGTTAAACATCACTCACCATTAGAGAAATGCAAATCAAAACCACTATGAGGTATTCCCTCACACCAATTAGAATGGCCTTCATCTACAAACAATAAGTGCTAGAGAGGGTGTGGAGAAAAAGGAACCCTATTACACTGTTGGTGGGATTGTAAATTGGTGCAACCATTGTGAAAAGCAGTATGGAGATTCCTTAGAAAACTAAAAATAGAACTACCATTTGATCCAGCAATCCCACTCCTGGTCATCTATCTAGAGAAAACCATGACTCACAAAGACACATGTACTCCAATGTTCATTGCAGCGCTATTTTCAATAGCCAAGACATGGAAACAACCTAAATGTCCATTGACAGAGGAGTGGATCAAGAAGATGTGGTACATATACACAACGGAATATTACTCAGCCATTAAAAGGAATGAAATACCAGCATTTTTAGCAGCATGGATGGACCTAGAAATTATCATGCTAAGTGAAGTCATCCATACAATGAGACACCAACATCAGATGCTTTCACTGATATGTGGAATCTGAAAAAAGGACAGACTGAACTTCTTTGCAGAACAGATAATGACTCACAGATTTTGAAAAACTTATGGTCTCCGGAGGGGACAGTTTGGGGGGTGGGGGGATGCACTGGGGTTGTGGGATGGAAATCCTATAAAACTGGATTGTGATGATCATTGTACAACTATAAATGTAATAAATTCATTGAGTAATAAAAAAAGAATACCTTTTATCAATGAGAAAAAATTGTGACATAATAAATAAAATGTACAGTTATAAAAAAATTAAAAAATAAAATTTCTTGGCTGCATCCACACTGGCATGCTATCATTCATACTTTCTAAAAATATATACTTTTGTATAATTTCATCTTATGATTTCTTTTTTAAAAATTTTTTTCTTTCTTTCTTTTTTTTTCTTTTAGAGCCACATATGTGGCATTTGGAAATTCCCAGGCTAGGGGTTGAATAAGAGCCACAGTTGCCAGCCTTCACCACAGCTACAGCAATGCCAGATCTGAGCTGAGTCTGTGACCTACACCACAGCTCACAGAAACCCTGGGATCCAACCCGCATCCTTATGGATCCTAGTTGGGCTCATTACCACTGAGCCACTATGGGAATTCCTTTTTTCTTAAATTTTTAAAATTAAAGTTAGTTGAATTAAAATGTTGTGCCAATTTCTGCCATACAGCAAAGTGAGCTGGTCATACATATATATATATGTCCCCTTTCTTATATTATCTTCCATCATGGTCCATTACAAGTGATTGGATATAGTTCCCTGAGTTGTACAGTAGGACCTCACTGCTTATCTATTCTAAATGTAAGAGTTTGCATCTTCTACTAACCCCAAACTCCCCATCCATTCCATTCTCTCCCTTCTCCTCCTTGGCAACAACAAGTCTGAACTCCATGTCTCTAAGTCTGTTTCTGTTTTATAAATAGGATAACTAGTACCATATTTTAGAGTCCATATATAAGTGATATCACATGGTATTTGTATTTTTCTTATTTCACTTTAAGAATATCTTTGTGGATCCATGATGCTGCAAATGGTATTATTTCATTTTTTCTGGCTGAGCAGTATTCCATTGTGTATATGTACCACATCTTGTTAATCCATTCATCTGTTGATGGACATTTAGGTTGTTTCTATGTCTTGGCTATTATGAATAGTGCTGCTATGAACACAGGGGTGCATGTGTCTTTTTGAATTATAGCTTTGTCTGGATACACGTCCAAGAGTGGGATTGCTGGATCATATGTTAATTCTATACTTAGTTTTCTGAGAAACCTCTATAATGTTTTACATAGTAGTTACGCCAGTTTATATTCCCACCAACAGTGTAGAAGTGTTCTCTTTTCTCCACACCCTCTCCAGCATTTGCTATTTGTAGACTTGTGCTGATGGCCATTCTGACTAGTGTAAGGTGGTACCTCATAGTGGTTTTGATTTGCATTTCTCTAATAATTGGCAATGTTGAGCAGCTTTGCATGCGCCTATTGGCCACCTGTACATCTTCCTTGGAGAAATAGCTATTTAGATCTTCTACCCATTTTTCAATTGGGTTATTTGGGGTTTTTGTCATTTCATCTAATAATTTCTTTCTTCGTAAAATTCCTGATTCCTTTTCCAAGGTGCATATTATGATTATATGTCTAGACATTTTCAACAGTATTAATTGACAATAATTGAAAAAAAAATACTTGCGATATGCATGCAGAGAAACCAGATCTATTTAGAGCCAAATATTCTAGGTCAGGATTTCTCAATTTTATGTTTTTTTTTTATATTGAAATATGTAAATATTTTAGCTTGAATAGTTGGTGGCCAAATATTTTGTTTTCACTAAAAGTACCTTTTTTTGGCACTGATGTGTATGAGGAAAAATGTATCAAATAATTATATCTAGTTATAACGTTTTATTAAATTTAGAAATTTCAAAATCCTAAGCCTTCTTAATTTTTGTCCACCTAGTACAGAATAACCATATGTTGAATTTAATTTTTCCAACTGAAAATGAGAATTCTAGCTGAAGCTTCTTCCTCTCTTGGATGATTAGAAAACATCAGCACTGAATGTCATCCACTTGGAGCCTCCATCCTTTGGTTTGTTGAGTCTCCCCATCATCATTGCAAGGTCATATTTCTCTGTGTTCCAGTTTCCATGGAGAAATTTTTGGCGTCTCTTTTCTTGAATACTTGAGGGTTTCCAACTAACTTGAGAAAAATGACAGCAACATTCAGAGGACTCATCTCCAAAATGTTAAAAGTAACCACAAGGCTCTGGAGTTGACTTACAAAGTAAATTCTTCAAATGCTCATGCATTTCTGCACTTTGTCTGATGATGAACCATGAAGACAGAAAGCACCAGGGCGGAGCTGCAGTGCTTCCTAATATCAGTGCGGGCATTTCACCAAACTGTTCTGAACCAGTTCCTGGTGTGTGTGTGTGTGTATGAAAATTCTGACAAATGCACCTTGCTGGGGCACAACAATTTCAAGTAAAGTTCAAACCCATATGTTTCATTTTAGCGAGAGCACTGTTTCACATGATACTGCACTTCTCTGATTTTTACATTGGTACTACTGCTAGACAGTCACCTAATCATGCTGGCCAGGAAGAAATAAAGCTGTGCATGCAGTCTCCTTCAGACACAACCCTGCTTCAACCAAGGTAGGAGGGGACCTGCTCAGCTGTCCTCTCTTACTGGGTAGGCATCCCAAAGGCAAGGACACAGACTTCAGCCGTAGGATTCTTTTTGTTTTGTTTTTTCTAGGGCCACACACGTGGCATATGGAGGTTCCTAGGCTAGGGGGTCTAATCAGAGCTGTAGCTGCCGGCTTACAGCACAGCTACAGCAACGCAGGATTTGAGCCTGCTCTGCCACCTACACTACAGCTCACGGCAATGCTGGATCCTTAACCCACTGAGCGAGGCCAGGGATTGAACCTGCAACCTCATGGTTCCTAGTTGGATTAGTTAACCACTGAGCCAGGACGGGAACTCCACGCACGAGGCTCTTAATAATCAAAGTCAAGAAGCAGAGTGTAGCTGTCCCCACACCCCTCCCTGTAAGATGCAAAACTGACTTTGTTATCCTTTTTTATACAATTCCTACCTTCATGTACATTTGCGGGATTTGGGATCCAAATTATAACATTTAGATTATTATGTTTGCACTGTGTTTCTCCGTTTGATTGTTATATTTATACTTATTTGTTTTGTGACCAGAGTTACAATGTTTATTTCCACCTGTTTGATTTTTAGTTAATTTTGAGACTCAAATATTATCATCACATTAGAAGCTTTCTATTTCAGATATATTTATTATTATGCTTTCTGCTGGATTCAGGTTGGCTACAAGGAATTTGATAGGTGGGAGACCTGACACAACATGGGCTTTCTGAGTCCAATACTGCATCTGGACCAGCTGCGGGTGTCAGGCACAGCCCCCACCTCCTGACCCTCAGAGCCCTGCAGCGCTGACTCTACCACTGTGGCTCTAAGACATTTCCTCACCATGGCAGTTCCCCAAACAAGGATGGGTTCCAGCGTGCAAAGCCCTGTGGAGTCTAGCAGACCACAATGCTGCGGCGCTGGGAGGTGAGGGAAGACAAAGTTCACCCTTCTGATCTACTCCCTCTGGAATTTTCTCTGGGTGCCTCTGAGATCCCTGCCCTCGTGCCCTCCATGCAGTGTAAGAAAGTTAGTGACATGACACTGTCCTGTGCACAATCAGACAGAGAGAGATAGAGACAGTGAGAGACGGAGGTGGGGTTGACAGAGGGAGAGAGGGATAGAGGGGGAGAAAGAGACAGAGAAAGATACAGATAAAGATGGAGAGAGACAGAGACAGAGTGAAGGGGGGGTTGACAAATAGAGGGATAGAGATGGAGGGGGAGAAAGAGAGAGAGATACTGCTAAATATGGAGAGAGACAGAGAGACAGAGGCCCCTCCATTGGAACACGATTGGACATGGATTGTTCCATGTCCTGAGCAGGTCCTGGCCCTGGGTAGTTCTTCAAGCAGCATTTGTTGGATTGAATTTTTCTGAATTAAACTGAATTTTGCTTTTCTTAGAATGTCTCTTTCAGTTGTGCTTTTGGTATTTCTGCCAGACTGGCGTCGTGATGGTTCCCAGCTTCCTGCCGGCTGGAGTGTGAGTGAACAGCTTTGCAGTGCTGCCCCCTGGACTGAGTGCCTTAGCTCCTCCCGCCCTTGGACTGGTGGTCCTGGGAAACTCAGGATAGGTTAGAGGCAGGGCTATGTGGGTGCACAGCCCAGCCGCCCACAGTGCAACTAGGGTCTTACTCTGCTGTGTGTGGAACAACCCCCTCAACCTTCTGATGGGAAACCTTGGGCCTCTGAGAGCATGGGGCTGGGTGGTGGGCAACGGGCAGCCGCAGCAGCTTTCCGCCCAGGCGTTATCTCAGCCTTGCTGGGAAGATTGTCTCCCTGTGCCTGGACACGCACACTCTGGTACAGCTGATTTTCAGTAGTATTCTAACTTTAACCCCCCCCCCCCCCACACACACACACATACATTTTCATGAGAATGCCATTGGGAACTTAGGAAAAGATGAATCTCAGCAAAATGAATGATTCAACACCACTCAGAAGTCCCTAAATTGATTTAAAAGGCCATATCACAAAGATATCGTAAAATATCCCCCCAATTTAATTTCAATTCCACCTATTATGTTTCTATGTATCTACCTACATTTATCTCTGTCTATATTAATGGAAAGGCATGCACATCTCTGTATGTGTCGAAGGGTGTATGGCACATATAAATATCAATATCACTTTGTGGGTGTACATTTTTTGGCAAATGAACTAGTAGACTCAGAGTCCCAGGCATCTTTGTCAGGATCACATGGGCTTCGTGGGTCAGAAGCCTGCGGGATGCTGTGAAGCATCCAAGGAAGCTGGTCCCATATCCCAGGCCTGCTCTGCCCCCTGCTGCTCTTTCCTGGGAAGCTCCCCGGATCCACTGCTGGTGATGGGAACCCAGAAGGAGTTCACACTTTCTGCCCACAGAACCGGAGACTTTGTTTTGTGACTTATAGCGACAAAGGTTCCTGAGGTTGGGGACTCTGTAGGTATTTAAGGCGTTTTTTTGTGTGTTTTTGTTTTTTCTCTTTTTTTAAAAAAATATTGGATAGTTGATTTCCAAAGTTGTGTTCCTTTCTGCTCTACAGCAAAGTGACTCAGTTACACATATACATATTCTCTTTCATATTATTTTCCATTATGGTTTATTGCAGGATAGCAAATATAGTTCCCTGTGCTATCTAGCAGGACCTTGTTTGACTTCCCCCACTTTTTAATAAAAAAAAAAAGTAGGACAGGAATTGGTTGCAAGAGGCACATGATGCCATGGTTTGGAATGCAGGGCAGCGAGTATCTCACCTGGTCCCACTCCTGAAACTCTAGAGAGGTGTGTGATCCCATGGCCTTGCTGCCCTGCTATAAACTGGAGACAATGATAAGTACATTTCCTTGCAGGGTTTCTGCTAGAATTAATGCAGTCAGGCATGTTACCAGCCTGGATATAATCCGTAATGAATGAATTTTAGGTCCAGGTCATGCTCTGTGTGTCAGTTATTAGCTTATGTGGTCATCACTTGGTGAAGTCAAGGGCTCAGGGAGGGGTCCTGAGGGCACACAGGTGTGTAGCTTGTGTGGCGTGTAGGGCCCGTTCTCACTTTTTTGATGCTATTTAGTCTGATTTATGAAGTTTTACATATTTATCATGTCACACATTCAAAATCATCTGATTTTAACAGTGCATCACTCACACCCTGCCAAGTTCACTAACACAGAGCGTGCCACTTAAAGAGAGGCACCTGTTGGGACAATTCACACCCCTGATTACCTTTCCATCAACCCTGGCACAAAAGCAGGCCTGCTGAGATGGCCTGGAGCACTTTTCAGTCGTGTAAACCCTATGGAATGTGATGCAACCTTTCCTTTGTCCCCAGAGGCTTTGCACATTTGAAGGAAATGCTCATTCCTCAAACACAGAGCCAGTGGCCACCAAATGCCTAAGATGGGGCAAGACATCCTGAATGTGGGGTGTTGCCGCCTCGGTGTGCCTGCTCTCTGCTCGGTTGTCCACGTGGACCTGCTCTCTTGCTTTCCTTGCAGTGTTGGGGGGCAGGGTTCAGACAGGGCTGAGTGCCTCCTATGGTCTCCTCATTACAGGCTCTGCAGTGTGTTCTGGCAAATCTATTGTTTCAGAAAAGGTACTTTCTAGAGCTTTCAAAGAGTCAGTCCCACGCAGCTCAACTCATTGACAAGAGAGAAAATAATCCTCTTGGTGGGGAATCTCCTTTCCTTTTACCTTTACACTCTTTCATGTTGAGGAATGCTTTCAATGGAACATTTTCATATTTCATCTGGGGGACCGCAGGGGAATAAAGCCAGGACAGAGGATTGGAGGAGGTGATATTATAATCAGTCTTTTTTTGTCTCCTGAACCTTGAACAGGATGGCATGGGCTTTTCATTTAGAAATAACTATAGATTTTCTATCCTTTATATGCAATTTTTTTTCTTTTCCTCTTCTGTATCTAATACAAAGCCATTAGACTGGTTTCTGGAGGAAAATAATATACTGTCATAAGTAGGATGTAATGTTTCAGAAGGAAAGCACATCTAGGCAGAAGGAAGAAAGCAATGAAAGCGCCCTCTTCTGGTCGAGAGAAGGTAGCGGAGGTGGACCCCGTGGCTGTGCGGTGTTGCCCACCTGCGGCCTTGCCCACCTGCGGCCTCATCTCCCTGCTCTGCACCCAGGGGAGGGTTTAGGAAAAGTCTAGACATACATGTTGTAAACCAACAATATCACGTGAAGAGCAGCTTCTCCGGGAAGCATCTCAAGATGGTTCCGGAGCCTCTGGAGGCAGATTTTCTACCTCGTGCGGTGTAAGCTAGGGGCGAGATTAGGCGCGGCAGTACGTGGGCTGGTGGGCCTCACACATACTTCCTGGAGCAGAAGGGGTGGGCACAGGAGGGCTCGATCTGAGGGGCTAGTGGGGGCCCAGGGTACGGGACAGGGAAGCCCCAGGAAGGAGGATGGCTTGGGGCGAGGCCACACTGGAGGGCGGGCAGTGCCCGGGGGAGGGGTGCCCAGCACGGCTGCGGAGTCAGCGGTCATCGAGTTCCCAGACCAGGAATCAAGAGCCCGTGGGGCCATGTTCTCCTGGAGATGCTGATCTCAGGGGCCGTTTTCTCTCCCAACTTTCTTCAGTGGCCCCTGATCTTCAGGATGTGGAGCTTGGGTTATCTTCCTTATGACAATCTGTCTGCCTAAGTCCCCTGGCATCAAAATTATAGATTAATTATATGTTTGACACATTGTCAAAGCTAGTCCTTCAAAAGCCAGGCAGCCTTGCTTCTCAGCATCTGTGTAACCTTGCAGCTGAGAAGTTTACTGTGATGTTACACCTTCTTCATTTGGGCTCCCAGGAAACAGACCTTGTGGCTTTCTGAGAATGCAGAGGGCAGAGAGGAATTGTTTCAGGACAGAAGCCCCAGTTTGAGGCAAAGGCTGGGGACCTCCTATGAGTCACCCTTTAGAGGCAGGCCACATGGGGAGGAGGCCAACACTGCCATTCAGGTCCTGGAAAGGGAAATGCAGCTTCTGCAGTGGTGACCCCTGGCCACTGGGGAAATTGTGTTTGGTTTGGAATAAGAATTTGCGTGGTGACCACAATATAACATTTTATCAGCAGGAGCTATCAGCAGTGGAGCTAGGCTCTCTGCTGCCTGATTTTTTTTCCCCTGCAGCAGGAAAAATGTGTTTTTTTTCTTTCCTTTTTCTTACCAGCTTCTGTAGCCAGAGGAAATGAGAGTGTGCCCCCCGGGCTCAAGCAGGCTGTGGTCAGAATGAATCATTGCGGTGGCTGAAGCCCTCCTGCCCTGATCCAGGCTCACGCCTCTGTCTGAAGCCCTCTAACGGAGCCCTGGTTTTGACATATACATAGACACCTTTTACAAGTTTGCTTTCTAGGAAGCCGTCTGGAAGCCCACCCTCTCAACATATCCAATCCAAGTTACAGCCCCAGAGAACACAGATACCTCCAACCCAAAGCCTGGCCTCCTGCTGTTACTTCCGCCTTCTTACTTTTCTCATCTTGTCTTGAACCCGCCCCTACCCCTGCAGGCTTTGAGCACAGCCCCCCAGCCTCGTTCAGACACACCCTCCATGTGCTTTTGCCAGACTCTGCCTCTGCCTCAGTGATCAGGATGGATGTTTCCTGGAGGTGGGGTGTCTCAGGTTCTGCGTGTGCTGCTGCATCTCCTCTTCGTCATGCATTGAAATCATCTTTTGGATCAAGGGTTTGGTGGGTCAGCTTGTTGTGCATCCGTCCACCGGGAGGCCCCCAGAGATCTATTTTGAGGTGCAGAGAGTGGTGGGTGACATACAGCTTCATAAGTGGCTGGAAACCAGGGATTGCAGATTCTGCTCTTCCTTCTTCCCTTGTAAGCTGAAGTCACTCTAGAGAGAGGAACGTTGCCACGTTCCAGTTGTCATAGTTAGGGTAGAACTGAGGCTTGATTCTATTTCTTTATGTATGAGATTCCCAAACTGTGTTGGTTTTCTAGCAACATCTGAAGGGACCAAAGATATTACTAGTGTTATTAGGAACTCGCACGTGGAGGTTGTGGGTATGTTTCTGTCTATTGTAAGTCTCTACACGGACTGGTCTCACCTCAGGCCACTGGGAATGTATGCAAGCTGTTCCTGGTCCATTGGTGCGGCCCCAGCAGCCTCATCTTCTGGAAAGACAAGGTGTCTGGGGCTAACGTTGCCCACCTCCTATCCAGTTTTTAATAGGAAACGATGTTTCCAATGACAGTTGGGTGCCAGGAGAAATTATTATAACTAGGCTGGTGAAGTGTCTAGCTTGCTCAGTGGAAAGACCTAGGAAATATGTATCTTTCCTTTCAGAATAGAATACAACCTAAGTAGAAACTGATGCTTTCCATTCACATTTAGAACCACAAGGTCACTTAAGACATGAATTTTACATTTTTGTATTTCCTTTTCTCCCATTCCACAAAAATTGAATTTTGGCCACATTCTGAGTCTGACATAACTACTATCCCATCCCAGCCTGGACACAGGTCACTGTTAGAATAACAGTAATAGCACCACACCAGTGATAGTATTGAAAACTGTCAACCTATTGGGCTTTAAAGTTAATTGGAATAAGCTTTCTCTATGGGATTATGCTACCAATTGAATAAATATTTCAATTTATTCATTTGATTTTGCTTATAAATTTTAAGGATGGCTTTTGGCTTATTTAACTTTATTTTATATTTATATAAAACATGTATGTTCTTTCATAGATCGACAAAACGTGGTCTGTTTAAAGAAGTCTCACTTCTGTCCCTGCCCTTTTCACTCTGTTTCTTGTTTCTCCCATGAACAATCATTTTATAAAGCTTATAATTTATCCATATATATATTTTGCTTTTTAGACCTGCACCTGAGGCACGTGGAATTTCTCATGCTAGGGGTCTAATTAGAGCTGCTGCTGGCCTGCACCACAGCCATAACAATGCCAGATCCAAGCTGCATCTGTGACCTACACCACAACTCACGGCAACGCCAGATCCTTAACCCTCTGAGCAAGGCCAGGGATCGAACCCACAATCTCATGGTTCCTAGTGGGATTCGTTTCTGCTGCTCCAAGATGGGAACTCCCCCATATTTTTTAATATGAGAAAATATGTATTTTCTGTTTCTTTCTTAAGGTTCATTGTGGGGGGGGAGCTCTTTTTTTCCACCTTCATTTTTTCATTTACAATGGCTTCCGGGAAACCACCTCTTAGAAGCAGGTGAGGATATTTCTCTTCCCCATTTAATACTGCCTCCAGGAGTCCCCTCTTGTCAATGTACATGGTTAATACAAGCACTGTTCTCTTAGTGACACTGGCTACCTCCAGCCCTTTGCCATTCCCATGGTGCTGTGTGGGAGAATGTGGGGCTTCTGAGGGGAGGCCGGTCTGACTGGAGCCAGCACAATCTCAGCAGCAACTTGCCTGGTGCGCTGGGGTCAGGCAGGCTGATGTGTGGTTTAAGAATGAACTGTGTAGGAGTTCCCATCATGGCTCAGCAGTAATGAGTCAGGCTAGTATCTATGAGGATGTGGGTTTGGTCCCTGGCCTCACTCAGTGGGTTAAGGATCCAGTGTTGCCATGAGCTGCAGTGTAGGTTGCAGATGTGGCTTGGATCCTTCGTTGCTGTGGCTGTGGCTGAGGCATAGGCCCGGCAGCTGCAGCTCCAGTTCAATCCCTAGCCTGGAAACTTGCTTATGCTATGGGTGAGGCCCTAAAAAGACCAAAAAAAGAAAAAAAGAATGACCTGTACCTGTGTAGAAAACAGACTTATGGTTGCCAAGGGGGAGGGGGAGAGGTGGCCTGGGAGTTTGGGATTAATGGATACAGACTAGTATATATAGGATGGATAAACAACAAGGTCCTACTGTACAGCACAGGGAACTCTATTCAATAGCCCATGATAAACCATGAAATAAACCATGATATAAAAGAATGTGAAAAATAATGTATGCATATGGATGACAATTGCTTTGCTGTACAGTAGAAATTAACACAAAACTGTAAATCCACTACACTTCAAAAAAATTTTTTAAAAAATTACCTGTGTAGGTGAGTGACTCAAGAACCCATAGGAATCTTCACAGTAGCTTAGCTCCAGATAATCCTACCTGCATGTGGCAAAGGTTGTTCAGGGTGATTGAGCTGATAGTGGGGGTGGGGATGGGTTAGGTACTGTGATTACAGTTCAAACACACAGTGGAATTTAGTCTTGAAGAAAAGTTAGTTTGCCTAAAGAAAAATAAACAAATAAATTAATACATGAGTCATGCTCGCCAGACGGGATGGAACCCTCCCTATGGTGGAGAAGACTGTCTGTCTGGGCAGCAGATGGGATGAGTTGGGGCAGGAGCATCGGGAACGACAGAGGGTCCTGTGTGGTGACAGCTTGGGAGGTGGAGGGGGACCCAGCCAGGCCCCCTGAGCTCTTGGATAGAGTCTGGGAGACTGCCGAGGTGGCCTGAGGCCTTGACCATAATCCTCAACTTGTTCACAGGGTCAAATCTCTCTCTTCTTTTCTTGTACACTTGCTATTTTTTTTTTTAATTTCAGCTTTATTAAGGTAGAGTGGACATAAAAACTTGTCAATTGTAGCTGCTAACACTGCTGTATAATTGAAATTTGCTAAGAGAGTAGAACTTAAATATTCTCACACTCCAAAAAGAGAGAAAGAAAAAAAAGATAAATCTGTGAGATGATGGATATATTAGTTCTCTAGATTTGGGGGGGTCCTCTCACAGAGTGTGCTTCCAAGGTCAAACTCGGCTTTGAGAAGCTCCTAAATCTGTGGACTTTTGTTCAGCTTGGGCCAGCCTGGGGTCTCTGTAGGCCCCTGCCCATCTCTGTGATGCTTGTTTGTTTACATTTGGCCAGTGGTGCTTCTGTGATACACTTGCAGAGGTGGCAGCTGAGATAGACACTGCAATGCCTGCTATTATGGGCTGAAAATTGTTGTCCCCAGAATTCATGTGTTGAAGCCCCAGCAGCATGGCTATTTGGAGATGTGGCCTCTAGGGAGGTGATTAAGTTTGAAGGATATCATTGGGGTGGGGCCCTAATCTGATGGGATTAGGGTCTTTATGAGAAGAGACACCAGGGAGCTCTCTCTCTCTCTATCTCATTCTCTCCCTTTTCTCCATCTTTCTCTCCCCCAGAGCCGTCACCCCCCAATCTCTCTGCACATGCACACACTAAGGAAAAGCCTGGTGAGCACCCAGTGAGAAGTAGCCTTCTGCAGCCCAGGGCAGGAGTTCTCACCAGAAACCAACCCTGCAGGCACCTTGGTCCTGGGTTTCTAGGTTCTAGAAGTGTAAAAAAAGCCATTTCTGTTGTTTGAGCCCTTCTGCCTGTGGTCCTTCGTTGGTTACAGAAAAAGTTTACTGACTCCTACCCTAGAGAAATGAATACAACCAGGTCCAAAAGCTTTATGTGCAATTTTAAGTTTTCAGGGACCCCCGAAAGCCCACCTACTGATGCCCAGGGGACTTTGACACTCAGGTTAACAGTCCTGTTAGTGGCAGGCAGGACACTGCTTGTTGTTTTTCCTACAATTGTGATGACCGTCATACAGAGCGATGTCCCCTGTCCCACGCTGCTGGGTGAGACACATCCCACGAGCTCATGTCCATTGTTACTGCTATTTCTCCCATGAGATCTGACCTACGTTTATATTTTACCATGGAGCCATTCACTTTATTGAAAAGGTTTTTCATGCTGCTGATACAAATGTTATTATACACCCATACATATTGATGAGTTTTGACAGAAAAGCACTCTGACTCCCACAGAGCTTACAGAAATTCAAAACTGAGGCCTTTGGAAATTAAAACGGATCATCATAAACTACCAGAATTTCACATTTTTATTGACCTAAATATGCAATACATGATTCTTGACTACATCTCCTGGCCGGCTTTATCTTCCGCCTAAAAGGATGTTTTGATTCGTAGCCACAGTATCCATTTCCACTGCTGCCGGTGTGCAGAATAGACACAGCGGACACTCACTGGGCTCAGCGGCAACCTCCCCACGGGATGGACTCTGACATTCGCTCCAGCTCAAGTGTCTGGGGTCAGATGGGGGTGCCCCTGGGCTGGGAGAACCTGTTCTCCCCCGAGGTGAAAACAAAGGACAGAGCCGACTCAACAATGCACGTGTCATCCCGCCTCCGTCTTGTCTTTGCCATGGACATTCCTTCCCACAAAGCAAGTCCCTGGCCAACCCCCAAGTTAAGAAACAGGGGCGTGTGGAGGCTGGGGAGGTGTGATCAGGGCTTCTAAGGCATCAGCTGCAGCTGCCAGCCTATCCCCATCCTGGCTACTGTGGGCAGAAAGCTAGTCCGGGTCATGCAGAGCTGGTGTCCTGGTGGTCAGTGCTCTTGTGCCTGCCTTACCCTCCGACCTCTTGACGTTCATGGAGTAATTGGTCAACCTCTCTCTCGTCCATCTTTGCCTTTTTCCATCTATTTCTCTGAAATAGTCACAAGCCAGAGTTATTCCTGGACTAATTCTGAGACACCTGTTATGATCAAAACAGGTTAACTGGTCCCTTCTGAGATGCTTGAAAAAAAAAACCATCTTGATTTTATGATTTCAGGGTACCAGTAATTATCTCAGTCTTAAAAATACTGTATGCTTCAAAACTGGACCTGAAGGACTCCATTTTAAACAGTAGTTCATTGCTAATTTTACTTTTTCCAATATATATATGTTTTTGTCTTTTTTTTTTAGGGCCACACCCACGGCATATGGAGGTTCTCAGGCTAGGAGTCTAATTGAAGCTGTAGCCACTGGCCTATACCACAGCCACAGTAAGGCCAGATCCAAGTGCATCTTCGACCTACACGGAGCTCACAGCAACGCCAGATCCTTAACCCATGGAGCAAGGCAAGGGGTCAAACCTGCAACCTCATGGTTCCCAGTTGGATTCATTTCCACTGCCCCATGACAGGAACTCTACTTTTTCCAATATTTTCTAGTAAAACAAGTTTTTATTCTTTAAGTTATCAAAAAGTTGTTTAAACCATGTAGTGTCTATATTTAATTGAGACCTAACTACATAGTCATACTTTGCCTTTTTTCCTGTTTTTCACTGAAATTATGAAAGGCTAGACAAAAAAAAAAAAATATGTATGCAAAGATGTGGCTGAATTACTTTCAGCCTTCTGAAACTTTACCCCAGGAGGGTACAAACTGTGCAGATAACACTGTGTTTGACACAGTGCCCTTGACGTTCAGTCCAGCTGCATTCAGGCTCTGAGCACCAGTCAGTGCAGGTGAGGTGGTTGCTATGAATTATTGGTGGGTAGAGAAACAGGTGTGGAAATGCCCGCTTATTGGTGCGTGAGCACCAAGGTACCCAGGGTAGGAAGGAGCCGGCTGTTTCCACTGCTCCTCCTTACCACTGTGTTTCAAATGAGAAGTCTATGATCCAGTCCATAGCCTCACCTCTTGTTGCTCCATCACCTGACCCCCAGTATCACTGGTCACACTGACATTTTCCTTGCTGCCCCTCCCACGTCTGTGCTGTTATTCCTCTGTTCTTCTTCCACAAACACACTTCTCTGAAAATCAGCCCAGTGTAGTTTTTACCGAGCTTTCCAAGCCTGGCTCAGATCCAGCTTGCTCTGATTCACCCACAGAGAACACGGATGGTGTTTTCCCTCACTGATGTCTTCCAAAGCCTCAGGGATGTGAGGCTTAAGTCCACCGGCACCCATTCATCCAAGAGGCTGCGATTCCAGGTCGGATAGGAGCCACTAGACACTCTTCTTCACCTTTGTGGGAACAGACTACATTTCATGGTGCTTTGCTGTGCATTTCTCCTAGTCCCGTGTCCACTTACATCAGCAATGCCTGTCTGCTTGCCTTCTCTCAGCTCCCAGAGAACACCCCTCGGTCCCTTCTGTCCTAAGGCAGCTTGTCCCTATGCTTTTGCTGTGCCCTCTTTCTTTAGACCAGCATGATTGGGCTCAGTCCACAGCCTTTCTCTTCTTGGTGGGATCATTCAGTCATTTGATTTTAAATTTCACCTGTGCATTAATTGCCTCATGTGTATCCAGAAAGTGTCCCACTCTCCTGAGTTCTGGGCTCACCTGGCCAACTGCCCTAATGTCTGCACTTCAGTTGAGCCCTCAGTCTCAAAACAGGCCTCCAAACAACCATTGATACCCCCTAATTGCATTGTCCACATGTCACCATTTACCATCCAGTAAGTGGCAGCAGGAGGCCGTCCCTTGCTTGGACCATAAACAACCTTTGATCTCCTTTCTCCTCACCTCACTTCCAATCTGCAGGCAATTTCTTTCAGCTCTAACTTCACAATATATCTGACTCCCACCGATCTTATCACCTCGACTGCAAAGGAAGTGGCCACCCTCTTATTCCCTGCATTTCCAGACCATCCATGCAATTCTTCCCCCTGCCACCTGCACCAGGGCTGTCCCTGTAAGACCTGCCTACTTCAGTGCGGGCAGGGGGTTCCCAGGGGGCTGGTTGGGTACCATGGCTGCTTGGCTGCCTCCCACCAGGACCTTCATGTCAGGACCTGCTGAGGATGGAGGGGCCAGCACCCACTGACCCGGGGGCTGACTTTCTAAGTTTTATTGTGTGATGTTTGAACAGCAAAGAGTAGAGAGAAGAGTTGAATGAAACCCATTTATCCATCCGTCATCTTTAATAATTATCAATATTCTGCCAATATTATTTCATCTACAATCCTCATTCCTGGAAACAAATTGTACTTTTCTGCCACATAAAATTAGTCCGAGGGCTTCTAGGACTCGAACCAGCTTTACTGATGATTTAGTGTATTGCAGACACTAAAGCACACTGACAACTTATTATTTAGGTAGCAGACACCCACGCCAAGGGAGTGGCCCTGTGATTAAGTCACTCTCACTGGGGTAGAATGGAGTCATGTTAGTGATCTGGTTTTGCTCCTAAGATTCAAGCACATGTTCCCTCACCTGTGCTCCTGGTCATGGACCAAGGAGTAGACTTTGTGCTGGCTCTGCTCTTGATCTTGGGGCTGTCCCTGAATGACAGAGACAGTTTATTGGCTGAAGGACAGAGATCAAATCCCTTTGTCTCTCCGATTCTGTTTTCCTCACTCATAAAATGGAGACAATAGTGACTAAATGATTGGCATCTCTTAAAAACACAAAGGGGGTAGCATGAGCATGAAAAGTGCCTGGAAGTAGCTGGATCCTAATAGCCAGTGAACATTTTTTCCTCTCAAATTACTGCTAAATACCAGACAATAGACACAAGGTACTTCAAATATGGCATAAAAATTGGAGCAATCAAAATCTTACACCCTGAAAAAACATCTAACACGCGCTGAAAGGACAGAATTCAAGTTGTCTTACACGTAAATCCTGGAAGCCTTTCTTAAAGATTAAGTAAATGCATTTTTTTTTTTCCCAGTGATAAAGAGTACAGCTTGTGCGTTGAATAAATAGTGAAGGAAAGGGCTTGGCACACCACCCGTGAGAGTAAAAGAAAAGTCATCTCAGTTCATGTTTATTTGGGTGTTTTCATGACAAATGAATATAACCATATAGTATCGTGTTCTAAAGAAAATTGTAACGGCCTCTTATTTAAGTAAGAGTAATGTGTGCTGTGATTATCAATCTATTTCATCAGACACAATAATTGGGCATTCAGAGACACATTCTTTAAACTTTATCTCCCTGTCCGTACTCCCCATCCATACAAAGTTCCAGAAGAAATACTTGAACAGAGAGCTAGGACTCCATTAAAACCCAAAGAAAAAAAGAAAGAGTAATCCTATTTCAGCATTCCCCAAACTCCAAGACAATGCTATTACCTGCAAGAGAAAGTGATAAATTCAATCTGCTTTTCAATTACCACCCTTAAATAGCTGCATTATAAATAATCTCCTCTAATCAAGGACGCTAGAAGTGACTTAAGTGATATTTACAACCACTTAGATTAGTTCATCTTTAAGAGAAGAGACCTCAAACATGCATATAATACCTTCTTGTAAATATTGTGTCTTCTTAGGTGTTTTTCATGTTCCTTGAAGGGTTCCTTTTATAATTTTTTTCTAATATTCTTCTTTGTAAAGATCATTTGGTGTAAAAGCATACATTAGCCTACAGAAATCCTTAAGCTTTAAAGACATTCTGTTTGATGGATCCACATTTGCTGTGTTGACTACCACAAATTTAATCCTAGAAGTTCCTGCTGAGACAGAGTGGGTTAAGAATATGACTGAGGTGGATCAGGTCACTATGGAGGCTCAGATTTGATCCCTGGCCTGGGAACTTCCATAAGTCATGGGTTTGGTCAAAAATAAATAAATAAATAAAATAAATAAATTTAATCTTGATATTGCCTCAATACATCATTAAACAAAAAGGATGCCTTATTTTTCTCCTTATAATTTGTGTCATAATGAACCCCAAAAGCAGAACTGAGATTAGTCAACTGAATGAACGATTAAAGTGAGAATCTCTTTGACTCTAAGTGGTTCGCTCATGAAGAACAAGAAGCATATGTTATCAGGAAGGCTTGTTGGCTAGGATGGGTTATTTGGAGAAATTGTTTAAGCCCATAAAGAGCACACCTTACAAAATGCCCGTGAGCCCCGGTTGTTAAGGTTGCATCACTGAAGGACAAGAGCTGTTCTGTAGAGCTTCTGTGTTAATGTACTAACATGATTAGATGAAAGTCTTGGCCAGTGAGGTGCTGTAAGAAAGCCATAAGGGTAAAGGGTTACTTCAGACTGATCGATTAGGGGAAGTGGTTCCAGGAGCAGATGTGTGAGCTGGTCCTGAGTGATGGGATGTAGGCAGCTAAGACAAGATGGGGAAAGTGCCCCCAGGAAGGTGCTCAGGTAGGACCGAGTTTGGCAGGCTTGGGGGAGTGGTGAGAGGAAGGCTGGTGGGGGAGGGTAGCAATGGAAGAAAGAGTGGCCTGTGGCAGCTGTGGAGAATTAGGCAGGACCCAGACACACAGAGACCATGGAAAGGGTTACATTTGAGAAGGATGATGATGAAGTGAGGTCAGCTCTATTAACTGCGAGTCCGCTTTGGGAAGACACTGCACCGGGAGCCTGGCCTGTGTCAGGTTGATTTGCCTTTCCCACTGTCCTAGAGAGACACATGCAGAGTCTTCTAGAACAGGAGCAAGGATGTCTCCCAAAGGTTAGAGAAACTGCCTGAGAACCAGTATCCAAATCTTACTATTAGAAAATACAGATCTTAAAACTTCCCATGCACTAAACCTTCTCATTCCATGTGGTCTTAAATGAGTAACAAAAGGCTTTCCTGAAGACACCAGTTCCACAGACTTAAAATCTCAGGCTTGGCTCTTGGCCTGGGAAGGGAAGGCACTGACGTTGACATCTTCCCACGTCCTATTCCCAGGTCCAGGGCATCTCACTCTTGGTGCTGCCACAGGCCTTTTTTTCTCCTGGAGAAATAACCCAACCCAAACCCACGTTGCCTGCATGGGGCTACATGCTGGTGTTGTGTGTGTCGGGGTGGGGAATAACCCAGAGAAATAACACAGCATTGCCTGCCTGTAGCTACATGCTAGTGGGGGAGGGGGGATAAATTGATTATTCGTGTGTAAACACATGAATAAACAAGACAGGTGAGGAGCATGATGTGAGCAAGGCAGAAAACTAATTGGATGGAAAATTTCTGAAATTAAAAATTTCTCATTATCAAAAACATTCTGGTTTTGTATAATGTAAATAATAAGCATGCAGCATCTACTGTCTGTCGTTAGGCATGTTTTATGACATTTTCCTTATCTTTTCCACCTTGCATCTTGTGATTGAGATGCCCTGACGTGGCCCCTGGCCCCCTGGGGGGGTGCAAGCTCTGACTTCAATTTGCTGTCCCAGGAAGGGGAGGGGTGAGCCTCCCTGGCTTATAAGGATGCTCTGAGGCTGCTGTGAAACATCACAGGGTTCACTTCAGCCCAAGACCCACTCGGTCTGGGATGTTTGTGATTCTTTCACGGTTTGCAACAAAATTCCTCTGCTTACCTGCAAGGAACCATTTCCTTCATGGGAAGGTAGCTGTGAGTTTGCTTTTCTGTGACCGGTGATTAAGTTGTGCAGATGAATTCATTTATTAAGCATTTTTAATGGATATTCTCTGTGTGAGTTGATATGTTGGTCTGAGGGGCCCATTAAGAGAAAAGAGAAATAGCCATTGGCCCCAAGGACCTGGTGCTCCTTCTCTAGCAGCCGGGATTGGGCTGGACCTCCCAGGAATGCCAGATAATGAAGAAATGACCCCTTGGGGTGTTTGTCTCAATTCCATAAATCAAGCCCAAAGGACAAGTTTGCTGCATCCTCGAAGAATCAGGCAGAAACCCCTTTCCTTCTAATGGGAGGTCATGTAAGAATTTGGAAGGCTGAGTAATACTCCATTGTGTTTATGTACTACCTCCTCTTAATCCACATCCCCAGAACTTGAGGCAGTGTAACCTCTGATGGGAAAAGGCCATATAGGCGTCAGTCCCAGTAAGTGCCAAAAGGAAACAGGTGAAGGAGCCCTCATGATGGGAATTCTCACCAAGGCCCCAGCTCTTGGCATCTGCGGGCCTGCCCCATGGTGGTGGGTGGGGGGTTGGCAGAGGCTGGGCCAGCTTGGCTTTGTAGGAGGTTGCCGTTCGGAAAGGGCTGGAAGAGTCATCTTCATCCTCCAGCACATTCCCTGAGTGGAGGCAGTGATACAAAAGGATGATGATTTGGAGCCCAGATTGTCAAATCCTTTAGGAGCTTAGGGACCAGGTGGAGAGGAGAGATGGTCCCCAAGAGGGTGGTGCGGATTTCAGAACCATGAGGTTGGTCATGCCATGGCTGCCTCTTCCTCATGATAAGAATGTGCAGTAGAATGGAAAGAAAAAGCCCAAAGTCAAGTGGGTCTGAGTAAGAGAGAACTAGTTAGTATTCAGAAAGAGCTGCAGAAAAAACAATGAGAGACTAACCCATCTTTCTTTCTTTCTTTTCCTTTCTTTCTTTTTCTTTCTTTCTTTCTTTCTTTCTTTCTTTCTTTCTTTCTTTCTTTCTTTCTTTCTTTCTTTCTTTCTTTCTTTCTTTCTTTCTTTCCTTCTTTCCTTCTTTCTTTCTTTCTTTCTTTCTTTCTTTCTTTCTTTCTTTCTTTCTTTCTTTCTTTCTTTCTTTCTCTCTCTCTCTCTCTCTCTCTTTCTTTCTTTCTTTCTTTCTTTCTTTCTTTCTTTCTTTCTTTCTTTCTTTCTTTCTTTCTTTCTTTCTTTCTTTTTAGCTTTTTAGGGCTGTACCCGAGGCATATGGAGGTTCCCAGGCTAGTGGTCCAATTGGAGCTGTAGCTGCTGGCCTACACCACAGCCATAGCAATGCTGGATCTGAGCCTCATATGTGACCTATAGCACAGCTCATGGCAATGCCGGATCCTTAACCCACTGAGCAAGGCCAGGGATTGAACCCAAGTCCTCCTGGATTCTCGTTGGGGTTCATTAATTACTGAGCCACGATGGAAACTCCTAACCCATGTTTCATATGAGGAAAAGATGATGGAGTTACAGAAAAAGCTTCAGAGGCCTTCTGTGTCTATGTGATAAAGTGAATCTATGGATGTGCAGTGAATCAGACATCCCCAAAGTGTCTCCAGGACTGTGTGGCTGTGAGTTGGGCATCAGGAGACTCTGTAGAGCTGAGATGTGGTTTGTAAGGGCAGAGCCTCTGCATCTGTGTGGGAATGAGGCCTTAGGGTGGGTGCACAGCCAGCTGGTGCTGAGAACCATGCAAGCAAGGAAAGTGTCCAGGCCTCGGAGTCATCCATGCAGGTGAAAGAGACATGGCTCAGTTACCACTGCCACACCTGGTCTGTTTTCTGGACTGAGTGCTCCCAGGGCCACATGGCTGTCCTTGGCTTGGATCCCCTGTCCCTGACTCAGTGTCTGCTTCCAGCACGTACATCTTCTGTGGTTCCTGGACCATTTCTCCAATGTCTAAAAAGTCCTAACTGCCTCCCTTTGAGGAAGAAGGGAACACAGCTAAAATTGCAAGAATTTGCCCTGAGAACCATGGGGGGAACTCCCCCTGTCAGTGGGACTGGACAAGGCAGGTGGTGATAACACTGCTGGGACATCTGCTCAGAACCCTGAGCTTCATGAAGAGAAACTCCTACATTTTGAAATGACTGGACCAAACTGTCAGGAGTTCTTGGACAAAGGCAGGTTTGCAAAGGGCATGCAGAAATCACAGAAATATGTGCATAGACCAGGGACAACGTAAAAGTAAACACAGAGGCAGTGGTCCCAGCCTGACATTCGTGGGAGGTGCTGGGATTAGTCTAGACAGACTCCACTCACAATGGCACCTCCGATGGCTGACGTCCTTATTCACATAGAGAACATTAAAAAACCAGGAAAATCGCCCTCTGAGTGGTCTCATTCCCTCTGCAGGGGTCACCATGTCAGAAGGGAGTTCATTAATGAGAACATCCCACCAAAGGTTTTTAGAAAGAACAGAAACTGCACAGAGGCCAAATCTTTCCATTTAGATTCCCTGGTTGATTCATGAGTCATGATTCTGAAGAACTGGGTCCAATCTGGTCATTAACTTAGCAGCCTCCTGTGAGGATGCTGCTCCCGGAAGTCACTTACGTCACCGAGGTCACCAACTGGGCTCTAAGCCAGGCCAGGCCCCAGGGCCTCCTCATAGCAGGCTTGTCAGTAGCCAGAGGTCCATCCCGTTCCCCAACTCACTCCCCTATGCTCAGCCTTCTTTATCATGAATCTAATTGATCACAGATGGACTTAGATGCTTTTTCTGTTAAAAACCAACCCTACAAGGAGTTCTCCTAGTGGTTCAAAGGAAACAAATCTGACAAGCATCCATGAGGATGCAAGTTCGATGCCTGGCCTCTCCGAGTGGGTTAAGGATCCGGCATTGCTGTGAGCTGTGGTGTAGGTTGCAAACGTGGCTCAGATGTGGTGTTGCTGTGGCTGTTGCTCTGGTGTAGGCCGGCAGCTATAGCTCCAATCAGACCCCTAGCCTCGGTGCCTCCATATACCTTGGGTATGGCCCTAAAAAGACAAAAATAAAAAAATAAAAACCAACTTGACAATAAAGAAACATGAGCACAAAGCATAAGAGGAGCCAGAGTGCCACTCGCCAGATAGAAAGGAAATGATCTGTAGAGATTAGTCCTTCCCTAGTTGTCCAGATGTACTCGTAATTAATACACTTACTAAAAAGCAATCATGTGTGTGGTCTCTTCCATTCGTTCCCCACCCTACCCCCAGATGTGCCCTGGCCATACACTCAGTTCCTCCTACCTGCTGCTCACCTGCAGGCCAGAGCAGTGCTTGGTCCATGAGAGGCACTGCAAGAACTCTCTGGGGTGGAGGAATACGATGGTGAGCAACACACAAGTTGATGTGTACAGCTGAGAAAATGCTAAACCGTTGTAGCCATTTGTCGCAGAGCTAGATGTCCACCAGGCCTCCTGTGCTGATGGACAGGACCAAGTAACTTAGTTCTGGTCAAGGGAATTGCCCCTTTAGTCTGGTGCCGAGGCTGCTGGAACTCCCCCCCACCCCCAACCCATGCTCCCTGCATCAGACCTTCTGCACCATCTCTCTTTCCTGACCTGATGGATGCAAAGGGACCAGAGGGGGACCTGGGGCTGAACTGGTGGTGGTGGGGTCACCAGATGAATGGACCCTGGGTGGCTGGGTACAGGAGAGCGGCCCCTCATCTCCTCCCCTCAACTCTGTTGGATGGATATGAACTAGAAATTGGAACTGTGTTGGGTTTAGCCATGGAGAATTGGGAACTTATGCTACAGCACAGAGCATATCCTGGCTGGTACATATACTATCTGCATTATTCTCCAGATATGTTCATCATTTGGCTTCCTCCTGCCAGGGTGGGATTGAAATGAATGATTGCTTTAAGCTATTGCCAAGGCTGAGTATACTAAGCGCTAAAGTCATGAGTCCTTAAAAAACCAGGGACTCCTCTAAGCTCATTTGAACATCATTCCTCATGTTCACTGTCCAATTATTCTGTGAATTGCCTGTTTGCATTATCCAAGGGAGAGGCTGCCTGAATGCTGGGAGGCTGGAGACAGAGAGAGGGTTTCCTGGACACTGACTCTGTTGTCCCTCCCACCCCAGGACGTGCTCTTGAAGATGCTGAGCTGACTTCAAGGACCAGGAAAGCAGTCCTTGGAGCAGAGGTGAATAGGCTTCTAGAACAATCTTTAAGGCTGTCAGAAGAAGCTGAGAACCCAGGGCAGCTGCCTCTGTCCCATAGGACCCTATGGAGGGCCCTGGTGGCAGCTTTGCTGGGTAGGGAACTAAGGGGCAAGAGAAAAGCCACCTAGACACCTGCCGGTCCTAGTGCTCAGCCACAGAAGTCAGGGCTCTTACACATGTCTGTCTTCCACACGTGGGCTTTTCTCCCACCTCTGCCTGATGGTCATCTGTCCTTGATCATAGAACATGTGCTTCCATTATATATCTAGTATATAAAACATGGCTATGTCCTCTATATTCATGCAGTAATATACTATAAATATGTACATAACAGATACAAAATAGTCTACAGATACATAATATATAAATATATGTGTAAATATGTGTCAATTTTTTTATTACAATAGCCTTTGTCCTATTTAAAAAAATTTTTTTTTATTTTTTAGTCTTTTTAGGGCCACACCTGCAGCATATGGAAGTTCCCAGGCTAGGGGTCGATTCAGAGCTGTAGCTGCCAGCCTACACCACAGCCACAGCAACACCACATACAAGCCACATCTGCAACCTACACCACAGTTCCTGGCAACACCGGATCCTTAACCCAGTGAGCGAGGCTAGGGATCAAACTTGATGCTAGTCAGATTCGTTTCTGCGCTGCAGCAGGAACTTCCTTGTCTGTCCTATTTATTGAATGCAATGTCACACTTGTCATCTGTCTTTAGTGAAGATATTTGCATTTTTCTGTAAATTTATTACCATTTTTCTTTGTGGAAATCAAAAATGTTTTCTGATTAAGACAACACTTAGTGAAGAAAGGCCAACCCAGGTCAGGACTTCCAGTGTGGGCATGTGGTCTCTGGCAGCTGCTGGGCTGGCAGAGGATACCCCTGCTCCCTGGGTCACTGTGCATGTGCTGCTCTCTGGTCAAAAAATTCCTCAGGCTTCCCTGGTCCTCTTTTCCCCCTGTTTTTTGCAAGTTTTTGCAGAAAGCCTGGGCTCTGAGCTCACGAGGGGAGGAGGTGGCCATGGGTTCCTGTCTCAGGGGCAGAAAGTAGTTGAGAGAAGTTTTTGTTTTCCCTACATTTTTAAGGCACTGGTCATCTGTAGTCCTGGAGCAATTTTCCATGTGCTCCCAAAACCTCATGAGAACAAGAAGGGAAATGCTTCTGGGGAGATGTTAGTTTCTTGAGAGAATGGATACCCAGTGGTTTTAACTGCTGTGCCTTATAGCCTCCTTGATAATCACTTTCTCATTCAAAGTTCCTCCTTTCCAGAGGCATTAGAAATGATAGAGAGGGGGCAGGTGGAAGAGAGAGAGAGGCGTGGGGAGAGAGAGAGGAGTATTATTCAGAGATGGCTGAGCCGAGGAAGTCACCAGATGCTGGAGCCAAGAGAAGCTGTGTGAAGGAGGAAGAACCAAGCCTACCTCACAGGTGTGCTGTGTGGTTCATGAACGCAGGTCCAGCCTCCTGTGAGGGGCAGAAGCAGATGCTCTAGCGTGGTGGACACTAGAACCACTCTGAGTCGTTAATCTGACACGGCTCCCATTCTAGTTGTGGAATATAATTTAACTTAGCAAAATTATTGATACTCTGCTCCCTAAAATCCTGCAAGATATTCCTGGAGAACATGAATAAAGAAAAAAAAAAAAGCTCACCCTGATTTACAGTATGTTCTGTTTCTGTCTGGAGAAATGACCACACTCAGGCTTTCAGGTGACCTCCAAGTGTTCCTGGAAACTCACAGGTATAAAAAAATGTTTCCATTAACTTTCTCTTGAAAACCATCTAGTGTAACGTTCTTCATGGGTGTGTTCTTCTTTACAAGAAGTATTGGTTTTCAATTACTTTCTCTAACAAGTGGAGAGGCTTTTTACTGTGGCTTAATGTGTGTATTTATCTTCTGTTACTGAGGGTATTTAATCTCCACCAAAAGAGAGTTTAAGAGCATTTGCTCTGCTCCAGACAAACACCACCTCCCGCTGCAGTCCTGGCCAGAAGACAGGGCAAGGTTTGAAAGGAATCAGTCCCAGGAGCATCCCTGAGCTATGCCGTTATTTCCCCTTCCAGATCAGATGAGGGTGCAGGACACCGGGGGTGGACAGCCTGCATGTCCTTAAGATCTCCACATAGGCTGCGGCCACCTCCTCACCCTTCATGGAAGGACCAGGAGACACTTGGTTCTTCTCTTTCGCTCACCCCACGCCATTTAATCCACCAACAATTTCTATCTGCCTTTGTCCCCAAATATATCAAAGCCATTGAGGTGACTCTGTCTTCTCTTCCTCTCATCCTAGTTCAAGCCCCATCTCTGCAGATCAGTCCTGTACTGACCTCTGCCTCCTTCCGCGTCCCAGGCAATCACTGCTACTATCAGCATCCAGATGCCTTACCCTCCACTTGCTCTCTTGGACTTTCCCAGAGACCAAGGAATTTCCACCACTTTTAGGACAAACCCTAAACAGTTCAAAGCGTTAGATCCCTGTGATGTAATTATTTCCCACCTTCCTGACGTCATCATGGTCCACCCTCCCTCTTTCTCCCCCACTTAGCCACTTGGCTCTCATCTTAGTCTCTCATCTGAGCTGGTCTCCAAGTGGTCTCCACTGCCGAGGGCTCTGCATGAACCTTTGCCTCCTTCTGCTTCCACACTGATGCTTCTGCACTACCTTTTCTTCTCAAAGGGAGGCACTGACAACATGATGTAAAATATCACACCCCCGTGGTCCCAGCATCTAACCATATCTGAAGTTCTGATGCTTACATGTTAACTCGTGTTACTATTTACTCTTTGTTTATTGTTAATCCTCATTCCCTCAAACGATTCCCAAGGTCTCCATGGGGACGTTCTCCTCCAGTTTAAGGTTTCTCTCATTTTATTTATTTATTTAATTTATGGCTACCCCTGCAGCATATGGAAGTTCCTGGGCCAGAGGTTGAATCTTTGACCTATGCTGCAACTGCCACAACACCAGATAGCTTAACCTACTGTGCCAAGCCAGGGATCGAGCCAGTCGGATTCTTATCCCACTGCGCCACAGCAGGAACTCTAAAGCTTCTGTCTTTAAATAGAATAATGCCTTGCGGTGTATAGAGACACATATCGCCATTTACCAAATACAGGTTATGGATCTAATAAAAATGATATTGAAAACTTATTTATAAAACAGAAACAAGCTCATAGATTTTGAAATCAAACTTAGGGTTACCACACGGGAAACCATGCAGGTGGAGAGGATAAATTGGGAGGATGGGATTAACACATACACACTACTATACATAAAATAGGTAGCTAACAAGGACCTACTGTACAGCACAGGGAACTCTACTCAATACTCTGTAATAACCTATATGGGAAAAAGGAATGGATATAAGTATAACTGATTCACTTTGCTATAGACCTGAAGCAAATACAACTTTGTACAGCGGCTATATCCCAATTAAAAAAATACAGGCTATGTAAATGAATAATCACTCAACTTCCTCAGCCAAGGGGATTGCTTTCTTTGGAAAAGCAAAGATTTTTCATGACTATCTATAGTCAGGCTGAGAAATATTATATCAACTAAATAAAATGAGTCAGTACAGGATATGCTTACTTACTTTGGGTTTATCTTGTGTGGGCAATAGTTGTAATCACTCCAAATAGATGAGTAGCTTGTAGCCGATGATGAAAGGAGATGCTTTCTGTCATTGGCAGGATTCTTAAGAGAAAATCAGGCCCAAGTCATCTGTTTTCATTGCATTGGTGTCAGTATTTTCTCCACCTTCTACCTCTTTTAAATATGCCATGTGCCCTGCACAGGAAGGTACTTACTCATTAGCAAGACAAGATTGAGATCAGGGTAGAGAGACAGTGAAGTTTTCCACAAGTTTTTTTCCCCAACTTAACAGGGAAAGTCTTTATCATCTTAAAAAGGTCCATATTGCAGAGTTATGAAAAAAAATGAGTCTTTGTGAGATTTTACCTGAGCTGTGATGGAAAAGGGAGTGGAGGAGTTCCCTTCACGGCTCAGTGGTTAACAAACCTGACTAGGATCCATGAGGATGTAGGTTCGATCCCTGGCCTCGATCAGTGGGTTAAGGGTCTGGAGTTGCCATGAGCTGTGGTGTAGGTCACAGATGCTGCTTGGATCCAGAGTTGTTGTGGCTGTGACACAGGCCAGCAACTGAAGCTCCGATTCAACCCCTAGCCTGGGAACTTCCACATGCCTCAGGTGCCACCCTAAAAATACAAAAAAGAAAAAGAAAAGAGAGAGAGAGAGAGAGAAAGAAAGAAAGAAAGAAAGAAAGAAAGAAAGAAAGAAAGAAAGAAAGAAAGAAAGAAAGAAAGAAAGAAAGAAAGAAGGAAAGAAGGAAAGAAAGAAAGAAAGAAAGAGAGAAGGGAGTGGACAGGAAGACATTCTGGAAAAAAGTCTCACGGCTGTTTCCATGGGAACTGACAGAGTTGTGTCCTTGAATTTTTCTGGAGAACTGCCATTGCAAGTAAACTGTCAATCTCCCAAGTTTATTTGAAGGTCATTTCTATAAGCCCCCAGGGAATGGCCCAGGAGAGTCCAGCTCTCTGTGCTGGCACTGTGAATGATGATCAATACCCATTGTGAGGCAGCCTGACAGGACCAGATGGGTGAGACCATCACTCGATCTGCTATCAGAGGGAGACATGATCCTAGCCAGAGGTCAGAGCTTTCAAAAAGATTAATAATTAAATATTTACTGGACTTTGTGTCCAAAGGATCCATAAAAATGTAAAAGAATAAGCTCTTCCCTTAATATATTACATTTGCAGATGATGAGATTCTTAGTACACTATGTTGGATTTTATTCAGTTCAGTTAAAAAAATAAAAATTCTACCTGATAGAGGTGGAATGTAATACTGTTAAACAGTCATGTCAACTATTGAGAGGATTGTATGCACTTGCCTGGTATTTTAATTAAAAGTTTAGTATATAGTTATAACAGTTTATTCTCAAACTTTCTGATTTCTTTCACTATTCACTATGTAAATGTATATGTGAATCTACATACCTTGTAATACACTGCACTTATTGTATTAGGCAATAAATGAAAAAAGGCAGAGGAAGTTTCTGTGCTCATGGGATAAACGCAAGTGGTTATATTTAATTAGTTATTTTTCTTATTACTGTGTTCTGTTTTATTCCAAAGAAATCTGTTTATTTCATTTCCATTCGAAATGCCACATTTTAGGGAGTCCCGTCATGGCTCAGTGGAAACGAATCTGACTAGCATCCATGAGGACGCATGTTTGATCCACGGCCTTGCTCAGTGATTTAAAGATCTGGCATTTCTGTGAACTGCGGTGTAGGTCACAAATGTGGCTCGGATCCCACATTGCTGTGGCTGTCGTCTAGGCCAGCAGCTATAGCTCTGATGCTACCCCTAACCTGGGGACCTCCATATGCTGTGGGTATAGCCCTGAAAAGACAAAAAAAAAAAAAAAATAAAGCCACATTTTATAATTGTTCTCAATTTTCCATAGAAAAGACAATTCTTTACTTTCTGAATATAGTGGGACAATACATTTTTGGCAGGTAAGTATTTATAATGCCACAATATACACTGAGCCAAATATCAGAAAATGTATCCCGGAGTTCCCGTCGTGGCGCAGTGGTTAACGAATCCGACTAGGAACCTTGAGGTTGCGGGTTCGGTCCCTGCCCTTGCTCGGTGGGTTAACGATCCGGCGTTGCCATGAGCTGTGGTGTAGGTTGCAGACGCGGCTCGGATCCTGCGTTGCTGTGGCTCTGGCGTAGGCCAGTGGCTACAGCTCCGATTAGACCCCTAGCCTGGGAACCTCCATATGCTGCGGGAGCAGCCCAAAGAAATAGCAAAAAGACAAGAAAAAAAAAGAAAATGTATCCCTATTATTTTCTATTGTTGTTCTGTGTCTTTTCTCACACAAATTTATGAGATGAATCACTAAATTGTATTGCTATAATCTTTACAGTGACAAAAACTATCTCAGACTCTTTCTCAAAAGATGGCTGGGGGTTTCAGTAAGATGCTGAATGGCGGCCCCTTGGGAACTGTAATGACACTTACAAACACCTTTATAACACAGAGTTTATACCCACTCCCTCCCCCTAAAGAGCCAGCAGAGACTACTCAAAGCCTCAGGATCAATGAAAACAGTACAAGTTGCTGTGTAGACTTTGTGGTCCAATGTTACCAAAGCTTCCCATTTGAACTGACTTTGGGCAAAGCCACCCCAAGGCAGCTGGGCAAAGTCTTATTTGAGGATATATTTCTCTTATGATGTATACCTTTTTTCCCACATCCTTACCCCAGGTAAGAAGGTGGCAGATTGTGAAACAGAAATAGCAAGTTTTTTTGGCATTTGTTCTCTAAAAACTTGCATTTAGATGAAGGAGATTAAAAGCATCAATAAATTCCCTGGTTAGAACTGTGGGGAGATGAAGGTTTCACTGAGACTCTGAATTTTAAAAATGTGATGTTTACTGCCAGCATAGCCAACTGTGGCATTTAAGTGAAAAGTTTTGACTTATAAAAATAAATATTCATTTCCTACTGCTCAGCAATAAATAGGAACAAATTATTGATGGTCTCAATTATCTGGATGAATCGCCAGGGAATTACACTGAGTGAAAGAAGCTAATCACAAAAGTGAACATACTGATTCCCTTCACAGTCCATCTTGAAATGACCAAATTATAGATATGGGGACATGTTAGTGGTTGTCAGGGGTTCCAGAAGGGACAAGGATGGAAGAAAAGTAGGAATGACTATAAAAAGGCACCTTTGTGAGGTTGGAAATGTAACGAATTTTGCCTGAATCTGCCAAAATTCTGGTTCAGATACTGACTATAGTTTTGAAAGACATTGCCAGTAGGGGTGTGTGGTTGTCTCCCTATAGCATTTCCTGCAATTGCATGTGAATCTACAATAATCTAAATATAAAATATTTATAAAATAAATATTTCTTGCACAATTTACATTCTTACCCAATACACAACTCTTCCACTCTTTATGAGGGGGATATAATAAAAATAGCAAAACTCGGAGTTCCCGTCGTGGCGCAGTGGTTAACGAATCCGACTAGGAACCTTGAGGTTGCGGGTTCGGTCCCTGCCCTTGCTCAGCGGGTTAACGATCCGGCGTTGCCGTGAGCTGTGGTGTAGGTTGCAGACTCGGCTCGGATCCCGCGTTGCTGTGGCTCTGGCGTAGGCTGGTGGCTACAGCTCCGATTCGACCCCTAGCCTGGGAACCTCCATATGCCGCAGGAGTGGCCCAAGAAATAGCAACAACAAAAAGACAAAAGACAAAAAAAAAAAAAAAAAAAAAAAAAGCGAAACTCATAACAGCTTACTGAGCCAACTAATATACTGTCAAAACTTGCTTTTCTCTGTTCCCGCTGGAGGCAGGATTCTAGGATCCTTCCCCAAGTTCCCTCCCCAGTGGTGAACATATCCTGGATGCAGTCACTGGGGCTGGGAACAGGCATGGGGTTGATTCCTGTGTTCAAGTATATTGGGGAGGCACAGTTGGCTGTAAAACGAGGATATCATCTGGGTGGAACTGACTAGTGATGGGAGCCTCTTAGGGGAAGTGTTTTCTCTGGTGGGTTGCAGAAAGGGAAGATGGAGATGCCAAGTGTGGGAAGGATCCATGTGTCTGCCTGAAGATGGTGGATCCCGGGGCCAGGGGTGTGGGAGCCCTTCCTCCCTAAAAGTCAGCCAGGAAATGGGCACGTTGGTCCTACAACTATCAAGAATGAATTCCTGCAACAGCAGCAAGGAGCTTAGGAGACCCATAGCCCTTGCTGACTCTTCCCTGCTCTGAGAGCCCCCAGGACAGAATGTCCTGAACTGTGAGCTCATTGACCATGCTATTGTTGCAAAGTGCTAAATGGGTGATAATTTGTTGCAAACTAAAACTAATGCAATCCCATTGCACACTGAAACTCCCAGAAACTACTAGGAAAAAAGAGTGTCATTGTACCTGGTCCCTCTGATCCTTGGAGACTGTGATCTCCTGGAACAAAGTTCTGCAGCAGAGAAGGAAGGTTATTGAATTGGGATTCGATTCTTTGCAGACGCAGTCCTTAAATCCAAAGGGAGAGAGGCCAGGGAGCAGGAAATTTTCTGGGTTCAGAAAAGTTGCCCTCAGACACTCAGGGATATGGGTTTAATTGGTGAGCATCTCAAGTCTTCAGGCTATCAGTGATGGGGAAGAATAGCATTCCCTGGTGGCTAATGATAGGTTTTTAGGGGGATGGCGAATGGATGACATATGGAGAGTTGTTGACCAAGGATTGACTACCGCTGCTTACGTCAAACTCCTGCCCTTGGCAGGGTGGTACAACATTTATCCCGACATAAGACATGGAGAGGAGACCTGAATTCCTTTTCCACCACCTTCCTCACACATTGTTCCCACCAGCAGCCCTTTATGAGTAGAAGGCTTACTCACAATCACTGCTGATGCCACCCTGAGCTTAGCGCATCTGTTTCGGATGCCCTAATAAATCTCTCTTGCTTTACTGACTTAGCCTCGTGCGTCCTTGCTTAGACAAACCTAACAGCTGGTATTCGAAGGGTTGGACAGAGCACCAGCGGAGAGCTCCTCACCTGCCAAGCTCCTTGTTCAACTATGAGCAAACTGAAGAAAAGCACATTTGACCAATCTTACTGCCAGAAAGAGAAGGCAACACCACCCTAAAGGCTCAGAAGCAAATGGGACAGCAGGTGATGGACTGCACTCACCAGAGGGTTTTTTAACAACACTCTGGCCTTTAAAGTCAAATGGCAGTTGAAGATGCGGGGTTCATTTTCCTCAGATTAACCTTATTTAAAATCTGTCATCATTGAAAGAGGGTAATATTGATGCAAACATCATTCTGTGGAGCCAAACTAGAGAACAAGAAATTGACGTCAGAATATATAAGAATTTTTTGAATTATTAAGGAGACAGAGACATGAGAAAATAGAATGCTATTTTTTTAAAGAATGGGTACAATTGATGATATTTACAGATAAGGCTGGATTCTCAATTTCACATGAATACTGTATAAAGATAGATCTGCAAAGAATGTGGGATAACCTTCCAGCTTTAGTAATTAATAAACATTTTGGCAAAATTGTTTATCTGCTTCTCACTTCTGTATTGTGTATTTTTTCTAGCAAATCTATCATGTAATTTTCACTCTTAAATATTTCTCCAATGTGCATCTCTGACTAATAAAAACTTTTAAACACCATCACTATCCCTAAAAAAGTTAAATAAGCAAGTCTTTTATACTGAAATATTAGACAGTCATTTTAAAATACTTTCTAGTAACAATACAAAATATTCATGATATGTTAAATAAAAATAATTCATTATTGTCTCTCAGAATCCTAATCTCATTAAGGCATGTATATATTTGCACAGAAAAAAAAGGAATTGGAAGAAAAATAAAATGTTAATAATGATTATTATTTGGTAGTGAAATTTTCAGCCATGTAGTTTTCTCTTGTATGTCTTTCTAATCTTTCTATTTTTTCTGATATAAGCACATATTTATTCTATTATCAAAAATATTATTCAATTGAAAGAACTTTTATATAGCTTCAAATATTCCATCAATAACAGAACATTGTCATTGGCACAGACACAGCATTTAAAAATATTTTGTAAAGTATTGATGTGACTATCCCTACACTACACTGAATTTCTATAACACTCTTCAGATTCTTTTACTGTACTGACTTCTAAAAATTTTGTGCATGTATTATACTTGACCTTAGCATGTGAGAGATGTAAGCATTTTACCCACATAAAACTACATTAATTTAGTCTTTGCTTAGTGATGTCTGCAACAGCAATGGGTCAATGTTATTTAAAAAGTAAATGAAGAGAAAATAGGAGAAGGATGCACATCTTCTCCAAGACTGCTTAACAGAGAAGGAATCATGAAACTGAGCTTTCCATGGAACAGATTTACTGGAAATAATAATGAAAACAAAGGAGCCAGGGAGGCATATTTTGTCATCAATTTAATGCTCACTCAGAAACTCTTCTTCACTAGAGAAAATTGGAATGCTTACTGGACTCCCATGTTTAACTTTCTGTAGACCGCCCCCCCCCAAGGAAGTCACCTCATTATTGCTGCTCTTGGATGTTGCCACCCATACTGGGCATGAAGGGGGCCATTTTGGAGAGTTTCAGGGACATGCTTTCAATCTAATTAGCCTTGTGGCTGATTTTGTTTAATCCGCAGACATCTACACCTAATTTTGCTTCTGACTTGGTGATTTTCCCATCACCACTGAAATTTAATTCTGAAAAAGCATCGTTTCAATTCTCTTGACAACATTTATTCCTATACAGTTTGGTTTATGGGACAGAACAATGAAATGTTTAACTTCTAATAGCAAGGTAAGAGAGTACCTTTCACAGAAAACTTTCAAATCTGCACTGAAACATTTAAATGATCTGGGATGTCTTTTAAATATCTTAACATAGCATTTTGTGATATGATTATTTCTTAAAACCTTAATTATATCTTGGGTGATTTTATTCAGATCTCAAAGAAAGCCTTATAACGATAATCTATAAATTTTAGAATGCAATTCCCTAATGATGCCGGATACCTGAGTTAGCATTCATAAACATTCCAGGTGCATGGGACTCTTTTGTCCATTTTATCATCTTTGGATTATATACTTGGAAAATAAAAGAAAGTGAAACACATTATTCTATTACATTTGTTTCTAAATTATTTTGAGCTCATTAATCTTTTTTTTTTTTTTTTGATTGTTGTTTGTTTGTTTTGGTCTTTTTAGGGACACACCTATGGCATATGGAAGTTCCCAGGCTAGGAGTTGAATCAGAGCTGCAGCTGCAGGCCTACGCCACAGTCACAGCAATGCAGGATCTGAGCCACATCTGCAATCTACACTACAGCTCACAGCAACACTGTATCCTTAACCCACTGAGCGGTGCCAGGGATTGAACTCACGTCCTCATGGATACTAGTTGTGTACCTTAACTGCTGAGCCACAACAGGAATTCCCTTTAGATCATTAATCTTAAGGTGTATGAGGTAACTTAAGTTTCAACCCTGTTGTCCACCTATAAGTGGGTCCTTGTGCTAGAAATGTCTAAAACACTTAGAGGACACTCTGCTTTTAGCATTAAGTTACTTATGCCTTCTGCCTGCTTGGCATCCTCCTGCCTCTTATAGTGTCACTCAAGGCTGGAATCAAGGTGTGAGGCAGAATAGACACTGAAGACTGACATTGGCACATCGTCCTTGTGGGAATGATGTTGATGTAATGCTTGTTGTTGATGCGGGCGTGAATGTCAGGATGAACTTGAAGGTCTGGGAGATGAGACCCTTGGGTTTCAAGTGTTCGCTCATCTTAATGTGCTGACACTAATATTCTCTCCACTTAACATGGATAACCAAACATTGACTGATGAAAAAACCAAATTTCAACCTGCCCTTTATCTCCAAAGGATCAACACTGAGGAGTTTTGCTACCTTTTGAAGGGAAACAGAACATTTCAAAGCATTGGAGATGCTGATCTTTTTTTCTCATCCAAAGTTTAAATTCTCTCCTATATGAGGAACACTTGGAGATGATTAGCACAAAAATGGGTAAGCAACTTGACACCAGAAAGAATAATACCAGGAAGAAAATGATATTCAATCTCATTACTTTCACAGCACAGAATTCTGCAAAGCACCCATGCATTTCCCCAAGCTACAGATCTGATGCGCATCAGAATGTGAACACGTTCTCTAACAAATTCAAGGCGTCTAATGTGTGTTTTTCCATTTCCTACAACAGGGACAAGCTACGAGCGCCTTGACTCCAGCTCTGGTGTGGTTTGTGACTTTAGGCAAATTGTGTTTCTTCTATCATAGATTTCTCATCTGTAAGATGATAATGCTGTGTTCCCCCACATCCAGACACAGATGACTGTCTGAATGGCTCTAAGGCACCATTACACTAAGCTGTCCACATATGAAGAAGAAAGAGGCAACCATTCAAAACAAGGAGAAAAAAACTTTAAGTCTCTCATCTGCAGTTGCGCTTGGGAAGGATTGCTGACTTCTGTCCCTTTTTCCCCAAGTCATCAAGCTGATAGTCTGTGGGAAAACACGCTGAGTAGACAGAAACTTTAGTTTCTCTTCTGCATTGCAGCTGTGAATGGAGCCTCCGCGTGGGGCTCACCCACCTGAAGGACCAGGTTCATCTGCCCTCGTAGAGTTGCTCTGGACCCACCTCCTTTCCCCATGGTGTCAACAAACTGGGTTACATCTGTGAAAATACCTTCCTGTTTGCACAATGTCTTCATAAAGACCATGGATACCTTCACCTCTGTGTCTATATACAGACACATGACTGTGCAGAGGATGTAACCGAACACGTGCAGCCCAGCCTTGTTCTTTGGTCCCACTGTGCTCCTAGAGAGGCAGGATCCCTTGAACGTACAGCGGCACAGAAAACTGGGTGATGCAAAAGCAACTGTGCCCAGCATTCTCAGGAATCCGTTCCTGTCCCCATACACTTCTGCACCCCCTTGTTTCCATGGTTCACGGCTGATCAGAACACCACACCCACTTCATAGGCATCAAGATGGTTCTGTTCCGAACCCTTGTCTCTGCTTCTTTGTCTGTTTCATGGTGACATTTTAAATACAGAAGCTGCACTACTGCCATCATAAACTGCGTTCCTCTCTCTAATTTGCCTATTTCTTTCCAGCTTGAGTCCCACTTAAGATACACCTGGGGAACTTCTGAAAGAGGATGCCTGGCCCCAACCAGACCAACTGGTCAGCCTATGGAGTAGAGCTTTGTGGCCCGGATGTAGAGCTCAGCAGTCCGAGGGTGGATCCCACTGCGCTGGGGGTGGAGCTCAGTGGCCTGGAGGTAGAGCCCAGTGGCCTGGGGCGTGGATCCATGTGACTGGGGGTGGAGCCTAGTGGCCTTGGGGTGGAGCCTAGTGGCCTGGAGATAGAGCCCAGTGGCCTGGGGGTGGGGCCCAGTGGCCTGAGGGTGGAGCCAAGTGGCACATTCCCAGTGTGGACTATTTTTGAGTTGGAAGTAGCTGCTCTTAAGTTCGATTTATGTTCCCAGGACCCAACTACCTGAATTTTTAATCCCATCTGTACTGTTGGCTACCCACAACATTAATTCTTTATCCTTCATGCTCCTCTGTCTGTAGAATAGAGACAGAAGGCAAACTGCTTCAAAGGAGTGTTACAAACACTAAACAGAGGAATGCAAGTAAAAGCACATAAAACATGCCCGGTGCATAAACTACACCTAATTGTAAATTATAATTATTGTCATTCATATCAGAACAAGAAAATTCTTCCAATATTGGGATGAGATCTCTTCAGAAGACTGGCACTTATGAGACTGGAGACTAATCACAACTTCCCATCAAGCCCTCCTTGCCTTGAATCTGTTTCAGTCGTGCAGAGGTACATCTTTTCAGCTCTGAGGGTCCTGGGCTCATGTCCTGCCACCATGAGCAACCTCCCCTTCTTACTGCAGTATCTCCTGCAGGTAAAGGCCTTCTCTGCCCATGCAGGTGCCCCTAGTGAACCAAAGCACATGGTCTGCTGACCGAAGACCAATGTCTCTGAGTCACTCAAAATTCTGTTCTTTCTGATGGCAAGACCTCTTTGTTAATGACCAGGTTCAGCTTATTGGGATGATCCGTGAGAATCCACTTTTCTTCTACATTTTATTCTTTCAGCCTGAGTAAAGTTGGTGATCACAGTTGTAAACTGCAAGCTTCATAGCCTCTACTTCAAGCCACACTGGCCTGAGACCTGAGAATTCAGCCTCCTTGGCTTCCAGTCCTTTCAGCTTCAGCCTGGCCTGCAAAACCCAATCTCCTATCTTGCTCCTACATATCTGATCCCGCATTGGCCAGCTCATCCTTCCTACATTTTCCATTGTGTCTTTAGACCTCTATCCTGTGGTGAACAAATTCTCTAAGTATTTAGGGGGAAAGCCAGGTTGTACACGTGCAATTGCTTATTTTGATAGATAATATGATTTCAGGGGTACATTTATGGTAAACATTGCAAAGTTAGGGGACGTGAGGACTTCAATCATTTAATTTTGTTGCCAGATACTGGAAAATGAACAACTACCAAGAAACTGTTTAGTTTGACTGGTGGCTTGTCTATAATTTACTGCTACACAATTACATTAAGAAAATTAACTGAAAAATAACTAATTCTGAAGGTTTCTGGAAAAAAGCAGCTTCAGTTTAGATCTGATCACAAACATAAGCAGCCACCTTTACTCCAAAATTGTATGAAGCTGCTGCCATCTGCTGGTTCAGGACACTTTAAAAATAAACTTTTATGGAAGATGGTATAAGAAAAAGAATGTATATATATATATAGATACATACATATATATATATATATATGACTGAGTCTCTATGTTATACAGAGATTGACACAACACTGTAAATCAATTACACCCTAATAAAAAAATAAACTTTTAAGTTTTACTGAGCTTTCATAAAAATCTAATCCCAGCCCCAAACCATGTGACCTTAATTTATTTTTCCAATAATCTAAACATATAATGTATCAGAGACTATCCTTAAAATCCACACTTATATTGACTATACCTGCAATTTTTTTTTTTTTTTTTTTTTTTTTTGCCTTGCTCTTGGCATATGGAATTTCCTGGGCCAGGGATCAAACCCACATCACAGCAGTGATCCAAACCTTTGCAGTGACAACATGGAATCCTTAACCTGATGCACCAGCAGGGAATTCCTAACTATACCCGCAGTTTATTGATGAATGAGAAGGTATTTAGTAGGTTTTCTGTGGACTCACAGTCACCATTATGAAACCCTGTTATCATAAATCAGAGTGAAATGTATATAAGAAAGTGACATTTGATGTCATGTATTGAAATGTTTTTAATATAAAGTATTTGCTTATTGAGTATTGAATATGTTTTACACATTCTGGTTTGTCACTGTAAAGCATAAGACACAGTCCATCTCCTTGTTGTTTAGAAAAGAGTTGTAAGAGCAGTCAGGGGAAGCTGAGACACATCCTAAGAAGGAGCTGCTCAGGTGGGGCCTCCAGGGACCAGGAGGGGCATTCAATCTACAGGAGCCCATGAGGCAGGGCTCAGAAGGGTGGCAGGTTGGACCTGGGCCTGGATGCTTGGAGCAGGGGGCCAGGTGGCCAGGACAAGATCTGGGGAGAGGTCATGGGACCAATCATGAAGATGGAGGGTTAGCATCTAAGGAGGGGCTCACAGTGGGTGCACGGAAGAAAGTAATGGAGAAGGACAGGAAAGGCAGGTGGAGCAACTCAGAGATGGGCTTGAGGACCCATCCTGGCGTTCAGGCTACCAGAAACTTCCAGGGTGAGAGTAAGATTCTGGACACTCAAGCAGATTCACAAGCTGGACATCCTGGGAGAGACCACCCTGTGTTGTGGGGAAGATCTTTGTTGTAGTCAGCAATTTCCACACGGGTGCTGACAAAATTTGATAAGGGACTACAGTGGGACCAGACTGTAAAAAACCAGCATAAGTAATTCCAGCACAGAGGCCAGGCTCTCGGCTCTTATGACATCATGGCAGCCTCGAGCATGAGCGATGCAGACTGTATAGGTTTAATACCATTTTAGCCCTGCTCTGCTGCTTCTGCTCTGTGGGTAGAGTTATGGAGACAGGAACTGTGGAATTTCCCCAGCTGGGGGCAGCACTGGTCCAGAGCATATTTGGAGCCCCGCCCTAAACCACCCAACACAAGCCCCAAACCTGTGATGAACCCAATGACACCTTTCCTGGGCCCCTCACATGTCCCAAGAACTGCTCGACCCTTGGGATAGGAAACCAATGACCTCAGCTCCATAACGGGTGGGTGGTCTAGTCTGGAGTACTCTCTCATGAGGGAGCAGGGCAGAGGTCCAGGCTTGCAATTCCCACGAAACCCCCATGTTTCCATGGGGAGCAGGGCAAGTGAAATGCTGAATTAAATTTGATGGATGTGAGTGCTTAGGAGGGACAGGAGGAAGAAGAAGAGTTTCAGAAAGTGAGATAGCTAACAGGATGCATTGTTGACTATAGAGACAAAAGCAGAAAAAGAACAATAGGCTTGGATGTTTCCATAGCAGCCCACTGGCCATCATTTCTGTCTGCGTTTACCTTCCTCCCCAACACCAGCCTTCCACTGTTGATAATTCTCAGATTCTCACCTCTGAGCCACAAAAATGGGCATATTGTGCTATCTAGATGGCATTTCTTTTTTCATTTAAAAATTACAACAAAAAATTAATTAAACTTTATTTTATTTGTAAAATTTTTTATTAGAGTTGATTTGCAATGTTCTGTCAATTTCTGATGTACAGAAAAAATGGTCCAGTCATATATTTATATACATTCCTTTTTCTCATATTATCTTTCATCATGTTCTATCAAAAGTCATTGGATAATGTTCCCTGTGCTATATGGCAGGACCTCATTGCGTATCCATTCTAAATGTAATAGCTTGGCATTTCCACTTTCAAGACTCACAAAAACCTTAGCCTCAACATTGCTAAAGCTGAATTCACCATCTTTCCTGCTTATCTCAGTGACACGTGCATCGCCTGTTCAGCTTCATCCTTGAAACCTGCCCCTTCCTGACTCTCACATCCAGTTAGCCCACATTTGGGCTAATTTTCCTGCAGTAGCTCAGGAACCCATCCACTGCCTCTGCTCCTGTGCTACACCCCTGTGACCTATGGGTTGTGATCACCTCTCTGGGGACCTCCGGGGCTGACCCCCTACTTGGTCTCTTCCTTCCTACTCACCTCCTTCTTCTTTGCCCTCTGCTGACATGATCTTGATAAAATGAAAGCTAATCCGTTGTGTATTAGCCAGCATCTATCACAGGGAACATAAACATCTAAGCTAAAAAAAGAAAAAAGAAAAAAAAAACTTAATATAGAAATGAAGGACTTTCAAGATTATTGCAGGACCAGGAAAGTGGGCCGTAGGGCCACCCCACTGTAGATGTGAACCTGAAGCTTTCAAGTCCCTGAGGGGGTACGGCTGCTTGAAGTGCTCAGCAGCAGGAGCCCAGGAGTCTGGTCACTTCAGGAGCTCGCTTCAGTGGTCCCACACTCCTGTATCACCTGACTGACTACAGGTGAGACTAGGAAAGGTGGCTTCCCTCTTCTCCAGGCAGAGAAAACTGTGGAAGGGAGAGAAGAGGAAGGTGATTGTCATCAAATATGACCCAGCATAAATGATTGCTGCTCAAAATATCTTCCTGGCTTCCTAGGAGACTAGGACTGTTTGGGACATTTTGGGGACACTGACCAGAGCAGGTGCCTTGGTGGGGAGGCCTCTCTGTGGTCTTGTTCCTATGGGTCCTGGGGAAGATTGTTGGGTCCACCCCACCCTGACTGGCTAGCATTTTCCCACCTGGTGTCAGAGTGTTACTTTCCTGGAACATCACCTCCACCATCACTTTACATTGAACTTGACCGTGTCACATCTTCCTTCCACTCCATGAGAGGGAAGGGGTGGGAGACCTCCAGGGAAGGTGGGCAAAGACTGCCCTGCATAACAGGACATGCCACAGGGACGGTAAGAGCTGTCCTTTGCTCTGAGGTGCAGGTGGCGCTTGGGCTGGGGGAGGAACCTGAAGGGGTAACTGGCTAAGCCTGAAGCATCCTGTGCTCGGGACTGAGATACATGTCTGGGCAGTGGGAATAGAGGGAAGTCCTGATGAGAATGATAGGCAAACTTGGAAGTATTTTAACTGGGAGATGGCAACTTTGGGTGAGAAAAAGAGTTCCAGCTGCATGAATGAGGATAAATAAAAGCGGGCACCATCAGAGGCCAGGCCATTAATTAACATTTTTTTAACAACCTGGACAAGAGATACAAGGCTTAAACTAAAACAGTGGTGGGGGAAGTGGGGAGCAGAGTGGGGAGTTTGGAAAGGATTTGGGATAATAAAATGGGACTTAGTGGCTATAGGAAGTGAGAGAGATCTAGGAATGAGTTGACAGTCTCCTCTTTGAGTGACTAACACTCGATAGTGAGTTGTGTGACAACAAGAAGTAGAGAAGCATGCTGTGGGGAAAGGTAGGGTCGATATGCAAACTCCTGTGTTGACAGTCTACCATCCAAAGCTGCTAGTCATCTAGTTACCGGGCACTCAGTGGTCACAATTCCTTAGCTCATTCGGTTGATGTGAGTGTTGGAAAAAAATAGTTCTAGAAATTCATAGCAAAATATTTCTAAAATCCGAAGTACCTAAATCTTACTTCTTTTTTTTCCCACCTTTAAAGCATCCTTTATTTAAAAAAAAAACACGATGTTATTAAAAAACAAAACCTGCGAAATATACATGATGAAAATTTTAAATTTCATCATCAGGGTGAAGTGTTATGACAGAAAAATATCAAGACAACTTGCAGTTGAGCTTAAGTTCTCAATAAGAGATTGCATCACTAGGTCATTGCATTTATATAGATAAAATGAAGTATTTACAGAATCCCCCCACAAACCTAAACCTAAATGAATGCAGAAATGAAGAAAACTTACATGATTTTTATATTGATTTTTATTTTCCCCATTATAGCTGGTTTACAGTGTTCTGTCAATTTTCTACTGTACAGCAAGGTGACTCAGTCACACATACATGTAAACATTCTTTTTTCTCACATTATCTTGCTCCATCATAAGTGACTAGATAGAATTCCCAGTGCAATACAGCAGGATCTCTTTGTTTATCCATTTCAAAGGCAATAGTTTGCATCTATTAACCCCCAAATCTTATTTCTAACAATAACAATAATAATAATAACAACAACAACAGTTTTGCCCTATCTTTCAGACAGCAGAAAATGGGGAAGGGAGGAGAGGGAACATTGTCAGTAGTGAATTTCTGAGAAACTCCAGCAGGACTGCAAATAAATATGGGGTGGAGAGTAGATGAGGTGTAGAGGAAGCAGGTTAGGTTGTGAGTTGATAACTGCTGAAGCTTAAGTAGTGGGTCCATGGGATTTGGGTCTACTTTTGCATATACTGGAAATTCCCCAAGATCGTAGGTTAAAAATAAATACATGAAAAAATTAGGGCAGGAGTTCCCATTGTGGCTCAAGGGGTTAAGAACTCAGTTAGTATCCACGAGGGCGAGGGTTCGATCCCTGGGCTCCCTCGGCGGGTTAAGGATCCAGTGTTGTCACAAGCTGTGGTGTAGGTTGTGGATGCAGCTTGGATGTGGCATTGCTGGGGCTGTAGTGCAGGCTGGCAGCTAGAGCTCCGAGTCAACCCCCTAGCCAGTGGACTTCCATATACCATGGGTGCAGCCTTCAAAAGGAAAAAATTAAGTAAAAAGATTAGGGCAAAAAATTTAGCAGTGAATTCAAATACTTGTTAAATAGTTTGTAAAGGGTCAGGGTATGTATAAGCCAGTAATGTAGGAGAGGGGTTTTATGTGTGCTTTGATGCATTTAATATCCTTTACCTTAAAAACAAAAAAATCTAAAAACTCAACAGAAAACAAACTTAAATACACATAAGAAAACTGAAGATGAAAAATGGTTTTAAAAAGGTTAATGTCATTATATGCCCATGTGCTATATCAACAGCATCTCTTATTCAATATTAAACCTATTTGTGTATCTTTTACCCAATTGGCATCAAATATTTTGCTATGAAAATATATTGTTGCTAAGGAAAAATATGAAACCTGGGGGCAGTCACTTCTCCTAGAAAGGTTTCCCAAGCCCAAATTTTATCTTCAGAAGAAATAAAATGGAGATTTCTAAAGCCTGGTCATTTTTTCTGCAGATTCAGTTTTGATGTCCTTGCTTCCACTAGAGGGCTCTGTGGTCAAGAGAAAAAGATTTAAATCACAGCTTCTGAAACTGTTTAAAATGTATGCCATTTTATCAGTTGTAATCTCTTGGTAATTTTGGTTTGATATTTAGAGATAACTTATTTTAATAGAACTAACAAGTAGTTTAATATTAATACCTTCATATAGTTTTTTTTTGTCTGATAATTTGCCTCATTGTCAATAACTGCTCTGAGACACATTTATACTACGTAAATCCTTGTTTTCTTTCTTTGTTAGGGGTTAATTGGCACTAATTATTTCTGGGTGTGAAATTCTCCAATTATCCAATGGTCTAGTTAGTAATTTGGAAGTCTAACATCTCATAATTTAATACTACTCCAAGATTATTTTGGAAAAAAAATTGCTAACAGTATCATAACAAAAAAAGTATATAAGATCCTAAATGAGATCTGTATTCAGACAACTTTCAGTCATTGTAAGAATATTTACCTCTCGTCTAATTTTAAGTGGCAGAAGTAAAATGTGATTTGATGCTCATTGATATTAAATTTTACATAAATATCAACATATATTTATAAATATCTCTGCATTTTAAACAATCAGGATTTTAGCTGTGGATGCTACAAGCTCCGTAGAAGAAGGAAGGGTGACCAATATCTATTATTGCTATAGTGTATTATCTAAAATGTCAAGTTTTTAATAAAAAGCATGAGACATGCAAAGAAACAGAGACGTATAACCTAGACGCAGGAAAAAAAATGCAAGTAATATATTGATAGAGACTTGATTTCAGGTTTGAGACACAAAGCTTTCAGGGCAGGACTTATAATGATAATCAAAGAATTAAAGGAACCCGTGATTAAAGAAGTTAAAAAAAAAGAAGGTATGACAGTAATGATGACAATTCAGTGGAGAATATGAATACAAAGAGACAGAAATTATGTAAGAAACAAAATAGATGAAAATACTAGACTTCTATTTACAATAGCAAATAAAAAATTCACTAAAGGGCTTAATGAATTGATTTCAGCTAGAAAAAGAAAGAATCAGCAAACTTGAAGATATGTCAATAACAACTGCACAATCCAAAAAACAGAGAGGGGAAAAAGCAGAACCCAAAGAAATGTGGGGCAGTGTGAAGCACACCAGTGTAAGTGTAATGGGCATCACAGGAGAGGAGAGGAGGAGGGAGCATGGTCAACATAGCGGCTGAAAACTTCTTAAATTTGATGAAAAACGTTAATCTGCATATTGAGGAAGATGAATGAACCATACATATCAGAGAAAAAGGTGTGAAAGTCAAACACAAGAGAAAATCTTGAAAGAAACAGAGGAAAAATTATTGCTATATACAAAGGATCCCTGGTAAGATTAAGTGATGGCTTTCATCAGAAATGTTAGAAGTAGGAAAGCACCAGGTTAGCAAAATGGCAGAATGGGGAGTTCCTGGCTCTGGTCCCCCCTAAACAGAGTAGCTCAAGACTCTGTGTAGATGAGAGGCCTTGGTGAGGATCCCATAACCAAGCAGGGAAGCTGAAACTACGCCTGGGACTACAGCCACTGAAAAAACCACATGAGAAGGGTAAAAGGAACCATTCCCTTTGAACACATCACCCCTCCCCTAACTGAGAGTCCCCCGGTCTACAGTTTCTCAGTGGGAACAGGAGGGCCAGTTTGAACATCCAGATTCCCCAGTGTTTCAGGATACCACCCAGGAGGCCCTCTTAGGTGGCCTCTCAGGGTCACTGGGAGAATCAGCTAGAGAGGGAGGAGGTGGAGGTGGGATAGGGAGCTCACAGCAATGAGTGCATGAATATTTGAAGCCCAGGCTCCTGCTGGCAAAGATGCCCACAGGAGATCCCAGAAGCACTCATATGGGGGCTGAGTCAGTGACCTGTGTGGCCAGGGATCTAGGCAGTCAGTTCTTCCTGGTGTGTCTCCCTGACCATTTGGCCATCCTGGCCATGGAGCCCAGTTCCATGGTTCCACCTGATTGCTGGGCATAGCCTCCAGCCCTGCCCATCCAGAAAGTCTGCCTGAGACTCCAGGTGGCTGAGTATACATCCTGTGGCCACCAGGGCAAGGGCTCAGGCAATAGCACCACCCAGTTCTAAAAAAATCCAACAGAAATCCCAGAGCTGAGGCATACAGTGACTTCAATGGCAGACTGAACCCAGCAGAAGAGAGAAGCTGTGAAATCAAAGCAGCTCATCTGAATTTATCAGAGAAGCCAAAAACCAAAAACCAAAAACCAAAAACCAAAAACCAAAAAGCAATAATGAAGGTTCCTAGGCTAGGGGTCACATTGGAGCTGTAGCTGCTGGCCTATACCACAAGTCACAGAAATACCAGATCTGTGACCTACACCACAGCTCACAGCAATGTCTGATCCTTAACCCACCGATTGAGGCCAGGAATCTAAACTGTGTCTTCATGGATGCTAGTCAGATTGATATCTGTTGAGCAGTGATGGGGACTCCCTGACATCCAAGTTCTTGAAGTTCAGAGGACCTCAAAAAGTTTCAACCCCAAAAGACCTACATCTCCACATATTATGATGAAACTGTCTAAAATCAAAGAAAATTCATTTTAAAACTAAGAGAAAAATAAATTTTTCATATACAAGGGAACCACCATAACAATATTAGTGGATTTCTCAGCAGAAAGATGGCAGGCCAGGAGAGAGTAGATGGTATGTTCAAAAGGTTGAAAGAAAGGAAAAAACAAAATCTGCCAACTAAGGATACTTTGCCTGGCAAAGTTATCCTTCAGAGATGAAGGTGAAATGAAGACTTTCCCAAGCAACCAAACCTGAGGGAGTTCCTCACCACTGACCTGCTTTATGAGAAATGCTGAAAAGGGTTCTTCAAGCTGAAATGAAAAGATGCTAAATAGTAACATGAAAGTACACTAAAAATAAAACACACTGGTAAAAATAATACTTCATCAAATTCAGAATACTCCAATACTGTAATATGGTGGTGCATTAATCACTTCTGTCTAATGTAAATGTTAAAGAGCGAAAGTATAAAATATAACTAGAGCTACAATCCCTTTGTTAATGGATACACAATATAAAAATGATGCGAAGTGGGTCTGGAGTTGGATAAATGCTTCATAGTCTGTTCTACTGTGGGGCTTTGAATGATTTCAGTTTCTCTCAGTTTCTGTGATCTTGTCTGAAAGATACTGGAAGTATTTACATCTCACTTGTGGATCAGATGAATCAATGTTGATGAGATATGTTTTTAAGTCCTTGTGTAAAATAAATAGAAATGTCCTCCTGTTTCTGTGTTGATTTTTTCAAACTCCCTACACTTTTCATCTTGCATGCTGACATTTCAATTTTTATAACTTCCCCCTTCCATCCTACAATGTCTTTCTTCCTCTGTATCTTATAGACTGTCTTCTCTTTCAGAGTCTTTGGACATGGCACCAACTAGATATTTTCTTCAAAAAACATCATCTTTTTCCATCTGCCTTTAGAGAAGTCTAATGTCTACATACTCATGTTATACGCTGCATCTTTGCATAACTAATGATGAGAAGACATAGTCAATTTCTTCCAAGCCTCTTGTGACTCTCCTATAACCAGACACTTCTTAGTTATTATTAGTTCAAGAATAACAATAGTCTTATATGTTATTGCTTTCTGAGGATTACTAGTTATCTTAACTGCTCCATTAAATATACTTTTCAGTATGGTCTGAGCATTATTCTTCAATCTGTTCTGAGTTCAATCAAAAATGTTCATATCTATGGAGTTGTTTATTCTTCTGTTCCTTCTGAGTTCAATCAAAACTGTATACATCCATGGAGTTCCTGCTGTGGCATAGTGGGTTAAGAATCTGACTGCAGTGGCTTGGTCACTGTAGAGGCGCAGGCTTGATGCCCTAGCTTGGGAACTTCCATGTGTCATGCGTGTAGCCATAAAAAATGTATACAACCAGCAAACCTTTGAATATTTCTTATATCCTGGGAACTTTGTGGGAAGCTTCTGCCAATATTTCGTTTCTCCTCAAGTAAGAAAATTACTGTCATTCCCACATGATTCAGAGGAGGAAGCTGGGGCTCCGAGAATCTTGGTGGCTTTCCTAGGTGCTCCTGGACAGACCCAGACAGGAATTTGGTCCTCTCATTCCAGTGCCACTCTTTCCCTCTTAGGAGATGATGATACAGGAGGTGATGATACAGAAAGATAAAAGGGGAATGTAATATTTCTGACAGTAAAAATGGGGTCAAAAGTAAAGATGAAGGCTTATTTTTCCTAAGGGCGTATGCCATCCTTGAGAGCATATGGGGCCCAAAGATGATACAAGTTTTTAACTCACTGGACATTATCGCCTTCTAAGTCATCATCCGGTGACCAGTCCTTAACATTGTCATTTCTTTCTTTCTTGCCGCAGGTATGATAGATCGTGGATCTCAGCATTGCCAATGTCGTTTCATGACAGGTACTCAGTAAAACACCTTTGATTGCCTAGAAGATGATTAACCTCTTTGTGGAACCACCTGAATGGGATATTTAATATATGTAACATAATATATACATATATAACTTTAATACATGACATTTAAAAATACTCTATTTGTAGGTCCAAGTTTGTCCAATATGACCTCATGAACTAACTACATTACTTGAAAATTTCAGGCCAAAAAAAAAAAAAAAAGGTATCTAAGATCACGTAGCTTTTACCCACTGTACTCCACAGATATTCATACCACCCTCAGCAGATGTTTGGTCCGGATCTTTCTCCATTTAATGAAGTTTGACAATTTGTGACAGGATGGAAAGGAAATTCATTATATTTAGTAATAGAAAACCTATTTCTCATTTTTCACGAACCAAGCGGCTACGATGAAATTGCCTAAACCACTATATCACAATTCTCCACCTTTGTGGTTCTTAAGGTCACCTCAGAGGTCTTCAATTTCCTTATGTTCACAGCTTGGCATCTGGTAATTTTCAGTATCAGAAAATATAAGGGGGCTATATATTTTTTCCTAAGGAGAAATATTTCTGATTTGAAAAGAAATAAATCTGTCAAGAGGAAAATATTAAAAATAAAAAGCACGACTGTAATAATCACATTGGTGTCACAGGCAATTTTGCTTCTCCAACTCAGTAAAGGAAACGTCCCTGCCCCCCGAAGGAACTGTCAATGCAAGAGAAATGGATTCTTTATTTCAATAACCAGTGTGGCTTAAGGGTAATTTGTGTATAAGGAAGCACAACAGCCTCGAGAATCAAATTTCCTTAAAATATTATTTTGTATTCTCTCTGCTACAAAGCTTAGTGAAATTGATAGATCAGAGTAAAGAAGGACTAAATTTGCTTCGCCGAGTTATAATTTAACATACACTGTACATGGATCACATCACTAGCCAAAGGGTAGTGTTTGGTATTTTGTGTATGAATTATACTCATGAAGTAGTAATTCCTCAAATTAAATAATCCTTATAATTTTCCTATTAAAAACAGAAGAAAAACTATTAGTTTCATTCACTTATGAGGGGAGGGAATCTCCCTCTGCCGATACCCCACCTCGTCATCCACCAACTCTCGGCCTCCATCACTATTACTTTCTTCAATAATAAATAAAACGCTATACATCATTTACATTTTTTTTCCAAAATTTTTTTCCAAATTTGATTATTGCTTTACTTTATAAAAAAGCAATATATGTTTGTTACAAACATTCAACTGTTATAAAAATAGATACAGAAAGTTTTAAAATCTCTCCAGAAAAATAAAAAAACTATTAGAATATTTTCAGATGTATTTTCTATGTATATGGTAATATTTATTATTTATTAATAGTAGTAGTATTAAATATAGTCGATTTACAATGTTTTAAGTTCTGTTGTACAATAAAGTGACTCAATCATACACAGTTCCCTGTGCTGTACAGTAGGCTCCCATTGCCCATCCATTCCAAATATAACAGTTTGCATCCAAAAAGCCCCCCAAATCCCCATCCATCCCATTCCCTCCCATTTCCCCCTTGGGAACCCCAAGTCTGCTCTTCTTGCCCATGATCTGTTTCTGTTTTTTGTTTGTTTGTTTGTTATTTTTAGATAGGATCATCTGTTCCACATTGTTTTTTTTTAAGTGAACACCCCCTTGGAGAGGGTAGAAAGAATGTTCAAACATTTAAATAAGCAATTTAGATTCTTATATCTTTCCAAAATGATCTGTGGCTGTAGCTACCAACAACTGTATTTAGGACTTAAAAAAATAATAAAATAAAGAAGATATGTAAAACAACTAAATCAAAGGCTTCATATTTACTCAGTTTCATATGGGAAATATTTATTACCCTCCCAATAGCAATTCTTCCCCCATCACATTCACTAACTCAAGATGCATTTGCTGCATTTGCTGTTGCAAGCGTGTCATCAATCCACAAGGGTATCTAATGCTTGTCCGCCTTCCCAATCCACCTTTGGCTGATTAGCACCTTGTTTCTGGGGCACTCCATCTGGCCTTACTGCTATAGGATCATAGGGCTCTCTCTTTGCACATGTAATACTTTTCCATGACAAATACCATTATTGAAAGTTACAGAAGACTGGTAACTACTTCAACATAATCTATTCCCCAGAAAGTATTCAGCATTTCCTTACTTTTGGGGAAAAAAATCAACTTATAGAAATGAAAAAAACAAGTATTTGTCAATATCTAGATGCCAGATCTCAGTTAGACAGCCCAGTTAGACAGCCCAGATAGAGGGGAAATAATTTTAATTCTAATGCAGAAAAAAAAACCTTAAAAAATAGCTTTATATGAAAGAAAGTAACAGATTAAAAAAAAAACACTTCAAACTCTTCATTTATGACTACCCAGTTACTGTTTAAATATTTGGTTATATTTTGAGTTTGGGGATACATGGGACCCAGATGGATGTTAAAACATCCATCTGTTGGCGTAAAGGTCTAAAATATCTACTCTTTATTAATCTCAGAAGCATGGGACATGAATCTATGGTCTATGGTATTCTGATGTTGATTTGACATCTTATCTCATTTCTCAATATCTACTTCTATCAAGAAGTAGAATATGGAAATAGTTTCCACATTTTAATTTTTATAACATTCTATTTTTGCACTATTTAAAATATTTCCGGAGTTCCCACTGTGGCTCAGTGGAAACGAATCTGACTAGCATCCACAAGGATGCAGGTTTGATCCCTGGCCCTTACTCAGTGGGTTGAGGATCCGGTGTGGCCATGAGCTGTGGTGTAGGTCATAGACTTGGCTTGGATCCTGTGTTGCTGTGGCTGTGGTGTAGAAGGCAGTTGCAACTCCGACTGGACCCCTGGCCTGGGAACCTCCATATGTAATGGGTGCAGCCCTACAAAGATAAAAAAGGTGGGATAATAATGGCACTCAGTGCATTGGGTTGTGTGCATACTTTATATCATTTCCTAAACAAGCCCACTAGTACTATGGTACTTGGTTTGATCTAAAGGAACACATATTCACATTTCTCTCTGCACTTAATCTTTTTTTCAGATGTTAACTCTTTCTTTAAAAAATTTACTGAAATATAATTGACTTAAAAAGTTGTGTTAATTTCAGGCTTACGGCAAATAAATCAGTTATCCACATACATATATCCATTCCTTTTCAGAGTCTTTTCCTATACAGATTATTACATAGTATTGAGTAGATTTCCCTGTGCTATATAGGATGCCCTTGTTACCCATCTATTTTATATATAGTAGTGTCTCAACACTTCATCATAAAAGCTAACTGATGTTGGGCATTTGCCACATGCAAGTCTCCATGTATTTATTCATTGCACCCCACCCAAACCCTGGGAGCTAGTCGAGCTACCACCGCCTCTTCAGAGACAGGCCTGAGATAGAGTTCAAGACACTTGCTAAGACCACACAACCTTGAGATTCCTTTACCAGGACCAGACTAGTGGTCCTCAAACCATTAAATAATACCACACACACACACACATACACACACACGGTTCTTCCGTTTTCAAAGGATCCAAAATCACCTTCCAAACGTGTTTGCTTCCCTGGTATTCTGCACTTTGGAGATGATGAAGGGCCTGTTTCTTCCTCTCTCCTGGTGACACTAAACCCACCCTCCGAGGGGCAGCTCTTCCAAGTGGTCTACTGCATGAGGCTGTACTTGACCTCAGTACAAGGTCCCAGTATAGGAGCCATGTGGCTGTCCTGGTGTAGAGTAACGAAAGGAAAGTTTTCCCCAAGGGAATAGGAACAAGAGTGAGAAGAGGTGGGGCTTCCCTCCAGCTGAGAAAGAGATGCTGTGATCCAGTCTTCAAATCCATGGTGAGACTATGTTAAAATTAAGCGGTTTTTTTTTTTTTTTTTTTTTTTTTTTTTGCTTATTAGGGCCACACCCAAGCCATATGGAGGCTCCCAGGCTAGGGGTTCAATCAGAGCTACAGCTGCGGTCCTATACCACAGCCACAGCAATGCAGGAACCGAGCCGCATCTTCAACCTACACCACAGCTCATGGCAATGCCAGATCTTTAACCCACTGAGCGAGGCCAGGGATGGAACCCGCAACCTCATGGATCCTAGTTGGATTCGTTTCTGCTGTGCCACGATGGGAACTCATAAAATAAGGCCTTTAATGCAATCCAGAATCTCTTTATTTTTGAGCTCTTGTCCCTTACATCACTGGTCTGTTCATCCATCAGACCAAACGTCCTCCAAATTTTTTGGCCAAAAGTGATCTCCCTTCCTGGACCTAAGAGACTCAATAAATTTCCCTCAATAGTTTTAGTTTCCTCTTTCCATTCTGGCTATTGTGGCCATTTATTAAAACTACAATCAGAGCACCAGATTTGTCAAAACTAAGAAAACTACTTAGGCTTAACCATCTCTGACCATTTCTCCTGTTTATAGTGTCATCTTGGGCAGTACCTGGCCCTCCACCCCAGTGGAAGTGCACTTTCACCCCTGACTCACCTTCTGTGGCTCCAGCTGCCCCCTCAGACCCGGCAATCTGCTTTGGCCTTCCTTTCCACATTTCTTCTCCAACAGCCTAAACAATCCACTCCTTTTGTGAGGGCTCGGTGACTATCTCCTCCTTCCAGTGACTTTCCTGCATATTTAAGTGTTCTGAGGTTCACCTAAAACATCAAAGGGGGAGTTTCCTGGTGATGCAGTGGGTTAGGGATCTGTTGTTGTCACTGCCATGGCTTGGGTTCAACCCCCGGCTGGAACTTCTGCATGCCACAGGTGCGGCTGAAAATAATAAATAAATAATAATAAAAAAAACAACCAACAAATCAAAGAGAAAAGGCCAGGATTGTCCGTTTCCCCCCATACATACCACCTAATACATCTCTGAGATGTGAGCCTGAACATAGTAATAACAGCTGTTGGATGAACTCGTGAGTTTGGCAGGGCCAGAATTTCTGAATAGCTCTTCTCCTGGATGGCAGGGTGGCTTGCTCTGAAACTGTGTCTGTGTCACTCTTGCTTCCAAATCGTGTCCACATCAGGGCTGCTGAGAGCACTTGTGAGGGGACTCCTTAACAATTGTCCCACCAACAACTTCTTGTTAGTTTAGAACATTCTTTGGATAAGAAAGTGCCACATGAACGCACTTTGTATAAAGGACGTGGAGGAGAGACACAGGACTCTTGTGCAGAAGATGCAATGGGAGAAAGAAAAACATGAACAATTTAGGTCTTGGAATCAGATGGGGATGGCACATGATGCCAATTCTACATCCAACAGCTCTAAGAAACCAGGAAAACTCCTTCTCTTTGAGTTTAGCTAATTTCCTGTAAAATGACACCCTGCCAGCGTTGCTATGGTGAAATGCATACACAGCACCTGGCATTCAGGAAGTAAATAATAACTTCCCTCCCCAAGCTGCACCCCCGCCTCTCAGCTCCCCAAACCTTCTCAGATGGGCTTGATTGGAGCCACACTATGGGGAGAGTAACTTGGACCACACAGAATCCTCAGATCAATCTGCAATGAGAAAAGAAGGGTGTGGATAGATAGGAACACTCTAATCATCACGGTTAAAAGGTGATTAGAAGAAAACAGGGGAAAAGAGGGGTCCTGGTTTCCCTCCAGGGACCACCACCCCCTCAGCCTTGAACCTGCTGCTTGGAGGAGTGTGGTCAGAATCACACATCTGAGCCCCAGAGCCGGCCCCCTTGGGTTCAAATTCGGTTTCCCACTTTCTGACCTTTGACCTAAGGCTGTAAGATTTTAGGGAAACTACCTCTGTATTGTGAAGGATTAGTGAGTTAATGTGCCTAGAATAAAGCTGTGTGCGTTGTCTCATTATCATCATAATCAAAGTGGCCCTTTATCTGTGCTCCTACAGCTTATGTACAATTACCTACATGTGCATAAAATTACCCTCCATGCAAGTTCATGTCCATTTCCTCCAGCATTGACCTAATCAGTTGATGTGCTCAGAGCCTCTAGAGCTGAACCACGGTCTTACACACCCTGCTGATGGGCTGATAACCATTGAATTCAACACAAATCAGACTCTGCCTTGACAGCTCATTGTTTTCAGGGTAAAGTATTAAGTTACAGAGTTTCAAAAAATAAAGAGTAATGAATAAACTGAACTACAGAGAGTCATAAAACTGGACTTTAAAAATAATTTCAAGTCTTCTATGCTTGGATTTGGAATAAAAATATGTTTTAATATTTTAAATTTAAATTATGAGTACCCTATAGGAATTGTGAAAACTTCTGATGTCAGTAGATTTTTCAAAAAATTATTTTAAATATTTCCTTAGGGGAAAAGTATGGAAAACAAACAAATAAGTGGCAAAGTATAAAAGCATAAAAAAGGAGTTCCCGTCATGGCTCAGGTTAACGAACCTGACTAGTGTCCATGTGGATGTGGGCTCGATCCCTGGCCCTCTTCCGTGGGACCCGGTGTTGCCATGAGCTGTGGTGTAGGTGGCAGACATGGCACAGATCTGGAGTTGCTGTGGCTCTGGTGCAGGCTGGCGGCTATAGCTATGACTCGACTCCTAGCCTGGGAACCTTCCTGTGCTGCAGGTGTGGCCCTAAAAATAAATAAATAAATAAATAAACAAACAAACAAACAAATAGCATGAAAAGTGCTCTGGGGTGAAGAGTTAGAAGGGGCCTGACTGCCATTGGCCATACCTTCCTGCCCCAAGTTGTGGCTCCTGGGCCTCCCTTCCTGGGTGTGGGCTACTGGCCCATGAGATGCCCAAGGATAAGGACGGCAGCTGGGTCTGGAGACAGTTTTGCTCTTTTGGTCCCAAAAGATAATCAAGCCCTATCTTCTTCCCTGTCCCCTCCTCTTCTTCTTCCGGCTGTGAGGACAGAAACTCTTCCAATGTGGGGTAGGAGGGTGGGAGTGTCCCTCCCTGACCCTCAGGAAAGGCCCAGGGAACCAAGGAGGCTGTGACCCTGGCAGAGCACCTGTGGCAAGGCTAAGCTTTCCCTCCAGATGCCTTCTCATTTGAAGGACATGCGACTGGCAAATACAGTCTCACAGTTTAAAGCTCCGAGTCTGACTTTCTGTTACTCGCATAAAGGAAATTCTTCACAGAATTGGTAAACTGGTAAACTGGTTTTCACTGCCTGGGAGAAGGGTGACACCTGTGACAGGAACACCAGAGTGCTGTCTGTCTCTGTGCATGTGGGGAGAGTGTGTAAGGAGAGGGCTGCTTCCCTCGGAGCCCTTGTTCCCTGTAAATTGTACCCTGGCTCCTCTGACTCCAGCGCAGGGCACTGTCCTCCTCCCTGCGTTACAGAGGAACCCCCTGCTCCCCTCCTCTCGTCAGGAGAAGGCTGCCAAGCTGGTCCCTGCTTCCAGGAGCCGGCGTCCCAGGCCCAGACCATATTCCTGTGAGGCCTGGAGCTCTTAATTCTCATTCTTACCATGTGGGTTCAGCCATGATTAAAGCCATGTCTAAACGGTTCGCTCCTAGGTTTTGTAGGGAGACCTTCTGGCCGTCTCTCCTCAGAGTGGAGACTGTGAGGGCCCCCAGCTGGACAAATAGATCTGGCCTTTTTTTAAAAAATTAAAGTATAGTTGATTTACAATGTTGTGTTAATTTCTGCTGTAGAGCAAAGTGATTCGGTTTATGTATATATACACATTTTTTTCACATTCTTTTTTGTTATGGTTTATTATAGGATATTGAATATAGTTCCATATACTGTATAGGAGAATCTTGTTGCTTATCCATTCGGTATATAATAGTTTGCATCTACTAACCTCAAACTCCCACTCCCTTTCTCCCTTCCCCCCAACCTTGGCAACCACAAGGATTTATTTCTGTGAGTCTGTTTCTGTTTCATAAAAGTTCATTTGTGCCACATTTTAGATTCCACATATAAGTTATATCATATGGTCTTTCTCTGTCTAATTTAACTTCACTTAGTATGATAATCTCTAGGTCTATCCATGTTGATGCCATTGGCATTATTTCATTCATTTCCATGGCTAAGTAATATTCTATTGTGTATATGTACCACATCTTCTTTATCCAATCCTCTGTCAATGGACATTTACATTGCTTCCATGTCTTGGCTGTTGTTAAGTAGTTTTGCAATGAACATTGGAGTGCATGTATCTTTTTGAATTATGATTTTCTCTGCATATATGCCCAGGAATGGGATTGCTGGGTCTTATGGCACCTCTATGTTTAGTTTTTTGAGGAATCTCAGTACTGTTCCCCAGAGTGGCTGCAAAACGGATTGTCTTGAGCTGAAGATTGCTTTCCTAGAAATGTTTCCACTTTCCATGATATTCTAAGCCAATCCTCATCACCATATGGAGTGTGAAACTATATCAAAATATTAACTTGAATCATTCCTACTGAAAGAAATCCACTTACCTAAAATTATATTCTAAAGTAATCCATTGCTGAAGAAGCCCATAATAATTTAAAAGGTAAAAAGGTATAATTAGCACACTAAGATAATCTTTTGGAAAAATGACAGGATATAATTTGAAATTGTTTTATTAACATGATATGTTAGTAACCTATCAAACACAATGGCTCTTAATTATGGATCAGGTATTTTGAAAGTATAACCAAAACTCTAGAGAAAAGCATTATAGCTTGTTCCCTTTTAAAATACCATTAATTTTCATTGCATAGTAACCATAACAACCCTTCTTTTTTACAGAAATAATAAGTAAATAATTCCTAAGTGTCGAAAGAAAAGGGCATTGCACTTAGGAGATAAACATTGATAATTTTTTCCTAAGTTGATGTTTAAACATTGTCAGTAGGAATAATTTTATAGCAAGAGTATATTTTCCTTTCTGTTTTTATAGTGGCATTGTGATTTAATTTTTTTCTTTGGATTGGATGGTCTAAATACATGAAATCAAAGTGTGTTTCTTAAATCTAGGTATTATTTTTAGCTACAAGAACAAACTTTACTTTCCCAGATATTGGGCAACTTGGAGAGAAATAACTCAGAATTACATTTGGTATCCCTCTTTTAACTCTTTTTTTTATACAATTAAAGGACTCTTTATTCATTTATAAAATCAGGTGACTATTCCCAAACAGTAAATGATACTGTTTGCATTTTTTATTACAAAGTTAAATAAAAATAGTTCAAACCAAATTAGAAAGTTAAATTCTATGCATGACAAAAACAAAATCCATCAATACACTTTATTTATTTATTTATTTATTTATTTATTTATTTATTTTTAGGGCTGCACCCACAGCCTATGGAGGTTCCCAGGCTAGGGAGGGGAATTGGAAATGCAGCTGCTGGCCTATGTCACAACCACAGCAATGCCAGATCTGAGTGGCGTCTGCGACCACACCACAGCTCACAAGGTTGGATCCTTAACCCACTGAGCGAGGCCTGAGACAGAACCTGTGTCTTCATGGATGCTAGTCAGATTCATTTCCACTGCGCCACAATGGGAACTCCCATCAATACACTTTAAAAATATTTGTAGATTATTGCATGATGGTTAGGGTTGATAATGTGAATTTTTTTGAGGAGGAGGATTATAGATCATGTAGTATTGAGAATGCTGGAAAATTGCTGGGTCCTGATAGGGTCCTGGAAAGTCCTAAATTCCAAACCCAGTCAGTGGCTTATTCCCTTCCGTAAAATTACTGACAGCACGAAGTGCCCCCTGCTGGAGGACGTGCAGTTGGAGGCTTACTGGCTCACTCTCCATGTTATGCCTCTAAGGCTATCCTACCTTCAGACCATGCCAATACCCAGTGGTCCTTACTCTGGAACCTGGACCTGGCTGGTGCTGACTGCTGGCTTCCTCTCGCAGGGTCAGTGGGGGGGACTCTGGAGTCAGATTGGACAGAGCCCAGGGCCCCTCTTTCTACGTCCGACTGGGGTGGGTACTGGCCACCATCTGGAGTCTGGCTGGGCTATAGCGGACAGAGTTCTCTGGAGTTTTCTATTGGACTGTTGGCAAGGGATGATGCCCAGTATAGCCAGAAAAGGCATTGCTTTCCCCAGCCCAGCTTGGAAAGCTGGCAGAGTCACTCCTGCCATTTCCTGCTGGTGGGAAGCAGGCCTCCAAGGCCAGCGTTCACTCGAGACAGAAAGCTACACTTTACCATCTCCTAGGACGTGTACGAGTGTGAACATGAGAAATCCCCATAATGACATGCTAGTTATTATTTATTTTTCAGCATGTTCAACACTTCAACTAATATAGCACAAAGGAAAGAGAAATTATAAGTAAATAAATTGGAAATGCATCAGGTAATCTTTTATTAATAAGACTTTACTCCCAGCAACTTTAAATAATTAAAATTCACATTGATTGAAATCAATGACATGGTGCAATTAAGCCACAAGATAGAAGATAAATGTAGGTGAAGCCGACGTGTTCCCAGGAAACAGCCACTGACACTTAAGAAAAATAATTTTGCTCATATAAAAATAAAATAAAAAATAATACCTGAAATCCTTAAAAACATTCTTACAATGATTAAGAGAGAGAAATGAGTTCCATATGTTTGTTTAAAAAAATTCAGACCTCATCAATAAATATAAACATTTATACTATAAATAGGTTTTGATATAAATGTTTCTGCTGCGGGTCTCCCTGCTTTGCTCAGCATTGCTTCTGCCAGAAATAACTTCTTCCTCGTCTCAGTTCTGAACCTCTCGGACCCCGGGATTCTTCCTGGAATGGATCCTGTAGACTGCAGCCCCCACACACCATCCTCACAGCAAAACCCACGCTTTGCCTGCAGGAATGCAATGTCCTGATGGTGATGGGAAGACATCCTCAGCACTGTTCTCTGGTCTACACGGCACATGGCACACCTGGAGGCAATTTGGACACGAGTGGATAAAGGGTCGCTCCATCCAGGGTACAGCACAGGATGGGGCTGCTGAGGTGGGTCTGAAGGTAACGAAGCTGATGTCACATTTCTGACCCTTTGCTCCTGGGTTCCCTGTGTGAGAGAAGATACTGCCCAGCAGAAGCTGGTTCTCTCTGGTTGGCAAAAACATGAGAATATACAGCATCTTTTTGGTGGTCATTTACCCTTCTTCTCATAATATCTTTGCCCTCTTACCTGGGCTCCTTGTTGACTCGGTGTTTTGTCCTGTTTTCCCACTGAAATGATCCGATAGACACAGTGTGTGGTTTCTTCAAATGGTACATCAATTTCAGCAGAACACATATCCCATGAAGCCTATCTTTAAGGATTTCAATTTTCCGTAAAATAAAGGAGGAGGGAATTTTGAGCCACATACATCCTCAAGGATGGCACAGGTGACTGCCTACTCCATGCTCTGTCAAGTTCCCCTTTATCATGTAAGCCTCCATACACATCTAATGAATGTTTGATTTGGTAATAATAATATGCAAACTGTATTTTAGTTCATTTCCTTGTACTTGAAAAGCCTTTCCATCATCTGAGAGGTCACTGAATCACTGACTCTTCAGAGTCAGGAAGTTACATGCGAAGGACGCTGGCAGGATGGGAACGGATGGGACATGCCATCCCTGGCTTTCCTTGGATGCCTGGTCCATGGATGTCATGGGTACCGGGAAGGCATGGATGCTGGATGCTGGAGCTTCAGGTTGGAAACTTCCCTGAGGTCAGGCCAGGACCTGGAGTCCAACGGTATTGGCCAGGGTGTCAGGGGGGCCAGGCTCAAGGGGGTCCTAATTAATAGAGTGTAACTTGCAGGTATCACCGCTTCCCACAGGGCATGTGGTACTGAGAGGAACAGTATGAGAATAAAGAGAGGCATTGGCAGTCTGACAGCTATTATTTCAGTTATTTATTATTTTAATTCACTAAGGTTCCCATTACTGAGTGTGGAAAAGGTAATCCACATAAAGGATTGAAACTAGTTATCATTCACTCCAATTGCATATTATTTGCTGTGAACAAACCACCCTTAAAAGCTCTATTAACGGTTTCGGAAACTCAAATTTCACATAACAATGGATGTCACTGGCCCTTGATACGGGAACAGCAAGCCACTGTTTTGAGTCCATTGAATTTCTTAAACTTTAAATAACCCACGTGACACCTGCATGATTATAAGAGCTGTTTAATGTCTTAGGTTTATATTTAATGAAATAATTCATACATATAAAAACTTACTTTTGAAAATCCGTTGAAGAATAATTGTCAAAATATAAAAGCCCTGGGATATCACAACCCATAATGTTGTCATATTTGTTATATTTTATGGCAGTTGGCTGGTGACCACTTGTGGTCCTGAGCACTGGAGAGGCACTCTATTATTGCATCAAGAGTTAGATGGTATCATGTTGTATCCTAAAGCTAGTATACTGTTTTATGTCAGTTATATCTCAATAAAAGTACTATCAGGAAAAAAGAGATAGATGATAGAGGTCTTTAAATACTCAGGTATGTGTGCTTTTTTTGGCAACTTGAAAATATTGACATTACTGTGTGTATAATCATTGTCCATTCAGTGGATAAAGAACATATTTTTCAGTAGCTCCTTTCAAAATATTATATATAATAAAATATATAGTGTGTGTATAAAATATATAGTATATATATCTCCAGAGATTTGAACTCCTTTGTTCATTTACCACTTCACAAACAAAAGTAAGAGCAGTTTATAAATAGTGTAAATTTAAAAATGTAGGCTCTTTCTACTCTTTCACCTTTAGGAAGAACATCGTCCATTTTTGATAAAAACAACAATAAGACTGAAGCTCCATCCCAAGCTGTGAGCATCGGTCAGCTATGCAGAGAGTGTGGGAAGTGCTTTTCCCACTGCCTCTCACCCTGTCTTAACACTCACACAAAAGAGAAACACAGGGGCTTGATCATAAACACAACCCAAATTTCCTGCTGCTGATAATCGTATTTTTCTAGAATGGACATCTGCTTTTCTTTGGAAGCTTTGCAGGGTCTCCTGGGGTCACAAGGCAGGGGGCCTGTGTGTCCTGTGCCTGAGCTGGGGTGGGGGTGCAGCTGCACTCTTCCCCAGGACCCTGTGCTCCCTGCCACCACCTTCTCCCCCAGGAGCCCCACCTTTGTAGCCAAGCTTGGGTTCCACTCATTTGACAGCCCAAATTTTAAATATAACACGTAAAAAGAAACTGCTCTAAAAAATAAAGCCCATTGATGAAAAAACAAAGCAAAAACTACTTTGGGAGCTTCCTAAATTGATGACTTGACAATTTAGGTGAGTAATAAATGCCCTCATTTAAGGAACAGTCTGCGTAGCTCAGCTTCTTCTTGCTTCCCACAGACAAGAGAACCTTCTTCCATCTTTTTAAAAATAAAAGCAGAAAATAATGCCTTTTTAAGAAAGAAAGAAAAAAAACAAACAAAACGCCTGCGATGATCTTTTACAGTTGATGTCATTTGATTTGTGGGCAGTGTTAGGAAAGAGGTCACACTTTTAAATCTACCTTATATTTGAAAGATATTTTATTATCAAATATTAACAGAGAAGTTTTAAGAACCTATGCTACTTTAAATCTGGGAAGAGAGAATGAAAAGAGGCCAATAATCCATGATTTGTTTTCATAACTAACTCATGAATCACACCATATCACATATATTGCCCATGGCGCTACCAGAGGCAGATTTTAATCCCCCCAAACTACGTCATGTTTGTAAGCTGCTCAGTTTCTATAAGAGAAAGGATTTCCAGAGGTAACTTTAAATGTATTTTCCCAGGGTCCTACAATGTATTTTATTTTATTTTTCATTTTTTAATTTATCTTTTGGCCATACCCATGGCATGTGGAAGTTGCCCAGGCCAGGGATTGAACCTGCACGGCAGAAGTGACCCCCCCCCAAGCCTCTGCAGTCCTTGACAAGGCTACATCCGTAACCTGCTGCACTACCAGGGAACACCCCTACAACATATTTTAAAGAATGCTTGGTGACACATGGCTATTTTTGCTTATTTGACAAAATTATTTTCTATAGTTCTTCTCTCTCTCTCAACACACAGGCTCACACCCAAACTATAGTGCTGTCTGCAATATATATGAGACATGGTGATGAAGATAAATCATGGTGCTGAGTGGGCCAGCCAGACCCGACTTTCCTTCAAAATATTGGCACAGGTAGTCACATAGTGTTTGGTAATTTTCAAGTATTTTCACAGACACCATCTCATGTCAGCTTCAAAGCCACCTCAGGGCTGGAGCCTATGTTATTGTTCCTTTTCATAGACGTGGAGATTGCAAAGCAGTGGCCAGGCCTTCCTCCTCACTGAGGTCCTGTGGCCGCCGCAGGGCACCTGGGACTCAGAAGAACCTCAGGCAACCTCGATCCCCACCTGCTCCACCTGTGCACCAGCCACATGCCAGCAGCACCTGGAAAGTTCAGTGGGAGAGAGCACCCAGGGGCAGGGATTCAGAAAGAGGTGCTCTGACAATCGCCAGACTGGGCGGTTCTGAACACCACATGAGATAAAATGCCCTACCCCACCTTGGTACCCAGACATAGCTGTATGAAACGGGAGGAAAAAAATACTAGCGTGTACACCTTCCATTTTTCTGTATTTCAGCCTTCCCTCCCTCATGGGAGTAACATTAATGAAACCATTCATTTAAATAAATTACCAGTCTTATCTACTTGCTCAACACAAATTATTATTCGTTCTCAGACAATAGGCAAGTGGCCTTGTCCAAAGCTGATTGTATGCCATAAATGCCATGTTAATATTAATAACTTTATGATAATGGGGTATTCATAGAATGTGTGGGAAGCTAGGAAATCCTCATTTTTAAATGATCTCTGACAAGGGTGGGAAAGACCTGAGAAGCACGCCTGATCCTAATTGTGATTGTATTGAGAAGGAACAAGAGAGGAAATGACCTGCGTGCCGCAAATCCCCTTATCAACCTGGAGGAAGGCAGTACAGTGGTGCAGGGAAGTGACTGGAATCCTCTCTGTGAGGGACGGGAGGATGAGCTGCTATTTGTCATCTGGCTCTTTAGTGTTTTTCTGGCAACTCTACCTGTTTGTCTATTGCCTTTCTTAGAATGTAACTCACTGTAATACTTTTGAGGTGGAAATACAGATTCAAGGCTGCATCAGGTCAGAGATCTATCAGGTCAAGTCTGCCTCGGGCTAGAGGATCCTTGAAAGGAGATGCAGGTCTGTCTGACCTTGAGCCCAGGTTTATGTAAAATGCAAAAGTCCACAGAGATAGGCAGAGACTCTAGCAAGAGGAGAACTTTTAGAAGGCCAACAGCTCAACTCAACTTTCCACTCTGCAAGTCAGTTGTGACTTGCAGAAATAAAGTCTAATGTTGCCAAATTATCTGATTTTTCCCCCCAAATACAGAAATTCAAATTGTCCTGTGTAATTACTCTCTCTTTAAAATATTTTCCCATCTTGGGGTTCTCGTCATGGCTCATCAGAAAGGAATCCAACTAGTAACCATGAGGATGCGGGTTTGATCCCTGGCCTCGCTCAGTGGGTTAAGGATCCGGCGTTGCCGTGAGTTGTGGTATAGGTCGCAGAAGCGGCTCGGATCCCCCGTTGTTGTGTCTGTGGCGTAGGCCACCGGGTACAGCTCCAGTTGGACCCCTAGGCTGGAAACCTCCGTATGCCACAGGTGCAGCCCTAAAAAGACCAAAAATTTTAAAAATATTTTTGCAGCTTGACTGAGATCGAACTGATACAGAATACTGTGAAACGTCAGGTGTGCATGTGGAGATTTTGTGCAGTAATTGACCACACATCCACCACCCTCCCTGTGGTGCTACAGGTTTTCCCTTGCAGTGAAAAATTATAGAATCTATTCTCTTAGCAACTTTCATTACAGTTGTTGCCTATGGTCACCATGCTATAAATTCGATCCCCAGAACTTAACTTATCTTGCAAATGAAGTTGGTACCTTTTGAACATGTTGACCCATTTTCCTAACCCTTACCATCTATCTGGTGACCACAAATCTGTTCTCTATTTCTGTGAGTACACCTTTTTTTTTTTAAGATTCTGTATATGCAATTGGCACAACATAGTAAATCAACTATACTTTATTTTTTAAAAATAATTTTAAAAGTTTAAAAATATTTCACATATACGTCAGATCATATGATATTTGTCTCTGTCTGAGTTACTGTCCTTAAGGTCCATCCAGGTGTCCCCAGGGCAGGATTTCCTTCTTTCTCATGACTGAATAATATTCCATCTGTGTGTATAGAAGTCACGTTTTCTCTTCCTTCATTTGTCAGAGAATACCCAGGTTGTTCCCACGTCTTGGCTACAATAATAATGTTGCCATAAACATGGGGTGTAGATGGCTCTTTTTTCTTTTCTTTCTCTTCTTTCTTTCATCTTTTTTTTTTTTTTTTTCTTTTTAAGGCCAAACCTGTAGCATATGGAAGTTCCTAGGCTAGGGGTCAAATTGGAGCTACAACCGCTTGCCTATATCACACTCACAGCAACGCCAAACCTGAGCCTCATCTGTGACCTACGCCACAGCTCATGGCAACACCGGATCCTTGACCCACTGAGAAAGGTCAGGAATTGAACCCTCTTCCTCATGGATACTAGTTGGGTTCGTTTCCACTGATCGACATGGGAACTCCAGAGATGCCTTTTTGACAGTGATTTTACTTCTTTCAGATAGAATCCAGAAGTGGGATTGCTTGGTCAAAGGGCATCCTAAAAGCAGACCTAAAAATTTGGTAATTAACATCACAAAAACCTAGGAAGGGGTAAAAGTCACTGATGATGGTAAATACCTAGAGTGTCTCATTGTGATGGTGCCATGTGATTTACTTATCAGTCTACATTAAAACAAATATTAAAAATAACCATAACTGTGTAATCTCTTGACACCTAAATATGGGCAAGTGATTGTTTTAAACTATGAAGAACTATGCGGGCCAGAAAAAATACACTTGTGAGCTGACAGCTTTTAAACTCTTTTCTTTAGCTCTTTTACACCATAAATCTGAGTCCACTTTAACTTTTTTCCATGATATTTTGTGTATTATTGGAATCTGCATCCTAAATATTTCTGCTGCTTGGTACAAGGAAAGAAAGGGACACAGTCCAGCATCGCGGGAGAGGGGAGGAAACACTGGGAGAGCTTGCTGGGACCTTGCAGCTCCGTCTGACTGTGGGTCCCCAGGAGGAATCACGGGGGCTCCTTCCTTGGTCTCTCTGCTCGTTTCCATCTGGGGACATCACTTTTTGAGCAAATAGACTTTCTGTGTGTGTCATTGGCAAAGACGTCACCTTTTGCTCACTTCAAAAAATCCTTCTTGGAGTTCCTGTTGTCATTCAGTGGTAGCAAACCCAACTAGTATCCATGAGGATGTAGGCTCGATCTCTGGCCTTGCTCAGTGGGTTAAGGATCCGGTGTTGCCACGAGCTGTGGTGTAGCTGGCAGATGTGGCTCGGATCCTGAGTTGCTGTGGCTGTGGTGTAGGCCAGCAGCTGCAGCTCCCATTCAACCCCTAGCCTGGGAACTTCCACATGCTGCAAGTACGGCCATAAAAATAAAAGGAAAAAAAGAGTCATTCTTGCCTCCAGTTCTGTCAGAAAAGTGCTGGAAGGTGGTGACCTCACGTTCAGAACTAGAGCTGATGCTGGCGGGAGGGCCAGCTCTGACAGGGTCCCACATGCTGCAGGAGGAGGAGGACACAGGAACTCGGCCCCTCCCGGTCATTCTGGCTCTCATGAGCCCCCCATCCTTATAGATTAAGGTCTCCCAGCTGCCTCCAAAATGGGAGCAGGGATGCCTTCAGATGACAACCCCATCCCCCCATCCCGAACAGGGTCGGCCGCGTGGAATTGTGTGTAATAAAAGCTGTGTCTCCACCAGGGACAGGGTCAGTCACTGTACCTCCATGACTAATTAAATGAGAAAAAAACCGCAGTCCCATTGATTGATTGGCTTCCTCAGGCCTGTGTCTGAATTGACTGAATTCATTTAAAAATGCTGCACGGAGAGCGCCGTGTAGACACAACCTGTGTCCAGTTCTGTTTTTTAACCTTTGGAGAGGTTGACCTTCCCTGACTGTTCTAGAAAAGTGCAAGTATAGAACCCACAGGAACAGTGTTCTCTGCTCTGAGCCTTCAGCTCATCAGGAAAAGCAGCCCTGAGCGAGAGAAGAGCCCAGAGGAGTGTCTTCCTTGCAAGTTTCTCCCGCAGCAGGCATGAGAAACAGCAGATACACCGGGAAAACAGTTTTTAACCTTTATTCTTAGCATAAATCAAGAGGCTCATTTTTCAGTCTCAAGAATTCAATTAAAGGTCAGATTTGTAATGGAGAGCCTAATTATTAATGTGTTGCTATTTTAATTATTAATAGGTTGAAATATTTGCATAATGGCTAAAGAAATAGCCCAAGAACAACTTTGGTAGCATCTTCAGAGTCTTCAAAATATTTTATCAATATCCCTTTTGTTATGGGCGTCTATAATTCATGTAAAACACACATTTATTTAAAATAGTTTGAGGGTAAAACTACTATTACCATCATTAGACAATACTAACCAAATTATACTGATTATGGGACTGAAAGATTGAAAAGAGATGATCTGTATAGAAATCACCAAAGAGAAAATAGTAAAGATAGTATTTTTTATTTTCTACCACCCTAACATTAATTTCTAAGGAATAACTTGGTTTCAGATCTATCTTAACCATACCTGATGTTAGTCCATTTCATCCTGCAAAGATATGAATCTAAATACCTTAACAAGGTAGAAACATGTCACATATGGGAGGTTTTTGACAAGATGCTGTTGGAATTAGCTTTTCTAAAGGCAGTTTATCAAAACCTAGATATATGTTATATATAAATTTCTGTTATAAATAATAAGTCTCCTGACAAAATTAGGCAGCAAATAGATGATTGATTTTAAAATGTTATCTATAAGTTAATTTAAACTTCAGCTTGAAGGAAAGATATTTTCTCATTTTCCTAAGTGATGGTATCATGATATAGTAAAAATGTTCCTTTATGTTTGAAATGTCTTTTAAAAATTTATGATCTGTATAATTTGATCATATAATTATAACTAAACTAGGTAACCTCGAGAGTTGAGAATTCCTTTGTGGTTTTTATGGAAATATGTGAAAATCATCGGCCCTAGGAATCAATCACCCCCCCAAAGAAGAAAAGAGAGCACGAATATTTTAGCTTCAGAGAAATAATTTATCTAGGGATGTTTGAGGGCAGGATTAGTGATACTGACTAAAATGAACTTTTCAATAGCTAATGTGATATTTATTAGGGTTCACTTTAACCAATGTTAGTAATTACAAGAGACACAAAATTCACTATTAATTAGCTCATCATCAATTATTTAAATATGCCTTTAAAGGATGGCCACTTTCAAGCCTGTTTTCTGTGTTTGGTGTGGATTTCATTCCTACATTTATTCACGTCAATTCCTTTTCGCCTGGTAAAAATCTTACCTTCCTTTTTTTATTACGACAGTTTCAAAGTATTTCGTTCTGAAGATTAATACCAAACTATGCATTCTTTATTTGAGGGAATACGATTGAAAATTTATACAGACGAGAATGTTTTTGAAAGAAAGTTTGTTTGCTTTTTAAATTTGAACAGCTCCTAGTTTAAAATATCTTTTTTCTAATGAAAACAGAGTGCCTGATTTCAGGAGAGAAACTGAGCAGTAAAGCTTGCCCTTTAAAAATATGACTTTAAAAAGGAATTAGTATTTAGCACAGTTAACTCTTATAACCTGATGATGAAGAAGGTATTTAGATATTTTCTTTCTTGTGAATTAACTAAAGAAAAAATAGGCTAGTATATCCATTACAAAGGGTATCTGATTTTATTGTTGGGCCTTTTTTTTTTTTTTTTTTTTACATTTCTCCAGTTTTATTGAGATATGATTGACATATAACATATTCATTTATGTACAACATAATGACTTGTTATATGTGTACGCTGTAAAATGATTACCATAGTAGATTTAGTTAAAATCGATCAACTCTCATAGTTTCAAGATTTTTTTCTTGTGATGAGAACTTCTAAGAGCTACTCTCTTCACAGCCTCCACCTACACAATGGCGTGTTTTTAGCTAAGTCACTATGCTGTTAGCAACGTCCAAGACTTTTATGCATAAGGATTATTTTCACTCACCACTCTTGCCATCCCCCGCCCACCTCTGGAAGCCACCTATTTTTTCTCTGCTTCTAGGATTTTGGTTTTTCATTTTAGATTCCACATATAAGAGAACACAGAATGCATCTTTCTCTGTTTGACTTATTTCACTAGTAGTATCATGCCCTCCAGTTCAATCTATGTGGTCACAAATTACAGAATTTCCTTCTTTTTTATAGTTGACTGATATTCCATCATCAATATCTATATCTAGAGCTATGGCAGTATATTGATCTGCTAGTAAGATCTAATAACATGGTCTATATCTATATCTAGATAACTCTATACCAATCTTTTTAATCCATTCCCCACTGACGGGCACTTAGGTTGTTTCCCTGTCTTGGCTGTTGTCAATAACGGTGCAGTGACCATGCAGGTGCATTTATCTCTTCCAGATGGTGATTTTGTTTCCTTTGGGTAAAGGCCCAGAAGGAGCATTGCTGGATCATGTGGTAGTTTCATTTTTCATGTGTTTCCACAGTGGTGGCACCAATTTACATTTCCACTAACAGCTGTACTTACCTAGTTTGAAATCCAGGTCATCTACTACAGCAACTTACCAGAATATCTTCATTCCTCCATACACCCAAACATCCACCCAGCATCCGCTTTATATACACTCCAATTTATAACAGAGCCCTTGACAGCAAATAATACAACAACAAAATTGGATGGCACCATTTCAAGTTTCAAGGAAAAAATACAACAGAAAAAGATAAGTTGACTGCAATGAGTAGAAAGTGCTAGGAATTAAAATAAAATATAGTCTTTTAAATTAGGTGTTTAATTGATGTATTTATTTACTTTATTTGCTGAAAGAGCCTTAGACTTATTTGGATAGGTTTTAAAAATGGCATATGAGACTTAGGCATACTTATACTGGAGAGTATAAGTGAAGTCGATGAGCTAGTGTGTCCATGGTGAGTCTTTCCCTTCTAATTCCATGCTTTCTATGTGACCTTCACCATGAGGGCTGATCTTGAAGAAGTTCATTAAAATGTGCCCCAGCAATGTCTCTGAACATTGCTTCAGAAGTAACTGGTATTTATATATCCCTCTGTTTTCAAAATGTAAAGAGATTTTATTTCAAACAGTCAAGAGAGCAGATCATCTTAAAGTGACCATCTTTTATCGAATTATTCCTTAATGGAGCTTCCATCAAGTTTTACCGTGTCACAGACATGCGACCATACAGCATCTGAGTGCTATGACGAAACCCCTTAGAAATAGTTCGATTTTGTCTACTCACTTTTTCTTACTTACAATAACAAAAATGAAAAGCCAATGGCTGTGTAATGCATACCTGTTATGATTTCAAGCACGCCATTAGCCCTGGAGAAACACTCTGGCTTAAACCACTCAAGAGATCAGGTTTTGTGGTGAGCACAACCGCAGACCACAGGTGTCCTTAAAAGCCAAAGTCTGTGTAGAGGTCAAGGTCAGGGTAAGAAGAGATAGCTCAGGAAGGAAAGAACTTCTCTGAAGAGGAAGGTTTATTGATAGCAGTTCTTGGTTGGTTTAATAGCAGCTGTAAAACTCAGCAAATTCAATTTAGGGTTGTTTGGGGGAAATGAGAAAACGATATGAAAAACACAAAACCAGAGGGTTTAGAGTCTCAGATGACAATGCAGTTTTGTCAATCGTATGAATCAACTTAAACATGTTTACTTCCATTCAAAAAAGTCACTTCAAAGAATAAAGAAGTGAAATAGATGCTGTCCTTGTTTTCAAAATTCTCATGCAGTCTGCAAGGGGCAAAATGACTTTCTTTCATCCTAAGACATATATTTCAGAGACCTGAAATCTAGATGTGTCTTATAATCAAGGACGCAGTTATTTTATTTCCTCTCAGCATAAATCCTATTATTAATTTAATGATGTATCTAGTACTTAATCATTACAGGAAATACAAAAATAATGGACAGTTGTGTTGCCTTTTGGGACTATTAGCTTGCCTTTGACTTTTAATGAGAGTACTAGAGCAGTGGGAAGAATTTATGAGCATTCGTGTTCATTACTGTGATGGCCCTTATTATATTTTCCATCTGCTCTTCTCATCATTTGCTGGTTGCAAGTGCAGAAACCAGTTACCCCGGATGGCCTCTAAAGCCAGAACCAAGAGAGCAGTGCTCTGATAGATACAGGGCTGGCACCTGGGACAGTTACAGAGGAAGCATAGTGGCCCTGGGACCTTGAAGGTAGGTCTCTTGTCCCTCTAATGCTGGGCTCCTTCCTCCTTTCTCTGAATCCATTTCTCTTTACCTCTATCTTTCTTTAAAAAAAAAATCTCAAAGTTGGAGTTCCCTTGGTGGCTTAATGGGTTAAGGACCTGGCATTTCACTGCTGTGGCATGGGTTCAATCCCTGGCCCAGGAGTTTGCACAGGTGTAGCCAAAAAAAAAAAAAAATCTCCAAGTCAACATAAGTCTTTCCTCTCTTCTCTCACTTGGTGTCACATGGAAGAATTGATGAAACAAAATAATAAGACTGAGACATGCAAGGATGCTGTGAAACATGATTATACGGAATCTTGGAATTCAGAGAAACTTTGAAACATTGAGATAATGTCCTGTATATTATAATTGAACAGAGCCGAAATGCTTAAAAGAATAACCAAGGTCTAGATAACTGCTAGGTCTCCAGGTGACACACAATCCTTTGTCACTCTCTCCACATGAAGGTAAATATTTACTTGAGGATGGATAAAAGTGGCAAGTTAAATAAATTTATCTTAATAACAAAGCAGGTGAAGAAAAATAGTATCTGAATTAGGTGGTCTAACTTATAGCATAGTTTCAAAAATAGCTGTTTGATTATTTTTCAGTATAAACAGAAATTATTCTAACCACATGTTATTGGTTGCTATTTAACATTAGTAAATATCCACAAATAAATTAATTTATACATTTGACTTTACTGTGCTTCTAAAGCACTTTGGAGCAACTGATAAAGAACTACTTCCTTATGTGTTAAAATGTCAGAATATGGTTTAAAATGCTAAGGGGCATGATAGCCGAGTATCAGCTTTGCTTAGTTAAGGAAGAAGTCCCATTTTGTTAAGGAAATGTATTTAATTGTTCATCCTTCTCTAGCACAGCTCTTTCATTGGATGTAATATAAAGGAAACACATCCATTCTTTCCTCCATGTGTTTCCGTGATTACGTGTGTGTGCAACTACTTGCATGGCATGAGTTCTCACTCAACTGCAAAATCACTTTTAAAATAGTCCAGGAAAGCTTAATTCTATGACTGTCTTTAAAGAGTGACCAAGTCACTTAACCTCTAGCTTCTCACTTGTAAAGCTTCTCAAAGCCCTGCTGAGAATATAAATGGCAAGTTGTGTTTCACAGCTGGAGCTCCTTGGAAGATAAGTATTAATTCAAGATATTTTGTTTAGTGTGAAGGGTAATACTCCTTTATGATCCCCTGGAGAATAATTTTTAAAGCAAAGAAAAAGGCATATCTTAGCATATTCCATGAAGAGCTTGTGCCATGAATAAACTAAACAGAGGTAACATGAGTGTCTAGGAAACATCTGAATATTCTCAAAAACAATTTTAAATAAAAAAAGAGTCAATATTATTTCCATAGAAAGTGATATACAGGAAAAAAATTAGACTATTGTCAAACTGTTATAACCCCTGGGATCACCACACATGTACAAGGACTTCAGGGTTCTTGAAAAATGTTTGTGCTTTGTGAACATATTTGCATCTCAGTAGAGCCAATAAAACACCTTGAAAAAAAGTAAAATTGGAAAAAAAAATTAAATATTTTTGACTTGTTAGAGAAAAGTGTTTCTTTAATGCAGCATATTGAGTACATTCATTATTTTCCTCCTAGACTAACCTCTATTTGATTAAAATCAAAGTGGATTTTAAAGATAAATATTGATTTTTAAAAGTGGAAAATTGTATGATTTCATCTTTGAAAAAATAATATGAATTAAGATCAATAGTAAACTTTTCAATAACAGGAAAAAAGATTATGAGCCCTCAGATAACTTCAAAATATTTTTCTATCTTATTTAAGCATTGACATGGTCTCCTAAGAAAAACACTATTTGTAAAAAAAGAAAGTTAAAAGAAAATCATAAATAAAATAGTATTTTTATTTAAAAATAACTTGAAATGTTAAAAAGTGCCTGAAATTTTTCATCATGTGCTTTTCCCTATGTCTTGAAATGTGTTTAGAAATCCATCACTTAATAATAGAAAAGTACATTGTGTGAAATAATCAAAATACATCTCCTTAAATATTTGGAAAATTAATTAACTATGGCATATGTTAGTGTGAAGCAAAGGGATTTAGAAATATCTCCTTCCTTGAAGTTAGATAGGAATGGGGACACAGGTGAAACCATTCTAAAATGTGAAAATGGAATTTTAAGGTTTTTTGGAAATTAATTTATTTAAATATCACTAAGCACTGACTAACAGGAAATGACTACCATATAGCAACATTTTGGGGAAGGTGTAAGAAGCAATGATAGTCAACTCTTTTTTTTCCATTTCTACATATAAGTCAACTTTAAAAAGATATTTGAACTGAAAGGGAAAAATAAAACTGTGCTATTTGGATTAAGACCTTATACGACATGACATTTTCTTATTCCTATTGAAATAAGATAAAATAAAACAAAATTTAAACAGACTCCTCAAAAAGAAGGCAAAGACGTTCATCGACTGAATGGTTGATGACTTGGTGAATGACATACACTATATATGAACATATAACTGCCAAATTCTCACCTGTCAATCACTATATTGTGAGCTGACCAAAAAAAAAAAAAAAAGAAAAAAGAAAAGTTCTGAACCATATATTTTGGTGTAAATTAAGGGCATTAAATTACTAGGTTTAGCAATAAGTCATCCAAGTGTCCTGAAGGAACAGAAATTGAAGGAAGTGGATCTGCATTTCCAAGAATAGAAACTGTTTCTCAAGAATGGAAAGATACCAACGTGGTACCCAGTCATAAGGAAAGACCTCTGTAATTACAGATCTCAGAGCCAGGAAACTGACATAGTGTAATTAAGGACAGAATCATCTAACTCTTGTATAAAGTACAAATTAATAGGGCCATGTCCCCAAAACACAGCTAAGATTGAAAGCCCCAGAGAAGGTCAGTGGAGGCAGTTATAGGAATCGCCAGGGAGAAGTTTCATTTAATTTGCAAACCAATAGTCTATGAAGGCGGAGAAATGATTAAAATATGCATTTAGTTAAATGGGAACTTCATGTCACTCCCCAGATGATAGACAGAAACAAAATCAAAGACATCAGCGCTGAATATTAGTCTTATCTAAAAATATACATTAAATTTGTATTAATGTTACTTCATCCTCTTGATTTTACAGGTACACAGAATTCACTGTATTAATACTTCATTAATACAAGTTTTGTCCTAAGGAAGTTATTGTCAATTGAATTTTTAAAGTCAGAATTTTAATATAACTAATCTAGGACATAAATTTCAGTATGAAAAATGAATCATTTCTAGGATAACTGACCACTTATATGCCTGTGCCATTTCCTTAATCTGAAACATAGATCTTGACATAGATTTGATGTGATTGATGAGTCTAAGGACACATCAGATCCCATTAAGCTAATCGGACCAGAGCTGCTCCAGTCACGTTAAAGCACCTGACATATCCAACATGCTATTTAAAATAGTTTTTATTTGGCTAGTAGAAGAAAGCCCTTTTCACAATTTGGCAGTGCATTATTTAAAACAGTATTTGTAACTTGGAATTTTTAGTGTTAGCTTGTTGTAACAGGCTTTTTTTCCCTCAATGAGTTGAAAAAAGTTAATAGAAAAAAGAACTTGTGTCATTTCAAGAGAAATAAAGGGGCTTCCATTTTGAGCAGTTAAAAGGCAATGGTTTTCACTGTAAATCAACTATACACTAATAAAAAAAAGCAATAGTTTTACCAATAAAAAAAAAACAAAATAAAGATAGTTTGTGGTAGTAGCCTGCTGCCTAGAAAAAGTTTTATCTTTCACTAAAATGTTATCATAATTACATAGCAGACTCTTGACTTTCTTAAATCAGTTGAGAAATGATTGGTGGAACTACAGGAACACTGGCCATACTTCCCAATTCATAGAGATACCAGCCCAAACCTTAAACCTGTATCCTGACAATGTGGCAGTTTTCTGTTTTGTCTTAAGTCCTTTACCATATTTTCTGTAAACATGACCTTGATTGTTTTCATCAAAATTATTAAAAGCAATGTATGAGAATACCTTTTATCTGAGGAAATTAGGTTAACTACATTTAGAAAAATAAAAGAAACCCAACAGAGAATATAGTCACAGTATCTTTAAAGGGACATAAAGTTTGAAGCTGCTCTTAGTTGTTGTTTGGGGAAGAAGGTCATGGTATAATACAGACTTAAACCAAATTAAGGAAAACTAAAATATGATGATAACGTACACTTAGTTGAAATCATCACTAACAGAAATGAAAATTTGGAAAAGAGAAACAAAGATTTCCTTTGGCCCATTCCCTCCTGCTGAATTAATTTCATGAAGACACGGACTATGCCTGTGTATACTTATAAAATCCAGGTCATGTAACACAGACACAGTGTCTCCCAGTGACAACGATGGAAAGAAGACCACAGCCACCTGCAAGCACATTGCAATCCTTACAAGAATCTGCTCACTTCCAGGTTCGCAGCCTTCCTGAAACAATTTGAAACAATTCACATCCACAGGCTCTCATCCTGGGTGCTCCAGACAAAGAACACATTTCCTTCAGGCAACTGGGAAAACATCTACACAATAAGAAACCAGACGATCCAATCCAATGTTGTAAGTAGTCTCCTGGCATTAAAAGGGCAGTGTGGTGGTTTAAATGATGAATTAAAAAAAAAAAAAAAACCTTTCAATTAGAACTCAGGAAGAGGATAAGAAGAATGTCTGGATAATGATGTGAAGGTTTGGAAGATGAACAAGACATTGACAGACATTAGAGTGCTTGGATGAAAACTGTTCTGGAAACTCCTTGTTTAGAGTTTTTGGACAATAACATAACATTGAGCTGTGAGGTTTAACTATGACTCTGTCAAAGCCAAAGGGGAAAACAGAAAAGGTTTTATTGCTGTGCTACGATGTAACCATTTCAAGCCTGTGGAGGTTCCTGGGTGACCACCTGCTGAAGACTCAGGTGTTGCCCTTCACCCCACCCAATTATCAAGATGCTGACAGAAAAAAAATAATACAGATGCTGATGACACTGATGACACTTGTATATGACATGTGATGAAGGGAGCATTTGGAGAATAAACAATGTAATGGAGATATGGAAATTAGTGCTGTGAGATCTCCCTGTGGGGTCTGCAATTGACTTTTCTTGTGTAATGAGTCACATAAACTCTGGTGTCATTTTACAAATTATTAAATGGCTAAGTTGGGGACATTCTAAAATAAATGGCCCCACAGGTCATTGTAAAATAGAACTAGTAAAAGTGGCTTGTTGTAAAGCTTTAAAGTCATAATTAATTTACATAACAAGACAACACAATGATGAGATGGCATAAATACAGAAGCACAACTAAAGAGCTGGCAGAAAAAAAATCAGTGGAAGTTTATAAAAATGGTGAGCATGGGAAAGGCATAGACAATGGAAGTAGTAAATGTTGAAAATAATGAGGTTGTGACAACAGTTTTATGCCATGAGTGGCTCCGGAATTTTAGCAAGTATCATTAAAGTGAGCAAGGAAATTAGCATAAACAAAACACAGAAGTAGGAACAGCTAAGAAAAGATGAACTGGCCCCAAATTACCAAATTGACCATAAATGAAGCATGTAGGCAGGAGGCCGGGTCCTGAGAGAGAAACATTTTAACACTGATGTTTAACTGTCAAAGAGTTAAGTCACTTTAAATTGCACACAATCAAGAAGCTACTTTGGGGAGCTAATTTTGCCTTTTGCCTCTAATGCAAGAAGTGATCACACATCTGGAAAGGAACATGATATTGACATCAACAGAGATGAGAGAGGCACCTGCTCATCAAAGGCTCTGGTGAGCAGAAGTCCATCAGTACATACATTTCAGGGAGAAAAGTGAGTAAGGCCTCAGAAACTCCAAGAAATATGCTTTGGTGGCCTTCTCCCTGAGATCTTGCAGGTGAAAAACAATTTATTTCTTGACAAAAGTTATTGCAAATCAGATCAGTTCAATCTGACCTTTACCATCTAGGTCTGAATTTACACATTCTCAGACAACTTTTGTCATTGGAATCTGACTTTGTAGGAGAAGACCTAGGACTGGTAGAAGAAAGATTTCTTCAGCACCACATCATTCTGCAGCCTGGATAGATGTCCTCAATGTCTGTGGAGCCACAAGAACAGGAAAGGAGGCAGGGACACTGAAAGCCTGCCTTTCAGCCAAAGACTGGTGTAAATGCAATTCTTGACTGCATCGTTGGGAGAAAACAAAATCCGTCAAGAAGCATAACATTACAAAAAGTCTTCCACACGAGATATGATTCAGCAATTCTGAAGAATAAAGAGATAGTCATCAGAATCTCATTTATGTCCAAGTGTATATGTGTGCTTTTTTTCATATGGGAAGCAGAAAATTAGTGAGTTGTAATATTGCTTCTGCATGTAATGTTGAAGGCGAAGTTGAATGTTTAGAGTAAGTCGGCAAGACAAATACATCTCAAGAAATCACACCGTTCTCTTACAATACACAAACAAAACACAGCTACGCTAACAAGAATAGTGGAAATTTTTAAAACTAAGGGTAGAGTAATTGACCTTACCTGTGTTTTTGCTTTCTACAGTTTTTGTTACCCAAACCCAACTCCAGTCCAAAAATACATAGTGGAAAATTCCAGAAGTAAACAATTCATTTTAAAGTGTGCACTGTTCTGAGTAGTGTGATAGGATCTCACCCAGTCCTGCTCTGGTCCCCGCTGGGTAAGGAATCATCCCTTACTCACCCTGCATAAGTCACCCTCCCATTCCTATAGGGAAAAACATGTATATATACGGTTTGGTACTACCCACCGCTTCAAGTGTCCACTGGGGGGCGTGGAATATGTGCTCCATGGATAAGAGGGGCCACTATAATATGTAACATCATAGAAGAAGAGTTTAGATGTGAATGGGAATTGTGGTATTTAACCCCAAGTTCCACATACAGGTAGTCTCTCTAACCAACAGGAGCTAAAAGTTGTAACTGCAAGGTTATGCCTGGAACACACACCACCTTAAAACTGTGCTGCTCAGTGGTGCTTAAAGGAAGTTAGGCTCTAATCTGTGAAACAAGAAAAAGCCATATACTGAGAATATGATGCAGACACACAGGCAATGTATATCATGTCAAACAGACTGTTCTTGTGTTGCGTGGAAGAGTTAGTTTGAGGGTTTTCGTGGGACTCATACAATATTTGTTCAACATGGTCTCACTAAAAACTTCCAGGTAACACAAATGAACCTACACCTCTCCCCTCTAGAGGGTCACACTTTCGGGGGGAGAGGGCGAGAATGGAAGATGAATGGGATAGGGAACAGGGTGGTGATGTAGATGTGGAGACAGCGTTGGGGGCACTCTTCTGATGGGAGGGTTTGAAGGCCAGCAGAGAAGAGACACTGCTAGAAAGTGTGGGGTTTCCATGACGATGTAATCCTGGGAGGAGGGCTATGCCTCCAGGGCTGCCTGATCTTGGAGAACCGTGGGAAATGGGGAGGGCAGTGTTTGGGGGCAAAAAAGCACAAAGAACAGACAGGGGAGTCCAGAGAAGGATGTCAGCATGAGTGGAGAGGCTGAGAGATGTCAAATGTGTGGAGAGGCCACTGGAGATGGAGGTCGTTGATGTACAGCAAAACTATTACAGGACCGTGCTTCTGCGAGAGAAAGAGAGTGAGAGAGAGGAACGGAGGGAGGGAGGGAGAGAGAGAGCATGTGTGCCTTTCCGAATGGAGAATCCAATCCAGAACAAAGGGTTACATTAGGAGGAGACCAGCAAGAACCACTGTCCTGAGGTCCTCACATCACATGTGGAGCGATGCTCCTTGATGCCAGACTCTGGTTGATTAAAGCTATATATTGTAAAATCTAGGCAACTTCTAAGTCTCTAAAAAATGAGGTTTAAATAACCTCAATGTTGGAGATAAAATGGAATCATAACAAAGGTTTAGTTAGCTCAAGCCCAAGCATAAAAAGGGAAGAAAAACAAATGAGGGATGTGAGAGAGAGAGAGAAGTGCTAGCAAGATGGGTGATTTTAAACAAACTGCTATCATCAATCACAGCCTTCTGAACATCGAATCATAACTATGGGTGGACTGAGATCATTAGCTCGTACAAAAGGCAAAACCCGGCTCTCCGTAGCCACAGGAAACCCACTTGAGACACAAGGACAAAAACAGGTTAAAGTGAGAGGATGAGGACAGACGGCAGTGTGAACACTTTTTGGTAAAGGCTGGAGTGGGGGGTGCCATGTCCACAACAGGACCAGATGTGAGGCTCGGGGCAAGCCCGTGCCAGGACTGCAGTACCACCTGCACCTGGGGCCCCTCACTGCCCGGTCATGGCCTCCACACTGTCTTGCCTACGACTTGCAGTCACCATGACCTGGCTCTTCTTAGTAAGGCTGAGCAAGTTTTTGTATTCTAAACTACGCATAACTTAGCTTTGCCTGTTTCTTAACTTGACATGAACAGAATGAATATACAGAATACGCTGTATTATTTTGTGCCCTCCTTATTTTGTACATCTTGCATTTTAAGTTGCTTCTATGTGGTTAAGGGTGGATATAGATTATTTATTTATAGATTATTTACTCTTAAGTTTCCAGAGGATTCCATTCAATTAATATAGTACAGAATATATATCCATTCTGCAATGTAACTGCATTTGTATTTTGGGATGGTTTTAATTTTTGGCTCACATGAACAATTCTGTTTTATATATATATTTATAGATATTAAAACAATCCAAATACAAAAATTAAAAGTCTATATGTACAGATGGTACTATATACATGCATGCACAAATGTCCCTGAATATATGTATCCTGGTTCACACCTTATCTATATCTAAGATACAATTAGAAAAGAAATTGCAAGGTTCTAGGTCTTCCTTTTCTACCAAATAAAGCCAAGTAGTTTTCCAAATTGGTTATATATATGTATGTTAATGTATTAAGGCGACTTTGGTTTATAACATTATGTAAGTTTCATGTGAACAACATTATGTGTTGACTTTTGTCTACACTGCAGGGTGCTCACCACAAAAAGTTTATTTTCCATACATCACCATACAGTTGACTCCCCCTGCTTACTGTGCCCTCCTCCCCCCACTTTCCCCTCTGGTAAACGCTACTCTGTCCTCTGTATCTATGTGTTATTTTTGTTTCATTTTTTCTGTATATTTCTTTGCTTGTTTATTTATCTTTATGTGCCCCATATGAGTAAGAGTATAAGGTATTCTTCTTTCTCCCTCTGACATGTTTCACTTAACAGAGTACCCCAAGTCCCATTCATGTAGTGGCAAATGTCAAGATTTCACGTTTTCATGGATGAGTAAATATCCTGTTACATATATATATATATATATAACCTTCTTTATCCTTTCCTATCCATTCATACTTTTATCGGCACTTAGATTGTTTTCAATCCAGTGGGGTCATGTTTTACTTGCAAACTGATCCAGCCATAACATCATCAACCCTTATTGGACCTCCAGTGCCTTTCCTGATTATCAACAGGAAATGGACCCTCAACACTACCCAGTGACCTGATGACTTCCTTTCCTAGACTTACTTTTCCAGCTCAACTCTTACTTTTCAACCTTTCCTGTGAGCTTCTGATCTCCAAATCTAATAGCTGTGATGACATCTTCACTAGGACATCTTGAATAAAATTCAATCTGAACACATGGCACTCCTCATGCCTGGGTTGCTTTAGGTACTTCTTCTTTCCCAACCTTCAACCCCATTGTGGGGCCAGAAATCTAGGCATTCTCCAAGACATTGCATTCTATCTCTCTCTCCTGCAGCCAGAGACCTTGCAGGAGAGCTAGACAGGGAAAGAACATGGCATCAGGAATTAGATTTGGAGAAAAGGAAAGGAACCAGGACTTACTGAGACCTTCCTACATGTTCTTATCTTTGCCAGGTGCTCTGCTTACTAGTCATAATGGAGTCATCCTGGGGAAAGCTACTGTGGCTACTCTGTGGACAGTGTCTTCTACATCAGACCTCAGGTACCAGGTGTGGAAAGTCACTCCTCTTCCAGGCAGTCTTGCTTCATGGATCAAATCCAACTCATGCCCACTGATAACAGTAGTGAATCTGAATCTGAACTACGAACCATGGACAGGAGGGCCTCCCTTCACTGGCTGTGCCTGGACAACCTTAAAATTTTCAGGGCTGAACAAAGAGATCATTTATGAAGCTCCACATTCTTTAGCAGAACTTCAAAGATTGAATGGATTAATTTGTTTACTGAGCTAATATTTACTGAGATAGCTTCTGCGAAAGAAATTCCCTAAACTCCCTATGTGCAAATCTGAGCACAAGTCTCTTTAAATATAGATCTTTTCTAGTATTTTCTTCTAGTTCTCTGAGCTGAATCCTAAAAGTCATCCATCTTATCTCCTCTGCTTTCCTCTTTGCAATAACAGACGCAGAATTCTTGTGACCTGAGAAACTCTCAGTTCTCAGCCTGAAGCAGTTGTCTTTGTATATCATTTAGTGTGGACTGTAGAGGAAAAATCAACATTTTTTACAGAAACATAATGTATTTGTAATGTGCCGTATCCCTTGTCAGTAGTTCCTTCTTTTGTTGTCATTAAATTTTTTTTTGACTAAGTTTTTCATGGGTCACCTTGAATCACCTTTTTAATATTTCCCCCAGCATTTTTTTTTTTTTTTTTGGTTTTTGGTTTTTGTTTTGTTTTGTTTTTTTGCTTTTTAGGGCCACATCAGCAGCATAGGTCAAATCAGAGCTGTAGCTTCCAGCCTACACCACAGCCACAGAAATGTGGGATCTGAGTCATGTCTCATGTCTATGACCACAGCTCATAGCAACACCAAATCCTTAACCCACTGAGTGAGGCCAAGGATCAAACCCACATCCTCATGGATACTAGTAGGATTCATTTCTACTGCACCACAAGGGAACTCTCCCAGCATGTTTTATCAAATTCAACTTATCTTATGTAATATGCAAAATTCCTTTGCTGAAAGCAAAATGTAATATGCAAAATTCCTTTGCTGAAAGCATTCTTTTTTTTTTTTTTTTTTTTTTTTGTCTTTTGTTGTTGTTGTTGTTGTTGCTATTTCTTGGGCCGCTCCCGCGGCATATGGAGGTTCCCAGGCTAGGGGTTGAATCAGAGCTGTAGCCACCGGCCTACGCCAGAGCCACAGCAACGCGGGATCCGAGCCGCGTCTGCAACCTACACCACAGCTCACGGCAACGCCGGATCGTTAACCCACTGAGCAAGGGCAGGGACCGAACCCGCAACCTCATGGTTCCTAGTCGGATTCGTTAACCACTGCGCCACGACGGGAACTCCTGAAAGCATTCTTTCCACACAATTATGATGTCATTCTTGAGACTTCTCAGCTGAAAGACAATTTCTTTGTGTAGGTACCTAATGTGCTTAGTATAGGTAACAGAGAAGATGAGTCCAACCTGTATACAGAGAGAACACAGAAACCAGAGGAAAAGCTGTGCCAACAGGATAAAGCCTGGAGCCCTTATGGGGTCCCCTCTCACCTGTGTATGATGGGGACCTCGGGCTGCACTTCAATGAACATCCACCAGAGGGCACTGGACCCTGGATAAGGGGAGACCGGGCTCCCAAATAGGCAGGTAGATACTGAGGGTCCACAGGGAGCAGATACACACATCTTAAAGGCTAGGAATTCCCACAAACAGCATCTTTATTCTTAAAAAAAAAAAATGCTTGAAGAGGGGCTACTAAATACCAGCTTTGATTTTTTCTTAGATGATAACATTGCATTTGGGGGGCAGGGAGCTACATTTGTATTTTTGATATAAAGTGATTTTTGTATACACTGATCCCTATAAAGAGAAAAAAACCCACTGACTGTGTGTTCCCAGGAGCAGTTGTATGCTGTGTTGATGGAGGCTTATAAACGTTGTTTTCCCACTCTTGTATTACCTCAATGGAAATGCAGACAGAAACAAAGAAAGGCACAGGCCTAAACAAAGCGGCCCAGGTGGACCTTGCAATCAGCCCACAAATGGCTCGGCAAGAGGCCTGGCACCTCCTGGGCTGATGTTTCACTCCGATGCTGGGGGCTGGGCTGCCCAACCACTCGCAGCAGGACGATGGAGAGGAATTAGGAAAGCATGCTTCCCTCATTTCCCCATTGGTCTGGCATGCAGTTATTATTTAATATTTATCACCAGTGTTTCTGCAATTAGCAACCCTGCGGGAAGAAGCTGGTGTACAGTGACCCTCCTGAGCCCAGGTGTGCTGCCTTGGCCGTGACACAGACCCAGGCAGCATTCAGGTCACTGGGCTGGTTCATAGGCATGTGAGGAACCCACTTCTGAAGCATCTGGGGTCTGGCTGACCCAAAACATGCACAATGGACCAAGAGAAAATGTAGGGAAGAGATGAAACTAGATGTGAAGAAACCCCACCTGCCACGTGAATGTCAAGTCAGGCAGGGAAATTTTTAGCAGTATTTTTCAGCTGGACTTTTTTTTACTTATTTAAAGCAATGCTTACTCCTTGTAAAAAGATTTGGGACACAGAAACAAGCCAAAAGAAGAAAATAAAAATCATGAGCGATTTTGGCACTCAGAGATAACCGCCTTAAATTGCTCTAAATTCTTCTAGGAGTTCCCGTTGTGGCGCAGTGGTTAACGAATCCAACTAGGAACCATGAGGTTGCAGGTTCGGTCCCTGCCCTTGCTCAGTGGGTTAACGATCCGGCGTTGCTGTGAGCTGTGGTGTAGGTTGCAGACACGGCTTGGATCCCGCGTTGCTGTGGCTCTGGCGTAGGCTGGTGGCTACAGCTCCGATTCAACCCCTAGCCTGGGAACCTCCATATGCCACGGGAGCGGCCCAAAGAAATCGCAAAAAGACAAAAAAAAAAAAAAATTCTTCTTCTAGATTTATTTATTTATTTATTTATTTATGGCCATATCTGCGGCCTATGGAGGTTCCCAGGCTAGGGGTCGATTCAGAGCTGCAGCCACTGGTCTATGCCACAGCTACAGCAACACTGGATCCAAGCCACGTCTTCGACCTATACCATAGTTCATGGCAACGCCAGATTCTTAACCCACTGGGCTAGGCCGGGATCGAACCTGCGTCCTCATGGATACTAGTTGGGTTCATTAACCACTGAGCCATGACGGGAGTTACTAGTTTTGTTGTTGTTGTTGTTGTTGTTTAAGTTGCCTTCAGTTCTCTAACAACAGGGGTGATATTTTTTCATGGCAGGCAGGCACCTGTAAAAAAAAAAAATTCCTGCTCTCTCAACAAATGCAGTAGATGGAAAGCAGAAGTAGGGCTGGGGGCCCCAGGAAGATGCTTTGGAAGTGGGCTTCTCACCTGCCTGTGAACCAGCCCAGTAACCTGAGTGCTGAGGAGGCAGTTTCAGACCCTCAGCCTTGCAGCTGAAGGTCTGAAACCTGGCCTCCCTGTTTATTGGCTCTGCCCTCTCACTGAGATGGTGAACTTTCTCCTGCTCCTTCCCTGCAGATCAGAAACAAGTTATTTCCCTATCACAGTGCTTTTACGTGGGTTCAGGCATAGCTGATGTCCAGTGCAACAGCACGGTAACTGTTATCACTAAGTTCAGATGCTCCATGTCTTCCTACATGGGGTAAAGTTCAGGCCCGACCTAAACAAAAATAAAGACTCTCTAATAAATGAAATCTCTGTCATAAATATTGTGTTCACAGTGGAAGTACAGGGGAGGGTTCTGACGAACTTGAGGTTGAAGTGTGCCAGTGTGGCACAAGGGTAGAGAAGAGGACAGTCTGCTGCGACAGTAACATCATTCATTCCTCGTTTGAATGGGCTCTTTGGAGACATGTCATCTGCAATATGTAACCATTCACAGGGATCCTATGAAAGTTTCAAGCAAGGTCCCCTGGGAATGTCATAAACCCGGTGGGGTGTTGGCCAGCATGCTCTCTTAATTTTATGCTTCTTTCATTCTGCTGGATTGGACCTTAAAAGCACATGTGAAGAGAACCTCACAAACCCACACAGGGGGAAGAAACCACCTGGAATTGCAGAGTAAACACTGGACAGAGAAAAGAAAACTGAGGCTGAAAGAGCTGCAACATAGGAAGGTTTAGGGCCTCTGTTCCAGGTAAACAATGTCACCTCAAGCTCACGTCTGCCCTGGATCCTGGAATGTGACTTTATTTGGAAACAGTGTCTTTGAAGATATGATAGTGTTAAGATGTGGCCACAGTGGATTGTGATGGGCTTTAGTCCACAGGCTGATGTCTTTAGGAGAGGGCACGATGGAGGCAGAAACTGGAGTGATGTGGCCGCAAGCCAAAGACACCTGGCACCACCTGAACCTGGGAGAGTGATGGAGCCTCCAACGGGTGCCTTGATGTGGGGCTTGTGTCTTTCTGAGCCACCAGACAGCAGATTGCTTCTGTTGTAAGCCACTTGGTTTGTGGCACTTGCTCTGTGACCATGGGAATCTGGTGCAGATGACACTACAGGTCTCAGGGTAAGGTCTGTCTACACCTGTGGGTCTGAGGCTGCCCACTAGCCCCAGCAACTGGAGAAGCTGAATTTAGTGTCTTCCACGTAGAAGATATTTGAAAAATTGTCTGCACTTGAAGGCTGTTTGGAAAGGATCCTTCATAACCAATGAGTTCTTGAAAACACCGACCAAATTGGATGCTGTGAAACTTTGGAGAGTTCAACGTGGGCAAATGCTTGGGAGGCCAGAAGCAGAAGTGCTTCCCAGAGAAGGAGCAGCCTGGAAGCTGGAGGAAGGAAGCTGGGGGGATTAGCATTTCTTTGTGGGCAAAATTGAGACGTCTTTGAATCCCTGGACTTTGTGTCCTCATGTTGCCAAGCGACACACAGAGCGGCGCCATCTTGATGCTGATTGAGGGATGATGATGTTCAGGGTATGAATTTTCCTGTAATTAATTCATTTTTGCCCTTTCATTCTTTCTGATACAGCTATTTTGAGAATGACATCATCATGTCCTTGCTGTGCTAAGAAGCAGGAAGTCATTTTTCCCTTGTGTTCGGACCAGAGTTGAAAGACTGATGCCTGGAGAACTGGGCTCAGGGGCGGCTCCAGGTGGTTGTGAAAGAGTGGAGCTGAGTCAGTGCTGAGAGCTGTCCCCTCGGACCTTGTTCTGTGTCCTCCACGATACATCCTCAATCGTCTAACTGCTGTTACTTGAGTTTTCTTACCTGTGAGCAGAGCAGCACACACAATCCTGAAGTGCACTATGCCCTCTCCTGTCATTAGGAAGGATGGAGTAAGATACCCGTGAGCTAGTAATGAGCTGTTTTAAAACTTGAAATATGAAATAAGCAGTGAATCACATCCTCTCTTTCCACAAGAGAGAAAAATGAGAGCGAGCTCTTTGGTGCTGTGGCCATAGAAATGTGGGAGCCTGGGATTCTCCACCTATAGACACAGGGGCACCTCTGGAAAATTAGGAGGTGAGATTGCATTCATAAAATTCCCTACTTTTGAAGGGGAAATTCGGATATTTTATTTAAGAGATCTAAGCATAAGAATTAATGGAGAAATAATGATAGCAAGTAAATAAAAAAATGAGTGGTATTTATTTCTTGGACACTTGTAGTATCTAAGACCATGGAGAGATATATTAACAAACACTCTATGGAGTTTTTTGGGAAATGTTGGAAGAAATGGTTTAAACAGAATTAAATGTGAGTTTTAAATGGTTTGGATTTTTTCTGTTAATAACTAAAGACCATTTTTAGGACATTAGGGATAGTGGCAGATAAGAGGTTTTTTTTAGGGTGAACTTTTAGGATTTTGCTCAAGGCTTTCCAGTTCCACAGATCATTTGATCTCTGCCATTCAGCTCAACTTGGTTTTCTAGATGCTGTTTCACTTCTCTTGCGTTGCTGGAGCTGGGGAAGGTTACCTTCCCGCAGTGCCCACCTTGTTGGGGACTGTCTCCCCGGGGGGAAGGACTCCAGAGCCCTCTGACTTATTTCCTACTCTGTCTGGCCCTGATTGTTGCTTTAATGCATTTTCTCTGCATTAATAATATGGATGAGCAAGGAAGAGGTTGATTAGCTTTATTTGTTTTGCATTAGCAATTATTTAAATTGGATGTTGGGCATTTTTTAATTAGACTTGCTTACTGTGAGCAAAAAGAGAGATGCAGTGTGAGATGCTCACTATCCTACACAAATAAGAATAATAATACAGGGCAATGATCAAATCAGCCTAGTACAGCCCCAAAGATGCACATCTAAAATGATCCCACATAGTGGCTACTTCCTATCAGAAGGAGGACGTGAAATTGTTTACTTCATGGGACATTGCACGTGATCTGTGACATGTGACATCGGGGGAAACCTTATATATATTTGTAAATGGAGCTTGTCCAGGGTGCTTATCCTTGTGTGGCTCAATTCTATCACCTGTTGTGTCAATGCGACGTGAAAAATAATTTCCTGTATCTCTTTGGAGTATCCCAGCTCTAAGTGGATTGCTGGCTCTGGCCCATGGAAAATAATAAAATGACAGTACCCGCATGGCCACAATGGGCAGAGGAGCCTCTGCAACCTCACTCCAGGCTTGGCGGGAGCAGCTAGCTTTTGATTCAAGGGAAGCTGCCATCCTGCTTTAGTGAAACAAAATATAATGACCCCAGTTGCAATACTGTGCCTGAAGTGGTAGCTTTTAGCTCTTCAAAATTATGTCCGCTAATTAGAGGCATGTGGCGGCGCATTATCTTCCAGCTATAAATTATAATCCATATTCATAGCTCCATGAATTCACCTTCTATGGAGCAGCCCTTATGCAAACAGTAATAGTCGGCGTGTCATTAGAGCATATCGGCCATTAATTCTCCAAATGATCAATGGGAAGAATGTCCTTTTCCCATATCTGGTTTATTTATGTGTTCCCATTAATTATGCCTAATTTTCTGTTGGCACTTCTCTTCCTAATGTAATTCAATTTAAGCATATCTTTCTAGAGACTTATTAATAGGTAGGGTCATTTATATTGTGTAGCACAAATATTTTATAATCCACTAATCTTGACAAAAAGGCAATGCCTTCCTCATAAAAAATGAATGAGAAGTAATGGTTCCTTATTAATAACTTATTAGGTCAGATCACACAGTTTGAAGTGTCTATTACACTTTAATTTTATCAGATTTCTTCCTATGGAATTGGTCACACTTCCTTTATCTTTTGATTTTGATTGTTTTTAGTGTCACCCTGCCTCAGTGACCCCAAACAGCTCTCCTCGGTGGCTTTGCAACCACAGAGGTAGGTAGAGATCTGCAGAGCTCTGCTGGGCTTGTCCTGGGGATGGAATGACCCTGTTTGTCTTAAGGTCCCTCTCTTCCTTCTGAGACAGTTAATAATCAAGGGATCCTTGGTTATCTTTGGTTCTCATACCCTTTCAAAAATCTGATGGTAGCAGCCAACCTTCCTGTAGAAAACACATACTTTGAAAATTCAAATCTCATTTTGGAGGATTTATAGATATTATTAACATTAAATCATAAACTTTTGAGAGGGTCAAAGAAACACAGTTTAGGACCTTTGGCTAAAATTCTCCACATTAAATTTTGATACTTTGACTAATAACATAAGCTGGATACATAAGAATTTTTTTTTTTTTTATATTTTGTCTCTTGAGGGCACACCCATGGCATATGGAGGTTCCCAGGCTAGGGGTCTAATCGGAGCTAGAGCTGCCAGCCTATGCCACAGCCGCCAGCCTATGCCACAGCCACAGCAATGCAGGATCCAAGTCACGTCTTCAACCTACATCACAGGTCACGGCAATGCTGGATCCTTAACCCACTGAGCGAGGCCAGGGATCGAACCGGAAACCTCATGGTTCCTAGTCAGATTCGTTTCTGCTGTGCCATGATGGGAGCTCCCATAAGATTTTCTAAAAGCTGCCTGTCACAGCCAAGGTGTGATGTAGCCATATTTGATTTGCCCTTTTAAATTCTACGCAGACCTAAAACCTTTCCATGGAGTCGCAAAGGCTCTCCTGAGGTCCTATGGGGCTATTTGCCTGCAGGTGACCACATAGGCAGGAAAGATGAAATGTCTACAGGAAAATAGTGATGGGTTTTCTTAGGCAAGATGGTAGACCTAACTAGACTTCTGTCTTTTAATCTGTAAAGTTATTTAAAATGCTCCTTCCAAAGCTGATAAAATTACATTAATGTGCAAAAGCAAAAAAAAAAAAAAAAAAAAAAAAAAAAAAAAAAAAAAAAGGGCTGGTCAATGTACATGAGTAGGAATAATTTATGGTGAAGAGAAGATCCACACCATCCACAGAGAGAAGCAGGGATGGTGGCCACTGTGCGAGGAGGTTTCCGACAGTCTGAGGCTTTCCCACTGGATCAGTGCACACTGTATACCACGGCGCTGCCACATTGTGGATAAAAGACTGTGTATACTTGTCCAGGAGTCAGTTTTTTAAAAATACAGCTTAATACAACTTAATGCAAAATGAGCATCTGGATAAACTGTGGTCTAGGTTGCTTTGCTCACTAGGAGGTTTTTCCTTGGCAAGCATATGTCCCAGGAACAGTTTTGAAGGGGGCGTGGATAGGGTTACAAAGCAACATAAGTGGACCTTGAGGCTTCAGGAAGAAAGTTGAAAAAGAATAACCAAATTAGACTAAAATGGAGGTATCACATCTGTATAGATAATTAATAGCTCTCTGGGGAACACTATTTGGAGGAATACCTGTATTAAACTTCCTTAGGAAAATACATTCAGCTTATGCTATTCCTAAGTTAGGTTTGATTTTTTTTTTTTAAATCATCAGCAAACTTTACCCTAAGGTTAACTTCTGCATTCTTGAAATATATTTTATTTTTGCATGTTTTCAAAGCATTGTCCTTAAACATACATTATTTATGTTTTTACTATAAATATAAGCATCTGTCTGTATATTTCACAGTGTCCTGAATATTCATTTGAATCAAAGAAATGTGGATAATATTATATTAGGTAATACAATATTACCTAGTCATTATATATGAATTGTTCTTGCATGTGTGTGCATGCCTGTGGGCATCCCCCCCTCTCCCGTGCCCCTTCCTAAGTCCATCATTTGGACAAAGGCTCTAGTTTGACATACTAGATGTAATTCCTTTGGATTCTACTCATCGTTATTTACATGAGACATTAACTCAACATGCAAGCTCTCTGCCAGTTCTAGGAGATAAAGATGCAGAGAAAAGTCAATTAACATACGTTCTTAGTCCTGAGAAGAGGAAAATCACGTACTATGTATTAAAATTCTTTTTTTGTCTATTTTTATATGTATTAACATTCTTGCATGCGACATCAATTTAACCCTTCGCAGCATTGTGCGTTAAAATCGGAATATGGTAGATTTGGAAGGGGATGAAAGTGGGGTTAAATCATTCACTCTACTTCACATTGGTCATGATTAACAAAGCCAGACCTTAAACCCAGCCTGCCCTGATTTAATAACTGTACACTCTTTTATTAAAAATATAAGAATAGAGTGGCTATAAAGACAGTAATACACAACTACGTGGCGAAAGGGGAGTTTGAATCATTAGCTTAACAGATTCTCAGGAGAAATTGTTCCTGGCCAACATGGACAGGACCTGCTTCATGGAGAAGCTGGATGCTGAGGGGAGGCATCAAGCAGGCAGAAGAGCGTATTAAGCAAAATGAAGAGACAGCGCAGCACCAGGTAAATTCTGGGGATGGTATGTAGCTCTACTGGGGGGAGTTGGAAATGTCTGTGGGGGTCGTGATCACTGAGCTGAGAGGCGCTTCCATGCTTCCCCGCAAGAACCCAGTTTTACGAGGTTCTTTTGAGCCAGATTATTACAGGCTCATACCATGACACCAGGGGGCTGCCTTTCCAGTGGTCCTCAGGATGAACTAGGAAAGAGTGAGGATGCTGCTCAAGTAGCAGAAGCAGATTCATCAAGAGCCAATTGGTTGATCACAGCTCCCGTGGAAATGGCCCACAGAAACCTTGTGAAGAAACGACTACTTGGTGATACCCGGGGAGGAAGGGTGAGGAAAAGAAAGGAACCAAAGCTGATGAGTTTGGGCCCATGTGGGTGTTGGGACCAGGAGTTAAGGACCAGGTGGGGGGGTTCACTTGGGTATGGGGGCTTTTGTGAATCTCACAGGTAGTCCTGTTCCTAAAGCTTCTCTCCTTTACATCTAAAAAGTTGCTGGAATGGGGCTCATCTGCCCGGAGGTAATGGTTAAAGTCTTCAGGAGAAACTATTTCTCTCTTCCAAAGTGAGAGAGAGAGGGAGTTCCCTGGTGGCCTAGCAGGTTAGGGATCTGGTGTTGTCAATACAGAGGCTCTGGTCACTGCCATGGCGTGGCTTCAAACCCTGGCCTGGGAAGTTCCATATGCCTCGGGCGAGGCCAAAAAAAAAAGTGTGAGAGAAGAACATGAATGAAGGAATTTCCAGGAATGGTAATTGCTGGGGAATTAAAGCAGGGAGGGAAGGGAGCTGGGCCTGCAGACCCCACGAGGGGGAGTGGGATGGAGAGGCTTGGGGGTGGGGGGGTACCTGCGTCCAGTCAGGTCCAGGGCTCAAAGGAGTCACCAGATCAAAGGATCAAGGACTGTCCATGTGCTCACCATGTGATTTCTGGTGACCTCTGGGAGGAAAGCTTAAGAGAAAGACCAAGAGCCAGATGGTGTGAAGTTCAGGATGGTTGACTGATGTTTAAATAAAAGCGATGGACATGCCCTTTTGTCTAAAACAACTGTTTGTCAAAGCGCAGAACACAGGTAACCTGAAGCAGCAGAGCTCAGTGGGGACAGGAAGTGCGTTCTCTTTGTTTTCCTCCATCTGCAGACACAGAGCTTTGAAGGCAAAGGGGAATTGAGAAAGGGAAGAGCAGAGTCACTCAGCATCTTGCAGGTAATGAGCAAACAAAGGCAGGCAGCGGAGACAGTCTGCTTCTGAGTTTATTAGCCTAATAAAGACAGTTATTCTTCTGCTGAGGGTGATGGAAGGATCAGCTCACCTGGGCGGTGCCTGGATTTACTTCGACACACGTAGGGATGATTGTAGGGCCTAGCCCTGGCAAAGGAGGGTGCTTCCTAGAGCTGGGAGTTTTGCAGACATGGATCCCAGGGCCCTGGGCAGATTGGAGTTAGCAGCAGGTTTTTAGTGCGACGAGGTCCAGGTCAGCATGGAGAAGTGGAGGCTAAATGCCGGCTGATTGTTAGGGCATTGATTTAGAAAACAGGACAAAAGTCAAGTGGGCCCCAGAGTCAGGACGTTATCGGGGATATTATTTAAGCAGTTGATTACAACATCCGATTGGTGAAGAATCTATTACTTTTAGTGAGTGCTTTAGACTCTAAAGCACTTATGTATCCTTTATCTCAGAAAGTCAAATGTAACTATAAAGAGGCTAATAGGCTGGGTGAAGTGAGCTGGATCAGGTAATTTGAGATCACGAGGAAAGAGAGATTCATAAGAGAAGTCAGTTAAGACTGTGGTCGGAGATGGGGAGCGTTGACTCTGAGATGGCAAGTAGGCTGATTGATCCAATTTAGGACCCAGCAGGTGGACAGGCCAAGACTGGAGTTTTATGGGTCCTGTTGTGGGGAGTCTGCTTGCAGCTGATGAAGGGTTAACCCAACCTGCCACGGATGCATTCAAGTAGGATTAACCTTGACTTCACTGGACCTCAAGAGGGTGTGAGTGTGAAGGCGGCTGCAGGAAGAATCCGGGGGTGGTTTCCCCAGCAGAGGGGAAGGGGCACATCTGTCACTGACACCCCCTGGTTTGGGCACTGGTTGGGGGATACTGAGCATCCCCCGGGGGACACTGGCCAGACCCAGAGCCAGGAGGGAGCCGCCGGGACAGTGACCCCTGTGAGTACCTGCTAGGATATGTGACACACTCAGGGTGTGCTGTGAGCATGGGGAGTGGGGTGCAAGCTGGGGGAAATCCTCTTCAGGACCCCTGGAGGGAGAGATGGGGCAGGCGCCAGGCCCCCAAGTGATCCTGAAGCCTCAGAAGAGGCCACCTGGCATTTACACAGACACAAACTCATGTACACAATGACACTAAACTTAAGGAACTGCAGTTTAAAACTGGCTAAAATGTGAAATTCTTTTACTTCACTCTCACGTGTAGCCTGAATGGAGAAGTGCTATAGTTTACCTCTTTAAGTCACTTTTAGTTGTGTTGGAAGAGCACAAAAGAGAAGCTGTGTGAGCTGGAAAACAGAAAGCTCCCTCTAAGGGGGAGTGGCCTGGAGTTAGCAGGAGGCTTGCCTACCCAAGGTGGTCCTTCAGAAGGGTTTTTCAACTGGTGGTCATTAGGAATCTCCAAACCCACAAATGTTTTTATTCCCATTAATAGTCATAAAAAAATTCATGATTCCTGATCGTATTATTGCCTGAATTAATGTAAGGCGAAAGAAGGAAACTTCCTCTTCTCATTAAATATATATATGTATATTTATTTAAGTAAAGTTTATGCATTTCAGGTTTTTAAAAAAAATTTTTTTTAAGGCCACACCTGAGGCACATGGAAGTTCCCAGGCCAGGGATCGAACTGGTTCCTCCACAGCGACCTGAGCCACTGCAGTTGGATTCTTAACCCACTGCACCACAGCCGGAACTCCTATTTTTAAACTTTTCATTAAAATTTAAGAACCTATTTAAGAACATATGTTATGTTAAATATGGGAATGACTTTCTCAAATCTTAAGAATGGGGTTCTGTAATTTTGCTAATCATTCTTAGAAGATTAATAATTTTATCAAATTAATGCATGTCTATAAAATGTATTGCCCACTTCCACTAAAGGGATTTTCAACCCAAAGGTATGCACATTTTAACTATGAAATATAATTTTCAAGTAGAGGCAAATTATTGCCCAAGAAAGCTGCGCAGGAGGCAGCCTGGCTAACCCACATTCAGGGTCCCCAGCTCCACTCTCCCAGCGTTCAGCCGTTGGATGGAAATTTTCCTTGAGAAGCTGCTGTTCATATTAAATTTCAAGCTTGTTGTTTCGGCAAGTGCATTGCATCAACATAACATTGTTCTCTCTGTGACTCCCTGACCCCCTTCTACTCCATCTGGACACCAACTCCAGCAAGAAGGACCTGACAGCCATCAAAATATCATTCTGTCAAACATCAACTCTTCCTCCTTATTGTAAGAATATCAAACAGAAAATGTAAACAACAATCTGGAAATGATGGTACAAAATGGCCCTCCTCCGACACTGTAGGTGGAACAAAAGCCCTTTTTTGGCGTTTGCAGCATCAGCAGCTGCAGGCTGATGCATTTGGCTTTCTGTTAAATAGAGGCTGGAGTGTAAAAATAGACACTGGCATTGATTGGAAGCGTAAGCCTGTTGAAGTTTTACAGATTTAGAAAGTTCACTAATCGCTATCAATTAAAATCTCTGCCTTGTTGTTGCATGAATTATTCACAATCGTGCACACAATAGAGGGGCTTTTAGAAATATTTATTGCAGCCAAATGCAGAAATAGTGAAATTCAACCTGATAAAGACAAAAAGGTGTTTCCATTTGTAAGTACAAACAAAATAGCCATTTTAGCATAATTATTGCAATTTATCATAAGCAACTCTGATATAGACTACACAAATATTTCTGATCCCTGCTAGACGTATAACAAATTTTGATCAATTTCTCCTAGGCTTTACTTAAAAAAAAAAATTCAAAGACGTATTACCTAAATTAAAATACCATCTAGTATGGCCATAGATATGCAAATATATGGAAATACACAGGGGTATGATGATATCAGTGACTGTCCATTCATGAATTAGTCTTTTTATGAAACCTGCCTGCTCCTCTTAAAAGTTGAGTCAGAAATGTCCGAACTAACCAATCGCTCTTTCTCAATTTCAGTCACACTATTGTTATATTTGTATTTATTTTCAAATCTGTTGGCTGCCCTCAATCAGTTCATTTTCCAGCCATGAACCAGCTCTTGGTTCTGTCTCAGCTCCACCCCAGCCACACCCCTGAGTCTTTCTCTGGGACCTGCTGTGAGTCTGTCCCATGGTGGCGGCGTCAGAAGAAACAGGTTCAGAGCGGCTGTGAGGTGGCCTCATACCTGTTTCAAAACAGGAAACTCAGATTTGCCATTTCCTTAACCTTCACACCCACCGGCATCAGGGAAGTGCCTAAAAACCGCTGTAAAAGCAAATGGAAGTGCGCGTTCAACAATGATAATAATGCTGTCATTAAAGATGGATGAGAACTTTCAATTAGAACCCGTCCCCAGTCTGGAGCCGCCCAAGCCAGCTCTGCCTATGAGGACCTAAAGCTCTGCAGTAAAGATAAAAGGTCATTACAATCTATTGAATTCAATCATGACAAGTACATTTACCTGATGGCAGCATGTATTCCATACAAAAAACTAAATTAAAATAACATTATGGGCTGACTCAAATCCACATGAAAAAGGAAATTTAGAATGAAGGACAGATCAAATCACAGGCTGAGACTAATTTGATTTATAGTCCCTTTTTGTTGCAGAAAAATACTTACTCTGTTGCCCATCCTGATTGACATTGTAACTCTGGAGAAAGAGTACTTTCTTATTAACCGATGCTGCACTTCAATAGAACAATGATAATATCTGATATCTAATAATAGACTTGGAGACATACCATTTATCACAACAATTCAGTAATTCTTATGTAAGGATAAATAGACACGTATAATTATGCAAATATATGGTGAACATTATTATTTTGTGAATTTTAAGAATGGTATTGAAGCTTATATACATATAAGATATAACATTGCATAAATATATTACTACCGATTTTGATGTCTCAATGATTATATTTTTGACTAGAAAATTAAGCATTTTTATGTTGAAAAGGTAGGCCACATGTAAGAAGATATATTTTAGTACCAATATGTGTATTTCTACATACATCGACATTGCTACTGACAGGTATCTTTTCTATCCTAATACCATTTATATCCATCCTATTTCTTAAAAGACCCCCAAATCCAAGTTATCAATAATTGATATATTTTTTAACTTTTCACTAGCGTTGCATTGTTTAAAGAGTCAGTGAATGAGTTATTGACTAGATATGGACAGCTGAAAGTTCTACACTGAAATAAATATAAAACAAGAAATAATAGCAGCCCCACTATTAAAATATATCACTATTTTTTAAAAGTAGGTTTAGGTTATCTTTTCTGCATGATAACGTAAACTATCGTCCATCTTTGTATTATATTATTTAAAAATCTTTCCTTTTGTGAGTATAAACAAAATAACCAGAGGCATTCGATCTGTTATCACAAATGAGTCTTGAACAACATAACCAGCTTTTGAAACACAAAAGGTTCCAGCACTACTGAAAAAATTCACATACCTCTGCTTAACGGTTTTTCAAGCCTAAAACACTTTTTAACTAACTTGGCAGTGGATGATGAGGAAAATCTCTAAAATGATTTTCTAAGCATATTCTTCATGACTAGAAATAATTTATTTCTGTCCTAATTAAGGATATCATCACTATTGTTATCTTTACTCACAGCTTCTGTTCTAAGTTTCTGCCTGAAGCAGTGGAAAGTAGGAAGCTGAGTATTGAATTCCCCTAGAAATCTCTTTTAGTGTAATTTTAGTAGCGACCAGCATGTCCTCAATTTTAGCTTTGACTGTTTTCACTCAAGAAAATGTTATATGAGCATTATATGAGCATACACAAAATAGCTTAACCCATTCAAATGTTGCCTTTCTCAGCAGGTAACACATACAAGGGAACCTACCCTTGTGTTACCCTGTCCTCTCTCTTGTGGAAGACCAAACAAGTGCTCACAGGAACGTGGGTGGATGTGGGCTTCCAGGCCTTTGGACTTTAATAAGAATTTTGTCTTTCTGCACAGTATTCGGGAATCTGGTGTTCCGACCTCTACCACGTGGTGGCAGCATTGCACCGACGTAGGAGGCTGGGGCGGTGCCTTTCATCTGAGCCCGCAGAAAGGAAAGTCAGTTTAGGCTTTTCAGAAAGCATCATCGGTACATTCAGGACAATGCCGTGAACATCGTGCAGAAATAAATCCGTTGCATTTTTTTTTCCTATACATTTTATCGTCAAAATGTGATTTGACTTAAGGGTCATTTCTAATCACTAAAATAAATTTGTAGCACATGAGCTATGCTATTAGCCAAAAAATCAGTTTTATTCATATTTTTCTCTTTTTTCCTCATAGATTACTTTTTATATTTTGAATATCTCACTGGTGTGCAAACAAGATAAAAATATAACAGCCCTCCTCTCTTTCTTGCTTGTAAGAACTAAAGTCACATAACCAACATAGAGTTTCAATGATACTGAATTTGCATTTTGGGAATCCTTAACCTCTATTTTGCCTCTGCACAGGAATAATGTATATTGTCTTGGAATTAGTTCTATATGAAAGAATAAGAAATGTTCATAAAAACTTCGTAAAAGTGAAGTTTTATTACCCGAACCGTAATGCTTATTTTGCCTGTTGAAATAGAAGCTGTTGGTAAAAGATGCTCTATGCTTCATGATATAAGTTGACAATAAATGTATCTAAGAATTTTCTTCAATGTATGATTTATTTTCTTTAGATGCAGTTGAGGGCAAGATAGTTACTACTAAAATAGATAAGAAACACAATATTATGGGGATATTTTGACTGTGCGCACTTATTTTCATAAAAAATTTTTCTCCGTGTCACTTACAATTGCCCGTTATGAATAATTAAATCCAAATGGAAATATTTTCCACCTAAAGCAAACTGACTGGTCCAATGAAGAGATCCACACAAGATGCATACGTGGCCTGGGAAAAATAAGAAGGTGGAACAGCCCCGTCAATTTCAGTTCCAGCTCGAAACACACCTGTAACCCACCTGAGACGCAGGTATTGAGATATTGGTGGGACCGCAGCCATGACCTCTTCCTGCAGCAGCTTGCATGTACCCGGATCTCATTCCTCCTTCTCTCTCCTATACCTTTATCCTCTTTTCCAGATTCTTGGTGAAAGGAGAACGGAGAAACAGAAAATTCTTCAAAGCAACATTCTCCAAACAACACCTTATTTTGAATAAGCCTGGTGCCAGTGGGAGGCTCTGTCCAGAGTAAGTGATGCAGAGCTCAAAAATCTTTCAGTCTTTTCCGCTCTAGACTATCTTACCTTTTCATTCTGTCTCAGTAATTCCATCTGAAAAGGACATTTATGCATGGGTTTACTATTTAATTCAAAAATACATATTGGGGAGTTCCCGTGGTGGTGAAGGGGAAATGAATCCACCTAGGAACCATGGGGTTGCAGGTTCGATCCCTGGCCTCGCTCAGTGGGTTAAGGATCCAGTGTTGCTGTGGGCTGTGGTGTAGGCCAGAGGCTATACAGCTCTGATTCGACCTCTAGCCTGGGAACCTCCATATGCCACAGGTGTGGCCTAAAAAGACAAAAAGACAAAAATAAATAAATAAATAAATAAAATTAAATTAAATTAAATTAAATTAAATTAAGTTAAAAAAAAAACAAAAATCCATATTGGGTACCATGTTTTAACCAAATATAATTGTCAAAAGCCAATAAGATCTGGCTCCTTTGAAAAGGAGTGATCATTTGTGTTTCAATGGAATATCTTAATATTTTGAACATTAAAATAATGTATAGTAGCAAAATAACTTGAAGATAAAAACAGAAGCATTTTGAGGTAGCTTCTCTTTATAAAAAATACTTTTACATATTCTAAGTCCTCTATCCGCTTAACTGGGGTTTAATTTAAAAACCATTCTAACAGAGCAAAATAATTTTGAGAGTATCTTCAAGTGAATTCTCATGGGGCTGATCTGTATACAACTGCAAGGCCTTTATGCCATTGGGACAACGTGCTGGGTACATGCACTGAAGAGTCAGCAAATGCAGAAACGCGTGTAGTTTTTGTTCTCATTTAACACAGCGAGGGGGCCGTGCTCGCCTGCTTCCTACCATTGTGGACCAGAGTAAAGGTCTTATGCGGACACAGGACATCTCAGGGCTCAATCTTCCCAAGTACTTAGCCTTAAAATTATGCTGCCCTGAATTCTAAATTATGGTTATCTTTCCTGACACACCAAATTCCCTTTCGAGAACTATTTTGCTGGTAGCATGCTATTCCCTGTGTCCAAATCTTTAATTGCATGACCATCAGCAGAGTGATATACAGTTTATTTAAAGATCACACGTTGTTGTAAATCTGGGGCACTGTGACGTGGTTTATAAGGCAAATTACAACTCTACCGGAGTCTTCTAAAGCCACAGAGATTGTTCTTTGTGTTGATGCCTTTTGTTTCGACTAGGCAATGAGGGGAAAAAAAAATGTGTTGATAGAAAAATGAGCAATGATGTAATAAAAAGATCACAAGAATTCAGAGACAAAGACATCTTCCTTTGATTTGGGTGAATTGACATAGAAAATACAAAGATTAACTGAGATTTCAACTAGAAACCATGCTCTTGACTTCTAGCCTCCTATGAATAAGAGGGGGTGGGTGGGTGGGTGAAGCACCTGCTTTCCTGGCGTTTGTGTGTCCTAAAGGGCTCGGCAGTCTCTCCCATCCCCGGTGGCCCTGAGGAGGTGGTCCCTGTCCTTTCACTGCCTGACATCCAGCTCTAAGTACCTCCCCCACCCAGACCACCATTTATTGATAATAGAGCCTTTATCTGTTTTTTTCAAATATTAGGTCTCACAAAAGCAAATTTTACAGCCACTGGAAAACCCTGGGCATATTCATTTCTTCTATCAACAGTGTTGCGTTTTCTTCCATGGACACCTTAAAAGGATCAGTGGTGATCAACACAAACTCAGGCCTCATCTGACAGTTGCCCACTTTTGGACATGTAACATTGCAGATCGCATGCAAAAGGTTTCATAGTCCTCTGACCCACGTTTGTCACAGTGCTCTCTTCTAGACTGGCGACTACCGCTGAATTTCCTATATGCGTGGCAAATATGGCATGGTTGACCCAGATCTCAAAATGGGTGCCAATCTCAGCCTTGACAGTTAGGTCATATCTGCTACGTCTGGATTGCCTACTGCTTTTCTATATTTTATCTTGGCATCTCTGGACTCTGCATGTATAAAAATTTATTTCCATCATTAGTATATATCACACAGGAGGTTTTCCTTCAAGTTGTTACCTAGCTGAAAAACAAGCCATTTTGTGGATTTTCTATTTTGAGACCAATAAATACTTTTTGTTTTTTAAAATGCTACTTCATTTAAAAAAAAGTTGAAACCCTTACTTGCAGTTTTTTGTCAATAGGTTATTTGAAAATCTGGCTTATGAATCAGAGAGATAAAACTTAGGAAATTAACATTGAATCCTAATCAACATTTTAACTGTGAAAAAATCTGTTGGAAGTTTAAGAAAACAGGTAAATTAATACTGTCCCTATTCTATTTCATTTGTTAAAAAGGACAAATGAAATGATTTTGATTAACTGAAATGAGTAACATTGATTCATTAAAAAAATAATGCCCCTATAAAATAAGCAATGAGTATGTAGTTTACGACACTACAACCTCAGCCCCCTTTACTTCATTAGTAACATGTTTTACAAAACTTCTTGATTTCTGTTAATTTTCCATTTCAACTCAAAATGAAAAGTTCAGTGAGAATTGACGAGTTCAGTAAACAGTGGACAGGAGATTTCAGAGCGTTGATCGATGCTAGCAGTCTTCTCTTTGGTTTTCCTGGAACCTCTGTAGAATAACTAATACAATTAGTTATTGATGGGACGTCACAGGCCTTTTATGATGGACAAGGAACCTCCAGCGTTTGGCGACATTTCTCAGAGTGACTGTCTGCATTATGGGCTAAGTAATATCTCAGCCAGCTGTTAGCCTGCAAGTCAACAGATTTCTCAGAATTTATCTTCTTATTCCATTGATTCAGGTAATACCGTGAGACCGAAATTATTGTGGTTCACTCTGGTTGTTCAACCTCAATTCCCATTTTCTGGGGAGAGGCAATCTGGATGCTGTGTGGCCAGGTCCATAAATGTCAATGATCCCCGTCCCCTTTTTTGTAATGTAGAGCTGAAATCATCAGAGCTCCTACTCCTAGATCTTTGGGAGAAAACCAGACTCCCTAGGTCAGCTGGTTTTTGATTGCAAGTATCAACCGAGGAGAGCTGCAGAAGGGAATCTATTATCCATGAGGACGCAGGTTCGATCCCTGGCCTCGCTCAGTGGGTTAAGGATCCGGCATTGAAGTGAGCTGCGGTGTAGGTGGCAGACGCGGCTCGGATCTGGCATTGCTGTGGCTCTGGCGTAGTCTGGCACATTAGTCAGATTCATTAGCCACTGAGCCACGATGGGCACTCCGTCATCACACTCTATTTCTTTACGGCGAGATGTACACCCTCTTATTCCACTGAGAAGAATGTACACCAACAGCAACAAAAACGCACCTTCCTCAGAAACAGAGCATCAGTCTGAGTCCAGTAAGGAGACAGAATCCAGAAAGCTGTTCATGAGGAAGGTTAACTTCAAGAATGACATTCTAGGAGTTCCCGCTGTGGCTTAGCAGGTTAAGGACCCAATGTTGTCTCCATGAAGATGAGGGTTTGATCCCTGGCCTCACTCAGCAGGTTAAGGATTCTGCAATGCTGTGGCTGTGGCGTAGGCCAGCAGCTGTAGCTCTGATTTGACCCCCTAGCCTGGGAATCTCCATATGCTGTGGATGCGGCCCAAAAAAGAAGAAAAGGAAAAGGAAAAAAAAAAATAATGATGAACTATAACAGGTGGTTAGAGTGATGAGGGGTAAGCCAGTGAGAAGAGGCCTGTGATTATGGGATGGGTAGGTTCAGGAGCAAACACCACCCCGGCCAAGACTGAGCTGTATCCAGAACAGAAGGAGGTAAGGTGGTGCCCTGCTGAGCACTGGCCAGAAACTGACCTTGCAGACATAGATGGAAATCTGCCTCCGGAACGTTCTGGAAACCCCCATCTAGAGGGCCAGGCAGAGCCTGTCCAGGGGAAGGGTCTCTCTGACCAGCAGTGGTGGCCCACAGGTAGGAGCGTGGCACTAGGAAGGAAATGCCTGCAGCATCTCCATCAGTGGCCATGGTCACTGCTGAGCATCCTGCCAGCTGCCGAAGCAATAGTCAAGGGCCCAGTGCCCTTGACATGGACCAGCCAGTGAGAGGAGGTCTAGAGCCCAGAGAAAAACCTGATGACTAGCGCTAATCATACATACAAAACGTTTACCCCTTTTTTTCCTTGAGCCTTTCTGCATAATGTAATTTGTGTGTTCTGGTAACACAGGTTTAATGTGTGTTCTGGTAACACACGGCACTTACTGTATACCGTGCACCCAGTCAGGCCTGTGGCTCCTGCCCCCTGAAGCCGACGGTCTGTACAACAGACCTTGAACCTGCTAGCCCACTCCTCCCGGAGGGGAGCCTGCCGGAGTGGATGGTCCCACTAGGGAGAGAGAGGGGTGTGGTCATGGAGCGGCGGGATGGTTTCCATGGGAGAGTGACATTTGAGCTGGGACAGAAAGAAGAAGGAGTAATTGGAATCAGGGTCAGGGGACCGTGGGGGGAAGGCCAGGACTCCCCCACAGAGTCCAGAAGGGCTTGATGGAGACCAGCACCTGGGGCCAATGGTGCAGTCGGGCCACTTGTGATGGGAAAGGTCGGTCTGGAGGCCCTTGTCCAGCGCAGATCCTGGGGAGCAGTTGCTCAGCCCTGCACACAGAGGCTCGTTGCTCCTGAGCCTGAGCCTGAGCTTCTGGTGGAAGAACTGGAGAGAAGCCACACCCCAAATGTGATGCTTAGCATATTTAATTTCTTCTCCCATCTGCTTTCGATGTTGCTCTGTGATCAGTGGCCTTAGGTCATTTGTCATTTGCCTGTGAGTGTGGCCGATATTTTCTATTTCCTCCAGTTAGAAGAGCACAGGGGATCAATTCTTAACTCCTTGGACCTCTGTGTTTGACTGTAATTGTTTAAGGCTTCCAGAATTAAATCAGAACATATATACATATATAAACCAGTCCTGATTAATAGGTGAAGGAGTTAAGATAAACTTTCTATCGCATTGCAGAAATGTTCATCATCCATCTATAGATTTTCATGGGGAAACTGATACTATAAAAATACACTGAGTGTGCCCGCTGTTTGCCAAGAGGAAGCTCTAAATCAGCACAGTCCCCAGAACTTTCCACAATAGTAGGGATGTTCTGTACCTGCACAGCCCAGTCTCACCTAGGGCCTCATACTGTTTCCCAAAGAAAATAATCTGTATATCAGTTTTGTTTCTATTAATTCTTCATAAGCCCCCCCTAAGGTGTCACCCCAGAAAAAAAGTGTGAAGCCTTGCACATAATGAGCATGCCATAACCATTCATGGAATCGAAGGAGACCACCAGCATGTTGATTTTCTCTATATTTATTTGATTCTGGGAATATACATTTTTTGGAATGTGTTCTCTTAAGAAGTACCCATTTTCTTTTCTTTTCCATCATTCATTCAAGAACCAAGCTATTGGGTGCCTTTTTTTGTTTGTTTGTTTCTGGAACTATGCTACATCTTAAATTTCTATCTAAAGATAATCCTCAAAAATTTATTTCTGACTTAGAATGCTAGAAACCGATGGAAATAGATATGAATATACTTAGTTAATGAGGTTTCTTATTAGTTATGGCTATGAAAATGATGCTGATCTCTTAGAAAATGAAGAGATAGACGATTACTATAACTGGACAGGAATAAGAATGTTATCTTAACCTCTCAGCAGTATAAATGTGTGGTCTGGTTTGTTAGGGTCCTCAGGACTCCTCCTCATCTCTGACTAGGTCTGGGGCTTCCCACCCAGGGAAATCTTTGGTCCTGCACAGCAGCACTGGTCATGCGTGTGTCTGCCCTTGAGATCCAGATTCCAGAGCTTCTGAAAGTTTTACTCCTCTTTCACATTTGACTTAGTAGAATAACTTGAACAAGCTTTGTCTGCTCTTCTTGTAATTAGCTTCTTAAACAGGGTGTTGTTGGCTCTGAACAAACCCTTGAGATTCCACGTTGATGAGTGTCTTGTGGTCAACATCAAGGAACACAGCCAAGGCTTTATCCATTTTGGCATTCACTCCTGGAAATCTGTTTAGGAACCGGGAGTAAGAATTAAAGACCGGGGTCTTTTTCTTAAACGCACAGTGAGAATATTACGGACTGTTCTAAGTACTCTGCAGAGTTAAAATAGCACACGCATACTTATTTCCCTGGAGGATAGAGTCGCTGGGTTTATAGCACTGGGAGAAGTAAAGTGATGTGGCTTCCTCTTCCGCAACAGTGAAGGCAGCGCTGGCTCCCTGCTAAGTCTCCCTCGGTGAGGGGGGCGGGGTTCAGGGTGGGCGGCATCAGGCAGCCAAAAAGATTCCTGCTTAGGCTGGATCTACCCACGAGAGGCTCCTCTGGCAGAGAAAATGGGTGTTTTCTTTCTTCTCTGCAGAGGGGTAAATTTAAGAATATGATAACCTGAGCCCTCCACTATGATAACCTGAGCCCTCCACTATGTTATGCAACAGAGGAGCAAATTCAGGGGCAGTCGCATAGGGGTTGTTAAATATAATAGAGGGCATAAGACCCTTGCTAAACCTGCTTCCTGTTTCACCAAATGTCTTCCCACTTATTGGTGGGATCTTTGTTAAATCATTGTCTTAAAACTTTTTTTTTTTTAACTTTTTTTTGGGGGGAGGGTTCTGAACCTGCTGCATATGGAAGTTCCTGGGCCAGGGTTTGAATCAGAGTTGCATCTGCCGATCTGCACCACAGCCACTGCAACACCAGATCTGAGCTGTCTATGATCTACACCAAACTCACAGCAATAGGGGATCCTTAACCCACTGAATGAGGCCAGGGATCGAACCCGAATTCTCATGGATACTAGATGGGTTTTAACCTGCTGAGCCACAAAGAGAATTCCAATGTACAGACTTAATCCAAGACCTAGAATTTAAGACAATCCTTATATGTCATATCTATAGATCTATATATTTCTTTATCAATATTGCTTTGTCCGTATCTCAGTATATCTATATGTCTAGATCTAGATGTCTGTCTATATAAATATATTCTGGTTTTAGTTGTAAAGTTAACATTAACACAGGGCACTTGGTAAATTTCATGAACTCTTTTATGAAATGTACATGTGTGCAGATTTATTGCTTTATTATTTCATGAGATCCAATAAGATTTTACAATATTATATTCTCATAAAAGTTATTTTATGCTTAGATGAATCATTAAATCTTCATTTTTCGAATAGGCTGTTTTTTTTGGCTTTCAATTTAAATTTTTTTCCTTTTTTTTTTTTTTTTTGTTTTGTTTTGTTTTTTAGGGTTGTAGTGGCAGCATGTGGAGGTTCCCAGACTAGGGGTTGAATGGAAACTACAGCTGCTAGCCTGCGCCACAGCCACAGCAACACAGCGTCTGAGCCACATGTGTGACCCACACCGCAGTTCACAGCAACACTGGATCTTTAACCCACTGAGCGAGGCCAGGAATCAAAACCTTGTCCTCATGGATACTAGTCAGATTCATAACCTGCTGAGGCACAACAGGAACTTCCCAATTTAATTTTCAGTCGGCTCAGATGAGTCTGCATTTCTCTTTCTCGAGTAACACCAACATGATCCCAAAAACTAATGGAAGAAAAGGCCAGTGTCCACACTTTGCAGCTCCTGTTTCAGGAAGGGAGCAGTGTTTCGGCTGCCAGGCTGTGTGGTCTGTGAACTACAGCAAGGGGTGGGGTGGGGTGGAAAACGAGCTGGCTTTTTAGTAACCTCTGCACAGTCAGGCTGTGTGCTGGGTGCTCCGTTGCATCACCTCTCTCGCCCCCACTGACCCGAGGCCTGTGGTGTGGCAGGTGCCCCTCACGGCACATCTAGAGTTTTATTGACACTGCAGTGTGCCACGTGCCAGTACACTTTCCACTCCTGCTTCAGTGTCTGTCCTTCAGTCTGCACTTGAGTTCATCTCACCTCACTAAAGACCTCACCTGTGGCACCAGGACTGTTTTCTAAGCAGTCACTGCCTCTTAGGGGCATGGGAAGATGACACAGAATGGGGTAAACCCAAAGATACCAGGTAGTCAATGAGAATCCAGGCATGGCAGCACCTCCAGCCTGAAGCCTGCCTGAAGGAGGTAGCGATGGTGCCATATCCGGAAGGAAGACTGACTCAATCACTTGAGTTGGTGGGGAAGAACACAGAGGCAGGGTGGTGACCTCTTCTCATGTTATCCAATCATACGCACGGCCGTGAAGAAGAGCCCGATGTGTCAGGAAATTACAAAGAGGTTACGGCTGCCATAATCAAAGTGAACGTGAAGGTATGTGGATGGAGAGGACAGTGAGACCTCTCATGGTGGTCTTGACCATGGGTGTCCCTGATGCCGGAAGGCAGCTGGAGGGTGAGATGGCATGTTCTTACCTGGGTGGCTTCTCCTGGCCCCTTATGGGCTGTTTTAGGAATCCCCGAGTTGATAACGGCTTAAACTAGGGAGAGAAAGAACAGGATGGACTGGTTAAAAATTCAGGAAGTAAAACCTGGAAGATGCAGCTCTAATTGTCTCTAGGAGATGGGACATCAATGCTAAATGGCATTTTTAAAGTTTGAGAGAATAGCTTGATCACAGAGGCCAACCAAGAAGAGTGGAGCAGGGAAGACGACCACAAACTTGTAAAAGGGTCAACATGTTCGGATTGAATTTGTTGAGTTTGAAATAGTTGTAAAATCCAGGCAACAGCGGCAGACCGCTCAGCAGGGGAGGGGTCTGCTGCCTGGAGGAGGGGCTGGGCAGATTCTGTGAGCCACCCCCACGCTGGAGAAGACAGATCCCCAGAGAGTGAGCGGGTGAATGCGCTCACCCAAGGATGAGCATCCGGTAGTAGATTGAGGGACGGGGGCAGGGGAGGGGTGATGAGCAGAGAAGCAGGGAACCATGGTAGACTCAAGATCAAGAAAACGGAGGTACAATGAAAGATGACCCATGTCATCGAACCACAGCAAGGTGACACAGTCATGGGAAAGGATTATTTCAGAGCTAGCTGTCATGCGTAGGAGAGAACAGACCAACATGATGAGGATAACTTTGGTCCAGGGCTGGAGCTGAAAACTGGGTATAGGATCCTGAGAAGGGAATGAGAAGTTTGGGGAGCTGGGGAAAGCTCAACCATGAAGAAGTCTGGTTGATAAAGGAGGAGTGGGGTTGGTGGTTACAGTGCCCTGTGCCATGCACGGTGGTTTCTTAGGGGAGAAGTGGCAGAGATCTCGGAGTTCCCATTGTGGCGCAGCAAAAACGAATCCAACTAGGAACCATGAGGTTGCAGATTTGGTCCCTGGCCTCACTCAGTGGGTTAAGGATCCGGCATTGCCATGAGTTGTGGTGTAGGTAGCAGACGTAGCTCGGGTCGGGTCTGGCATTGCTGTGGCTGTAGTGTAGGCCAGCATCTTTAGCTCAGATCACACCCCTGGTCTGGGAACCTCCATATGCCGTAGGTACTAAATAGCCAAAAAGAAAAAAAAAAAAAAGAAAGAAAAAAGTGGCAGAGATCTCAACATACAGGCCAAAATTAAAGAACCAGCAGGAGGTACCTTTAAAACCCTGTGGGTCCTAGAGATGTCCTCCTGGGGACCTGGGTTGGAAGAGTTGGGATATAGGGCACAGGGAGCCCTGCAGTGAGAGTAACACAAGGCTGTGCATTCTGGTACCGTGACTTTGTGTTGGTACAGTGAGGTGGTGTTGGTGTCTGCAGAGTGTTGAAATTTTGGATTACTCCAAGGAGAAATGAGTGGGCTAGCCGAGCCAGGACATTGGAAGAATTAGGAGAGAATCAAAAGCTCATCCATATGGCCAAGCCCATTCGTAGGTGGTACATATTATGCGTGGTTCCAGACTGTCCAGCCCAAGGTTATTCCATTGTGGGCAGAACTGGGCCAGAAGAGGCCACCCTAATCCCTGTGTGATGAGATACTATGCCTGCCAATGGGTCACCTTATAGGACAAAAGGGACTTTAGAGACATGGTTGAGGTTATTATTAGTTGACCTTAAAACAGGAGATTGTCCTGGATTATGGGGGTGAGCAGAATGTAACCACACAAGCCCCAAGTCCATAAAGTCGAGCCAGAAAAGGAAGAGGAGGCAGGTTGGATACTGGTTTCAAGGTAAAGGGGACTGGGAATCAGGGACTGCAGGAGGCTCCAGGAGCTGAAGCCGAGCCCAGCTGCCCAGAGTTCACCCATATTGAAGCAAACAGCACCCCAGGCTGAGCCCAGAAACAGATTCTCCCCCAGAGAGTCCAGCTCCCAGGCCAGCCTGGCCAATACTGGGACTCTGCCTCGTGATACCTGAGCAGAGAACCTGCCTCTCCGAACTGGACCCCTGACCCAGAAGCTGTTAGATGATAAATAAGTGTGGTTCTGCATCACATCTCTCAGTTTGTACCGATTAGTTACATGGCAATAGAGAACTAGAACAATACCTTCTGAGGAAATTAGCGGCTATCACATTAATCTTGTGTTGGAGTTTTTCTGAGTGGGTCCAGTGAATAGACAGGTTCAAGTAAATTGAAAGTGCAGCTGAGTGAGGAAAGGACAACCCACCTGTGGTCTGGGATTTTGGCAAGGAAACATACGGTCGTTTCGGAAGTCGGAGGAACTGGTTGTCCCAGAGGCCTGACACCTGCTGTGGTGGGATCCAGCTAGGCTTTCTGGTTTAATTAGCCCACTCTCCTAAAGCCAACTCCTATTTGAAAATCTTCATTGATTCCACTTTCCACCAAATCATGTTTTCATTATTTATTCAGACGCTGAAGGATTTTCAATATCCTCTTTTAAACTATCTTACGGACAGTATCCTTACCATCGTGGGCATTGACTTCCCACGGCCAAGCCCGTCATGGTAGCTAGAACCGTTGCGCCCTTCTTTACATCTTGGGTCATTATGATTGCCTTGCTCCCATGGTGGCAGAATGCATTTCAGGCACGGTCATATGACTTGATTTGTCTTTTGGCTGTTGGCAGATATGGACACACAAGCAGAAGTTTGAGATATGTCTCTGTGGTTGGGCTCCCTTCTTGAACTTCTGCTTTTGTGACAAGAAGGAAATTCTTAAGCAGCTGCTGCCACACCAACTGCCCCCAACCCCAAAACACGGGGTTTAGGGTGGAACTCCTCCCAACTGACCATCGGATAAGTGAGCCTGGATTAAATGCTAGAAGTGCATGCTACCTATACGGAAATTGGGTTATTTCATAGCAAGCTGCCTAATACACTGAAAACACAGTACGTGCCTTCCTTCCTTTTTTCCTTTTGCTTTTGGCAGAGCCATCCTCCAGCTATGGTCCGAACGCTTGTACTTCCTCCCCTCCCCAAATTCACATGATGAAATCCTGACCCCAGTGTGATGGTATTGGAGCTGGTGGCTTTGGTGGGAGGTAAAAACCTCCATGCGTGGAGTTAGTGCTCTTATACAGGAGCCTCAGAAGAAAATGGGGCCATCCACGAACAGGAAGTGGCCCCTCACCAACGCCGGCCCTTCTGGCACCTTGATCCTGGGTTGCCAGCCTCTAGAACCACGTGGCTGTTGATGATGAACTACCTGGTATTTTGTTTAACAGCCCAAACAGCCCAAACAGACTGAAGCCTCTTCTGTGAAAAGAATACCTTATAGCTGGAAAAATCTTACCATCCTTCACGTACAGATCACACCTCTTATTACCCTCCTGAAAGCCGTTTTATCTATCACCAGAAGCCAAAGAAAATGCCTCTTACTGAATATTTTGTTTCTCCAATACAATTAATCCTTATGCATTATCTCATTTGACCATGAGACTGATTCTACGGGGATAAGCGGCGTAGATAACATTAGCTCCACTTTGTAAAAAATGAGAAAATTTGTGCTCACAGAAGTTGAGTCACTAAATCTTATTGGCACAACCAATAAGGGGCATGGGTAGCATTTCTGTCCAGAAGCTGAGAGTCTTCTTCCTGCACAGACACACATTTTGGAGTCAAACAAACTCCTGCAAGTCTCTGTCTAAACAAGCTTGTTTCTCACAATATTCCACATGGGGCTCTGCCCAGAGCAGATGTTGATTAGGTGTTCATTTCCTGAAATAACACGAATGAGAGTAATTTAATTAGCTGCAAATAGCTCGGCACTGTGTTTTATCATCGCTGCTCAATGCCCGGGCTCGAGGACACAGGGTCCTCGTCCCACACTCATGGAGACTCTACCTCAAAGTTCAACGTTCTGAGGGGAGTGCACCGAGCCCTCCTGCCAAAGAGTTTGCTTCGGGTTTCCAAGGAGTTGTGTTTCTCCCAACAGTGCAGAGGTGGGGAGGGTGAGTTCCATCCACCTGTCCTCCAGGCTGTATTAACTGTGTGGGCTCCTCAGAATCAGTCACTATCATGTGCCGTCCTGTGAATTCTCATCTGAGTCACATGTGCTCAGGCGGTGCTCAGTGGGTGCTCAGTGGCTATTACCTGTTGGCTGACTGATTGACCAACTGACTATCACTGTGGATCCTGACATGGAGAAGTAACTGAAGGATATCTGTGCTGGCTCTAAATGATGTCCGTGCACTGATATGACACCTATTTATGCCATTAAAATGTTTTATTTTGTCCTTAGTTTTTTGTGTATAGCTTTATTGAGATATAGTTTGCATAGCATAAAATTCACCCATTTAAAATGTGGTTCAGTGGTTGTCAGCATAGTCACAGAGTTTTGCAGCCGTTAACACTATCTAATTCCAAGCATTGTCATCTCCCCCTAAATAAACCGCTTTATCTGATAATTGCCACCCTCCATTGTCTTTCACTATCACCCCAGGCAACCACCATCCCACTTTAGGATTGGAATGTCTTTAGGATTCGCCTCTTCTGGAACCATGCACCATGTGGCTTTTGTCCATTTTTTCTCATGTACTATAACATTTGCAAGATTCATCCATGTCATAATATGCATCATTACTTTATTTCTTTTTAAGGCTGAGAAGATTTTCCACTGTATGGCTAAACCACATTTTGTTTTTCCATCATTAGTAAATGGACATTTGGGCTTCTACTTTGCATTATAAATGCTGCCATGAATATTTGTGTATGGGATTCTGTGTGAACGTATGCTTTAATTTCTCTTGGGTATATACATAGGGGTAGAATTGCTGGGTCACATGGTAACTCAGGGTTAATATTTTAGAAGCTGCCAAAACGTTCTTTTAAAGTTGATGCACCAGTTTTCTTTTCCACCAGCAATGGACAAGGGTCCTCTGTTGCTTTTTTCCTTTGGTATCATTGATTCCTTTTGGCAAACAAATGTTTTCATTGTGGACTCTTGAGCTGACTGAGAGGTATCGTTCTTTAAAACAATGATGGAGAAAGTAGGCCACGTACTTCTTCAAGGCCCCACCTGAACCTAAGAGTGGTGATAGATTTATTAATTTATCTTTTGAATGTGGGGTAAAGGCATGAATGGTGAAGAGTAAGAGAGCCTTTAAAATCTACCTGTCCCTTTGGCTGTTCTGTTCTCCTTCTGAATATAGTTCTCTTGGGCTTCCGAAATAATTCATAGAGCAGGTGGGTTGGAGGGGGTGGCTGATGGCAAGAAGCTTTGCCCAGTGATTTCTATTCTTGAAAAAAAAGTCTAAGAAAAGGCATTTGAGGCATTCTTGTGGGCCTTTAGAGGTTCAAGATGCTATATGTGAAAACTGACTACGTTGCCCTTTCTAATCACAAAGGCACGTCCCTGAGAAGGTGCAGGAAGTGACACCACACCCTACCCCACCTCACACCTACCACTGTCCTTACGTCCCTGATACCTGAAGAATGGAAAGCACTGCTGGCCAAAACCGCTGGGCATGAAGAGACTAACACTCTCTGGAGATTCCATGATCGGATCCTTATTGGCAAATATCTTAGTAAATGTATGATTTAGGAGACTCTTGTATTTCTTAAATAAATCACACTTTAAGCTAATATACCCTCTGCATTCCTAATGTGCAGAGTTTTGTGAGCAGGAAGATGTGAATTCATTTTACGTCACAGGAGAAATGCAACAGTGGTGTCAAATTTACATTCGTTCAGAAAGATGAATTTTGGTCACTGGTAGTAGAAAAAGAAGAAGGAGGTATGTGTATAATAAAGACATTTTAATACTGAAAAGAAACAATCTCAAGGAGTAAAATAGGCAGACATGCGAAGGTCCTTGAGATGGGTCTGTAGGACCTGACACGTTACCCCATTGAATTCATGAAATCCAAAATGGTGTGAAATCTAAACCGGTGGTCATCCAGTTCAATCTCCCTTGTTAAGAAGTCCTAAGGATGTAATGATATTTGCAAAGCACATCCGGACCCATCAAGCTCACAGGTTTTCCTAAACAGGAAATGTCAGAATTGCTCACCAACTATTAATAATGGTGACTATTAATAATGCTGTTCTCACCTTCCAGCTTGTGCTTCTAGAGAACACCTCTTTTCCCCACCTATTTTTCTCTTTTACTCACCTTTCCATGGGGTCCTTCCCCTGATGCCACTTAACTGAACCCATGTTGATAAAACAACATGGAATTCCTTCACATTAGCATGGCTTTCTTTTTGAAATGGCTGACCCTACGTCTCACTTAATAGAATGCATTTTCTTATCTTTTTCCCCCCTTTTTCTTCTTGCAGGCACACAGAATGAAAGAGAAACAAGTTTTGCTGTATGTGCCTGTCATCTGGGGCATTTGTTTCTATTCCTCTTGGCGAACAGCACTTTCTGTGCAATTAAAGTGAGAATAGCAGCACACACAGAGAGCAGAATTCTTTTCAAGAGCATGGAGAAGGAGCCTAGCAAGGCCAGCATCTTCCTGGTGGGTTCTTCTTTACACAGAGGAGACAGGAAGGTAACATTTGATATAATACTTTCTTAAAAATCCTGAGTGAATAAAATAGTCTTGAGAGAAAGTTCCCAGATATGGATTACCTATAAAAAGAAGAAAAGGAATGAACATTGAAGATTTTTCATCACCGTAAACAAATAATTTGTGATCGCTCTGCACTCAAACCACAAATAGGACCAAGAATTAGAAGTGCCCCTAGCAGCCCGGTGTATACATATATCATTGGTCTGGGGTAATGAAGATTACCTGATAAAGATCACAATATGACAGTTTTCCTTTTGCATTGGCCGCTGAACAGCCAGAAACGGTTTTCTGCGGCTGGCCAGCTATTGATCCAGCTCGCTCTTGTCAGCGATGCAGTTAATGGGAATTCCACAGGCAAATAAAAGCTACATTTTGTCTTCATTTTCATCTGAAATATGAGCTGGTCCTTTGTACTCTAGACAGTCATTTATTACTCATTTTCCTTTATTGATGTTTATGAGCTGGAGCATAAAATGATTCTCAAATGTAGTTTAATTGAGGCAGCAGTTGACACTGTGACCAAGATTACTGATACACCATCAGCGGCATCAAGTCCATGAATCAAGGTTGGCTTTTCATTGGTCTTGGAGGCAGCACGGGGAGAGAGTACCCTTAAAAAGCAACTGGGCTGGAGCGGAAGAAATATGTCGATTTATCTTCATAGGTAGTGAGGAGGAAGGCAGGCCCCTTCCCCAGCAGCAGGCACACAGCCGCCAGGCATTTCTCGTGCTTGACATTCCAGGGCTAGCTTTCCTAGCATGTGGGAAACTTCGCCTAAACCGTTTATCACTGAAAAAATAGTTTGAGCAAATCATTATTTGGAAAATATTTCAGCCAAATCACTAGCCCTCCAGAACTGAGGTGGAGGTGCTGCTGGACCCAGAAAAACACAGCCACACACAGCGACCGGCAGTCCAGTCACTCAATTCATTCGTAAAATGGGGAGAACAATCAATACTGTGGCGAGGTATTTTTTTATATGCAGTTATTAACTCATAAGCTACAGTATATCTCATCTCATTTCGACAACAGCTGAGGTCTCCATTTTCCCCTGGAGACCCCTGCAGGTCCCATTATGAGAATCATAAATAATATGTGCTAATGAGATATGAATTGATTATGTTGGAAAAGCTGACATTTTCATCCATCATTCTAAATGATGTTTAACAATGGATTACCAGCCAGTAATTCCTCTGATATGAGATTAAATAAAATAGCCGGCTGTTTCAGCAGGCTAGCTCAAGGAGATGGCAATAAATCTGCTCAATTACTGTATTACCAATCCGTTTTTCACTGCTAAGGATATTATTATTTCATTTAGACTTGTTCATGCATCATAGATTATTTTATTTCAGGCAGTCAATGGGAGAGACCGCGGCGTTGTAGTCACTGAGCCGAGCGGCGGCCTTTGGGGGAGTCCAGTAAACACCCCTCTGCGGGTCCCCAACACCCCCGGGTCAGGTGGCCCAGTGCCCCGGACACGGCAGGCCAGGTGCCAGCCGTGTTTTAGAAGACACATTTTGCTTCCAACCTCATTTTCTTTACTTATCTGAAAAGTCTCAACCAAAGGATGCTGCCTAAGAAACTGATCGATCAAAACAAGATTACTCGATCCTCTAAGGTGATTTGGTCTTCATCTCAGTCCTGTAGTGGATTCAGAATTAGATCACAGAGACCCATGCTTTGGCCTCGCAAATTAGATTCCCAGCCCCTGCAAAACAAAGGCGGCCTTTCTCCCTAGTGCCAAACACACAAACAGGGCGCTCACTTTCTTGATGAGAAGGGAGATCAGCAGGAGGCCCGTCCTGGCCTTCCTGGTGCCCATCACTTGTCACCTCCAACAACCTGGGCAAAGTCTGAGGCCTGAGCGCAAAGGTTGTCTCTGGTGGAAAAATAAAAGTGGGCTGGGAAGCCTGAAAATGAAGCATTTGTTAACGCCTTGCTTCATCCCGCTGTCACCTACAAGTTAACTGGCTTAATGAAGAGAAGATGGGGACAGGCTCAGGACCCAGGCCTGGGCTGGGGTAAGCGTGGAAGAGCCATGCTGAGGACATCAACACCTCCCATCCCTGTGCACCTGCCCTGACTGGTCTTGGCTCCCACTGTGTGCTCAGATGCTCACACCTGCTGCCTCCAGGACCCTTGAGTGACACAGATTTGTGAGATGGGCCACCAGTGCACACACAGCCCAGAAGTGCCAGGGAATTCATGATGCAGGTGATAAACCTTGGATGGGAGCTGGTCAGATTCCTTCCTCTTCTTCCCCCAGACAGACAGCCTGAAAGAGGCCCTTTCTCTGTCTCTCCAGGAGGTGGGCCAGCAAACCAGGGAAAGTAGTGACCATATCAAGCAGGGCCAGCTGGGGACTGCCCGCCCAATCACCTTCTCCTGCCTTCCTCACTACTGTCTCCCAAAGGAAGTCAGCCAGGCCAGGAAACCTTTGATCTGGCTCCGGTTTCTGGGGACCCCGGGCTAAAACTGTGTGACCCTGCAGAGCAGACCTCAGAAGAGGATTGTGGGTCTGAGTTACTCCATGTCCAGCAGCAATGAAGAACTGGGTGCTGGTGGTAAGTTGGTGGTGGTGCCTTCCATGATGGTGCCCATGGCCATTTCTAAGGATGCTCTCAGGGCAAGTCAGGAGAAGGCACAAGAAGGTGAGCTATTTGGTTATGTGGGAGCATAGGTCTTGCATGGGATGGGTTACTGACAATCATCGGATTAAAAGTTGTGGAATGGGCTGCTTCTGTGTGTCTTAACAAGTGGAAACAAGAGGCTCAGAGGAACCCAATCCCACTCAGACACTCTACAGAGGCCTACACAGTGGAGGTCAAGGAAAGCCCATCTCCAGCAATTTTCAGAGGACTAGGGTGAACATGGGGCCAGAACTGAGCTGGATGCAGGGCAGAGGTGCCTGGGGACGGAACACGCAGCCTTGCTGCTTCTCTCTATCTATGCATATTCATATATGTATATATGAATCATTTTTCTGTACACTTAAAACTAACACAACATTGTAAATTAACTATATTTTAATAAAGAAAAGGAAAACTTGTATGTGATTGGGTAGCTGTCTTCAGAAATAAGAGATTTCTTAGTCTCATTCTGTAAAGTTCATATCACAGGGAATAAAAAGGGAGAAATGAGGCACTAACTCTGTTAGTCTCATGGACTTCAAGATCATAAAGCATTAACTTACCTTTACATTGACATCAAGTTATGGTGTGGATGGGATGAGATGTTATAGTTTTAATTTATATTGAGCAAGAATGAGTTATCTCAAGTATCAATAACCTATAAAAAATAATGTTATATTACATATATTTTGAGCAGAAATCCCAATAAATAGAACCCTTTACTCCTTGTAAGCATCATCTTGAGAGACACACTGGTAAATGGAATGCATAGAACTTAGCTTGTCCTAGGAGGATGGGAAAGATCCCTTGTCCCAGCAGAAAATCTTGCAGTCAATTTCAAAAATATTTCTTGACGTCTCTAAGAAATAGACAACCACAGTTTCTGATCTTCTGCTCAGTAGGGAGACCTGGTCTAATCCAGGGACCTCTTCTTTCTAGAATCTAACATATTAGGGAATAAGTGATAAGACATGATTACTAATAGAACAATCTACTTGAGGACAGCCTATAAGTCCTGGTAAGTATATTCAAAGTAGGCAATGGAGAGAAAGGAGGGGAATGCTTTGCAGCTATTTGGTGAAATGAATGGCGCAAGGAGATTTTTACTAAAATTGGACACCTGGATCCAAAGCATCATGTGAGGTTGCGCTATTGTAGAGCTAATGGATAGCATTGGTTAACTGAGTTGTTAGCTCCACAATTTTAATAAAGGCTATTGTTATTTTGATGGTGACAAGTACCTTGTGTTAACTATGAACTGAGTGCCAGTATCATAACTGGGAACAAGGAAATCCAATATGCTCTCATGTACTAACTCTGTGTTTCACAAGGCTGAGTGAAGAACAGACCATAATTTTCATATCAGCTTTTTTTCAGAGATACCTGTGCTAATTAAACAACAAATACTTACCTTTAGGAAAAAAAAATGGATGTTGGCTTATTTTTTAAACCCACAAAACCCCCCACACCATATATATATCTAAGAAAAATACAGCTGAGAATGTTGAGTCTAAAATAAAGTGAACCCTATGCTCAAAAATCATCATTTGTACAAATATAGATGTTCAATATAGATCCTATTGTATCATTTTACTTTGACATAGCACATGAAGAGATCTATTTTTTCAAAAGATGGAATAGTGGAGCAAAAAACTATAATCAAATCAATGGATAATTTTATGGAACTTTATACTATAAAGTAGTACTTTATATTTAACCACAATTTTATTGTATTTTTAATTTAATTTAATTTAATTTTGTCTTTTTTGACTTTATAGGGCTGCACCCGAGGCATATGGAGGTTCCCAGGCTAGGGGTCAAATTGGAGCTGTAGCCACTGGCCTATGCCAGAGTCACAGCAATGCCAGATCCAAGCTGCATCTGCAACCTATACCATAGCTCATTGCAATGCTGGATCCTTAACCCACTGAGTGAGGCCAGGGATCGAACCCATGACCTCATGGATGCTAGTCTGATTCATTCCCACTGCACCATGATGGGAACTCCAACCCCAATTTTAAAGTTAGAAACTACTGTGGTTAAGAGAACTTCAGCAGAAAAAGAAATTAGTGAAGCAATCCCGTTTACCACTGCATCCAAAAGAATGAAATACTTAGGAGTAAACCTACCTAAAGAGACAAAAGACCTGTACTCTGAAAACTATAAGACACTGATGAAAGAAAGCAAAGATGACACACATAGATGGAAAGATATATCATGCTTGTGGATTGGAAAAGTTAATATTATCAAAATGACTATACTACCTAAGGCAATCTACAGATTCAACGCAATCCCTATCAAATTACCAAGGACATTTTTCACAGAACTCAAACAAAATATTTTAAAGTTTGTTTGGAAACACAAAAGACCCAGAATAGCCAAAGACATCCTGAAAAAGAAAAATGGAGCTGGAGGAATCAGGTGCCCAGACTTCAGACTATACTACAAAGCAACAATCATAAAAACCATATGGTACTGGCACGAAGACAGAAATATAGATCAGTGGAACAGGATAGAAAGCCCAGAATTAAACCCATGCACCTACAGCCAACTCATCTATAACAAAGGAGGCAAGGATATACAACTGAGAAAGGACAGCTTGTTCAATAATTGGTGCTTGGAAAACTGGACAGCCACATGGAAAAGAATGAAATTAGACCACTCCCTAACACCATACACAAAAATAAACTCCAAATGGATTAAAGACCTAGATATAAGACCAGACACTATAAAACTCTTAGAGGAAAACATAGGCCAAACACTCTCTGACATAAACGACAGCAACATCTCAGATCCACCTTTTAGAGTATTGACAATAAAAACAAAAATGAACAAATGGGACCTAAGCAAACTTAAAAGTTTCTGCACAGCAAAGGAAACCCTATCAAAATGAAAAGACAACCCACAGAATGGGAGAAAATCTTTGCAAGCAAATCAACTGACAAGGGATTAATCTCCAAAATTTATAAACACCTTCTGCAGCTCCATACCAAAAAAACCAAAGAACCCATCAAAAAATGGGCAGAAGATCTAAACAGTTCCCCAAAGAAGACATACAGATGGCCAAAAAATACATGAAAAGATGTTCAACATCACTCACCATTAGAGAAATGCAAATCAAAACCACTATGAGGTACCACCTTACACCAGCCAGAAGGGCCATCATGCAAAAGTCTACAAACAATAAGTGCTGGAGAGGGTATGGAGGAAAAGGAACCCTAGTCACTGTAGGTGGGATTGTAAATTTGTGCAACCACTGTGGAAAGCAGTATGGATGTTCCTCAGAAAACTCAAAATAGAACTATCATTTGATCCAGCAATCCCACTCCTGGGCATCTATCCAGAGAAAACCATGACTCGCAAAGACACATGTACTCCGATGTTCATTGCAGCACTATTTACAATAGCCAAAACATGGAAACAACCTAAATGTCCATCAACAGAGGAGTGGATCAAGAAGATGTGGTACATATACCCAATGGAATACTACTCAGCCATTAAAAGGAACGAAATAGCAGCATTGGCAGCAACATGGATGAACCTAGAAATTATCATGCTAAGTGAGGTCAGTCAGACAGTGAGACACCAACAGCAAATGCTATCACTTACATGTGGAATCTAAAAAAAGGACACAATGAACTTCTTTGCAGAACAGATACTGACTCACAGACTTTGAAAAACTCACAGTTTCCAAAGGAGACAGGTTGGGGGTGGGGGTGCCTTGGGGGTTTCAGATGGAATGCTATAAAATTTGGTTGTGATGATTGTTGTACAACTCTAAATGTAATGAAATTCATTGAGTAATTTAAAAAAGTGAAAAAAAAGAGAACCTCAGTAGTTTAAGATCACTCACAGACTAGGTGATGAAGATAAAACTGAAATTCTTGTGTTTCTGACTCAAAGTTCTACTACTCACCAACTAGTATCTAAAAGCTATTAGATTGGGGAAATCTCTCAGTTTCCACACAGTGTTAGTCTCTGACTTTATCTTAATTCACCCCCCAAATCAAATAGTTCAAATCCAAGCAAACCACAGAGAGTTCATTTAAATCTTTGTGCAAATTGATTGTAGAAATCAATGCAGCCAAAGCAATTGAACACTTCCTGCATTTCAGGTCCTTTCCTAGGGGTAGAAGAGGAGAAGAGGAGAGTCAAGGTGCCCAGTCCTGAGGACATCAGTCATGAGGGGGACGCTTCCTTGAAGGGACACTTTCAACAGGTTTCTAAGGAGCTTTGGGCCAGAAGGACACAGTTCTGGTCCCATCCTGGTGCAGCTGGAGTGGTCTTCTTTACCCCACATCCACAGGGGCTAGCAAGGTGCAGGAGGAGAGGGAGGAGAGGAAGAATGTTGTAGATAGAAGGAAATTCTGTTACATTCTAGAAACTGTAAATATTTGTATGTAGGGGAAACACAAGTCTATATTGGGGTAAGCATCATTCCTTTTGCACTGTTTAGGTGATCCTGGTGGAGCAGAGAGAAAATAAATATTAAATTTTTTCCCTGTATTTTATAATGTGATTTGAGTTACATTTGTATTAGATGTAGATTTAGGTCAAGGTTCGTATTTTTTCCTATAGCAATCAAATTGCTCCAGTACCATCTATTTAAAGGCTATCCTTTCTCCTTTGAATTGCTTTTTTTGATCTTTGTCAAAAATCAGTTGGACATGTTTTCATGGTTCTATTTTGAGCTCCCTCTTTTATTCCATTGATCTATGCATCTATCTTTGGGCCACATTGTCTTGATAATTCAGCTGTGTAGTAAGCATGGATATAGAGAGGAACTCTTTGTGCTTTGTGGTTCCTTTGAAAAAAAATGTTGGCTATTCTAGGATTTTTTCTTTGCATATACATGTTTAAATAAGCTTGTTTATGTCTACAAATTACATTTCTTAGATTTATTTTTTTAAACTTTTATGGCCACACTTGTGGCATATGGAAGTTCCTGGGTCAGGGATTAAATATGAACTGCATCTATGGCAACAGCAGATCATTTAATCCACTGCTCCTCCGAAGCACCCCTAGCCACGGCAGTTGGATTCCTAACCCATTTAGCCACAGCAGGAACTCACACATGTCTTAGATTTTGATAGCAATTTCATTCAACTTAATAAGTCAATTTTGGGACGGTTGATATTTTTGGTTTTTGGAAACATCCAATGTATGAACACAGTACATCTTTGTTTATTTAGGGCTTCCCATTTTTAAAAAAAGTACGCTATTATGCAACTTTTAGAATACAAACGTATTCCGTGTTTTGATAGGTTTTTAAAATTTTTTTTTTTTTTAAAAGGGCCACATCTGCAGCATATGGAAGTTTCCAGGCTAGGGGTCCATCAGAGCCACAGTTGCTGGCCTGCGCCACAGCCACAGCAACGTGGGATCCGAGCTGCGTCTGAGACCTATACCACAGCTCATGGCAACGCTGGATCCTTAACCCACTGAGCGAGGCCAGGGATCCAACCCGCATCCTCATGGATCCTAGTTGGGTTCGTTAACCACCAAGCCGTGAAGTGAACTCCCAGATGGTTTTAAATTTGTGTACTTCATTTCCTTTGGTGTGCTCTTAATTATTATCACATTTTCAATTTTTGTTTCTGCATGTTAATTGCTAGTATAGAGAAATGCAATTGATATTTTGTATCGAACTTGTATTTCTCAGCCTTGCTGAACTCACTTATTAGTTCTGGAAGGTTTGTTGTAAATTATTAGGTTTGTTGTATTTGTTGTAAATTTCTTGGAACTTTCTGTCTAGAAAATCATGTTTTATGTAAAGAGACATAATTTTATTTCTTCCTTTCCAACTTGTAAATCATTATTTTTCTTGTCTTGTTGTACTGACCAAAACTTCCAGAACTTTGTTGAGTAGCAGCATTGAGAGTGGACATCTTTGCCTTGTTCCCAGTCTTAGAGTGGAAGTGTTCATTCTTCTACCATTGAGTGTGACATTAGCTATAGGATTTTTGTAGATGCTTTTTATCCAGTTGAAGAGTTCCCTTCTGTGTCTGGTATGCTGACAGATATTCTTAGTCATAAGTGAGTATTGAATTTTGTTAAATATTTCTTCTGTGTCACTTAATATGATTATATTGTTTTCTTTACATTATGTTAACGATTCAACTAGCTTTCCTTTCATATTTAAAACGAGTTTTGTTTATGATGCATTATACTTTATGCACATTGCTGAATTCAGTCAGCCAATATTTTGTTGAGGGGTTTTGTATCTAATTTCATGAGATATATTTGCGTGCATTTTTTTTCCTTTTCCTTTTTCTTTCTTTCTTTCTTTCTTTTTTTTTTTTTTTTTTTTGGTACAGCCTCTCTTTCTCTCATCCTCCCCCCTTTTTCTATCAAGAAGATGCAGGTCTCATAAAATGAGTTGGTAAGTGTCTACTCCTATAGAAATCCCTTACTATCATTTGACTGGTTTCAGAATCTATAGAGATAGCTTTTATTCCATTCCTTATATAGGTAATGTGTGTCTTTTCTCTTTTTCTCTTTGTCAGCTTTGCTAGACATGAATTAATTTCATCGATATTTTATTTTTATCCAAGAACTAGCTTTTTGTTTCATTGGATTCTCTGTTATTTGTGCCTTCAATGTCATTAATGTCTATTATCTTTTTTTTTTTTTGTCTTTTTAGGGCCACACTTGCGATATATGGATGTTCCCAGGCTAGGGTCAAATTGGAGCTGCAGCCGCTGGCGTATGCCACAGCCACAGCAAGGCCAGATCTGAGCCTTGTCTGCGACATACCCCACAACCCATGGCAGCGCTGGATCCTCGGCTCACTGATCGAGACCAGGGATAGAATCCATGTTCTCATGGATGCCAGTCAGGTTCATTAACTGCTGAACCACAATGGAAACTCCTAATTTCTATTATCTTTATCATACTCTGTGATGTTCTGTGATTTTATTATCTCCTCTGTGCTCTTTAGACTGTTTAATGAGCTATAATTTTGATTATTATGTTTTTCAATCCCTAATGCCCACATGGGTCCTCTTTTCAAACTGTACTTATTTGCTTTAATTTTAAAAAACATTTTAATATGTGTTGAAACAATTTTAATTGTGTGTTTAACAATTTTATGTTGACTGCTTTAAAATTTTTGTTGGATAATTCCAGCATTTGACTCACCTCAATGTTGGGGTCATTTGAATTACCTCAATGTTGGGGTCATTTGAATTTCTTACCTCATTTAAGTTATTTTTTTCCTGTTTCTTTGCATTATTAGTGATTTTTCAATATCCTAAATACTCTAGATATCCTGTTAGAAGACTTTTTATTCTATTTCTCCTATTTTGCAAGACTCTATTTGGGTTTAGGGTGTAGGTCCTGGATTATTTTTTGATCCATTGTTCCAATGACAATTTAGAATTATTTTCAGAGCCATTTCAATGTTAATCTGGTCAGCTTTATTCTGGGAACACAGAAGCTCTAGAAACCCTGCCAGTGCTGCCTGGCTGCTGGTGCCATTGGGGGTGACGTCAAAGGACAGATGGGGGTTTCTTTCTGTCACTGGGTGGGGGTCCAAGAGGTCCTAGGCTGGTGGTGGCACAGGGGCCAGCAGGTGAGGCCAGTGTTGTCCTGGGTGTCGGGGACAGGTCTTCCCCGCCCGGACCCTGCTGACCCAGGCCCTGGGGATGGGGCAGTTATGGGTCCCTGTCTGAGTTCTGCTGACTCTGCCTGACCCTGTGTGATGGTGGGGGAAGGGGAGGCCTTGCTGATGCTGCAGCAGTTTGGGATGCTGCTTTTCTGGTGGGCATCTGAGAGGGTATTTCTCCACCCGATTTCTGCTGGGCTGTGCTTTCCCCTGTCCTTGACTAGAGAGAGCAGACTTTCCCTGGTTTCGTTGTTTTGTTTTTTCAGCTCATGATGCTAGATGGCAAGCTTCTCCAGTACCCCCTCCAGGAAATAAACATCCTGGAATCCCCTAACTCTGCCCATCCTCAAGTCTCAAGACCTCTGTGAGTCCATCTTCTCCCTACTTTTCAGAGTCCTTGTATGACTGTCTGATGGTCCACCCCTGGGCACTAGTAGTATTTGGGGGGGGGGCAGGGCAAGATGGGTCATACCATCTTCTTTCAGAACTTAGACTTTTTGCTTTTAAGTTTTGAGCACTCTTCATCCCGAAGTTTGTTTTGCTCTGATATGGAAGTCAACAAGCCTTCGCCACCTTGGATATCATCCAGCTTCAGAGAGAGAGGGCGAGTTCATTGAAGGTTGGTGAAGCCAAGGCGAAGACAGAAGCGTGCTCCACTGTCTGGTCTGTGCCCTCACCACCTGGAGAGGAAGCCTCAAATGTAGCATGGAGACCCAGGAGCGGAGGCAGGGGGCTGGAGAGATCAAATGTTCACCAGAGCTGGCAGGCTGCCCTCTCATGTAGGCCATGGTTCTACTTGGTAGGAAACTTGGCACATTTTTCATATTATGTGAGTTAAAAGTATCTGCTTTTTAGAGTCCCAGGGCAACAGGTTAAAAAATAAAGATATGAATAATCAAACCGAAACCACTATGAAATTGTCACGGCTGGATGCCCAAAATCCATATGTACAAGTGAGTAAAACCGCATCACTGGCAGCATTACTGGGATTAAAGTAACGCTGATGCTTCTGCAGTGAGCCTGATGGTCACAGGTCACAGTGCCCAAAAGAAATACTTGGGTGACAGGATCATTCAGCACTTACGCTGAGTAGTCCAACTGCCCTAACAACTGCTATAGCTTTTTTTGGAGATAATTTTTCCTGGCAAATGAAGTTTAATCACATTGTTTTTATTTTATCCTGATAACCACATGATGTACCCCAAGACCTATGGGCTGGTGAGTCCCCAGCTGATGGGAGAAGTCATGCCCAGGGCAGCAGGTCAAAGTCCTCCTTTAGCTTCCCTGAGGTCAAGACACTGCACTAGGTCAGGGGTCAATGCTACAGCCTTGTCACTGGAAAGAGTAGGTTTTAGCCTGAAATCTATGAAAACTTATCTAAGAATAGTGACTTTAAAAAAGTACTTGCTGAAGTTAGAGACCATCCAAACCCTATTCACCTGAAGGGCTAAGGAAAGAAAAATAAAGCCCAAGTTCACAGACTCTGAAGCCATGTTTATTAGCTGTTAATACAAATTCAAAAGTAAATACCCCATGCTGTGCAGCAGAAAAAATAAATTAACAACAACAACAACAAAAACAAAAAAACAAAAAAAACCCAAAATTAAATATCAGTTTGCAAGACTTGAGAATATGGAAAATTTCACAAATATTGAATACTCAATTGAAATAAATGAAGGTGCTCCCATTGTGGCTCAGTGGGTTAAGAACCCAACTAGTATCCATGAGGACTCAGGTTCCATCCCTGGCCTTGCTCATTGGGTCAAGGATCCGGTGCTGCTGTGAGTTGTGTAGGTCGAAGATGTAGCTTGGATCTGGTGTGGCTGTGGCTGTGGCTGTGGTGTAGGCCGGCAGCTGCAGCTCTGATTTGACACCTAGCCTGGGAACTTCCACAGTTCTTTTAGAATCTGACCTACGAAGACAATACTACTGTAGAATGTGTTAAGTATTCACATTGCTGGATTTTGTGGGTTATTCCAATATTTAGCACTCAGTGAATATTTAAATGAATATTTAGCCAGCAGATAGAAAGAGAAAAATGAAGTTAAATTACCTATAAATAAAGAGTAAAAACCAAGTGATAAATATGTGGTCAGAGTTTCTCTAGGAATTATTTCTTCCATGAGTTTTATTGAACGGAAAGGAAGCATTTATATACATTTCATTTTCCTACTTTTTTTCTTGTAGTCAGTGTTCAGTTTCCCAAAATTGTGGTGTCCACCCAATATTTATGAAACTTTCTATACTCTCAAATTTGGCAACCAACATTTACCTTTTATCATAAATTTTACAAATAATTGTTTACTCCCAGTTCAAGCTGTCTTTAGAGTTATGCAATGAAGTCTGCATGGACCTTTCAGCTCAATAACGATCAACATCTCACATTCCAGTTTTGAGGCTGTGGCTTTGGGATAACTAAGGCTTTTGAAAACGTGGTCTTCACCCAGCACACTATCTCTTCTCCAAAACTATGAGGACTATTACAACTAACAAAGGGAAACAGCCTCAAAATTTACATTGCCCTTGATAAGTCCATATTCTTCAGCCCTCCAAGATAATTGAGTAGGTGTCTGACACTGAATTGTTCCAGCACTCCAACCTAATTGGGACTCTGTTTATTTCCCCTGTCTATAAATTAATTTTGGTGGAACTTGACAAGTTAAAGTGTTACCAGCTGTAGGATTATGCTAGCCGACCACACCAAGACCAGAGCAAAACTGAAAAGAACACACAAGCACTGGGCAATTTAGTCTTATTGTAAATGTGATTCTGAATCTTTTCAGTGCACCTGAGGGGAGATTGATCCTAGTGACTGTGGGCTGTAGTGGATGAAAACTGGTTCCCAAGGAACTACAAGTAAAGCTTGGAAAGAAGGGCTTCTTTGAAAAATATTCAGAAAATAGGAAGACTCAGAAAGCCCATTAAATCAACTGGTCATAAATGTCCTAAAATCAAAACGAGACTCCACGTATATACAAAGGTGGTGAAAAAAGAGGCTTATTTCTCTTGGGCAAAGGTTCCCATCACCTCCTATGCATCTATTTCATTTTTCTGAAGAGTGTTATCATGAATGGGTGTTTGATTTTGTCACATACTTTTTTTTTTTTTCTGTCTTTTTGCCATTTCTTGGGCTGCTCCTGCGGCATATGGAGGTTCCCAGGCTAGGGGTCCAATCGGAGCTATAGCCGCCGGCCTACACCAGAGCCAGAGCAACGCGGGATCTGAGCCGCATCTGCGACCTACACCACAGCTCACAGCAACCCCGGATCCTTAACCCACTGAACAAGGCCAGGGATCGAACCTGCAGCCTCATGGTTCCTAGTTGGATTCGTTAACCACTAAGCCATGGCGGGAACTCCCACGTACTTTCTTTATTATTGGATATTATCATCTAACTTTTCTTCTTTAACCTTCTTTGATATGGTGGACTGCATTGATAGATTTTCAAACATTGAACCTACCTTGCAACTCTTAATATGTGCTCATGATATATATATATATATATGTGTGTGTATATATATATACATACATATATATATTTTTAATGTATTGCTGAATTCTTTTTGATAATACTTTTTAAGGGTTTTTGCATTTATATTTATGAATACTGTAGTTTTCCTTCCTCCCTCCCTTTCTTCCCTCTCTTTCTTTCTTTCTCTCTCTCTCCCTCCCTCCCTTCCTTCCTTCCTTCTCTCCTTCCACTATCTTTGTTTTGTTATTGGGGTAACACTAGCATCAGAAAATGAATTTGGACCTCCTCTACCTCTTCCAGTTTTTGGAAGAGATTGTGTAGAGCGGTGTTACAATTTTCCTCTGGCACCATCTTGGTCTGGAAATTTCTTTTTGGGGAGTTTGTAAATTACAAGTTCATTTTCCTTAATAAATATAGGTCTATTCAAATGATCTAGTTCATACTAGGTAAGTTGTAGTCATGTTGAGAAATTGGTCCGTGTTATCTAAGTTGTCCCAATCTAGCAGGCAGGTGAGTCATCCCTCTGCCCTTGGCTCCCTGACAACACCCCACATGAAGCTTAAGGGCCTTCTCACAGCCCAGGAGGTGGGCGTCTAGGCTGCCCCTCAACTTGGCTGGCAGGAACAGGGTCAGGCGTTGGCTGCAACGGAACAGTTACTTTTTAAATGGTTTCTGTGCAGCTAGGCTACCTCTTTCCTGGTCCTTTGGCCAGAGATTCATTTATCCACTTATTTTTAAATTTTAAAACTTTATTTTATTATTGCACGTATTTGACATTTCCAGGTGATGACTCCTCCACCAGCTAGTATGGGACCGAAAAAGCAGAATATATTTAGATCATGTTTTATCCCTTGCTCCTGTCCATTCCCACCCATCCTACTTCCATCCAGCTTTTCAGGATGAATTTATCTTTGATTGATAGCAAACTCAGCCTCATTTACCACCAGAACCAAACTACCCTGCTACACATGCTGCAACTCATTCCAGCCTCAAGAACTTGGGAGATTTGAAAACAATGCTGCTGCTTCTCTGGAAGTTTGAGAATGTCGGAAACCTGCTGTGCTTTATCTTGCTGGTTGCCTCCCCTGCTCCCAGCTACAATTATGCCTTGGGGGGATCCATTTTGCTTATTTGGTTCTTTTCTGCCTGGGTTTTGGGCAGATACTAGGGATTTTCTGCCCTGCCCATTCTAGGGTTCCCCGGGCTGGACTGTGTCTATCTCACCCCTGCTAAGGATGTTCAGCCCACATGGTTTCATCTGTCTGCCTTGGATTCTTGCAGCTTTAACTCCACTTGGCCTGGCTTTGAGCCACCTTCCCACCCAGCATGGAGTCTTCTTAGCTCTTCTGAGAACGGGTGCTAATTACCCAGGTGCCTGCTATTAAAGGAGCTCCAGTGGAAATTTCCTTTTACTCTATCAAATGAGGCAAATCTTCTTCCAGCTCTGCCTGTCATTCCCTATTAAATTTATTTTGTAAGTGTGCATAACATCACAGATTCATCAAGTGTGCTCCCACTACCATTTTGGTTAAAAACTGAAGATGAGGGGTGAGAAGACTGGAGAAAGATCTTCTTTGTGTGTTTCATCTTGTGTTTTCCTGGTCAGTGATTCCTGTGCAGAGGACACGTGAGAGTCACCTGGAAGGTCCTTTGAGCAATGCCAGCCAGTCCCTCCCAGACAATTAAATCAGAATCTCTTGGAAGTGGTGTCCTAAAAAGGATGAAATCCTTCCCATCAGCCCATAGCTTAGAAGCTTAGAAACAGAAGCCTATTTCTGCATTCTGCCATCAAACAAGTAGGATTTTGTATGCTCCTGGACGTTTGATAGGATTTGGCATTCTGACAACTAACATTCAAAAATATCTTGATGACATGTGTCCATTAAAAAATTATCAATATATTATTTGGTATTATCATGTATACCTCATCAACAAGATAGTGGAAAAGCAATGATCTTTTTCCCCTTTATGGGAAACTCAGCTGGGGCCACCTTCTGTTGAGTCCTGCCTTTGCATCACACAATTTGGGGTCCCTGGTCAAATGGTGTGGTCCATCCTGAAGACATCCATACTTCTCATGGACTTTTGTTTTAAAGAAACAGGCAGATGGGGTTGCCACAGAGGCTGGGGACCAACTCCATGAGACACAAATAACAGAGAGGTATTTACTTTCCACCTATGTCGGAGCCCTGATTCTTACCACTTTGGTGCCTTAGAGAAGATGCCAGGGCTTGATTTTGCACAGAGAAAAGTGGCACCATAAGGAGAGGTTACCACAGAGAGGGTTGGACCATGGGATTCAGTGACTCATCCTACAAAACCTGAAGGCCCTTTCATCGTTCCTTGCAATGGTTGAGACCCAGGCATTGGATTCCTGGTGAATGGCTGAAACTCTCCTGGATATTGCTGAATAGAGGCTAAGAACCAAGCTTTCTTTGATTTGATTATACAAATAAAGGGCAATTTTTGTATGTGGGACATCATTACCTGTGCTTTATTACCCCTTGGTTCAACACCTCTCTGCGGTCAGCTGTGGGGTCACATAGACGCTGCCAGGCAACCAGACGCTCTCTCCTTATTTTCCTCATCTCTTCAGGTGGCTTTGGGCAGGACAGTGGCTCCACTGTGTCACTGCTGAGAAACCTGGCCCCTCCCCACCCAGGCAGATACACAACTGAGATTCTTGGGTCTCCAAAAGTGAGATCCCACTAGATTTTACCGACATGGGTAGGGTCAAGTCCACAGCCTCCTTCCCTTCCCAGCTCTAGACCACAATTCTGTGAACTGCCTTTAGCCTCCCACTGATATTTAGAAGGGAACATGGAATGTTGAAAACATGGACTCCTTCAGGCAGCACTGAAATTACTGCTGATGATTTGTTCCTTCACATCGTATGGAGGGTCTCCCATCATCAGGTTTGGGATTTATATTTTAATTCAAAGATCTAAAATGTGAAAGTATGAAACCAGTCCTAAGGTCCCTTCGGAGCTGTGGAGCCTGGGAGGTGGCCCCAAGCTGTGATGAGGAGGAGGAGCTGAGAGCAGCTCATTTACTTACATCACTGGCGGGTGGGTGGGAGGTGAGAGGAGGCATGCAAATGTCATCCAGAAAAAAGCTTATTGTCTTTCCGCCACTTTCTGTGGTTTTAATTAAAACCCCAAACCTTTTGTTCATCTATTTAAACAAAAATAAATAAAAAATAAAAAGGAAGAAAATTTGGGCTCCCAATTTTAATATGGTTGTATGCTCTCCTAGGCTGCCCATCATTCATGCTCGCCTTGGGGTGGGTTGGAATAAATTAAAATACACACACACACACACATGCACGCGCACACACACACACGGGATGAAAAAAACAGCAAAACTAAGTGCATAATGACTGAGCCCTTATTTTGAGTTCCTGTTTCTGTCAGTGACAACACAGTAGCAACCGAGCATGACAGCCAACGCGTGTGCTTGACACCCGCTGTAAACTCTTGTCTTCCTTACAGCTGTTTCTGTAAACACATATGAATAATAGTTCTCTTGTGCCTTAAGCTGAGCAAGAGTTGCTTTTCTTGGAGACTGGCCAGCTGCTAATGGAAGTTCACTCCCTGTGCAGAGATGTGCTTTTCTTGCCCTCAGCATGGCCCATGGCTCCATCCCATGTTACACACTCTCCCTTGGGCATCCATAGGGGTTAATGATTTTTCCTCATGAGAGACTGGAAGATTTTCCTGGGCAAAGTGGGGAAAAGAGCAAATATTGCAATAAGCCCAGGATCCTTTATTCATTCATTTATTCACTCAGTAATTATTGAGCACCTACCGTGTGAAAAACAATTCTGCAGTCTTGAGACTCATTACAGGACAAATCGAACACTGGTCAGAGCTCATGATCCAGGGGCGAGGGGGGGCCAGAGGACAATGAACAATCAAACATAATAAGATGGTATGGGTCCGAGGATGGAAAGTGCCCTGGAAAAAAGCAAAGGGATGATAGCATAGGTAAGACCTATGGTTGGGAGTGGGAGTTGGGTGTTGGATTAATATAGTTGAGGCTGTTGGGATAATTCCCATTTCCTGCCACGTCTAGGAAGAACCTTGCTTTTTCCAGTCCCCTTTGAAGCTTGAGGTGAGGGTAATGGGTGAGTCAAGTCTGTTTGTTCCATCTCATTAACACTGAGTTGATTTTCCCTACTCCTCATTCCTTCAACTCTATAGAATCAAATGCTACTCCCAAAAAGGCTAATTTAAAGAGCAAATCCACCCTAAAAAGTAAAAATCAATTCCCCTATTCACACAGGGAACCCGAGGGAATTGACACTTATAGATCGTGGACATTTCTGTAGTAGTTTTTGAAATATGTTCTAATGGGAAAAGAGCCATTGTTTTCTCATGGGAGTGAATTACTGTAAGTCTAAGTACCAGGAAGTTTATAGACTGCTTTTCTATTGGAAAGAGTGAGAAGTCACCAGCAGAACTTCTGGCCTGACATACACCACACAGCCTGATGGACCACGCAGCTGACGGGCCTCCTGGTCCAACTTCTATATCCATGTTGCATACCATTGCAGAGTAATCCATCAGCTTTAAAAATGCAATACTTTCAACATGTTGTTTGCCTTCTTAAATGGCATTCTCTCCTATCTGTTTTTGTGAAAGACATGTAAAGTCTTTCATATTTATTCATTAATATGTCTTCTGAAAACAGATTACAAACTAAATATGTGCATAAGCCATATGAAGTCTTTGCCTGCCTTACGTGGTGAGCTGGAGGTGAGTGGTGAGGGGTTAATTAAAACCCAAATTCCAAAAAGCGTGATCCCATATTTTGAGGAGCGTGTGACTGCAATTGTGTATGAATGGTGTGTATGTGTGCATGTTCTGAAAATTTTATCATACTCATTTTGAAATAAAAATATACAAGTTGATAAAACTACTCTAAAACTTTCTGTTTCTGGAAAAGAGATTGTCAAAAGTCTCTTTAAGTTTGCTTCCCATACTATTCAGATAAGAAGGGACCCTGGCCAGGGTACTTTCAGTATTTGGTCTCTTTGACAAATGAACTGCCAAAGTGTACATGGATACATCAAGTCTCTTTTCTTTCTATTTCTCTATCTTTATTGATCCTTAATACAGATACGAAAATAGTGACAGAAAATACAACATGCAATTTTTAGTGTTTGCTTCTTCATTGTGAGTTTCAAGTAAATGAAATGTTAGTTCAAGTAATTTAAATGGTAATTTTTAAGTAACTGTGTTTTATATTTTGAGTATTAGTTTTAAAATTATTCAAATATAAGCATTTAAAGAAAAACATTCATTTAACAAATGTATCTTGACATAATCGATTTGTTTCAATCACCATATTACCTTTTAAGGATACAAAGACTGATGTGACACTATAGCTGTTTCACCAACTTCATTATCTAGTAGAGAGAATACAGATGCACATTAAGAGATATATGGGATTTATAAATTGATAAATAGACACATGAAGAAGGTATAGTAAATGTTCTATTCCCATGAGCATGAGCATAAAATAATTTGATATTTAATGCACTAAAATGACATACTAGTTAGTTCATTAACAATATGGTGACTTGTTAACTAAATATGTGCAAGAATGCCAATGAATACCTTATTTATTTATTTATTTATTTTGGTTTTGAGGGCCACACCTGCGGCATATGGAGGTTCCCAGGCTAGGGGTCGAATTGGAGCTATAGCTGCTGACCTATGTCACAGCCACAGCAATGTGGGATCCGAGCCACATCTGTGACCTACACCACAGCTCATGGCAACACCAGATCCTTAACCCACTAAGTGAGGCCAGGGATCAAACAGGCAACCTCATGGTTCCTAGTCAGATTTGCTTCCTCTTTGCCATAACGGGAACTCCAAGATCTTAAAATTTAAAAATATTTTAAAATATGAATGCTTTTACAGAATAATTCCACTTCTAGAGATTTATCTTAGGGACATAATCAAATGTATTAGACATAGATAATAGGAGTTCCCTTCGTGGCGCAGTGGTTAATGAATCCGACTAGGAACCATGAGGTTGAGGGTTCGGTCCCTGCCCTTGCTCAGTGGGTTAACGATCCGGCGTTGCCGTGAGCTGTGGTGTAGGTCGCAGATGCGGCTCGGATCCCGTGTTGCTGTGGCTCTGGCGTAGGCCAGTGGCTACAGCTCCGATTCAACCCCTAGCCTGGGAACCTCCATATGCCACAGGAGCAGCCCAAAGAAATAGCAAAAATAAATAAATTTTAAAAAATGTAGTTTAAAAAAAAAAAAGAAGTAGATGATATATATCATATATACACACAGACATAGTGCATCAAAGCATTCTTTAAACCAAATAAAAACTCTGAATCATCTAAAAGTCTAATTAAGTGGGTTTTTTTTTACTATAATTATGATGAATGATTATGTAGCCATCAAAAATCATTTGTAGAGGACTTTCGATTAGCCTGTGAAAATGATCCCAATGTATCATATGTCTTAAAAAGATTGTAAAATAATATTTATTAATATTTTTAAGGAAATATTATAAGGCTTATGGTAGGAAATTTACTGATTTACTCTGCAAATGGGAACAAGTCAGGAGTGCCCACTCTCACTACTGCTACTCAGCATGGTGCTAGAATTCTATCCATTGCGATGAGGTGATAAAAGGTATTCTGGTTAGAAATAAATCAAGACAACTGCGTCTATTTGTAGATGTTATAATTGTCTATTTAGAAAATTCTAAACGTCTACATAACACTCTTAGAAGTAATAAATGAGTTTTGTAAGGTAGCAAGATACAAGATAAACATACAAAAAAATCAGTCGTATTTCTATACATAGCAATGAAAATGTGGACATAAAAATTAAAAATAAAATAACATTCACATCAGTCAAAAACATGATATATTTAGGTACAAATTCTAAAAGCATGTGTATGATTTGTATGCTCAATACTTAAAAAAAAACACATAAATAAAGGTAGAGACATAGTGTTCATGGATTGGAAGACTCAATGTAGCAAATATGTTAATAATTTTGAAATTGATACAAAAGTTTAATAGAATTCCTACCAAACTCCAGCAAGAAGTCTTATAGATATAGACAAGATTATTCTAAAATTTGCATGTAAATGTAGAATAACTAGACTAGCTAGAATAATTTTGAAGACAAAAAAAAAAAAGTATACGGTGAGAGAGTTTATATACCTAACTCAAGAATTATATAGTTATATACTTATGAAATCAAGACTGTGGTGTATCGTCAAAGAAATAGACCAAAATGTCAACTGGACAGAATAGAGGACAAAGAGATAGATATTCGCTAATATACCCTATTGATTTCTGAATAGCCACAGCCACAGCAACTCGGGATCCGATCTGCGCAGGCAATACGGTGGAGGCAGGATGGCCTATTCAACAAACATGCTGGAGGGGCTGGATGTCTACAGGCAACACATGAACCTCAACCCAAGTTCTTCACCTCATGTAATGATAAAATGAGTAGGTCCTTAAATGTAAAGACAGAAAAAATGTCTTCAGGATCCGAGGCTAAGCAACAAATTCTTAGACTTCACACCAATGGTATGATCCATAAAAGAAAAAAAAATGATAAATTGGGTGGGCTTCATAAACATTTTTAAAACTTTTTCTCAGCAAAAGAGCATGTTAAATTTTATATATATATCTTCGATAATACAGGAGGAGGCTGACATTGTACTAAGGAATGAATACATTCATTTGCTCCTGGAGAGATTTTTAACTGCTACTCTGAAACCATTTTTAAGGGGAATTTGGTAATATATGCATCAGTGCCTTAAAAGTATTCTTTGCACAGAAAAGTAACCTACTTAAGTTGGCTGAAGTAAATGGGATTTGTTGTAAAGGAAGGCTAATATGATTGCACCAATGGTTTTTTTTTTTTTTTTTTTTTCTTTTTAGGGCCACACTCATGGTATATGGAAGTTCTCAGGTAGGGGTTGAGTCAGAGCTACAGCTGCCAGCTGCCAGTCTATGCCAAAGCCACAGCAATGAAAGATCTGAGCCACATCTGTGACCTTTACCACAGCTCATGGCAACGCCAGATCCTTAACCCACTGAGTGAGGCCAGGGATCGAACCCATATCCTCATGGACACTGGTTGGATTCATTTCTGCTGTGCCGCAATGGGAACTCCTGCAGCAATGGTTTTAATACTAAGAGCAACTAATCCTTATGGAATACTTATTTCGTGCAGACCCTCTTCTATCTTCAGCATTAGCTCATTTACTACTGATTTTTAAAAATGATCAGACAGTTACTACAGCTGTTTAGATTTTACAGATTAGCAAAGTCACTTACTCATATTCACACTGCTAATGAATCTTTCATTTGTCCAAGAGTAATAGTAGAAGATTATATATATTTCATTGAATTCTTCTATTAGAACTCTTCATCTTGTAAGTCCTGATTCCTCTGGAAAATAGATAATCATCTTCTGATTTGTCATTTTTTTCAATGGCCCTTCTCTCTAATTCTGGGATGGTCAATCTCTTCTAAGCCTACAAGCATGCTGGAATTTCCCTTGATATATCGAAGAAGAAGGAGGGTGGGGGTGGGGGAGAAGAAAGTGAATACGGTGACATATTGGATATGGGTGAAGAAATAAGGGGAAAATTATATACATCTTTCCTTTTTCTGATGGGCTTAAAAATACATTTTCATTTCTTCTTTTTCTCTTCCTCCTCCTCCTTCTTTTGGTGTTTTTAGAGCCACACTTGTGGCATATGGAAGTTCCCGGGCTAGAAGTTGAATTGGAGCTGCAGTTGCCTGCCTATGCCACAGCCACAGGAATGCCAGATCCAAGCCACACCTTCAACATACACCACAGCTTGCAGCAATGCTGGATCCTTAACCCACTGAGCAAGGCCAGGGATTGAAGCCACATCCACATGGAGACTACATTTGGGTTCTTAGCCCACTGAGCCACAATGGGAATTCTCACTCATTTCTTCTTTTGCTATCTTTCAACCTCTTTTCTTTTCCATTTCTATTCTAATGAAATCAACACGGGGCTCTTGCCAGTGCACTAGCTGCTAAGCTGGTATCTGACTTCTATACCTTCCCACCTTTTATCAATGAACACAAAACTGCCAAACACACTTAACTAAATTTCTACTGCCAAAGTGGTGGGGAAAAGTATGTGTAAACTCATTCTCTTTACCTGGTTATGCCAAGTCATAGGGCCTCAAATTTTTCTTCCAATACTTTTCTTTCCAAAAGTGTCAATGGAGTCAACCACGACTTCTCTGATGTCTCTGCATGTGTCTCCAGCTCTCTATCTTTGACTCATATTCACTAAAAAACACCACTAACCATTTTGTACTCAACATTTTTTCAGGGGCCATTAGATATAGGGGTGAACAAAATAGACACAATCACTGGCCTCATGGAACTTGCACATCATAAGACCATATGGATTGAAAAATAGAATTCAAATAAATAATTGCTTTGAAGAAAAGTGGTGGTCAAGAAAGCTCTCTCTGGGCAGATATCCAAATATAGCATTGATATATGGGTGGTTTTCCCTAAGAGAGGAGTCACCTCAGAGTTTAGAATGCACAAAAAGGGCATCAGCATACCTGGATCTTGGAGAGCAAGGATGGGTGTGGGTAGACAGTGCCAGATGAGCAGGGAGAATAAGGTTTTTTAGGCAATGCTAAAGGTTTTTGGTTTTGTCTTAAGTGCAAGGGAAATCCAGCCAATGCAACAAGTTTTACTTTACCCACATGGACTGGACCAACCTGTCTGGTGATGAATGGATTGGAGAGAGACAATCACGGAGCAGAGATCACACCTGGGAGAGTTTTGCACTAGTCCAGGTGAGAGATGGGGTAACAATCTAATGGGAAATACAATCTTATAGGTAATTACAGTTGTCAGGATGGTTCCTAGGAATCTACAAAGACCTGCTATCAGATTGATCTAAATTACATTGGAGATTAAGAAAAAGCTTTGCTACAGAAGTGATGTTTAATCTGAGACCTAAACAATGAGTCAAAATTAGCAAAGCAAAGAGATAGAGCTACTATAAGGATATAAGACCAAACTGAGTTTGGGCTCTTTTAAAGAACTGACTGAAGTTCTGTTTGGCTGAAACAAAGAGGAGAAAGGCAGGCAGTAGATTGTAAAGGCACAAGAGCTGGATCACAGAGAGTCTTTTTCGACATGCTAAGGCGTTTGGACATTACCCTGGGACAAAGGGAAGCTATTGAATGGTTTTAGGCAAGCCATGGTCTAATACCTGATTTTGAAAGATCACTCAGGCTGCTTCATGGGGGATTGGTTGCAGAGAATCAGGAGAAGATGGAAGGAAAGAGGCCAGAAAGGAGCTGTGGTAGCCTGAGTGTGGGTGATGCCTCCGACTAGTCAGCGGGGGCTGGGGCTGAACTCAGTGGTCAGAGTTCAGAGAATCAATACAGTTCGGGACCGATTGGTGGAGCTAGTTAGGGGAGGGCTGCTTTAAGAGCAACTTAAGTATGTCTGACTATGTGATGGTGGAAGTTATTAGAATGGGGAAGGCTCAGAGAAGATGAGTCTTACAGAAGAGTAAAATGCTCACTTTAATTTGTTAACTTTTAAAAAATAACATAAGCAAGCAGTTTAGTGGAAAAGAACAACACCAGCAATAGAGCATCACTGGCATTTTTTAATGCCTCTGTGTCCTGTTTCTTCTCTTTGCTTCCCTTCCTCCGCCCCCTGAGGGGGGGTGGAAAATCATCTGGAATTTCTTATTAGAATATTTCATAATATCTTTGTGATTTTTCTACAAAAGATTGTTTAATTTTTTTTAAACTTAATGTAAGTAGAATCCTAAGACTTTTCCTTCCTATGGCCTTCTCTTTTTGCTCAGTATTACCCTTTTGGGATACACTTATGGGAATATGTGTAAACAATCATTTTCACTATGTATGGTGTGTTTGGCATTGCATTCTAGGCACTTACAATTGATTTATCCATTGTGCCAGTTGGACATTTGTAATGTTTACAGATTTTTGCTATCACAGAGAATGCTGCTCTGAGCAACTTTCCTGGTTGACATGTGTCAAAGCTGCTCTAAATTCTAAATTCCTGAAAGGATAATTAATGACTGGGTCATACGGCAGGCCTAACTAAATTTGGTGGAAAATGGGCTTCTCCCAAATGTTTGTGCATAATTTATACTCCAGTCATCAGTAGGTGTTGACTCTGGCAGATACTTGATATTTTCTGATGCACAACTTTGGGGAGATGTGAAATGTAATTTTGAGGGAGTTTCTCCATTTCTTGGTTTGTAAGAGAAATTGGAGCCCTTTTCATACATTCAGGGGCCATCTGTGTTTACTCTTATGTGAATTGGTTGTTTGTCTTTTTGCTTGTTTGTATTTTTGCCCATTCTTCAATTGAATTTCCTTGTTTTCTTATTGATATGCGAAAGTTCTGTACATATTCTGGAATCAAATCCTTTGTCTATACTATACACAAGACATCTTTCTATAGTCTGTGGTTGTCTTTTCTCATTCATCTATAGTGTCTTTTTCTGACCATAGGTCTTCATGTTATGTAAGTGAATATCTCATTTTTTTTCCTTTATGATTTGTACTTGTGTTGTCTTGATTCAAAACTCCTCCTCTGGGAGCAATTGGTCCCAAATGTTTTATCTGAAAGATTTACAGATTATCTTTCGTATTTGAATAATTAATCCATGTGAAAATTATATTTGCTTTAGATGTGAATTAGGTATTCAGTTTCAGGTTTGCTTCTAAACGGTAAACTGATTTTCTCATCACATTGTATGAACTAGCCTTTTTCCTGATAGTGTGCAATGTCATATACCTTTCTTAAAATGAATATTCTGATTCTTAATTCCTTTATTAATACATATACATTTTAGAATTGGCTTGTCAAATTTCAATCTCTAAAAGTTGAAATATTTAACTTGCATTGATTCTATCAATAAATCAGAAATATCTTTTTAAATCTTCTCAGTTAAATTCTACAGGTTGATGAATTAGAGCATTTTAAGTCTTTCGTTACATTTATTCTTATGTACCTTATTTTGTAACCATTATATATAGTAATTATATTTTCTTTTTTTCTTTTTTTTTGTCTTTTTTGCTATTTCTTGGGCCGCTCCTGCAGCATATGGAGGTTCCCAGGCCAGGGGTCAAATCGGAGCTACAACTGCCAGTCTATGCCAGAGCCACAGCAACATGGGATCGGAGCTGCGTCTGCAACCTACACCACAGCTCACGGCAACGCCAGATCCTTAACCCACTTAGCAAGGGCAGGGATCAAACCTGCAACCTCATGATTCCTAGTCAGATTCGTTAACCACTGTGCCACGACGGGAACTCCAGTAATTGCTATTTGCTTCTGTAATGTGGAAATAAATTTGACTATTCCATATTAATGCTATTCTGCCATCAACGTTGTCATTTTATTTATTTTAATAACTAATCGATAGAAATGGTGAGTTTACCATGGAAACAGTTGTAAATTAATCATTTTTAATATTACAATTTTATTTATTTTCTTATTGCATTGGGAAGAACTCCTATAAATATTGAATAAATGTCTAAATAGTTGGCTTCATTTTATTATTTTTGATTCTAGAGGGGATGATTTTAACGATATTTTTTTGCAATTAGAAACATTTAAAACTATCTAGTAGTATATACTTTTTTTTCTTATATTTCTAGTTTGCCAAGTCTTTGTTTTAAATATGCATGGATGTGACTTTCATCAATACTTTGTTCTATGTTCCTGACATTGTTTTTAGAGATTGTTTTAGTCCTTTTCTACTGTAATCCATTGTTTAGTGAATGACATTAGCATATTTGCTCTTATTGAAACAAACTGGCATTCACAAAATAAACTCAGTCTCATCATTCTGATCTTTTTACTATGTTATTAGAATGGATTTTCCAAAACATTTCTTAGAATTTTTGTCTCTTTTCTTGAGAAGGATCTGGCCTTTTTTTGGGTGGGTTACTTATCTTTTTTATTCTTGTTCTTAATTTGTCTCTATTTGATATTAATTTACAGTGTGTTTTAACATCATAAAAATGAGTTTGGAAATAACACATAATTTTACATCTCTTCATAGTTTTTGTGCAAGATTGGAATTCTCTCTCTAATAGAACTAACTTGTAGAACAGTTTCATCCTGAGCTTCTTGATGGAAAGAATTTAAACTACTGATTCAATTTCTTTTATTTTTATAGGACCACTCATGTGTTTTATTTTCTCTTGAGGCAGTTTTGGTAAGTTATATAGCTTGAAGAAACTTCTCCATCTCATTATTGTATAAGCTGTTGTATTATTAAATTCTTTATAATTTCATTGTGTTTCCCTTAGGCGTACTCAGAAATTCTTTTTTACAACATCTTAAATTGAACACAGTTTTGTTTTTTTTTTTTTTTTTTTGTCTTTTTGCCTTTTCTAGGGCCACACCCGCAGCATAGGTATGGATGTTCCCAGGTTAGGGGTCTAATCAGAGCTACAGCTGTAGGCCTATGCCACAGCCACAGCAATACCAGATCTGAACCTCATCTGCAGCCTACACCATAACTCATGGCAACACCAGATCCTTAACCCACTGAGTGAGGCCAGGGATTGAACCTGCAACCTCATAGTTCCTAGTCAGATTTGTTAACCACTGAGCCAAGACGGGAACTCCTGAACACAAGTTTTGATAAGTGATATTTTACTTACCATTTAGTTCTAAATATTTCCTATTAGCCACTCTAATTTCTATTTCGACCAATAAAATATTTCAGTGTTTGTGTGTGCCAGCTCCCGAGTTCACTTTTTTCCTCTGAATCTGCACTTTTGTATTATTTCTGGCCTCTGAAGATTTCCTGTTTTAGTCATTCTATTACTTTATTTTTAATTTTACATGAGGGTTCTTTGGTCCCCTCAGACACCAGCCCATCATATTGCTAAAGATGTTAGGATTGTCCTACACAAGTGACCATACTTCTGGCAAAGAAAGTTGTGTAGTATAATTTTTAAAGTCTCTCAAGAAATGTAAAAAGAGGTGTCACATAGATAGTAAAATACACAAATCTGGAGTCCAATAAAGAGATCTAAATGGTGGATCTAAATGTTGAGGTTCTAACTTTTAAGTACTAAGGAGCCATAAGATGCACAGTTTGGTCTGAGACTTGAATGCAAAGTGCAGAAGTAGCCCAGGAATACCAAATGGTAATGATCAACTATGTAGCAGAGCTAGCAGATGAGTCTGCTAGAATGTGGCCTGAGAGAGAGGGTATGGAGTCATGCAACCTAAAATAAGACCATCTCTCAAGAATAAATGAGTTGAGATACTAAAAGGTCAGTCCAGTGGAGCTAATAACGTGGACGTTGGTGGAATAGGGACATTAGTGTGTGTGGCAGTTGGGAAAAAGCTATCTTTTAGTAGATTAAGGAGTGACTGTTAGGCGCACAAGTGTAGGCAAAGAATATTAAGCCAGTTTTAAGAAATTTATTGTGGATTGAAATGAGGATAGAGAACAGAGGTGGAGAATAATTAGGGTTTTAGAGCAGCTTCTTTTAGAATATGACAGACTTTTAAAAAATCGATGTTATAGTTGATTTACTATGTCATGATAGTTTCAGATGTACAGCACAGTAATTACGTGTGTGTGTGTGTGTGTGTGTGTGTGTGTGTGTGTATAACCTGTAAGGGACAAGAAGCTAAAAAATAATATTTATACGCATAATACATACATAGGTTATTATTACAAGATACTAATTTCCCTCTGCTGCACAGTACGTCCTCGTTGTTTATCTATTTTTTAGATAGTAGTACGTCTACGTTAATCCCAAACTCCTAACTTATCCCTCCCCTCCTTCCCCCTTTGGCAACTGTATGTTAATTTTCTATGTTTGAGTCTATTTCTGTTTTGTATATAACTCTATTTGTATCTTTATTATATATATTTTTTTAGATTCCACATGTAAGCATTATCATATGAACTTTTTCGTTCTCTGTTTGGCTTACTTCACTTAGTATGATCATCTCTAGGTCCATCCATGCTGCTGCAAATGGCATTTATTTTTAAGAGTTCATAGAAAGCTTTCAGGATGGTCTAAAAGTTCAGAAGGGTGAGAACTGGCTAAAGCCACGAGGTTCCTGCGACATTCATGGTTGGGATTCATCTCAGGTAAAGTGAATGTCCTCCTGTTTATTATATTGTGGAAGGAAGTAAAAGGAAAAGACTCAGATGCTTGGCATTCACACTTTGAGGGGAGGGTAAGGGTCTAGGCTGTTTAAGTCTCATGGCTACATCTTTTCTTCAAGTACAAGTCAAGTCATTTTCTAAAGCTGAGGAACGAATAGAGATGATGAGAATTGATAATCCCAAGTGATGAGAATTTGCAGTTGTAGTAAACAAGGCATGCAGGTCAGCTGATTACAAAGCCACACATTTACAGAGGATTCAACACATTGGGTTTAATTATGATCTATGACATCACTCAGCCACCAACATGCACGCACAGACAAGGTACACTGTTCAATTATTCTGGGAGTCAGCAATTTCATAAGAATATATAAATCAAGGACAAATAGGCAAAAGAGTTTTGGGAACTTGTAAGAGCATAATCAGAATGACAAGGCAAAGATCTAAGCTTAGAAAGAGTGAAGACAGTGTGGGCTGTTGCATGGGAGGAGTGAGAGAATGCAAACCAGAAAACCTGATGTGGTGAAAGCACTGAAGGTGTTCTAATCCTTATAACTATCCAAAGGCCTTCTTGCAAGCAAGGCTTGTTGTGCTAACTCACTCACCTATTGGACCACTGTGCTAAGATAACCTCCTCAAGGTACCCATCCAAATTTTTCAGAGAGAACAATCTCAGAAGCCAGCCCTGCCTCCCTTGACCTGGCCTCCCCTGTTGGCCAGAACAGGACACCACCCTCAAGAGCTCCTGGGTGCACAGGAGGCAATGAGCTGGATCAGAATGAAGGCTCTTCCCAATGGGAGCCATTGTGCCTGTCCACATAGTTGCCCTTGAATTTATGGGTTTGAATATGGGATATAGACAAAGAGTAAGATGCCAGTGGTGGGACCACAAGGCTGGGGAGTCAGGAACAAGCAGAAAGCATGCGTAAGCAGCAGGGGTGTGAGTTGGGTGGGTGGTAGAGACCCCATAGTACAAGCAGGGATCCCACAGAGGCACCCAGTGCTGAGAACCACCCCTCCTGCTGATGTAGCAACTGAGGCCCTGATGCATTTTGCCTCAAACTATGGTTGAACTGTGTCCCAGAAACTCTGGACTCACTGCTGAAATTCCCATTTTCCTTCATTCCATGAGAGTTCTGTGAATAATGCCATTCTCTTATCTGAAGGTATCTAAGTGGCCTCCATTCCTAAAGGATAAAACTAAAGGACTGTGTCCTACACTGTGCCCATTGGCGCAGGCCAGGTGCTAACTCTTAGGGAGTTGCCAGCTCTCTGGCACTAAGTGCCACCCCAGAAGGCCTGTGTCCAGTGCTTCTTGGGACCACAGTGCCCTATTCATAGGTTTTCATCCTCCTATGGATCTATGGTGGTCTGTCTTACACCGTGTGGGCACCATAGTCTTCACTGCAGTGTTTGTGACACTTGATGTGGTTGGGGGCAGGTGTTTTTTGTAAGGCATTGCCTTGCCCATGGATATCTAGTTGCAGTGACCCCATCCTACCATTACTGCGTCAACCAAGAGGGGCCCCTACATGTCCACATCTTTCCTCAAAGGCAGTGCCTTCAGGGAATGATGGGACTTTCCTTAAATTTTCAGGAATTGTCAGCTCACTAGCTGTACACACATCATACGTGGATGTAAAACATCTCAGCAATGACATTTAGGGCATTAAAGACTGGTTATTGTCCTAAAGTGACCTAACTGAACATTGCTTCCAAGTGGACCATACATACCAGAGCACCACATGCTGTGTTTGGTGTTTGAATCAGTATGAGATTCTGGATGGAAGACAGCAAATGCATCTTTAGCCTTCCATAGAGAAACCTTACCTTGGGTGTACAGTGCCAAGTGGTTTCTGTAGTGCCTAAGATCTGTCTTTAGGAATTGATGACTCCCAGCCAATGTGGATGGCAGGCCAAGAAATGGCATTGTCAGCATTATACCAGCGCCTTGCCATCCACACAGATACCCCAACAAGGAGGCAGAACTACCAGGCTTTTGTTTTTGTATTTCTCACTTGGAAACAGTGTAGGCTGGTTGACCTTTCCTTTTATTTCTGGACAGATCTTTCTTGGTCCTTGGAGAGAGGAGTATTACCTAATTGGAAAGCAAACCAGAATCCAAGCAGTCCACATGTCCACCCTCAGAAATGCAGGTTCACACCCAGGAGCCTACACATCACTTCTGGAACCATGGAGGTGAGGGCCGATGTGCGGAGGGTGTGATGGTCAAAGCTAGGCTGGACCAGTGCTCGCTGCACTGTGAGCTTCATCTCCCTCTCCCTGGGAGGGCGGCCAGCCTGGATGAAGGTCGAGGAGGAGGTCAGGGAGCTGAGTGCTGTTCCATGGCTCTGCCTTTCAATCTGCTCAGCCCTGGATAGAGATCTCCTGCTCTCAGCCCCACCGGTCTCTTCAGCACACAATCAACTGACAAGCACAAGTAATTTCCCGCTGTGATCCCTTCAGCGATATCCTGAAAAGAGAAGAAAATAAAAAGAGGGGAAAAAACCTACAACAAACAAAAAAATATCCCTTAAGTGCACTGCCTGGAAAGAGAGTGGAAATTTTCGTTAACACATGTTAAATGCTTTCAGCTACCATTCCCTTCAACTCAGAAATTATTTATTTATTCTTTTTAATTCTCTGTAGTATTCTCTCCCCCAAATTGCACTTGTGTGCCCTAGTACATCTTTTCTGCTTTACTTTTCTTGCTCAGAACAAAAAAATGAACGGATGTTTTCCCTCTTTATTCAACTCAGAAATCTCTAGCCACTTAATATTGACTGACAAATTAATGAATGAAACAAGGTAAATGAGTCAGAGACTCTGCTCAGTAATAGAGCTTTGTGCTTTGCATCGTGCTTTGGGCCTCCCGCTTTTTCCCTGTAACTAAGTTGTGCTCTCAGTGAGGATTCCGAGAACATGCCATGGGAAGAAACAATAGCTGTAAACACTTTCCACCTTCCCGTGGTCAGCTGCTCCATGTGATGGGGGCGGTGGGAAAGGGGTAGCCTCAGTATTCAAACTGAAGCTCTATTTAGGAAGGATGAACAGTACAAGAAAAACTATCTTTATTTTTGCCTCTGATTCTCCCTAACCTGAGATAATTTTGTAAAATGGTGTCTTCAAGGTAATTGGATTGAAATTACCAAGTAGTGTCTACTGGGTGCTTCTTGGGAAAAGCTTACAGGACGCCTCTGAATACCCTGAGGGAGCCCATGAGTGGGCACCTTATTCCTACCTTTGTGACAATTAAACTCAGTGTGAGAGAGTTCAGGAAATTGCTTGGAGAGCACACTAATTTTCTATTCTACTCTATCTGCTCTGGATCTCTAATTCCTGTCTGATTCCATCACGTTCCAGCTCTCCTGTATCGCCACTGCCCTTGGAAAGTCAATCCTCAGCCTGAAAGACTGGCTGTTTCAAGGCTGTTTCCTGTAGATCAAGAGACACTTGATCATCCTGCCCCCAAGTATCACCCCCCAAAAAAATAAGGAAACAGAGCAGGAAGGAAAGGGTGTCTAAAGGGGGGATTTTATGCCATGAGTGTGACAAAGGACAAAGATGCCTTAACTTGAAACTTTCCAGTAGTTTACAAAACACATCCAGGAGGTTACCTTCCTGAGACTGGGGGTTTGGCGAAGTTCTTTTCCTTGTTTTCTGTAAACCATCTATGTTTGTAGTTATAAGCCTTTGTGATCAGTTTTTACCTGCAGACGTACACAGCAACAACAACCACACATCAGCTGGACAGGGCATCCTAGGTGAAAGACATGGTGATGGTAACATGGATTCAAACCAAAGGAAATGAGGAGAAAGAAGGACTATTAAAATGCACCAGAATTACAAAGGATTAACTGAGAAATCAATGTTGAGGCTAATATATCTGGTAAATAGAGTTAAGGTGGTAGAAAAGAAAAATTGTATAAAAATATCATTGGATTAATGTTGATAACTCCCAGGATCTAGAAGAAAAAAAAAGTTATCAAAGAAAGTTCAGATGGAGGTGCTTGAAGGATTAGGGGGACAGTTTGTTACTTAACACAATGATGACACTTTTTTTTTATAGACCACAAGATCTCATATTGTGTTTCACAATGCAACTGAAAAACCATGAACACAGGACTAATCCTATATAAGGATGTACACATATCTCTGAGAACCAGGTCTTATATGTGCCAGTTTTGTAATCAGATAAAATAGGTCTTATTTTTTATCTGATTAAGTACTTCATTCAGCAAGGTGCACAACCACGCCCTAGGAGCCAGTTCAGTGTGGGCACAGAACTCAGGGTGAGGGTGGGGGACCATGAATATAATGGTAGAAGGTAAGACCTGGTGTCAGAATTCCACTTCAGGTTGCAGAAAATATAGAAACGTAAAGGTTTCCACACAGAACCCTTCAAGCGATTCTTTGAATTAGAATGTATCATCCAGCTAAGCCGATCAATTCATGTATGTTAAGAAGTGGTATTGCCTTGGAAGACAATAGCCCCTTGTCCAGGTGAGGAAGCTGAAGTCTGAGTAACTGAACACGTCCTCCAGGACAAACCACCAATCGGTGCAATGTGGACCCCAGTCTCTGGCTCCTAGTTCAGAGCAACTGTTGAGGATCTCCTACCATTTAGAAAGCGACGGATCTACAGGTTTTCTCCTTTGGTGTGGGATCATGTGTTGGTCTCCATGGAGACAGAGGTAGACATTCATGGGTTGTTTGGGGGATGAAGTTAGCATTCTAACCTGCAAATGAACTGTACGGAAGGAAAAGTTTTCATCAAAATTCAGATCTGGAAATAAAATTGAGCTTTGGTCAAGGAGTAGTATTCTTTGTTTGTTTGTTTATTTTGATTTGTTTTGTTTGTAGTAGATCCATCATGCTGCTCTGAATCTGAGTGTCTTCTATTTTTGCCTTCATAAACGAGTCACAGTCTCGTTTCCAACTCAAACAGATTCTTGACTGACAGTTCCTAAAGAACTGGAAAGTTCTTTTGTTGGAGCCATGTTGGGGGCTGTGAATATGAATAAAGAAATCGTACATAAGTAAAAATAGGGTCATTGATATTTCTCTGGAGGAAAGGGTGGTATTTCTGCCAAGGGTCCCTGATTAGCGGGCTTCATTGTTACACGTTTATTAACTCAGATGAAATCAATATGCTCACCCAGACCCGAGGGTTTTCTTGGACATTGTTCCTTGAAGCACTATTGTGTTTATATCAGGGCAAAGTGGGGCATCTTCTAATGTAACATTCAGCCGTGATGGATCAAATTACCTTTTATTTAAAAAAAAATCAAAATTTCCCTTTTGGACATTTCATGAATGGCAGGCTTGACCTTTACTGGTTTGTTTTCTGCTTCATTGTAGGCAGGATCCTGCTGGCTGTGGAAAGTATATTTCCTTTTTGCTCTCACAACCTAATCTGACCTCTCTATGATAAAACTGAGACAATACAAGTTCAGAAGCCGTCTTTTGTGCAATCCAGGTTTCAGAGTCACCCTGGACATATTTGCATGTCTCATGTACCATATCTGGTAGGGAGGTGGCTTTTTAATTCCACCTGGACTGTATCATTCACATTACAATCATCATCACGTAAAATTTTCATCCCTAAATCATCTCAAGCATACTACAACTATAATTTTTAGAATTAGATTGAATGGTTCCTTTTCTCATTCTGTGTGCTGTTTGTTTTTTACCTTAGAACTTTTTTTTTTTTTAAATAACATTTGTCTCTGGCTGTCAATGGTGTCACACAGAGGCAGGAAAATGCTTTAATTGTATTTTACATCTTGGCTTTAACAGGCATCTGTTTTTACCCAGATGGGGAGTCAAGCTCCAATTTCACACAGGCGTTTTCGGACTTTCCCCCTTACCTACACCGCATTCTTCTCCCACTGATCTTCCTTCAGGTGTCATTCAGACGCCAAATTCTTAGGGCTGTTTTCCCACAGAAGACTTTTTGGCTTGATTATAGAGAGATTCTTATAAAACGCTTCTGCGTGCAAAAAAGCTGAGGACGTTGCCGTCTTGCATAGGCACTGGGGATGGAATGCCCTGATCTATATTTTCAATCTCAGGGTGAGCTATAATCAGCACAGTGTGTACTTCCTTTCATCTGGGCAATGTGTGACAGGTTCCTACGTAAATTTGTTGACACTGTAAATGGTGAATGTCAACAAATCCCAAATAAAGTCAGCTAAATAAGCAAGTGCAAGAAATGCAGCATCCATAAGTCAAAAGGTAGCTATTGTGAGGTTGTGGGTCTGGGTGTTGTACGTGACTCACAAATTTGCATCTGCATCAGAGTCTTCCCGCCCACGTGATGGGAGTCAAGACCGGCCTGTCATCTCACTGAATTATCATAACATCTTAGAGAAGCCATCTGAGGTCACTTAATCCAACCTCTAATTTTGCAGATGAAGACACAAAGATTTGATAGGACGATGACTCAGCTTAAGCAATGATTATTAAGGAATGGATCTGGGACTAGAAATAGTGATTTTTTTAAAAAAAATTCAGTGCCTGTTCCACTTACAGATTTCCACTTCTTGGTTTGGAAATATAAAAATAAACAATATAATAAAGCAAAGTATAAAAACACCACTTGTAATCCTGAAAAATGCTTTAGCATATGGCAAATTTGTTCATTTCCAAATGATATGCTTATTTGCGTTAATGGATGAGATTTACTTTGTTTCAAGTTAAAACTCTTCTTTAGAGTCCAAACTATTAGGGATTCGCCAACAATCCTTTGGGGAAAGAAAAGCATACAGAGAACTTGGACATGTAAATACATAGTTCCAAAGGACTTAAAAAACAGTAACGGGGGGTAGATTAAATTCTCCCAGATGTCTCGACACAATTCTACTTAGAAAAAAAAAAATCATACTTGAAGAAGCATTTGCTCCTGAGGCTCTAAACTTGGTAAAATAATGATTTTCTTGTCCACAAAAATTCATAGAATCCTGCTTTGTAGTTATGGCAAATCAAATTTTCAAATATCACTCCTCTCAGAGGCTTGGTCATGAAAGGTGAAATGGCTCCAGCCTGGTTCTCTTGGACACTGTGCTGGACACCCTGATGCCATGCTGGGAGGAAGCCCAAGCTGTTTTCTTACTGCAACACTCACCACTGCTTGTCTTTAATTATGTCATTTCCTTGTACAGATCCATTTATGCATAGAAATATTGTGTATCATCACCCTCATGCTTTTCTTGATGAGTAACTTAACTCTAGTCAGGAATTATAGTACACTTATTGTTTGAGCCAATCAAAAATCTAGTAAGATATAATACTATCAGCTAGTTTGTACAATCTCATCAAATTCCATATTTTTATGGTTCCATTCTTGAAATAGTGTCTGTGATCCGTAACTTCTATAGAGGAAGTGCTTCTTCTTTAGGACCATTTCAACCATCTCAGTTGTATTCATAATTCTCCCTGAACTTTGTAGACTTGATTTCTTATAATTATAATCCCAGGTGTTTGCTACTATTACAATGGTAAGTGTTCCATACCCTTTATGTTTATGAACAGCAAACAGTTCTTAAAATGAGACTGTTGTCTCCTATCTTTAAATATTATTCTCTCCTAGATCATGCATCGCAGCAAGACTGGGACAATGTAAAGAAACCGTAGCTGATGGTCCATGCTGCCCTTCCAAAGAGTGGGTTGGGAACAACAAAAAGAAAACATCTGGGAGCTCCCGTCATGGTGCAGCAGAAACGAATGTAACTAGTATCCATGAGGATGCGGGTTTGATCCCTGGTCTTGCTCAGTGAGTTAAGGATCCAGCATTGCCATGAGCTGTGGTGTAGGTCACAGACGCGGCTCGGATCTGGCATTGCTGTGGCTCTGGCGTAGGCCGGTGGCTACAGCTCCGATTAGACCCCTAGCCTGGGAACCTACATATGCCACGGATGCAGCCCTAAAAAAAAGGACAAAAGACAAAAAAAAGGAGTTCCCGTCGTGGCGCAGTGGTTAACGAATCCGACTAGGAACCATGAGGTTGCGGGTTCGGTCCCTGCCCTTGCTCTGTGGGTTAACGATCCGGCGTTGCCGTGAGCTGTGATGTAGGTTGCAGACGTGGCTCAGATCCCGAGTTGCTGTGGCTCTGGCGTAGGCCGGTGGCTATAGCTCCGATTCAACCCCTAGCCTGGGAACCTCCATATGCCGAGGAAGCGGCCCAAGAAATAGCAACAACAACAACAAAAAAAAAAAAAAAAAAAAAGAAAACATCTGTGCACCTCCTGCACTGACTTGTTTAAGGCTTTTTTAATAGATCACATGATTCCTAACTGATCTGGGTTTTGTCACTTATAAGGCCAACCAAAAACTGAATAGTCCATGATTGATAGGATGCTAAATAAAATAAAAATTATTCACATAGAATTTTCAAAATCTGTCATTCATTTTGGATTGATAAATAGTTATCAAGCATCACTCTTGCCCAGCCCGTGTCTAAATAAGACACAGGATCCTGCTTCCAAGAAACTCCGGTTCCAGTCGTTTTCCTGGGAGGGGATTTTGAAATGTCTTTAGAGGCAGGTGTGACTGGGGCATGCCGTGTTTGAACCAGCGTTCTTGAACTAGTCCTGTTACCAATTTTCTTCTGACATAAATCTCTTATCAATTGTCTCCATCATTCCTTCAATTCCCTCATAGGAGAGGCTTAATAACAATAATTGCTGTTAACAGAGCTTAAGGTTTTTAGTAGTTGTCTTGCTGCTACGTGATTCTGATATTCACTATCTGCTAATTTGCATGAGAGATATTTTGATAGTAATTAAACTATTTTAAAATCCATTGTGCAAATATGAATAATGGATAATATGTTTATGAACACGGGAAGGAATGATTATTTTCCACACTTTGATTGAGGTGTTAATTAACTAGAGAACAACACTGGTAAATATTTGGAAACCGGTGTGTTTTTCAGTTTAACTGTGAGTTTGCATAATTTCCTTTCAATGTTAGCTTATAACTTCCATCATCGTTTATCTACAAAAAGTGATCTAACCATCATTCTTGACTTTCCTTTCAAGGGCATGCACCTGGTTGAAGCAAGCATATAAAAGCATTATGAGTACATTGGACTAGATTTTTCTCAAAATTTTGCAGTTGAATGGAGTTGTTTCCTTTAGGAATATTTATATTTATATTCAACATCATTTCATGCTCTATAAGAAGTCCATGGGATTTTATTTTTTTATTTTTAATTTTTATTTTTGGCTGTGCCCAAGCCCTGTGGAAGTTCCCAGGCCAAGGATCAAACTCACACCGCAATTGCAACCCAAGCCGCAGCAGTGCCAATACCAGATCCTTAACCTGCTAGGCCCCAAGGGAAATTTTCCCATGGGACTTTTAGACCAAGTTCTCCTGGACACTTAGTTGACATAGTGGCTGCTCATGACCAGTGTGTGCGGCTTCTGGGCTGGAAGGGAGAGGTGGGACTCTGGCACAGGTGAGAGAGCTTGGGTCCTTAGGGCTTTTTGGACATGAGCACCTGGGCTGAAATATACAGTAATGTGGCCTGCCTGCTTTTCTCATAATCTATCTTTTCAGCCCTGGACATCCTTTCATACCATTTAAAATGATTTAAGCCAGGGTACACCATCCAGGGTAATTTTGAAAAAAGGGTATGTGTAGGGTGACATTTCAACAACTCATTGCAGAAGATGTAATGTCATTTCTCCACTCATACCTTATCTAGGACAGCTTGATTCCTGATCCCCTTAAAACCCGGGGGAAAGGAAAATTCAGATTCATCGGTTGGACACCAATGTAGAGACAGAGAGAGGAAGAGACTGTGTTTCACTATCATTTATGAATTTAAGATGAAGAAAGGTGAGTGGTTATTTTGTGTAAATTAAATATCTGAGCAAGAAGGAGCTGGGATTATTTCTAAGCAATTATTAACAACTGGTAGGAATCGATACGTTTAGCAAATGATAAGCCTTTGTCCATAAATTAGATGCATGCTTCCCTACAGTAGACTCCAATTAGAAATATAACCCTCCAGGAGGGGATGTTAGGAAGAAGGAGAAAACCAAATGGATTTCAATTTTCAGACTGGCTGAATTTCACTCTTTTCCGAGCAGACACACGTCTATAGGAAGAAAGCTGTAGGCCTACACGATTCTCCTGGGGAAAAGAAAGCTCATTTACCCACTTTCAGGGAAGCTTCATTTTAAAAAAATATTTTTTAAAAAGTACTATATGCAACATCTCAGGAGACTGAATATTACAAGCGCGGGGCCAGGCTCCTTGTACATTCAGTCACTGAAAGCTTAACCACTAATTACAATATGCAATTTGTGGATATGCTTTGTGTCTTCTGGTGGGTGTTACTTTGCAATTTGGATCCAATAATTACCAAAA